>NC_091436.1:60960172-62160172 GCF_964237555.1 Oryctolagus cuniculus
CCTGGGTTCTAGGTCCTGGCTCTGTGTCCTATTCCAGCTTCCTGCTAATGTGTACTCTGGGAGGTAGCAGGTGATGACCCGAGTACCTGGGTTCCTGCCACCCAGATGGGAGACCTCTGGGGAGTTCCAGGCTCCTGGCTTCAGTCTGCTTTAGCCCTAGGTGTTGTGGGCATTTAGGGAGTAAATCAGCAGGTAGAAGACTGTGTGTGTGTGTGTGTGTGTGTGTGTGTGTCTTGTTTTTCTCTCTACCTTTTAAATAAATTCTAAAATAAATAAAATAGTTTAAAATTGGGATTTCTGAGTCAGGAGCTAGAGTGGGGCCCGAGAATCTGCACTTTTGATGCAGGGTCTCAGGTAATTCTCATGCTACTACCTAGGAGGGCCTTGTTTGTGTATTGAAATTCAAGAACACAAAAATATGGCTTAGAAATGTACATGACCTTTGACTTGATCATCCTAGGAATTTATCCTGTGGAAATTAACCAGAGCTGCCAACAAATGGCTGAATACTATATGCCAAGATGTTGCTAAGCCCTTTACCCACATTTTCTCCTGTCATCTTCATAGTAAACCAGTAGAGTAGATGAGGAAGCAGAGGATTTCATAGGGGTTAACTAACTTATCCAAGGTCACACAGCTGTGAATGACCAGGCCAGAGTCCAGAGTGGGTCTCTGATTCTCACCTGCAGCACAGCACTTTCTGCCTACCACGTGCTCCAGATTTCCCTGCAGGGATGTACATTTCACCACTGTTGTGAAGCAGCGATGTCCGCGCCAGGGGAGGCATGCAGCCATTCAAAACACCAAGTTTTAGGAGCATTTCCAAGGGAAAATGGTGGTGAAACAATATTAAGTGAAAAAAGTTATGACTGTAATTGTAGGGTTCTAGTTTTATAAAAGCAAAGAATCCAGCTGTTTATATGTGTGACTGTGTAGAAAAAATGCCAAAGGGTGGTTATTACTGAATAGTTTAATTTAATGTGTGATTTTAATTTTCTTCATGATTTTTCTGTATTCTATAATTTTTTACTATAACCAAATTATTTATTTTAGATCTTTTAAATTTGAAATTCACATATAGAAACAATAAAAGTGATGAAAGTATGATATATAGTATATTTGGAATAATAAACGAGTACCCCTCAGCTTACCTTTCAACCTAACAAGTAGTGTATTTACTAAGATTACCAGAGTACTTTGTGTGCCCTCCCTCCCTGTTTATAGCTGTTCCACAGGGTAGGCTCGGACTTTTCCGCATTCGTGTTTATCTTCCACCTTTTCCATTATAGTTTTATTCCATATGTGAGTATCTGTAAATATGATTGTTCAGTTTTCTTTGTATTGGTACTTTGTCTAAGTGTTTTCTTCTGCAGCTTTCCTTTTCCCCTCTCAACTTCGTGTATTTATTTTTTAAGATTTATTTATTTGAAAGTCACAGTTATGGACAGAGAGGGAGAAACAGAGAAAGAGAGAGATCTTACATCTGGTGGTTCACTCCTCAGATGGCCACAATGACCAGTGCTGGGCCAGGCCAAAGCCAGGATCCAGGAGCTTCATCTGGGTCTAAATCTGCTGCTTTCTCAGGTGCATTAGCAGGACGCTGGATTGGAAGTGGATCAGCCCAGAATCGTACCAGCACCCATATGGAATGCCAGTGTCATTGTGGCAGCTTTACCTGTTGTACCACAGCACCAGCCTCACATGTATTCATTCTTAACCATGACGTTCCATGCTGTGAATATATTATGATTTACTCATTTTTCAGCTGATAAACATCTGCGTTGTTTATAATTTTTCCATTATAAGACTATTGCTGAAAACTTTATCATATATCTTGATATACATGTACTAAAACATCTCTTAGACTGGAGTTTAACACACAATTATTATCCAAAGTAATTATAACAATATAAACTCTCAGATGTAATGTGTAACAATTCCTGTTGCTTTGCACATTTGCTAGTATCTGGTAATATATTCCTTTTTAATCAGAGCAAACAATGGCTTAAACATATGCCTTATTGGAAAACCAGCCTTGGAACTTTTCATTAGCAAATAGACATTGCGTGAGTATTCACAGTGACATGGGATTGTCTGTGTTCTTACAGGTACGCCAACAGCAGCCTCATCAAGTACATGGAGAAACACAAGGTCAAGCCAGACAGCAAAGTGTTCCTGTTGGTGGGTGCTCCTCTCCTGTGCCGAAGCCTGGTCCTGCCAATGAGAGGAATTGAGGGGATGCTGGGACAAAATTATTTTTCTGTTGAGATGTCACCCTTGACTTCTAGTCTGATTTTTTTTCACAATGACTTATTGTAGGAGAAAAAAATCTTAAAAGAGCTTTAGTGCTGATGGTTTCTACCAATTTCAAATAAATTCGGAGACCCTTAAAGTTCATGGAAAATGCTATTATGAGAAAACTCTGCATGAATTTTAATTTTTTGCACCAAGATTAACTTACCTTCTAGTCCATTTCCATGAACTTCTTGAAGTTTCTGCACATGTATACTAATTATGCAGTGGGCTATCAAAATGTATTTGATATTAACGCTCTTAGGCATTAATATTAAGATACTTCAAAACTTGTGGGAAAATAGAGTTTAAAAGCATGAGCTGATTTTGGTGAAGACAATGTTTTTCACAGTATGTAGAAAAATACATATTATGAAAAAACTATATGATTTTCAAACTTTTTTTTTCACCAAAGTCAACTCAGTTTTTTAATCCCGTTTTCCATAAACATTTTCAAGTGCCCACCTGCAGAAGTCAAATCGCTGCCTTGTGAATAAGCATTTCATGTGCTGTATCGATGTCTTCTGTGTTCCTGCAGCTTCAGAAACTGCTTACCATGGACCCAACCAAGAGAATTACCTCCGAGCAGGCGCTGCAGGACCCCTACTTTCAGGAGGACCCATTGCCAACACTAGAGTACGTGGCCACCCCTGCGGCCCTGGCTCGGGTTGAGGGTGGCAGATGGCGGCTGAGAGCAAGGGAAGCGCTTGCTGCAGAAGCTTCAACTTTCTCCATTAATTGGAGCCCAGAGAAAAACTGCTGAAGAGAAAGTTCTGGAATTTTGAGACAGGCAAAGCTATAGAAAGGTGTAAATGAAAACTGAAGTTTTAGGGATGATCATTAATCTGTTACGGCTGATGGATCAGCTGAGAGCAGCTGAGAAGGGAACTGAGCAGTTGCGGTTTCGTGTCCCACAGCATGTCCACTGCCTGCGGCCTCATTCTGCACAGCTGTGTGCTTTGTGCTTGCGTTTATATGAGGTGCGGTTTTTGTTGAGAAAAACAATTTTTTTTCTTGTTGAAGCAGATATAAACTCAGGCTTTTTCTTTTGGTGGAGAAGAAGGTAGTGTGGGGGAACTTCCATGTCATAACATGTCAGCTGTTTAGCTGCAGTGCAGATTTGAAAGTGAAAGCGGCAGTGAGAGCAAACTCTTTTTTTTTTTTTTTTTTTTTTTGACAGAGTTAGACAGTGAGAAAGAGACAGAGAGAGAGAAAGGTCTTCCTTCTGTTGGTTCCCTCCCCAAATGGTCGCTACGGCCGGCATGCTGCACCAATCCGAAGCCAGGAGCCAGGTGCTTCCTCCCATGCGGGTGCAGGGCCCAAGCACTTGGGCCATCCTCCACTGCCTTCCCAGGCCACAGCAGAGAGCTGGACTGGAAGAGGAGCAACCGGGACTAGAACCGGCACCCATATGGGGTGCCAGCGCCGCAGGCAGAGGATTAACCTAGTGAGCCACGGTGCTGGCCCCAGACAGCAAACTTTCAAACAACTCATGTTCTTGTTTCAGCAAGTGGTGTGGGAAGCATAGGCATTCGCAAACACCATGAACAGACAGAGAGTAGGGAATAAGTTAAGGAAGAAAACATGGAATTGTAGATGAGCAAAGCAATGAGATTGTACATTTTAGGTCATGGCATATCACGTGTCTTTTGTTTGTTTACGCTGTAGTGTGTTTGCTGGCTGCCAGATTCCATACCCCAAACGGGAATTCCTTAATGAAGATGAACCAGAAGAGAAAGGTGACAAGGTAGGAACAGTGTGGCTTGTTTTCAGTCTAGAGTCAATGAGGTAAAATGATAATTTAGGGAAGTATAACTTAATAATTCCTGTATATTTAACTGCCTTTTACTAAACTAAGGATAGGTTTCTGGTATTTTCTGTAGAAGCTTGTAGGTGTGAAGATTGTACATGTACCCTGAAGGTACAAATACAGTCTTCCAGATAAATGAACCTGCTGGTTTTTCCAGGGCCTGCTCTGTTCCCTGATTCCCCAGTTCTTGCTTGTTGTTTGTTCGCTGTCGTTAACATGGTGTTATGCAGGTTGGCTTTTGCAGATATCACTGTTTTCTTGCATTAACTGGATTTATTCTCCACCACCTCGCACTCCCCT
The DNA here is from genome assembly GCF_964237555.1 of Oryctolagus cuniculus. Lineage (NCBI taxonomy): Eukaryota > Metazoa > Chordata > Mammalia > Lagomorpha > Leporidae > Oryctolagus > Oryctolagus cuniculus. Next base: position 60,964,575 of record NC_091436.1, read on the forward strand.
GCTTATGCAAAATCATGATCAAAGAGACTTCTTACGGCTGTTCTAATGAGTGCATGACTGTTTCCTGTGTACCTCACAGCCTTCAGTGAACTCTGAGCTGATTTGGTGGCTGATTGTGCAATCCAGAGGGTGGGTCCTGTTTGGAGCCCCAGGTTGCTGGCCTTTGGGAGTGCTATACCCTGTGGCTGCTCCCCTCTGCAGTCACACTGATTTCTTTAGTGCCAGCAATCACATGTGCCTGTCTGGTAAGGAAAGATATATGTTAATTTGGTCTCATACCAGACTTGCTTTTCTTCCTTTAAAGAACCAGCAACAGCAGCAGAACCAGCATCAGCAGCCCACAGCCCCTCCCCAGCAGGCAGCCGCCCCTCCACAGGTGCCCCCACCACAGCAGAACAGCACCCAGACCAATGGGACTGCAGGAGGGGCTGCGGCCGGGGTCGGCGGTGCTGGAGCAGGGCTGCAGCACAGCCAGGACTCCAGCCTGAGCCAGGTGCCTCCAAGCAAGAAGCCCAGGCTGGGGCCTTCAGGCGCCAACTCTGGTGGGCCTGGCCTGCCCGCGGATTATCAGGTACTCCCCTGAGTTTTGCCCTTGTGAGTGCTCTTGTGAAATGGGAAATCGATTTAAATCAGGTCCTTTTAGAGCGAGCAGTTTTCCACTTTGCCATATGACTGTGTCAGCTGTTTCATCCTGTGTCTCAGGTGCTATAGAAAGGTGAAATTTGTCCTGAAATCTCATTTCATGTCATTGCAAGTGAGTTTGTCTCTTGACTTCTTCATCCCGCGCACCTACCTTGAGGAGGGAAGGTAGGAGGCAGATACCCTGCTCCTGCCCCCTTAAAGAAACATTTCTTATTTTACCCTTACAGCTGTGTGTCAGCCTTGGATCAGAACAGGACACCTAGATGAGCACTGGAAAGGGAGGGGGTGGTCGCTAACTGCACAAAGTTAGACGCATTCCTAGGATTCTTCAGAAAGATGGGCTCCCACTGGAAGAAAATAACCAGTTAAGTAGTCACAGAGATACAGAAGAGAAAGGGATTAAGTCTGAGACCTCTCAAATAACTGTACACACTCACTACAAAAAGTCTGTTTGGAGAGAGAAAAAATATCCCCTGTAATAACCTTCGAGAATCTTGCAGACATTTTCAAGTAATGACAAGTAACAAGTTAAGAAAAGACCAAGTAGAAAGGAAAACTTGAAGGGTTTAAAAAAACAAAAGTTTAAAACTGTGTTTCCCTTGTGGGGCCTCCTAGCAGAGGAGCATTTAGACGGAAAGGATAGAAAACATAGCCACTGGCATGAGAGCCATAAACTCGCTGATAAGGAACTGGAATAAAGAGAATCGGCAACAAATTGCCTACCCTGGCTCTGCATTGTGAATATCTCCGCGAACTAATGAGTTTTCACAAAAACCACTTTCCTGAAAGTGATTTCTTTTCCAAGATTCCCCACAAGCAGAGGAGAATATAATACTTCCATTTGGTTCCAACTGAACTCATCAAGGCCTCACTGTCATCTGCTAAAGACTGAAGGCTATTTGGGTAGTGGTCATGAGCACATTTGAGTTTTGGTATGAATTCAGTTCTCCCCCAGACATAGGAGTTTTATTTCTACTAAGTGATCAGCATGTCTTTGTGTTGATCTTAGTGCACACTGATTTGTCTTTGTGTCCCTGATTGAATTACATTAGCCTGTGTTAAAGCAGGGGCCGACATTGTGGCGTGGCCTGTAAAGCCAGTGCCAGCATCCCATATAGCTGGAGTCCTGGCTGCTCTACTTCCGATCCAGCTCCCTGTTAATGAGCCTGGAAAGCAGTAGAAGATGGCCCAAGTGCTTGGGCCCCTGCACCCACGTGGGAGACCCGGAGGAAGCTCTTGACTTCAGACCGGCCCAGCTCTGGCCATTGTGGCCATTTTTGGGGAGTGAACCAGTGGATGGAAAAAATCTCTCTCTCTCTCTCTCTCTCTCTCTCTCTCTGCCTTTCAAATAAATAAATCTTAAAAAAAAAAAAAAAAGCTGGTTTACATAAAGCCATGTGCAAAATGATAAGGCATACTGCACTGGGGGTAGGGGGCTGGTGATAGATACAGAGACCACTGGGACAGTGTCTCCCAGAGCGGGAGAGGCCAGACCCCACCACAGTGCCAGCAAGAACTGGTGGAAATTTATAACCAAGGAGCAGGATGTGGTTCGTGGGTGGAAAATTACTAAGAAGAAGCATCAAAGGGAAAGAGTTTCTGGCTAAATTGATAAGACTATTGCTGAAGGCAGGCCAGGGGGATAAAATATCAAGGGTAGGAGAGGTTTGCTAAATAACTTGTTCTAAGGGAAGGGAACAAGGACAGAGAGGGAAGGCCAAGGGCAATCTGAGGACCAGGAGGAGCAGTAGTGGTCAAGGGACAGAGCCTGTGTCATCTGATTCTGATTAAGTAGAGAGAGATGACCGTATTTAGTCCCCTGCTTATCAGATCCAGAAATGGTTCAGAATGCTCTTCTGTGTCCATATTGTTCTGTCTACTTAAAAATAAGCCTTACCTCATGTATCTATGAAATGAATAGCTCTCTCAGCTGTGGAGTTGGAGAGACTAGCATGAGGTCGAGCCAGGGAGCCCCACAGCCTGTAATTTGCAACTCTTACATAACATGTTTGTTCTTTCTTTAGTACCCAGGAGCTACTGTGCTGAGTCTCATCTGCTAGTTTGAGAGTAGTCGGAGCTGGCCCAGCCATGTCAGCTCTGCCCTGGGGATTGCCTGCCTCTTTTCCTTACACTTTCCCATCCTAGGACTTCTCAGGAATAACCCATCTTTGTACTTAGAGTTCACTTTCATCATGAACACCTTTTAAAATGAAAAATTAATAGCCATCTCCCAGAATGCCTAAGAAAGACCAATTGGAGATTTTATTGTATTGTATTCAGTTCTCTCTGAGTTGCTTTTATCTCAGTTTTTTTCAAGGCCAGGCTTAACTTTTCTGTTAAGGAGAACTTTTAAGCTGTTTTTCACTAGCTTATATTACCAGGACTGTAAGGTTTTAGGGCTGCTTCATCAATATTTTACAAGTAAGTATGATTAGCACTTTAAGATGGACATGGGGGATTAGCCTATCCTAAAAAGAAAAACAAAAACTTGCCATTTAAAAATGATGCAGCAGATTAGATGCTTGTAGGTGTACACTAATTTTACCAAGTTGCTGTTACCGACCCAAAGTGGAAATCAAAACTTTACCCAGAAGTAGTTGTCACACATAATAATTTTTATTTGCAACAAATAAGAAGGCTACAGGGAATCTTTTCCAAAGCTGTGGCTTCCTGAGCAAGGAAAAGCAAGTGTTTCTTATTTGGGGAGGGGATTGAATATTCCAAAGGGGACGTTTTGTCAGGAGCTCACACAGGCTTTTTGGAAATGTGCTGTCACGTACACTGCATGTTATGGTAACGACACTTCAGCTCCTCCTAGGGCTGAGATCTCAGCATTGAAATTAAGCAAAGCGTGACCTTTGGACACTTCTTGGCCCATCTGTGAAGACCTGGCTCTCACTGGAGGGTCTGGGCCAGTTCAGAGTGGTTGGCGATTGTAATTCCTCCTGGAAGAGAACTGAGAAATGACTGAAAATCACAGTGCTGGGCCTGCATTGCGGCATAGTGGGTAAAGCCACTGCCTGTGAAGCTGGCCTTCCCTGTGGGCACTAACTTGTGCTCCACTTCCCATCCAGCTCCCTGCTAATGGCCTGGGGAAGTAGTGGAGGATGGCCAAGGTGCTTTGGTCCCTGCCACCCACATGGGAGACCCAGATGAAGTTCCTGGCTCCTGGCTTTGGCCTGGCCTAGCCCTGGTTGTTGTCTCCAAATGGGGAGTGATGCAACAGATGGAAGATCCATCTTTCTCTGTCTCTCCCTCTCTCTGTATCTCTGACTTTCAAATAAATAAGTAAATCTCTAAAACAAACAAAAAAACCAAGGTTCTTTCTAAGCCTTGAGTAGCTAACAAATGGGTCAGAATAAAGGCTTTTGGGCGGCTTAGGGGCATTAGCTAATGACATTGCCGCTAGTGACTTGTGAGTGGAAAGACATTTTTTCATAATAAACTTCAAAATAAAACATGTAGTTAGAATTGGAATTTTTGAAGACTTCTTTCATTAACACAACCCATCAGTTATACAACTTAGAAAGGAGCGAAGTTGAGCTTTCTTACTGTGTTGCTGTTTCAGGACCACAGGCTATGGTGCTCGGCGGCCTTTGTACACTGAGCACAGGGGATCTTGCTAGTTTGTCCTTTCTTAAACCCCCAGTACCACTTCAGAGTTACTTACATTTCATTTATGTTATTTCTTCACTTTATTTGAAAGGCAGAGACAAAGACAAAGAATTTCATTTGCGGATTCTCTCAGGAGCCCATAACAGCCAGGGCTTGGTCAGGCCAAAGCCAGGGGCCTGGAACTCAATGCAGGTTTCCTAGGTGGGTGTCAGGGACTCAGTTACTTGCTTCATCTTGATGGTGGGGCCACGGATGACCAAAGCTTCCACCTCTGAAAATGTTTTGAACTAAAATAATGGTTTCTTAATCACAGCATAGAGAAAATTAGCACCATGTCAGTATCTGTGATGAATCACTGATTTCAATATGCCAAAATGATCATTCTTGCCAATCCCAGTTACGCAGAGTTCAGCTGTACCCCAGGATCAGTCAGTGCAGAGAGCAGTGGGGCAGTATAAGTTTTCTCTTTGCCCATCTTTGCCAGTGGTGTTTGTCTCCCAAAGAAAGACAACTAAGGGGCTGGCGCTGAGGCGCAGTAGGCTAACACCCTGGCCTGAAGTGCCGGCATCTCATATGGGCACCAGTTTGAGACCCAGCTGCTCCTCTTCCAATCCAGCTCTCTGCTGTGGCCTGGGAAAGCAGTAGAAGATGGCCCAGGTCCTGGGCCCCTGCACCCAGGTGGGAGACATAGAAGAAGCTCCTGGCTTTGGATCAGCGCATCTCCAGCTGTTGCGGCCATTTGGGGAGTGAACCATCGGATGAAAGACCTCTCTCTCTCTCTCTCTGCCTCTCTTCTCTCTATGTGTAACTCTGACTTTCAAATAAATAAATAAATCTTTAAAAAAAAAAAAAAAGAAAGCCAAAATTTGTGCCTCCCCAGAACATGTGGATACATAAGGTGGTTTCAGATAAGCAAAAGGTGTTTTTTTTTTTAAAGATTTATTTATTTATTTTAAAGTGAGAGTTACAAAGAAGCAGAGGCAGAGAGAGAGAAAGAGGTCTTCCATCTGCTGGTTCATTCCCCAAATGGCCATAATAGCCGGAGCTGGGCTGATCTGAAGCCGGAGCCAGGAGCTTTTTCCAGGTCTCCCACATGGGCACAGGGGCCCAAGGACTTGAGCTATCTTCTGTAGCTTTCCCAGGCACATTAACAGAGAGCTGGATTGGAAGCAGAGCAGCCAGGACTCAAACCTGTGCCCATATGGGATGCCGGCGCTATAGGTGGTGCTTTACCCGCTACGCCACAGCACTGGCCCTGAAAAAGGTATTAACAAGGGAAGTAGGCAATCCACTACTGTGGATTTGAGTAGGCGTCTGATGATGAAAATGGCCTGTATCTTTGAGCATCGTGAGCCATTCTCTCCTTCCATCAGTAATTCCCTTTTTCTGTCTCTTTCTCTCAGCACTCCAGCTCTCGCCTGAATTACCAAAGCAACGTTCAGGGATCCTCCCAGGCCCAGAGCACACTAGGCTACTCCTCATCGTCTCAGCAGAGCGCACAGTACCACCCCTCGCACCAGGCCCACCGGTACTGACCAGCCTGAGCACAGGTCCCAGCAATACTACGTTTGCATTGAAAAGAACCCCAAATGCCAACTCCGATGCCAGTTGAAACTCACACTCTTGGGAAGAAAACTTTGTATTCTGAGCGTGTTGCCAGACTGACAGCTCCCCTTTACCGCTGTGAAGTCTCCCCAGCACCCTCGCCCGCATGCGATCCATTGTGACTTCTCCGATGAAGTGGCTGATGGGCTCCCAGCACTTCTGTACCCTTCGGCCCTGTTTTGAAGGATTTCCTGGTGCACCTTTCTCATGCTATAGCAATCACTATGATTTGTCTTTCAGAGCTCTTTTAATAGGATTTTAATGTTTCAGGAACAAGAGTCCAGCGGTGTATAGTTTTGTACTTGGTGAACTGGCTTAGCAACACAGGTGGGAAAGCACCTGTGAAACGCCACGTTGTTTTCACAGACTCTTAAGTGTTTTGCTCATGGAAGTCTTAAGCAGAAGCTGTTACTGTCCCAAAGTACTGTCCTATGGTATTCTTATTTATCTAGTTTCAGGGAAGGTCTGAGAAAGACAAGTGGTGGGACAGAAGGACCTGCAGCCCAAACCAGCCTGGGTCTGTGCAGTGACTGTGTTTTGTGCTATGAAGAACTGAAGGATGTGGTAATTTTTATATAATCACTCATCTGGAACTAAGTTCCCAGAATTTCCTTTATTTTGAATAATATTCAGCAATGAAGAATTATAATTTTTAACCTTCATGTAGCCAAGTCTACTTTAAAAAGGGTTTCAAGAGCTTTGATGAAATCCAGTCTGCTGGTGACCCCCACCGGAAGCCTGCCTGAGAGAACCTTGGCTGCACTAGGGTTTCCCTCTCTGAGGAGTAATGTTGATGAGAGGACGCGTTCCTCCCCTGGAAGGAAGTCTTTCAGCGCGTGTTGTACAGAGTCGGCTTCTCTAAGGAACCGTGGGTGTCTTCACATCTGGGTCTGCGTAACTCTCGCACATAATCAAGGCGACTCAGCTAGAAGCCTGCAAATGAACCTGCTTTTAAAATAAAGAACAGCGTTCTCCATTCGTACTTGCATTAGACACAGAGTGACTATATTTTAAAGCATGTTAAAATTTTAGGTTTTATCCATGTTTAAGGACGTATCATATATGCATCATTTTGCTGTTGTTACTGCAACTTAATCCTATCAAGAATCTTTCCATTGCACTGAATGCTTTTGTTTGCCCCTAGGAGAAAACCTAATAATTGTGCCTAAAAACTATGGGCAGATACTATAAGACTATCCTATAAGACTATACTAGATAAGGTGACTATTTGCATTTCCATTATCTATGAATTACAGGCTGAGTTGTTTCTTAGGGGAAATGAGAAGACTTAGGGCTCCCATCATAATGTAAGGGGCAAGACATTGGTGTTCCTCTCAATGCTCCTAGCAGCACCAGCCTTGTTGTACGTGTCCTCTTGAGCTAGAAGAAATAGCTGATTGTGGTATATGCAAGCTATATGCATTTTTTAAACTATTCTTTGTGAACTTATCTACCTGGTTATGATACTCTGGGTCCATATACAAGTAAAATAAGATTTTAAACAGAAGCCAGTATACATTTTGCACTATTGATGTGATGCCGTAGCCAGCCAGGACCTTACTGATCTCAGCATAATATTGCTTATTACCAATAATAAAGACTATAAAGGCACTCATGAAGACTGAAGGCAAAACAGGTGACGTGCTCCATTGGAAGGAATTTCTGATCATCTCCAGGGTCTTTGTACCCCTTCTACTTTTCAAAATAGGAGGTGAACAGCCCACTGCCTAGTGTCGCTCCCTGTGGAAGCCCTGCCCAGTGCACGGAGACCTCACTCTCCTGAGCAGCCGGCCGTCAGGTGCTCACTGCACCCCCACCACGTGCCCACACAGAGGGCAGGACCCAGTTCCCGTCTGTGAGGTGCCTAGGGTGGATTCCACCACCGTGAGCTCTCCTGGAATGTCTATGCCAAGTGATCAATAGACTGTGAGGGTCCTTTTGTTTACTCCTTAAACCCACTTGGACAGTAATTATTCCAAATTCTGTTCTGCAGTCAGCAGTGTGGGAGAAGGGTTTCCATGTCTGTCTCGAGAAAGTGGTTAAATATCACAAGAGGCACCTCTGTCTATTTATAATGTTCACGGCAGCCACAGTCTGTGGGCCTTCTGGCGGAAACCGCTCTACTGAGTGGCTCTGGGAAAATATAGCGAGAACAGAAACTCTGTTCCTGCCCTTAAGGAGAGCATGCATTTAATAAAGGAAGCCCAACGCAAGTCTGTACATAAACCAAAACGCCATGCCCGCTAGTACTTTATAAGCCACTTTGATATCTTGCTCTTTTACCCCGTGCTTGTGCAGCCACGGGACCGCCCTGCTCCCCTCGTGTGTAATGAACTGTACCGGCAGAACTAATGCGAATTCTTGGTGCGACGTCAGCAGTTGCTGTCAGTGCCAGGACCTAGGCAGAACCCCCATTCCACACACGAACGGGGGTCTTATCACTGCGCTGCACTGGCCCTCTTCCTTTTCTTGCCTCAGGGTTGGAGATGCCCACTGATGCCCACTGGCCTCTGAAATAATCGTGTTTCATAATTTCCCTGCTCCATAATGGGAAGCAAAGCCCTTAGCACACGTAAGGGCCCTAAAACCGCAGGACCTCTAAGGGGACCCGCGAAGCTTTTTGAGGGGGAACATTCACTTTTTTGTGGGTCCCTCTTTGAAGACGTGTCAGATCCTGTGTAGTCCCCAAGGGCTGCAGGAGGACATCCCTCACTTAGCCTGTGGGGGCAGCAAAACCAGGGGAGGTTACTGAAAGGAAGGGGCGGTCCCAAGGGCAGGCGTTCCGCTCTTTGTTAGAGGTGGCTTGCCGGTGAGGCATGTGTGCGGGAGAAATCAAGGGTTTCTGGACAGATGAGCCCACGACGAGGTAGCTTGGGGACAGGGCTGACCCTGTGAGGCAGAAACAATCCTAGTAGTGAAGTAGATCGTGTAGTGACATGCAGAAACCAAGGACATGTATATTTTTATATCTGTGGTTTTTGGACTTTAGTACTTAGAATTTCGGCCTTCTGCACTACTCTTTTGCTCTTACAGACAGGATTTACACTTGAGAATGGAAAGGGACAGCAGTTACCTAGCCGTTCACTGCCCCCTTCCTAGTGAAGCAACTGCTCCTCGTTCTCCATGCCTCTGGAACAAAGCCGTTTCCTCTGCTAGAGGTCAAGGACAAGTAGTTGGCATGTAGGACGCGCAACTCCACCTGCCTGGGAGTACACTGATGTAGCAGAAACTACGATGAAGGAAGAATTCTATGTAAGTTGCAAATCCCAAGCGCCCCGGTGGTGTCTTCCTGGGTTACGGGACAAGGCAGTGGAACGGTAGTCAGACTAGCTGAGGTTTGAAAGATTCAACTACAAGTAATATTTTATATAAAACCTAGCAATTTAGGTTCCCCTAATCATGAAGAATACTCATAAGTATCTCAAATAATTTCCTTGTTTTAGGACTTTAAAAAAAAGTGTCGTACCTAAGGCCATACTTACTCTTCTATGCTAATCCCTGTGAAGGAGTGCTATGTATTATATGAAAAAAAAATCCTTAATGCACTGTTATCTCCTAAATATTTAGTAAATTAATACTATTTAATTTTTTTAAAGATTTGTCTGTGTAGACACTAAAAGTATTACACAAAATCTGGACCGAAGATGTCCTTTTTAACAACAATTTAAAGTACTTTTTATATATGTTACGTAGTGTATCCTTTCTAAACGGCCTGGTTTGTATTTTCTATAATTCCTGTTTGTGAAGTGTACTCGTCCTTGTCTTTCTTCAGTCATTTTCTGCACGCCTCCCTCTTTACATGATTATAGAGAAGACCGTAGCTCTCCCCACTTGGCTGCAATCCGTGTGCTTGGAGCTGACTGCACCCCAGTGAGGCCCACTCCGTGGGGTGCAGGACAAGCTGCCACTTGGAGCTGAGTGTTTCCCACCTTTGAGTTGTCCTGACTTCCTTCTTGAAATGACTGTTAAAACTAAAATAAATTACATTGCATTTATTTTATATTCTTGGTTGAAATAAAATTTAATTGACTTTGTTTCTCTGTGGAGGTTTGTTTATTTATTTATTTTATTTATTTGAGAGGCAGAGGTCTTCCATACACCCCGCAAAAGCCTGCCAACAGCCAGAGATGGGTAGGCCAAAGCCAGAAGCCAGAACTCAGTCCGGGTTGGGTGATGGAAAACCCAAGGACTTGAGCTGTTGCGGTGGATTCGTTCTGAGAGGAGGAGCGTGATGGGGGCAAGAGGTACGGAGTCGCCACACAGACCCTGGGAGCTGGGTGGAAGCGGGCCAGAGGCGAGCAGCCCGCAGACTCATTTAATTCAGTTGGTACAGCAGCTTAAATAGCCAAGGCAGCCAGTCTGGTCAAGGGGCGATTTATGCCCTAACCAATCACAGCCTGTTGCCAGGCAGTATCCAAAGCCATCCAATCACAGCCTGTTGCCAGGCAGGCTCTGTTGCCAGGTGGGTTTTGAAGCCATTCCTGAGTAACTGAGGCTCGCTTGCCAGTGGCCATCTTGGCATGGCCTTCTCATTCCACCACATTGAACCATCACCTGCTGCCTCCCAGTGTACACATCAGCAGGAAACTGGAATCGAGAGTGGGGTCAGGACTTAAACCCCAGGCACGGAGATGAGAAAGGGACCATCCCAAGCAGGATCTATACCACTAGACCGAACACCTGCCCTTGTATGTGTTTTTTGAAGTGTAGAGAAGCTATAGTAATCGGTTTTAGTGTTGACATTTGTCTGTAGGCCTCGGAGCCTTTATGATCCTACTGGTCCCGCAGAGCTGCTCTCCCTGTGAATCACAAGATGTTATTTTGTTCAGGATGCTTATCATGCCACAAAACCACAGGAGCAAGCAAGGCCTGCACAAACCTCAGAAGTAAAAATTCTTTAAACATCGCTAGGAGAAACATGATTTTTAAATAAAAATCCGGATGATGTTTTAGAAAAAAGGAAGTAGCATTTTGTGTACAGGGATGGGTTGGGATTTTCTCCTGGTATAAGAGCATTCTGTAATACCCAAGGTGCCTTCTATGACTACCCCACTACTTAAGGCTTCAGGGAGTAGAGAATGCCGAAGTGACAGAAATAAAAAACACTGTCCAGCTGGGGTGAGGCTCTGGTTGGTGTGGGTTTATCTACTCAGTGCTTCTCTCAGAAAACTGTTCTTTGACACAGCTGCTTTTCTAGCCAGCTGGCAGGTAAGACAAAGTGGACTGGACAAACCCACTCCTGGGCAAACAGGTGAAGGATGTGTCCATCTCCGCAGCAGACTGGAAGCTCTTTGCGGACAAGGCTGGGTTTTATTCCCTCTCTGCTCTGAAGAGTTGGCATAACATACAGCCCAGAGCAGTCGGTGAACATGGGAGGCAGTGAGCATCGCTGATGCACGCTTGCACGACGTTGCTAGATCGTATGCCACATTTGTATATGGACCAGGATGAACATAATTTTGTTCCATAAATACTGAAACTGCTAGAAATAGGCATCAGTGTTAAAAACCAGGTTTGTTTATTATGTTTTGACTGCTAATTCAATATTACCCCAAAGGGACAAACAATTCCACTTGGCATTTGAATTAATATCAGCTGCACTTGGCAAAGCCATTTTTCCCCCAAAGATTTTTTTTGTTATTTATTTGAAAAGTGATTACTGTGGGGAGCAACTCGGACTATACTGTTACTGGAATTAAGACTTATTCTATGCATCTGCTCTCCCACAATATGGCGCTGGGAGAGAAGAAAACAGCTTCTGCACAGCTGCCTCCAGTTCAGCCAATAAACTGTAGGACTTGCTCCTGATTGGAGGAGAGCAGCGTACTCGGTGTGTGGGCAGCCGAGTTAGGATTGGCGGAGGAGGACTATAAAGGAGGAGAGAGACGGCATGCACCAGGAACATCTAAGGGGAACATCTAAGGGGAACACCTGTGCAGCCCCCGAGAGAGCCGGCCGGCGGTGTGCCGCTCCCCTGCGGAAGTGGGGAATGTGGCCAGGGGAACTGCCCTTCCACGGAGGTGGAAGGGACAGTAGCCAACCCAGGAAGAACCAGCAGCAAACCCGGGGAGGGCCGAGCAGACGAAAGAACAGCGCAGGGTCCTGTGTCGTTCCTCCACGAAGAGGGGGAGCGACATAATGGTGCCGTGACTCGGATATGAAGCCTAGGCAGGGCTTAGTGTCGTTCCTCCACGAAGAGGGGGAGCAACAATTACAGAGAAGGAGGTACACAGAGAGATCTTTCGTATGTTGGTTCACTCCCGAGGTCCACAGCAGCCAGGGGTTAGGCCGAGCTGAAGCCAGAAGGAGCCCAGAACTTCATCCGGGTCCCCGACCTGGGTGGCAGAAGCCCAAGCACATAAGCCATTTTCTGCTGCTTTTCCAGGTGCATTGGCAGGGGAGCTCAATCAGAAACAGAGCAGCCAGGACTCAAACAGGCACCCATAAGGGATGCTGGGGCCACAGGCCGTGTCCTCACCGCTGTGCGACAGTGCCCTGCCATCTTTGTTCTGAGCACCTACTGGTAGGTGTTTGAAATCCTTGCAGAGTCTTGTTTAGTAGGCAGTAGGGTAAGTAACAGAAACCTGAAAGAAAATTTTGTTCTTTTTATCTAAATGAGAGAACATAAAATGGGAAAATAAAGCAAATGCTGACTTAAAACATCACAGTGTGTTTCCTCAGCACATCCCTTTTTCACTGCTCAAACTTCCAAACGGCACTGCTGAGCGATTGGCTGAATGTTCAGATGTGCAAGTCCTAACCCCGAGGTGGCTGCATCTGGAGATAGGGCCTTTACAGAAGCACAGAAGGTTGGGTGAGGGTATGAGGTACAGCCCTGATCCGTACGACTGGTGCCCTTAGGAGAACAGGTACCAGAGAGCCTGCTCCCTGCTCCCACTCCGAGCCAGGACACAGCAAGAAGGCAGGCATCCATCTACAAGCCAGGAAGAGGCCTCACCAGATGCTCAAATTGCCAGACCTTGATCTTGGAGTTCCTAGCCTCCAGAACTCTTACAAAAATAGATTTCTGATGTATGAGGCCCTTGTGTGTGGTGTTCTGCTATGCCCTGGGATAGCAGTAAAAGATGGCCCAAGTCCTTGGGCCCCTGTACCTACATGGGAGTCCCAGAAGCAGCTTCTGGCTCCTGGCTTCAGATAGGCATAGCTCCAGCTGTTGCGGCCATCTGGGGAGTGAACCAGTGGATGGAAGACCTCTCTCTCTGTCTCTACCTCTCTGTAACTCTGTCTTTCAAACAAATAAAATAAATATTAAAAAAAAAAAAGAAAATGGTGAATGTTAGGTGAGTTTCACCTGGATTAAAAAAAAGAAAAAAAATTTTAAAAGATGTATTTATTTATTTGAATGGCAGAGAGTTACAGAGAGGCAGAGAGAGAGGTCCTCCATCCGCTGGTTCACTCCCCAGGTGGCTGCAACGACCAGAGCTGTGCTGATACAAAGCCAGGAGCCAGGAGCTTCTTCCCAGTCTCCCACATGGGTGCAGGGGCCCAAGGACTAGGGCTATCTTCTACTGTCTTCCCAGGCCATAGCAGAGAGCTGGATTGGAAGTGGAGCAGCCTGTACTTGAACCAGTGCCCATATGGGATGCCAACACTGCAGGTGGCAGCTTTACCCGCTATGTCACAGCGCCAGCCCCTAAATTTTTTTTTTATTTTTAAATTTGTGGTTTTTATTTTATTTTATTTTTTATTTTGAAAGGCAGATTTACAGAGAGAGAGAGAGGTCTTCCACCCACTGGTTCACTCCCCAGATGGCCACAATGTCCAGGCTGGTCCAGGCCAAAACCAAGGGTCTTCTGTGTGGAAGCAGGGGTCCAAACACTTGGGCCATCTTCTGCCTTCCCAGGCACATTAGCATGGGGCTGGATGGGATGTGGAGCAGCTGGGACTTGAACAGGCACTCATATGAGAAACCAGTATCGCAGGCTGTTACTCAACCCTCTACACCCTACTGCTGGCACCTAGAGTTCACTTTCTATTTGGTCTGTTTATTTGATAGGCAGAGAGAGAAAGAGAGTTTCCATCTGATGATTTAGTCCCCAAATGCCTGTAATGGCCCTGTGCTAGGGCTGAAACCAGGAGCCAGGGCTCAATCCAGGTCTCCCAGGTAGGTGGCTGTCACTGCTGCCTCCCAGGGTCTACATTAGCAGGGAGCTGGAAGCAAGAGTACAGCAGAAACCAGGCACTTTGATATGGGCTATGGACTTCTCCACTGCTGGGCTTAATACTGCCCCCACAGCTTTGTGCATATTTCAAGATTATTTTGACTACTATAGAGTCTGAACATTCCCATGTAAATTTTAAAATTAAGTTGTCAATTTATATCAAAAACTTCTGCTGAATTTTGTTTGGAATTTTCTTGAATCTGTAAATCAATTTGGAGAGAGTTATCTCAATAATATTGAGTTTCCTGGTCTATAAATATAATATAGCTCTTCATTTTGGGTTTTCTTTAATATTTCTCAGTAATGTTTTGCAAATTTCAGTGTAAAAAACTGTAGATCTTTTATTACATGTATTCCTAAGTGTTGATATTACTATACATGACACTTTAAAAATATCAATTTCTACTTATTTATTGCCAATATATAGAAATATGATTGATTTTTATATATTGCCTTTATATCTTATAGCCTTGGTAAATTTGCTATTCTAGTAGCTGTTGTGTGTACGTATGAGGGAGGATTCCTTTATTTATTTTTTTTTGTTTTTAAGAGAAATTTATTGGCCGGTGCCACAGCTCACTTGGCTAATCCTCCACCTGTGGCACCAGCACCCCAGGTTCTAGTCCCGGTTGGGGCACCGGATTCTGTCCCGGTTGCTCCTTTTGCAATCCAGCTCTCTGCTGTGGCCCGGGAGGGCAGTAGAGGATGGCCCAAGTGCTTGGGCCCTGCACCTGCATGGGAGGCCAGGAGGAAGTACCTGGCTCTTGGTTTTGGATTGTAGCGGCCATTTTGGGGGTGAACCAACAGAAGGAAGACCTTTCTTTCTGTCTCTCTCACTGTCTAACTCTGCCTGGCAAAAAAAAAAAAAAAAAAGAGAGAGAGAGAGAGATTTATTTATTTGAAAGAGTTACAAAGAGAAAGGTCTTCCATATCTGGCCTCTCTGGTTCACTCCCCAGATAGCTGCAATAGCCAGGGCTAGGCCAATCTGAAGCCAGGAGTTTCATTTGGGTCCCTCTCATGGGTACCAGGGCCCAAGTATTTGGGCCGTCCTCTGCTGCTTTTGTGCAGGGAGCAGGATTGGAAGAGGAGCAGCCTGGACTCCAATCAGCACCCATATGGGATGCCGCAGGCTGTAGCTTAACCTGCTTCACCACAACTCTGGCCCCTCCTTTATGTTTTCTATATACACAGTCATGTCATCAATGAAAAAAGACCGTGTATTCCTTCCTTTCTAGTCTGTATCACTTTTCTTTTTTCTTGCCTAAATGCATGGGTTAGCACTTCTAATGCAATGTCAAATAGAACCGGTGTGGTGAGCACCCGGCAATATGCTCAGCCCTAGAGGGAAAGTGATCCATAATTACTTCTAAACATGGTGTCAGATAAGGTTGTTTTTTCGTAAGATTTATTTGAAAAGCAGAGTTACAGAGACAGGGAGAGACAGAGAGAGTGAGAGAGCTTCCTTCCAGTGGTTCACTCCCCAAATGACCACAATGGCCAGAGCTGGGCCAGTCTGAACCCAAGATCCAGGAGCTTCTTCCAGGTCTCCCATGTGGGTGCAGGGGCCCAGGGACTTGGATCATCTTCCGATGCTTTCCGAGGCGCATTAATGGGGAGCTGGAGCAGAAGTGGAGCAGCCGGGACTTGAACTGGCACCCATATATGGTGCTGGCGTTGCAGGCGGCTACTACCTGCCACGCCACAGCACAGCCCCCAGATAAGGTTTTTAGATACTGCTTATCAAATTGAGGAGCTTCCTTCCATTCTTATTTTGACAATAGCTTTCATCATGAACAGATGCTGATTTTTATTAAATGCCTTTTCTGAATATGAGATGATAATAGGGTTTTTCTCCTTTATGCTGATAACACAATGGATTATACTGATGATTATACTGATGAATGCTAAAACAAACTTGTATTAATGGGATAAACACAAAGAAGGCAATGGTGTGATGGAGGCAGGGATGGGATTGATGTGGCCGCAAGCCAAGGAATGCCAGCAGCCCCCAGAGGTTGGAAGAGGCCAGAAACAGCTTCTCCCTTAGAGCATCCAGTGGAGTGTTCTCCTGTAATACCTGTATTTCAGGCTTCAGGCCCACAGAACTATGAGAGAATGAACTTCCGTTGTTTTTGGGCTACCAAGTTTGTTGTCATTTGTTACAGCAATCGTAGAAAACTAGCACAAATTTGGTCATAAAATATCATTTTTCTAATTTGCTGAATTTGATCGGCTAGTAATTTTTTTTTAAGATTTACTTACTTTATTTGAAAGGCAGAGTTACAGAGAGGCAGAGGCAGAGAGAGAGAGAGAGTGAGCTGAGCCGATCTGAAGCCAGGAACCAGGAGCTTCTTCTGGGTCTCCAACATGGCTGCAGGGGCCCAAGGCCCCAAGGCGTTGTGGTGTAGTGGCTAAGGCTGCTGCCTGCAGTGCCAGCATCCCATATGGGCGCCAGTTCAAGTCTTGGCTGCTCTACTTTCGATCCAGCTCTCTGCTATAGCCTGATAAAGCAGTGGAAGATGGCCCAAGTCCTTGGGCCCCTGTGCCCACATGGGAGTCCTGGAAGAACCTCTGGCTCCTGGCTTCAGATCAGCCCAGCTCCTGCCATTGAGGCCATTTGGGGAGTGAAGACTCTCTCTGCCTCTGCCTCTGTAACTCTGTCTTTCAAATAAATAAATAAATCTTTTGAAAAAAGTTCTTGTACTTTTTGTAACATGTTCTTAGTTTCTAGCAAGAACTAGATAGGAGAAAATAAATTTTTAAGCAGAAATTCAGAGTATAGGGGCCAGTGCTGTGGTGCAGCAGGTTAGCTTGCAATGCTGGCACCCATATTGGAGTGCACTGTTTCAGGCCGGCTGCTCTACTTCTGATACAGCACCCTACTAGAGTGCCTGGAAAAGCAGCGAAAGATGACCCAAGTACTTGGGCTCCTGCTACCCATGTGGGGGCCTCAGGTGGAGTTCCTAGCTCCTAGGTTTTGCCTGGCCCAGCCCCAGATGTTGTAGCCATTTGGGGAATGAGCCAGGCAGATGGAAGATGTGTGTGTGTGTGTGTGTATGTCATTCTGTCTCTCTCAAACTCTGCCTTTCAAATAAATAATATTAAAAAAAAAAAAATTCAGTGTGTATCTCACACAGTCTTAATGTTACTTGGTGACTTATGAAATTGTTTGGCTGTTGTAATAACATTTAGGCTTGTGTCTTAACACTGTCTCAACAGTGCACTTGATAGAACAGGGACCATATTTCTGTTTGTATTCACCTTTGGCTCTCCCCAGGGCCTTGTGCATACGGTAAATGTTCTGTTACATTGGTTAAGCGAGCTGTGAAAGAATGGCAGATGGAAGAACTTCCTACACTGACATTTTCTGGTTTCTGAGCTAAGCAAGGCCTCCTTACCTCACTGTTGAGATCCACTAACCATCAGGTTACACTGGGAGTGGCTCACACACCACGGGGCTTTGGTAGGTCTCTGGATTGTTTCTGCCCCTGTGTGGTCTGGAAAAACAAAACAATGGAAAGGCTACACATCCTATTTGGAACTCAGCAGCCCGACAGAATGAGCTTTTGTTTGCTTAAAGGCTAAGGAATAAAGGCGATGCATCTAGAATCTGGATCTTTGCACAAAGCCAGTTTCTACCCTACTGTGGCTACCACACTCTGTCTAATTCAGAGACACAGCACATGAACTCTGCATCACTTTGGATGCTTGAAAAATTAGCAAAACATTTCAAGTGAAAACTATCTAAAATTCTCCTTATACACGTATCTGCACATAACATTTACTTATACTTTTTAAACCATTAAGCAAAGCCAAGCAAATCTTCAATGCCCAATCCTGTATCTCACAAGCAGCTGTTTCAGGAAACACTGTGTCTACTGAACTGCTCATAGATTGTCACAAACCAATGTTTATGCAGGGGCTAGTGTCATAGTGCAGCCAGTTAAGCTGCTGCCTGAGATGCCAGCATCTCATATGAGCGTTGGTTTGAGTCCCGGCTGCCCCGCTTCCAACCAGCTCCCTGTTAACGTGTCTGGGAAGCAGCGGATAATGGTTCAAGTACTTGGGCCCCTGCCACCCAAGTGGAAGACCTGGATGGGATGGTAGGCTCCTGGCTTTGGCCTGGCCCAGCTCTGGCCATCGCAGGCATTTGGGGAGTGAACCAGCTGATAGATCTTTCTATCACTCTGCCTTTCAAATAGATGAATGCATCTTTAAAAAAAAAAAAAAAAAAAAAACAACTTTGCACAGTCATATACATCTGGAAAATTCTGGGTTAAACACAAAGTACAGGACTCACCAGAGCCTTTAATATGCTGACAACGTTGTGAATTTCCAGAAAGCTGACAGAGTGCACCTTGCCTAAGCTTATTTGACCAAAACCTCCTTTTTTCTGCAGCTTCAAAGAATGCTCAATGGACACAATTTGGAAATTTCTGGTTGCAATGGACACTATTGTTCACCCTCCACAGCCATCGCTTGCTTTGTTCCCTCTGCCTACGGGGCCATGTCTTTCTCAGTTCCTGAGGATGGATAGTGGTTGGACCAAACCAAATACATTAGTCTCATTCTCCTTACTAAGCTATTGACTGAATAGCTTGGGTGTGCAATGTGGCTCTGGCCAACAAAGTCAGAAAAAACTGGCAGTTTTTCTAGGAGGATTTGTTTCAAGCTTTAGAAGACAACCAAAAAGGTAGGCCGTTGTGCAGTGGTTAAGATGGCCCGGGGCTCCTGCATCCCATATTCCAGCGCTAGGGGTGAAGTCCCAGCTCTGCTTCCAGCTCCAGCTGCCCACTGATGCGCGTCCTGGTGGCAGCCGGTGTCAGCTCAGGTCCTTGGGTCCCTGCCAGCCACATGGAGACCCAGATTGAGTTCTGGCTCCTCACTGGGCCTGAGCTACTGCAGGCATTTAGGGAGTGAATCAGAGGATGGAAGATCTTTCTCTCTCTGCCCGTGCCTGTCTCTTCCTGTGTTTGCCTTTCAAATAAATACAAATAAATAAATAAAAATAAAAAAATGCACCAGGACACCAACATTCCCTTGTCTACCTCGGGACTCTGGATCTGCGCAGGGAACTGTAGCAGCCACGGCAGGATCCTGCAGGGAGCAGCTGACAGGCTGTGAGAGGGTGCGAGGAGCCAGTCCTTGAAGAACAGCAGAGAGCAAGCGATTTCACCAGTCCTGGAGCTGCCCCACCTCCAGATTCCTTCTCTGGGAAATTATGAACTATAAATTATAAATTCTTTTAAACACCAACTACTATTATTTTCAGAAAATCCCCTTTGGGTTTTTCTGATATCAGCTATCAAAACGTCCAGCTCAGGGGGCCTAACCAAGCCTTCCTAATGCTGTGGGCACCACGTTCAAAGCACGGCTTAGAGATGTTTATTGTTAAAGGCAGCGGCTGATTACAAATCCAGGATCTGCAATCTATACTGAAATGAATGGCTCTAGTATTACCATTTTTAGTGTCTCTAAATTAGAAAATTCAACATGTATCCCTTAGCAATGACAGGCCCCACAGCTAACCACCCAAGGCCCTGCGAGGTGGAGCACGCACAGCAGCCCTGGGCTTCTCCATGTGCTCTGCACGCTGGCGCCCCCTATCTGCACCAAGGCTGTTCTCCCCTTGGCAGTCACCAAATTTGCATTGAGTCTTCCTGGGTGCAAGGCACTAGAAAGGGTTCCCCTCCTCCGGGTCCCAGCCCTGAGCCTCCCAAATCCTGCCTAAGCCCCGGCTCAGCCCCCACAAGCAACCTTTTTGAAGAATCTGTTGCGTTCATCCAGGCTGAAGCAGCCAAGCATACGCTTTTCATCACAGACACTGCAGTGTTCTGTTCCCCTGCCCGTGTTTATCTGGACACCCAAGGGAGTGACAGTAGTGGAGAGAAGATGGATGTGATAACAGTACTGTCAAAGTCAGCCTCAGCACTAGGTGTGATACTGAAATTAAATTTGGACCCTTTGGGGGCCGGTGCTGTGGCGTAGCAGGTAAAACCGCCGCCTGCAGTGCCAGCATCCCATATGGGCAGTTCAAGTCCTGGCTGCTCCACTTCTGATCCAGCTCTCTGCTATGGCCTGGGAAAGCAGCAGAAGATGGCCCAAGCCCTTGGGCCCCTGCACCCACGTGGGAGACCCAGAAGAAGCTCCTGGCTCCTGGCTTCGGATCGGTACAGCTCCAGCCAAGCGGCCAATTAGGGAGTGAACCAGCAGATGGAAGACTTTCTCTCTCTCTCTCTCTCTCTAATTGTAACTCTGCCTTTCAAATAAATAAATAAATAAAATCTTTAAATTTGGATTCTTCGTCACACCCGTCATATTTGAAGGACTTGAGAGCCCCGTTTGGCTAGTGGCTGCGACTTTAGACAGCACAGATGTGAAGTTTCCTGTGGAGGTTCACCCCAGGGCACTGGGTGAGTCCTAAAGCTAAAGGTGATAAAGCCTCCCCAGCTCTGCCCAGAAATGCAAATCACCTACCTGGGAAAACCTGTTGGGTCATGGGAAGAAAAACTCACCCTCACTGGGAAGATACTGCAGTTACAAGTATACCTCTTAGAACAGAGTCCACATTACATAGCTTGTGGCAGTGGTGGTCAGCTTCTAGTTGTTCTGCCTGCCACACTGCTCCCTTGCTCATTCTCTGTGACTTCCATGGTAAATTCTTTTGCCACCTGCTACTCCAATCACAATCCGTGTTAGATGTTTCAGTGCTACATATTCTATTAGCCGAGGGATAAGTTTCCCTGAGTGACTGTGTCCTCTGTACTCTGTGGGGTTTGTGGGATGGAAGGGTACATGGAGTTGCCCGGAGATGCTCTCTGTAGCCTGACCAGCTGACCGGCTACGCGTTCCCCTCTTCTGTCCCAGGGAGGTCGAGTCACATCAGAGGTTTCCATCTATTTTATCTGCAAGGTTCTCTGCGATTGTTACTTTGTTCTCTGGGACCCACACCCATGTTTTAAATGAACTGCTTTATTAGGTAATAATTGGCTGACCCTCCCAACTGTTGTTAATCAGGGCTATTTATAACTACCAACAAAACCCTCTGGTGGCACAAGACAATCAGAATTGTCGTATGGAGTGGAAGTAATCCAGGCCGATCTTAGAAAAAGGACCTCGTGGTTAAGCAGCCTCACCTCTGTTAGTCGTGTGAATTTCCGGCTCCCCGGTTAGGAGACTTCTGACTGCAGGATCGTTAGCGCTTTCTGCAGGCTTTCAAAGGGATCCTGGGTCAAAGCAGGGAACGCTTTTGACAAAAACTTAGCAGAGTTTATTTGAGCCAAGAGATTCAGGAGAAGCAGAAAGTTCCAAAGACTCAGCTCTGCAAGGTGGGCAGGGATAGTCATGAAGAGGAAACAGTTGGAGAGAGCAAGGAACAGAACGCAAAAGCCAAGGACAAAGGGCCGATGGGTTGTCTCAAAGTGATTGTCCTTGTCAGGGTTAAAGTAGCGAGGCCATGTTGCCTGGGTTGAGGTAGCTGGGTGGACAGCAGCGTGTGTGTGTGTGTGTGTGTGTGTGTGTGTGTGTGTGTGAGGGGCAGAAGAAGAATGGGGATTTCTGTGCGATGGAACAGGAAGGAAGCCTGGGAAGCAAAGCAGCATTTGCAGACCAAGGGTCTTGCCACTGTTTAGTAACCTGGCTGGGCCAGCGCTGCAGCTCACTAGGCTAATCCTCCACCTTGCGGCGCCGGCACACCGGGTTCTAGTCCCTGTCGGGGCGCCGGATTCTGTCCCGGTTGCCCCTCTTCCAGGCCAGCTCTCTGCTGTGGCCCGGGAGTGCAGTGGAGGATGGCCCAAGTGCTTGGGCCCTGTACCCCACGGGAGACCAGGAGAAGTACCTGGCTCCTGCCATCAGATCACCCATTGGAGGGTGAACCAACGGCAAAGGAGGACCTTTCTCTCTGTCTCTCTCACTGTCCACTCTGCCTGTCAATAAATAAATAAATAAATAAATAAATAACCTGGCTGGGTGCGGGCAGCCTGGGTGCATCTCCTCTACCCTCCACCCAGGGAGAAGTTCTGGGAGGGATCCCACACCCAGGAAGCCCTCCACCCAGCAATATTCCGGAAAGGGTGTAGGAGGAAGAGAAAGAGGGCCCACACCCAACATCCATGAAAACTGCGGTCTGAACGCAGACTGGGCTCTGGCCCTTTACCGGGACACCGCCTTCTCTGCCAGGCGCACTCTCCTCATTGTTTCTCGCTGTTAAGCTTTGCTGGCATGCTCACTGCACTCTGACTCACGCCTGCATCCTTTCTTGTATGAATACAAGAACCCCCAGGAACCGACCCTGGTCACTGCTAGAACTGGTCAGTTAGCTCTCTCTCTTGATGGTTTGGAAGGTCAGACACACAACTTAGTTCCACCTGGCGATATGGAACTTGAGCGTAAACGACTCCGTTTTGGTTTGGTTTCTTGGGTCCTACTGTGGGAGCTCAGTCCAAATAGCCTCCTATAAATTTTATTGAACAGGAGATAATCATCCTGAGTCCAGTTTAGAAAGTTAACTAAAAAAAGCCAGGTTATCAAATGCGTAAGTCAAATAAAATCTAGATTATTTAAACTTTCCAGTTTAGAAGATGGGATATGCAGCATGATTGCTCTCCAAAAATTATTTATTTATTTGTTTGAGAGGCATGGACATGCACACACACACACACATACACACACAAAGAGGGAGAGGTGTCAAATACCAGCAACTGTGGGTCCAGATAGGCCAAAGCCAGA
The DNA here is from genome assembly GCF_964237555.1 of Oryctolagus cuniculus. Classification (NCBI taxonomy): domain Eukaryota; kingdom Metazoa; phylum Chordata; class Mammalia; order Lagomorpha; family Leporidae; genus Oryctolagus; species Oryctolagus cuniculus. The sequence goes on from NC_091436.1 coordinate 60,987,348, forward strand.
AGCCTGGAACTCTGGGTCTCTCACATGGGTGGCAGGGGCCCAAGTACTTGAGCCATGACCTGCTGCCTTCCAGGGTGCACATGAGCCGGCAGAGCTGGGACTCGAACCCAGACACCCCAATATGGGATGTTGGTATCTTAACTCCTGGGTCAAATGCCCTTCCCTGCTTGCATTTCTGAAAGACATAACAGGGTGCAACTCCTGGCTGTGGTAGGGTGAAGTTCTCATGGTGAAGTTCTCATTGCCCGCAATCAAATATACAATGGGGCAAAACTGTCAACATAAACTTCGAGACCTTGGAGGTCAACCAAAAGGACACAAACTGAGAAGCATTTAGGCAGAAGAGGCTGCTCAGACTTTCATCGTCTGTGGCCCTTATGCCTAGAGCTGGCCCCTTGCCTGTGGCCTGAGTATGTTCAGTCTCTGCCCAGGGCAGCCCTGGCTGTGGAAAGCAGCAAGCACTTTGCTGTCAGGGCTCAGGGCACGAGGCTTGACGTGCAGTGGAAGGTGCAACGCACGCCCCGTCGTGCTGTCAGCAAAAGCAGAGAACTCAGCAAGGACCCAAGAAGAAACATTCGCAGCTCTGCTACTGCGAGTACAGTCTTGGTGGGAAGGGGCGGGCTGAAGCCAGGAGCCAGGAGCTTCATCCAGGTATCGCACAGGGATGCAGAGGCCCAAACACTTGGGCCATCTTCCGCTGCCTTCCCAGGCGCATTAGCAGGGAGCCAAATTGGAAGTGGAACAGCCGGGACTCGAACCAGTGGCCAGGATGTCAGCATTGCAAGTGGTGGCTTAGAATGGCCAATCCTCCATTCTAAGATTCTTGCTACAGAGAAAGAAGCTGCTCGTCACTGCTCACCACCTTTCAGTCCACGGCTTTGTCTTACAGGGATGACCTCAGAATATTTACTGAAAGGATAATTGGACAAAAAGGGCAAAGCCAAAACCAGAGTCATCCTCCTAGTCATGCATCTTGCAAAAACATCTGGCTTGCTTTCATGACAGGGCGGTGAGGGCGTGTCCCTCGGGTGTGTTGCCACAGCCCGGATCACGGACTTGAGGCAGCCGGGCTGGGAGTCACCCTTCCCTGCCTTGGGGAGGCATGTAAGAAACAGTAGGGGCGGGCTGGAGCCCTAGATTTGCAGTTAGAATCAAGAATCAGCTCAACAGCTCACAGAATTCACCCTCCAGATCGTCCTTGTTAGAAATGGTAGACTAGGGTCAGCGCTGTGGTGCAGTAAGTTAATCCTCCACCTGTGGTGCCCGCATCCCATATGGCCGCTGGTTCTAGTCCCTGCTGCTCCTCTTCGGATCCAGCTCTCTGCTATGGCCTGGGAAAGCAGTGGAAGATGGCCCAAGTCCTTGGGCCCCTGGCCCCGCGTGGGAGACCTGGAAGAAGCTCCTGGCTATTTGGAGAGTGAACCAGCAGATGGAAGACACCTCTCTCTGGCTCTCCCTCTCACTGTCCATAACTCTACTTCTCCAATAAATAAATAAAAAGAAATGATGGACTCGTGGTGCGAGAGGGTCCATGACTCCTGCGTGCGCTCAGGGTGACAATAAGGCAAACGTATTTTCAGGATAGATATTTTCAGAGACCCTCCGGGAAGATGTGGCAGCAGCAGTGCGGGGTGGCAGGACAGCCTCAGCCGCCACGCTCCCTGCCTTCGCGCTGTAGCTCCGCCCCCGCCTGTTCTTGGTGAGTGCTGGGGTTTTCTTAGTAGCTTAATGTTTCAAAAAGAACTCGCCACCTATTTTTCCCTCTCTGTTCTCACACAAGCTTGAAATGGAATCATTTTTTTAAAAGAAAGATTTATTTTATTTATTTGAAAGAGTTACAGAGGGATGTAGAGACACACAGAGAGAGGTCTTCCATCTGCTGGTTTACCCCCCAGATGGCCACAATGGTGCGCCGATCCAAAGCCAGGAGCAAGGAGCTTCCTCTGGGTCCCCCACATGGGTGCAGGGGCCCAAGGACTTGGGCCATCTTCCACTGCTTTCCTAGGCCATAGCAGAGAGCTGGATCGGAAGAGGAGCAAACGGATCTCGAACTGGCGTCCATATGGGATGCTGGCGCTTCAGGCCAGGGCTTTAACCCACTGCGCCACGGCACTGGCCCCTGGAATCATTTTCTGGTTTGCTTTTTGCCCTTCTCTGCTGGGCAGCGATGTTCCCTGGGCGTGGCAGAACAGACATTAGCACGCATTTCTGTTCACCAGGGCTGGTAGGGCGGGCACGTGAGTGCATGGTTGGGATCACATGGTATCCCTTAAGTGTCACTAGGGGAGTCAGAGAAAGAAGACAGAACAGAAATGGCTCGCAGCCTGTCACTGTCGCTGGGCCAGCACCACCCCGCCTCCTCTCTCCTTGTTTGGAGCAGCGTTTCTTCCTCTAGGGTCTCTGGGTCGGCTCTGGCGAAGGGGAATTCTGCATCCAGGGAGATGTCAGCAGAGCCCCTGTCATCAGACCCCCAGCCCCTTACTCGTCCTCACCCTGGCCTCTGCTCCACTCCCCCGTACGCACAATAGCTGTGGTCTAGGCTTCCACATCGCTGGGATTGGGATGCTCAATCTCTCTGAGGCTGTCTCCTTGCTTGTGAGATGCAGGCTCTGCGAGTCCCGTCCTCGCGAGACTGCTGGGAGCACTGAACGAGAGACTGTGTGTGGAGGGCCTCAAACATGGTAAGAATTCAATGTTGATTCTTTCTAATTTTCTTTAGGGACATGTATTTATTTGAAAGGCAAAGTTACAGAGAGAGAGAGAGAGAGAGAGAGAGACAGAAAGAGAGAGAGAGATCTTCCACCCGCTGGCTCATTCCCCAGATAGCCACAAAGGCCAGTTCTGGGCCAGGCTGAAGCCAGGAGCCAGGAGCTTCTTCTGGGTCTCCTACGTGGGAAGCAGGGGCCCAAGCACTTGGGCCATCCTCTGCTGCTTTCCCAGGCGCATTAGCAGGGAGCTGGATCAGAACTGAAGCAGCCGGGACTTGAACCAGTGCCTATACGGGATGCTGGCATTACAAGCAGAAGGTTTACCCATTACGCCACAATGCCAATCCCTATTTTTTTTTTTTAAAAAGATTTATTTATTTTATCTATTTGAAATACAGAATGAGAGAGAAAGATCTTCCATCTATTCTCCAGTGGCCACAATGGCTGGGGCTGGGTCAGGTTGAAGCCAGCAGCCTGGAGCTCCACCTGGGGCTTCTCGTGTGGGTGGCAGGTGCCCAAGCACTTGGGCCATCATCTGCTGCCTTTGGACATTAGCAGGGAGCTGGATCAGAATCAGAGCAGCCGGGACTCGAACTGGCACTCCAACACAGGATGTCCAGGGTGGCAAGCAGGCAGCTTAGCGCGCTGCGCCAAAACACGGGCCCTGACAGTAATTCTTGCCAGCAGCATGCTCATGGCCCCATAGATGTTCTTAGACACTGTGGTACTGGGGGCCAGCGGAGTCCCCTCAGCACAGGCAGTAGGTGTTCAGACTGTGCGGGACACTGCGGACCAGTGATGGTTTGGACTGCAGTGTTGGGGGGGGTGCCGCTTTCATGAGGCCCCGTTTGCCATGCCCTGGCCCACAGAAGACAGATCCTTCCAGCCCCACTCCCCCCTGCTCCCTCTTCATCCAAACTGAAGGCTTTTCCTAGGGCTTGAGATAAAAATATCCCTGAAGGCACCACTCCCTGCTGTGGGGTCAGCGTCAGGCGCACTGAGAACACCCAGGAAGTTTGTCTTCAAGATCAGACTGGGGCGCTGGCTTGGTGGTGCCGCAGGTAAAGGGACACCAGATCCCATAGGGGCGACGGGTGGAGTCCCGGCTGCTCTTTCCCATCCAGCTACCTGCTAATGTGCCGGGAAAAGCAGCAGAAGATGCTCCCATGTGGGAGACCTGGAGGAAGCTTCTGGCTCTTGGCTTCCGTCTGGCCCAGCCCAGACTGGTGCAGCCATTTGGGAAGTGAACCAGCAAGTGGAAGATCTCTCTCTCTGTGTCTCTCCTTCTCTCTAACTCTGGCCTTCAAAATAAACAAATCTTTAAAAAACAAAAGAACAAAAGCAGGATTTTTAGCTCAGTGCAAAGTCTATTTAGCTATGGGAGACTTCCTGATGACCCAATTTCACGTCCCTACTCCTTTATTGTTGTGAAAGCTCTCCCCTTTCAGACTCTGGTTAATTCAGCTCTCTCTGAATGTGTACAAGTCCCTAAAAGAGTTAGAATAATCACCACAGTACGTGCAACAGGTTGCTTTTTATGTACATGTTGTGTGTTTCCCCAGGTGGCCTGCCCCCAGCCCCCACCTGCTCCCTCTGCCCCGGGGAGCCCGGCCCAGCCCTGGCCACCCATGGACTGCCTCAGTGCAGGCAAGGCAGACCAAGGAGCCAGCAAGGGCTCAGAGCCCTGTCTGAGCGCTGAACGGAGGTGCGTTCGCGAGTAACCCCAAGCACTGTCCACTGGTTTGTGCACTCAGCACGAAGCCGAGTTCCGGTCCTTTGTGCTGTCCTGGAGCTGCGGCCAGCCCTTAGGTCACGTTGCAGGGAGCTGTGAGGCCCTGCAGTGAAAGGCCCTATTGTAATGGGCGGTCAACAAGGCGTCCACATGGACGCCAGCAGCCTCCTGCCTCTTTACGTGCTGAGCTGTGCCTGCCCTGCATTGTATCAGTGTTAAGTGGGGAGAGGGAGTTCCTGCAAAAATAGCCCAAACAAAGAGAAATGGACACTTATCTGCCGCCCGGCCCCAGCCGGGGGCTTTTACAATGGCTTGAGAAATGTGCCTTCATTGTTTCCTTCTTCTTCCTCCTCCTCGCTGACATTTGTCCTTTCTCCCGAAAACTTCCTTTTGCAATGACCCCAGGCTCCTCCTCGTGGGAGTTCTCACCCCTTGTGTGGATAAACAAGCGAGGCAGAAAGTATTCGGATCACATGGACAAGACCAGGGCCAGCCTCTATCCCGAGCCCCCTGCTGCACGGGCACAGCTCTTGCAAGCTGATGGATTCAACAGAATGGATGTTCAGAACGCAGGTGGCTAAGGGCTGCCTGCTTAGGGACAGCAGAGCTGGACCTCGGCGTGCAAATCCAAGACCTCAGCCCAGCCGGGGGCGCCAGTGAGCCGGCCAGGGCGGCAGGGACCTGGTGTGTAGGATGACCTGAGCACTCTGCTGGACTCCAGGCTCTCTTGGGAGGACCTGGGGCTTCAGCCGAAACACAGCTCTGCCATGGCCTCCTTCCCAGTGCTGCCCAGAAGACCACAGAGGAGAGGGAGCCGGGAGAGTCCCCACACTGTCAGTACACACAGCGAGGCAGGGGGTCCCACGTCCCCGAAGGAGACACGAGAGGCAGCCCGTGTCAAGCAGGCAGACAGTGAGATCCAAGCAACGGCTGACCCTGCTGATGTCCGCAAGCTCCTCCTTTTCTCCCAGGAGCTCCCTGGTTTCAGAGCAGCTTCCGTCCAAAGGGTGGAGACCTGGCCCCCTTCAGGGTCTGCCACAAAGCCAGGCCAACTCCCTTCTGCTTCCGGGTCTTCCCTGGCAGGTGGGACGGATGCCCTCAGTGGGTCTCTAAAGCCTTTCCCTATATCCGAGATTCCACACTCAGACCAGGACTCCGGAATCAGAAGACAAAATATCCAATCCCACAATGGTCGGATATCTGTCCACAGGCAGTAGGGGACAGTGGCTCCCAAGGGAGTGGCCATGGGTGGCGTGAGTCTTATGCTGGTCCCCAGCTTAACGCCTGTGGAGTTTTCAAGCCACGGCACAGGGAAGTGGGTTCCAGTGGAGCACAGCACCGTGTCTAAGCAGAGGAGATGGGGCTGGGGTCCAATGCACTTAGGGTTCACAGGGCAGAGGACTGAAGGTGCAAGTGTTGCTCAGAGCGTCATCCTCAACGGTTCAGCTGGGCGTGGGGCAGCCCGCACATGCTGGGGGCGCGTCAAGGCTGGGGAAGGCACCATCCCCTGCCCTGGGATGGGAGGGAGCAGTCCCCAGAACGCACACAGGACAGGGACAGTCCCTGTTCCCACCAGGCAGAGCAGGAAGCTGGGTGACTCCCTGGGCACCGAGTAGAGAGCTCGCAAGGGTGCCTGGCTCAGTGCTGGAGCCCAGTGAGCCTCTGGCTCCAGCTGCTCGGGCCCCTTCCTACCTGGCACCAGCACCACTTGCAAGGACCAAAGTGTTTCCAAGTAACTCACCCAGATCCCAGAACAACACTTGAGAAGATTTTAAAAATATGAGTAAAACTGACGCAAAGCGAAACATGCAGGAAGTGATAACAAGGTGCCTCGCGATCCAACTGTTGTTGGAAACCAGTGGTGAAGAGAGGCGCTTGTCCTTTCCCAGGGGAAAACAAGTTATGTCACGAGTGGAGGCACAAGGGTCAGGCTGGCGGCCGAGGTGTCGTGAGAGACAAACCAGAGGCACGAGAATCCTTCCAGTGCTGGGAGAGACATGCAGGGGGAGCGTCTCTCCTCCAAATCCCTCGAGACCAGAAACAGCACAGATTTGGGATTTTTTTTTCGAATGTTTGCATATACCTAAATGATATAACCTGAGGACACGCCCTAGTTTCCTATGTACCTAATGCACATAGCCTGAAGTGCCATGCAATATGCACAGTGCACCTGTGTTTTGACCTTGACCCGTCACAGAGGTCAGGTGTGGAATTCTCCACTTAGTGGCATCAGATCGGTGCTCCACAAATTTCCAATTTTGGACCATCTCGGGGTTTGGATTTTCAGATGAGGGCTGCTCGACCTGGATTGTCAATATGTGACTCTAAGATTAAAAAAAAAAAATCTGTCAAAGCTAAATGCAAAAGAATGGCTTATAAAAGACACGGAAACACCGAAACATCAGTCCCCCGCAGAGCCGTCCCGTAAGGTATGGTAAAAAGGAGGCAGGAGAAAGATGATGCCGAACACACGTCTGGCTCTACTGTCGGAATGAAGAGCTCTAGAAACAGGGCTGGAGGTACTGTAAACGTGTGCAGGCTCGGGTGTGGGGTGCTTTCTGTTGCTCTGGACTTGGCTATCAGACTGCTGAGTCAGCGGCCACAGGAGCTGGAGGAGCAAGGAGGTGACACATGTGGCCCTGTCTCCACCCTCCCTTCCCAAGTCAGCAGTCAGCCGGGGAAGGAGCAAGAGAGGCAAGATGAGGGGTCCCTGGGGAGCAGGGCAGGGGTGTCTGTGTGTGTGTGTGTGCGTGTGGGTGGGTGGGTGGCTGGGTTTTCTCCTTAGTGAGGGGGTTCCAAAAAAAACCATTAATTCCCAGCTGGACATCCGATTAGGAAAAGGATCAGCTGGTTTGCTAGAACATCGTTAGCACCGGAGGAGGGGCTTGGAGCAAGTCCGGTTGCAGGGGCATCTGAACTCACCCCTTCGCCAGCGCCGGGAAGTGCATCCCTGGTAGTTCAGGTCGTTGGGCTTGTTCCATCCCCATGCAGTGATGGTTCTCGCCCGGGTTTCTCAAGGAGCTTGAGCTCCAAGGATCTGGAGGATGCATGCAGTGATGGCAGCTGGCGGGGCGCGTGGATGGCGCTGACCCTGAGTCCCCTAAAGCACTGCTCATCAACCCACACTCAGAACCTGCGAGGGTAAAGCAGGACTTTATCTGAAGTCTTAGCAGTTGCAATTAGGAGACGCAGGTTCAGATAGCTGGGGGTCAGTGGGGGGCTTACGTGTTGAGAGGGAACAGGGCAGCCTGCATGCCCGATAGATGATCACAGGAAGCATGTATAACCAGAATAGAAACGGCCATAGAACAAAAATGCCGTGACCTCTCCATGTGTGTCCAGAGCAGCTGGACACGACGTAATTGTACGGCTGTTCCAGGGTCAGAGGGTGGAGGTGGCCACGCCCATGTCCAGGCAGGGGTTACAATCGTGCATAAACCCTGTTTCCCAGGGGCCTTCTGAGCTCCGACATGTATCCCCTGGTGCAAGCCAGCCTCTGGGTGCCTTTCTCCCACACAGCCAGCCCACGTTGGCCACCGCTTCAGAGAAGGTGACAGCAGTGGCCAGTTAATGAACACCCTCTGCCCTTCCCTGCCCTATTTCACAATACACAAAGTGGGGGCAGCACGTGCCCCAGAACCAGATGTCCAGTCAGTCACGGCCCAGGTCCTAGCCCGCATGGGGCCGTGTCCCTTCTCAGTGGGCAGTGTCTCTGAACCCACCCTCAGGTCTGGGGCCATCCACAGGGGTCCTCTGGTGCTTCTCAGAGGGTGAAACCCCGGGGGGGGGGTGGTCAGCAGCAGCTGAGCTCTGCCCAGTTGAGGCCTTGGCCCTTGGTCATTTTATTTCCTTTTTTTTAACCCTGTAATACAAAACTCTGGATTTTTTTTTGTAGAATAAATTAGAACATACAAGTAAGCAAATAAATACATTAATGATTTTACCACCACACAGCCACTATTCATGTTTGCGTATTTCCATTTCAGATGTAAACAAAACGAGTTAACATCGCATACACATTCTATGGCACATTTATCTCGCTTACAACTTTGGGTTATCATAAATCAGGTGCAATGAACGCTCTGGCATTCTTTGTGCATGTTCTTTATACTTAGTGTCAAATAAGTTCCCCCAAGGAGCTTCCCCGGGGAAGATGCCCGGGTTGTGGGTCTCACAGCTGAATTTCTAGCTGGTGGTCATGGGGGAGAACTTGGGGGCAGAGCAGGGCCAGAGAAGGAGCTGGCCTCACAGAAGGCTCCAGCTTCTTCTTCTTCTTCTTTTTTTTTTTTTAAGATTTATTTATTTATTTGAAAGGCAGAGTTATAGAGAGGCAGATGCAGGGAGGGGGGTCTTCTATCTACTGTTTCACTTCCCAGATGGCCGCAACGGCCGGAGCTGTGCCCATCTGATTCCAGGAGCCTCTTCCAGCCTCCCACGTGGATGTAGGGGCCCAAAGCACTTGAACTATCTTCCACTGCTTTCCCAGGCCATAGCAGAGAGCTGGATTGGAAGTGGAGCAGCTGGGACTCGAACTGGCGCCCATATGGAATGCCGGCACTGCAGGCAGTGGCTTTACCTGCTATGCCAGCGCCGGCCCCAGAAGTTTCTTTTCCTTTGCCTCCTTTGGTTTACCTGTTTAATCCATCCTTTCCTGCTCAGGCTCCCTGCTTCTCTTTCTCCTCTCTCACCCTCTAATTCCTTTAGGAAAAAAAGATTTATTTATTTATTTGAAGGGCAGAGTTAGAGAGAGAGATAAAACGCTTCCATCTGCTGGTTTATTCCCAAAATGACCGCAATGGCTGGAGCTAGGCCTATCCAAAGCCAGGAGCCAGGAGCTTCTTCCAGGTCTCCCACTTGGGTGGCAGGGCCCAAGGACTTTGGCTATCATCTGCTGCTTTCCCAAGAGCATTAGCAAGGAGCTGGATTGGAAGCGGTGCAGCTGGGAGTTGAACCAGAGTCCATATGGGATGCCGGCATCACAGGCGGCAGCTTTACTCGCTGCGCCACTGCGCCGGCCCCATCTCGCCCTCTAATTTCTTCATCAGCTTCCCCCTTTTCCCTAGTAACTGGGGATGTCTTTCTTCCTGTGCTCAGATGCCCTGTGTTTTGGGGTCTAAAGCCCCCCTCCATTGCCGGGGCTGCCTGACTTTGTGCCAGCCTCCTGGTTGGGACTCTGTGCTGACAACGTGGCTACTGCAGCACCAGCTTCAGCCCCTCTCAGATTTGTGTACCTTGGGAAAGAGTGGCTGTCTTTTCTGGTGGCTCCCACAATTCCCTAGGGGCTCTCCGGATTAGCGTGGGTCATGTGCTTATCTTCAAACCAATGACTGCGACCTGAGAATACGATGCTCTGATTGGCCTTATCTGCGGCACTTGCTGGAGGCGTGGAGTGAGGGGCAAAGCCTCACCCAGCCATGGGAACTGAGAGTGGAGGTCGTTAGGTGGATCCTTAGCTGGGAGTCTCTGTGCTGGGACTAGTGGGAATACCCTAGGTCCCTTTGTCTCAGGTGGGTAGGGAGACACTTGCTGCTTGTGGTGGGGTAGAACATGACAGATACACTATGTAATGAATTTGCTTTTTTTTTTTTTTTTTTTTTTTTTACAGGCAGAGTTAGATAAGAGGGACAGAGAGAAAGATCTTCTTTCCATGGGTTTACCCCCAAAATGGCTGCTATGGCCAGTGCTGCGCCGATCTGAAGCCAGGAGCCAGGTACTTATCCTGGTCTCCCACGGGGTGCAGGGCCCAAGCACCTGGGCCATCCTCCACTGCACTCCCGAGCCACAGCAGAGAGCTGGACTGGAAGAGGAGCAACCGGGACAGAATCAGCACCCCAACCGGGACTAGAACCTGGGGTGCCGGCGCCGCAGTTGGAGGATTAGCCAAGTAAGCTGCGGTGCCAGCCTGAATTTGCTCTTAAACGTCATAGTTGTCAGATATACCAAAGGAGTGGCCGGAAAGAATAATACAGAAAATGTATTCCAAATGTGTATCCCCGGGACACGAATCTGAGAGCATGCATTAACTGATCTAATGCTATAGGGTTTTGGTTTTCTTCTTTAAAGAAAAATCCCTCATGTATCTTATAAACACAGGAAGCTTTTTTTTATTAAAGATTTATTTATTTATTTGAAAGGCAGAGTTATGCACAGAGAAAAGGAGAGGCAGAGAGAAAGAGAGAGAGAGAGAGAGAGAGAGAGAGGTCTTTCACCCACTGGTTCACTACCCAATTGGCCGCAACAACTGGAGCTGTGCTGATCTGAAGCCAGGAGCCAGGAGCTTCCTCCAGGTCTCCCACATGGGTGCAGGGGCCCAAGGACTTGGGCCATCCTCTACTGCTTTCCCAGGCCATAGCAGAGAGCTGGATTGGAAGTAGAGCAGGCGAGTCTTGAACCGGGACCCACATGGGATGCTGGCACTGCAGGTGGTGGCTTTACCTGCTACGCCACAGCACTGGGCCCCAGAAAGATTCTCAATGAAGGACAAAGTAGTCTTCCTTTTCACCCACAAAATATGGTGTTGTGGGGGGTCAGTGTTGTGGTGCGGCAGGTTGAGCCGTCATCTACGATGCTAGCATCTCACATCAGAACTGCAGTTCAAGTCCCAGCCACTCTGCTTCTGACCCAGCTCTGCCTAATGCTCCATGGAAAGCAGTGGAAGGTGGTTCAAGTGCTTGGGTCCCTGTCATGCATGTGGTAGATCCAGATGAAGCTCCTGGCTCCCGGCTTTGGCCTGGCCCAGCCCCGGCTGTTGCAGCCTTTTGGGGAGTGAACTGGCAGATGAAAGACACCTTTCTCTCTCTCTCTCTCTCTCTCACTCACTCTCTCTCTGCCTTTCAAATAAGTAAAGTAAATCTTAAAAAATTTTTTTTTACTATTAACTGGGAATCTTTTCAGTGCCAGGTCCCGTGCCAAGCTCTTTGTGTGCTGTTTTTATTTATTTATTTATTTATAATCCTCACAGCAATTCTGCAAGTAACGAGCACCCTTATTTCTCAGGTGAAGAGATAGCGGCTGAGAGGGGTTACAGACCATTCCCGGAGGGGCAGGCCTGGTGGCTCCCGCCAGGAGGTCAGGGCCGGGCGGCACAGCCCGGAATGTCTTCGCCTGCTAAGGAAAACCCCAACCCCTGCTGCACTTACACTGGGTCCACTTTCTGAGGGTGTTTCGTGCTCAAGGCACCCTGGCTGCTTTGGAAGCTGCAGCTTCGACTGCTCGTGGACATCTCGGTGGCTCTGGGGTGAAGGAGCAAGGACCCGAGAGAAGCGTCTGAGGCTGCCGCTGCTGCACGGACACAGCCAGTACTTGGGACTTGGGACTGCTCAGACGACTTACGGGATGGCCTTGCCCGTGTGTCCCAGCAGGCTTCCTCCCTTCTGGTGCGGCTGGGCTGCTGAGGGCCGGGGCTTCTCAAAACCCTTCTGATGCCACCTCCTGGCAAGGCCATTGGCTCAGGTGCTGAGCTGCTGAGAAAGAAACAGACTCGCAGCAGCGAAGCTCGGCGGAGCCCGCCCACTCTGTGCCTCGCCTTTGCTCTGCGGGCGGGGGCTGCCTGCCTGCTCTTCGGGTCACACCTTCCGTGCTGTCCGACTTCCTGGCAATCTGCCTCCCAAGACTTCAAGTGGGGAGGGATCGCGTGAACAGGGGCCTCTTCTGTTGCAGCAGTGAGGCGGGGAAAGTTGATGCTTGTCCCGCAGGTGAGTCACCTGGACAGAGCTGAGTCTTCCAGGGGGGATGGTTCCCCTCCAGGCGGGTGAACTCCCTGGGCAGACAAAGCCGGGCTTATAGCCCCCGCAGATAAGAATCATCGGGGCATGTTACAGGAAATCAGAGGTGGGTGACTCTGGGGTATGGAATTTGGCCTTCTTCTTTTTGGTTTGTAACTCTCAGCTGGTTATGCATGTTGCAGCAGAAAAGCCAGAGGCCCTTGGAGAAGACGGTGAGACCCATTTTTTTTGAGTGGGGTTGGGTGAGGAGGGAAGCATGGGATGTGTGTCCTTAGGAGAGACAGAAGACAGAGGAGGAGGAGGAGGCCGTCCACGGATAAAGGCAGAGACTGGGCTGCTGCTGCGGCCAGCCAAGCAATGCCTGGTGGAGGCCCAGTGTCTCAGGCCTCCCAGCCCTCCATACCCACCCCACGCCAGGCTGTAGCCAGGGAGCCAGGGTGGCCGCAGGGATTTCTGGGGGAACTCTTCCCTGGGCGCTACACCTCCCTGCTCTGGCAGACGGGCCTGGTGACAAGGGGGCCTGCGACGGAGCTGGACCGCAGGTTGCAAGGGGGAGGGCTCAGGGAGGCCAGGGGAAGGGGCTCCCGGGGGGCAGCAGCTGCGTGGGAGCTGCAGCATCCAGAGGCAGAGACCAGGGTGGCGACGGCCTGCTTTTCCTCTGAAGGCCGGCAGGTGTCGCTTCCAGAGCCCAGGGACGCAGGACTCACCGGGACGTCTCGGACGAGGCTCCCCCTGGTCTTTTCAGCCTGATGCTGCTGGACTGCCTGCTCCGTGGGCAGCTCCCACCCCCACCTCCACACCTCCCCCTCCCCAGGCCAAAGCTGGGGTTCTGTGTGAGGAATGAAGGAGGTGTAGGGGTAGGCCGACAGGGTTTCCCTCCCACCTGCTGGGTTGCCGAAGTCCCCTGTGGCCAGGGAGGCCCTGCGGAGTGCAATTTCCCAGCCCCGCCCCCTCTCAGGAGGCGCCACGTGCCTGCTGCTTCCGCACTTCCTGCCCCTCCCCTCTCTCTTCCAGGCCCGTTACTGCGGGCGTCCCTAGCTGGAGCCCTGTTTTTTGTCCCTTCGATATCCCAGTGCCCGTCCATCGCACGCAAGGTGCATCCGAGATGCCTCGGCCACCCCGCAGTGTCCTTTGTGGCCTGGCCCCCTGGCCCCTCCACCCTCTGCACACACCTTCCTCTGCCACGTCTGGCCGGTGGTTCCTGCCTCCAGAGCCTTGCCCTGCAGCTCCTTCACCCACTCGCCAGTGCGCTGCAGGCCCTGGGCGCCCAGCCCTCCTGCTCTCTCCATGAAGCCTTTCCACCTATCCCGGGCCGCAGAGTCCTCGCCATGACGGTTTCCTGGACCGCAGTGCTGTCACTGGTGCCTACTCACCCTTCACCTGAGTGAGCCTGCCGGCCAGGAGTCTTCCAGAGGTCCGTGCCTTGTGTGTATTATGAAAAAAACTATGGATAGATTTCAATTTTTTTTGCACCAAAAATAACATCTTTTCTTTTTAAAGATTTATTTTATTTATTTGAAAAACAGATTTACAAAGAGAAGTAGAGACACAGAGAGAGGTCTTCCCATCTGCTGGTTCACTCCCCAGTGGCTGCAACGGCCGGAGCTGCGCTGATCCGAAGCCAGGAGCCAGGAGCTTCTTCCGGGTCTCCCACGTGGGTGCAGGGGCCCAAGGACTTGGGCCATCTTCTACTGCTTTCCCAGGCCATAGCAGAGAGCTGGATCGGAAGTGGAGCAGCCAGGACTCGAACTGGCTCCCACATGGGATGCCAGGGCTTCAGGCCAGGGCTTTAACCTGCTGTACCACAGCACCAGCCCCAATAACTTATCTTTTAATTCCATTTTCCACACACTTTTTGAAATACCCTGTATGCACTCATTCTTCTTCCCCTCTCCTCCGCCCCCTTTTTCCTCTTCCCTTCCCCTTCTCCCTCCCTCCTTTCTTCCTCTCTCTCTGTCTCTCCTTTCCAGAAAAAACACCTTTGTACCTATTTATACACCAGTCCTCAGAATATAAAAAGGAATACAACCTAGTTCTTGCCTTCTAGAAGCTTCCAGGTTTCTTGTGTGTGTGTGTGTGCCACCTGCGGCTCTTCCAGATTGCTCTCTGCCCTGCGTGGGCCCTGAGGGGCTGACCTACCTGGTGCCAACCGCAGGCCCCTTGCCCTCTGGCTCCTGATGGCAGGAGAGTCTTGGTCAGCAGCTGCAGGGCGTGGATTCCTGGGCCCCAGGCCAGCTGCATCATGGGACCTTGTTCTCTGGATCTGGTGACTGTTCGTCCCCTTCGCCGTCAGGCTAGGGTGCTAACTGTGCGCAGGGCTACGGGCAGTTCTGCGGCTTCCCTACAGTGCGCCCACACCTTTGCACACACAAGCCCTGCACTGAATTCCATGTATTCGCATGTGCCATCTGCTCCCTGCCCAGCACCCCGCTACAGGCAGGGGACAGCCTCCCCCAGGGAGAGGCCTGAGGACAGAGTGACACAGCACTTGGGGCAGGAGAGATGGGCACACCCTTTATAGCTTCCATACACGGGGCCAGTCCTATGCACACAGCCCAATGACTGATTCTGCTTTTATTTCTATAAAAGAAATGTCACTTTATTTATTTATTTATTTATTAAGATTTTATTTATTTATTTGACAGGCAGAGTTATAGAGAGATGGAGAGACAGAGAGGCCTTCCATCTGCTGGCTCACTCCCCAAATGGCCACGATGGTCGGATCTGTGCCGATCTGAAACCAGGAGTCAGGAGCTTCTTCTGGGTTTCCCACGTGGGTGCAGGGGCCCAAGCACTTGGGCCATCTTCCACTGCTTTCCCAGGCTATCATCAGGGAGCTAGATTGGAAGAGGAACAGCTGGAACATGAACCGCTGCCCAGATGGGATGCCAGCGCCCAAGCAGAGGCTTAACATACTACCCCATCATGCTGGCTCCAGAAACACCACTCTTAAAAAACTGCACCCATAGCCCACCTCACTTCCCACGTGCATTTCATCACTGCAAGCTTCCCAAAGTAGTTAAAATGTTTTTAAGAGTCTGCTGTCCTGAAGAGCTTGTGACAGAGACCACTAACTGCACCCTGTGGGGTTCCACCCCAGTGGGTGGTGTAGGGTGGCAGCCACCCCAGGAGGGGCTCATTTGTTGCATGGGGAGTGAAGGCTGCTGTCATGAAGCAGCCATCCGCGCGAAATAGATACAACCCAACCTGACTCTGAGACACCCTGTTCTAGCCACGGCTAAGCTCTCTCCTCTTAAGAGGTGTGCAGGATACATTCCTACAGACTTACTTCTAAGGGTACAGTTAAAAACTTGCCATGGGACACCAAATCCCATCAAACTGGTTGGTAAAAATGCCATCTTAAGTATTAAAGTGATCATCTTAAGTGTTAAAGTGAACATATAGATAGGATTAAGTGTTAAAGGGGTCATATAAACAAGGTCAAGTGTCTGATAGTAATAGATAGATAGAATTAAAAAGGGGAGAATGTTCCAACATGGGCAGCAGTCTACACAGCAGACTCAGAATGACAATCTATTTAAATAGCACTCAGACCTCAGAATCAGCCCTTAAGGCATTCTGGTCTGGCTGAAAAGCCCACGGGAGCATTTCAGGGATGTAAAGCCAGGGCACTGTAGCAAAAAAAATGTCCTATATGAAGGATCTCTGTGAGTGAGACCCCAGCAGAAAGAAGTGACCATCAAAGAAGGAGGTACTTTGCTCTGAAGGGAGGAGAGAACTTCCACTTTGCTTATGGCCTTGTCTAAATATGGATGGATTTTGTGGATTCAAAAGGCTTCCATAGCCTAGACAGCTCATGTCAAGAGCCTTGGGTAGTCACTGATGTCATACATAAGAGTGTTAATTGTTAAATTAATAACAGAAGTCACTGTGCACTAACTCCCCTCTGTCCTCAAAGAGTTGTATTATGAAAATTAACTGTAAAACTTGTTCTCAGTTTGTGTATGTGTGCAAGTTGTTGAAATCTTTACTTAGTATAGAGTTGTTCTTCTGTGTATAAAGTTAATTGAAAATGAATCTTAGTGGGGAATAGGACTGGGAATGGGGAAGGGAGGAGGAGGTGGATTGGGAGTGGGGGTGGGAGGGTGGGTATGGTGGGAAGAATCTCTATATTCCTAAAGTTGTACTTATGAAATTTATACTTCTTAAATAAAAGGTCTCTCTGGGGAAAAAAAAAAAAGATGTACAGGAGAAGGCTGTTAGTCGGAGTCGGAGGGAGAGATCTTGCTTGGGGCAGGATGGAGCCCAGGTCAGTCTAGAGGGTTCTACAGATTCGCCTTGCCCAACCCTACCCCCATGCTAGCTGTTCCATGGCAGAATTCAGCATGCAGAGGGTTGCCTTGGACGAGGGGCCATGAGCCTGGGGGGTCCTGGGCATGCTTCTTGGGGGTAGCACAGGGTTGAGTGGTCTGTGGATGCTTTATTGCCCCGTTGAGCAGCGACTAAAGTTTGCTTAGCTGGAGTGGACATGTCCGAGAGGCAGATCTTTCTCAGCCCCCATTAACATACAGCCTCGCTCCACAACTGGCTTTAATTACTGCGTGGAGAGAAAGGCATTTTCTCATAAAGCCGCGCTGTTTCCGTGCCTGGCTCGGCCGTGACAAAGACCAGCCTGTGCGTTGTGTTGGGTTGTTTTCTTTCCAAGGCGTCCCCTGGCACTGCCAGGCCCTGAGCTGCTGGGATCAGTTATGCGGGGGTTGGGGCCTGGGGGATGGGGGACGGCTTGGCTGTTTGGTCCAGCCTTGATGACGGTGGGGTGCACGGCTCAATCCCGTGGCTGTGCCCAGCCCAGGTGCCCCTGAGGAGCTGGCAGTCCGCACTCCTGCCGGATTATCACACTGCTAACGCGAGACATTGAAATCACGATATTGCATTTATTTAGCTACTTACATGTGTGCAATCTTGTTAACTGAAAGAGGTGTTTATCTCTGGTCCACCCTGTCGTGGACCGATGTGGCGTGTGCTGGCAAGGACCAGAAAGACATGGGTCCCAAGGCAGGAGAGAAGCGCTTGCCTGTCGCTCACCAGCTCAAGCTTCCTGTGGGAGCTCGATTCCTTGGTGGGGAGTCTGGGGCGCTCGGCCCAGCGTGGACGTGTGTATGCCCACGCTCAGGCCACTGTGGCAGCCCTGGGTTGGTGCCCTCTCCGTTCCAGATTTGCCTGTGTCGTGATTCACTCTGCCATGGTGGGCTGGAGCCTTCCAGGAGTTTCTCCTTGGCCAGCTGGGGCAGGCTAAGTCTTGTTGGTAGAGGGTCCTGGAGGGTCCCTGGCAGGGGAAGAGGCTCCTCTTCTTCCTCGTTCCCGTGGGCTTTTTGCTTCAGCTGGCTCCTGCAGTATGTCTAGCCGCGGGCAGCGTCCGGCGGTCAGCAGCATGTGGTGCCTTCCTGCAGGCAGCTGCCCTGGCACGCCCCTAAGAATGACCCCTGCTACACCCGCAGGAAGCTCTGCTGAGGAATGCCCAAAGCCGGCACCTCCCCGGGCATCCCCTGGCATGACTTAGTGATGAAGGGCTTTCTCAGCGCTTGAGAGAGCAGTGTCACCAGTGGGGGGCGCTCGCTGAGCTCTCCCGAGAGCCCCTGCCTACACCTGCGGCCACCAGGTCTGCTCTCAGCCCGGGAAGAAGGAGGTGGCTTCATCTCTGAATGTCCTGCTCAGCCCTGGGGCCCGCCGCCCTCTACACCCGTGATTCCTGCATTCTCTAGAGCTCCCTTCACCACTTCTAGCCAATCCCCTGCTCGTTCTTTACGGCTAACTGCCCCATGGGAATTGCTGCTGGCTCTGTCTCCTGTTCAGATTCAAATATGGTCACCATTGAAAAAATTCTTTTTTAGATTTAAAAAAAAATTTATTTGAAAGACAGATTTACAATGAGAGGTAGAGACACAGAGAGAAATCTTCTACCCACTGGTTCACTCCCCAGAGGGCCACAATGGCCAGAGCTGGGCTGATCCAAACCAGGAGCCAGGAGCTTCCTCTGGATCTCCCATGCAGGTGCAGGGGCCAAGCACTTGGGCCATCTTCTACTGCTTTCCCAGGCCACAGCAGAGAGCTGGATCGGAAGAGGAGCGGCCGGGACTAGAACCAGCGCCCATATGGGATGCCGGCGCTGCAGGCAGCGGCTTTATCTGCTACACCACAGTGCCGGCCCTCTTTCACACTTCTTAGCTTCATATCTGCACGATTGTCACAAAGCTGTGATCCTGTGCGTGAGTCTCTGCTCTGTGTTTGTGAGTTGGCATTTACATCAGCAGTTCAATAGCCTTCTAACCAACAGGGAGCTGCTGCACGCAGTCCTTGCGCTTATCATCTGTCATGGAAAGGTAGTAGCCAATTTCCCTCATTGGCTAACATGGGCTAAGCTGGGCTCGGTTCGTGCTTGTCCATGGCACAAAAGGCACAGCTTTAAATATCCGTTTCAGCTGCATCGACCTCACCTAATCGTCCCTCTTGCCTCTCTCTTTCTCACTTCTCTGACAGCTGGGCTCACACACGTTCCTGCTGACAGACAAGAGATGGCAGGAAAACGGGTAAGAAGTCCCAGGGAGTCTGCAGAAGACAGAGGGTGGGGATTTTTACTGAGCCAAAGGCTTCCGGAAGCAGCAAGTCCGGGAGATGAGGCTGGGAGCTCCTGCCAGGAACAGAACCCGTGTTGGAGACGGAAGGCAGCGGGGAGAATTGGTGGGCGCAGAGCAGGCGTGAGCTGGGGAGCCAGGTCCCGCCAGGCAGCAAGACTGTCGTTCCCCGGCCGCTCACGTTGTAACCTCTGACTAACGCCTTAGTCACACGGAGCACGTGGAAGCCGCACAATATATCCTAGAAAACAGTGGCGTTCTCAAGAAAAGCCTCAAAGGCAGACAATGCTTGAAGTAATCGAGAGTGGGAAGCACACTGTGATGACTGCTCTCTGGCATTTGAAACCAGCAATAACTCAGTTGTTTCCTGAATTCCCAGGGTCAGAGGGTGCGAAAAGAGCTCTTTGTTGCGCCACTCACCGGAGGTTAAGCTCGCATTCAAGTCTGGTTTTCTGATAAGATGCCCGGGAAGAAGCTCAAGCATAGCTCCCTGCATAGTGTTCGCTCTCTCGTCCAGACCGAAGTGCTCTCCTGGGAATCTTCTGTTTCTTTGCTCATTCTTCCAGGAAGACTGGCAGCACGCGCAGAGACACCATTCCACGCTACCTGGGCCACGTCGCTGCACAGTCGGCGTCATGGTCCTCGAGTGCATCTTTTCTCCCACTTGTTGCCTTTAAGAGCTGTTTGTGTTTAGCCGTCTGCAGTTCATTACAAGGCGTCTGGGTGTAGGTTTTTAATAACCTCCATCCTCCATGCATGTGTTGTGCTTTCTTTTCTTTTTTTTTTAATAACAATTTATTTCATTTATTTGAAAGAGTTACAGAGAGGGAGACACATGCACATGCATACACACACACACACACATAGACCTTCCATGTGCTGGTGCACTTCCCAAATGGCCACAACAGCTGGAGCTGGGCCAGGTTGAAGCCAGGAGCCGGGAGCTTCTTCCAGATCTCTCATGTGGGTACATGGACCCAAACACTTGGACAAGCTTCTACTGCCATCTCAGGCACATTAGCAGGGAGCTGGATTAGAAGTGGAGCAGCCAGGACTTGAACCGGCATCCATGTGGGATCCTGGCATCACAGATGGCAGCTTTATCTGCTATGCCACAGCGCCAGCCCCATGTGATGTGCTTTCTATGTCTTGGGACTCATCTCTCTAATCAGTTCATTTTGCTTTTTGAACCCCACCTTTTCACCTATTTACTCCTTTCTGGGGCTACCATCCTAGGTGTATCAACCCTTTCCTGCATGTCTCGACTCTTTCATATGTATTTTCTATCATCCTGCCTCTCTGTGCTGTTTTCTGGGTAATTTCTTCTCTTTTCAACTCTTTCATTTACTAATTCCACTGCTGGGTTTTTCATTTCAACAATATATTTTTCATTTCTGAATGCTTTGCTTGGCTCTTTTCCAAGTCTGCTTCATTCCGTAGTCTCTCAGTACTGCCACAAATTGTGAGTCCATCTTTTTTTTTTTTCTTTGCAGCTGATAATTCCAGCATGAGAATCCTGGGAGGATCGTTCCTGGTTCGTTGTCCTGCTCTCTGCTTCTTCTCTTGCTGCTTGGTGATCTCTGATTCCTAAGTCATTTTGCTTGTTCTGGGGGAGTCCCGCAGGCCTGAACCGAAGGTGCTTACTCCAGAGATTTTTCACTTGCTTCTTCCAGGAGCCGGAGGGTTGCTGTAGTCCTTTTCAAGGGCCAGGGTGCAAAGCGGGAGACTTGACTTTGGCTTCTACACTTCACAGGGGCCTGGGGCTTTGTGGCGGGTTTGTGCAGCACTTACCTCCTCCAACTTGGGTTTCAAATCACTGCTCTTGTTTTCTTTCTAAAAGCTTTAATTATGTGAGGCAGAGACAAACAGACTGACAGACCGACAGAGCTCCTATCCTCTGATTCACTCCCCAGATGTCTGCAACAGCCAGGGCTGGGCCAAGATGAAGCCAGGAGCTGGGGACTCCATCTGGGTCTCCCATATGGATGGCAGGGACTCAGAGACTTGAGCCATCACCTGCTGCTTCCCAGGGGACACATTAGCAGGAAGCTGGAATTACGGGCAGAGCCGGGCCTGGGCCCCAGGCACTGTGATATGGGATGCAGGCGTCTGAGTGGTATCTTAGCACGAGGCCGAAGGACCGCCTGCTTTTGTTTCCCTGGTTGGACTCTGGAGGGTTCCTTGGAAACCATGCTGCCTCTGGGAGCCAGTAGGATTCTAGCAGGACAACGTCCAGAGCACAGGCTGTGACGCAGGAGTTGGGAGTGACGTCACGAGTTCATGGTGTCTGAGATGGAAGGAGCTGTAGCCTGCTCTTCAATACTTGAAGAAAGACAAAGCCATGGTGCAGGAAACAAGAGATCATGTCTTTTTTTTTTTTTTTTTTTTCCAGGCAGAGTTAGACAGTGAGAGAGAGAGACAGAGAGAAAGGTCTTCCTTCTGTTGGTTCACCCTCGAAGTGACCGCTGCGGCCGGCACTGCGCTGATTTGAAGCCAGGAGCCAGGTGCTTCCTCCTGGTCTCCCACATGGGTGCAGGGCCCAAGGACTTGGGCCATCCTCCACTGCACTCCCAGGCCACAGCAGAGAGCTGGACTGGAAGAGGAACAACCGGGACAGAATCTGGCGCCCCGACCGGGACTAGAACCCAGTGTGCCAGCGCCCAGGTGGAGGATTAGCCTAGTGAGCTGCGGCGCCGGCCTTCAAGAGATCTTTTCAACGCTCTTCCTGTGTGTCTGTCTCCCTAACTATACCTATAGATCTATATCTTCATATATAATTAAAAAGTTAGAGAGGCGAAGATCTAGATGGGTGTAAGATTTCCTTTAAGGGGCTGGAGCTGGTACTCAGAGTGGAGGAGGCAGCAGCAGCAGCAGGATCACTGGGAGAGGATGAGCAAGGCTCATTCCCGAGTCTGTTTACAGAAGGGGCCTCGCCTCGCTGTGTCTTCCCCGCTGCTGGCTTCATAATTGCTGGACGTAGCTAGTAATTTCTCATCTGAACATCCATCTTGAAAGGCCCCTATAATTTTCTTATTTCCAAGATGGGCAGTCAAGGAGTCCGCTTGGTCTTATCATCTGGTGGCTTTTCGGAGTGGACAATGCGTGGACCGTGTGACTCGATCTTGTGCAGATCCCTGTAGCTAAGGGGCTGGAGT
The DNA here is from genome assembly GCF_964237555.1 of Oryctolagus cuniculus. NCBI lineage: Eukaryota > Metazoa > Chordata > Mammalia > Lagomorpha > Leporidae > Oryctolagus > Oryctolagus cuniculus. The sequence goes on from NC_091436.1 coordinate 61,009,260, forward strand.
CAGACAACCAGATCTCGGAGACACGTCTCCGGCTTCTGCGGGCCAAGCCATGGTTTTGTCCCTTCCATGTCCACTCACTGGGGGTAGGGATGGTGTTGAGGGCGCCGACTTCTGTTTCCAAGTCTGAGGTCCCTGCTCACGCATGAGCACCTCTGCCTGGTGTGGGGGCGTCTGCCCGGCCCAGCCCCTCTGCGGCCTTGCACTGCTCCGCAGGGCTTTGCAGCCCACTCAGTTCTCCGGCGGAAAACTGCCCAACGCCAGGCTGAATTCTGGGGGTGGAAATTAGTTGTTGAACCAAATCTGGGCTCCCAAGAAAAACCACGTTTTACAGAGCACGTTTTTTCTTTTATTGGTTTTTGCTCTAAAAAGCAAAGGCCCGAGAACAGCTGCTGGCTGTTTATACAGTCTTTTTGGCTGAAGTGTTAGACCATAGGTGTTTTCTTCTCCACTTAGAATGGCACGTATTCCTACCCAGGCAGCATAAGCCCTCCGCCCACATGGTCACCAGTACTAGTGTGCGCCTCTTCCCTCTTCTTAGGTCTCTGCGGGAGATCGAAGTGTTGTTTTGCTTTTCCTATTCTTTCTTTCTTTTCCAATCCCTAAATATCCCCAACAACCAGGGCTGGGCCAGGCCACAGCAAGGAGCCTAGAATTCCACTGGGTCTCCCACGTGGGTGGTAGGGACCCAAGTCCTGAGGCCATCATCTGCTGCCTCCCAGGGTGCCCAGTAGCAGGAGACTGGAATTGGGCGGAGGTGGGACTTGAACCCGGCACTCTGATAGGGGATGTGACATGTTAACTGCTGTGCCAAACGCCCACTCGCAGTTTCTGACTGGTGGTCTTGAACTCAGGCTTTGGTCTCTGAAAGTAGATGGCTAGGATGGGTCAGCATGCTGCTGCTCACCTCTGGGGCCGCCTCGGCGTGGGTATTCACATGAGACGTTCCAGTGGAAGCTTCCGGAGGTGCCAGTTGGTCTGTCCGTCTGGATCGCAGGAGGGAAAGTGGCTATGGGCTGGCGTGCTCCCTGCTCTGATGCTGATCTGGAATTCGGAAGCTCGTTCCTGCCGCACCTCACCTCCGCGGACATGCTCTGAGCACATCACCATTCATCACCACCCTCAAGGTCAGGTTCAGACTGTCTCTTCTGAATCTCTCGTAACCTGTGACTCATGTGTTAGTCATCCAAGCACGTGCAAACTCCACCATAGAGGCTAGGAAAACACTGCAGTCTGCGGCAAGATCAGCAGGGCTTAGGCAAGCCTTGGAGACGGCGGAAACCCACTGCCTCGCCTGCGCCAGGGAGCAGCCCAAATGCTTCCCACACCCGCGGACCGTGTGTTACCATAGCAATTCCTACCCCATGAGACAATGGTGACAACACCGCGCTACATGTTATTTCAGGTTTTCTTGGGAGTTTATTTGCCTGCAAAATGACTCCCTTTCATCGAAAGTTTATCTTCTTTTAGGTCATCAGCTTGTCTTGATTTCTAGGTGGGGGAATGGTCTGACCTTTAATTTTGGAAAGGGCAGCTCCTTGTACCTCAGTTAGAAGAGACAGCTGCTGGCTGCATCTCCCTGATTCTTCAGACATGCAAATCCTGCCCAAGGAATAGCAGGTTCCTTCATCCGTCACCCCAAGGGCCAGGACACCTCTAAGTCAGTCTCCAGAACGTGGGGATTCTTGCAAGGTGATGCCAGAGAAGCACTGTGGGCTTGCTCAAAGCAAGATAAGCCTCGGTGGCCGATAACCTGTGTAGCCACCCCTGTGAAGTGACATCACCACCTGTCATAGTCACGGTGTCACCTCCGATCCCCCAAGCTCCCAGAGGTCCTCCCCAATCTTAGTCTTTTGTCATGTGTCATTGAACAAACTTTGGTTGAACTTAGTAAAAGAACATGATTTTTTTTCTTTTAAAATAACGGATCCAAATTAGATGATTAGAAAAAGTTCCTTCCCATGTGTGAACACAAGACAGTACGTTGTATGACACTATTTGCAAAGTACATTTTTGTGGTAAAATAATATCTTCCTTTGGGAGATAAGGGTTTGGGCCCACTCAAGATTCCAAGAAGTCATGCAGCAAAGGAATTTCACGCAACTCTGTTCTCACAGGGTTTTTCTTCGCCTCTCTGCATCCGGCCAGTGGGAAAAACTGGTCTGGAAACCTGTGTTGAGGTTTGTCAATCACCATTTCCAGGCTTGGTCCTTTTGAGATCCCGGGCCCAGGAACCACTGGAGATCCCATCCCACTGCGGCCATCTCTGTCCTGGTCCTCGTGTCAGGAGCCACTGCCCACTGGCCCTCATGCCTTCTGTCTCCTCTCCACGACCCCCTCACCCGCCCCTCTGCCTGCAGGGGCAGCTTCTGTGTGGTGGTTCACTTCCTATTTCGTGATGAACACATGTGTGTTCCAGTGGGGGGCTGGTAGGCGTGGGCAGAGCCATATGGTGTGAAGGATATGTGGCAGGACGGCCCCCCTTACGGGGGGTAGCTGTTGCCCAAACGTAAGGGGCAGGACATTTGCCTGAACCTGCATTAAGGCTGGTGTGGAACGTGGGACACATATGACTTTGTTAAGGGAGACTGGGGGACAGTGACCTGGACAAGTGCATTGCATCACAAAAGCACGGCACATGCATCTGAACCCAGTGATTGGCAGCCTGGTCCTCCCCGTGTCTCACCCTTTAGGTACCTGGGGTGGGGTGGCAGGCTTGTCTTGAGCAGGGGCTGCATATCCTTGCCAGTAGGTCTTCTCAAAGGACAGCGGGTTGGTTCTGGCTGCTGTAACAGAACACCAGAGACCAGGCAGCACATAAACAGAAATGTCCTCCCCAGCGTGGGCGTTGGGCACAGCAGCTGACATGCTGCCTGGGATGCTGCATCAGAGTACCCGAGTTCAAGACCCAGCTCCACTCCCAATTCCAGCTTCCTGCTAGTGTGCAGCCTGGGGAGTGCTGGCTCAGGTACTTGGGTTCCTGCTACCCACATGGGAGACCAGGACTGAGTTCCAGTTCCAGGCTTCAGCTTGCCACAGCACGGGCTGTTGTTTGCATTTGGGGAGTGAACCAGCAGATGGGAGATATTGCTGTCTCCCTCCAATAAATAACTAGAAATAATTAAATAATAAAAAATGTATTTATCATGGTTCCGGATCCCGGGCAATCTGTGAGCAAGGTGCCCGCAGTTTCGATGTCTGGTGAGGGCCCTCTGTGTGGGAGACAGCCAGCTTTTCTGTGCCAACTCACACGGCATGAAGGGGTCTCCCTGAAGCCTCTTTGATGAGGGCACAGATCCCATTCATGAGGGATCTGCCCTGGTGATCCACTCTCCAAAGTCCCTGCCTCCTAATGCGACATCACCTTGGGGTTAGGATTTCAATACATGACCTTGGAGGCTGGAGGGGCACAGACATTCAGACCATAGATGGGTTGATTCGTTTGTCAATGAGATCAGACTGGATGTCTCACCGTTGGCACACACACCATGGATTACGCTGGCACCGGGCACCAGGTTTATTTGGCCAAATGCATGCTCCCAGACGCTAGCCATGTGCACACTTTGCGAGGAGACAGACAAAAGCTAGAAACTGCTTGCCCAACAATCATTAGTTTTATAGCTGAGTAAGTTATGAATAATCGTGCTTCCAGCGATTTCATTACCAATCTGCCCCCAGCAGCAAGATGAAGCTGATAACATGTTTATGGGCTAGTAAAGTTTTTTTCTACTAATTTGCAAGGCTATAATAAAACCCATGAACTTGATGGCCTGCAGGAAACATAGCGAGAACTAGGAATGCAGAGTAATTTGGAGCTTGAGGGCGTCTTCAGGCCGTGCAGGAAATGACTCTCAGAGAGCAGATGAATCACAGGATTTTAAACAGAAAATAATGATGCTCACTTTAAACTTAACCAGCTATAGCCTGAGGGAAAATGTTTAAATTGTGGCGATTTCCTGCTTTCAATTATTCTTGATTTATGGGATAAAATTATTTCAAGTATGTAAAAATAATATACAAATAAAAAACAACCACTGGAACACAGTGCATTCTGTAATGTATTGTTAACTTTATTTTTTAAAGATTTATTTATTTTATTTGAAAGGCAGAGCTACAGAGGAGAGGGGAGGGAGGGAGGAAGAGAGAGAGAGAGAGAGAGATCTTCCACCTGCTGGCTCACTCCCCCAATGGGCCAGGCCAAAATCAGGAACCAGAAGCTTCTCCCAGGTCTCCCACGTGGGTGTAGGGGTCCAAGCACTTGGGCCAACCTCTGCTGCTTTCTGGGCCGTTAGCAGGGAGCTGGATCGGAAGTGGAGCAGCCGGGACTCAAACCTGTGCCCATATGGGATGCTGGCACTGCAGGCGGTGGCTTTACCTGCTATGTTACAGCGTAGGCCCAGATATTAACTTTTATTTGTTACACAGTGTTCATCCACAGTCACATTGTGCCCTCTGGTGGCAGAAGTGTTATTACACTTAGAAGACACGCCCTGGTATATTTTATTTAGACATCAATCAGCTTTGTTTTGGGAGAGTTTGTTCAAGTGGAAAGATGGTTTGCAGAGGGGAGTTGGTGAAAATTATTGCCAAGGTACCTTAAAGGATGCAATCTTGGGGGAGGGCTATCCTGAAATGGGAACAAACACCGAAAGGAGTCCTGATGTTTTAAAAAGACGCAAAGAGAAAGCAGCCAGGGTTACAGAGAGGCAGAGGGAAAGAGAGAGAGGGAGAGAGAGAGAGAGAGAGAGAGAGAGAGAGAGAGAGATCTTCTATGCACTGGTTCAGTCCCAAAATGGCTGCAATGGCTGGAGCTGCACTGATTCGAACCCAGGAGCCGGGAGCTTCTTGTGGGCATCCCATGTGGGTTCAGGAACCCAAGGACTTGGACCATCTTCTACTGCTTTCCCAGGCCATAGCAGAGAGCTGGATTGGAAGTGGAGCAGCTGGGACTCAAACCGGTGCCTATATGGGACCGGCACTGCAGGCAGCAGCTTTACCTACTATGCCACAGTGCAAGCCCCATAAAGTGAAGTTTTAAAAATAAATTATATAATGTTTAATACATAGTTATATACATAAACATTTTTACAAGAATGGGATCGTGATATTCATACTCTTTTTAAAAATAAACATTGGGGCTGGTGCTGTGGTATAGCTGGAAAAACCACCGCCTGCAGCGCCAGCATCCCATATGGGCACCAGTTCGAGTCCCAGCTGCTCCACTTCTGATCCAGCTTTCTGCTATGGCCTAGGAAAGCAGTAGAAGATGGCCAGGTCCTTGGGCCTCTGCACCCACATTGGGAGACCTGGAGAAAGCTCCTGGCCCCTGGCTTCGGATCGGCGCAGCTCTAGCCATTGTGGCCATTTGGGGAGTGAACCAGCGGATGGAAGACCTCTCTCTCCCTCTCTCTGCCTCTGCCTCTGCCTCTCTGTAACTCTGCTTTTCAAACAAATAAATAAATCTTAAAAAAAAAAAAGAGTTAAAGAAGCTCCCAATGATGGGGCCGGAACAGCCAAGAGAAGGAAGAGAACAAGAACCAAGGTGGCTGACACCGGAGGGTGAGCAGCTCCGGGGAGGTCAGTGCTGTGGGATCTGTCTGGGGCCATGCCAAGACGGAGTGTCCGTCAGACCTCCTGGTGAGACACCAAGAATTTGGAGTTGAGAGAAAAGCTCCGTGCTGGAGACACCAATTTGGGCGTCAGTGGTTGGAGGGTTGTATTTCAAGCTCATGAGAAAATGGAGAGACGAGGTGCCGTTTCTCTGGATGCACTGCACCACGCACAGCGCAGGGCGATCCAGCAGAGAGACACTGAGAAGGCGCAGCCAGCGAGACAGAGGGAAACCAGCGGAGTATGGAGTCCTGGTTGCCAGGGAAAGGAAGTGAGCTGGTTTGCTAAATGCTGCGGATGGGTCAGAGACAGACTTCCATAGGACTGTAGGAACAGGCAAAGGGGAGCTCACGGGCACGAGCCCGAGTGGAGTGGTCTTGAGAGAGAAGGGGAGAAGGAGTAGAGACGGTGATTACAATTACAACTCGTTTGGGGGGTTTTGCTTCCAAAGCGAGTGGGAAAAAAATGGATGGTGGCTTGAAGGGATACGGGATGAAGCAAGGGCACTAAGATATCATCGTGTCCTTGTATGCTGCTGGGGATCCAAGCAGGACTTGTTGGGGGGCGGGTGGGTGAAGCGCAGGAGAAAGGCGCATGACTGCTGGCTGGTGTCCCTGGCAGGTGAGAGGAGAGGGGGACCCTGTGTGCAGGCTGCAGGGCTGGCCTCAGCTCGGGGCACAGTCTGCCCCCCCCCCCCCCCAGCAGTGGGAATGCAGGGCGGGAGCAGAACTGCAGGACTGTGGCCAGAGGGCGCTGGGAGCCTGGGGGCCTTCTCTACTAAGTGTGTTCCCCATGCAACCAGAAGGGTTGGCGAGACTCAGCTGCTGGCTGATTGCAGGCCATGCCTGGCCCGTGAAGAGGATGGCCAGGTAAAGTTGTGCCATCAAAAATAACTGATCGGGTGGGGCCGGCACTGAGGCGCCGCAGGTAAAGCCGCTGCCTGCAAAGCTGACATCTCATATGGCGCAGGTTGGAGTCCTGGCTGCTCCATTTCCGATCCAGCTCCCTGCTGGTGTTCCTGGGAAGGCAGCAGAAGATGGCCCGAGTATTTGAACTCCTACCACCCGTGTGGGAGATCTGGATGAAGCTCCTGGCTCCCAGCTCTGGCCTGGTCCAGCCCTGGCTGTTGTGGCCATTTGGGAAGTGAACCAACAGATGGAGGATCTCTCTCTCTCTCTCTCTCTCTCTCTCTCTTCTTTCTCTCTCTGTTGTTCTGCCTTTCAAATAAATAAATAAATCTTTACAAGCGTGAGCGATTCTGCGTGTCTGGTGAGACAGGCTGAGGGAAGGGAAGACAGGATTTGCATGGGGATGGAGGCATAATTTCTACAACTTAGAACAGACGCAAAGATTCCTCTTTCGGCTCTGTTCCTTTTTACGTGAGTTGTGCAGAGCCTGCTGCTACACACTGTGCTGCCTAGAGCTGTGCAAGTCTAGCTGTGCAAGTCCCTTCGTGTGCAAAATGCCCCGTGGACGAGGTGCTCTCTGGGTCCCCACCCCTCGGGTCACAGTTCTGCCGTGTGTGCAAGAACTGCAGGAGTTGATTTTTCAAATTCGTCTGGGGAAAATCTCTCAGTCACCGGGCCCCTGTCCTCTGCAATGGTTCCAGCGAGGTCACCAGCAAATCCAGCACAATTCTGAGAGCCAGGCTGGATCTTAGCAGGCTCGCAGCCTCTCCTTGTTAGCTGGCAACCCCCGAAGAATGCATCCCAGCAGGGATTCATTCCAAATCATTTTGTGCAATTATTGTTCGGGCTCCTTTCTTTCATTATTGCAAACAGAGCCCCAGGGAGCTCACCCACTTTCAGAGAGCGCTGTAGAGCGTTTGCAAAGGGCTGTTGTCCTTTCTCCAAGGCGTTCCCTGACGCTTGGTGCGAGTTTCGAGGTCCATCTGCTGCTTTTAAATGTCCTTACCTAATGGAGTTTTAGAAAAAGACAATTTTAGCCCGATGAATTTTTTTCTCCCCTTTTTTTCATCTTTACATATTTTTTTTAATCCATTGGAAACAAAGCAGAACTTGGCAATAATTAATTGCTGGCAGCCACATCAAAGGAGCCGTATAACCATTCTCCATTGAGGGTAAACTGCTAAATACTGGGTAAAGACAATAACGATGTTTGCGGTTTATTCTCTGGCTTTATAAACGTTCTTGTTTTCCCACGTAGCCTTGTGTGGTTCAATTACACACAAGTGCTAAAAACGAAGTGATTCTACGTTGCTTCTGCTGGTGGAAGAAATTACCATGTAACTGCACGGTTTTTGTGAGCTGAGATAAATCCTGAAGTGCTTTTCTTTATGACTGGGCCATCTATCTTTAAAGTGTATTACAAGTTTACTGTGCATCTTTGCTGTGTAGGAATTAGGATCATGTGTTGTGAATAGCTTAAGTGGCTTAAGTAATGAAGCAAACATTGGCGTTTATAACAGAAAAATGTGGAAGTAGTTGGCTTTGAGTAAGGGTTGATCCACCAGACAATGTCACATGGAAGAAGAAAATTATAGAAAATATCTGAACATTCCTTAATAAAAATATTAGGTTAGGTTTTGAGATTTTTTGTGATGATTTGTTGTATGTATTAACCTTTTTCTTTTTTCTTTTTCCTTTGGTGGGGTGGCCATGTGGCCACAATTATGCATCTGTTTACAGGTTCCGTGTGTGCCTCTGTTTTTATTTCTTTTTTGGAAAAGATTTATTGGGGCTGGCATTGTGGCATAACGAGTTAAGCTACCATTGCAACACTGGCATCCCATAAGGGTGCCGGTTCAGGTCCTGACTGCTTCACTTCCTATCCAGCTCCCTGCTAATGCATCTGGGGAAGCAGCGGAGGATGGCCCAAGTGCTTGGACCTCTGCACCTATGAGGGAGACCTGGAAGAAGCTCGTGGATCCTGACCTCAGTCTGGCCCAGCTCTGGCTGTTCCGGCCATCTGTGGAGTGAACCAGCATACGGAAGCTATCACTGTCTTTCTGTATCTTTCTCTTTCTGTAACTCTTTCAAATAAATACATCTTTAAAAAATTTGTCTTATTTATTTGAAACAGAGAGAGAGAGCGAGAGAGAGCGAGAGAGAGAGAGAATCCTCCTTATGTTAGTTCTGCAGGGGCTGAGCCAGGCCAAAGCCAGGAGTCTGGAACTTCAGCTGGGTCTGGGTCTCTCATGTGGGTGGCAGGGGTCCAAGTACTTGGGCCACCGTCCATTGTTTCCCAGGGGAATTAGTTGGGAGCTGGTCAGAAGTGATGCAACCAGGACTCCAGCCAGCACACATATGGGAAACTGGTGTCACAGGAGGCAGCTGATCCTATTGTTGTGTTGTTGTGGCTCCTGTTGTTTTTTTTTTAAAGTTTGTATATTATAATTTATTTAAATTAACACATAATAATTATATATCTATCATATACAACACGTCGTTTTGAAAAACATATTATGGAGGCCAGTGCTGTGACACAGTAGGTTAATCCTCTGCCTGTGGCACCGGCATCCCGTATGGACGCTGGTTCTAGTCTCGGCTGCTCTTCTAATCCAGCTCTCTGCTGTGGCCTAGGAAAGCAGTGGAGGATGGCCCAAGTGCTTGGGCCCCTGCACCCACATGGGAGACCAGGAGGAGGTACCTGGCTCCTGGCTTCTGATCGGCGCAGCTCCAGCCTTTGCGGCCACCTGGGGAGTGAACCAGAGGACAGAAGACCTTTCTCTCTGTCTCTCCCTCTCAGTGTCTGTAAATCTATCTCTCAAATAAATAAATAAAATCTTTTTTAAAAAAAGAGAAAAACATATTATGGAATGGCTACATTAAGCTAGTTAATGTACATATCACTTTACCCATGTGCTTATTTATCATATTTTTAAAGTTTGTCATGGGGCTGGCATTGCAGGGCAAGTGGGTAAAGCTGCTGTCTACGACACTAACATCCCATGTGTGCACGGTTCATGTCTTGGCTGCTCTGCGTCCGATCCAGCTCCCTGCTACTGGCCTGGGAAAAGCAGTGGAAGACAGCCCAAGGCCCTGGGCCTCTGCCACCCAGAAGAAACTCTTGGCTTCTGGCTGAGGCCTGACTTGCAGAGGAGTGAACTAACAGATGGAAGATATCTCTCCCTCCCTCCCTCCCTCCCTCCCTCCCTCTCTCTCTCTCTCTCTCTCTTATTCAGACTTTGAAAATAAATACATAAATATTAAAAGAAGTTTGCAATATATGCTGATTTATTATTCTAAATAGCTTTACACTTGTACTTTTGTGTCTCGTAAAGTGGTTTCCTCCAACTGCATATACTTCAAGCCTCACAGGGGCTGAATCTGTCCTTGAGAGTGACACAGTGGCTGTCAGAGGAAAATATTTTACGGAACTGAGAGTAAAAGGCCCTCTAGTGGCCAAAGCAGGCGTGACCAGTGGGGCTTTACACCTGCACTGAGCTGTCTTGGCTTTGAGTTCAGCCCTTGGGAGTCTGATTGACTGGTTTTCACTGGCAGTGATGTCATTTAAAGGTTGTGTTCCAGAGATCAACAGAGTTACCTGTAGAGAAAGACATACGGATTCACTGATTCCAAAATGATCACACTGCTTTTTACTTGGACCACATGAAAATTTCATGGCGGAGTCCAGAATCCACGGAGACGTTACACCATCGACTCAAAGGGCCCTACAGAGAAATGCCATCATGACAGTAGCAAACCACGTTTCTAGAAGAAAACAGTGACCCTTTAAGCCTCGGCCACTGACTTCAAACAACCAACCTTGGGCCACGTCCCTAGTATTTGTGGAAACAGAACTTCAATTACAGTGAGATCTTGTCTGACCTAAGGTTGATATTAATATAAACATTATTACATGCACGTCACTGGTTTCCAGCAATTTTAAAGAGTGTATGCTTGTCTTAAAGATTCATCTAGAAAATGTGCTTTCGGGGGCCAGGGTTGTGGTACAGCAGGTTAAAGCCCTGGCCTGCAGTGCCAACATCCCATAGGGTCCCCGGTTCGATTCCTGGCTGCTCCACTTTCAATCCCATCTCTCTGCTATGGCCTGGGAAAGCAGTGGAAGATGGCCCATGTCCTTGGGCCCCTGCACCCATGTGGGAGACTCGGAAGAAGCTCCTGGCTTCAGTTCAGCTCAGCTCTGGCCATTGCAGCCATTTGGGGAGTAAATCAGTGGATGGAAAACCTTTCTCTCTTTCTGTAACTGTCTTTCAAATAAATAAAATAAATCTTAAAAAAAAAGAAAAGAAAATGTGGTTTTGGAAAGAGTTAATTGGGAGGGAAACCTTTAGGTTAGACTTAGACATGCTGGCCTTTCCAGGAAGGCTTGTGTTTCACGTCGCGTCTTCTCATGAATTGAAATTAATTCTCAGTGAGTTCCCAGCTTCAGGAGCTTGGATGCTCTCAGACGCTCGCTGATAAGGCTTGATTAACATTGGGTGTAGTTCTCCAAAAGTCAGGAATCCTTTTCGGCTCATCTTCCCTAAGTTTGGCCTGAGGCGGCCACCACACATTTAACCTTGGGCGGAAGGTTTCCCCTACTTAGGGAGCAGAGCTGAGCGAGCTTCCGGGTTGGTGAACACAGGGCTGTGCTGGCATCGCGGCACTTCCCAACGCCAGGCGACAGTAGCACCTGCTCTTGGAATCCGTTGGGACATTGTCCCATGCTGCTCTTCATCTAGCTGTTTATTTGTAATCTCACAATAAGCCGGCGAACGTAAGTCAAGTGTGTTTCTGAGTTCTGTGAGCCAATAGCAAATTACTAAACCCAGGGAGGGCTTTGTGGGACCCAGCAGCTGACAGCCAGTTAGTGAGCAGTGTGGGTGGCTGGGACCAGCGCTGTGGCAGAGCCGGCTAAGCTGCAGCTTGCAAGGCTGGTGTCCCACCTCAGAGCGCCGATTCAAGTCCTGGCTCCCCCGCCTCTGAGCCAGCTCCCTGCTAATGTGCCTGGGAAGGCAGCAGACGATGGCCCAAGTACTTGGGTCCCTGCCACCCGAGACCTGGATGGAATTTCTGGCTCCTGGTTTCAGCCTGACCCAGACCTGACCGTTGACAACACTTGGGGAGTGAACCAGTGGATGGAAGACTCACTCACTCTGTCTCCCTGCCTTTCAAATAAATGAATAAATTAGTAAACACAAGGAAGGGTGGCTGAAGACTCGAGACGTGTGACATGGGGCATTCTTGTAGGACTGAACTCTGCTGCAGGTAGATCCTGTTGGAATGGAAGTGCTGGAAACTTAGCTGGTGTCAGAGGATTGGAGACGCACAACAAAGAAACAGGGAAAAAGCACCCTCCAGTCCTATCTCCTGCATCCTGTTTCTCTCTCTGGACGCAGTGGCAACTGCTGTGATCCATTCCTGGGTGCTACAGACTAAACTGTGTCCTCTCCTCCTGCCTCCACCACCATTCAGGTGCTGCAGCCCTAACCCACAAGGGGACGGTATTTGGAGACGGGGTTTTTGGGTGGTAATTTCGTTTAGATGAGTCCATGAGGGTAGGGCCCTTGCGATGGGATTAGTGCCCCCATAAGACATATTGGAGAATTAGTGCTTTCCTCTCTCTCTCCTTGCCAGGTGAAGATTGATGAGACAGGCCACTTCCTACTAGTAGGCAGTGGGCCCTCACCAGAACTTGACCATGCTAGCACCCAAATATAAGGGAGAACATGCAGTATTTGTTTTTTGGGTCCAGCTTATCTCACTCAGCATAATGTCCTTCAATTGTGTCTGTTTTGCTGCAGATGGTAGAATTTCATTTTTTTTTATGGCAGAATAAGATCGCATTGTGCATAGATAACACAATTTCTATATCCATCCATCTGATGATGGACATCTTGCTTGCTTCCAAGTTTTGGCTGTTGTGAACAGCACTGCTATGAACATGGTGGTGCAGGTATCCCTTTAACACATGGTGTTCAAGTCTTTTGGACACATACCCAGTAGAGGGATTTATATATATACCCAGTAGTGGAATTGCTGGATCATATGGCAGGTCCGTTTCTAGTTTTTATCGAAATCTCCACACTGTTTTCCACAGTGGCTGCATTAATTAACATTCCAACCAGCAGTGTGTAAATGTTCCTCTTTGTCCACATCCGCACCCCATTTGTCACTCTCTGTGTTTTGGATTTTAGCCATTCTAACAGGGGTGAGGTGGTTTTGATTTGCATTCCCTTGATGGCTAGTGACATTGAGCACTTTTTCATGTGTTTATTGGCCATTTGTATTTCTTCTTTTGAGAACTGTCTATTAAAATCTGCCAATTTTTCAACTGGATTTTGTTGTTGTTGTTGTCATCATTGAGTTCTTTAAGCTGCTGATCTAATCGGGATATTAATTCTCAGGTGGTTTGAAAATATTTTTTCCCATATCTTGGATGTCTCAGCACTCTACTGACCATTTCCTTTGCTGTGCAAAAGCTTTTGTGTTTGGTTTATTCCCATTTATTTAATTTTGCTTATGTTGCCTGTAGTTTGGTGGTCTTGTCCAAGAAGTCATCCCCTACACCCTTATGTTTTCTTTCAGCATCATAGTATCAGGTCTTAAATTTAAATCTTTGATCCATCTTGAGATAATATTTGTATATGGTGAGAGGTATGGATCTAATTTCCTTCTTATACATATTTGCCAGCACCTTTTATTGAAGAGACTATTTTTACTCCACTGTATAACTTAGAAGTTCCGTCAAAAATCAGTTGAGTGTATGTATGTGGATTAATTTCTGGGCTCTCTAATCTGATACATTGATCTATGTATGCTTTTATGCCAGTTAACATGCTGTTTTAATTGCTGTAGCTTTGTAGTATGCTTTGAAGTCAGGTATTGTTATGCCTCCAGCTGGATTTTCCTTGTGATTCCATATGAATTTTAGGATAGCTTTTTCTAGTTCTGTAAAGAATATCACTGGCATTTTGATAAGGATTGCATTGAATCTGTAGGTTTCTTTTTGTAGTATAAACATTTTAATGATATTAATTGTTCCAATGCATGATCAAGGAATATCTTTCCATTTTTTGTGTCCTTGATGATTTTTTTCTTCCCAAAGTAATGGTTTATTTAATGAATACAAATTTCATAAGTACAACTTTAGGAATATAGTGATTTTTCCCATCATACCTACCCTCCCACTCCCACTCCCACTCCCACCCCACCTCCTCCTCCCTCTCCATTCCCAGTCCCAATATCAAATAAGGAAAAAGAAAAAAAAAACTGTTCCTCTACATTCAAGACAAGGGCTGTTCAAGTCACTGCTCTTCAGATTTTCTTTTAGGTGCTCTATTAGTTATCACAGATCAGGGAGAACATGTGGTATTTGTCCCTTTGGGATTGGCTTATTTCACTAAGTATATTTTGCAGACTCATCAATTTTGTGCAAATGAATGGATTTCTTTTTTTTTTTACTGCTGTATAGTATTCCATAGAGTACATATCCCATAATTTCTTATCCAGTCTTCAGGTGACTGGCATTTAGGTTGATTCCATGTCTTAGCTATTGTGGATTTAGCTGCAATAAACATGAGGGTGCAGATAACTCTTTCATATGCTGATTTCATTTCCCTTGGGTAAATTCCCAGGAGTGGGATGGCTGGGTCATATGGTAGGTATATTCAGATTTCTGAGGTATCTCCAAACTGATTTTCATAGTGTTTTTCACCAGTTTGCATTCCTACCAACAGTGGATTAGGGCAGCTTTTCCCCCACATCCTTGCCAGCATTTGTTATTTGTTGATTTCTGTATGAAAGCTATTTTAACTGGAATGAAGTGAAACCTCATTGTGGTTTTGATTTGCATTTCCCTGATGGCTAGTGATCCTGAGCATTTTTTCATGTCTGTTGGCCATTTGGATTTCCTCTTTTGAAAAATATCTGTTTAAGTCCTTAGTCCATTTCTTAACTGGGTATAAGGTAGGGGTCTTGCCTCATACTTCCGCATGTGGAAATCCAGTTTTCCCAGCACCATTTGTTGAAGAGACTGACCTTGCTCCAGGTATTGGTTTTAGCTCCTTGGTCAGATAGAAGTTGGTTGTAGATGTTTGGATTGATTTCTGGCATTTCTATTCTGTTCCATTGGTCTATCCATCTATATTTCTACCAGTACCAGGCTGTTTTGATTATAACTGCCCTGTAGTATATCTTGAAATCTGGTATTGTGATGCATCTGGCTTTGCTTTTGCTGTGTAAGATTTTTTCTTTAGCTATTCGAGGTCTCCTGTGTTTCCAAATGAATTTCAGCATCATTTTTTTAAAATCTGAGATGAATGCCTTTGGTATTTTGACTGGTATCACATTGAATCTGTAGATTGTTTTTGGAAGAATGGATGATATTGATTCTTCCAATCCATAAACATGGAAGATTTTTTCATTTTTTGGTTTCTTCTTCTATTTCTTTCTTTAATGTTTTGTAATTCTCATCATAGAGATCTTTGACATCCTTGGTTAAATTTATTCCATGGTATTTGATTTTTTTGTAGCTATTGTGAATTAGATTGATCTTAGAAGTTCTTTCTTAGCTGTGGCATTGCCTGTATATACAAAGGCTGTTGATTTTTGTGCATTGATTTTATATCCTGCTACTTTACCAAACTCTTCCATGAGTTCCAATAGTCTCTTAGTAGAGTTCTTTGGATCTCCTAAATAAAGAATCATATCATTTGCAAAGAGGGATAGTTTGACATCTTCCTTCCCAATTTGTATCACTTTTATTTACTTTTCTTGTCTAATGGCTCTGGCTAAAACTTCCAGGACTATATTGCATAACAATGGTAGGAGTGGACATCCTTCTCTGGTTCCAGATCTCTGTGGGAATTCTTCCAGTTTTTCCCTATTCAATAGGATACTGGCTGTGGGTTTGTCATAAATTGCCTTGTGTTGAAGAATGTTCCTTCTATACCCAATTTGCTTAAGGTTTTCATCATGAAAGGATATTGTATTTTCAAATGCTTTCTCTGCATCTGTTGAGATAATCATAGGGTTTTTGTTCTTCAGTTTGTTAATGTGATATATCACATTGATTGATTTGCGAATGTTGAACCATCCTTGCATACCAGAGGTAAATCCCACTTTGTCCAGTTGAATGATCTTCCTGATGTGTTGTTGTATTTGGTTGGCCAGAATTTTGTTTAGGATTTTTGCGTCTATGATCATCAGGGAAACTGGTCTGTAGTTCTCTTTCTCTGTTGTAGTATCTTTTTCAGGTTTAGGAATTAAGGTGATGCTGGCTTCATAGAAAGAATTTGGGAGGATTCCCTCTCTTTCAGTTGTTTTGAATAACTTGAGAATAAATCGAGTTAGTTCTTTTTTAGAAACCATCTGGTCCTGGGCTTTTCTTTGTTGGGAGGGCCTTTGTTACTGTTTAAATTTCCGTGTTGGTTATGAGTCTGTTTAGGTTTTCTATGTCTTCATGGCTCAATTTAGGTAGGTTGCATGTGTTCAAGAATCTATCCATTTCTTCTAAGCTTTCCAGTATGTTGGCATACAGCTCTTCACAGTAATTTCTGATGACTCTATTTCTGTGGTGTCTGTTGTAACATTTTCTTTTTCTTCACTAATTTTATTGATTTGGTTCTTCTCTCTCCTTTTTTGGTTAATTCAGCCAGTGATGTGTTAATTTTGTTTATTTTTTTCAAAAAACCAGTTCTTTGTTTTGCTGATCTTTTGTATTTTTTTGATTTCTTCTCTGTTTTTAATTAATTCTTTTTATTACTAGTTTTGAGTTTGGTTTGCTGTTGTTTTTCTAGGTCCTTGAGATATATTGATAGCTTATTTATTTGGGGCCTTTCCAATTTCTTGATTGGTAGGCACCAGTTGCTATAAAATTTCCTCTTAACACTGCTGTATCCCATGTTTTGATATGTTGTAATGTCTTCACTTGTTTCCAGAATTTTTTTTTTTGATTTCTCTTTTGATTTATTCTATGGCCCACTGTTCATTCAGGAGCATGTTGTTCAGTCTCCATGTGTTTGCATATGTCCTAGAGACTCCTGAGTTGTTGATTTCCAGCTTCATGCATTGTGTTCTGAGAAGATGCATGGTATGATTTTGATTTTTTTTTTTTAAATTTGCTGAGATTTGTTTT
Organism: Oryctolagus cuniculus; assembly: GCF_964237555.1. NCBI lineage: Eukaryota > Metazoa > Chordata > Mammalia > Lagomorpha > Leporidae > Oryctolagus > Oryctolagus cuniculus. The sequence continues at coordinate 61,025,910 of NC_091436.1, forward strand.
ATGGCCTAGCATGTGGTCAATCCTAGAAAAGGTTCCATGCACAGGTGAAAAGTGTGTGTATTCTGCAACTGTAAGATGAAAAGTTCTACAGATATCTGTTAGGTCCATTTGGTCTATAGTGTCAGTTAACTCTGCTGTTTCCTTGCTGATTTATCTGTCCATTGCTGAAAGTGGGGTTTTGAAGTCTCCCGTTACTACTGTATTTGAGTCTGTGTCTCCCTTTAGATTCCTTAACATTTCTTTTAAATAGCCAGTTGCCCTGTATTTAGGTGTATATATGTTTATAATAGTCACATTTTCCTGTTGAATTTATCCCTTAGTCATTACATAGTGTTCTTTTTTCTCTTTTAACTGTTTTTGTGTTAAGGTCTATTTTTTCTGATATTAGGATGGTTATAGCAGGTCATTTTAGGTTTCTGCTAGCACGGAATCTCCTTTTCAATCCTTTTGCTTTCAGTCTGTGTGCATCCTGTTGGTGAGATGTGTTTCTTGTAGGCAGAACATAGATGGGTTTTGTTTTTTAATCCATTCAGCCAGTCTGTATGTTTTAACTGGAGAGTTAAAGCCATTTGCATTCAGGCTGACTATAAGTACCAACTTTGCTCTGTCATTTTCCATAATATTCCTATTGTTTAATTTGGATTTCCTTTGTACTTTTACTTGGAACTTTCCTTCCTTTACCTTCCTCCATAGTGATGACCATGTTTCTGTGTGCAGCACATACTTAAGCATCTTCTGCAGGGCTGGCCAGGTGGTGATAAATTCTTTCAATTTCTATTTGTTATGGAAGATCTTTATTTCACCTTCATTCATAAATGAGAACTTTGCAGGGTATAATATTCTGGGTTGACAGTGTTTTTTCTCTTAAGACTTGGAATATATCTTGCTATTCTCTCCTAGCCTGTAGAGTTTCTGATGAGAAGTCAGCTGTGAGTTTATTTGGAGATCCTCTGGAAATAATCTGGCTTTTCTCTTCTGCACATTTTAGAATCTTTTCTTTATGTTTTACTGTGGAGAGTTTGATTACAATGTTTCATGATGAAGATCTTTTCTGGTCATGTCTATTAGGAGTTCTATGTACTTCCTGTACTGAGATACCCTTTTCTATCTCCAAATTGGGAATTTTTTTGTTATTATTTCACTAAAAGGTCTTCTAATCCTTTCTCTCTTTCCACGACTTCAGGAACTCTTAGAACCCATATGTTAGGTTGTTTGATAGTATCCTGTACATTCTCAACAGTGCTTTTTTGTTTTCTAATTTCTTCTTCTTATGTTGGTCTGACTGTATAATTTCTGGTGCTTTGTCTTCTAAGTTGGATATTCTTTCTTCTGCTTCACCGATTCTATGGTTAAGGCTCTCCACTATATTTTTTTATTTCTTTTACTGAATCTTCATTTCCAAGATTTCATTTTGATTTCTCTTTAAAATCTCAATTTTGGGCCGGCGCCATGGCTCACTAGGCTAATCCTCTGCCTTGCGGCACTGGCACACTGGGTTCTAGTCCCAGTCGGGGCACCAGATTCTGTCCCAGTTGCCCCTCTTCCAGGCCAGCTCTCTGCTGTGGCCCGGGAGTGCAGTGGAGGATGGCCCAAGTGCTTGGGCCCTGCACCCACATGGGAGACCAGGAGAAGCACCTGGCTCCTGACTTCGGATCAGTGCGGTGCGCCGGCCACAGCGTTGGAGGGTGAACCAACGGCAAAGGAAGACCTTTCTCTCTGTCTCTCTCTCTCATTGTCCACTCTGCCTGACAAAAATAAAAAAAAATTACAAAAAATCTCAATTTTGTGGGAGAAATGTTCTTTCATGTCATGTATGGATTTAATTAGTTTGTGCATTTGTTTCTGATTATTTCTAAGTAATCCTATGATCAATTTTTTGAATTTTATTTCTGGCATTTCTTCATTCTGATTATCTTCACAATCTAGTATTGAGGTATTGTATTCTTTGGGAGGTTTCATGTTGTCTTCCTTGTCTTGTTTCTTGGAGTGATGTGTTTGTTATTTGGCATTTGTGGGGTATATTTTTTTTTCTTGATTTTTCTCTGTGGCAGCTTTTATGTTTGGACTATGTCTGATTGGATTAGTGGAGTGTCTGCTTTCAGGGAATACCTAGAGGCGTGTGGTGGGAGGGGCCAGGGAGTTCTGTTCAGTGCTTCAGGGTGAAGGGTGTGTCTGAGGTGACACTTCCATGTTTGGCATGGTCAGTCTTTTTTTTTAACCAGAGAGGTGCTTTCTCCTTGTCTGTTGTAGAAATAGCTGAGCTCCTCTCCTTGAAGGAGGCCAGACTTGGCCGCTAGCCCCAGTGAGTATATTATTCGTCTGCTCTGCCACAAGGACCAACAATGGATCTGTGGAGTCCTCAGTATAAGCTCAGATTCCCCAAAATGTATCTCACCAAGTAATAAGGGAGCCATGATTATGTGGAGCCTCCCACAGTGAGTGCCAAATGTCCCAGGACACCCTGAGACCTCCCACACAGCCTCTGAGTTCTCACAGTCCCAGCACGTAAGCCTCCTACAGTAATGAGCACTCCTGCAAACTGCCTGGTGAAACACTAGTACCTGTCAAGTTAACTCTCCTTATTTCTCTTGAGTGCAAACCACTTCCTGCTGGTTGCCTCTGTCATTGGATACAGAAAATCTGTACACAACTGTCTAAATAATTCCAAGAGGCTACTGCAATCCATTTGTACCCCTCACCTCCACGGATAATGCTCTATTATTGTTCAGATCTGCTTCTGACTCCAATTCTATACAACAGCCAGAATGACTACTACACCCCCCACCCAACCACTATGAGGACTTGCATAGCCGTTAGGAGGCAGAGCCAAATCTTTTTTAAAACATATTAATTAATTTATTTTAATATTAGAGTTACACACAGAGAGAAGGAGAGGCAGAAAGAGAAACAGACAGGTCTTCCATCCGCTAGTTCACTCCCCAGTTGGCTGCAACAGCTGTAGCTGGAGCTGTACACATCTGAAGCCAGGAGCCAGAAGCTTCCTCCAGGTTTCCCACACAGGTGTAGCAGCCCAAGCACTTGAGCCATCTTCTACTGCTTTCCCAGGCCATAGCAGAGAGCTGGATCGGAAGTGAAGCAGCCAGGACACGAACCATATGGGATACCAGCACGGCAGGCAGTAGCTTTACCCACTATGCCACATGGCTGGCCCAGAGCCAAATCTGCATGGTCCTGCTACTGCCTCCCCACCGCCCCCCAGCCTCCTCAAGCATCTCACCTCCTATCTCCAGAGAGCCAGCCTTCAATTCTCCTCCCAGGGCTTTCTCACCTGCTGCTACCACTGCTGGAATGTCCTGTTCTCACACATCCCTCAGACTAACACGTCCCTGACCCTACCCTCCAGACTGCAGCGGGACCCCCTCTCATCATCACCATTGTATTTAGTTTTGAGAATGGCTGATCAGCACCCTGCCTTCCACTGCACTGCAGGGAAATGGAGACTGCTGGGTCTGGTTTACTTGGCTGGGCCTAGTTTACTCTGTCGGCAGCTCCACAGCTGTGTCCAGTGAATGAATCTGCATGACCTGCCGTGCTCAGACCTGCACCACAAACACAAAGCCCATGAGAACCAAAGCAAAGAGACCCTCAAAATGACGGCCAGAGTTCACGGGGGTATTTGCAGGTGCAGCCTCATTTTCTTGGTTTCATGAACCAACGCATGGTATTTTGCAAGACTGAAACAAGTGTTTTCAGAATTATCCATTCAGTTTTCCAAGAGGACTGTCCCACTCGCTCAGCACCTGTGCCTCTGTGGAGCCACCACTCCCACGGGAAGGTCTGTCTCATCAAACAGCACTCAGGTTCCAGAGGTGTGTTCTCAGGGCAAACAGAACTTCTGGTTGCCACCTTCTAGCTTAAAAACCCTTTGCATTCTTAAATATATGTATCGGTCTCTTTTCAAGGTGCAGTAGCTCCCATTCTAAGGTTTCTTATGCATCCTCCCAGCCCTTGGCTATGTGGATGGGTTCCAGCCATTGATGAAGCCTCCACATGGACCCCTCCCCTTGTCCCCTGGGGGGTGGGGATGCAGGGCTTTGTGCTGAGATGAGCACCCTTGGCTCCCTCGGGACTCTCGGATCATCAGTCCTGCTGCAAGGCGCTCTGGGCCTGCCCTGCTCCGCCCCAGATGGAAACTGCACTCTGCCAGGTGTGCCCAGTGAAGTCCCACCCAGCCTCACTGCTGCTGCTGTTCTGGAGTCGGGAGACCTGTCTGGGTGCCTCACAGCCTCACAGAGCGTGGACACACGAGTCCTGGCTTGCCAGGAATCCCTGCTGTCACAGCTGCCGTGGTGAGGCACGGACACCCCAAGCTGGTGCAACCCTGCAGGTGTTCACCTTTCATCTGGCAGAGTCCTGACAACAACCAGGGAAACAGGCACTTTTTCCTGTGGTTAACGGATTAGACATGGAGGCTCCAAGTGGATAACGTGTTTGCTCCAGGTCGGCTAACAAGCCAACAGATGACTAAGGTGTTGTTCAAACTCCACACCCTTGCTGCCGACTCCCCTGCGCCTCTCACACGAAGGTCTCATGCACACCACACAAACGACTTTAGCCATACACCTCAGCTGCCTGCTTGGTCCAGGGATACAGCCCCCGACTACACAAATGTAACTGCTCTGAAATAAAACAAAATGCCCTTGGAGTACTGGGATGTGTGTCACATTCCAGGCTTGAGGCCAACACACAGTTTTTGCCTGGTCAGCAACGTGTTTCCAGGTTAGTGAGTTCTACTCTAAACATAAGGCGTTAATGCTCCACAAACTGTCAGCGCCCACCTCCAGCTCCTGATCCCACCTTCCTGCTAATGCAAACCCTGGGACACAGCGGCAGTGACTCAAGTTACTGGACTGCTGTCACCCACGTGGGAGACCTGGATTGGGTCCCTGGCTTGAGCCTTGGCCCAGACCCAGCTGTTGTGAGCAGCAGATAGGAACACATACACACTCTCTCAAATAAATAAAATTTGTCACAAAATAAGATGAAACTCAGATCAAATGCAAAGTGTTTCCTGGCCATCCCTTGGTGTCTCATGGCAGAAATTAAGAGAGACTACACTGTCTGGGTTCAACTCCCACTCCACCCCTTCCTCCCCAAATGAGCTTCCTATGCTTCCTTTTCTTCATCAGTACAAAAAGGCCCAGTAATGCCTACCTCACAGACTTCATTAAGTAGTTAAATGAGAGGACACACAAACTATGGCACATAGTGCCTGGTGCATAGTGAATTGTGAATAAATGGGAGTGATCATTATTTTAAAAGCATTGGCCACATTTCATTGAAATCACCTGTTCAAAAATCTATCTCCTTCTTCTTAGCTCCTTAAGGATGGGACCAGATTTCACTTAGTGTCTTTGCTATATGATACACCAAATTATGCATAAAATGTGTACAGGTTAGAGAACAATAAAGAAATCTCTGTAAATTACAACCCAAGAGATCATCGCGGGCTGCCTTCCTGTAGCTATTTGTGATTCTCTACAAACCCTTGGACCCCTTCTAGAAGAAATCATTATCCTAACTTTAGTGCTGATTAACTTTTGCCTATTTTTCCATTTTACCACCTTTATAAGGAATCCTAGACTATAATCTAAAACCAATATAGCTTATTGCTTATAAACAGCATTGTTAGCATTGCTATGTGGTTTTTAACTTTCCATACCAGAATAGCATTGTGTATGTTATTGTATGAGTTGCTTCTTTTAAAAAAAGTTATTTATTCATGAGAGGGAGAGAGGGAGAGAGAGAGAAAGAGAGAGAGAGAGAGAGAGAGAAAGAGAGAGAGATCTTCCACTGTTGGTTCACTCCCCAAATGGTCAGGGCTGTGCCAGGCTGAAGACAGGAGCCAGGAGCTTCTTCTGGGTATCTCACAAGGTTACCGAGGGCCCAGACACTTGAGCCATCTTCTGCTGCTTTTCCTAGGCTATTAGCAGGGAGCTGGATCAGAAGTGGAGCAGCCAGGATACGATCTGACATCCATATGGAATGCTGGTATACCAGGGGATTACAATAATACCCTACAATGCCTGCATCCATAGTATGGTTGAAGGACATGTGAGTGTCAGTGGAGCAAGGTTGCAAGTACAGTGCTATATCAGCATTCTTACATGTAGATACCCCTATGGACACATGCAAGAGCATGTCTAGTGTGCTTGCCCTAGAAGTGTACTTATCCTGTGTACTTTTCTATATGAAACAAAATCGTTATTCAAAATTGTCCCAATTTACATTCTTGTTTCCATTCACACCAATAGGAGAGATTCCACATCTGCATATCCTCACCAATACAAATACGGTCAAAAATATGTGGTGTGATTATATATCATGGGCACCTTTTTCATCTTTTAAAAATTTTTTAATTAATATAGGGAGAACAGATTTCATGTGTTTCATAGGTACAATTCTAAGAAGATAACCATACTTCCCTCGCTCCCTCCCTCAATCTTACTCCTTCCTTCCTTTTCTTTAATTTTTGTAAAAACATAATTTCAATCCATTATATGGTTATAGACTTAATACATCACTAACCATGATATTCAGTGAGTACAAACTAGGAAGAGTACAGTTCAGTACAGATACAGAGAGAGACACATACATAAAAGATGAGAACTCCCATCTACTAGTTCAGTCTCCAAATTCTGGCAAATGCTAGCATCAGCTAGATCAAGCTGAAGCTGGAAGCCTGGAATCCCAGGTCTCCCAAGTGGATGGCAGGACCCCAGTCACCTGAGCCGTCACCACAGCCTCCCAGGTCTACATCAGCTGGAAGCTAGAATCAGGAAATGGAGAGGTATCAAACTCAGGTAGTTCTTGGAGATGTGATTTTTTTTTAAAGATTTATTTATTTATTTGAAAGAGTTACAAGGAGAGAAGGAAAGACAGAGAGAGAGAGAGAGAGAGAGAGAGAAAGAGAGAGAGAGAGGTCTTCCAACCGCTGGTTTACTCCCCAGATGGCCACAATGGCTGGAGCTGTGCCTATCTGATGCCAGGAGCCAGGAGCATCTTCTGGGTCTTCCATGCGGGTGCAGGGGCCCAAGGACTTGGGCCATCTTCCACTGCTTTCCCAGGCCATAACAGAGAGCTGAATCAGAAGAAGAGCAGCAGGGACTAGAACCAGTACTCTTATGGGATGCTGGCATTGCAGGCGGTGGCTTTACCTGTTAGGCCACAGCACTGGCCCCAATGGTGGCATCTTAACCAGTGTCTTAACTACTAGATCAAACACTCACCCCTCTACAATTCTTAGGAATCACTTGGGCTGTATATTTTCTGAGATAGTAAATTCTAAATATACTAGACTTAAAGTTCCTGCTTTTTTTTTTTTAAGGCTCTGTGGACAGAATCTATAAGACCCCAGGTGCTTAGCAAAGCTCCCTGGAAACCTACCACCAACCAGAGAGTGAAGAGTGCCATGTCCCCAGCAGAGCCAGAGACACGATGACAACCGGGAGTCCAAGTGTTGTCCGGGGTTATGTCTGGAAGGGACGTTGTTCACAGCTACACTGTACTGAACACTCCATGTGTTGTTTCCACGGTGAGCTCTCTGGGTGGAAGGAATGGAAACTGAATCCCAGCTGTGCCTGTCAAACTTCCTACAGGAGGGAACGGTACCCATTTCACACGAACATGTTCAAGTCTGGGAGACATCCCTTCTTTTACATATTTATTCATTGTATTTGAAGGACAGAGAGAGACAGAGAAAAGGAGTGACAATAGCTAGGGCTGGGCCAGGCAGAAACTGGGAGCTGGGACTTCCATCCTGGTCTCTCAAGTGCACTGGCAGGGATCTAGATCAGAAGCTGAGCAGCCAGGACCAGCACTGTGATATGGGATGCACACTTTGCAAGCTGGGACTTAACTCCTGGTGCCACAAAGCCCACCCCCAGAAGATACGGATTTATTAAAAAAAAAAAAGCAGGAAAAAGTCAACTTTGGTTTATCACAACAACCTTTAAATTCATAGTGTTAACTTGCAGCGTACAAATGCACGTGCTTTGATAACTCAAAACAGAGTTATAAGATTAATTTGGAGCAAATGTTGAAGTTCGTGGGTAATTTTTCATAGTTTTCCATGAACTTCTTCTGGGCCCTGCATCTTTCCTTTTCCAGCGTGCAAAGACCTGCGTGTGCGAGGCAGTTGTGGCTGCCGGTGCAGTCTTTGTTCCTGGGCTCCCAGGGACTGTGCTTCCGCGGAAATACTCTAAGGTGTCCTCCTGGTCTTTCCACCGCCTCCCAGAGCACAAGCTCCTCCTGCCTACTCCTCCATCCCCACCTCTCCCTTTGCCCTGGGGCCTGCCGGGAGTTACATTGTCTGCAATTTCTTCTCTACCTCTGCAATCCCCTGGTGCTTAAGGTAGGATACCCTGTGGTCATAGGTGTTTTCTTGCCTACTTGGGTAGAGGCTGTTCTTGCTTGGTTCCTTGTGTCTTTCCGGTCCTGTGGGGGAGGATGGGACCTCCCAGGGCCTCTGAGTGGAGCTGGCTTTTTGGCCCTCTCTCCTGCCCTGGTATCCGTGGTGGAGGGGACATCTGCTCCCTACATTCTCCTAGTCAACTCAGTTTCCTTTCTGGGGCCGATGGTCAGGATCTGAGTTCAGAAGCATGGCTCCTGAGCCCAGCCATGGGTATGTCTATTCTCTCGGGGATTGCAATGCTTGGGCCTCTGCATCCTTTGTTTAGAAATGAATAGATTTGGGGCCAGCACTGTGGTGCGGGCATCCCATATAGGTACCAGTTCAAGTCCTGGCTGCTCCTCTTCTGATCCAGCTCTCTGCTTATGATCTGGGAAAGGAGCCCAGGATGGCTCAAGTCCTTGGGCCCCTGCACCTGTGTGGGAGACGTGGAAGAGGCTCCCAGCTCCTGGCTTCGGATCAGCTCAGCTCCGGCTGTTGCAGCCATTTGGAAGATGGAAGACCTCTCTCTCTGTCTCTTCTTTTCTCTGTAACTCTACCTCATGAAATAGAAAATATTGAACCAGAAAGTTAATTTTCATACTGCTAGGTAATGTTTCGATGGCGATGATTTTAACAATTCTGGAAGTCTTCCAGTCTTGTATTTTTCCAGCGTGGAACCTAAAATGTCTCACCTATTGAAGGATATGTCAAAAAGTTTATGGAAAAATGGATTTAAATGTATGCACTAATTTTCTTGCCAAAAATGTAGGTGCAAAATAATTTTTGATAATATGTGGAAAATGCACATCATGAACAAACTATGCATATATTTCAAATTTTTAAAAACATTTAAATTGGCTGGCGCTGCGGCTCACTAGGCTAATCCTCTGCCTGCACCGCTGGCACCCTGGGTTCTAGTCCCAGTCGGGGCACTGGATTCTGTCCCAGTTGCTCCTCTTCCAGTCCAGCTCTCTGCTGTGGCCCGGGAAGGCAGTGGAGGATGGCCCAAGTGCTTGGGCCCTGCACCTGCATGGGAGACCAGGCGGAAGCACCTGGCTCCAGGCTTTGGATCAGCGCAGCGCGCCAGCCGTAGCGGCCATTTGGGGGGTGAACCAATGGAAAGAAGTCCTTTCTCTCTGTCTCTCTGTCTCTCTCTCACTGTCTAACTCTGCCTGTCCAAACAAAACAAAACAAAACAAAACAAAACATTTAAATTGATTTATTTGAGTGAGAATTATTTGAGTGAGAAATAGACACACAGAAAGAGCTCCAATCTGCTGGTTCATTCCCTCAAATGTGCACAACGACTGGGTCTGAGCTAGGGATAGAAGCCAGGAGCCTGTAACTCAATCAGTGTATTCCATGTGGGTGTCATGAACCCATTTACTTGGGCCATCACTTGCTGCCTGTCAGGGTGTGTATTAGCACTGGAATTAGACACCAGAGCTGGGGATCAAACCCAAGGACTTCGCTATGGGACAGGGACATCTTATCTGCTAGATCAAACACTCACTCCTCAAATTTTTACCCAAATGAACTCATGCTTTCTATTCCATTTTCCCCTGGACTTTTTCAAGTATCGTAGTACATTCTCTTGTAATAGTCCAATATTTCTTGATCTATAGGTTGGATCAAAATGTTACACTTGGTGCTAACATACATTGCATGGATGTTGCAGTTTTAAGTTCCTCAAAGTTGACATGGTTACAAAACCAAAAAGAACTATTATTGAGAAAGATTTTACACTTTTCATTCCTGAAGTAATTTTTTCCAAATTTTCTATAGAATAGGTGCCACCTAGTGGCCAGAACAAGAAAGTCATTAAATAAGGCCCCAAAGCCAGGTGCTTAACCAACCAGGGCCTGAAGGGTCAAGAGCCTGCAGCCGGCGACCCCGCAGCCCCAGAGGGGGGACGCCCGGGCAGCCATGGGGCAGGCGCCGCCAGAGGACTGGAGAGGGCGTCCTCCCTGCGGTCGGGGCGGGGACCAACGCGTCCGCTCGGCCTCTGCGGGCCAGCCGCGGGCCGTCTTCTCGCCAGGTCACTGCCCGGGCCTTCCCGAAGGAAGGTGGGCCCTGCCCGGGCTGGCTGTGTTCGAGCCCGGGCCCACGGGGATGCGCGGCCCGGAACGCCGACGCCTGGCCCCACGCGGGCCACCGAGCTCCACGTGCCGCGGCGCGGTCTGAGGCAGGGCGGTTGGGCCGGGCGGACTCCAGGGACCACACGCACCGAGAAGCCGCGGCGGTTCCGAGAACCCTGAGGTGCGGGTGCCTGCGAAGAGCCCGTCACGCCCGAGTCGCGAGCCCTTAACGCGCGGGCCCGCAGAAGGCGGGCGCTCCGAGGCGGGTCGGCGCGACAGCACCATGAAGTACCCGGGCGTGGAGCTGATTTTCGACCACGTGGGGCACTTCGGCAGGTAGGCCTCCGGGGGGGCAGCCAGGCGGGTGTGGGCGCCGCTGGACAGCGCCGCTTTGCGTTGCAGTGCAGTTCCTGCGCCGCGCTCGGGATCCGACGACACCTCCACTCCCTCTCCTTCCCCAGCGATGCCCCGACCCGCACCCGCCCGGCCGGCCCCCCGCGGCGGGACCTTCCCGAAGCCAGCAGAGCCCAGAGGCACAGGCGAGCGGGCCCCTCGGCGCGCAGTCTGCAGGAGCCGGAGCCTGGACCTCCATGGCCAGGGCTTTGGGTAGAGCATCGCCTGCCCCTTCTGAACCGCCCCCCCCGACCGTTGGTGCCATTGGTTGCTCTTTATGAAAACCTGGTGACTTCTGGGTGCTTTTGCAGTTCTTGACTTGACGCCTGACGTGGGTGAGCAAGGGAGGTGTTCGGATCCCTGTTCCAGTGGTTAGGAAACCGAGGCTGGTGGGTTCAGGACGCAGAGCTACTGCGGTGTGGAACCCAAAGGGAACCCAAGTGGATTCCCTGTGCACACCTGCTTTCAGTTGCTAACCTGATTAGGGGAAAACACGTATTGGCAGCACAGATTCCTGTCTTGTCCTCTGCCGGGCCTTGTGGGTAGGTGATAGGTTGAGGTTGGAGGGGAAGGCGGCTCTCGCGTGGAGGTGATTCTCCGTGTGGGGACAGGAAGTGTGGAGCAGAGCGCCGAGGGGGAGGCCGCAGGCGCTGGTGCTGGGTGCGCTCAGTCGTCGCTGTGGCCCTGCGAGGTCGGCTGTGTGTCCCGTTTCGCAGATGAGAAGTCAGGGCTTCTCTGTCGAGGGCACAGATCCAGTCGCAGCCAGGCATTGTCAGAGCCGGTGGCTGTCCATTGGCTTGTGGGTTCTCCCATCCTGCTCTGCTGAGCACAGGGAACAAACAAGGCTGGGCCAGGCCCTGTCTGCACTGTCTCACTATGTGCTTTGGAAACAGAAGAGCTCAGGGGTTCAAGATGAGCCATGAGGCTGGATGTCTGAGCTCCTGTCTTGGCTCTGCCCCTGTTAGCTAAATGGTCATGAGCATTTTATTTACTGTAAACGAGGGGTGATGATAGTACACAGGAGTTTACAGTATGGTAGTAGAAACGTTTATTATGAGAACGCCACACACAGTCACCTACCTCACAGCTCTGGGGAGATGGTACTAATACCACACCTTGGAGACTAGCTTTGGTAGTTGTACTATTAATGTAATTTTATTAGTGGGATTGGTTTCGGGACCTCCTTGGACACTGGGATCTGTGAGTGCTCAAGTTGATCTAAAATGGCGAGTTTGCCTGTAAGCTGCCCATGCACTTTAATCGGGACTGGATTAATCATTATGCCTGAGACAGTGTCAGTGCCGTGCTGCTAGGTGTCCTGCGGTGGTGCTTAGGGAATAATGACAAGACAAAAAGTCTGCACATACTCAGTCCAGACACAATTTGGGAGGGGGTATATTTTCGATCTTTGAATGCACAGATATAGAACTCATAAGCATGGATGTCTGTGTGTGTGTGTGTGTGTGTGTGTGTGAGAGAGAGAGAGAGAGAGAGAGAGAGAGAGATTGCTCACATTGCTATAGAAGCCACGTGTCCCATGATCAATGGTTTGCAAGGTTGAGAGCCAGGAGTGCCAGTGGTGTGGTCCAGTCCAAAGACCAGGGGCTGAGAACAGGCGGGCTCATGGTACAAACCTGACGTAGGAGTGCTGGTGCCTGGGAAGATGATGTCTTAGCTTCAGCAGGGCGAGCAGGTTTGCCCTTCCTCAGTCTTTTTGTTCTGTTGTGGCTCTCAGGGATGGGCTGATGCCCACTCCCACGGGAGAGGATGATCTGCCCTACTCAGTCTGCTGATTGAAGCGCTGAGCTTCTGGCCTCCCTTAACCTGCTCACATGGACACATAAATTTAGCCATCATTGTACGGCTTCATGTATTTATGTTATACTTTTGGGGACTGTGTGGGTAATACTATGCTATTTACATTGTTGCTCAAATTAGTTTGGCTTTGGCATTTGGGGGCTGTTGGAGGCTGGCTCCTGTGTCCTTTGCCACACTTTCATCCTTTTGTTTTTCGGACACTTCCTTACTTTCTGCTACTATTAGATTCGGCAGTCTTCTCTTACATTCTCCCTGTCCTCTTAAAATGAGCCATTTTCTTCTGGCTCCTTTTGGTGGAGATTGGTACTTAGAAACCAAGTTATGGGCAAGGGTTGTGCTTTTTACTGTTGGGATGTCACTGCCTCTCAGTCCTGACAGTAGATGCAGCTATGTGGTTCATGCATGTACCGGAAGTTACAAACATATTTATGATTATTTCTGTGTTTGCCCATCTGTTTATATATGCTAGGGCAAACACATGGGGACCCTTGGTATTTGCTTATGTTCTTTTTTTTAGCCTATAATACAGGTAGAATAACCAGCTTTTCTTCTCTTTGCAGGTTCCAGGTGTTCATCTATTTTATATGTGCCTTCCAGAACATGTCTTGTGGTATCCATTACATGGGTTCCATGATTTTGGTAGTTGCTCCCGAGCATGCCTGCAAGCCCCCAGGCAACGTGAGTAAGTTTGTTGTCCACAATACCTCTGTCGCGAAGCTGGAGGATGTGTGGGCCCTGATGTCCCCGGACCATAAAGAGCACATCACAGCAGAGCTGCAGAACGGTGAGGTCTGGGACCTCTCCCGGTGCGGTAGAGTGCGCAGGGACAGCCCATTACATGCAGCAAACAGCGGCAGTGAGCCTCACTTTCCTTGCTCGGACGGCTACGTATATGACCAAAGGCAATGGAAAAGCACCGTGGTGACCAAATGGAATCTGATCTGTGACCAGAAATTGTTTGCAAAGCTGATCCAGCCCATTTTTATGTTTGGAGTCCTGCTGGGGGCGATCATCTTTGGCTACTTTTCTGACAAGTAAGATGAAATATTTGGGATTCTTCCATTAGTGTGTAGGGGTCATTTTCCTATCCAGTTTACTTAGCAGGCAGGAAGTGACATCCAGAACTCAGTCATTTCTGTGCCTCCCATAAATACCTACCTATTTGTTGACCCAATACTTAGGGCGGGCCCTGAAAATAGTCTGCCTGGGTTCAAATCCTGGTTCTGCCACTTATTAGCTGTGGAAATCCCCTAACTTGTCTGTGTTTCAGGCTCTTTAGTTAGAAGCTGGTAATGGAAGTAGTATCATCACTGTAAGTGTCGCTTAGGAAGAAATTGTCCTGTGCCTGTAACTATTCAGTAGATACTGCTTTTGACTCTGAATTCTTTTTTCCCCTTAAATAGACTGCCTGTTTAAGAGGGGTGACCTGGTCCTAAGCAGTCATTACGAAATTGTGGATTTAATCTGCCACCTGTCTTGTGCTTCTAAAACAACACCACACACTGGGCGATGTACAAACACTAGAAATTCCTTTCTCCAAGTTCTGGAGGCTGAGCAGTCCAAGATCAAGGTTGCAGAAGGAGTGGAGGCTGCTGAGGGCTGCTCTCTGTTCCAAGGTGGTGTCTTGTTTTTGTGTCCCTGGGAGGGGGGTGCCTGCAGCATCCTCCTGTGGGAGTTGGGGTGGAAGGCGGCAGAGCAGTCTCTGCAACCCTGAGCCCTTTCACAAGGGTGCTAATTCCACCCTTGACTTCATGGCCCCCGAAGGCCTCACCTCTCAAGACTTGCACTGGGGATTCCATTTCAGCCGGAAGTTGGTGAGAACACCATCAGCGAAACAGACCAGGGGCAGGTGTTGCGGTGCAGTGGAGTAAGCCACCATGTGGGACTCCTGCATCCCATATCGGAGTGTGTGGGATTGAATCCCAACACCACTTCAGGGAAATGTAAATCAAAACCGCAATGAGGTTTTACCTTATCTCTGTTAGAATCACTATCATCCAAAAGTCAAAAAACAATAAATGCTGGCAATGATGTGGGGACACTCACACACCCTTCCACCATACTGTAGATGTGTGAGTCGTCGTGTATTCTTGCAGTAGAATGTGTGCCCGTGAAAATAATGAGCTGCAGGACAACATGGGTGAATTTCCTAAACATGATGTTGAGTGAAAGCAGCAGGTGGGGCCTGGCATTGTGGCAGAGCAGGTAAAGTCATTGCCTGTGACGACAGCATCCCATATGGTTGGCAATTCCTGTCCCGCCTGCTCCACTTCCAATATAGTTCCCTGCTAATGGCCCAGGATAGTAGTGGAAAATGGCCCAAGTGTTTGGGCCCCTGCTACCCATGTGGAAGATCTGGAAGAAGCTCTTGGCTCCTGGCTTCGGCCTGGCTGTTGCCGTCACTGGGGGAGTGAACCAGTAGATGGAAGGTAGTGGTCTCTCTCTCTTTTTTGCTTCCTTTCTCTGTAACTCTGCCTTTCAAATAAATAAATAAATAAATCTTTTAAAAGAGTAGTGAATCATAGAGTAACACAATTCTGTTCTGGTGTTGAAAGTTTAAAATCATATAGCAGAGCTAACTTAATGTTTATAAGCAATAAGGTATATTACTTATCTTTTGTAGTCTAGGATTGCTTATAAAAGTGGTAAAATGGGGGAAAAAAAGCAAGTAATTGATTATCGCTAAAGTTAGGATAATGATTCCTTCTAGAATGGGGTCAAGGGTTTGTAATGACAAAGGGAGCTGCAAATACCAGCAAGGAGGTGGCGCGCGGTGATCTCTTGGGCTGTGATTTACAGAGGTTTATTTATTGTTCTCTAACCTGTACACATTTTATGCATAATTGTGTGTATGCTATAGTATTTTATTTTATAAATAAAATCTGGCCCCATTCTTAAGCTAAGATGGAGGATATAGATTTTTGAACAGGTAATTTCAATGAAATGTGGCCAATGCTTTTAAAATAATGATCACTCCCATTTATTCACAATTCACTATGCACCAGGCACTATGTGCCATAGTTTGTGTGTCCTCTCATTTAACTACTTAATGAAGTCTGTGAGGTAGGCATTACTGGGCCTTTTTGTACTGATGAAGAAAAGGAAGCATAGGAAGCTCACTTGGGGAGGAAGGGGTGGAGTGGGAGTTGAGCCCAGCCGGTGTAGTCTCTCTTTAATTTCTGCCATGAGACACCGAGGGATGGCCAGGAAACATTTTGCATTTGATCTGAGTTTCATCTTATTTTTGACAAATTTTATTTATTTGAGAGAGAGAGAGTGCATGTGTTCCTATCTGCTGGGCCACTCCCTAAATGCCCACAACAGCTGGGTCTGGGCCAAGGCTCAAGCCGGGGACCCAATCCAGGTCTCCCACATGGGTGACAGCATTCCAGTAACTTGAGTCACTGCCGCTGTGTCCCAGGGTTTGCATTAGCAGGAAGGTGGGATCAGGAGCTGGAGGTGGGCGTTGACCCCAGGGACACTGATAGAGGACACGGATGTCTACCCCTAGGCCCCACGCCTGTGCGCTAACCTGGCTGCAAAGGCTCATTAGAAGCTGTCAGCTGGAGAAGCCTTCACAAGGGGAGGGAGCAGCTCTTTGTGCTGTGAGAGAACTTGGCACGAGCAGGGAACTGTGGGAAGTCAGTGCAGCAGGAGAGTAGGATGGAAGGAGGAACTGGCTGGAGGCTGCTTTCTTCCTAGGGAGTGTGGGAGCCGTGTGGGTGTGAGCTTAGGAAGATGAGTGTGAAGAATGTAAGAAATGGTGAAGGACTGAATAAGAGGTTGAAAAGCAGGGTGCGGCTGGAGACATTTGGGAGGCATTTCCAAACTAATGGAACCGGGTGATGGACATGCAGAGGGAGGGCGTCTGCAGGGGGACTGTGTTAACACTTGGGAGCCTGCATGCCAGTTGCTGTTGTGATCCAATTCAGGAAATACTAGGGAGAGAGCATCTTTAGAACAGAGAAGCATATTTGAATATTTTCAGTTTGTACTGTCCTTGGATTCAGGACAAAAAAGAGAAAATATATTCCAAATTAATCCCAGCAACACAGCAGCAATGAAAAATGGCAGCTCTGTAAGACATTGAAGTGGGGAGGAACAGCTAAGGCCAGAAGGTGAGTGGGGCGTTAGTGACCCAGCCTGGGGAACTGCAGCAGGAACTGGCTCCTGATGAGCCTTTAAAATTCAGCTTCCTGCACAGGCATCTGCCTGCTGGTTGTGATATCACGTTCCACTTTGAAGTATGTGGGTTCAGTAGCCACGGTCAGCTTCCGATTCCCTCTTCCTGGTGATGCAGACCCTGGGGGATGGTGCTGATCACTCAGTTATTGGACTCTTGCCTGCACTGAGTTCCCCGCTTGGCTCTGGGAGCCAGATGCCATGAGCAGGGTGGCGTGTGCCGTGGAGGATGCTGGGAGAGGCCAGCATCAAGGCAGCCATGAGCAGAACCAGGAGAAGGTGACGTTCTGCAAGCGTAGGGCAGCTTGAGAGCCCCTTGGTGACTGCAGAGCGATCTTAGAAGAGTTGCTTGCACCCGGCTGAGGCAGTGAGCCGGGAGGGAGGAAGTGGATGTTCCCTTTGATTGGTCTGTCATGGGAGGAAACGCAGGGCAGCCAGAGGAGCCACGGGGTCAAGAGAAGGTTCTTTTCTCTGGTGGGGGAAGACTTCAACTGAAAGGAAGGAATCAGAGCGGAGGGAAAGAAAAAGCGTTGGGTAGATCCAGACCACAGAGAACACACAGAGAGGCACGATCCAAGGTGAAGGTCACAAAAGGGCGTTTGCAGAGGAAGAGGCTGGGGTCTGCAGAGAGGTGGAGGGGAAGAGAAGGCTGAACGCAGCAGAGCAGGGAGCTGTCTCTGTCGGTCTCTGTTCTTGGCACGAGAAGGCGCTCACTGGCCAAGAGTGAAGCCGCCATGGCAGGGAGACGATCGTGAGTGACAGGGAGAAATCACTTTAGATGGCCCAGATGAGGTGGGGAACAGCCACCGGGACAGGCAACAATCCCTACCCGCGTATGTGGGTGTGAAGAAGATGCGTTTCCTCCGCTTGCACGTGCTCTGCTCCACAAGTACCTCTGTTGTTGGGCTCCAGTCTGTTCTTTTTGCCTTCAAACTAATCAGAGATGAACAGCATGGAGAAAAATATTTGTAAGTCACACATCTGGTGAGAGTCTACCATCCAGAATATGTAAACAACTCCTAAAACTCAATGTTAAGAAAACCAAATAGACTAATATAAAAGTGGACAAAGGACAGGGACAGATATTTCACTAAAGAATAAATAGAAATGCGTAATACACACGTGAAATTATGCCCAGTATCCTTAGTTATCAGAAAAACGGAAGTCAGATCCACAGTGAGAGACCTCTTCACAGCCCAAGAGGATGGTCATGTCAACAAGGCAGACGCCGAGGTGGGTGCTGTGGTGCAGCAGGTTAAGCAGCCACTAGGGACACCTGTATCCCATATCAGAGTGCTTAGGACTGAGTCCTGCTCCTGCTTCCAGTCCAGCTTCCTGCCAATGCTCCTGGGAGGCAGGAGGAAATGGCTCAAGTACTTGAGTTCTTGCCACCCATGTGAGAGGCCTAGATAGAGTTTCTAGCTCCTGCCCTCAGCCTGGTTTGGCCCTGGCTGTTGAAGACAACTGGGGAGTGAACCAGCATATGGAAGACATCAGTTCTCTGTGTCTCTCCTCTCTCTCTCTCTCTCTCTTTCTCTCTCTCCCTCTGCCTTTCAGATGAATGAATAAATCTGTAAGAAGTCAGCCACACATTGTTTGATTCCATTTGAATACACTGTGCAGAACAGGCACATCTGTAGAGACAAAGTAGGTTGATGGTTAACGGGGACTGGAGGGAGCAGAGAACAGGGAGTGATGGCCCCAGGTTCAGCATTCCTTTTCCGGTGATGACTGTGTCCTGCAATTAGAGTGAAGATGGTTGCCCGATTTTCTGATACTCGAAAAGCCACCAAATTGAATACCTCAAAAGCTGGGATCTTGTATCCAATAATATGATCGATCCAATATCATTGAATAATATGACAGTTTTCTAAATCTGTCAGGATTATTGTTTGTATTTAGACAAAGAAATGCCTCTCTCAGTGATGAAAATGTAGAGCAAGTATGCACCTGATATAGGAGCAGAAGGTAGCTCCCCGGGGTTTAGAAGGACGTAGCAGAGCTGCGGGAACCTTGGTGGACAGAGAGCCAGCCTGGCGGGGAAGACGACCCAGCAGGTCAGAGCGCCCATGCCCTGGAGGGAAAGGATGCCGTCTCCCTGCTGTGCCCTGCATCCCAGCCAACCGATGAGGGTGACCCGGATGGTCACGTCTGTGTGCCAGCAGCTTAGCTCAGAGCCTCTCCAGGAAAGGCTGGTCTCTGAAAGGAGTTGTGTCCACTCATGATTTGCCCAAAAGCAGTGAATGAGTAACAGCAGTCGTATGCACTGGCTATTAAAAATGTCGGCAACATTTCCCCTCTCAGGAACAAGAACTACCGTGGCAACAGTTTCAAGCAAACCTTCTCCTGTGCTGTGTGATTCTTGTTTTTCAGGAAGGGAAGACAAGTGGTCTTGTGGTTCACGAGCACCGGCATCTTTCTGTTTGGAATCCTGTCCACATTTACCTTTGACTACTACATCTTCATGATTGCACGCTTTTTTCTGGCCATGGTGAGTTCTGCCTTTCCCTCTGTGATTGTGCTGCGGTATTTCCAAAGCTTGTTAGAATCTAGTGAGGGCGATCGAGGACAAGTCTTTGCTCACGGCGCAGCAGAAGTCAGTTTGTGGAGCATTAACGCCTTATGTTTAGAGTAGAACTCACTAACCTGGAAACACGTTGCTGACCAGGCAAAAACTGTGTGTTGGCCTCAAGCCTGGAATGTGACACACATCCCAGGAAGGACTCCAGGGCATTTTTTTTTTTTTTAATTTCAGAGCAATTACATTGGTGTAGTTGGGGGCTGTATCCCTGAACCAAGCAGACAGCTGAGGTGTATGGCTACAGTCTTTTTTTTTTTTTTTTTTTTTTTACAGGCAGAGTTAGAGAGAGAGACAGAGAGAAAGGTCTTCCTTCCATTGGTTCACCCCCCAAATGGCCACTACAGCTGGCGTTGCACTGATCCGAAGCCAGGAGCCAGGTGCCTCTTTCTGGTCTCCCATGTGGGTGCAGGGCCCAAGCACTTGGGCCATCCTCCACTGCCTTCCCGGGCCACAGCAGAGAGCTGGACTGGAAGAGGAGCAACCGGGACAGAATCCATCGCCCCAAGTGGGACTAGAACCCGGGGTGCCGGTGCTGCAGGTGGAGGATTAGACTAGTGAGCCACGGCGCCAGTTGGTTAAAGTCTTTTGTGAGGTGTGTGTGAGACCTCTGCCTGAGAGGAGCAGGGGAGTCGGCAGTAAGGGTGTGGAGTTTGAACAACACCTTAGTCATCTGTTGGCTTGTTAGCCGACCTGGAGCAAACACGTTATCCACTTGGAGCCTCCATGTCTAATCCGTTAACCACAGGAAAAAGTGCCTGTTTCCCTGGTTGTTGTCAGGACTCTGCCAGATGAAAGGTGAACACCTGCAGGGTTGCACCGGCTTGGGGTGTCCGTGCCTCACCACGGCAGCTGTGACAGCAGGGATTCCTGGCAAGCCAGGACTCGTGTGTCCACGCTCTGTGAGGCTGTGAGGCATCCAGACAGGTCTCCCGACTCCAGAACAGCAGCAGCAGCGAGGCTGGGTGGGACTTCACTGGGCACACCTGGCAGAGTGCAGTTTCCATCTGGGGCAGAGCAGGGCAGGCGCAGAGCGCCTTGCAGCAGGACTGATGATCCGAGAGTCCCGAGGGAGCCAAGGGTGCTCATCTCAGCACAAAGCCCTGCATCCCCACCCCCCAGGGGACAAGGGGAGGGGTCCATGTGGAGGCTTCACCAATGGCTGGAACCCATCCACATAGCCAAGGGCTGGGAGGATGCATAAGAAACAGTAGAATGGGAGGTACTGCACCTTGAAAAGAGACCGATACATATATTTAAGAATGCAAAGGGTTTTTAAGCTAGAAGGTGGCAACCAGAATTCTGTTTGCCCTGAGAACACAGCTCTGGAACCTGAGTGCTGTTTGATGAGACAGACCTTCCCATGGGAGTGGTGGCTCCACAGAGGCCCAGGTGCTGAGCGAGTGGGACAGTCCTCTTGGAAAACTGAATGGATAATCCTGAAAACACTTGTTTCAGTCTTGCAAAACACCATGCATTGGGTCATGAAACCAAGAAAATGAGGCTGCACCTGCAAATACACCCATGAACTCTGGCCGTCATTTTGAGGGTCTCTTTGCTTTGGTTCTCATGGGCTTTGTGTTTGTGGTGCAGGTCTGAGCACGGCAGGTCATGCAGATTCATTCACTGGACACAGCTGTGGAGCTGCCGACAGAGTAAACTAGGCCCAGCTGAGTAAACCAGACCCAGCAGTCTCCATTTCCCTGCAGTGCAGTGGAAGGCAGGGTGCTGATCAGCCATTCTCAAAACTAAATACAATGGTGATGATGAGAGGGGGTCCCGCTGCAGTCTGGAGGGTAGGGTCAGGGACGTGTTAGTCTGAGGGATGTGTGAGAATAGGACATTGCAGCAGTGGTAGCAGCAGGTGAGAAAGCCCTGGGAGGAGAATTGAAGGCTGGAGAATAGACAGGGGTGAGGTTCTTGAGGAGGCTGGGGTGGGGTGGGGGGGATGGTGTGAGGCAGGCAGTAGCAGGACCTTGCAGGATGGTAAAGATTTGGCTCTGGGCCAGCCATGTGGCATAGTAGGTAAAGCTGCTGCCTGCAGTGCTGGTATCCCATATGGGTGCTGGTTCAAGTCCTGGCTGCTCCACTTCCGATCCAGCTCTCTGCTATGGCCTGGGAAAGCAGTAGAAGATGGCCCAAGTCCTTGGGCCCCTGCACCCAAGTGGGAGACCTGGAGGAAGCTTCTGGCTCCTGGCTTCAGATCAGCGCTGTTCCAGCTCTGGCTGTTGTGGCCAACTGGGGACTGAACCAACAGATGGAAGACCTCTCTGACTCTTCTCTCTCTGTGAAACTCTGACTTTCAAATAAATAAATAAATCTTAAAAAAAAAAAAAAAGATTTGGCTCTTTCTCCTACAGGCTATGCAAGGCCTCGAAGGGGTTCGGGAGGAGGGTTGGGTGTGCAGTACTCATTCTGGCTGCTGTGTGGAGTTGGAGTCGGAAGCAGATGTGAGCAATAGAGCGTTATCCATGGAGGTGATGCATGTAAGTGGATTGCAGGAGCCTCTGGAATTGCTCAGGCAGTTGTGTACAGATTGTCTGAATCCGATGACAGCGGCAGCCAGCAGGAAGTGGGTTGCATTCGGGAGAAATAAGGAGAGTTGAACAACTTGACAGGGACTAATGTTACAGCTCCGTTTCACCAGGCAATTTGTAGGAATGGAAGGTTTTCACACTCTCGCTTGTGTGCTCTAATAGCTGCTAATGCTTGCCAAGGGCCTTCTTGGGTGGAGGGCTCCTGTCGGTTGGGGTTCAATATCATTCCTAGGCTGCCATGTTTCTTTTAAACCATATTTCCAGTAGATGGGCCCTGAATAATTTTAGAGGTAAGTGACAGGCATATTTGGGGAAAGAGCTATGCAGGGATTGTTCTCTCGTGTGAACAGGATCTAGCTTGTGCTTGAGTAGGCTCATGCACAAGGATCAAGCTTGTGCGTGTGGCCTGTCCGTTTTCCTTGCTGTGTTGAGATTGGTGTGTAAGGGGAGGAGAGAGCTGCAATGAGTATGCTGGCTTGTGATAGGGCAATGATGAAGCTGGATTGTGAGAATGATGATAGACCTCGACTAATTCTCCAATGAAGTGTCTGTTTTGTAGGCTGAGGTAGTTAAGTTTGCTAGAGCTCATGCTGCTTTAGGGGTAACGCTGCTGTGGGTCACGGGCCGGTGCTGCAGTTTGGCTGTGAATTGGCTCGTTGTTTTGAGTTTGCGAGGCAGAATAAATCTGATGACGTTAGACCATGGGCGATTATTGGAGTCATAGCTCCTCTAAATTGCCCTGGTGTTTGAATGAGAAAATCTTCAATTCCCAGGGCTCAGTGGCTGTTGTCACAAAGATATGAATCTGACCACCAGTCCAGCAGCCCATGTCCAGCACCTCTCCGCCTGCTGCTGGAGTCAGTCCTCGGCCGTGGAGGGAGTGTCCCTCTGTCCAGCCTCATGGTGATTCTCCCATGCAAGGTGGAATTGGAGATCTTACACAGGAGGGGGACTACAACATCTCCTTAAAGGAGTGAGTCCTGCCTGCCTGAAGCCTCCCCAGAACCCTCTACCACGTGGGCTCTGGCAGAGGTGGACCAGTGAACTTTTCAACGAAATTAACGTCAGTGGGGCTGGTGCCTGGCAGATAAAGCCACAGCCTGGGACTCTGGCATCCCATGTGGGACCGGATGGTGTCCCGGCTGCTCCACCTCTGATCCAGCTCCCTGCTAATGGCCTGAGAAAGCAGCAGAACATGACCCAAGAACTTGGGCCCCTGCCCCCACGTAGAAGACTTGGATGAAACTCCTGGCTCCTGGCTTCAGCCTGGCCCTGTCCTGGCCATTGTGACCATCTGGGGAAGGATCCAGCAGATGGAAGATCTTTCTCTCTATCTCTCCTCTCTATAACTCTGCCATTCAAATAAATAAATAAATCTTTTTAACATTAACATCGTGAGGACAGTGATGTGATGAAGCTTCAAAGGAGAGCGATGAGTGTCAGAGGATGAAGAAAGGCCCCGGGGAGATGAGTGGTGCTCCAGATTAACTTTATAAAATTAACTTTATGATTTATCTTATGAAAGGCAAATATGAAATATTTTTGTAGGACACATTCCAATACTTCACATCCCCTCCCGCAAAGTTCATCATTTGATTCATTCTTTGTTCCAAGAATCACATTATTATAAACCAAATTTTTTTAAAGATAAGCAAATTTTCAAAACAAAGTTCTTTCCTAGCTTTTTTTTTTTTTTTACTCTGGTAAAACACATGTAACATAAAACGTGCCATCGCCGTCTGTAGGGGCAGTCAGTGATACTGAGTGCATTGGTGTTGTATAACCCTGGACCCCCAAGCACCTCCAGAACTCCTTTTATCTTGCAAAGCTGAACGTGTGTCCACTAACAGTAACTCCCCTCTCACCCCTCCCCACGTGCCTCCAGCCCTGGCAGCCCCCTTCTGCTTCGTAACTCTGAGTCCGACTACCCTATGAACCTAGTTTAAGTTGAATCCTACAGTATTTGTCTTTTTGTGACTGATTTCACTGAGCCTACTATTCGCAAGGTTCCTGCAAAATGCCCTTCCTTCTCAAGGCGAGCGAGACCCCGTTGTTTGCAGTTACCACCTTTTCCTCCTGTGTTCATCCGCCGGCTAACTATGGGTTCCTGATGTATTGTGGCTGTTGGGAAGAACACGGCGGTGCACACTCCTCTGGGAGACTTCACTGTCAGTTCTCTGGGGTGTACCCAGAAGTGGAATCACTGCGTCGTGTGGTAACCCTCTTTGTAAATTTTCTGAGGACTTGTCATCTCGTTTTCCACAGAGGTTGCCCCGTTGTGCACCCCGGCAGCAGTGCTCAGGGTTCCAGTCTCTCTCCGTCCTTACCAGCAGTCCTCACTGCTGCGGTTCTGAACAGCAGCCATCCTCCTGGCTAGGAGGTGACAGCTCACCGCGGCTCTGATTTGCATTTCCCTAGGTTAATGATGCTGCACGTCTGTGTTTTGTGCTTATTGGCTGGTTGTGTGTCTTATTTAGGGAAATCAAGTCCATTGCCCATTTTTGAATTGGTTTGCTTAGTTTTTTGTTGTTGTTGTTATTGAATTGTGGTAGTTTTGTAGGATCCCTGACCAAAAATATGATTTACAAATATTTTCTGGAGGTTGTCTTTTCCCTCAAATTTTGATGCACAGAAGTTTTAATTTTCATGAAGTCCTCTGAGTCATTTTTAAAAAATTTCTGCCTCCCCAAAGCAAGTTTTAATCAAATCTGTTTTTCTTTTTTTCCTTATAGTTACTATACATTTTTGGCCTCCATTTATTTTTATTTCTTTAAGTTTCCTGTAGGTTATATATGGTGGGGGTCTTTTTTTTTTTTTTAATATAAACAGCCACTTTAAGTCTTTTGGCTGAGGAATGTAATACATTTGTTTTCAAGGTTAGTATTGATAGATGAGAAGTAACACCTGTCATTTTGATGATTGCTTACTGGTTATCCCTGCTCTGTTGGTGAATTTGTTAGTGTCATGTGTTTGCGTGTTTATTTCTGATGTAGGGCTCCCTTCAGAATTCCTTGTAAGGCTTGTTTTGTGTTAGTGTGTGTTCTCTTGGCTTTTGCTTATCCAGGAAATACCTTATTTCTCCTTCACTTCTAAAGGATAGCTTTATCATCTATAATGTTTATGGTTGGAAGGTTTTTTGCTTTTAAGACCTTGAATATATCATCCCACTACATTCTGCCCTGTAAGGTTTCTTCTGAAAAGTCTGATGTTAGTGTAACAGGTTTTCATTTATATATAACATGATGCTTTTCTGTTACAGTCTTTAGGCATCTCTCCTTATCCTTAACTTTTGACAATTTGGATACAAGATGCCTTAGAGAAAATATTTTTGTGGGTGAGTCGGCTTCGGGTCCTTTGAGCTTCTTGTATCTGGATGTCTATATTTCTTTCAAGACTTGGGAAGTAGAGAGTCACCCTGTGAGGCCGGACCATTGGGGAGAGTAGGGCGATGGAGTTCTTCCACAAGAAGCACCGGGGACTGGCTTTGGTGAACATGTCCATCTATATTCACAACCATGTACACATTTAAAGGGCAGGCAGAAGTGCCGTAACTAATTCAGGGAACACTAACTCTATAGGACAGAACTGACACTGGCGCCAAAATGCCTCTCCAATCAGCTTGAAGGTCATGTAGCTAGGGTAGCTTTCCAGGTGGGCCTGGGCCACACCTGGGAGCAGTTTACCTGATTGGCAGAAGGTGGGACTGGGGGGAAGTGTCCCCAGGGCTCCCGCCACCTGCCAGCAGCCAGGCTTCAGGGTCCCTCCCAGGAGGCGTGGCGCACCATGCACTCTCAGCCTCCTGCAAGGGCAAGGCAGGCAGCCTCACGGGGTCACCCACAGGGAAGCCTTCAACTCTTACTGCATTTAGTAGGTTCTCAGTGCTTTTTCTTTTTCTTCTTCAGGAATCCCTGTGATAGGAATATTTGGTTTCTTTTTCTTTTTTTTTTTTTTTTTTTGACAGGCAGAGTGGACAGTGAGAGAGACCAAGAGAAAGGTCTTCCTTTGCCGTTGGTTCAGCCACCAATGGCTGCCACGGCCAGCGCACTGCGGCCGGTGTATCACGCTGATCCGAAGCCAGGAGCCAGGTGCTTTTCCTGGTCTCCCATGGGGTGCAGGGCCCAAGCACTCAGGCCATCCTCCACTGCACTCCCTGGCCACAGCAGAGAGCTGGCCTGGAAGAGGGGCAACCAGGACAGAATCCAGCGCCCCAACCGGGACTAGAACCCGGTGTGCCGGCGCCACAAGGCGGAGGATTAGCCTATTGAGCCACGGCGCCGGCCAATATTTGGTTTCTTAATGGTGTCCCAGATTTCATATAGATTTTCTTTTTTTTTTTTAAATTAATTAATTTTTTTGACAGGCAGAGTGGACAGTGAGAGAGAGAGACAGAAAGGTCTTCCTTTGCCAGTGGTTCACCCTCCAATGGCTGCCGTGGCTGGTGCGCTGCGGCCGGCGCACTGCACTGATCCGATGGCAGGAGCCAGGTACTTATCCTGGTCTCCCATGGGGTGCAGGGCCCAAGCACTTGGGCCATCCTCCACTGCACTCCCTGGCCACAGCAGAGAGCTGGCCTGGAAGAGGGGCAACCAGGACAGAATCCAGCGCCCCGACCGGGACTAGAATCCGGTGTGCCGGCGCCGCAAGGTGGAGGATTAGCCTATTGAGCCATGGCGCCGGCCAATATAGATTTTCTTCAGTCTTTTTAATTCTTTTCTTTTTGTCTGATTGGGGTATTTAAAAAATCTTGTGCTGTATATATCAGAAATTCTTTCCTTGACTTGATCTATTCTATTTTCCTTGACTTGATCTATTTCCTTGACTTGATCTATTCAGGTGAAGCTCTCAATCACATTTTTATTGATTGAAGTTTTCATCTCCAAAATTTGTGTGTGTTTTTTTTGGAGCGAAGGGCTAAAACTTAAAATTACAAACCTAAGCCAAAACTATGTGTTCCAGGTGCAGCCGTGCAGATAAGGAACCGAAACTACGTGACCTATGTCTTGACCCGCTACTTGTGTAAAACTAAATAAATGAACTCCCCTTGTGATAAACTCTCCTAGCAACAGCCAATTAACAGATAACGGAGAGATACCTAGAGTTCCTGGTGTCTTCTCAGGGCAGATAAGGTGATTGATAGCTACCTGAGACCCTGCAGTTCGGCACATACACCCCATCAGTTCGGACCCTATGCTTTGGCCAATCAATTCAAAAGGCATCAACCCCAAAGCCATCCAACCACCTTTACTAGGTCCGTTCCCGCCACTGGATGCACTAATCAATTCTAGGAGATGTCCTTTGAATTTCCCACTGGATAAGATGATTTGCTAAATGGTACCATGATGTATAGAATGTCTCTGAAAACTCTATAAAAACCCTGACCCTCAACTCCTCGGGGCTGCTCTGTCCCTGTGCGTTCAGAGAGCCCCAGCATGCTGGTCTGAATAAACCCTTTGATGATTGCATGAGAGTGTCTCTTGGAGTCGTTCCTTCGGCGGCGGACACTGCTCGACCCCAACAGGAGATTTATGTATTTATTTGAAAGGCAGAATTAGAGAGAGAGGGAAAGAGGGAGAGAGAGAGGAATATATGGAGATCATCCACCCACTGGTTTACTACCCAAATGGCCATAATGGTTGGAACTGGCCCAGGTCAACACCAGGAGCCCAGAACTCCATCTGGGTTTCTCATTGAAGATACAGGGACCCAGACACTTGGGCCACTTTCTGCTGTTTTCCTAGGCACATTAGTAGGGAGCTGGATGGGAATTGGAGCAGCTGAGACTCAAACCATTGCCCATATGGGATATTAGTATTGCAGGAGACAGCTTAACCTGTTTTGCCACAACACTGACCCCTGTTTGATTCTTAATGATTTCTGTCACCTTAGTGGATTTTTCACTCATGTCACCCACTAATCTCCTCATTTCTATAAGCTTTAGTCTCTTGCATCATACTGAGTTTTCTTACAATCATTACTTTGGTTGTGTTTCTGGCATTTCATAGATTTTCATCAGATCAGGATCAAGTTCTGGAGAGCTCTTGTGCTCTTTGGGAGGTGTCATGCTACCTTGCCTCTTCACGTTTCCTATGTCCTTACAGAGACGTCTGCACATCTGGTGTAATAATAGTCCCTTCTTTATGGAGTCAGTTGTAATGAAAAAGAGCTTATGGTTTAGGTGGAATTCAAGGTGTCCCCTGGCTTGTTGCTTTGACATTGGTTCTAGGTGAGCCAAGAAGTGTAACCGCTGAGTGATTTCTTTTGAAAGACTTTAATCAGTGTCAGCTGTGTCTATAGGTGATGCTGTGGTCCAGTCTTCAGCAGTTTGTAGGGGCAGAATGTGAATGTGGGCCGCCTAAAGTGTGTCCCTTCAGTCCCCAAAGTGTGTGATGTCAGTTACACTGGGGATTCTGACAGCCTGGGTCTCATTCCAGGTGCTGAGAGACACAAAGGGGGCCGTCCCCTTGTCCCACCAGCAAGCCTGAGCGATGCTGGGGCATCCATAGCTGTGGCTCTCAGATTGTGATGTAGATCGGCCCTTCCCCAGGTCCTGCTGGGAGAGTCCACCTGGTCTTGTGGCTTATAACACCAAAAGCCCTAGTCCCAAGATGGGGGGATATGAGCTTAACCCTGCTGCAGTCCTACAGCGTGACTACAAGGTATACAGGAGATTTTGCCCCAGCAGGTATGATTCTGGAGAGGTGGAATACCTGTAGGTAATTCCCTAGGTCCTACCAGTTAGATTCCAGTGGATTTGAGGAGATTAGTACTGATCCTTACAGTCCTGGTTTTACTGGATACAGTGGGGTCAGATTTCCCAGGGTGGGGATGGTGGTAACCACCTTCCTGCAGCAGAGTGATGCAGATACTTTTGAGTGAATGCAAATTACTCCAAAGATTGCATTGCCAACATCAGCAGACCTGGTTCTGCAAGGCAGAGATGGAATTGCCCCCAGGTCTCATGTGGCATGCAAGAGCTCCCAGGACCATGAGCTGGGTGGTGTCAAGGGAACTTTTTCCAGTTGGGTACAGATATTTTAATGGGCTGCTATGGTGCTAGCATCAAGAAGCTGAGGGGAACCTCCCTAAATCACACAGCGTGAGTGAATGCAGCTCTGGGATTTAAGCCAAAACTGCACAGCTGCAGGATGCAGGGGGTCTGCCCTCTGACCTCTAAGTTGCCTTGACTCTGTCTCTGGTCGCTTCTGTTAGCAGTGGAAGAGAGATCAGCTGTGCCCCCTGCACAGCCAGTTGAGACTGGTGCTTTGGGAGCCAAGTAGTTGCTCAGACCCCAGGCAGCTCCCCAGGCCGGAGCTGAAGTCAGTGGGGGCCTGTGGATCTCTCCCTCAGTTAAAGCTGCCGGTGGCAGGGCAGGCAGCACCGTCTTCCTACCTTGACTTGGGAAGATGGCGACCCTCAACTGACAGCCAGCTGCGTAGATGCAGGGTGCGGCTGGCAGACAAAGGCAGTGTGTCTGTCCTCTTTCCTTGCTGTCCCACCTGGGCTCTGTTCTGTCACTTCTCCACTGAAAGTTTCCGTCTGCCGTCCCTCTTTGTTTTTCTGATCTTTCTGTAGCTGAGGTCAGTGTGGCTTCTCAGTATTCAGGCGTCTTGGGTCTTCTTTGGTCCCCATTTAATCATTGGGATTTCATAATAAGACCTCTTTTATGCAGATACCTTGATATTTGCATTCACAAGGACCTGAGAAATACATCCACATTATAATGGAACATTTAAATGACACATTTACATATCTGTTGCCATTTGGGGTGGGGAGGGTGCAGGAAGATAAAAGGACCCATAGGGTTGAGTGCCCTTTGGTAAATAAGACTTGGGCTTCAGAGAGCAGTCTTTGGCCAGCTCTCTCTGGCCTGTGTGTGAATTGCAGAGCGCAGACCCCTCGGTTGTCATCCATGTGACTGTAACCGCGAACCCTCCCCTCCTTGTCTTTCAGGTTACAAGTGGCTATCTTGTGGTGGGGTTTGTCTACGTGACGGAATTCGTTGGCAGAAAATCTCGGACGTGGACATCCATGAACATGAACAGCTTTTTTGTGTTTGGCCTGATAGTGGTGGCTTTTACAGGCTACTTTGTCAAGACCTGGTGGCTTTATCAAGTTATCCTCTCTTCAGTGACTTTTCCCTTTATCCTGTACTGCTGGGTGCTCCCAGAGTCGCCTTTCTGGCTCATCTCCGAGGGGAGATACAAAGAAGCGCAGCAGCTCATTGACGTGATGGCCCACTGGAACGGCACCAGCCGCTGTGACCTGTGTGAAGTTCTCTCACTGGATCTGAGTGCGCCCGTTGGTAGTAAATCCGCTGCCACTAAGAAGCCCAACATATTAGATCTGTTCTATAGCTGGAAAGTTACATCAGGAACACTGACTATTTGGCTTGTTTGGTTTACAGTGAGTTTTGGATTCTATTCTTTGTCCATGAAGCCTATTCATTCAGGAGACAGTGTGTACATCAACCTCTTCCTTGTGGGTAAGTAGTTGCAATCTAGTTAAATGTGACAATGAAGTGAAATTTCTATATGTTTTTATACTTAGTTTTGGTGCTGAGATGCATTGTCTTTCTAATATTAACTACTATTAACCATATTATTATGATAACTTTTAGCTTTACCAAATATATATATATATATATTTAAAGATTTATTTTATTTATTTGAAAGAGTTACAGAGAGAGGTAGAGACAGAGAGAGAGGTCTTCCATCCGCTGCTTCACTCCCCAGATGGCTGCAATGGCCAGAGCTGCACCGATCCGAAGGCAGGAGCCAGGAGCCAGGAGCTTCCTCTAGGTCTCCCACGTGGTTGCAGGGGCCCAAGGACTTGGGCCATCTTCCATTGCTTTCCCAGGCCATAGTAGAGCTGGATTGGAGGAGGAGCAGCCGGGACTAGAAAACGGCACCCATATGGGATGCTGGCGATTCAGGCCAGGGCTTTAACCCACTATGCCATAACGCCAGCCCCAGCTTTACCAAATATATTTTAACTCATGTATATATCTTATTTTTGAAAAAAAAATGCATACAGTCAAAATAATTTAGTCTCTCCCCACCTTCCTGTCTCTGGGGCTCTGCTCCTTGCTTCCACCCATCTTCACCCTGGAATTGTGCCCTCAGGTAACTTCTGTACTGTTTGGCTTGTACCCTTTCACTTTTTTTTCTATGCATTTCCATATCCTTGTGCATATAAATGTCTCGCACTTTAACACAAATGAAATCATTCACTACCTATGATTCCTTTGTAAGTTGCTTTCCTTTTAAAATTTAATATGTTTTGGGAATCTGGCATCTTCCTGTCTTCAAATGTCCTTGATTTAGAAATTTGATTAATAAAGTCAACTGCAACATATACTTTTATGCTTCTCTCATTGTAGCAGCAGGCTGAAATGGCTTTGGCTGGCTTGAGATGTGACTCCTTTGCGTAATCCAAGTTTGAATTGAACTCGAGAGAAATACTAGAAATATGCCTTTATCCACCCAGTGCTAACTCCTGGTTATTTCTGGATAGACTGCCTGTATTTAAAGTAGGAAAATCTTACTTTATAATGTTTATCCATAGACCCCATCTGTGCTCATTCTAAAGCCCCAGTGGCCATCTAGGTTTGTTTATTATACTGCAGTAGGAATTGTAAGTCGTTTAAGAAAACGTCTTCACTCCTTTTTTGGGCAAGCTGATAAATAAGTTTGTTCATCCTGCACGTCATTTTGAGGAACAGTGTGGTGTGTCCAGAACAGAGCCACAAGTGGCAGGGGCATCAGTGGGGTACAGGAAGCACGGAGTAGGGAGCGAGGGAAAGCTGGGGCTTCAGATCTTTGTGATGTGATTTCTTAGTTTTGGTGCATTTTCAAGAAACTGGGCAATCCCATAACTATGAAAATGTTTCCAGAGACAAATGCACATGGTTTGATGGGATGTGTGATTCTGTCCGTGTCATGTGATTCCCTCCCCATTAGTGTCCTTGCTGACAGGTGCTTCTCCTCAGCACTCCTCTTGTGGGAATTTTTGAACAACCTTTCAACTCTTCAGGCAGTTGGGACTGGTAGGAATTTCAGCCTGGTTTTGTATCATTTGTAGCCCAGTAGCTTCAAGATACACGAAGGGGCTATGGGATGAGGGTGGTGGGATGGGGTTCAGGTGACAAGGAAGCTGACATGTGACTAAATGAGGAAAGTGATGACACATTGTCCTAATGCCGAGGGAGCTGAGCCTCCTTGCTTGCAGCATTGAAAGCCTAGCCATGGTCAAGCTAAGACGCTGATTTTTTTTTTTTTTAAAGATTTATGTTATTTATTTGAAAGAGTTACAGAGAGAGGTACAGCAAGAGAGAGAGAGGTCTCTCTCCCCAAATGACTGCAACTGCCAGAGACAAGATGATCCAAAGCCAGGAGGCAGGAGCTAGGAGCTTCTTCTAGGTCTCCCACGCAGGTGCAGGGGCCCAAAGACTTGGCGCAACTTCTTATGCTTTCCCAGGCAATATCAGAAAACTGGATTAGAAGTGGAGCAGCCAGGACTCGAACTGGCACTCATATGGGATGCTGGTGCTACAGGCCAGGGCTTTAACCCTCTGTGCCAAAGTGCTAGCCCCTGGGTATCTTTTCAGTGCCCTGGAACACCAACTTAGGAAACAGCAGTGTCGCACACTTTGTTTATTTTTGAAAAGTTTATTCATTTATTTACTTGAAAGGCAGAATGACATAGAGGGAGAGAGACAGAGATCTTCTGTCCACTGTTTCACTCTCCAGAGGCCTACAGCAGCCAGGGCTGGGCCAAGCCAGATCCAAGAGCCAGGAGAACTCCATGCAGGTCTCCCATGTGGGTGGCAGGAACCAAGCACTTTGACTATGATCCACTGCCTCTCAGGTGCATTGGGAGAAGCTGGATCAGCAGCGGAGGCGAAGTTGATCCCAGGCTCCGTGATATGGGATATGAGTATTCCAAGTGGCAGCCTCACCTGCCATACCACGACGCCCGCCCAGCGTAGCACACTTGACATTTCTCTTCAACTGTGTCCTGCCCCACCTTATAGGATGGTGGTTGTGGCTCAGCACCCAGTCATGTATGGGGAGAAGCCCTGAGCCAGCCCTGGAGAGGGGATCGGGATAGGGAGGCTGCTGCAAGGGGCTTTGGCTTCCTGAAGACCTCACTCCAGTGCCAGAGTGGTCGTTTGCTCATTCGCTCAAATCATGTAGCGGAGGGTGTGAGATGGGGATAACAGCCCAGGCCTACTCACAGGCGGCTCTGTTGGCAGTCATTGCCTTGTTTGGTACAGAAAAGCACTCGACGAACTCTTGAAAAAGCAAGAGAAGGAAGTGATCCTTAGAAACTTTCTCCCACCACAAGTCCAGGCTGACGGTGGGCCTGTCGCTCCAGAGCTGTTCAGTTTTCAGTCAAGAAGGGTGAGGGGCTTTCCTCCCACGGGGCTCCCAACGCCAGCGTTTGCCTGTTCCGGAGCCAGCCCTTTTTCCTGAGCACCTGCGACTGAGGTTCCTTTCTGATGTCCTAACGGTGTGCACTCGAAAGATGCACAGCTCCCCCTGCTGTTAGCCAGAGGCTGCGTGAGACAGAGACCCAGCCCTGCACCTCTGGAGGCTGCTTCGGGCCACAGCTGACGGGACAAAGGCACCTGACTCCTACAAGGCAGGTGTGGCCATGTCCTTGCGGCTGGGCAAATGCCAGAGGGCAGAGAGTTCCCAAAAGGGAATCGAGCAAGGCACAGGCTGGGGGACAGTGAGTGCCCCCTGCCCCTCACGGCTGGTGCTGCCTAGTTTGCAGGAGAGCCTTGTGATTTGCCTGGCTCACAGTGATAAGGCTTCTTGTCTTGTCTTCTGGATCTCAGGTTCAGTCCCGGGTTCTCTAGGAGAAAGACTTTTAATTCAATAGATTCATCAATTTATGGACTCAGTTCTTTTTTTTTTTTTTTTTTTCTCACTGTGGTGAGACAGGAGGAGGTCCAAGACAAAGGCCCAGTTCTGCAGGGGATTTACATTATAATATAAAATGTATTCCTTCTAGAGATCCAAGATGGCTGAATAGGGCGTAGCCACACTAACTTAAGCTGCTCTGGGATGTGAAAACTACAAAAGAAGACTACAGTTCCAGGGATCTGATGGAAGTTTTCAGTGAAGAAGTGGGGGAAAAAAAAAAAAAAAGCAATGAAGACTCCATGAGACAGGGGGAGAGAAAACAGCAATACCACTGCAGTCAGCCATGTGGCACTGCCAGCTGCCTGCCGTATGACCTCATCAAGACAGGAGGAAATCGCCGGGTGCCCTGCCACTCGCAGCGCTAGCTGAGAATTCCACAGTCACCTGCTGACTCTGCTTCAGCCCGGAGAGCTGACTGGGGCCTGAGCAACTGCCAGGCTTGGAGCGGGGAAGCTGTGTTGCTTTCCTCCTCTCCCCAACCCGCACAGAGCACCACGCCTGGCAGCGAAAAGTCACACAGCACACCTCTGTTCTGCTCCTACCAACATCTTAGAGTCAACCCAACATACGGGGCAAAGGACGGATCCCCTGCATGTGACAACTGGGAGTTTTGGGGCATTAGTCCCAGAGCTATGCTGATGCGGTCTATGTGAGCCCGGGGGATTTACCTTAGCTTCTTGGGGCTAACACCAAAAGCAGTCCATAAAAAAAAATCCACTCCTGTTGCAGTTGATTTCTCAACTGGATTCATTTCTGAGAGGAGGAGTGTGGTGGGAGCAAGAGGTGCAGAGTCACCACACAGACCCCAGGAGTTGGGTGAAAGCAGACTTGAGGCAAGTAGCCCACAGACTCATTTATTTCAGTTGGTACAACATCTTATATAGCCAAGACCAGCCAGTCTGGTCAAGGGGCAGTCTATGCCCCAACCAATCACAGCCTGTTGCCAGGCAGTTTCCAAAGCCATCCAATCACAGCCTGTTGCCAGGCAGGCTCCATTGCCAGGTGGGATTCAAAGCTATCCAATCACAGCCTGTTGCCAGGCAGGCTCCATTGCCAGGTGGGTTTCAAATCCATTCAATCACAGCCTGTTGCCAGGCAGGCTCCATTGCCAGGTGGGTTTCAAAGCCATTCCTGAGTAACTGACGCTTGCTTGCCAGCGGCCACTTTGGCATGGCTTTCTCATTCCACCACACACTCCCACCCTGGGAGATCTGGTAATGACCCCACTATACCCTGCAACACCAGAACTGTAGCAATTCATTCTGGATTTCTCGGTGTCACTGGGATCCACCTAGTGGACATAGGGAAGAACCTACCTGCATTCCACTTCTCTGGACTCATATCTTCCACAGTAAAATCTCTATATCTTGTAGTCCCCCTGTAGGACTGGAAGGGTTTCATTTCACATGCTGTAGTCCCAGGACTAGGGCTGTTGGTATTATAAACCACAGTACCAACTGAACTCTCCTAGCAGGACCTGAGGAAGGGTCCATCTGTATCACATAGTCCTATAGCCATAGAAATTGGTGCCACAAACCCCAGCAACACTCAGGCTTCCAGTAGAACAAGGGGGCAGTCATGTTTGTCTCCCTCAGCACCTCAAGAACAAGACCCTGGCTATCACATTCACCATGGAGACTGATACTGAACTCACTGTGGGCCCAAGATACACATCCAAGGAAGCACTTATTCATCTCAAAGCCATACTTGTATTCCTGCAAACTGCAGCAGACTAGACCACTGTGTCACTTACAGACACAACTGACATAGATTAAGACAAGAGAAATCACTCAGAGACTACACTCCTGGGCTCACTCCGAACTAAAGCCAAAGCAATAAACCAAGTGATACTCTGCATTCCAGCTAAACCATAGATTCTTTTCCGATAAAACCTACTCCAATAAGAAGAAGGGATGAGTATACCAGACAGGCAGACATCAATGTAGAGACAGAGGAGACATGAAGAAGCAAGGTAGCATGACACTACCAAAAAAAAAAATCCCCTCCAGAATTAGATCCTGAACTGAAGGAAATTTATGAAATGACAGATACAGAATTCAGAATAATGACTGTAAGGAAACTCAACAAGATTCAAGAGAATACACATAGAAAAGAAATGAGGAAATCAACGAGTGACATGAATGAAAATATTACTAAGGACAGCAATTCATTAAGAACTAAACAGAAATTTTGGAGATGAAATCTTCAATCAGTGAAATAAAAATACAATTGAGAGCTTTAACAGCAGAATAGACCAAATAGAAGAAAGAATTTCTGACCTTGAGGACAAGAAGTAACCAAAATCAAACAAAAGTAAAGAGAAGGAATTAAAAAGAATGAAGAAAGTCTGAACAGAATATGGGATACCATTAAACAAACAAATATTTGTATTATAGATATTATTGAAGAAGAAAAGGCAAAAGGGATTGAAAATCTACTAAATGAAATAATATTTGAAAAATTTTCAGGTCTTGAGACATAGACATCCAGATATAAGCAGAGAACCCCAAGCAGACTCAACCAAAAAATGTCTTCCCCAAGCATATTGTCATCAAATTGTCAAAAGTTAAAGACTAAGAAAGAATCCTAAAGACAGAGAAAAACAACAAGGTACATATGAAGGAAAACCAATTAGATTAAAGAGAATTCACCACCACCAGACCAGCCTTACAAGAAATTCTGAAGGGTGTCCTGCATTAGAAGTAACATGAAACACGTGTCACCACCAAATTCACCGACAGAGCAGGTAGAATCATTATCCAATCAACAAAATGACAGGTCTTAGTTGTTACCTGTTTGTACTAACCTTGAATGTAAGTGGATTAAATTCACCAAACAAAAGACTTAGGTGGGCTGAATGGATTAAAAAAAAAAACATGACCCCACTATATACTGCCTACAAGAAACTCACAAATATACACAGAGACTTAAAGGGAAGGGTTGGAAAATGATATACCAGGCCAATGGAAACCACAAATGAGCAGGCATAGCTATCCTGATAGCAGATAAAACAGGGTTCAAATCAAAAACTATACAAAGAGATAAAGATATGTTTTTAAAAAAGTTCTATTCAGCAAGAAGACATAACAATCATAAATATGTATGTGCCTAATGCAAGACCACCCAGATGTGTACAAAAAATACTATTAGACCTAAAGAGAAAAATAGATCCCAAAACAATATTGTGGGTGTCTTCAGTGCCCCACTCTCATCAATGGGCAGGTCATCCAGAAAATCATAGAGTAACAACTGCTGGCAAAATTGTGGACAAAGGGGGACACTTAGACATAGTTGGTGGGAATATAAATTAGTGCAGCCACTGTGGAAATTTTTTTTTTCTTAAAGATTTATTTATGTATATGAGAGGCAGAATTGCAGACAGAGGGAATCAGAGAGAGAGAGAGAGAGAGAGAGAGAGAGAGAGAAAGATCTTCCATCTGCTGGTTCACTCCTCAAATGGCCACAACGACTGGAGCTGGGCCAATCCAAAGCCAGATCCAGGAACTTCCTCCAGGTCTCTCACATGGGCGCAGGGGCCCAAGCAGTTGAACCATCTTCCACTGTTTCCTGGGCACATTAACAGGGAGCTGGATTGGAAGTGGAGTAGCTGGGACTCGAACCAGCACCCATAAAAGATGCTGGTGCCACAGATGGATGCTTAACCTACTGTGCCATAGTGCCTATTCTGTATTTCTTCTTTTGAGAACTGTCTATTAAATTCCTTTGCCAATTTCTCAACTGGATCGTTTTTGTTGTTGTTGTTGTCGCACTTTTTTAAGTTGTTGATATATTCAGGATATTAATCCTTTGTCAGGTGGTTTGCAAGTATTTTTTCTCATTCTGTTGGATGTCTCTTCACTCTAGTTATTATTTCCTTTGCTGTGCAAAAGGTTCTGAGTTTGATATAGTTCCATTTGTTTAGTTTTGTTTTTGTTGCCTGTGCCTTGTGGATTTTGTCCTGGAAGCCCTCCACTACACCAATGCCTGGGAGTATTTTCCCTATGTTTTCTTCCAGCACCTCCAGAGTCTCAGGTCTTACATTTAAGTCTTTGGTCCATCTAGAGTTGACTCTTTAAAAAAGATTTATTTCATTTATTTGGAAGACAGAGATACAGACAGAGTTAGAGACAGAGAGGCCTTCCTTCTTAGTGCAGCCATTGTGGAAAACAGTGTAGAGATTTCTTTAAGATCTAGAAATAGACTTGCCATATGATCCAGCAATCCCACTACTGGGTGAATACCCAAAATACTTGAGATACCTGCACCACAATGTTCATAGCAGCGCTGTTCACAATAGCCAACATTTGGAATCAACTAAGGTGTTCATCATCAGGTAAATGGATAAAGAAAATGTGATACTTATGCAAAATGGAATATTATTCAGCTATAAAAAAAGAATGGAATTCTACCATTTGCAGCAAAATGGACACAATTGCAGGACATCATGTTGATTGAAATAAGCTGGACCCAGAAAGACAAATACTGCATGTTCTTCCTTATATGTGGGTGCTAAAATTTAAAAAACAAACATAAAAAAGAAGAAAGAACAAAGAAAGAAATGTTTGTGTGTATCCATATTGTTACAAAAAATAATCTTCTAAAATTTTGTTTCATACCTTGTGAAACCAATGGTTAAGAATGTTATACTACTGTAGATTTAATGATCCATGATTACTATAAAACTCTATTTGACCCAAAATGGTCATTTTTCCATTCAATTATTGTTTGTAGCCATTGTGTATATTCCCACTAAACTAGGGTCTTTTTGCTTTTTCTTGTTAAACTTCTTATTTTATGAGTATTAGCCTTTTTACTGTAATGTAAATTTGTAATGTTATCTCAGAAAGTAATGTAAATTTAAAATGTGTTATATCAGAAAGTAAAAAACAAGAAAAAAGAGAAGGAAGGAGGGTGGGAGGGAGAGAGGAGGCAGGAGGGGGTGAGAGAAGAAGGGGATTTTTTTAGAACTGCATCTACAAAGCATATTGAATCTGCTAAAAACTAATTTAAAATTAAAATTTAAAAACTTCCTTTTAGATTTCAAATCTATTAGGTGTTGTTATTGGTTTGTGTACTTAGCCAATAACAAACTTGCTGCTTTAGCTTTGTCAAATAATAAAATCGGAGTGGTGTTGTGTCATAGCGTGTTAAGCTAGGAGTCCGGCTGCTCCACTTCTGACTGAGCTTCCTGCTAATGCTCCTGGGAAAGCAGTGGATGATGGCCCAAATGCTTGGGCCCCTGCCACCCACATGGGAGGCCCAGCTGGAGTTCCAGGCTCATGACTGCAGCCTGGCCAAGCCCTGGCTGTTGTAGCTATTTGGGGAGTCAAACAGTAGATGGAAGATCTCTCACTCTCTCCCACTGTCTCTTCCTCTCTCTGTCACTCTGCCTTTCAAATAAAAAAAGATATTCATCTTTAAAAAAATAAAATCAGATCAAAAGTTTGTTGTGCGTCCAGAAGAACAGTTCTTGAATGGGAGACCTTAAGCTAAGTGATGAAAAGCTCGCCTGAGAGCATTTGCAAGCCTGTTTATAAAGCAGAATGGAGGACGGGTTTTGCCATTTTCTGGATTGGTTGTGATATTATTCACATTCTTTTCAGGACACATAGACCTGTTGAAGCTGGTTTGTGTGTAGCCCAGTGGCTAAGTGTCACAGAATCGTGCTGACCAGGTCACGGAGCTTCTGTTGTGTGTTTAATTTAGGATTGGAGGTACATCAGGGAAAACAGGCTGACTTAAGCTTTCCTTTTGTGGTTATGGGCTGTTGGCCTTAGGATCTGTCTAAATCATGACCTCCACTTTTATTTTTCTTGAGCAGTTCTTAAGTTTGAAGCTATTGATTGGAAAGCATTCCCCTAGTTCTGACAAGCAGAGAAACTAAAATGAGAAATAATCAATGTTGTCTATTAATTTGCTCATTTATTCACTCAACAGGCTGTCCTCCAGGCACCATGCTGTGACCTGGGCAGCTTGCAGCCTAGTGTGAGATAAGGCCCCTAGAATGGAGGCAAGTGCTAGGTGGATAACGTGAGCATTACTGCATTTCACAGGACATGCTCGTCCTCTCACTGAGTTTACATGACAGGGCTCGCTGCCTTTGAGACAGCCCTCCGAGGGTTCTCAAAGGCCCTGGAAGCAGGGAGAAGGTTGCTCCTGCCCTGAGGAGTAGAAGGTGGGTCCCTTGTGCAGTCAAGTGCCCAGCCTTAGAGATGACCCATTCATTCAATGACAGCCGTGCTGGAAATTCCTGGCTACATCTTCACAAGTGTCCTGATCAACAAGGTTGGGAGGAGAATTGGTCAGGCCTTCTGCCTCTTCTGCATTGCTCTGTTCTGCACCATCATCATCGCCATACCCCAGGTGAGTTGGGTTGTATTTCTTGTTGAGAACAATGAGTTATACTCTGACAGGTTTTTGGAAGGATTGTTAGCACATGATACTAAATCTGAGTGTCAGTTCAGACACATGGACAGTATATAATACTTAAAAGCATATTTTCTGAGAATTCCAATATGGCAGAATAGAGAAGGAGCTTACTGCTCTAGTCTAGGGGAAGACAGTTAAAAAAAAATGGAGGGAGTGCAATCTCAGGGAAGAGTTGGGGAGAAAGCGGCAAAGGAAACTCCACGCAAATTACAGGGATGCTGTGGACCTATGTGGAGGGTGTGGACAACTCAGGATTCCAGCAGCCAAGACCTTCAGCACCAGCTGTGGAGAGTGAGGTGAGACTAGACTGAAGCAACCCAAGCCATGGGCAGTAAAGCTGTGGGAAGAGCCTGGTGTAGGTCTGGCTTGGAGCCCTGTGGGGGACAGTATACCTGCCAACCTAGAGGACAAAGAAAAGGGGGTATGTTTCTCTCTCCCAGACCACCTGGCGATGGTGTCCTGTAACTAGCTGAGAGAGGATGAGTGCCATTTTGGACATATGTAACAGTTGCACCAGCTCATGTCCATGATCCCAGCAACCAGCTGAGAGGAGACACCTGAGTATGGTTGGGAAAATTGACAGGGGACTGGGTGCTCGTAACTGTGGGAGTCTTGTGTGTTGGAACTGTGGAAACGCTGTGGCTGCATGTGAGGGTGCAGGATTTGGCTGGGTCTTTGGGCAGTCACTGTGAACAGCTCCACATGTTTGGGGCTCCCTGATTCCCTGGTGAGTTTCATCGCTGCAGGATCTGTATTCACACCAAGGACTGCATGGATCCTTTGTGTGGTTCTTGTGAGCACAGATGAATATTGTACTCACTGTATCTAGCAACCAGGCACTGGTGTCCTTGGAGGAGAGAAGGCAAGCATGAGATTATACCACAGAGCAGATTAAATCTCCCCTCTGGGGCCAGAAGGTTAATCCTCTGCCCATGGCGCTCATCCTTATGGGCACTGATTCTTGTTCTGGCTGCTCCTCTTCTGATCTGCTATGGCCTGGGAAAGCAGTAGAATATGGCCCAAGTGTTTGGGCCCCTACACTGACATGGGAGACCTGGAAGAAGCTCCTGGGTCCTTTGTCTCTCCCTCTCACTGTCTGTAACTCTACTTCTCAAATAAATAAATAAAATCTTAAAAATAAACTCCCCTCTGATTAAAGAAAAAGAGATTTACCATGCCTAACTTGGGTGTCACCTTGGACACTTTCCTCACCCTGGAGCACTGAATAGAGCTTTCTGGCCACACCCAGCACACACTTCTGGGTATTCAGAAAGAACAGGCATTCCACTAAACCTCAGAGGCATAGTCCAGGAGATAAAAATCATCACAGGGGAAAAAAATATCTCCACAAATGCCTAAAAATAAGCACAGCAATTCAAGAAACAAAAATAAGGAAGAAAACATGATGGCCTAAAGGAACACAACAACAATGCAATACTCGATAGTAAAGATAAAGTGATTGAAGAAATGCCAGAAATGGAGAAGTTATTAAAAGAAAATCCATGAATTAAATTCATATATGAAAGAAACTTTTTCCCATGAAATTCAGATTTTAAAGAGAAATCAAAATATCAGAGATGATAATGCAATAGATTAAATAAAGATTGTGGTGGAAAGACTTAACAACAGATTCAGTGAGGCCAAAGAAAGAATATCTGAATTAGAAGATAAATCTCTGGAAATTTTACAGTCAGACCAAAAAAAAAAAAAAAAAAAAAAAGATGAAGAAGAGGAAGAAGAAGAAAACTAAAAAACAGTGTTGAAGATTTATGGGATACTATCAAATGACCCAACATATGGAGTCTTAGGAGTTCTTAAAAGTACAGAAATAGAGAATGGATTAGAAGGCCTTTAGTGAAATAACTACAGAAAATTTCCCTAATTTGGAGAAAGAAAGGGACATCCAAGTACAGGAAGCACATAGAACTCCTGATAGACATGACCAGAAAAGATCTTCACCACATCACATTGTAATCAAACTCTCCACAGGAAAACATAAAGAAGAGATTCTAAAATGTGCATGAGAGAAAAGAGGATCTCCAATTAGACTCACAGCTGACTTCTCATCAGAAACCCTCCATACTAGGAGAGATTGGCTAGATATATTCCAAGTCTTAAGAGAAAAGCATCTGTCAATCCAGAATATAGTACCTTGCTAA
This sequence comes from Oryctolagus cuniculus, assembly GCF_964237555.1. NCBI lineage: Eukaryota > Metazoa > Chordata > Mammalia > Lagomorpha > Leporidae > Oryctolagus > Oryctolagus cuniculus. The sequence goes on from NC_091436.1 coordinate 61,068,427, forward strand.
GCTCTCATTTATGAATAAAATTGAAATGAAGACCTTCCATAACAAACAAATTGAAAGAATTCATCACCATTTGTCCAGCCTTACAGAAGATGCTTAAGGATTGCTACACACAGAAACACAGAAAGATGGAACCTTAGCAGCTGAACCTATCGCTTTTGTTTAGTATCAGAGCTACCCTCAAAATAGTTTGGAATCACTTTGCTGGCAAACAGATACTTAGTAAGCAGAATATAAGATGTTACTTCCTACTCTTTAGAACCTAAAAACTATTTCCTCACTATGAAAGAAGGTGTAGGCAGAAAATCTTCCAGTAAGAGTACAAAGGAAATCCAAAGTAAACAATAGGACTATTTATGGAAAAGTAACAGGTCCAATTTGAAACTTAACAATAGTCACCTTGAATGTAAATGGCCTCAACTTGCCAGTTAAAAGATACAGACTGGCTGAATGGAAAAAAAAAAACAAAAAAACAAAAAAAAAAACCTCAAACCCATCTTTTGTTGCCTCCAAGAAACACATCTCACCAAGAAGATACACCCAAAAGTAAAAGGATGGAAATAGATATTCCATGGTAACAGAAACCAAAAAAGAGCTGGTGTAGCCATCCTAATATCAGATAAAATAAACTTTAACAAAAAACTGTTGAAAGAGACAAAGAAGGGCACTACGCAATGCTTAAGGTATCAATTCAACACAAAGATGTAACTATAACAAGTGTATATGCACCTAATTACAGGTCACCTGGCTATTTAAAAGCTATGTTTATGAATCTAAAGGCAGACATAGACTCCCACACAATAGTAATGGGGGACTTCAGTACCCCCACTTTGAGCAATGGACAGATCAGCCAGAAAGAAACTCAGCAAGGAAACAGCAAAGTTAATTGACACTGTAGACCAAATGGACCTAATGGATATCTACAGAACTTTTTATCCTACAGTTGCAGAGTACACATTTTTCTCACCAGTACATGGAACTTTTTATAGGATTGACCACATTCTAGACCATAAAGCAAGTCTCAGCAAATTCAAAAAAATTGAAATCATACCATGCATCTTCTCTGACCACAATGGAATGAAGCTGGAAATCAACAACTCAAGAATCTCCAGAACATATACAAACACATGGAGACTGAACAAAATACTCTTGAATGAACAGTGGGTTATAGAAGAAATCAAAAGAGAAATAAAAATATTTCTGGAAATGAATGAAGACAATACAACCTATCAAAACTTATGGGATACAGCAAAAGCAGTGTTAAGAGGAAAGTTTATAGCAATTAATGCCTACATCAAGAAATTCGAAAGGCACCAAATAAATGGGCTATCAATGCATCTCAAGGACCTAAACAAACGACAGAAAACCAAACCCAAAATTAGTAGAAGAAACAAAATAATTAAAATTAGAGAAGAAATTAACAAAATTGAAATAAAAAAATTACAAAAGATCAGCAAAATGAAGAGCGTTTTTTTGTTGTTGTTGTTAAATAAACACAATTCACACATCGTTGTCCCAACTAAACAAAAAAAGGTGGGGGAGAAGACCCAAATCAATAATATTAGAGATGATAAAGGAAATGTAACAACAAATACCACAGAAATAAAAACAATCATCAGGAACTACTACAAAGAGCTGTATGCCAGCAAATTGAGAAACCTAGAAGAAATGGATAGGTTCCTGGACACATACAACTTACCTAAATTGAGCTATGAGGACATAGAAAGCCTAAACAAACCAATAACCAAAACAGAAATTAAATCAGTAATAAAGACCCTCCTAACAAAAAAAAGCCTGGGATAGGATGGCTTCACTGCTGAACTCTACCAGGCATTTAAAGAACTAACTACAATTCTTCTCAAGCTGTTCAAAATAATTGAAAGGGAGGGAATCCTCCCAAACTCCTTCTATGAAGCCTGTATCATCTTGATTCTTAAACCTGAAAAAGATGCAACAGAGAAAGAGAACTACAGACCAATGTCTCTTATGAACATAGATTCAAAAGTCCTGAACCATATACTAGCTTATTGAATCCAACAACACATCAGAAAGATCATTTACCTGGACCAAGTGGGATTTATCCCTGGTATGCAGGAATGGTTCAACATTCACAAATCAATCATTGTGATGTATCACATTAACTAACTGTAAACAAAAACCATATAGTTATCTTAATAAATGCAGTGAAAGCATTTGATAAAATACAACATCTTTTCATGTTGAAAACCTTAAGCAAATTGGGTATAGATGGAACATTCTTCAACACAATCAAGGCAATTTATGACAGACCCATGGCCAGCGTCCTTTTGAATGGAGAAACAGAAGTATTCTCACTGAGATCTGGAACCAGATAAGGATGCCAGCTCTCACCATTGCTATTCAAAATAGTCCTAGAAGTTTTAGCCAGAGCCATTAGGCAAGAAAAATAAATCAAAGGGATAGAAATTGGGAAGGAGGAAGTCAAACTATCCTTATTTGCAGAAGAAATGATTCTATATATAAGGGATGCAAAAGACTGCAGTAGAAGACTATTAGAACTCATAGAAGAGTTTGGCAAAGTGGCAGGATATAAAATCAACACACAAAAACCAATAGCTTTTGTATACACAGAAAATGCCATGGCTGAGAAAGAATTCCTGAGATCAATCCCATTCACAATAGCTAGAAGAAAATAAAATACCTTGGAATAAATTTAATGAAGGACATCAAAGATATCTTTGATGAGAATTACAAAATGTTAAAGAAATAAAAGACGACACAGAAAAATGGAAAAATCTTCCATATTCATGGTTTGGAAGAATCAATATCATCAAAATGTGCATGCTACCATAAGCAATCTACAGATTCAATGTGATACCAAGCAAAATACCAAGCACATTCTTCTCAGATATAGAAAAATGATGCTGAAATTCATATAGAAACACAGGCAGGGGCCAGCACCATGGCATAGCAGATAAAACTGCCATCTGCAGTGCTGCCATCCCTTATGGATATGGGTTCAAGTCTCAGCTGCTCCACTTCTGATCCAGATCTCTGCTATGGTCTGGGAAGGTGGTAGAAGATGGCCTAAGACTTTGGGCCCCTGCACCTGCGAGTGAGACCTGGAAGAAGCTCCTGCCTCCTGGCTTTGGATCAGTGCAGCTCTGGCCATTGTGGTCATCTGGGGAGTGAATCAACAGATGGAAGACCTCTTTCTCTATCTCTGTGCCTCTGCCTCTCTGTAACTCTGCCTTTCAAATAAATAAATTTATTAAAAACAAAAGAAACACAGGAGACCCCAAATAGCTAAAGCAATCTTATACAGCAAAATGAAGCCAGAGTCATCACAATACCAGATTTCAAGACATCCTACAGGGCAGTTATAACCAAAGCAGCCTTAGGCTGGCAAAACAACAGCAACAACAACAAACAAAAAAACACTGATGGATAGACTGATGAAACAGAATAGCAACACCAAAAATCAACCCATGCATCTGCAACCAACTTCATCTTTGACAAAGGAGTTAAAAATCAATCCCATGAGCAAGGACAGGATCTTCAACAAATAGTGCTAGGAAAACTGGATTTCCACATGCAGAAGTATGAAGCGAGACCCCCATCTTACACTTTACACAAAACGTACTCAAAATGGATCAAAGACCTAAATCTATGACCCAATACTCTCAAATTCTTAGAGATCATTGGAGAAACCCTGCAAGACATTGACATTGGCAAAGACTTCTTAGAAAAGAGTCCAGAGGCACAGGTAATTGAAACCAAAATTGACAAATGTGATTACATCATTTTGAGAAGCTTCTGCACCAGAAAAGAAACACTCAGCAAAGTGCAACAACCAACAGAATGGGAGAAACTATTTGCAAACTTTCAACGGATACAGGATTAATAACCAGAATATATAGAGTGATCAAGAAACTCCACACAACAAAACAAACAACCCAGTTAAGATTGAGGAAAGGACTTCAACAGGCATTTTTCAAAATAGGAAATCTAAATGGCCAAACAGACACATGAAAAAATACTCAGGATCACTAGCCATCAGGGAAATGCAAATCAAAACCACAATGAGGTTTTGCCTCACATTCATTAGAATGGCTTTCATACAGAAATCAACAAACAAAAAATGCTTGGATGTGGGGAAAAAGGTACCCTAATCCACTGTTGGTGGGAATGTAAACTGGTAAAGCCACTGTGGAAGACCGTATGGAGATACCTGAATAATCTGAATATAGACCTGCCATATGACCCAGCCATCCCACTCCCGGAAATTTACCCAAGGGAAATGAAATCAGCTTATGGAAGAGTTATCTGTACTCCCATATTTATTGCAGCTTAATTCACAATAGCTGAGATGTGGAATCAACCTAAATGTCTGTCAACTGAAGACTGGATAAAGAAATTATGGGACATGAACACCATGGGAACACTATACAGCCGTCAAAAAGAATTTTTTTTTTAAATGGATGGAACTGGAAAACATCACACTTAGTCGAATAAGCCAGTCCCAAGAGGACAAATACCATACCCTCATCTGAGGTAACTAGTAGAGCACCTAAAAGGTAATCTACAGAAGTGATACTGACACTTTGAGATGAGATGACTTGGAACAGCCCTTGTCTCTACTGTTGAGGAACAGCTTTGTTTTTCATGCAATTTATTGAACTCTTTACTTAGTATAGAGTTAGTCTTATGTGTATAAAATTTATTGAAAATAGAACTTGGGAAAAATAAGAATGGGAATAAGAGAAGGAGGAAGAAGAAGGGTGGGAGTGTGGGAGGGAGGGCAGGTGGCGTGGGAAGAATCACCATGTTCCTGAAGTTGTATTTGTGAAATACATGAAGTCTGTATACCTTAAATAAAAGGTTTCTGAAGGAAAATATATTTTCTTTGAAATTTGATTCTTTCTCTGTTATATAAGTAATATATGTTCACTGTGTAAAGACTGAAGGGAAAAAAATATTTGTTTAAAAGCTCATAATTTTACTTTCCAGAGATGGCCTGTGTGTATTTTGTGAACCTCATGTTCTCTTTTTGAATCAGCATGTTATAATATTTATTCTTGGGGCAGGTGTTGTGGTGCAGTGAGTTAATCCTCCACTTGGGACCCTGCATCCCATATCAGCATGCCTGTTTGATCCTGGCTAATGCACACCTCTGGTCCAGCTTCTTCCTAATGTACTGCGGAGGCAGAAAATGGTGCCTGGATGAAGTTGCTGGCTCCTGGCTTCTGGCTGGCCCAGGGCTGGCTATTGCAGGCATTTGGGAACTGAACTGGTAAACAGAAGCTCTCTTTCCTTTTCTCTCTGCTCTCTTTCACTCTGACTTTCAAATGAATAAGTAAATCATTTTGTAAAAGTATCCCATATATAAGAAAAATATTTTTATCTTGGAGTCAAAAAGAGAGCTCCAATTCACCAATTCATTTCCCAAATGCCCACAACAGCCAGGGCTGAGCCAGTTCTGAGCCAAGATCCCAGAACTCATTTTGGGTCTCCCACATGGGTGGCAGGGACCCAAGCAGTTAGGCCATCACCTGCTGCCTCCCAGGGTACACATTAGCAAAAAGCTGGAATTGAGAGTGGAGCTGGGAGTCAAACCAGGCACCCCGATTTTACACCCAAAAATGTAGTGTGAGGACAGCATCACAGCATCCAGTGATCCTTGTTCTACTGAACTTTCACTTACTGACTCAGTCAATTGAGATTTAGCCGGCATCTGTTATGGGCCAGGTGCTGGGGACACCTGTAATGTCATAATGACATTGTAATGTCATTCTGTAAATGTATTGAAGGAAAACAAAACAGGATGAAGGTGGAGAAGGGGTGTGTGTGTGTGTGTGTGTGCATGCGAGGTGGAGGGTTTTGTCTGGCATGTCGAGGATGAGGTGCCCCTCAGAGGCAGTGGCCCGTGATGTCATGGAGACCTCCGAGGGCTCTGCAGAGCCAGACAGCCAGGGGGTCCCAACTGCTGCACTCCCGTCTTCCCGTGGGGAGACCGGGAGCTTCCAGCTGCTGTGCCCTGAGTCCCCCGGGGAGCCTGCTCTTGGTGTGCAGTGTCTTGCTGGGAGCAGCAGTCTGTCACTCGCCTCCACTGTGGGCACGTTCACCCCAGGACAGCCCTCCAGGCCTCCAGGAGGTCACGAAGGGCCCCAGGCTGGCAGGGGCATTGCCTCCTGAGCACAGGGCCCCAGGGTGGCCCTGCGGCCTGACAGCCGGCTGCCCTGGGTGTGGAGAGCGGAGGCTTTGGAAGGGGCCAGTCTACAACCAGGAAGCTGCGGGGGCGCCTCTGCCTGTTGGGGAGACAGACAGCTCCTGCACGCCTTGCTGGAGATCCAAATAAGCTCCAACAGAAAAGTGAAACTCTTCGTTGTTCTAAAGAACGCTGAAGGAATCAGACATTTTCAGCAACTGTTGTAACGATTTTTACATTTTCCTTTCAAAAATATTACTTGTGACGGTCTACTTTGCTAATTTTTTTTTCAGAGATACTACTTTGGGGTGATTGCAGCAACTATATTTGCAAGATTTTTCATAGGATCAACATTTGGCCTTGTTTACCTTTATACTGCTGAGCTGTATCCAACCGTCGTAAGGTGAGGGTGGCCTGTTTCTGTCTTCCACTTGTGTGTCATTTATTGCACCTGCCCTCGGGAGATGAGTGATCTCTTTCCCCAGGGAAATGCCATGCTGGAGCTGAGGCTCCGTCTGGACCCCATAAGCAAGGGCATTTGAGAGATGACTTTGAAATCACACTCTTACACTAACACCGTTTTCAACCTCCAAGACCATCACCTGCCACAGATGGTCCTGTGCATCTTGTGACGCTGATGTCATTTGCATGAGTTAGCTCAGGTTGCCCCAGTGAGCTGCTGCAGACTGAGTGGCCATCGCCGCTGCTTCCCAGGGTGACCATTAGCAGGACGCTGGCATGGGGAGCAGAACCAGGACTTGAACCCAGGTGCTCCAACATGAAATGCGGGCATCTCAATCAGTGTCTTAACCTACACCCAACACCTGCCCCGGAAGGTCACCCTTTTATCGGTTACTTATCACTGGCCGTGACCCAGGAAAGCTGATGCTTCACTGGCCGAGAGAGGAACTTGTCCACGTGAGCAGCACTGTCTTCCCCTCCTAGCAGACCTTGTGTCCGTTTTCCTGAAATATCTTTGAAGGGAAGCGTGCTTCATGTTTTTGCTTGGCTTTAAACCACTGAAATGGAATAGTCCTCACATACACACATCCTGTGTGTTCTGCCCCAAACAAATGCCTGCAGTAGAAGACCCCACAGGCCCGTCAGCCCCCAGGGCCTCCGTCCACACACCTGCTGCAGGAGGCTGTGGGCCGGGAATGGCTGGGAATTCTCCATGTGCTCGTCCCCACCCTGCATGGTGGACATGCGGAGACCTCACCGGGGATTCCTGACCAATTCAAGCCAAATGACTTCTGAGCTTAGGCTGGGTGATCTCTCCTGGCACTGGGAGGGTGGGGCGGGACCCATGCCGGTGTGCTCTGTGCGCGCACCTTATCCTTGCTGCCGTCCTAACCGCCTCGTGTTTTCAGGTCACTGGCCATGGGCACCAGCAACATGGTGTGCCGCGTGGGGAGCATCTTGGCCCCGGTCGCCCTGTACCTCAGCAGCACCTGGATCTTCATGCCCCAGGTGCTGATCAGCTTACGGAACTGGCTCGCTGGCAGAGAGGCAGAGTGGCGGGTCGCCTCCCCTGTTTTTAACTGAGTAGAAGCCCCTGCTTTGTCACTTGATGCTGGGGTTTGTGGGAACAGGAGGTGTGGGGGCCTGAGGTTTTCAGCTTAGCAGAACCTGCAGGGCTCATGAAGGCCTGATGAGGCCCAGGCTGCCCTGCTGGGTCCCCAGGTGGCTCTGGGGTGGGAGCAGGCAGGCTCATCTCCCACAGGGGCTGCCCTGGGTCTGCTATAGCCTTGCAGGGAACATGGGAGCAGGGAGGGTGGAAGGGGTGTGGTCCTGTGCTGCCTGCCTCCTTTCATGGTGCCTGCGGGAGCCCTCCACCTGCTGGCCTCCCCTCCTCCTGCAGACTCCCCTCCTGAGTTTCTCCCTCTGGGTCTCAGTGCCCCTCCTTCTCCTCTCTGAATGCTCTCTCAATGGATTCCTTCTCTGAATCCCAGCCTGAGCCTGCCGTGCTCCTGGGGCCTCTCCTGAGTACTGGCCTTTCTCACCAAGGGAGAAAAACAAGTGCTAGGTCACAGTGGAATCTGTCCGGTCGGGTTCCAGTTCTGGGGACAGAGTGGAACCAGGCTTAGAAGAGTGAAGGGCCCACGGGCGTGGAGCTGGGTGGCTCAGCATCATTTTGCATCCCTTCCAGCTGAGCCTGGGGATTCTCTCCTTCCTGGGTGGAGTGTTCTCAATGACCCTGCCGGAAACCAACAGGAAGCCACTGGCGACGACTTGGGAGGAGATGGCGCTTCTGGAGTCAGAACACCAAAGCAGTTCCAGCAAAGCCGTCCCCACCGCCAATGAGCCCGGCGTGGAAAACACGGAAGTGGTTAAGCTCGAGGATTCTGGCCTGGGCGAATGAATGTGGGGCCAGCGCCTGCACCTGCACCCTGTTCATCAGGAGAGGAGAGTTACTCCCACCCCCACCTGCTGAGTAGGAGAATGTTTCACACGTTTTGTAAGAAAGTTTTAACAATTGTTTTGTAAAAGTAGAAGAAATAAAATGAGACTTGGATGTTGTTTTAAACTGCTTTCTTTTCTTTTTTTCTTTATAAAAATTTATGTGAGAGGCAAAGACACAGAAGAAAAGAGACAGATACAGAGAAGGGGAGAGCGAGATCTGCCATCCACTGGGTCACTCCTCCAATGTCCAGGAACGGGCCAGGCTGAAGCCAGGATCCCAGAACTCGGCCTGGGCCTCCCGTGGAGGGGGCAGGGCCGCGGACTGTGCGGTGATGGGACGTGGACACGGCCCCAGAGCTGGGACTCAACCCAGGAGTGTAGGCATCCTGGGTGGAGTCTCAGCCACCGCACCAATGCCTGCTCTACGCTGCTTCCTTGCTGCTGCCAAGCGTTTGCCCGCGTTTGGCCCATGTCATTGATTCACGCATGCACACTGCCATGTGGGCCTGAGGGTCCACACCCTCCCATGGGTTCCAGGCCTCTGCAACGATGTCCTGCTTTCTAGCACCTGGAGCCAAGAAGGCGAGAAGGTGCAGACCCCCGTGCTTGTGCTTGGTTCTGGTAAGGGGCGTGCACCTGCCCAGTGGAGGGTGCTACTCTAGTCTGATATTAGTTCCAAGATTCTTAGCAGAGGCTGGCGTTGTGGCACAGAGGGTAAACTCTCCTCTTAAGATGCCAGCATCCCACACTGGCGCTGGTTCCCGTCCTCGCTGCTACCGCTTTTGATCCGGGTCCCTGCTAATGGCCCTGGAGAGCAGCAGAAGATGGCGTGGGCCCCTACATGCACATGGGAAACCCAGATGAAGCTCCTGGTTCCTGGCTTTGGTCTGGCCCAGTCCCAGCCATTGCAGCCATTTGGGGAATGAACCAGCGGGTGGAGGATCTCTCTCTCTCTCTGTGTATCTCTCCCTCTCTCTGTGGTGCTGCCTTTCAAATAAATAAAATAAAGCTCTAAAAAAGAATTTTTTAACCAAATTCTCTCCATAAGTCTCCTTCACAGCGGAGAGAAGCCTTGATATTTTAGTGCATTGCAGATTTTCTTTCAGTTTGCACATCATCCAGGAAACCTGCCTTAAGTTCCCTCTGAATCTGATGCCAATGCATAAAATTCTGCAAGTGTGCTTGCCTTTAAAAGAAATGTTACACTGAGATTTTAATTTTTTTTTCTAAATTTTGCTTCCCCAACTTTCCTTAAAGGCATCATCTTTCAAAAGTAGTTTAATATCCTGTACATTATATATAATATATAATATATATATAATATTCTGGACAGGTAAAGATAATATATAATATAATATCCTGGACAGGTAAATATTCCATCATCACTTGTCCTTTGGCAGGATAGACTTCAGATTTATGTGTCCAGTAAGTGTCCACGGGTGTTGGGTTCTCCCGACTTTGGCCTCATCTGGACTTCGCGGTTGTTCTCCTTTGCTCTGGAAGTTTTGCCGTTAGACATGTCTTATGTCCAGTGCAATAGAATCAATACAAGAAAGCAATTATAAAGATGATGTGAGTTTAAAAATTGTTGCTAAGGGGGAAACAGGAGGCATTTGAGCTGCATCATTTAGACTTTTTATATTAATCCAATTCCCTGGGCCATATTTTAGTTCTTCACTTGGCTTTCCCACTCATAAAATAAAAAAGGAAACCAGCTCCTTTTCTCGCTTTGCAAAAGAAAACCAAAGAGGAGGCTGTGAGAAGCAGGGAGGAAGACGCCTCCTTAGCCTTTCTCTCCTCCTGTACTCTGCCCTGTCTTTCTTCTTCCTCAGCCTGTTTTTCTCCTGTTCCCAACATTTTCCCTTAGTTACTATTTGATACTTTCTGGACTTTCTCTTTGTATCCTATAGCAGTTTGCTAGGGCTGTCTCGCAGCCTGGGTGGCTTAAACCATAGACCTTTGTCTCCTGGAGGTTGAGAAGCCCACGATGAAGGTGCAGGAAGGAAAGTCCCACCCTGAGGCCTCTGCCTTACTGTGACTGCCTCTCTGTGCACCTGCTGCTCTGGCAAGCTCTCCGGTGTCTCTCAGGAGAAGGGCACTAATCCCCGCTGGGGATCCATCCTCACGGCCTCACAGAGGCCCTGCCTTGTCTGCTGACACCATCACTCTGGGGGCCAGGGCTTCCTCAGACGAATCCGGGGGACACATTCAGACTACAGCACCCATGTGGGCACAGCTCGGTCAGTGCCCAGGCTGCAGAACAGACGTCATCGGAGAGATTTCCAGCAGGGAGGCACTGGATGCAGACATTAGTTCCCAAGGTGTCGGCTGGGCTGGAGGAAAGGGGGAAGGAGGCGTTGCCTGGAGGTCAGGGAGCAGCTGCCACGGCTGTGGCGGGGCCCGCAAGCCTGCACCTGGTGCTGGTCACTGCTGACCGCAATGCCAGGTGCCCACACCACGCCAATGCCACTGAAGCTGCAGTCCTGCCCTCCGCTCGAGTTGCATGACGTTTTAGAGGAATGTAGGGCACATCTGTGCCTTTCTCTGGTATCGACTTGTATCTGTCCTCATGGCTCATCTGTCCATTTACCCAGCTCGTTGAATATCTCTCAACGAAGCCATCTCTCCCTGGAGGTCATGCACATTTTTGGTTGTATTTATTTCTAGATATAAGGCTTTGTTACCATTAGAAGTACTAAGATTTTAGTAATTTTACCTTCTAGCTGCATATTACCGGCAAAAAGGAATGTGAATTTTGTACATAGATTTTTTTTTAAGATGCATTTATTTATTTGAAAGTCAGAGTTACACAGAGAGAGGAGAGGGAGAGGGAGAGAGAGAGAGAGAGTGAGTGAGGGAGAGAGAGAGAGAGAGAGAGGTCTTCCATCCCATGGTTCACTCCCCAATTGGCTGCAATGGCCAGAGCTGCACTGATCTGAAGCCAGGAGCCAAGAGCTTCTTCCAGGTCTCCCACGTCGGTGCAGGGGCCCAAGTACTTGGGCCATCTTCTGCTTTCCCAGGCTATAGAAGAAAGCTGGATCGGAAGAAGAGCAACGGGAACTCGAACTGGCGCCCATATGGGATGCCGGCGCTTCAGGCCAGGGCATTAATCCGCTGCACCACAGCACCAGCCCTGAATATTCTTTTCTTTTTTTTTTTTTTTAAATTTATCTGACAGGTAGAGTTATAGACAGTGTGAGAGAGACGTAGAGAGAAAGGTCTTCCTTCCGTTGGTTCACTCCCCAAATGGCCGCTACCGCTGGAGCTGCGCCGATCCGAAGCCAGGAGCCAGGTGCTTCCTCCCGGTCTCCCATGCGGGTGCAGGGCCCAAGCACTTGGGCCATCCTCCACTGCCCTCCTGGGCTACAGCAGAGAGCGGGACTGGAAGAGGAGCAACTGGGAATAGAACTGGCGCCCATATGGGATGCCGGCACCGCAGGCGGAGGATTAACCTAGTGAGCCATGGCTCTGGCCAGAATATTATTTTCTTAATACTTGTTTTCACTGAATTCTCTGTAGATCTCTCATCAGTCTTGCAGTCTTATTTTACCAGGAGGAAGGGGTCAGCTGTAGACTCTGCCCTGCTTCTGCTTCTGGAATCCAGGCTGCCAGCCCAGAGGTCAGAGGCCTGGGCCCCTGCACCTGCTCATCTCTGCTTCCCAGCCCTGTGCAGACAGCAGTCCCTGGCCCCACTGAGCCTTGCTTCTTCAACAACCTTGTGAAGAAGGCCAAGTTCATATGAGGGGTCTTCAAAAAGTTCATGGAAAATGCATATGATGAAAAAACTGTGTAAGAGTTTCAATAGTCTTGGTACCAAAATAAACTTTTCTTTTAATTCCACTTTCCCAGGAAGTTTTGAAGTACCTCGTATTCTGAGCCCAGGCTGTGTTGTTATTTATTTATTTTTTTGACAGGCAGAGTTAGACAGTGAGAGAGAGACAGAGAGACAGAGAGAAAGGTCTTCCTTTTTCCGTTGGTTCACCCCCCAAGTGGCCGCTACGGCCGGCGCTTTGCAGTCGGCGCGCTGCGCCGATCCCAAGGCAGGAGCCAGGTGCTTCCTCCTGGTCTCCCATGCGGGTGCAGGGCCCAAGCAATTGGGCCATCCTCCACTTCACTCCCGGGCCACAGCAGAGAGCTGGACTGGAAGAGGGGCAACCAGGACAGAATCCGGCAACCCGACCGGGACTAGAACCCGGGGTGCCGGTGCCGCAGGCGGAAGATTAGCCTAGTGAGCTGCAGCGCCGGCCGGCTGTGTTGGTTATTAGAAGACTCTTTTTTTTTTTTAAATTTTTAAAAATTTTTTGGGCAGGCAGAGTGGACAGTGAGAGACAGAGAGACAGAGATAAAGGTCTTCCTTTTGCCGTTGGTTCAACCTCCAATGGCCGCCGCGGCCGGCGCACCGCGCTGATCCAATGGCAGGAGCCAGGTGCTTCTCCTGGTCTCCCATGGGGTGCAGGGCCCAAGTACTTGGGCCATCCTCCACTGCACTCCCTGGCCACAGCAGAGAGCTGGCCTGGAAGAGGGGCAACCAGGACAGAATCTGGCGCCCCGACTGGGACTAGAACCCGGTGTGCCGGCGCCGCAAGGCGGAGGATTAGCCTAGTGAGCCGCGGCGCCAGCCCTATTAGAAGACTCTTATTCTGTCGTGTGTCCTTTCGCAGGGGAAGAAAACATCATCTGAGCAGTCCTTAAATCTCCTGTAGCCTTTGCAATATCTCTTGGCCAGAGAGACAGTTCTGTAGGTGTTTGTTGATTGACTTTTTATAACAGGTGCTCCATAAAACCTGTATTCCATCTGAGATGTTGTGAAAGATGTGTTTAGTCTTCCTCCCTACTTCCCGAGACAGTGGCTAAAGCTCTTAGGTTCTCCAGAATAAGGCAGTCTTCATGCTCAGGAGATGACTGGTGGCTTCACGATGGGTATGGCCTTGGAAGAGAGCAAGGCAGGACTGGAGGATCCGGGGAGGGGGAGGGGCTTGAGGCCTGGCCAGGGGCTTCTTCGGCTGTGCCTGTGGAACAAAGCTTTGACCGCAGACCGAAAGGACAGGGTTGGCGGAGATTCCTGGGAGCTGGACACGTGGGGGTTCCTGGAGGGTGGTGCCCCAGGGGTGCATGGAAGCTCCACGCCCCTCCCACCGCCTTGCCCTGTGGAGTGCATCCGTCAGGCTGCCCCTGGGTGGCCTCTGAGACATCCTTCATGGCAACTTGGTGAGAAGCCAAGTGGGGTCCTGAGCTCTGTGAGCCACTCTGGCCAATAACTGAATTTATGGAGGACGTGGTGGGAACCTCGAGTCATAACCAGTCAGCCAGAAGCATGGGGTGCAGCCCGAGGCTTGCAACTGGTGTCTGAAGTAGGGGACACTTAGGTGGGACTAAGCCCTGCACCTGTGGGGGTCTGATGCAGTCTCTAGGTAGACAGAGGCAGAACGGAATCAGATGGGAGGACACCCAGCTCATGGCTGCTGTGGAATCCCCAGAATAATTGCTTGCTTGCTGTGTGGGGAATGCTCCCTCCTCATCTGGCCACAGAAATGTTCTGTGTTGAATGACTTTGTGACAGCCTTGTGCATAATAGGAGAAAAACCAGTGCTTTGTCCCTCTACCCTCAGACCATCTCACACAGAATTTAGTATACCTTCTCACCTGGGAGAGCAGAGGAAGATGGCCCAAGTGCTTGGGCCCCTGCAACCATGTGGGAGACCCGCAAGAATCTCCAGGCTCCTGTCTTTGGCCTGGCCCAGCCCCAGCTGTTGCAGCCATTTCGGGAGTGAACCAGCAGATGGAAGGTCTCTCTGCCTCTTCCTCTCTGTAACTCTGCCTTTGAAATAATAAAAACCACCTGCTTTCCAGCCTCCATTATCTCCTGAATAGTTTTTCCTGTTCTGGTCAAGTCACCATCTTCATGATCAACAGTACGCTGCCCTAACCCCCTCCTTGCCCATGCTCCCCTAGCTGACCGGCAGAGCCAGGCTCCCACAGGGCAGCTAAGTGACATAACCAGTGTTTGCGTCTGGCTGCAACTTGCTGGAAGTTGGATAGGGCATATCTACAAATCAGCCTGCGAAACGAAACCCCAGGCCGGCAGCAAGGCCAAGGGCTTGTGCACCAGAAAGGGAAGGGCCGCTGGGGGTGGACTTGCTGCGGAGGGCTCGGCAGGGACCCAGCTCCACGGAGCTCACCAGAGGAGGGCACTTGCTGCCTTCTCCAGGGGAATGCACACCAGAGGCACAGGCATGTGGGCCAATGGAGCCTCAGACTGGAAGTCGTGCCCTTCGTGCTTGCCCAATGGGAAGCTGTTTTGCTCTCCCTCTGTGGCTCAGGGCACCAGACCAAGCAGTCACTGAAAAACAAGCTTTGGTGCCAGAGCCTTCGGTGCGTTCCCAGGCTGCCTTTTCAGAGACAGGTACTTGAATCCTCTTGTGTCTGCCTCCAGGGGTCGTTCTGTGTGTATGCTGGGGATCTGGGGGGCTGAGTTAGTGGGATCGGGGCCAGGGATCAACAGGCTGCCGTGCCAGAAGGCCCCCCCCCCCCCCCCCCCGGCTGGCTCATGCCTTGCTTCCTCTTGGCTGGTTAGTTTTAGACACAGATCACTTTGTCTTCCAACCTAATTTATTATTAGCTACTTTGATAAAGTCGCTGGATGGGGGGGGGGTGCTGATGTGAAGTAGCGACTGCCAGTAAGGGCACAGGTGGTTGCCTTCTACCGCCAGGGACCCTGGCAGGGCTCCACTACTCAGGGTCTTCCTCGGCTGCTCAGCGCCCGGGACCCCCTCCCCTCCCCGCCCTGGCAGGGCTGCCTTTCTCCAGCTGCCAAGCCCAGCCGACATTGCTCTCATTAGCAAACAGCTGAGGAAGTGCACAGACCGCATAAGGATAGAAATAACTCACGCTAAACCTCATGCACGGGTTTTCAAGTCTGTAGTGCGGAAGGGGGACCTGTGGAGCTGGGGGAGCCACAGAGGTGGCTGACAGCCAAGCTCCACCTGTGCTGTGCCCAGGCCCCGTGGTGGGCAGGTGGACCTGTGTGTGGGCAGCCGTGCTTTGTACCACGTGACCCAGCGCCCTGGCCACTGCTCTTTGGACAGGGAAGGGTCCCTGTGCCAAGGCCAGATCTGCAGGCTGGCTTAATCTAGAAACAAGCTGGCTGGGTGCTGGAGCTTGGAACAACAGACGTGGTAATGACCAACTAGAACAACTGCACTTTCTCCTTCTGGAGTTTGAACCTGAGCCTTGCAGAGAGCCAGAGTAGATGTTGAAAGACAAAAAGAGCGGCAAAGGCAGGCAGGGAAGCTGGCGGTGGAGCAGGGCTGGTGGTGGGGGTGGGGGCGGGGGCGGGGAGGCTGCCGGATCCTCTGCCACTCTGGTTCCCACACGGGGTGCCAGTCTCGGGTGGTCCAGTCCAGGTTCTGGGATGTCTGCCTCCTGTACCAGGGGTCCCTTTAGGAGACAGCTTTGGTGGTCTCTTATTTACCACCAAAGAGGGCTAATGAAGAACATCCCTGCTCTGTCTGAGCAGAGGAGCTGGGACACGAATCCATGCTGTTCCCTGGGGCGCAGGTGCAGCCTATCATGGACCAGCGGGGGGCCCAGGCCACCTCCTGTCTGAAGCATGCTGCCCACGGGTGGCCGGCAGGGGCAGCAGCCAGGGACAGGAGGCGGGGAAGGTGGGAGGGGATAGGCGGCTTCTAGAGGGAAGAGCAGGAGAGGAGCCGATCTGCTCCTGGCCCCGATCCCACTAACTCAGATCTGGGTCACTGGGCCCTCAGTCACGAGGCTGCCAATAGAGACCAGGGTGTAGACAGACTTTGGTCAAAATTGCTCAGGGCATCTCTTCCAGGGCTGCTGCTCAGGCGGCTGCTGCAGCGGGGACCACAGCCCTGCTGGAGTCCCCTGGCCCCTCACCAGCCGCAGGGACCGTCGGTGGCCTAGAAAGGGGCGAAAAGCGAGCAGAAATCTCTTCCCAGTACACACACGATTGTGCTAATGCCTGCAAGCCCAGGGGGCCTTGCCACTCAGACCCCAGCTCTCAGCGGGGAGAGAGCAGAGTGGGGCTGGGGAGGGGGCCTGCTTCAGCGCACAGGGAACTCCGCAGGGGGCCGCACACTGAGCCAGGACCCATCCAGGCCAAAACGCGAGTGGCTAGGGAGCAGCGGAGCCTCAATCCCTCCTCAGGGCCATGGACACAGCTCGGGTGGCCGTCGTGGGCGCAGGTCTGATGGGGCTCTCCACGGCTGTGTGCATTTCCACCCTGGGGCCCGGGTGCGCTGTCACCGTCATCTCGGACCAGCGTTCTCCTGACACCACCAGCGACGTGGCGGCCGGCATCCTCATTCCGCACGCATATCCAGGTGAGAGAGGGCTGGGGGAGCGGGGCATCGGGCGCTCCCACCCGGCGCTGGCGTCTCTGTCGGGACACGCCTGGCTGTGCGCAGGACGTGACGGCCTCCGAGACCGGTAAACCTTGGTCCTCGCTCCGGCTCAGTCCTCATGGCAGGCGGCTCCTGGGCCAGGGCCCGTCGGCGGCCAAGGAGCGGCGCTGGTCGCCGCGCAGGGATGGGTGAGGGTCTCTCCTCTGCGGTCTAACGCTCTGGCCAGCAAAGCCACCAGCAGCGCTTTTGATGGAGTCTGGAGGTGTAGTTCTGTGGGGCTCCCGGAAGACAGCCATAGAAGTGTCCCGTGGGCAGCACCTAGGACTCCTCAGACGGAGACCGCCAGTGACCACAGAGGCAGAAACCACGCGTGCTGGGCGACCTGACCCTGCCGCTGGAGCCCGAGGTCCTCGGAGCGGCCTGCAGAGGTGCTGACGTGAGCACATGCGTCCCTTTGTTACGGGCTAAGCCAAAACTTTATCTCCCTGCTGGGTCCCGTATCACCTCCAGTTCTCTCAGTGGGAACCGATAAGGGGAGCAAGATGCAGCCAGCAGGGGTCATGCTCGTAGTCTCTGCTTCTTCATTTTCACTTTTTTTTTTTTTCATTCTTAGCAAAGTTGCATGTGAGTGTAGTTTAAACAAATGGTTTACATCACTGATTACAAAAAATACTTCTTTCTGGAAATACTGTTAGGTGCAGCCTACTAGAGGGGAATTGCAATGATTTTATCTTTTCCTCGCTCCTCTCTCTGTGTCATTCCTCTTCCTCCTTTCTCTATTTCACTTTCCAGGAGACTTTTTAATCTCTCTCTCTCTCTTTTTAAGATTTATTTATTTGTTTGAAAGGCAGAGTTACAGAGAGGAGAGGCAGAGAGAGAGAGGTCTTGATCCACTGGTTCACTCCCAGGATGGCCACAATGGCCAGAGCTGAGCTGATCTGAAGCCAGGAGCCGGGAGCTTCTTCCAGGTCTCCCACGCGGGTGCAGGGGCCCAAGGACTTGGGCCATCTTCTACTGCTTTCCCAGGCCATAGCAGAGAGCTGGATCAGACATGGAGCAGCTGGGACTCGAACCAGCGCCCATATGGGATGCCAGCACTGCAAGTGGAGGCTTTACCTGCTGCGCCACAGTGCAGGCCCCAAGACTTTTTAATTTCTACTACCACGTTTTTTAATATCCCAAAGCTCTTTTTGTTTTCTGAATTTTTCTGTTGTGACCTCCTCTGTGTGTTCATCTTTTTTTTTTAACTTTTATTTAATGAATATAAATTTCCAAAGTACAGAATATGGATTACAATGGCTTCCCCCCCCCATAATGTCCCTCCAACCCGCAACCCTCCCCTTATCCACTCCCTCTCCCCTTCCATTCACATCAAGATTCATTTTCGATTCTCTTTATATACAGAAGATCAGTTTAGCATACATTAAGTAAAGATTTCAACAGTTTGCTCCCACACAGAAACATAAAGTGAAAAATACTGTTTGAGTACTAGTTATAGCATTAAATCTCAATGTACAGCACACTAAGGGCAAAGATCCTACATGAGGAGTAAGTGCACAGTGACTCCTGTTGTTGACTTAACAAATTGACACTCTTGTTTATGGCATCAGTAATCACCCTATGTCGCTCCCTCTCTTCGCGGAGGAACAGCACAGGACCCTGCGCTGTTCTTTTGTCTGCTCGGCCCTCCCCGGGTTTGCTGCTGGTTCTTCCCAGGTTGGCTACTGACCCTTCCACCTCCGTGGAAGGGCGGTTCCCCCTGCCACTTTCCCCACTTCCGTGGGGAGCGGCACACCGCCGGCCGGCTCTCTCGGGGCCTGCTCAGGTGTTATTCGGATAGATGTTCCTCGTGCATGTTGTCTCTCTCCTCCTTTATAGTCCTCTTCCACCAATCCCAACTCTGCTGCCCACACGCCGAGTACGCTGCTCTCCTCCAATCAGGAGCAGGTCCTACAGTTTATTGGTTGAACTGGAGGCAGCTGTGTGGAAGCTGTTTCCTCCTCTCCCAGCGCCATATTGTGAGAGAGCAGATGCATAGAATAAGTCTTAATTCGAGTAACTTAGTCTAGTCCGAGTTGCTCCCAGTTGCTCCCCACAACCCTAGGCTCTTGTCATGAGTTGCCAAGGCTATGGAAGCCCCCTGAGTTCACTGACTCTGATCATATTTAGACAAGGCCATGGTCAAAGTGGAAGTTCTCTCCTCCCTTCAGAGAAAGGTACCTCCTTCTTTGATGACCCATTCTTTCCACTGGGATCTCACTCGTGGAGATCTTTCATTTAGGTTTTTTTTTTTTTCCCCCAGAGTGTCTTGGCTTTCCATGCCTGAAATACTCTCATGGGCATTTCAGCCGGATCCGCATGCCTTAAAAGGGGCTGATTATGAGGCCAGAGTGCTGTTTAGGACATTTGCCATTCTATGGGTCTGCTGTGTATCTCACTTCCCATGTTGGATCATTCTCTCCCTTTTTGATTCTATCAGCTAGTATTTGCAGACACTATTCTTGTTTATGTGATCCCTTTGGTTCTTAGTCCTATCATTACGATCAATTGTCAACAGAAATTGATCACTGGGACTAGTGAGATGGCATTGGTACATGCCACCTCGATGGGATTGAATTCGAATCCCCTGGTATGTTTCTAACTCTACCATTTGAGCTAAGTCAGCTTGAGCATGTCCCGAATTGCACATCTCTTCCCTCTCTTATTCCCACTCTTATATTTAACAGCGATCACTTTTCAGTTAAGTTTCAGCACTTAAGAAGAATTGTGTATTGATTACAGTATTCAACCAAAAGTATTAAGTAGAAGAAACAAAAAAAAAATACTAAGAGGGATAACATATTAAGCTGCTCATCAACAGTCAGGGTGAGGGCTGATCAAATCACCGTTTCTCATAGTGTTCATTTCACTTTAACAGGTTTCCTTTTTGGTGCTCAGTTAGTTGTCACCTATCAAGGAGAACAAGTGGTATTTGTCCCTTTGGGATTGGCTTATTTCACTCAACATAATGTTTTCCAAATTCCTAACAGGGATTAGTTTTCAGTTAAAATTTAAACACCTAAGAATAATTGTGTGTTAATTACAGAGTTCAACCAATGGTACTAGAACAAAAAAAAAAAAATACTAAAATGGATAAAGTATTACATTGTACATCAACTGTTGTCGCTCCCCCTCTTCATGGAGGAACGACACTAAACCCTGCCTAGGCTTCACATCCGAGTCACGGCACCATTATGTCGCTCCCCCTCTTCATGGAGGAACGACACTAAGCCCTGCCTAGGCTTCATATCCGAGTCACGGCCCCATTATGTCGCTCCCCCTCTTCGCGGAGGAACAACACAGGACCCTGCGCTGTTCTTTTGTCTGCTCGGCCCTTCCCGGGTTTGCTGCTGGTTCTTCCCAGGTTGGCTACCGACCCTTCCACCTCCGTGGAAGGGTGGTTCCCCCTAGCCACTTTCCCCACTTCCGCGGGGGAACGGCACACCGCCGGCCGGCTCTCTCGGGGGCTGCTCAGGTGTTCCCTTTAGATGTTCCTCTTAGATGTTTCTGGTGCATGTTGTCTCTCTCCTCCTTTATAGTCCTCTTCCACCAATCCCAACTCTGCTACCCACACGCTGAGTACACTGCTCTCCTCCAATCAGGAGCAGGTCCTACAGTTTATTGGTTGAACTGGAGGCAGCTGTGTGGAAGCTGTTTCCTCCTCTCCCAGCACCATATTGTGGGAGAGCAGATGCATAGAATAGATCTTAATTCCAGTAACTTAGCCTAGTCTCAGTTGCTCCCCACAAACCGTCAGGACAAGAGCTGATCAAGTCACTGTTTCTCATAGTGTCCATTTCACTTCAACAATTTTCCCCTTTGGTGCTCAGTTAGTTGTCGCCAATCAGGGAGAACATATGATATTTGTCCCTTTGGGACTGGCTTAATTCACTCAGCATGATGTTTTCCAAATTCCTCCATCTTGTTGCAAATGACTGGGTTTCATTGTTTTTGACTGCTGTATAGTATTCTATAGAGTACATGTCCCATAATTTCTTTATCCAGTCTATCGTTGATGGGCATTTGGGTTGGTTCCAGGTCTTAGCTATTGTGAATTGAGCTGCAATAAACATTAATGTGCAGACTGCTTTTTTGTTTGCCAATTTCATTTCCTTTGGGTAAATTCCAAGGAGTGGGATGGCTGGGTTGAATGGTAGGGTTATCTTCAGGTTTCTGAGGAATCTCCAGACTGACTTCCATAGTGGCTTGACCAGTTTGCATTCCCACCAACAGTGGGTTAGTGTCCCCTTTTCCCCACATCCTCTCCAGCATCTATTGTTGGTAGATTTCTGAATGTGAGCCATTCTAACTGGGGTGAGGTGGAACCTCATTCTGGTTTTGATTTGCATTTCCCTGATTGCTAGTGATCTTGAACATTTTTTCATGTGCCTGTTGGCCATTTGAATTTCCTCTTTTGAAAAATGTCTATTGAGGTCCTTGGCCCATCTCTTAAGTGGGTTGTTTGTTTTGTTTTTGTGGAGTTTCTTGATCTCTTTGTAGATTCTGGTTATTAACGCTTTATCTGTTGCATAGTTTGCAAATATTTTTTCCCATTCTGTCGGTTGTCTCTTCACTGCACTGCCTCATCTTTCTGAAGATTATAATAATGGTTGTAAAAGTTTTCTCCCTGCACCATGTCTGTTGGCTCCAAGTCACATTCTTCCACGTGAAGTTCTCATCTCCCCTAGTAGAGGTTCTCCGTGGCCCTGGGGAGTCCTGATGTTTCTGGAGGAGGTCCTGAGCAGCACATGGACTTTCTGAGTGCTGGCACAGGGCTTTGCCTCAGTTGCCTTTTCTCCACCGTAACGAGACACCTGGGAGAAGCCAACTTCGTAAAGAGAAAGGTTTCTTTTGGTGCCTGGTTTTGGAGGTTGGCAGTCTGAGAGCAGGCAGCCCCTCTGGTCTGGCCTCTGATGAGGGGTGTGGCGTGTGCAGAAGCAGCATCATGTGGTGAGCCAGGAATCAGAGAGCCCTGCTGAGCCCCACTCAACCTTTAGAATGGCCCTCCCCAAGAACTGCCTTCCCAGGACAAGCCCCCAGGGACCTGAGGTCTGCTCACCAGGCCCGCCTCCCAAACACTGTGATTGAACTAAAATTCCACCCAATTTACATCATCTTAACACTTGGAGGCTTAACATCCAGTGTAAGGTGCCGGAGCTGTGGCGGAGCAGGTGAAACCGCTGCCTGCAATGCTGGCATCCCAAATGGGCTGCTCCACTTCCGATCCAGCGCTCTGCTATGGCCTGGGAAAGCAGGAGAAGATGGCCCAAGTCCTTGGGCCCCTGCACTCAGGTGGGAGACCCGGAAGAAGCTCCTGGCTCTTGGCTCTGGATCGGCGCAGCTTCAGCTCCGGCGGTAGCAGCCAATTGGGGAGTGAACCAGTAGATAGAAGGCCTCTCTCTGTCTGTCTCTGTCTCCCTCTCTGCCTCTCCTATCTCTGTGTAGCTCTGGCTTTCAAGTAAATAAATAAATCTTAAAAACAAACAAATCCAGTGTGAACTTGGAAGAGAAAGCCTGCACAGCCCCCAGCAGGCTCGTTAGTGAGCTTTGCTGGACTGAGATAGCAGAGCCGGTTACTGGGGAGCCCTACATGTCCTTATGCTCCAGTCTTTCTTCTTAAGGGGTCATGTTCCCCAGAGAGGGCGAGGGCCTGGAGGCCAGCATTCTAGAAGGTGCAGGGGGCAGAGGCAGGGCCTGAGCATCCGATTTTCACATTTCCCTAGCCGTCCTGTGCCCAGGATGGCACTCTTGCCTTTGCTTCCCAGTTCTCTGGACTGGGAAACACCCAATCCATCTTCTACCAGGGTGGTGAGGGCAGTGGCTTCGGCACTGCAGGTCCAGGAACTTGACCACGTCACCACATCGGTTACACTGGGAGCTACCACACAGGAAGGGCACAGGATGTGCCTGGAGGGCATTGGCCAGACACTGGTTCCCACCAGGTGTCTTTTTTTGTCCAGAGTCCTTGTGTCCTTCTTCCAGGAGACCCCTTGCTTGTGCCAGACCTGGTGTGTACTCAGAAGGCTCCGTAGTAGTCCTGGGACCGTGGTGGGAGAAGGAGGCTCCTCTGAGAGCTCACCCACGCAACCGACACTGGAGACCTCTCTTTGGCCGGGCTGGCTGGGTCTTTCTCTGGCGCTGCTGGGTAAAGACCTGGCCCTCTCTTTGGGCTTCTCTCCCAGGTGCGATTCAGATGAGCCCCGGGAGTGAAATCTGTGCTCACAAATCTGATTACCACGTGGGGACGGTGCCCGCGCCAAGGGAGTGGTGCAAGGATTGAATGAGTTCATGTATGTAAAGCACTCAGAATGGCGCCTGGCGCACAGCGAGCGCCATGTCGATGTCTGCGGCTCTTCCTGTCCTGTTGGCTGCCATTTTGCTCCACCAGCACTTGGAAGCAAATGAGGGCTCCAGCCTCGCTCAGCCCACTGTGACCTGGTGTTGTCTGTTCTTCGGCGGTGACTTCTGCAGCCTGGGGCTCTCAGCCACTATGTGGCTCTGCAGCTTTGGGGTGGGAAGAGGGGAGATGCAGGTCAGCCCAGCCCCGCCCACGGGCGCCAGTTCCCGGTGTTGGTCACGTGAGTTCTACTACAGTCCCTCTGCAGCTTCCTGTCTCTAAACCAGCCACCCCAGTCTGCAAGTCCACAGCATGGGGCTAGCGCGGGCACAGGTTTAGCTGTGACAGCACAGAGCCATTGTTGAAGAAGCCATTGCTGGCTCTCTGCAGAGGGCATTGGCTTCAAGCCCTGCAGCTGACGAGTCCCCGTGGCCGTGGGAGCTCTGCCTGGGGAGCAGGATGTCCCCAAGGGTCTTCCCATCTACTCCGTGAGTTCCAGGGCCACCTCTCCAAGTAGAACCAGTCCCACATCCTCTTTGCCCCAGTGCACCCCCATTCTCTGTGGCTCCCCCCACAGCAGCCTCTGGGATTCTGATTCCCCAGTCCCTGGCCTGACTGTGGACACTATGTCTTGCCCTTCTATAGGAATCTGGTGGCCAAAAACCCCATCCACAGTGAGGCGTGTCTGCGGCTCAAGTTGCACTTGTTCCCTGTGGCCACACTGGACTCTGTACTAATGGGAGCTTAGACACTGCCTCCTGTCTCCTTCCTGGCTGGCCAGGGATTATTCCAGAAGCTGAGCCAAGGCCCAGGCCCTGTCTTCTTTTTTTTATTATTATTATTTTTAAAATTTTATTTATTTATTTATTTGACAGGCAGAGTTAGACAGTGAGAGACAGAGAGATGGGATGCCGGCGCCGCAGGCGGAGTATTAGCCAAGGGAGCCATGTGTCAGCCCCAGGCCCTTGTCTTCTAACTGTGCTCCCCGCTGGCCCCTGCTGACCTGGGAAGTGCCACTCTGAGCTGCTCCCTGCTTCCTGCGGCCCTGGCTCTCAGGCTGTGCTTCCTTCTGCCAGGAGGTGGCGCTCACCGGGGTTGCCACTCGCATTCCTTCTCTGTCCTGGTAGACTCCGGCTGCCCAGACCACCCCTGCCACCTTCTTGATTCCTGCACCCAGGAAGAGGCCCTGAGCCTTTCTCCTGTTGCCTCAACTGTGAGGCCCACTGGGTCCCTGGGCCATGAACACATTTCCACTTGGGTTGCTCATGGGCCCCTCAAGGACATCTGAATCCGTACCGAAGACGACTCTGCAGCCAGCTCATGTGTCAGGCTCCGCCTGGCCCTGCCTGCTTCCCCGCCTCTCAGGAATCATGAAATGAGCAGGCTCTGGTGGCTGCCGGATCCCCCACCACGATGCGGTGCCTCCTCTGAAGGCCCTTCCCTGCCGCCTGTCTTCTCCCATTGCTAGGAAGGTGCTCGCCCGAGGCAGTGCCTGCCACCCTCTCCGTGTCCGCCCCACTGTGCTCTTCTCTGTGCTTCCAGACACCCCCAGCCACAAGCAGAAGCAGTGGTTCAGGGAGACCTTCGAGCACCTGTCCGCCATCGCCAACTCTGCCGAAGCCGTGGACGCCGGCGTCCACCTGGTGTCTGGGTAAGGGAGTTGTTTCAGAGTTTGGAATGGTCTGAGTGGACATGGGAATTCAGTGCAAAGCACCTGTTGGGCATTGTGCTGCAAGCGGAGCTGCCTCAGATGTGGGGATTCGAAGGAGCGCTTCAGGCTTCGCTCTGGAGAACTTAGGAAAGACAAGCTACAGAATTAGACGTTTGAACAATAGCCACCACTGCAATTTCTCATCATTTCCTTGGGGGGAAGATACAGTGACTTGAAAATATAGCCAAAAAAATCACACACATCCAAAACACCACCACCACCACCAAAACCAAGCATACAGCAGGTAAATGCTGGGCTTGGGTTACATGAGGATGGTGTGGCTGGTGCAAAGCAAACAGGTGTGACACTGGCGTGGGTACCGAGACCTCCGGTATAGGGACACCTTCTTTATTCGGTATCCTCAGATGTGACACATTCCAAAGGAGAAAATTTCATAGGCCACTAAAGTTGCCTTTTAAAGCGCTGTGTGAAAAAAAAAAAAAAAAAAAAAAAACTAGTTCTGAAATGATCAGCATAATTCTATTTGATGTTTAACATCTGATTTTAGGAGACATACACAATTAAGTCAAAGTTTGCAAGGAAATCCTATTAAACATCTAATACAAATATGTGTTAGATAACATGTGTTTAAACTGTGACAGTATCTTTCTCATTTTCTTAAGCATCATCCCGTCTCGGTGTCACTGGCCACACTCGCTGTCTGCCATCTGTGTCGTCCTGAGTGCTGACACAGCTGTGCCTCAGAACCATCTGAGAAGCATACAAGCTTTGATTTTCCTAAGTTCTCAAAACCACTGTCTCTTTCCTATCACTAGGCTTACCTTACATATTTTCTCTGTCTCCTATCTATTTATTTGACAGGCAGAGTGACAGAGAAAGCTAGATCTTCCATCTGCTGCTTCATTTCCTGATTGCCCACAACAGCTGGGGCAGGGCCAGGCCGAAACCAGGAGCTGGGAACTCAGTCAGTCCCATGGGGTGGCAAGGACCCAAGCACTTAAGCCATCATCCGCTGCCTCCAGTGTGCACCTTAGCAAGAAGCCAGATCAGAAGTGGAAAAGCTGAGGACATGAACCAGGCTCTCCCGTAAGGGATCCCAGCACCCAAGTAGTGGCTTAACCCGCTGTGCCACACCGCCCACCCTCCAACGCCCCCTTTGCTATTGGACTGTTTGCTGACATTGCTGCTGCGTCCACACCCGCATCAGGAAGATTTCTGCCCTTTCCTCTTCTAGCCTCCCCTCACTGTCACCAACACCGAGAAGACACTGGCATCGCTTACTGCCCGGAAGACCCTGCCCAGGGTGGCAGCTTTCGCTTCCCTGGCGATCTGTGGGCTGGCTGTGCCCTGTAACCATCTTCAGGGCCAGCTGATGAGCCGCAGAGCAAGGCTGTTCCCACTGATTGACAGCCACACCTCGGTGTTTGTCCCAAACTGACAAGACCCGGCCTAAATTCACAAACTTCAGGACCAGACAATTTTCAGAAACCGCAATGCCCAAAAATGATGAAGAGAAAGGCTTTCCTTGTCCTCTACAGCTCTGGCCTAAACACACTGCTTTGGCGTTCACCACCAGCAGCTCCTCTCCTGAGCATTAGGGACGCGGCAATGAGCAATTTGGTGATACAGCTCGGCGTATAGTATATGCTTAATAAATATATGCGGAGTGAATTTTAAGAAAGGAAGGCACACTCCTGTCCTCATGTGCTTGCAGTCAGGAAAGTACTAAGCCCAAGGGGCTACAAAGGGAACGAGAGTTGTCAAAGGGATGCACACGGGTGCTACAGAGCCTCCGTGGAGATGAAGGGGGCAGAGATGGGGTGGGGGCATGCGGAGACAGCACACACGCCCCTGTGTCTGGGTCAGCGGTGGTGGGAGGGACTGAAGTCCCGGGTAATGGGAAGGCACTGAGAGATTTCACACAGTGAGGACACCAACCGCACCAGCATTGCAAAGATGTTCCGTGTGTAGTGTGAATGGGGTTGTAGGGAGAGAAGTGATGGGGGATATGTTAGGTGTTGACCATAGGGGAGGAGAGGAGATAATTTCAGAAATGCTTATGAGGAGATTGGATTGGATTTCGTGGTTGATGCGAGGGGCAAGGGAGGAGAGACAATCAAGGGCGATTCTGGGGTTGCAGGTAGTAGCAGTTGAGTGGCTGGGTCCCATCTTCTGAGTTGGCTAACACTGTGGGGAGAGAGAGACAGAGAGAACAGGAGACATCTAAGTAGAGTTAACCAGTGGGGTCTAGGCAACTTGGGTCAGATCCCTTGTTGGAGCTGTGGAGAGAGAGCACAGGGCTGGGGATATAGTCTTCTTCTTCTTCTTCTTCTTTTTTATTTACAGGCAGGGTTAGACAGTGAGAGAGAGAGACAGAGAGAAAGGTCTTCCTTCCGTTGGTTCACCCACCAAATGGCCGTAACGGCTGATGTGCTGCGCCGATCCGAAGCCAGGAGCCAGGTGCTTCCTCCTGGTCTCCCATGCGGTTGCAGGGGCCCAAGCATTTGGGCCATCCTCCACTGCCCTCTCGGGCCACAGCAGAGAGCTGGACTGGAAGAGGAGCAACCGGGACTAGAACCCGGTGCCCATATGGGATGCCGGAGCCACAGGTGGAGGATTAACCAAGCGAGCCTTGGCGCAGACCGGAATATAGTCTTCTGAGTGGCCGGCTGGTGAGTGCTGGTGGAGACATGGCAGACAGGCATCTAGTCCAGGCGTGTGCAGACTGAGAGGGCACGGGGACAGGCACAGAGCCCTGCAGAAGCAGCACTGTACCTTCATGGGGGCGGCTTGGGATGAACGACTTGGAATTGCAGTTCTGCCGCAGCCGTGGTGTCCTCGTTGGCACTCACATTTCCTGGCTATTGTGGAAGGGCGGTGATTGCAGCTGCTGATGAAAGCCACCTGAGGGATACTCGTCAGTGCAAACGTAGGTGCGGCAGCTGTCAGTCGGCTCTTCACAGGCTTCATGGTGGCCCCCCGTGTTGTACCCAGCGCATCCTGCTCGGCTGGTGGCCTGCCCGCCATGGCGCTCCTCTTCACACCTCTTGGCTTCCCTGTAGCCCTACAGCTAACACCGATTACTCATCATTCACCCCCAGCCTCCCGCCCCCCTGCCCCCCTGCCCTCCTACCCTCCTACCCCCCTGCCCTTGCTGGCTCTAACTTAGATGTCTTGTTCAGAACTGAGATTAACCTCTAGGCTTCTGCTGTTTTGTTACACTTTATGGAAAGCACTGTCCTGCCACCTGCAGTGCTGGCATCCCACAGGGGCGTCGGTTTTCATCCTGCCTGCTCCACTTCCTATCCAGCTCCCTGCTAATAGCCTGGGGAAAGCAGTGGAAGATGGCTCAAGTGTTTGGGCTCCTGTATGCACGTGGGAGACTCGGATGAGGCTGCTGGCTCCTGGCTTCAACCTGGCCCAGCCCTGGCTGTCGCAGTCAATTGGGGAGGGAACCAGTGGCTGGAAATTCTTTCTTCCTTGCTCTCTATAACTCTGACTTTCAAATAAATAAATAGATCTTAAAAAGAGAGAGAGAGAGTAAATTAAATCCAAACTTTAAAAGTTAAGTTACTTTTAAAAATGTCTTATTCTTGCCATCATGGACATTTGAAATTTAGCCGCTGGGGCTGGCGTTGTGGTACAGTGGGCTAAATCACTACTGCTACACTGGCATCCCATGTAGGAGTGCTGGTTCGAGTCCTGGCTGTTCTACTGCTGATACAGCTTTCTGCTAATGGCCTGGCAAGGCAGGAGAATTTGGCTCAACTGCTTGGGCCCCTGTCATGTATGTGAAAGACCAGGATGGAGCTCCAAGCTCCTGACTTTTTCCTGGCCTAGGTTCAGCCCCAGCCATTGCAACCATCTGGTAAGCAAACCAGTGGGTTGAGATCACTCTCTTCTCTCTGTCTCTCCCCTCTCTCTTCTCTCCCCTCTCCTTGTCCCTCCCCTCTCTCTGTCCCTCCCCTCTCTCTGTCCCTCCCTTCTCTCTGTTGCTCTGCCTTTCACATAAATGAACTTAAAAAAAAAATTGGCTACTAGTTATCTGAACCCTAGAGAGTGGAAGAATAAATCTTTTCTCCTTGTGTTTATAGAAATGAATTTTTAAAACGCTTTGAGAATGCCACCTGAGTTTACTAGAAATACAGGCTTACTAGAGTTCACTGGAAATACGAGTTTACTAGAACTATTTCACAGCTCTTCAGGAAATTTATCCACTGCTGCGCTTGAGTTGGCAGATATTTCGGAACATTCCTGCTGAGGAAGCGCCCTTCTGGGCTGACGTTGTCCTGGGATTTCGAAAGATGACCGAGGCCGAACTGAAGAAGTTCCCCCAGCACGTGTTCGGCCAGGCGTTCACCACCCTGAAATGCGAAGGCTCTGCCTACCTCCCGTGGCTGGAGAGAAGGTTGGTGGACTTGGCTCCTGCTGCTGCTGCTTCCTTTCTCGGTCACAGACACAAATACCCTCATGGCTATTCACTGTCCCCACCCCACCCCCGGCCCCGGACTCTCTGCCTTTTGTCCTGTGGCTCACAGGTGGCTAGGGCTTTGCAAAAACAATGTGAAGACAGTGTGTGTGTCACCAGGACTCAGTCACGCCATGCACAGTGACATGGTTCACTTCCATTTTTAGTACACACCTTATCATTTGTCACCCCCTCCCGGGTAAAACCCACTTACCGAAACAGCCCCTTAGTCTTCTTGTCTCTGAAATGGAGACGTTTGGAGGAAATGCTCCCAGCTATAAAACCGTGAGATTTACTCCAGTTCTTTGCCTAAGAGAATCGTACGCTTGCTATAAATTATTTTTGTAACTTTTTTCATTTGTGGGAAAGAAAATAGCTTCACTATTTGAGTTTGTCATAAATAGGAGCAGTTTATCCAAACGGTGCAATTGCTTTAGTACTAAGTTCAGCCATCAGGCCTTGAACTTGCATGTGGGCTTGGTTTCCAGGACTTCCTGTTTCCAGCAAGCTGGGAACCACATCCACAGCATCTCTGAGACACCTCCATGAATCTGCCCTCAGTGTAGCCTGGACATGCTGGCGTACTGAGGGCTGTGAACCCAACGTCTGTGTGTGTTGACAGACGGACAGGAACCAACGAAGTTGATTGTGTAAATGCTGGCGAAAGAGCCCAAGGAACAGTGACAACAATGATCGGGTCCCCGATGTAGATTGTGGGATGAGTCACGCCATTCACAAATGCACATCCGAACTCATCTCTTGTTTCTGTGAAATCAGCAGCCTCACCTACAGGTTTGAGCATTGGTGGTTCTTGTCTGAACCAACCATCGGTGTGATGTGTGCTGAGCGGTCGTTTTCTACCGCTTCCTACATTTAGCCTGCTTTCTACCGTGAGGAAGGGCTTCCTCTTTCCCTGTATTTCTATTTATTTACAACAGAAAGAAGAAAATATGCATACTACACACACACACACACACACACACACACAAGTGTATAAACGTCAGGAATCCATAGACCTGTGGAGTTCTGTTTTATTCAGTGAACTCTAATCCGTTACTCTTGTTTATTTAGAAGTTCAAAGTATCCAAGATTTGGGCAGTGGGAGCTCTGTCACACTGCACCTGTGTTTTTTGACACATCTATGTCATTTGCTTTTTAAAAGCAGTTTCTTACCTTTTTGGACACAAAGTATTCTAAACAGTCCAGCTCGGGGGAGAAAATGTTTTCTCTTCTCATTTCCCTCACTCCAAACCCGAGGCAACGTCAAGGTTTAGATTTGCAGATTCATCCGCTGCTGCCTCTGGTCTTTCTCACTTCTCTTTCCCTCTGAGTGGAGCTGGGGCCACGCCCAGAACCAGCCCCGCCTTCTACCATTGGTCCCGCCTGGGACGCGAATACAGACAGAAGCTCAGGCGAGCATGTTTAACGATTTAAGCCGCTGCGTGGGCCGCTCATAACCCAGATCCGAGTGCCTGGTTTGAGTCCCAGGTCTCCAGGCCTGCAATCCACCTTCCTGCTAACACACCTGGAGGCAGATGATGGTTTCCACGTGGAAGATCCGGAGAGCGTTCTGGGTTCCTGGCTGCTGCCCGCCCAGCCCAGGCTGTTGCGAGTGTGAGCATTTGGGGAGGGACCCAATGGATGAAAGTTTTCTCTCTTTCTGTGTCTCAATCTGCCTTTCAAGCAAGTAAATGGATTGTCATACATACATAACTAAGAGAAGTTCAAGCAGTACAAGTCTGGAAACAGGCTAAGGAACTCCGCAGTAAGATATAATTCTCTGACAGCCTCGAGGCCCCCACCCCCAGGAAGGCCCCCTTTGCACTGAGAACTCTTAGACCCCTAGGAGCACTGCTTCTCACCGTGGAGCAAGGGGCCCAAGGGCAGGCCGGGAGGCGCCAAGCTCCACCCATACTCTTGCCCTTGCCCTGGCCCTGGCCCTGGCCCTTGGCCACCCCTGGGGCTCCTGGCCTGGCCCTGGAAGTGGGTAGGGACCGTGGGGTTCCTGGTCCTGAGAATTTGGACAAGAAGGGAAGATACATCCTCAGCCTATGAGCAGGGGCGTCATGGGGAAGGGCCAGAACCAGGCCCACCAAAGCAGGCGGCCCCTGGGGAGGAGGGCACAGCTGCTAATGAGCCAAGTTTTGAGTCCCTGAGCCTAGGCGGAAGAAGGTGAGGAGGAGGGTTTTGAGGGGGTGGGGGAGGGGGCATAAGGGCCCGGGGCTCCTGAAGTGGTGGCAGAAGTGGCCTCCCTGAAGGAGGGGCAGCGCGGGAAGACCTGCCTCTTGTCCAGGGCAGTCACTCCTCTGAGCCCCTCCCTTAGTCTCCTGCCCTGTTGGCCTGGTACTGCCCTGACTCCTGGGAAGCGTTCTCCCCAGGACAAGAACACGCCAGCCCCAGCTCTGCAGAGCCCCCGGGGCTCCCTCCCTGCATTCGCTCTGAAATTTTTCATTTATTTATTGTTATTAATTCAAAAAGAAGGGAGGGGGGAGGGAAAGAGAAAAAGTGAGAAATCTTACATCAGCTGATTTGCTCCCCGAGTTCCCACAACAGCCAGGGCTGGGCCATGCTCAAGCCACAAGCCTGGAACTCGGTCTGGATCCTCCCGCTTGAGCCACGATCAGCTGCCTCCCAGGGTGTGCGCTAGCAGGAAGCTGGAGTCAGAAGTGGAGCTGAGACTGGAACCCAGGTGCTGTGATGTGGGATGTGGCGTCTGTAGCAGGGGTGTTCTCCCTCTCTGGGATAAGGTCTTGCTCAGCTGCAGGAGAGCAAAGTCACCCAGCTTCTTATACCCTCACTGTGCCACCCCAAACTTCCAGAGTAATGGCCACACAGCAGGCAGAAGGCAGCACCCAGTCCCCTAACTTCACACCCGGCCCCAGGGCAGTGTCCTCCTTTGCTATGTCACCCATGGTGACATAGGTGTCACCATGGTAACTAGGTGTCACTGCAGTCATGATGGCAGATCTGGACACACTCAGTGAGCCTCCTCCTGGGGTCCAAGGCCTGGGGAGGTAGGAGGCCAGGACAGACACACGGACAGGGCCTCCCTCCCCAGAGCCCCTGCACTCGGCCGCCCAGGGCATCTCTGGTTCAGGCTGGATTTTCATCAGCAGCTCGACCCGCTGAGATGGAAAAGAAAGACCTTTGCTTGGACTCAATTCTTATGTAATTGTCATCACAACTGTGCGAGTTGGGCTCTCTTCTCCCTGAGCCGCAGTTGAGTAAACAAGTTCCATGAGTTTAAGACGTTTCCTTCAATCCCAGTGCTGGTAACTTCTTTCATTTCCCCGAATGGGTAAAATAATTCTGAGTCTTACTTAGGATTGCTGGAGCACAACACATAATGTTCATACATTAGCATGTGGAATCCACCTGCTAGTGAAAAAAAAAAAGATAATGTTCAAAGAATGATCACTTACACATTTTTTGAAATTCAAATGTTATTCTCTCTTTTTTTTAAAGATTTATTTATTTATTTGAAAGGCAGAGTTCCAGAGGCAGAGAGAGAGGTCTTTCACCTGCTGGTTCACTCCCCAAATGGCTGCAACAGCCGGACCTGAGCCAATCTGAAGCCAGGAGCCAGGAGCTTCTTCCAGGTCTGCCACATGGGTGCAGGGGCTCAAGGACTTGGGGCACCTTCTGCTGCTTTCCCAGGCCAGGCCATAAATAGAGAGCTGGATCCAAGAGGAGCAGGCGGGACTCGAACCAGTGCCCATATGGGATGCCGGCGCTGCAGGCGGCGGCTTTACCAATTATACCAAAGCGCCAGCCCCTCAAATGCCATTCTTAAATGGAAGTGACATACAGGTTTGCAGGGCAGGGATTGCTCACAGATGGGGTCTTGTATGTTACAGCAGCATAATAAGCCCCAAACCCTTTCATTTTTCTCACAAAAGTCTTTATTGAGCAGCTGTAGTCTGTCATATTTTATGCTAACTTGTTCCAGATGTTGCCTCATTTCGTTTCACAGTGAACCCATGAAGTCAGTATGAATATCCCCGTGCTGGTGGGTGAAACTTGAGCTTTTGCAGGAATTGAGTAACTTGGCCAAAATCCCTATGAAGGAGAAAGTGCCTAAATCCTTCCTATGAGCATTTTTGTGCTCAGTTTTTTAAAGATTATGAACACTGCAGTGTGTTGGTTAGTATCACCACAAAATTCCAGTGTATGCCTTTCTGTGCCAGTCAGTGTTAGGGGGAAAGACTCTTCGCAGCTATTTCACTCTTAAAATCACTCATCTGTCATTGTATGAAGAGTACACAAAAAGTTCATTGAAAATGTGCATTATGAAAAAAAAGATGACTGTATTTCAAATTTTTTTGCCCCAAAATAAACATCTCTTTTTAGAGGCTGGCACTGTGGCACGGCTGGTTAATGCCTTAGCCTGAAGCATTGGCATCCCATATGGGCACTGGTTCGAGTCCCGGCTGCTCCACTTCCAATCCAGCTCTCTGCTGTGGCCTGGGAAAGCAGGAGAAGATGGCTCAAGTCCTTGGGCCCCTGCACCCATGTGGGAGACCTGGAAGAAGCTCCTAGCTTCGGATCGGCACAGCTCTGGCCCCTGCGGCCAATTGGGGGGTGAACCATTGGATGGAAGACCTCTTTCTCTGCCTCTCCTCTCTCTGTGTAACTCTGACTTTCAAATAAATAAATAAATCTTTTTAAAAAAGATTTTTAAAAAGATTTATTTATTTAAAAGTCAGAACTACAGAGAAAGGGGGGGAGAAGGAGAGAGAGTGGGGGGAAGAGGGGGAAGAGAGAGAGAGAGAGAGAGAGGTCTTCCATCTGCTGGTTCACTCCCCAAGTGGCTGCTAGGATGGGGGCTGTGCCACACTGCAGCCAGGAGCCTGGAACTCCATCCGGGTTTCCACCGTGAGCGGCAGGGGTCCGAGCACTTGGGCCATCTTTTCCAGGCATGTTGGCTGGGAGCTGGATTAGAATTGGAGGAAATGAAACCCAAACCTACACTCATGTGGGATGCTGGTGTTGCAGGCAGCAGCTTAATCCAGTGTACCTCAATGTAGAACCCTAACTTTTAATTCCATTTTTCCACAAGCCTTTTGAAGTAATCTTATATGTTTAAGTATTCTTATATGTTTGAAGTATTCTTATATGTTTAAAAAACATAATTTAAGCTCTCAAATCATTTATTTCATGAGAGAGCTGAAAACTTGTGACCATAAGATTGGTTACATTAAGTATTTTTATCTACAATCTGTTTTACTTAGGAAAAATGAGAAAGAAAACAGAACAGTAGTTCCAGCCCCATTCGCTGCCTTTTAACCACTGTTGGTTATGACACAAAGTAATGCATTGGCTTTCTAAGTTCTCTGGGGGCCCTAAAGTGTGCATGTTTGCCAGATGCGTCTTTGGTTTCCTGTGTCAGGTAAACAACATTGTGTCTTTGGTGGGTTTTCAGAATAACAAGCAAGCGTGCATGCGGTTAAAGTGCCAGCACCTGGGACGTAAGCTGTGTCATTTGGAGCACTGATGCTTGAAACAACTGCTTGTATTTCCTAATGAGTGCACAAGGGGTTCGTATAACGTCAGAGCAAGAGGCGCCTATGAGCTCTCTTGGCCTAGCACAGAGCTTGCCAAAAAAGGACCTGCTGAGTCCTCTAAGTAGATCTAATCCAGAGGTTTCAAAACCTTCTTCAGGCTGCTCTGTGCAGAGAGTGCAGAGGTCTCTGCAGACGGAGGGGGCAGGGGAGGGGAATCCCTTCCGTCAGAGGGCGGCGTTGCAACCCCACAGAAGGAAGCCAGTGCTATTTTGCAGACTGGGAACTGGACACCGGGATACAGATGAGCAGCAGCATTGGTCTCTTCCACGCCCATTAGCTGGGCCACACGTCCCGTGCCAGAGGCTGGCTTCCTGCCGGTCTGACTGCAAGTTCCAGTTGAACTTCTGCACCAGGCAGTGGGGGAAGAAAATTAGGGTCGCTACTGAGAGCCCCCCTTTTGCTCATTAAAATCAGCTGCTAAGACCCATGCTGTTGTTTGCCACCCTCTCTGTTGCTCCACTTCCGATCCAGCTCTCTGCTGACTCACATGGGAAAGCAACAGAAGATGGCCCAAGCACTTGAGCCCCTGCCACCCACATAGGAGACCCAGAGGAAGCTCCTGGCTTTAGCCTGGCCCAGCCTTAGTTGTTATGGCCATCTGGGGAGCGAACCAGTGGATGGAAGCTCTCTCTCTCTCTCTCCTCCTCTTCCTGTACCCCCCATAACTCTGCCTTTCGAGTAAATAATCTTTTTTAATTTTTTTTTTTTGACAGGCAGAGTGGACAGTGAGAGAGAGAGAGACAGAGAGAAAGGTCTTCCTTTTGCCGTTGGTTCACCCTCCAATGGCATTGCGGCCGGCGCACCGCGCTGATCCGATGGCAGGAGCCAGGTACTTATCCTGGTCTCCCATGGGGTGCAGGGCCCAAGCACTTGGGCCATCCTCCACTGCACTCCCTGGCCACAGCAGAGAGCTGGCCTGGAAGAGGGGCAACCGGGACAGAATCCAGTGCCCCGACCGGGACTAGAACCTGGTGTGCTGGCACCGCAAGGCGGAGGATTAGCCTAGTGAGCCGCAGTGCCAGCCTGAATAATCTTTTTTAAAAAGTGGTTTGTGAAGAAGATTATAGGATTCAAGAGATAAAAATTAAGATTATGATATTCCTGTGGATTATTGTTTAATGACTCAAACTTCTCATTTAGAAGATAGAAAAAGTTCTGGAGACGGATGGTAGTGATGACTGGATAACTGTGCCACTGAACGGTACACTTAAAAGTGGTCAAAATGGGACAATGGGGCTGGTGTTGTGATGTAACAGGTTGGGCAGCTGGCTGCCATTTTGACAACCCATATTAGTGCCAGTGCAAATCCTGGCTGCTCCACTTCTGATCTAGCACCCTGTTAATGGCCTGGGAAAGGAGCTAAAGATGACCCAAGTGCCTACACTCTGCACCCATGAGGAAAACCTGGAAGAAGTTCCTGGCTTCAGCCTGGCACAGCCCCTGCCGATGCAGCCACTTGGGGAGTAACCAGCGGAGAGATGACCTCTTTATCTCTGTGCCTCCCTTTCTCTGGGTAACTCAGGCATTCCAATAAATAAATAAATCTTTGTAAAAAATTAAGTCAAAATGGTAAATTTTATGATATGTGTATTTCACTGACACTTTTTTAAAGATTTATTTATTTTATTTTAAAGTCAGTGTTACAGAGAGAAGGAGTGGCAGAAAGAGAAAGAGAGGCCTTCCATCCACTGTTTTACTCCCCAAACGGTGGCAATGGCCAGAGCTGAGCTGATCCGAAGCCAGGAGCCAGGAGCCAGGAGCTTCCTCCGGGTCTCCCACATGGGTGCAGAGGCCCAAGGACTTGGGTCATCTTCTATTGCTTTTCCAGGCCAGAGCTGGATCAGAAGTGGAGCAGCTGGGACTCCAAGTGGCACCCATATGGGATGCTGGCCCTGCAGGCGGTGGCTTTACCCACTACGCCACAGTGCTGTCCCCTTTACTGCAACTTTAAAAAATGTTCCAAGACTCAGATAACTCATTTCTTTTCATTATTTATATATTTTATCCAGAAAATAAGTATCAAACAAAACTATCATGGTATCTCCCAGATACAAATATTTTGTATTTCTCTCTGCTAGCATCCCGGAAGACATAGAGGGGGTGGGAGGCGCGAGCTCCCAATGAGACAGAGCATCCCAGGCAGAGAATGTAGATGGTCAGGAGTGGCAGAAACAAAAATGCTGCAGTATTTAAATATCAGATCCATGTAGCATTTACTTGCAGCATCTTGAGCGATAGAAGAATTCTACAAAAATATACAAGATGAGGTATTCCATGTATTTCATATTTTCAAAAGCGTTTTTCATTGACGTTCAATTCCAGGAACTCCCTGTTTCTGAAAATAAGAGGCAGGCGACGGCTACAATTTGGCCTGCTTGGGCCCCGGGAGCTCTGGGCGGCGTCTGTGCGGTGATCAGTGCGGTGATCGGTGCCTCCTGTCCGGTCCTGTGTTCCTTCCTCGCTTCCTGAAGTGGATGAGTAGGAAGCTACAAAGGCTCACCCCCGGCTCTCTCCTCCCCAGGCTACAAGGAAGTGGAGGCGTGATTCTCACCCGCCGAGTGGAAGACCTGTGGGAGCTCCACCCGAGCTTCGACATCGTGGTCAACTGTTCGGGCCTTGGGAGCAGGCGGCTGGCGGGAGACTCCGCGGTCTTCCCTGTGAGGGGGCAGGTGCTCCAGGTCCAGGCGCCCTGGGTGAAGCACTTCATCCGAGACGGCAGCGGACTGACGTACATTTACCCCGGGGCGTTCCATGTCACCCTGGGGGGGACCAGGCAGCCAGGCGACTGGAATCTGTCCCCAGATGCCGAGGTTAGCAGAGATATCCTTTCTCGGTGCTGTGCTCTGGAGCCCTCGCTCCACAGAGCCTACGACATAAAGGAGCAGGTGGGCTTGAGGCCCTCCCGGCCGGGCGTGCGGCTACAGAAGGAGCTTTTAGTCCGGGACGGCCGCAGACTGCCCGTGGTCCACCACTACGGCCACGGCGCCGGCGGCTTCTCCGTGCACTGGGGCACGGCTCTAGAGGCCGCCAGACTGGTGAGCGAGTGTGCCCAGGCCCTCGGGACCCCTGCCCCCCACTCAAAGCTCTAGATAACATGAAGTGACAGGAAGTGGCCCCAGAGAGCGTGGATCAAAGCCCAATAGCAGCACCAGGCGGGCTCAAATAACATTTTCGCTGCATGAAAGTTTAATCAGATGCTTATTTGGTTTCAAAATGAGAAATGATGCAACACGTATCAGTAGCATTAGCAAGGCTACTACTCATGACATAGGACATAAAGCTCTATTTTTATTAAAAAGTGTTGGCTATATAGGGTCAGATTTCTTTGAATCTCATGTGCAAGGATCTATGCTAATGTACGTGAAGGCTGGAAGCCATAGGAAGTGTGCTGTATTTTGGCTCACAAATCCATGGCGGAGATGATGCATGGGAAACACTTCAATTGCGGCCAGTTGCAGAACTGCCTCTGGCCCTGTTAGGTGATCGCTGAGTGAGCCTTATGAGCCTTCTAAGGAAAATCCCCTAGTGTCCATGCTATGCAGACTCATTGCACTTGACTGAGGACAACGCATGATTATTGCCAGGACAAGTGGCGACCTCTCCCCCTCAGCTGGCGGGGACGGCAGCAGACAGAGATGAAGTTGCCTACGGGTGTGGCATCCACTCGGTAGCCGCCTGGGCTGTATATTCCATTACCATAACTGATGAGGAGCTGGCTGGGACGGCTGACTTACCTAAGCAGTTTTGAAGATTGAATTGTATGTGCCGTACCCGAGCTAATTTGCTGATGGAGATGGAATAATCATTCTGGATGAAATATAACCAAAGAGTATTCTGTAGGCTGTTAAAAAAAATAGTGAGGAAGAGAGATGCATCTCATAATAAAATGAGCTTGGGAACTGCTGAGTCGGGTAGGTTTAGCCTGGCTCCTGGACTCAGGCCGACTCTATCTAGAGTGCTCGAGAAAGTTTTAGGTACGGGGACGTGGTAAATGGGGTAATAAGAGAGGCTGACGCCAACTGGATTTAACTTTTGTTTTAATTTTGGAGGGAGATGACTTACGTTTAATAAGAAGAAGTTCTATTGAACATTTTATGCATTTGAAAGGCAGAGAGGAGAGAGAGGGAGAGAGAGAGAATTCCACCTGCTAGTTCACTCCCCAAGTGCCCGCAAAGCTGGGAGCCAAGACCTCCATCTGGGACTCCCGTGTGGGGCCAGTGACCCAAGTACTGGAGGCATCCTTGCGGCCTGCCGGGGCGTGTGTTAGCAGCAAGCTGGAACTGGAAGCCACGCTGAGTCTTGAGCGCAGAGTACTCGAACACATGACATGGGTGTCCCAAGTGGCATCTTACCCACCGGGTCAAATGCCTGCCCCCTAAGTTGTGTTTTGGACATCCTTGGCGGTGGGAAGGTGGGGGAAATGTGGGGTTGGGAATGAAAATGCGGGAAAGAAAAAGTTTCCAGCACAGCTCTGGGTGGACAGCTTTCTTCGCTGGGATTCTGCATATGATGTCATTTGAAAAGAATATTTTGCTGAGGGGAGGGGGGAAAGGTTCTTGGAGAAAATGCTTTTAATCATCTTTTGCAGTAAAAATTCTCAATTTAAATCAGGTGGGACAGTTTCTATTGGTTTCCACCAGGGGGTGGTGTTGTCTCAAATTCACATGCATTGGTAAATTTGAAAATGGAAAAATGGCTTAAAAAAAAAAAAAACAACATGCTAAGCACGTGGAATGTGTGTGCAATTCTTTTGATATTTGGGAGTTTATATGACCTAAATGCATCATCCTGAGTTCTGTGTAACATATTTGGGAAATGTTTGAGTTCAGATTGACTGGAAACACGCACGCATCTCACATGCTACGGGGGTAGCGATGTGCTATGTAAAATGGCATTTTACAAGGCAGGGGATGCGTCTTGTTAGTGGCTTAGAAAGATGAAGGACGCTGCTCAGAAGTAGAATTTCAGCCATTTCACGGTGGCCGGAAGTGTGCACACCTGTTCCCTGCCCACGGCCGGCATCCTGCGCCTTTTCCTTTTGTGCAGGCTTGCTCTCCAGGACCTTTGCCTCTTGGTGCTCTGGCTCAGCTCCACTCTGCATTTGAAGTTTCTGCAGGACCTTGTCACCAGCCTGAAAGACTGGGGGCCTCATGGCTGCGTGTCCTGATTTCATCCTCGTGGATCACTGCGTCTTCACTCCAGTGTCTCTCAACGGTTACTGGTTCTGGCCCATCACTACCCATCCAGGGTACAACTTAGAATCACCAAGGAAGTTTTGAAAAATACTGATACCCAGACCTTATTAAATGAGACTCCTTGGTGCGGGGGTGTGGGGGGGGAGGGGGGCATCACTAAGTAGTCACAGCTGTCCACGGGGCTCTCCTGACAGCCAGGGCTGAGAACCACTGAGGACTTTTCCCATCCCCTCTGGGATGGCTCCACTGCTACCATAACCACTCTCCTTCCCAGCCTTGCTTGCCACGTTGGTGCACGGAGCCAGGAGGGACGCCCTCATGTGCTGTGTGCGGGTGTGTCCTCAGACCCTCCAGGGCAGAGGGGCCTGTTGGAATCTGCTGTTTCCCAGTGTGCTCTCTACAGATGCTGGGAAGCTTCTGGCTGGGGACAGGCTGGTGGCCCAGAGATGGCTGTCTGTCTTTGAAAGACAGAGACTGTGCACATGGACATAGGCTACACCACATATGCAAACAGAACTCTGACCCACAACCTGCAGCAACCTGCCCACCAAACCACCAGCCCTACCTGCAACACCAATGCAAGGGAGCCCGCTTGCTCTAAGTCAGACCCACAGGAAGCCAGATTGCTACCTCTGGTAGCAACCCAGAAAGCCAAAGATCATCTTCCCTAACAATTGGTACAAAATGGCCAGGCCTTGATTAATAGCATAGCTTTCCTTAGTTTTGTGCCTGCCTTCTAACGAAGCAGCAACCACAGAAAGCAAAATTTGCACCCTAACCAGTTACATAGGACAACCTGCTTTAGTTAACTTGTCCATGTACTTGAGCCATCACCTGCTGCCTCCCAGGGTGTGCATTAGCAGGAAGCTGGAATTTGAAGTGGAGCTGGGACCTGAACTCAGGCACTCTGATAAGGAATAGGGACATCTTAAGCAGTGAGCTAACTGGTACACCCAACACCCACGCCATCTCTTTCTTCCTGGCTGCCTCTGAGTCTGCCAAATACCAGTGATGCTGTCTCAGTCCCATGCTACAAGAGGCTCTAAAGAGATAGCCTCGGCTTTTCTTATTGGCTGATGTATTAGGGCTCTCAGAGAAAGGAAACTGATGCACACGTATAGATATACAGAGATTTATCAGGAGGAGGGGGTGGCTCACACAAGCATGGAGGAAGCCCAACAAAGCCAGGGGTGTAGTCCCCGGCTGGGTGTGACGGCCGCACCAGCAGAGAGCAAGTTTGCCCTCCCTCACCTTTTTGTTCTGGGCAGGCCCTTGACAGACTGGGTGATGCCCAATCGCGGTGGCGAGGACTGTCTTCTTTTTCCATAGCTCATCATTTCACCCGTGGTCTTTTCACAGACAGCCTCACAGACACACCGAGGGGGGATGCTCTGTCAGCCATCTGGGAACCCCTTAGCCCAGTCAAGTGGACAGATGAAATTCACTGATGTGTGTTTATTTCCACAATGATTTCATGTTAGATAAGTTGAGGTTTTTTTCTGGGTGTCTGTGCAATTGATAGAAAATGGATTCCTTTTTTCCCTCCCTCCCTATTGTCTATTTCAGAACACCTTTGAATTTTTTGTAAACACAGAGAGCAGCTGCTTTCCACCTCTGGCCTTTGTCACTGAGACTGTAGCTGCTGCCAAAGACCCACGGGAACCAGGGTATTTTGAGGCTCTGTCATTGCCAGCCTGGTGCTTGCCTCAGCAGATAAAGGTTATACACAAACCATCGGGATTACATTTGCTTAGGAAGAAATAGCTCAGTTCTCCATGGCTGTAGAAAAGCAAAGCTATTTTTTAAATGACATGTGTTGAATAGATACATTTAAGTCCATGGGTACTGAGCCAACATTTCCCAATCAATTGAGAGCTTTCAGAGAGAAGGAGGAAAAGGATGGTGGGAGCTGTGTTTGCTGGGAGTTGTAGTTCTTGGAAGCTGTTCTGAACTTGTCAAATACCTGAAATGAATGTAGCACTTACAGTATTTTTTTTCTTGATACCTCTCATCTTTCTTCTTGTGGGTGTGAATGATGGCAACACATTAGGAACCTGCTTCCTCAGGACATCATTCACTCCAGGAAAGCTGAGCTGGTTGAGCAGGCCCTTTCCCCTTGAAAAATCTCAGCACTTGGCCACCAGGCCTGCGGGCTTTATTATC
This sequence comes from Oryctolagus cuniculus, assembly GCF_964237555.1. NCBI lineage: Eukaryota > Metazoa > Chordata > Mammalia > Lagomorpha > Leporidae > Oryctolagus > Oryctolagus cuniculus. The sequence goes on from NC_091436.1 coordinate 61,110,821, forward strand.
CTAAGTGACTCTGCTGCCTATAAATCACAGCTCCCAGTAGACAGAGGGAATGAATTAACCAGATTCCTTCAAAAGATAACCAATGTTTCTCCAATTATTAGCAGGACAATTGACTTCCTTCTGCTCGGGGCACCTGCCGACCTGGACTGCTGCCATGTTACCCACAATTCACCTCCCAGAGCCTGTTTCCCTTGGAGTGTAATGGTTACTCTGGCGTATGTTCTATGGTGTTGGCTCACCCTCAGATGGTTCACGTGTCCTAGCGCTCGCCTTCCATACAGAACCAGGCCATCTGGCAATGGAGCCGAGCCACAGTGGTGGAGACGCCCAACCCCTCCTGCTCTGCCCAGGCCCCCTTTCCTGGGAGACCTGCTCAGGCCTGGGAGGATGCCTTTGTGGGCAGCAGCTTTTCTGCCCGCCCAGTGTCTCACAGTTTATTGGATTAGAGGAAACTAGGATGTAGGTGTAAGTCCAATTGTAAGTAACAGAAATCCTTCAAATATTTACTTCGCCAAGGTGGGCGTGTATTTCTCTCTGACATAAAGGAAGCCTGAATTTGGAAGTGTAGTGGATTCCACAGTCATCAGTGTCCCCTGATCACTATGCTGTCTCAGAGCTGTTGCCCTTCTGCTCATGGTCCGAGATGGCAGTAGGTGCTCCAGCCATCACATCATCACATCCACTCCTCTCCCAAGGAAACTTCACAGGGAACTCACATGGACTTTCACTTATGTCTTGTTGTGTAGGACTTAGCCTCGGGATAACACTCAGATTCAAGGGAAGCTGGCAATGGAGTCTTTTGGCTTGGTGTGGCTACAGATGTCTTCTAGGCATGCTAAAAGAATGAAACTACAGGGGACAGGCATTTGACACAGGGGTTAAGATGCCTGCCTCCTATACTAGAGTGTCCGTAGTCCAGTCCTGGCTTGCTTTCCAATTCCAGCTCCTGCCAATGTGCACCCTGGGAGGCAGCAGGTGATGGCTCAAGTAGTTGGGTTCCTGCCACCCGTGTGGGAGACCCAGAGTGAGTTCCTGGCTCCTGCCCAGCACTGGCTGTTGTAGGCATTTAGGGGAATGAACCAACAGATATATGATCTGTCTCTCTCTGTGACTCCTTTTAAATGAAAGTAAATAAACCATTTAAAGTATCGAACTATAAACTGAACCGTCAGATTAAGAATTTGTAGTAAGGGGTTCTAAAGTGATTTCTTCTTGATGGCAGGCTCTTGAGCCATTCCGACTGGGGCTGGCGGTCCAGGTCGTTCAGATCTGTATGGAGGAAGTCAGATCCGAGAGAGCGTGGAGAGAGACCTCAGGCCTGGCCCAGTCCCACTTCCCATGAAGCCTGACTGGACAGTCAACTCTGCAGTTCTGAGAAACTTCGCATTTTTAAAAATGGCTTTTAAAGCATGATTCTTTCCAGGAGGCAAGAGAATGCGAGCTAGAGAGCTTGCTGGAGAGTTTCAGATTCCTCAAAAAAGAAGTTGTTTTTTGCTGCAATAATTTCGATAATAAGGATGCTTTTTATAGCTGAAGAGTAGAATGGAAACATCACAGAGCAAATCCAGCATTTAGTGTTTCTTAGCTTTGGCTTAGAAATCTTGCTCCTTTGCTTCCTTATAGCTAACATGGGATTTTTTTTAAAGATTTATTTATTCAAAAGGCAGAGTTACAGAGAGGCAGAGGCAGAGAGAGAGAGAGAGAGAGAGGTCTTCCATCTGCTGGTTCACTTTCCAAATGGCTGCAATGGTGAGCTGGGCTGATCCGAAGCCAGGAACCAGGAGCTTCTTCTGGGTCTCCCACGTAGGTGCAGGGGCTCAAGAACTTAGGCCATCTTCTACTGTTTTCCCAGGGCATAGCAGAGAGTTTGGTTAGAATTGGAGCAGCCAGGACTCGAACCGGCGCCCATATGGGATGCCGGCACTGCAAGCTGTGGCTTTACCCGTTATGCCACAGCGCCGGCCCGAATAGATAAAATCTTAAAGAGGGTGGCAGGGAGAGAGGGGGAGAGAGATGGAGAACGTGGAAATTCCGAGAAATGCCAAGAAAGGACAATAGTGGGAAGAGGTATTTCACATAATTAGATAGACGCTGTCCTGTAGCCTCAGTATGCAGGGTGGTAAGGAGACCAGTTCATGGCTGGGAGCTACAGGGTGGGGGCAGTAGGGAGATTGGAGGCTAAACTATCCAGGGTGGGCTCAGAGTGGATGTGATTCTTGGGAGGAAAGAAGTGAGAGGACAGGGAGACAGGACACTACGACCCTGTGGCCAGACAGGACATCGTGACCAGAGAAGACATGAAATATGGAAATTTAGGCTTAAAAAAAAAACTGATGGCAATGTCTATGCTGTAGCATTGAGAATGGATTTCTTAGTTGGAGAGTGACCCCTAGATGAATAAGAAAAACCAATCAAGAAATACAAAATTAGAATGGACAATAGTTGGGAGAGGAAGAAGCCAATGTCTACCCCCAGGGACGCCTGGTAGAGCTCACCCAGGAGCAAGGTGATTTGACATGCACCCTCTCTTCAAAGTCCGAAGTGCAAAAACTCCCTTCTTACATCTGCAGAGACTGAAGCTCATGGGTTAGATGCATGGTCAATGTCACATGGTCTGTACATGGTCTGAGCCGAAGGTGGTCCTGCCTGGCTCTGAAGCCCGTCCATGCCACGGTCCTCCATCCCACCCTGTCCTGTCTCCCTCCCCAACCCTGGACACTTTGGCAGGAAAATGCCCAGGGAAGTTTCACCAGGGTCCCTCTCCACCTTGACAATGCTCCTGCCCATCCCCTTCACCAGCCAAGGGCAATCATGCATGGAGGGGGAGGCAGGGGGTGCTCAGAAATTCAGGGGAACCATGTATGACGCACAAATCACGTGTGGATTTCCATCGTGTGCACCCAGATCAGCTTATCTCTTCATTCCACTTGCCCGTGAACATTCTGAAGCTCCCTCAGGTTCGCCCTCAGGCCCCTGCAGTTTAAACAGCCTGGCAAATATTTAGGAGAGGGGCTTGTGCAGTTCATAAGCGCCCTTGCCACAGCTGGGCTTTGACTCCTAGGCACCACGTGATGACAAGGGATTTCAACAGCACCTTTTTGGAGCCCTCTCCAGCCCCCCGTGCACAGCTGCAGCCGTCAGATACTGCGTGGGAGAAAATCAGCCACCTCTGAGGCTTGCATCTGTCCTGGACATCAACCCTGTCAGTATTGCCAAAACCCCACATGCTTATCTTGCCTCTGTCAAAATCCCTCTCCTTTAACCCCTGCCCCAAATTAACGAACCCTTCCAAGGAGGAAAAAATTCAATTTAGTCAATGTTCATAGCTTTCACAGATCTCATGCGGTATCTTTAGAAACAAGGCTTTTTTTTTTTAAGATTTATTTATTTGAAAGTCAGAGCTACACAGAGAGAATCCCATGTTAGCTATAAGAGAGAGAGAGAGAGAGAGAGAGAGAGAGAGAGGTCTTCCATCTGCTGGTTCACTCTCCAATTGGCCTCAACGGCCAGAGCTGCACCAATCTGAAACCAGGAGCCAGGAGCTTCCTCTGGGTCTTCCCATACACGTACAGGGGCCTAAGGACTTGGGCCATCCTCTGCTGCTTTCCCAGGCCATAGCAGAGAGCTGGATCAGAAGTGGAGAAGCCAAGACTTGAACTGGCACCCACAAGGGATGCTGGCACTGTAGGCAGTGGCTTAATCTGCTATGCCACAGTGCCAGCCCTGAAACAGGACTTTTGGGCAAGTATTTATCCTAGCAAGGAGGGCCCTAAGTAAGACTCCCACATCCCATACCACAGTAGTGGAGACGCCCAACTCTGCCTGCTCTGTGCCTGGGCTCAACTCCTGCCACCAGCCCCCACCCCCCCTTTCTCCCAATGCAGACCTGGAGAGGCAACAGGGATCACACAGTGAGTGGGTTTCTTCCACCCACATGAGAGATGAGGACTGCATTCCCAGCTGCCTGCTTTGGCCAGCCCAACAGGCATTTGAGAAGTGAACCAGCATAGAGGAACTATCTTTCTCTCTGTCCGTTTTGCTCTCTGGCTCTCAAATAAATTTTAAATTTTTTAAAAAGAACTATGACTTCAGTCATTTGTTCAGATATTTGCTTTCTAGTTACTGAGGGAGGTGTTCTCAGACACTATGATCTACTACAGCCCATACTTAGGGAATGAATAGAGGGAGGACACAGTGTAAACCCCTCAGAGGGAGAGGAGCCCCGTGAGAATCGGTCTCATTGTACCCCACGTCCCCAGCTTTATTGCAACATGGCTCAGAAATGGCTTCACCACGGACCAGCCTTTCTAGGGTGGGCACTTGTAGCCCCAGTTCTTGTTGAGCGGAAGGAGGGAACCCCTCTGCAACGCTGTCCTGGGAGACACCTGACATGGGCAGAGCAGCCTCGCTGGGCCAGGAGCTTGGGCTCACTCACTAAAGCTCTCCCAATTAACCTTCTGGAGTGCTGTGGAACTAGAAACAAATGAAGGGCTGTGTTTTGGGATTTGAATGGGAAACTTCTTGATAATGCTTTTGTGTCTTCTGATGGATCAGATACCAATTTCTGGAAGTTAAGAAGCTAACCTGGCAGCATTAAGCTTCTTTGTGGAGGAGAAAGTTAAATTAGGAAAGGAGGAAAGTGGAGGTGACAATGGCCAATTGAGGCCAGGGTGTAGTTTTCCCAAGTTAAAGTTTGAAACTCAGAAAATGTTTTCCTTCCTCCCTCCCTTTCTCTCTCTCTCTCTCTCTCTCTCTCTCTGCCACAGCACTGGCCCCAACAATGTCTTTCTTACTTTGAGTAATTTTAGGACAAGACTTGTGTCATTAGGCAGTTAGACTCCTTTGTGCTACTTGTACCTTGTGGTTTTCCTTTCCTGAAACATGTGATTTTTTTTTTTTTTGACAGGCAGAGTGGACAGTGAGAGAGAGAGACAGAGAGAAAGGTCTTCCTTTTTGCTGTTGGTTCACCCTCCAATGGCCGCTGTGGCCAGCGTGCTGCGGCCGGTGCGCCGTGCAGATCTGAAGCCAGGAGCCAGGTACTTATCCTGGTCTCCCATGGGGTGCAGGGCCCAAGCACCTGGGCCATCCTCCACTGCACTCCCTGGCCACAGCAGATAGTTGGCCTGGAAGAGGGGCAACCGGGACAGAATCCGGTGCCCCGACCGGGACTAGAACCCGGTGTGCCGGTGCCGCAAGGCAGAGGATTAGCCTAGTGAGCCGCGGCGCCGGCCGAAAAATGTGATATTGAAAACAACATCTTAAGCTGCACAGAGAAGACCTGAAGAAAGAAACCTGAGGTCATGCTTGAACCTTCAAGGGCACCGAGGGCCCAGTGGAAGCAATGGAGAAGCATCCAGAAGTGGGAGAAGGTTGGGGAAGAGCTGGGCTGCGCCCACACAGCTTCCTTTTCCCTGCTGCTGGAGTCCAGCTCTTCTTCGCCTTTGGCAGAGTTGGTTTTCTTCTGAATGAGGAAAGCTGGATGCACGGCTGGCCTGCGGTCGTCAGAGGAACACTGGAGAGCTGAGCCAGCTACGAGGAAGGAGAGGGAAGCAACAAAGCCGTGGGAGGGCCTTCCACTCGGGGGAGACCGTCCCTGGGATGCTGCTGTTTTGCTGCACCGGAAAGTAACTTGTGTCAATCGTTAGGATTTGGGGTCATGGAGAGAAAGTAAATTACATTCAGTCTTAGCTTAACTGAGTCTAGGAAAAGTGCAAAGCACTTGAGAATTTTTTTTTTTTTATAGAAAATGGTCAGGGAAGGGAGTTTGACCCGGCTGTTAAGACATCTGCATCCCATTTCCGAGTGCCTGGGTTTGATACCTAGTCCGTTCCTGACTCCAGCTTCCCGCTCATGCAGACCTTGGGAAGTAGTGGCGATGGCTCAAGTGATTGGGAGACCCGGATTGAGTTCCTGGCTCCAGGGTTCAGCTCCAGTCCGGGAGCAGTTGTGGGCATCTGGGGAGTAAACCAGAGGATAAGACTGCTCTCTCTCTCTCTCTCTCTCTCTCTCTCTTTCTTTCTATCTCTGCTTCTGAAATCAATAAAAATGTAAAAAATCATTTAAATAGAGTGTTTTGACACATTGGTTGCTCTTCAGTTTTCCACAAGCTTTGCTCATAAGAAATACAACGTGGTAGATTCTGTGAATCGCTCAGCATTCGCTCCAAACCCCTCACTCATCACGTGCTCCTCTGTACTACAGAGTCTTAAAAGCTAAAACTGCATTTTCTTCACTCTTTTGCAGCCAAACCTCCATATAGGATTTTGGATTCTTTGGACTGATGCGTTGGCATGAAACTTGGATTTGGAGCTGTGTAATGTGTGGAAAGAGGCGGGGCTAGAAATTTCCACATCTGCTGGTGCAGATGGCGACAGAGGCATCGTGGTCCAACCGCAGCCACTCCTTGGTTCTGCTCTATCCAACAGCCAGGGAAGGTGATTTCCCAACAATACAGAAGCAGCTGGGAGTTGCTCCCCGTAGCTCAATCAGCACCTGTCCCTCCACGCTTCTCTGCATCACGCAATGCTTGGTGATAATTCTCTTTGCGCTCACATTAACTCGAGTATAGCTTCCACTGTCTACAGCCGCATGCCATGTGCCAACTGTGCCAGACGCCTGGGAAGCCATCGTCCTCATCATCTCCACCGTTCAGTTCTGAGTGCCTGGCACTGTGCAGCCTGTCACTGGGGAGAGATCGACCTGTGGACACCATAGCACCCCAGTTAGTGATCCAGGGGTGCTTGCAACATCTGCTGCTCCTTGACTTGACTGCCTTCAAATTTCTCCTGAAATTCCACTCTTAGGACTTCATTTCTTATGTAAGATCTTTGTTTTCTCCTTCATCCCTACTGTTCCCTTAGGCAAAGCACCCCCTTGGAGCATCTCTGGTGTGCAGTGACTTTTACAGGAAGAGAGGTTCCTCTCTGTTCTGTTCCCTGGGGGCAGGTTGTGGAGGGGGTGGGGGGAGTGTATCAGATCCGAAGGTGATGCATACCAGGTCAGCCCGTTTACAAAGGCATAGCTCTTCAGTCAGTCTCTGGTCCTTTACAACTTAACGCAAGGGTGTTGCAGGTCTTGGTTGAGAGGTGATTTTGATGGTGTAGAATTAGGGGTGGGGAGAGCTATAGAACAAAAAGGAGTCAGAGTTTGGGAAATCCCCCTGCATTGGGTCACTGCTGGAGTTGGAAGGTGTAGTGGTGATCAGAGCGGGGGAATACTTCCACCATGCATTTTGCTGAGGGTGGGCCAAGCCTAATCGCCTTCGAATGTGACAGAACTGGGAATGCTGACTCATGCGGATGAGACGAGGGTGTGTGAACAGAGGGCAAGCCATGTGACTGCTCTTTTTTTCTTATTTATTTGAGAGAGAGTGTGGGTGCATTCCCATCTGCTGATTTACTTCCCAGATGCCCCCAATGGCCAGGGCTGGGTTGAGACTGAAGCCAGGAATCAGGAACTCAATCCAGGTCTCCCACATGGGTGACAGGAACCCAATCACTTGAGTCAACAATGCTGCCCCCTCCCTGAATTAGCATCAGCAGAAAACTAGAGTAGAAACCGGAGAGGCTGGTATCAAACCCAGGTGCTACAATGTGGGATGTGGGCATTTTACCCAGTAGGCCCAATGCCCACCCCATGCTGATTCTTTCTAAGGAGTATTTCAAGAAATTCATGGCAAGTTAGAATTAAAAAATAAGTTTATTTTGCTGCAAAACTCTTTGAAATCCATGCAGTTTGTTCATAATACAGACTCCCCATGAAGACATCTTGTGTTTGGAAGAAAACGAAGCAAAACGCAGAGAGGAGTAAGTCCACTCCGAGACAAGGCAGGGCTGCTGGAATTTCTCTCCTGACTAATCCAGGGAGGGTTTGGAAGGATGGAGGGTGTGATTTTTTTTTTTTCCTTTTTGTCTATCATGGATTTAAATACTTTCAGTGGAATGATTTTAAGGAGCTATTTAGAGGCAAGGGGAGTGACTGGTCCAAAGAATCCTGGGTTTTTAACGGGAGAAGGCTGAGATGAAATCATGACAATCATTTGCAGGTTTCAACAAATGGGTTCATCCTGAGAGCCTCTCTTGCCTTCCCTGGGAGACTCAGGAACAATTTCACAGCTATCTAATTTTAATCTTCACAGCATCTTTGTGAGGTAGGGAAGAAGAATATTCTGACACTTTTTTTTTTTTTAACAGATCATAAAGTTTCATGACAAGTATTTTCCAGAAAATCACCTGGGGGCCAAGGTGTGAATCCAGCTGGAGGCTTGCCCTCTGAAAGCACAGCTCTGCTTGTTGCTGGAGGGTTTTGTCTGGGCAGTTCCAGTCTGACAGCGCTGGATTCGTGAGAATGTTAGTGATGGACGCTTTCCCACGGCTTGGAGAGTGGACCGTCCGTAGAACTTGCCTTTATTTTTGCTTGGCATTTTAGAGAGGATTCAGAGCTGCAGAAATTTCTCTGCTACAGGAAGCTGTTGAACCTTAGGCGCTCTCTCCTGTGCTGCAGCTTGAAAAGCCTTTCCTGGAATATGACTGCTAAGGAGAGGTAGGATTTAAAAAAAAAAAAAAAAAAAGAAGACATTGCTAGTCATTATCTTCATACCTCTAATTGTCTGAAGGAAGAACTAATCCCATTGATCTGCCCAGCTAAGTTTTACCCCTGGCAGTAACACACACTTTAGCTTCTCACAATGGTGAGGAATAATAGACAAACACAGCTCATTCACTGTGGGTTGTGAAGGCCCTACATCTAATGGAACTTCTCTCTTTGTGTAACTTGGGATTTGAAATGCGCAGCATGGAAGGAGTTGTGTTCCACCAAGGGGCATGATAAAGACCTTGGTGTTAAAGATCTCTCTGTTTTAAACAGATTTGATTATGACAGGTGACTGATTTAGTTTTGATCCTAATTTCTTGTCAAAGGAAAGCATAAAGTATCTCCTTTTCATGTGTAATTTAATTGTTAGAAAAGCTTGAGGCTGGAAGTCCCTTGTGAAGCCAACATCTTTTTGCTTTTAAAGCAGATTTGGGTAAAATGAAGGATTTTGCTGGTTATATACAGGGCTCAAGGCCAACTGGTTTCCCCTTTATGCTAAAATTGAATGCTTGAATGTGATGACGTGCCTTGCAATTGACTCTCCCCAGAACTAGGAAGTTCTAATATAATGTACTTAACCTACAAAACCAAGATTCCTATAAAATTTCATCAGCATAGATTTTAAGTGCTTCAGGAAAGAGACTTCAAATTATTTTTATTTTATTTATTTGAGAGGCAGAAAATCTTCCCACAAGCTAATTCATTCTCCAAATGCCAGTAACAGCCAGGCCAGGCTGAAGCCAGAAGTCAGGAAGTCAATCCAGGTCTCCCATATGAATGGCAGGAAACCAACTAGCTGAGCCAGCCACCTGCTGCTTCCCAGGGCGTGTATTAGCAGGAAGCTGGAATTGGAACTGAGCTGGGATACGAACCCAGGCACTCAGGCATTTGGTATGAGACTCAGATGTCCCAAATGGTGTGCTAACCACTGTGCCCAACACCTGGCCCAGGAAAGACACTTGATGTGCAGGAGCATTGCTGGCAGGCTGCTCTTGGTTGAATCAAAAGTGAGAGGATTTATTCCGAGATAATCGTGCTTCATCATTGTCTAGTTTTGTATGAAAAAAATGAACCGTAAGGCAGTCAGCCCTGTATGTTGTTGAAACCTCCAGATTCAAACCTTGTAAAATTCTGCAAATTCCTGGGGAAATGTTCTACAGGAAATAAAGGGAGGTATTGCAGTCTTAGGTGATAAGAAGAGGCAAAGTCCTAGAAAAGGAACCCCATTTTGAATTAGAACTTTGCATTCAGAAAACCTAAATACTCCCTTTTCCATGCCAATATATATGCTGTTGTATGTTTTTTAGTTTGGTATTGTTTTTATTTTTAAGTACCTGTTTGTATGGATTTCACTTTTTTTTTTTTGCACCAAAATAAACTTCTAATTCCATCCCCATGAACCTTTGGAAGTAGCCTATATATAGATGGGATCAGAAAATACCCTGGCCCACATTCTTAGGGCCTATGAAGGTCTTAATCAGGTCCTGCCTTGACTCATGCCACCGTCTTCTGTGCAAAACACACACACACACACACACACACCATTGCTCATTTAATAAAATGCAAACTTCTCAGCCTGCTCCTCCCCAAACCTGCACAGCACTGCCCCACCCTCATGATGGGACTTGGAGTGTTCTTTGTGGAAAGGGGCACTGGCAGGTGCAAGGGGACAGAGGCAGGAAAGCACCCTGGTGCCGGTGACAGTGCATGAGGTCACCTGGGGTTTGGGCCCACGTCTGCTCAGGCGCCAAGGCCGGCAATGCAGGTTTCTGGAAATCCCCTGTTGCGCACATTTTGTTGAGCTCCTCTCCATGCCAGAGAATGGTTACCAGAGGCAGGCAGAAATGAATAATTCACCATCCACGTCCCCGGCCCCTGCCTCTGCTGTGGAATTTGGGCACTTAACCGCTTTGATACCTGCGCGGGCCAAAGTTCCGGCAATAATGGCAACTTGTTTCCTGATTTTCACATACATCCTCCCCATATTAGGGCAGAATTAAACACCTTCAAAGATATTAACATAGAAACGCTGCTGCTATAAAGCCAGCCTGTGGCGGAGGCAACGAATGTGCACACACTGCGGCCTTTGCAAGACATGGAAAAGGCCCCTTTGTCATCCAGCCTAGAGTGGCTTTTCTCCTGCCACCCTCTGTGACAGCGAGCTGTTTCTCCCGCTTCCTCTCCTAGCAACAGCTGCATTCTTTCAGCCAGCCTTTGCCTCCTTCTCTGGGCAACCGTGGAAGTCGCTGGGGAGCCTGGAGGAGGAGGACGGGGCAGGAGGGAGAGGGGGTGGCTCAGCCTTCTGCTCAACTCTGGGAGGAAGCTGCTGCCCACAGCTCCGAGTGCCAGGAAAATTCCTGGGGGAGGCCTGAGGGACGTGCTCAGGGATCCTATGTGATCCTCGTGGTGCAAGCTCACAGTCAAATGATCACGGCTGAAGCTATTCTAAGGGTGATGTGGCAGGAACAGGAGGGAGAGCAGGCTGGAAAGGGAAACAAGGTGTGAAGTGAGCGCAGCAAACAAGGGTGCAAAGGTAAAGGGGAGCAAAATGATGGGGTTATGGGCACCCCCCGGGATGCATGAGAGGCAGCAAAGGATAAGAGGGCGAGACCTCATCAAGGCTAGCAGAGGAATAAGAGCTATTAGCAAAGCGAAGGTACATGATCTAGAATGAGCTGCCCCCTTGAGGTTCTGGGTCCTCCCTTTATGTAACCTGGAGGCATGGGGGGTGGTACTTTGGGTGGCTTTCCCCAGAAAGGGCGGGGATTCCCAGGAATGTGATGACTGCCCATTCTCTGGTCTCTTTAGGAAGTCTTGGATGTGTCAGGATGCTGGTGCACGATGGGAGCAGGAGTGTCAGCCATGGCAATTTTATTCTCATGACTTTTTAAAAGGGTGCATTTTATTTAGTTGCAAAGCAGAGTGACAGAGAGAGAGAGAGAGAGAGAGAGAGAATCTTCCTTCCACTGGTTCGTTCCCCAAATGGCTGCATCAGTCAAGGCTGGGCCAGGCAGAAGCCAGGAGCCAAGAATTCCATCCTGGTCTTCTACATGGGTGCAGGGGCCCAAGCACGTGAGCCTTCTTCTGCCTTCCCAGGCGCATTAGCAGGGAGCTGGATTGGAAGAGGAGCAACCAGGACTTGAACTGGCACTCCAGTGTGGGAAGCTGACATTGTAGGCTGTAGCTTAACCTGGTGTGCTACAAGGCTCGCCCCTATAGTGGTTTTCTAATAGGCTACAGGTCAGGATGGGCACGTGGTCAGCAGCCACGTTGGATATTTTCGCCAGCACGGTTCTGAGCAGCAGCTTTGCTACATAGTGGTTTGGAGTAGCTGGCCATGGGAGGAGTTTCAGTGAAAAGTCTGGGAGCAGGTATGGTGACGTATCTCCTCCAGCTCTTTCTCTGATCCCTCACCGTCTCCTGACCTGAAACAGAAGGAGGAAGAGACAATCAGTTAGTTAAAGTGGCTCGATGTGCCCTCTAGTGTTAACAGAAGCCTCATGGGATCCCGCCTGACATGTGATGGCTGCGATGATGAAGACCACGCTGGGCAGTAGCACCTGAGGCACAGGCTGGCTTTCCTGCCTCTTATTTTAGGATGCCCAAGCCCCAAATAATGCAACTCGAATGGCATAAACTGGAGCGAAATTAAAACAGGGGCAGTGTTTGGCACAGCAGCCAAGAAACCTCTTGTCCTATCAGACTGCTTGGGTTTGGGTTGAGTCCTGGCCCTGCTTTTTTTTTTTTTTTTTTTTGACAGGTAGAGTTAGTGAGAGAGAGAGACAGAGAGAAAGGTCTTCCTTCCATTGGTTCACTCCCCAAATGGCTGCTACGGTAGGCGCTGTGTTGATCCGAAGCCAGGAGCCAGGTGCTTCCTCCTGGTCTCCCATGCAGGTGCAGGGCCCAAGCACTTGAGCCATCCTCCACTGCACTCCCGGGCCACAGCAGAGAGCTGGACTGGAAGAGGGCCTAGAACCCGGCACCCATATGGGATGCTGGTGCCGCAGGCGGAGGATTAACCAAGTGAGCCACGGCGCTGGCCCCTGGCCCTGCTCTTGATTCCAGCTTCCTGCTCACGCACACCCTCGGATGCGTTGGTGAAAATTCAAGTTCTCACGCATGTGGGAGATCTGGATGGAGTTCTCTGTCTCTCGAATAAATCAAACTAAATGAACTGAAAATGAACTAAGGCATTTAAAAACTAATGTGCTCTCTGATTTATCCTGAACAAATTACACATGCTTGCATTATTGGCCAGGCTTACTCAACTGGGTTCTTTAAATATAGTTACTCATTTAATCATCACAACAACCCTTGGCAGAAGGTACTATCGTTATGCCCGTTTTCCAGAGGGGGGTACTATTATTACTGAGGCACCAGTTACAGTGACTTGTGAGCTGAAGGGCTTTGCCCTGCAGCCAGGGCACCGTGTGCTTCCTGGTGCTGCTGCCTTATGTGGGGCAACACATGCAGGCTCTCACCATCCGGCACACACATGGCAGCTACAACTCCGTCCTCCCATTCTGTAGCTCTGAGACATTCCCACAGCGAATATGGCAAGGAAGAGGGAAGGCAGGAGGGAGGGAGGGAGGGCGGGCCTTTGGGTCTCCTTGTGTACGCCTTTCCACCCCTCGTTTGGTGCGGTAGGAGAGGGGCACAGCTTCCTGGGCACTCCTGAACATTGGCACACGAGGACTCTCCTTGTTCATAACCGAGACTTCGTAGGAAGCAACATGACAGCACTGCCACAAGTTCATGGAGACTGGAATGAAAGGCGAAGCTTAGGGCTGAGCCTTTGGCCTAGTTAAGATGCCACTGGGGACTCTTATCCCATGCTGGAGTCCCTGGGTTCTAGTCTTGCCTCCAACTCCCGTTCCAGCTTCTTGCTGGTGCAGGCCCTGGGGAGCAGGAGGTGATGGGGCAAGGAGTGGGTCCCCGCCATCCATGTCAGAGACCCGGATTAAGTCCTTGGAGAATGAATCAAAGATGAGGGATGTCTTTCTGTCTTTTGAATGAAAATAAGAAACTAATTAGTGTAAAATATTTTTAAGATTAGTGTATTTTGGTGCAAAAAAATTTTGAAATCCACCCATACAAACAATCTTCCAAATGTTCATGGAAACTGGGCTGGTGCTGTGGCTCAATAGGCTAATCCTCCGCTTGCAGTGCCAGCACACCGGGTTCTAGTCCCGGTCAGGGCGCCAGATTCTGTCCTGGTTGCCCCTCTTCCAGGCCAGCTCTCTGCTGTGGCCCGGGAGTGCAGTGGAAGATGGCCCAAGTGCTTGGGCCCTGCACCCGCATGGGAGACCAGGAGAAGCACCTGGCTCCTGGCCAGTATACCGGCCACAGCGGCCATTGTGGGGGTGAACCAATGGAAAAGGAAGACCTTTCTCTCTCTCTCTCTCTCACTGTCCACTCTGCCTGTCAAAAAAAAATAAGTAAATAAAAAATTTAAAAAATATTCATGGAAACTGAATATTATGGAAAAAAAATTTACATGAATTTCCAAAAATTTTTTTGCACCAAAATAAACTTATATTTAAAAATTACTTTTAATTCCATTTTTTCCCTTAAAAACTTGAATTTTTTTTTTGAGAAACAGAGAGTGCTCTCCTCTGCTGCTTCACTCCCCAAATACCCACCATGTCTGGAGCTTGGCCAGTGCTGGCTCAAAGCTGAAGCCTGGAGCTGGGAGCTCCATGTGGGACTCCCTGCAGCTGGCAGGAATCCAATTACCTGAGCCATCAGTGCTGCCACCTACAGTCTGCATCAGTAGGAAACTGGATCTGGAAGCAGGTATCAAACTCAGGCTCTCCAATGTGGGACACGATCAGTGTCTTAACTGTCAAGCCAAATGCAACTTGACTTTCAATTGTTTCCCCAGGAGCTTCTTGGAGAAGCCTGGTACTTGGGGGGTCGAGGGAGCACATTTGTGCCCAGGGATAAGCTGGTGCCTTGTAATAGCTGCTGCTTACATTTCGCACCTCCTACCCCCAACCGTCCCCACCCTGGGGAGCCACTCTGCCAGGCTTCCTGTACATTGGATTGTGGGTTTTTGGAGGCTCATCCATCTGAACAACCTCTAGTGATTCTCATGTTGTGAGTTAGGGAGCGTCTGTCTGGTGATCTGGAATAATCCAGTTCTTAGGCTCTCGCTGCGGCCACAGCCGAAATGTGACCTCAGGGTGGTTAATGCATTCACAGGCTGAGCAAAAATGACAGAGCCCTGAGATTTTTGCAGTGGGCATGCTGTGCCTCACTTTATCTTGTCAGTTCCCTGGGGATCTTTTCTGACCTTAAAAGGTTTTTTTAAGCTCTTGACTTTGGGAAAGTTTCAGCCAGCAATGTTTTTGACTTCAAAGTGAGCTGTGGCCGGGAGATTATTTCTGGCATGTGTCATCGAGATAAGGTGAGTGTGTGTGGGGGGAGGGTTGGGGAGGGGGAGGCACACCATGGGTGGGCTTTCAAAATGGGCAATGTTTTGATCATTCTTAATCTAAGCCCCTTTAGTGGCCCCAGATCCCAGAATGTCTCATCGTGGGAGCTAATGTCCGCAAATAAACCTTTCTAACCAGGCCTCTGCTGTGTGGTCAGAATGCATCCAGGGGAGGGGATGGGATCTTTTGTCAGAAGAGCGGCCTGTCCGTCCTATCCGGAGACTTCAGGGCCCAGGGCTTGAGCACCTGCCACCATGCCTCTCACCTGCTCCAGGTTTTGTTCTTGGCTTGTGTCTTCCATTTTAGTTCTTGCTTCCCCGCGGTGGCTCATGTGATACATTCTCTCATTCTCCCCAAGTTCCTTTAGGAAAAAGCAGGTGCCTGGGTGCAGACACCCCGCCCGTGAGCCAGCAGTGCCGGCTTTACTAGGATCCCCGTCGGGTGACAGTGGGTGAGCCACACATTCTGCTGGAAGGAATGGCTGTCTGGGATCTGACCTCAGCAGGACTGGAGCATGATGTCTGACTTCCGGCAATGTAGGGCCCAAAGAACCTCCTCTTCTTCCTCCTCCTCCTTCTTTTTAAAGATTTATTTATTTATTTATTTATTTATTTAAAAGGCAGGGTTACAGAGAGAGGCAGAGGCAGAGGCAGAGAGAGATCCTTCAGCTGCTGGTTCACTCCCCAAATAGCCACAACAGCCGGGGCTGGGCCAGGCCAAAGCCAGGAGTCAGGAGCCAGGAGCTTCTTCCGGGTTCCCCCCGAGGGTGCAGGGACCCAAGTGCTTGGAGAATCTTCTACTGCTTTCCCAGGCCACAGCAGAGAGCTGGATGGGAAGTGGAGCAGCTGGGACTGGAACTGGTGCCCTCATGGGATGCCAGCAGCACAGGCAGCAGCCTAACCCACTGCGCCATGACACTGGCCCCTACAAGTTCCTTCTTTTACCTCTCTGGGGATTTGCTATTTGAGTCTGAGGAATAAACTGGCAGTAGTTAGGAGGAGAGGCAAAGGACATTATTAGGTGCATAGCACAGGACAGTGAGTATCCATTAGCCCAGGGGAGAGGAACAGGTGTCAAGATGTTTGGAGAGATGAATGGGCCCCAGGAGCAGACATTGTGAGGAGTCATTTGGGTTAATAGACAGTCAGGGTGGTCCCAGCGGAATGTGGGGTGTAAAATGCTTGCTTCCCCCCAAAAGGTTATCTTTAGCAAGAACAAAATGTCTGCCCTCCTTCCTTCCTTCAGAATCTCTAAATTTACCATGAGAATAGCAAGGGAGTTTACAGTTTATTGTAAAAACAAGCTAGGGCCGGAGCTGCAGCTCAATAGGCTAATCCTCCACCTAGCGGCGCCGGCACACCGGGTTCTAGTCCCGGTTGCCCCTCTTCCAGGCCAGCTCTCTGCTGTGGCCAGGGAGTGCAGTGGAGGATGGCCCAAGTGCTTGGGCCCTGCACCCCATGGGAGACCAGGATAAGTACCTGGCTCCTGCCATCGGATCAGCGCAGTGCGCCGGCCGCAGTGCTCCAGCTGCGGCGGCCATTGGAGGGTGAACCAACGGCAAAAGGAAGACCTTTCTCTCTGTCTCTCTCTCTCACTGTCCACTCTGCCTGTCCAAAAAAAAAAAAAAAAAAAAAAAAAAAAAAAAAAAACCAACAAAAAACAAACAAACAAAACAAAACCAAACAAAAACAAGCTAGGTATCCCACCCTGTGATGCCAGACAGGATAAAGAATGTAAACCAGGTCTATTTTGGGGGTTGTCCCACCTTATTGATGGACAGTTTCGTCCCCAGAATTGTACTTCAAAACCCCAGTGCCACAGGCTACTTTGGGTTTTGCTTCTCTTGCAGCTCTCCTGCATGCCACTCTGGCTAGAGGTCTTTGACTCCAATAAATCTTGCTTTTAAACCTTTAAATCTCGCTTTTCTCTTTGCCTTGTCTACGTGGAAATTCTTCTTCCAAGTGAGACAAAGAACCGAGGTAAAAATAATTTCTCCGTTGCTGTTTTCCTGTAACAACAGGAGCTTAGAACAAAGTTTGTCTGGGCTGAGTGTGGAGTCCACTCTAATCCGCTTTCCTGCTGGTTAATCTCTCTCGGCGATAGATTAGAGGGAGGGGGCTCAAGACAGTGGCATTGCTTCCAGAGAAACTCCCCAGAAAAGAGAACTCCAGGACAGCCCCTCGTCACTCTGTGTGGAGAAGGAGGGGCCAAGAGCCAGAGGTCAGAGAGGCCTTGGTTCTGAGACTGCTTTTGAGTTGGAAGTCCTCAGCCATAGTTTTGGGGTATCATTTGCTGAGCTCCAACATCGAAAAGTTCAGATTCATGATGAAGGCCCATCCCATGAGAGGCTTTGCAGGGGGTCGGGGGATGCAGGTGGGGAGTAGCCCCACCCTTGAACTTGAGAAACAAGCCAGGCCCAGGAAGAAAGAGTAAAGCAAAGTCCACAAACTGTAGAGTAAGATAAATGCCGAGACAGGCCAGCAGGGAGAGCTCAAAAGAGGCAGCAGACTCCTCTTCCTTTCCAAGCTGGCCTGCTCATTCGGACGTGGCCAGGCAGGCATTTTCCAGGCAACCAGCCGAGGGCCGGCTTTACTGAGTGGCGGAGCAGGCAGTGGTGTGATTTTAGGCAGGGCTCCCAGCCCCAAATAGCAGGTACTGTGTTACAGCAGGTACATTTTGTTATGACTTTGTTCTTCTGGGTCTTGAAGCTCTCATCTTGGTGAGGTCATCCTTTCCCATGATGCTCGTGATGGGACTACCAGTCACACAGAGCTTCTGTCTTGATGCTCAGCTCCATCTTTCACGGTGGGGATGAGGAAATGAATTGACAGCCAGTAGACATAAACCCCAGCTGGGAAGTGGCTTGGGATGGACATTCGAGGAGAGTTCAAGCGTAGTGGTAGAAGAAGCCCTAGCTTCTTCTGTTAGGGGCAGGCTCAGGCTAGTCACTGAGATCCCCCCAAGATAACAAGAAACACTTGAGGCCCGGTGCTGTGGCCCACTAGGTTAATCCTCTGCCTGCAGTGCCTGCATCCCATATGGGTGCCGGGTTCTGGTCCTGGCTACTTCTCTTCCAGTCCAGCTCTCTGCTGTGGCCTGGGAGGGCAGTGGAGGATGGCCCAAGTGCTTGGGCCCGTGCACCCACATGGGAGACCAGGACGAAGCGCCTGGCTCCTGGCTTTGGATTGGCGAAGCACATCCATGGTGGCCATTTGGGGGGTGAACCAATAGAAGACCTTTCTCTCTCTCTCTCTCTCTCTCTCTGTCTGTAACTCTACCTGTCAAATAAATAAATAAAAATCTTTAAAAAAAAAAAAACACTTGAGGGTGGGTTTGGTTTGGTTTGGTTTTTGGTGAATTTAAAATTCATCATAGCACTTCACACTGAAAGACCTACAATTTTGTCTGAATATTCTATTAAGAATTTCACATACGAGAATAATTATGCACACACACACAGACTTGATTCATTCTTTACTCTCTGATTCAACAATTATTTGCTGGACACATACTACATGCCAGCTACTATTCTTGGTGCCAGGATTACAACAGTGATGGAAGTATACAAATCTCTGACCTCACAGAGCTTGCACTCTAGTTGGAGCAGACAGATAATCAACAGGGCATCATCTTATCCAGTGGCAGTTTTCCATTCACATCTCATTAGGTCTCTTACTCTTCCCTCTAGAAATACTTTCTTCGCTTTGTTTCTGAGATTCTACATCCTCTTACCTTACTGTTTAGCTATCTTATACCCTGCACTGGGTACTCTTCATTTTCCTGATTTAACATGGTGAACCCCAGAACTGAGCCCCCAACTATTTCTTTTGTTTTAAGATTTTATTTATTTATTTGAGAGGTAGAGTTACAGACATTGAGAGAGAGACAAAGAGAAAGGTCTTCCTTCCGTTGGTTCACTCTCCAAATGGCCGCCATGGCCAGAGCTGTGCCGATCCAAAGCCTAGAGCCAGGAGCTTCCTCTAGGTCTCCCACGTGGGTGCAGGAGCCCAAGCACGTGGGCCATCTTCCACTGCTTTCCCAGGCCATAGCAGAGAGCTGGATTGGAAGTGAAGCAGCCAGGACTTGAACCGACACCCATATAGGATGCCAGCACTGCAGGCAGCAGCTTTACCTACTAAGCCACAGCGCTGGCCCCAATTTCAGAACTTTTGCATCAAAATAATTTGAAAGGCAGAGAGACAGGTGGAGAGAGACAGAGGCAGAGATATCATCCATCTGTGGTTCACTCCCCAAACGCCTGCAATAGCTGGGGCTGGGCCAGGCTAAAACCAGGAAACCAGAACTCAATCCAGTTCTCAAGTACTTGTGGCATCATCACTGCCTCCTAGGGTGTGTATTAGCAGGAGCTGGGAGAGGAGGTGGAGAGGGGACTCAAATCCGGGTACTCTAATAATGGGATGCAGGCGTCTAAGCTGCCATGCCAAACACATACCCCCAGGGAGATACATATTTTAAAAAGAGCTCAAATACAAGGAGAATGAAATGGTGGTTAACAGAGGTGGAGGAAGGGAGGGAAATAAATGGAGAGAGGGAGGTCCAACGACACCAAGTAGCAGATATGGAGGATGAACAGGTTTACAGATCCAATATGGAGCTTAACAGTAATAAAATCTTATTGCACTAGGGCTTTTTGTTAAAGAAGGACAGCAGCTCCTGCTTACCTGGGCTTCATTTTCTGCAGCATCAGCAGAAGTCAACCATGGTCCAAAAATGTTATATGGAAAATTCCAGAAATAAACAAATTCATTAGCTTTAGATTGGACATCATTTTGCTTGACTGATGAAAGCTTGCACCATCTCGTCCTGTTCCACTCTGCTTGTGAATCATCTCTTTGTCCAGTGCATTTTTGTTCTGTCCATGCCCGCCCACTAGGTACTTAGCAGCTGCCTCAGTTGTCAAACAGAGTGACCACGGCTTTGCAGTTCTTGTGTATGGGGTTTGGTATCAGCTGCCTTTTCGGATCTGCACTGGGGGTCCTGGAACATCTCCCCTACTCGTGGGGAGGGGACTGCCTTAGATGTTAGTTGCTCTAACCTTCCCTCCCCCAGAGGAAGTATGTGGCATGACGGATAGGGCAATCTGCTTCACTATGGTAACTCTGTCACTAGCTGCATTCTACAACACTGTGTTGCAAGCTCCTAATATACACAGTGCAATCTATTTTTTACAATGATGTGATAGTTTATTGAATACTGTTTATGGAATTTTTATTATGGAAAATTTCGAACACGCTTAATAAAAGATAGCATTGAATCCACCACCCAACTACAACAATAATGAACTCATAGTCATTCTTGCTTCATTTATACCCCTACGTATCTCCCACCTCCTCACTGGATTATTATTATTTTTTAAAAGATTTATTTATTTATTTGAAAGGCAGAGTTACAGAGAGGCAGAGAGAGAAAGAGGTCTTTTGTTTACTGGTTCACTCCCCATGTGTCTGCAACGGCTGGAGCTGAGCCGATCTGAAGCCAGGAGTCAGGAGCCTCCTCTGGGTTTCCCACATGGTGCAGGGGCCCAAGGACCTGGGCCATCCTCCATTGCCTTCCCAGGCCACAGCAGAGAGCTGGATCAGAAGTGGAGCAGCCGGGGCTCAAACCAGTGCCCACATGGGATTCTGGCACTGCAGGTGGTGGCCTTACCCGCTATGCCACAGCGCCGGCCCTTCACTGGTTATTTTTAAGCACATCCTACTCGTTGCATTATGTAACATGTGAGCTCTATGATGTATTATATTGTAAATGCAGATTGTAAAGAACCATGTGTAATATGATTGCCCTTTTTACAAGATAGGAGGGAGATACAGAGAGCCATCTCCCCAAATGCATACAACAGCCGAGGGTGGGCTGGGTAGAAGCTGGTGCCCTGGAACTCAATCTAGGTCTCCCACGTGAGTGGCAGGGACCCAGGTACCTGAGCCATCAGCCCTGCTTCCCAGGCTGTGCTTTAGCAAGGTGCCGGAATCTGGCAGAGCTGAGACTAGAACCCAGGCACTCAGAGAAGGGTTGCCGGTGCCCCAGGTGGCTTCTTAACCGCTACGCCAAACACCTGCCCCTGCTTTCATGTTTCTAAACTACGTATGTCTATAGAAAAAAGTCTGATAGGATGATTTCTCTTCGGTGAACATGTATTCCACGGAGAATAGATGGGTGTGGGCGGAGCAGGGGCGCTGATGCCAGATGTTGCAGCTCCATTCCTCTTGCAGTGGGATCACTTTGATTCAGGCTGTATAACTCACATGGAGAAGTAGGGATGACCAGCTGGTGGAGGTGAGGACTCTTTCTATCAGCCTCTTTTCTCCTTGGCCAGTCTGCAGCTAATAATCATCACATTAGCTTCTGTGGCTCCAGCAGTTTCTCAGTTTCCTGTCTCTTGCCATTTGCACTGGACTAGTCTTTGTTGGGGAATGCTAGCCTTGCTTTGGGGATTGTTTAGTAGCATCCTGATGTCTATGCATTGGAGGCCAGTGCGTCCTTGTCCCGCCTCCACCAGTTTTTTTTTTTTTTTTTTTTTTTTTTTTTTTTTTACAGGCAGAGTGGACAGTGAGAGAGAGAGAGAGACAGAGAGAAAGGTCTTCCTTTTGCCATTGGTTCACCCCCCAATGGCCGCCAAGGCCAGCACATCCCGCTGATCCGAAGCCAGGAGCCAAGTGCTTCTCCTGGGGTGCAGGGCCCAAGGACTTGGGCCATCCTCCACTGCACTCCCAGGCTACAGCAGAGAGCTGGCCTGGAAGAGGGGCAACCAGGACAGAATCCTGCGCCCTGACCGGGACTAGAACCTGGTGTGCCGGCGCCACAAGGCGGAGGATTAGCCTAGTGAGCCGCGGAGCCGGCTCACCTCCACCAGTTTTAACAACCAGAAATATCTTCAGACGTTGCCAAATGTCCCCTGGGAGGTAAACTTAGCCCTGGTTGAGAAAGAACCTCTGCCTTACAGTATGTGTGCAAGTGGAAACGTATGGTGTCCAGGAGACCAGCAGCAAGAATGTTCTATTTCACTCATTTTTCCAGCCGAAGTCTCAAGGAAGATGCAATTTGTGATCTGATAAAAGCTGCTATTGTGGCTTACTGCCCTGCACATTTAATTAAGCAACCTATGACACAGCGGTTAATGATTATCTGCATTTCTTGAAACATGTCCAGAAGTGACTGATTCAAGTTCAACAGGATGACAAAAGCAAGGGTCGTGAATGAAAGCTTGCTTGTCAGCCAAAACAGTGATCAGTTAAATTTTGCACTCCAGTTACCAACCAACCCATTCCATGATTCATTACCATCCTTGACACAGGAGAATATTGGCTGGAAGTTAAAAATGGGAGATCCCTTTCTAGAAAATTCATGATACTACCTACATATAAACAGCCCCATTTATTAGTTAAAAAACACACAGACTCAGTTACAAAAGATAAGGGAAAAGGGTATTTAAATATTGCATTCAATTCGGCTTTTTTTTTCCATAATGGAAACATTTTATTAGAGAACCATAGAAATGAGAAGAGGGAAAATATGAGGTCATCTTACCCACTCTCTTCAAAAGCTGCACTGTTCTGAATGCAGTCTCCTTCTGTCCTCCCCCCTCAGACAAGAATCTTATTAAATATTCCCATTTTAATTAAATAGGGTACTCCTCAGGACCTCCCCACCCCCCGGAGAAACTCAACAGACAGCAGAGGGTCTGTGTCCGTGTTTTCATGATCTCCAAGAGATGACTTCTTTAGTTAGTGGCACTATGTGGATCGCCTCTAAGGATCAGGAGATTACACACAAAGTGTGTGGCAGTTCAATAACATTTGGCCTGAAGAAGCTATTCAACTACTAGTCCTTGTTTTGGGGGCAGGCATTGTGGCAGGCCAGGCATCTCGTATCAGAGTGCAGGGTTCAGGTCCTTAGCATCTCTACTTCCAATCCAGCTTCCTGCTAATGCTTACCCTGGGAGGAAGCAGGTGATGGTCCAAGAGCTTGGGTCCCTGCCACCCATGGGGGAGACCCAGGTGGAGTTCCTGGCTCCTGGCTTGGATCTGGCCCAGCCCTAGCCGTTGTAGACATTGGAGCAGTAAGCCAGGAGATGGAAGATTCTCTCTCTCTCTCTCTGTCATTCTTCCTTTCAAATAAAGAAATCTTTTTTTTTTTTTAAATAGTAGTTACTTTTATTCTTTACCAATAAAGAAAATCCTCCCAGGATATGAGGCTGTCTCTCAGAGTTGGGGTTTGGAGTCCAAACCAGAGCCCATCTGCAATGGGGCTGCACATAAGAAAAAGGCAAAAGTCAATCACAAGGAAACTTACAGGAACGGCAAGGATGAGGTGTGGCCAGGGAATGAACTAGATGGAGCTGATAAGTTTTCTGACAGGCAGAAAAACAGCCCAAATGCTTTGTCCAGTGACAGAATGAGGGAAGAGGATTCTAAAGAGAAGGGTTCCATATGGAAAATTCCCCTCGGGGAATGGAGGAGGGCCTCCACCTTTGGTCTCTTGTCCAAGCTGGGCTCTGAAGGAGAAAGATGGAGGAGGCCTTAGGGGCAGTGTCACATACAAGCACAGAAAACAGAAAATGCAAGGGCAAGCATGGAGCATCGAGGTGCAGGAGGGGTGGGGGTGGGGGAGGAAGTGCTAAAAAAAAAAAAAAGAAAAAAAAGAAAAACCCAAAAGCACCCCAGATGGGTGTAATTCTAGCAACTGAAGCCGGGACGCTCAAGGCTGGGTCGGGTGCCTGTAGGTCAGGTGGGATGGCGCGGGCAGCCGCGGAGCATCTTGCCCAGAGATAAATTTGTCGCGCGCCTGTGTGCAAGGCGGCAGGGAGGTGTGTGTGGGGAGCTAAAATCATTAGCTCTGCCGCGCGCCATGGTAACTTCTGTTCCCTCTCCCTGCTGTCAGATGTCTTCCTGGCTGTTTCCCTCACCCCCTTCACCCCCGCACGTTTCGTAACACGGGGAGAAGGCAGGCTGGGCTCCACGCGCGGGTTAGAAATGGAAGCACGGAGCCCTCCTCGCGCCCCTCACCCCCGCCCTTCTTTCTGGAGGGCGAGGCATTGTAAACCTGAGCAGAAGTGAGGTGTATTTTTATATGGTACTTAATGGCACAAACGGTTTGACAATCACAACTTGTTCCCTGCTGCAAGACCTGCTGGCAGCTCACCTTTCCCGCCCCTACGGTGCTTCAGGGATAGCGAGACCAGAGACCCCCAGCCCTCCCCCCCAGGCTGCGGCCCGGGATCCCTTAGGAATGAATGCGCGCCGCACCAGGACGAGCCCCCGGGCCCTGCCCCGCCGCCGCCACGGGACCCCGCCCGGGCCGCCGCCCCCAGCGCCTTCCAGCAGCCGGGCGTGCCGGGCAGGGCAGGATAAGGTTACGCCGGCCTTCCTTGCCCCGGAGGGAGGACGGGAGGCGGGTCCGCGGCGCGCCGGCCGCCGGCTGGGGCGGGGGTGGCGGGGGTTCCCGCAGTTGGGCAACTCGGGCCCGCGGGGCCACGTCCCTGCTGCCGGCCGGCGCCGCACGCAAGCTGCTGAGCGCAGCCTGGGGGACGCGGGCCCCGCCATGGCCCGGGAGAGGCCACCCGGGAGGGGCTGCGGCGCCCTGCGCCGGTGCCTGCTCGGCGCCGCGCTGCTGCTCGGCCTGCGCCTCCTCGCCGAGCTGCGGAGCCCCGGGCCCGGAGCCCCCTCCCGCAGCGCCGCGCCCGCCCCGGGCCCTCGGCCGCCCGGGCCGCACCTGCAGCCGGCTCCCGGCCCTCCGCCGCGCGGCGCCAGCAGGAGGCAGGTGACCTACGTGCGCAGCGGGCGCAGAGCGCCGCCGACGGGCGACCGGCGCCGGACGCCGGAGCCGAGCTGCTGCGCCCCGCGCGGGCGCCCCCGCCCGAAGGTCAGTGGCCTCTCGCGCCGTCTGGGGCCTCGCACCCATCCACTCCCTCCCTCGTCGCGGTTCTCTCGCCTCAGGGCTGCAGGCCAGCCCTTGGGAGACCCAAGTCTTCCACTGCTTCCTTCCCCCAGGCCGTGCTCTCTTGGACGAACTCACTGGTTGCATCGTTCAATGCCCAGGTCAAATGGAGGACTAAGCAGAGTTGAGTCCGCTTGCATTGAGCGTCCACCGCGTGCCAGGCCCCCTTGAGCGCCGACATCCAGCAGCCAAAGGGCAGGAAAGCCAGGGTTACAGGGAAAGACAGGGCCTGCTGGGTGGGGTTGCCATCCCTGGGTATGCACCGTGAAGCCAGTCCAAGTCCCCTCAAGGCCCAGCACGGGCCCTGGCAGGGTGGCTGGCGCAGGGTGCGAGGCCGAGCCCCTGCACTCCTTCATGAGAACGTAATGGGCCAGAGCCCCTGGAGCAGCTGATCTTTGCGCCTTTCTCTCCCAGGCTCTGCGGAAGGGGGAGACACTCTCCCTCCGGCTGATGCTGTCTCCAGGAGCCCAGGCTACCGCTGGTCTATACCATCTGCTCCAGCACCTCTCTCTGTCTTTCTGCTCCTCTGCAGTTCCCTTTCAGGTGTTACCTTTTCCCCCTAACTCTAAATCTCACCTCCTACATAAAGTCTTAGCTCTTTAGGAGAGAACAGCCGCCTCCATGAAGCTAACACGGCTTCCATGGAACCTGGTCACGCCTATACACACTTTGGCCAAGGGCTCACCAGGTTTGTGATGTTGCCAGGTGCTGCAGAGTGGAGTTGGGTACAGAGTCCCAGGGCCTGGGCTTCCAGTGGGGTGGCCAGTCCTGTCATTGAAGCCTTGAGCCCTGCTGGAGAGTCCAGGAAAGCTGATGGGTTATGGGGCGTTTATCTAGAATATCCTAGATATTTCTTGGCTCCTTGTGACTTTGTGTCTCATGCATGGCACTCCGACCCCATTCAGAGTCTCTCTCCACATCTGCTTGTTCTGCTGTCAGCTGGCTGACAACACTATGGGTAGCTGGAATCTGTCCTACAAGTGGCAAGGTTTGGGATCTGTAGGCTCAGAGGTCGATGGAGGGCAAGATCACAGCCACACCCACGGTGATCCCGGGATGGAGATGGCTTGGCCAAGGTGGGAGGTGTGGAGGTGGTGAGAATCGGTTGGATTCTGGTGTAGCTGAGAGGTGCACGGAGTTGGGAGGTGACCGTGTCTGTGTGTGTTGGAGTTGGGTTTTAGACATGCCACGTTTGAGATACCCTTGAGACATTCAGGTGGAAGTGTAAAATGGGCTAAGGGGCAGGAGGGTCTGGAGCTTGGAGGAGCCATGCAGGCTGAAGCCACAGTGTGGGAGCGTGCACAGGTGGCACTGAGTTGTGCACAGCGGAAGATTGCCTGAGGAGGGCGCGCGGCCGACAGTGACAAGAGACCTGCCTGTGATCTGGATTGTTCTTGATGAGAGGTTACCTTGTGGCTCTGATAAATGCTTACTCCCGGGGCTCTGAGACCTAGCGATATCACAATCTCATTATTTCAGTGTGTTGTAACTCTCAATGTCTTTTGTTTAAAACAGTAAGAAAAAAGTCCTTGGATTTATTACTGTTTTGAAAGCATTCTCCTTTAGCTTCATAAAGAATAACTTTTCCTGGATTTTCATTTGCTTAGTTATTGACTTATTTTCAGGCTATACATATAATCTCTCCAAATGATTCCATATCGAGGATATTGAATTTGTTTCATTTTTCCATTATTTCACAGTTGAATTAAAATAGTCCTCAAAAGAGGAAAAAGCAGCTATCCAATCTGTCTTCCCCCTTCTGAGCAGAGGGTCCAATATCTCCTATCTGGGGACAATCTTGTTGCTTTTTACTTTGGAGCCCTACAATCAGGATTACCCTTAAGTAATTGAAATAGAAGGTGGAAGCTATTTGTTAAGTTCCTTGGATCTTTTTTGGTTTGTTGAGATGCCTGCTCAAGAATCACCAGGTTTTTGCTTCTGGGTTACCTTGCCCTAGGCACCTGCCAGACTGGTAAGGGAGAAAAAGTTCCATTTTGAAAAAGTTCTATTTTGAGCACAGATTTCTGGGTGGAGGAAAACCTGCAGGAAATAATCGGGTTGCTCAGTGTTTCTTGTGACGGATGCTGGAGATGCAACAATTCAGCAATTATATTGCCACCTTAATCACGGATCTTAAAGAAATCCATCTGTTATAAAAAAGGAAGTGTCGTGTGGTCTTCAAATACTTCTTCCTCTCCTTCCTTATCCCCCCCCCCCCTTTTTCAACCAAACCATGCCAGAACTAGCTCTAAGTATGTAGACACTTAAGCAAGCTTCATTGAAAGATGGAATTAATGGATATGTTTACTTTGGTGCAAAAGATGTTGAAATCCATGGGTAGTTTTTTTCATTAACATGCGTTTTTTCATGAATTTTTGGAGGAGCCCTTGTTTGCATGGATTTCATGTTTGTCCCCAAATAAACATCTTTTAACTGCACTCTCCATAAACTGTTTAAGGGTCCCTCTTATGGGTTCCACTTTCACATCAGAGAGTCAGAGTGTTAGCACGGTGACAGGAGAGCAAACGACAGATGACGGCTGAACACCACCCTTTACCTGGTGATTTCCCTGGAACCTATACATTGTTCTTCCATGCTTCACGCTCTAAGCATTCTGTCAGAGTGCCTCCTCTCCAGATTTCGATTACTACACATGCATAAAACATCCCTGTAATCCTCTTACTTTTCCTTCTCTCTGCTTCCTGTCTCTCTGTGTTTCTGTTTTGTTTTGCTTTTCTGTCTTAAATTGCATGGGTGTCTACTACGATTATCCTGAGTAGATCTCTCTGGGGAAGGACGTGTAGAGGATGAGATGTGGACTCCGTGATCTGTGCTCACTGTGCAGCTCTTGGGTGGATGTCACAGATCTTACAGGTTGGCAGCAAAAACAGGGCTCGTTTGCAC
Source organism: Oryctolagus cuniculus (assembly GCF_964237555.1). Lineage (NCBI taxonomy): Eukaryota > Metazoa > Chordata > Mammalia > Lagomorpha > Leporidae > Oryctolagus > Oryctolagus cuniculus. Next base: position 61,138,708 of record NC_091436.1, read on the forward strand.
AGGAGGAGCGCCGACTCGGGCCAAGCTTCCTGAAGAAACGCCTTCTCTCTTATCGGAGGGATTTTACTTGACATTTAACATGTTGGATAGAAAAGTGCCTTCTGAGTCACAGAGCTGCAGAACCCAGCAATGTGCTGGCTTGGGTTGTTGGTTACAGATCCTTTGGAACACTGTGTCGGTAGGGGGAGGAAGCTGTTTTCCTCTTCCCCTGAAAAAACCATATGGCAAAATCTGGTCTTTCTCACTTCTCCTCCTCCTCCTCTTGGTTTTCTAATTCTGTGATTGTCATCAAGAATAAAGAGGGGGAAGAAATGGCCCCTGCTATATCCATCTGCCTTAAGAGTCCTGATTCTTTGCAGAGTACTTGAAGTAGGTGTGACTTGCTTATGAAATATGGCCCAGCAGGAGTTCCCAGCTCCCTAGGTTTTCACGAATACCTACACTCCTGTCCTTCAGGGAATAACATTAATCAGTCTTCTCACAGCGAGCCAAGGAAGCAAAGCACTTCGATTTTTCGTACCGAGTCATTGAGGGTAATTGAATGAGCTGCAGCGGTATGTGGGCACAAAATAGCAGTTGCTATTTCGCAAAGCAAAACCAGTTTTTATGACAACGGTGATGCACCTGAGGTGGGGAATAGGACTCTGCACTGTTTCCAAACCCTGCATTTCCCCAGAGAGCCGGCTGTGGGCAAAGAAACTGCTAATGGAGGCCCGATTATTTTTCAACAACCGGTTGCAGAAGAGTTTCTGTGTAATTTGTCCAGTGCATTTTCTCCAAGGAAAACAATGTCTTGTCAGTGTTTTTGAGCAGAATTGAATTTCCTTTTCCATCTGTATAGTGAAGCCAGACTGTCCGGGGTGGCGGGCTTTTGAGTCTTTCCATCTGTGCTGTGATACCTTCGGAGTGCTCGTGTTTCTAAGGAGGCTGGCTCTGTGTTCTGTGATTCATACACAGTGACAGAAGCGGCTTGGTTTGCCCTGACACACGCACTAATGCAGGAACCCACCAGCGATGAGCTTCTTCGGAAAGCAGCACTTTGGCTGCCTACCTAGCTCACGCTGTCCCTGGGACGTCCTAAGGAATTTTCTGCTAAGAGAGGGTGGGAACCTTTACTGTCCAAGAAGAGTTTTTTGTTCTGTTTCTGTGGTGAAAAGAAAACTGAGTTAGAAGCATGGTGTAACTGACTTGAGTAGCAAGCTGGGTTGCTGGTGCATAAGGTAAATTTGGCCCATGAATTTTCTTTGACCCACATAATTTTTTTCTAAAGATCTTTTTAATTTATTTTAAAGTCAGAGTTACACACACAGAGAGAAGGAGAGGCAGAGAGAAAGAGGTCTTCCATCTGCTGGTTCACTCCCCAATTGGCTGCAATGGCTGGAGCTGCGCTGATCCGAAGCCAGGAGCCAGGAGCTTCTTCCAGGCCTCCTACGTGGGTGCAGGGGCCCAAGGATTTGGACCATTTTCCACTGCTTTCCCAGGCCACAGCAAAGAGCTGGATCAGAAGTGGAGCAAACCGGTGCCCATATAGGATGCCGGCACTGCAGGCGGTGGCTTTACCCGCTACGCCACGACGCCGGCCGCCCCACATAGTGTTTTATGCAGCTGAACTAGACGTGTTTCTGTGAGGCTCAGATTATCAGGTGAGGCCCGCCCACCCTTCCCTCTGTTTACATTACCTGTCTGATAGCCCTGAACCAGATGTGGCCAAAATTAGCAGTTGTCCTTTCCAAAAAGTGACAAAAGCAGTCACTGCTGCTAAGCGCTGGGTAGGTAGTCACTAGGTAGGGAAGCCAAGGGCCTCCTGTTCACTACGGCTAGGAAGGTGAGTGCCCTGCGGCTGGGGCCGGCCAGCCCCAGGCTGAGACTCTGGAAAGTCTGCTTGGTTAACCCAACGTTCCTTTGGTTGTAAGCAAGAAAAGTGGACTGTGTTCTAACTGAAACAAAAGAGAGAAAGAGAGGAAGAAAGAAAAGGAGAAGGAGGAAAACAAGAATCAAAGTTATTGGGAAGCCGTGGGTAGTTCTCTGGAGGAGGAGTTAGATGACCGCTGTGTGGACAAGAGGAGGAACAGAGGTGCTTTGGAAAACTCAGCTTTCTGGATTTCTTGACTTTCTCCCTCAAGGGCTCACCTCGCTGCAGGACTAGGTCTCTCTCTCCCTCCCCCTCTGTCCCTCTCTCTCTCGTAAAACTTGTTTTCATGGTCTCAAAATTCTGTAGTGTATTTTGGGTCAGGTCATTTCCATTAAAAAGTACTGATCTTAAAAACTAATAAGTTAAAGCTGCCACGCACAAAACACAAACAGTCTCCCCCCGAAGCAGTCTTGTTTCCTTCCCAAGGCTTTACAAGGTGTTGTTATCATTGACCAGCCAATGGGGGCAAACACACTGGGACCGTTCTTCCAGCCCCGGTTACGACTGGGGTGGCAGGTACTGGGGTACTATTCCTTTAGCCTTCAGAGCTTTCTGGGCAGACCCGGTGACCTTGCCAGCTCAGCAGCTTTCTCGTCCGCTGCTTTGATCACACCCACAGCAACTCGTCTGTCTCATATTGCAAACAGCAAAATGACCGAGAGGAGGGAGGACAGTCAGAGGAGCTCTCGACACACATGGGCTTGCCAGGAACTATCAACAACGAGAGCATCACCAGATCTCAAGAATTCAGGGCTGTCTTCCACTTCTTGCCAGAATGCCAATTAATCTTTTCCTTCAGCTCGGCAAACGTGCAAGCAATGCGAGCTGTATGACAATCCAGTACGGGGGCGTGGCCAGCCCTGATTGGACCTGGATGGTTGGAGGTAATCACTTAAGCGGTGAAGCCAGCTGCTTCCATTTGTGGGTCATTTTTGCTGTCACCAGCAACGTTGCCATGATGAACAACTTCGACAGACACGTTATTGACATTCAAGAATACACTGTCCCCAGGAAGAACTTCACTCAGTGCTTCATGGTCTTCGACAGACTTGACTTAGAGTGTGACATTGACTGGGGCAAAGGTTACCAGTCTGCACTTGGCACTTGGCCCCTAGGGGCAGTACCAATCCCGCCCATTTTGGAGACATCCTGTAAGGGCAGAGCCACAAGAGCTTGCTATTTGGACGAGTTGGTGGGAGGATGCAACCCAGGGCTTCAAGCAGTGTGGTTTCACTGGCATGGCCGTCTTCATGCATGACTTTCCATGCCTGGAACCAAGGCATATTAGCACTTGGCTCCAGCATGTTGTCAGCAGTCCTACTAGAAATTGGCACAAATGCTACTGTGTCAGGGCTGTAGCTGATTTTCTTAATGATTTCCTGTCTCCCCTGGCTGTAGGGTGGCTCAGCGGACTGCACTTTGTTAGTACTAGCAACGAGTTGTTTCACACCCAGTGTGTAAGTCAGAGGGCATGCTCACAGATCTACCATTTTCAGACTCCGTGACCCCGCAGCAATAATCAGGACAGCACAGTCAGCCCGAGGTGTGCCTGGAATCGTGGTTTTGATAAATCTCTGAGTCCTGGGGCATGAGTGTTGTTGCGTAATGCTTGCTGGTCTCTGCTTTCTGCAGTGAGATGTCTGTGGTGTTCAACTTTTAGCTCATCAAGACGTGGGCATCCTCGAAGAAGTGTTTTCCCGTCTTAGCAACCTCCTTTCAGAGTTTTCCATGGTCTGTTGCTCACATCATGTTTATACCTCAGGCACCTGTGAGCAGAGGACCTGCCCGAATCTATGTGTCCGGTGACCACAAAGTTATGAGTCTTTTCCTTTTCCATTTTGGCTTTGACTCAGTGGCTTTTACACTTCTATTCTGACAGCAAATCTACTGCAAAAAACTGACAGATTCTCTTCAATATTCACCCTGGATCAGCCTGCTCTGGCCACTTGCCCTACACATAGCCCAAGGGCTCCCTGCCCCTTGCTGAAGCCATTCTTATAGAAAGGGAAACTTTCTCTAAGTTGCCCCAAGAAGTCAAGTCTTTGGCATTTCTCAACTAATCAGTGTCATTTTTGCTCAATTTTGCCCTTAGGTTTTTTTCTTATATTTTATTCTATTATTTCAGCTATCCCATTTCATTGATCTTGGGCCTGAGCACCTAGAGATTAAATATAGGATTTTATTTTTTTATTTTTTATTTTTTGGCAGGCAGAGTGGACAGTGAGAGAGAGAGACAGAGAGAAAGGTCTTTCTTTGTCGTTGGTTCACCCTCCAATGGCCGCCGCGGCCGGCGCGCTGCGGCCGGCACACCACGCTGATCCGATGGCAGGAGCCAGGAGCCAGGTGCTTTTCCTGGTCTCCCATGGGGTGCAGGGCCCAAGCACCTGGGCCATCCTCCACTGCACTCCCTGGCCACAGCAGAGGGCTGGCCTGGAAGAGGGGCAACCGGGACAGAATCTGGCGCCCCGACCGGGACTAGAACCCGGTTTGCCGGCGCCGCTAGGCGGAGGATTAGCCTAGTGAGCCGCGGCGCTGGCCTAAATATAGGATTTAAAAAAAAAAAGATTTATTGACTTGAAAGTCAGAGTCACACAGGCAGAGGAAGAGAGAGAGAGAGAGCGAGAGCAAGCGAGCTTCCACCCAATGGTTCACTCCTCCAAATAGCAACAACAGAAGCCAGGAGCTTCATCTGGGTCTCACATGTGAGTGCAGGGGCCCAGGCACTTGGACCATCCTCCACTGCTTTCCCAGGCCATTATCTGGGAGCTGGATCAGAAGCAGAGCAGCTGCCCGTATGGGATGCTGGCATTTCAGGTGGTGGCTTTGCCCACTATGCCACAATGCCGGCCACAATTATAGGATTTTTTTTAAAAAAATTTTACTTATTTTTGTTTATTTTAAAGGCAGAGAGAGAGAGAGAGAGAGAGAGAGAGAGAGATATCTTTCATCTGTTGATACATTCCCCAATCCCTGCACAGTTAGGTGTGGGCCAGACTGAAGCTAGGAGCCTGGAACTCCATTTTGGTCTCCTACGTGAGTGGCAGGAGCCCAAGCACTTGGGTCATCATGTGCTGCCTCCCCTGGGACATTAGCAAGGGCTGTAAGGTGGATACTTAATGATGGATGGAAGCAAAGCAGCCACGATTTAAATTGGCACTCCGCTGTGGGATGCCACCGTTGGAAGCAGCGGCTTAACCTACTTCACCACAATGCCAGCTCCAGAATTGCTTTTTTAATAATCTCAGATGCTAGAATTTATTCATGTGTGACCACACACACACATACACGCACACACACGTATATATGCACTTCAGAAGATCTGTAGAAAGAAGAAACTTCAAAAAATACTTATTTTGGTGCAAAAATATTTGAAACACATGCATAGTTTTCCATCACACCTATTTTCCAGGAATTTCTTGAAGTCCTCTCCTCTGTATGAACTTTACGAAGTTCATGGAAAATGGAATTAAAAGATACAGTAGAAAAGATAAACTTGATTTCTCAACATGAGCTCCATCAAATTTAAGACACTTTCAAAAGTAGTGATACCAGCCATTTAGTCTATCCCCGAGGGACGGAGGGTCCTGGTCATCTAACCAAGGCAGTATTTCTTACACGATGAACTGAAGAAAACTGGATGCCCTTTAAGGATTTTTAGGGTTGGGAAACGAGAAAGATGTCAGAAGGAGCCGCAGCAGGACTGTGAGGTGGCTGCATTATGCTTTCCCACTGAGACTGGCCAGCTTGCTCCTCTTGGAGGAGAGGGATGAGCAAGGAGCATTGCCATGGAGGAGAAGGACTTCCGTGACATTTTCCAGAGTGTTTTTCTATCAAAGCTTTGGCTCATGTTCTCACAATGCACTCCTAATAAACAGATGTTATCATTCGTTGGCCCTCCAGAAAGTCAACAAGGAAAATGCCTTGAGCATCCCCCAATACCATTGGCGCAAGTAGCTGGCTTCAGCTTTGACTGGACCACTTCCACCTCCTGGTAGCCATTGCTTCGTGTCCTGTCTGGGAAAGCTGGGCTTCAGCTCCTATTCCAGTCCTTTGAAGAAATGCTGCAGGCTCCTGATGCCGCTTGTTAAAAATCTCTGTTGAAAGCCCCGTCTTGACTGCAACTGATCTGGGCACAGCAGTTTTAGCACCCACTGAGCTGAAAGCTTGCTCTACTTTAAAATTGTCGTTGGAATTGTGTGAGCTGAGCCAACTGGGATGTCTATAGTATTGTCTGTTGTTTCTCCCGGTAATGTTGGTCCTGTTCAGTGAGGCCATGAGCAAGCACTGAAGTGGGTGGCCTGCCGCCGTGGGCTTCAGCTTCAACCTCATCCCAATCCTTCTTAAGACGAGTTCTCTATTTGTAAGCTGCCAGCTTCCTTGGGGCATTGTCTCCATGGGTGTCTCTTTTATTTTTAAAAAGATTTATTCATTTATTTATTTGAGATAAGTTGCTGAGAGAGACGGAGAGACAGAGAGAGAGAGAGAGAGAGAGAGAGAGAGAGAGCTTCCATTCACTGGTTTACTCCCAAAAATGGCGACAGCTGCTGGGGCTGGGGCTGGGCCAGCCAGGAGACAGGAACTCCATCTAGGTCTCCCATGTGGCTGGCAGGGGCCAGAGCACTTGGTTCATCTGCTGCTGCTTTCCCAGGTTCATTAGTAGGGAGCTGGATCAGAAGTGGAGCAGCCAGGACTTGAACTGGCACTCATATGGGATGCAGGCTGGCAGCTTAAACAGCTGTGCCACAACACTGACCCCATAAGCTTTTAATAAAAACTTAGTGATTTCATCATTTTCCCCTGGATTCCCTGTCAATTGGATTTTTGTTCTTGTTTAAATTTTAGCAGAATTCTTCTTGCCCTTTACAAACTGATGTCTTATCTTTCTTAGTGCCTTAGACTGTTCAGATGTGTTATAACAACTTAGTATGAGTTAATTTAGGTGCAGAATATTTTTTAAATTCATGCATCAGTTATACATTTACATAAATTTTTGAAGATGCCTTCATCTATCTATATACTAATCAATATCTATCTTTCTTGGTTAACTCTTTTGATATCTAGATGTATCCTCATAGGTAACCTTATTTCCAAGTAGAATTTGGCAATGAGTTGGCACCTGGTATATATATATTTCTGGTTTTTCTTATTCAGTGGATATATGCACACAAGTCCTATGTATATGTAATATTTGTCTTTCTTTTCTTTAGGGTTGTTTATGAGGACTTTAAGTAGCGAAAGTCAATCTCAATGTTTTACCTGTGGTTCTAGTTAGGGTTTTCAAACCAAAGTTACAGTCTTATATTCTTTGATTTTTTTTTTCTGTCAATACAAGAGTAACTTTGCAAGAAAAAAAATCTGAAAAATTCCTCAAGGCATCTGGGATGCAGTGGACTGCTTTGGGATTCTCTAACATATGGTTACTCCTGTATCTGTTAGGACTCTGGGTGGCAAATGACAGGCTCATCTGAACTTAATAAAGAAGGGGCTGAGTGGAACAGGACCGAGAAGGAAAGAAGGGCCCACACTAGGAGGGCTCCAGGAACGTGATTATGGACTAAAACGAGCCTTGAAAATCTTAGGTATCTGTGTTACTTGTGGTCACAGATGCAGTGGGTATTTAGCATGGTGGAGGTGGGGGAGGGGAGGGCACCTTTAAATTTCTTTCCTGTGTTTGAGGTATTCTCTACCTTTCTAAGAAAAAAAAAAAAGAAAAAAATGTAAAAAAAATTCCCCCCCTTTTCATTGCACCTGATGTGTATCTGGGTGACGTCTGCTTCGCCGTTCAGATTTGGGTCATCCGTTATGGTTGTACGAGGGCTGCCGTGTGGCTCGGTGGCTGGAGTTCCAGGGGTGCTAAAAGGAGCTGTGGTGTCTATGCCCAGCAGTGGGGCAGAGCAGTCTACACTGGCCCGTCTGGCGGTGGTGTTCCTGACCTTGAGATTCTGTAAACTAATAAATCTTTCACCAGTTCTTCCTTGGCTTAACTAGCCAGAGTGGCTTCTATTGTTTACAACTAAGAACCTTGACAGACCAATAAATTAGACCTGGCAGTTCAGAAGGTTGCAACTGCAACTTTCTCTTTTCAATTTTGCTTCTGGTCTATTTAATACTGATTTTGGAACGTGATGACTGGGGGCCATGTGAACTATGGGCTGAAGGACCTTGCCCTGACAAGATAATAACACGCAGCTTCAGATACTAAATTACCCCAAACTGCTCATGAGAGACTGCAAGCCCTTTCTTTTTCTTTTTTTTAAGATTTTATTTATTTATTTATTTGAGAGGCAGAGTTACAGACAGTGAGAGGGAGAGACAGAGAAAGGTCTTCCATCTGCTGGTTCACTTCCCAGATGGCTGCAATGGCTAGAGCTGTGCCGATCCAAAGCCAGGAGCCAGGAGCTTCTTCTGGGTCTCCCACATGGGTGCAGGGGCCTAAGGACTTGGGCCATCTTCTACTGCTTTTCTAGGCCACAGCAGAGAGCTGGATCAGAAGAGGAGCAGCCAGGTCTCAAACCAGTGCCCATATGGGATGCTGGCGCTGCAGGCGGAGGATTAACCTCCTGTGCCACAGCGCCAGCCTCTTGCAAGCCCTTTCTCATGGCAGCATTTGCTGGGGCAGGGGGTATGTGCTGAAGTCACAAACAATGCTCCATCTCAGGCCTCATCTAAACTTGTTTGCTTCTTGCTGTGGCTGTGCATCTGCTGTGGGTGGCAGGGGTGGGGTGTGGCTGGGTGCTGTCATCACCCTCACCACACACAACCACCCTCTAGAACCTTGCTGGTGACCTTGGCAGAGGTGTGAGTGCCCTGGAGGGTCCTGCATGGCACAATGAAAAGGCCTGGCCCTGGAGGGACATCTGTGCCTCCTACGCAAACTCCAAGGCCAGTGCTGGTCACTTGTCCCCTTCCAAGGCCTAAGGTCCCCCTGCCCTGCTGTGTGCCGGAAGTCAGAGAGCTGGACATGTGTGGTGAGTGGCATTTGTGGCCACCATGGTTGGGCCACTCTTCCGTCACCCACGTCCAAGTGCACCTGCTCTAGAGCGTGTTTCACAGTCACCTTGCTGAATCTGCGCATCTGACAGTGCTGAGTAGATCCCAGGAGGCTCTTTCCATGCGACTGAGACCTACAGTGAAGCAGACAGATGAATTTTGCAGAACAGCAAAATAAAACCAGACCTGACGTTCAGCTTATGAACAGCGCTGAGTGAGCCCTGGAGTTTGTTAAGTACATGATTCTCGTTGACATGGCTTATGTTGGATTCTTTGCAGGGACAGTCGTGGGAGGATGGGCGGGGGGTAGCCAGTTACTTGAACAGATTAAAGCTGCTGGTGTAAGTGAATCCAAGGCATCTGATGAGACGGGTCGAACTCCCATCGAACTTCACCTTCAGGTGTCATGTACTCATCTTAGTTGGAGCTGGTTGAAATACTTTACCATGTGCTTCTGGATTCTAGCCGCAAATCAGGGGTGACGTTCACACTGCCCAGAAGCAAGCCCTTGAAGGCCATTCTTCACCTGCTTTGAGTGGGACACTTAAAATGCTAATTAGCAAAATACACAGTCTCTGAGCTCCAAGCGGCTGGGCTGTAGGAGACCTCTTCCTGCTGCAGTTTTGGGAGAAGAGTGTGGAAGCAGGAAGCCAAGGAATACATGGGATCCTCGGAGATATGTTTACCTGGACTTATAAATGTCAGGGAAACACTTCACTGTGTGCAGCCTCTTCTATAAAATGGGCTCCTGTTTTTACAGTTAAAATCAGAAGTTTAGGGGCCAGCATTGCGGGTTAAGCTGCCGCCTATGATACCAGCATCCCATATGGGCACCGGTTCGAGTCCTGGCTGCTCCACTTCTGATCCAGCTCACTGCTAATGTGTCTGGGAAAGCAGTGAAAGATTGCTGAAGTGCTTGGGCCCCTGCACCCATGTGGGAGAACCAGATGGAGTTCTGGGCTTCTGGCTTCGGCCTGGCCCAGCTCTGGCTGTTGTGGCCGTTGTAGGAGTGAACCTGCAATTAGAAGGTCTCTCTCTCTCTCTCTTTCTGCATTTCAAATAAATAAAAAATAAATCTTAAAAAAAGATTAGAAGTTTAAACTCTACTCCCTTTCTTAGGATGCTAACAAGTTATCTGAACCTCATTTTCTCCCTCTGGGAAAAATTAATGGGACTTAATTCCCAGGCTTGTTGTGAGCATTGGATGAAAGTGTGTGCTAGGGGTCCTAGCACATGGAACTAGTTCAGGAAATGAAGATCGTCTCTGTTCCACTTAGTGTTGGCTGCTGGGACTTTGGCCTCGGGTATCAGAAAGATACAGGCGTTTGTGTCTGATGTATGAAGGCCAGCATTCACTGTGATGTTTGGTATTTCTTCAACCAGTCTTAACTTAAAGCATATATCTCATGCTCAGGGATCACAGGAGCTGGAATTCTTTATTTTTTTATTTTTTGTACTTTGGATATTTATATTTATTAAATAAAAGTTTTTTTTTAAAAGGCAGAATTACAGAGAAAAGGAGAGACACCGAGAGAGCGAGAGAGAGATCTTCCATCTGTCACAGATGGCCACAACAGTCAGGACTGAGCCAGGCTAAAGCCAGGAGCCAGGAGATTCATCCTGGTCTCCTACATGGGTGGCAGTAGCCCAAGCACTAGGGCCATCTTCCACTGCTTTTCTCAGGCCATCAGCAGGGAACTGGATGGGAAGTGGAGCAGAGGGGACATGAACTGGTGCCCAAATGGGATGCCAGCGTCACAGGCAGTGTCCTTACCAGCTATACCACAACACTGGCCAGTGCATGATTGACTTGTCAAACAGACTACAGAATGGGTTCATGATCCTTCTTATAACAAAGACAAGCTCTCGTTCTCATGTTGAAGGTGTCCCTTGAAACGTTTTCTGGAATGTATTCTAGGACCGGATATCCATGACTTCTTCTAGATGACAGGTCACCATGTGATTTCCACGACTCCACTAAGATATTGACAGGAGGAAAGGAACTCAAGTGTTGGAAAGATTGGTCTCTAGCCGATCGTGATAAAGATATTGTACCTTGAGCACCAATCCTGTAGTGAAAGGACTGTCCACCTGAATTCACACCAACTATGGCAGACAAAGGGATGCTGGTCATCCGGTTCTTGTTTAATCCCCATGGGGAATCCGCTGCCTTCACAGGTACCATCAAAGCCCGGCACAGGTGGTCCTAAAATTCCTGATAGAGAGTAATAGTCTTTATCATCCATAAATGGAAATGGGTTTACTGTGGGATTCCCTTTAAAAGAAGTGCCAGAACACGAATGCTTGGTTGATTCTTGCTTGATCGGTACTGAGAATGGAGAATCTGGATTTATTTTGCTATTTCCTCCTAGACATGAGCTGCTGAAGGCTCCATCTGGGTCTGGTTTTATGTACTGGACAAGGTTAAGCTGGCCGGACACACCGTTGGACATGGCACTGTCGACTTCCTCATTCTTGGGAAAAGGGACCTCTTGAGCACCTTTCTCGTGTGTGTCTGGACTTGGAACCACATCCCAGCTTGCACTGGATCCAGTAGAGGAGCCAGAAGCAGTGTAGCTGAAGGCATTGTTTATAGGGCTACAGATAGATCCCACAGTGCTGGCTGTTGGGCTGGAAAGCGTGGTTCTGTTATTTGTGTTGGAAGGGCTGGAAACAGCACCTTGAGTTGTTGATATTTGCAGGGCTAGACACGGAGGATCGCAGAGTTACGTTATTAGGGCTGGAGACCGGAGATTTTACACTGCAATGGCTTGGAGGGCTGGAAATAGGGGATTTCATGCTACTTAATGGACTTGAGAGAGGAGAGCCCACGTTGCTAGCGCTTGTGTGGCTGTGCGACCTGGAGCTTCGATTTTCCACGTTAGGGGAGCATGTCAGAGGAGTTCCCTGGGTGATAGGGCTGTGCACTGGGAAGTTTCCAAAGCTGGCTGTGGTGGAGGATACAGAGTTGATGCCAGCAGGGCTGCAGACTGAAGATGGCATGTTCAGAGGGCTGCAAACAGAGGGGCTCTTCTCATGACACATGATGGGGCTTTTAACAATGGCGCGCATGACCCCACCATTCATGGAGCTTCCAGAGTCAGGCATAAATGACCTCAAGGGTCTGCTCACACTACCGAGAGTGGAAGGGCGATGGCCATTTTCTTTGTAAAATTTTACCAGCTGCTCAACATTTTGATAAATCTTGGCTGGATTCATGCTTCCTTGTTGGTTCTGTGGATCATATGTATAGTCAGCATCCCTTATGGAATCCATGTATAAACCCATAGATTCAGCTACAGTTGCTGAAAGTTCCTTGGACTCCAGCTCAATTTTAATATCAGATGTTACAATCCCAGACCGATTACTGTCTTGCTGAAGGCAGGGGAGTAGTTCGTGTTTTCCTTCGCTGCTTCCTTGAGTACTGTTGTTTGGAATAGCACCGGAAACACAGCTCACATTGACAATCTCCATGTAGCTGCTCTCATTGGTCCTCTCTGTAGATCCCAGGGTAGATTGCTCCACAGTCTGAGAAACTTGACCCCACCGTCATTCCATATCTAGACCTTCAGGGAGACTGTGGTAGCCTTTGGTCTCCATAGCTGCCTCGGCCGGGGTCCATCTCTCGCCGTCGACCTGTTGCAGCGCTTGCCACCGCCACGACACCCCTACTGCGGAGCCCCCAGAAATCCAACCACATCCAGGCCAGTGAGCGCCGCTCTCCCTGCAGCGGGAGAGCCGGAGGCAGCTGCGCTCTCGCACTCAGGTGACTGCACAGGCTTCCTCGGAGCAGCCTGAAGTTGGCTCGCATCTCCGGGGCCCAATGACACCCCGGGCGGGCGCGCAGGGGCTGAGAGCAGGGGGCAGGGGCAGGGCCAGGACCGGCAGAGGAGGGAGGGAGGGAGGGCGGGCGAGAGCCCGGAGGAGGAGTCTGGAATTTTTTAAAAATCTGAACTATACGATAGCAATACTAGTATTTGCTTGTTAGTGGTTGCATTATAAACATACCCCAAGAGAGCCTGTTTCTTAAGGAATTATGAAGGCTGATATGCTTACATCAATTTGTGATTTTCGCCCTCAAAACTAATTACAAGTATCTTCTACAACATACTGTTGAATAGTTTTGGCTTGTATTAATATGAACTGCCCAAAGGTGATTTGAAACCTGTGAAGGGTGCTGTTCCCCTGGATGTCCTGTTCACTGAGGCACCGGCTACCACTCTGGTACACCTGCAGACTGAGGAGGCCAGTTGGAATAACTGTGGGGTAAAGAGCTCATCACTAATCTTTTTTCTGGTCTTGCCTCCCACATTTAAGTTGACCAAGTGCATTTTATTATACTTCATACTTTATATTCATTTTAAAGATAAGCCGAACCAACACAAAACATAAAATGTAAGTAATAAGCCTGCCCATGGTTGATAGGGAGTGTGATTCTTTGAAAAAGCTCGCAACTGAAGAGTAGGGTGGGGAGCGTTGTGCTAGGGGAATGGCTTCAGCTCCTTCATTTAATTCTTAAAACAAGCCTGTGAGGTAGGAGTTGTCCTCACGTAGCAGACAAGGAAGCAGAGGCTCAGAGATGTTAATACACTTGGACAAGACATAGCTGTAAGGGGCGAACCAAAGAATTAAACTCAAAATCCACACGTTTTTTAATTTGCCGAGGGAGACAGGCAGATCGAAGTAGAGTGGTTTCCAGATAAAAATGGAAGTCTTCTTGTCAACAAAAGACACCACGTCATTAAAAGACAAATCAGAATCTAGGATGGGATGTCTGCACTGCGGGTTGCCAAGGAAGGATTAATATCCAGACATGTAAGGGACATCAGCAAAATGAAAAAAGACAAACAGCTGAACGGAAAAACAAGCGGGGAATCCATCAGGAATTCACAGGAGAGCTGAAAGACCAAACACCATCATGTGAAGATGATCAACTCCACTAACAAGGGAAGCAAATCAAGATACAACTGGATTCTGTTGCATTCCCATCATATTGAAAACAGTACCTCTGATAAGAAGGGTTGATAGTGGTGGGCATTTGACCCAGTGGTTAAGATGCCGATATCCCACATTAGAGTACCTGGGTTCCATGCCCTCCTGCTCCTGGCTCCAGCTGCCTGTTAGTGCAGACCCTGGGAGGCAACGGGTGGTGGTGGTTCAAGCACTTGGGTTTCCGCCACCCACGTCACTACCTTGACTGAGTTCCTGGCCCAAAAAAAGGGACTCCTTACTATACTGCTGTATTCAAAGTAGCTCCCTATTCCCACTCCTGCCGTACCTTCTCCTACTTCGTCCACGGCACTGCCACTCCCTGGCAGCTTTTTCTTTCTTGTTTGCAGTCTCATCCCCCATGGAGGTCAGGAGCATCTGTGTTCTTCTCCCTGGTGTGTCCCCGACGACTCTGACTGTCGCAGTGTGTATTATGCTTATTGTTTAGGTCGATGCCCAGTGTACATGGGCTGCGAGAATGGTTTGTTCCCATCACGGGGATGTGAGACCCGAGAGGTTGGAGGCACAGCTGAACCTATCAGGCGGCCACAAATTTCTGCATCGAGGAATTGCACTCTAGACCCCGTGGTTGCTTTTCTTCACACAGTGGTGACTGCAGAGCCCAGATTGAGAGCCGCATCTGGACTGCACCTGTCATTGTCTGGCCTGCGAGCCAAGAACGGCTTTGACAGGTGAACGTTTGCAATCAGTGTGACATTGGGAGACACCAGCTTGCAACGCCAAAGAGGCAAAAATGCTATCAAATAAATAAATTCCATTGTCCTCATTAGTAGATCTTTATTACTAAAAATTACATGCAATTTCATGAGATTTTGAATTTCCTCAGTACAAAAGGTTATGGGTGTTTGTCTTCTCTGTTGTTATCCAAGGACTTGCTCAATATCCTTGATATTTTAAAAAAAGGTTATTTATTTATTTGAAAGAGTTACAGAGAGGGAGAGGCAGAGTTAGGGGGAGAGGGAGGGATGAAGGGAGGGAGAGAGAGAGAGAGAGAGAGAGAGACAGAGACAGAGAGAGAGACAGATTTTCCATCTTTTGGCTCACTTCCCAAATGGCTGCAGTGGCCCAGGGCTGGGCCAGGGTGAAAGCTAGGAGCCAGGAGCTTCCTCCAGGAACCCCACATGGGTTCAGGGGCCCAAGTACTAGGACCGTCCTCCACCATCTTAGCTGGAACACCAGCAGGGAACGGGATTGGAAGTGTACCAGCTGGGACAAGAACTGGCACCCATTTGGGGTGCTGGTGTGACAAGCAGCAGTCCAATTTGCTATGCCACAACTCCAGCCCCTAAAATATCTTTGATTTTGCCTCTTGGCTCACAAAGTATAAATTATTTATGTCTGGCTCTTTGCAGAAAATGTCAACCCCTACTGAGGGAGTGATCTCAGGGTTACCTAACTGTGACTGTTAAAGGTGGGGCAAAAGCAGACTTCAGTGGACCAATCAAATCCAAGATATGCTTCTGCTAGAGTCTCACCTGCAGCATGGAACAGCCTTGGACTTCAGCAGGGCACTGAGAAACTGGTTTTGGCACTGACCATTCATGGGAGTCTTGAAGGTCTTTGCATGAGTCCACCACTATGTGCTGAACATTAAAATGATTTAATTTTGGAGGCCAGCATTGTGGCGTAGCAGGTAAAACCGCTGCTTGCAATGCCAACATCCCATATGAACACCAATTCCAGTCCTAGTTGCTCTACTTTGGACCTAGCTCCCTGCTAATACACATGGGAAGGCAGCAGAGGATGGTCTGAGTGCTTGGATCTCTGCTTCCCACATGGGAGACCAGGACAGAGTTCTAGGCTCCTGTTGCAGCCATTTGGGGAGTGAACCCACAGATGGAAGATCTCTCTCTCTCTCTCTGTGTGTGTGTGTGTGTCTCTCCCTCTCATTCTATCACTCTACCTTTCAAATAACTAAAGTAAATCTAAAATTAACTATTAAAATGGTTTAGTCTTGGTTTTGCCTACCATGGCCTGTTACCCACTTTTTCTAGCACTTTCCTGAGGTCATTGGGCAGATTATATCATGGAAGATCCAGCTCCCAGGATCACTCTTCCCCTTCATACTTAAGCTAAAATGGGCCGCACCATACCCTGTGAGAAGCTCAGGACCTTCCCTGCACTCTGATCATTTGATCATGTCTGGGGCTTCCATTTTCTGGCTCGCTCTCTGAATGCCTGCCTGCTGCCAGCCCTGCCCGCCACTGCCTACTCCGTGTCTACACAGCCTGCGTCTGTAGTCCGGCAGAGGAACACCAGCACCAGCCCTACTGCAGGGCCCAGGGAGGTGGAGGGAGTGGAATTGCACATTATCTTTTAATTCTGTTGTCTGTGAACCTCCTGAACCACTGTGGTGTGTTTCCTTCTGCTTACCATGGAAGTCAGTTCATACAGAGAATGCTGGCATTGAACCTTAGGGTTCGAGAATGCCCAGAAATGACCCAGCAGTTGTGTACCTGGGAATATACCCAAGAGAACTGAAAACATGTGTTTATAGAAAACTTGCACATGAATGTTTAGAGCAGCAGTATTCATAGGAACCCAAAGTGGAAAACCACCCAAGTATCAGTCGAGTGGGAAGTGGATCCAGAAAATGTGGAATATCATTCAGCCATAGAGAATGCTTATACTTGCTACAATGTACTTGAACTTGAGAACATTATGCTAAGTGAATGGAAGCATCACAAAAGGTCTCATGTTGCCTGGTTCCATTTTAATGAAATGTTCACCCTAGGCAAACCTAAAGGACCATAAAGTAGACTCATGGATAGAGGGGAAGTGGAGTGACTGTCACCGGGCTAGGGTTTCTTTCTGAGCTGATGACAATATTCTTGAATTGGTGGTAATAGTTGCACCTCTTGTGTATATACTAAGAACCACAGAACTGTCCACTTTAAGTACTAAATTTTACGGTATGTGAATTATATCTCAGTTTTTAAAAAACACGTAAGGAGCTGGTATTTAACCTAGCAGCTAAGACACCTGCATACCACATCAGAGGGCCTGGGGTTAATTCCTAGTTCCACTCCTGATTCCAGCTTCCTCCTAGTGTGTACCTGGAGAGGCAGAAACTTATGGCTCAAGTAGTTGGATCCCTGCCACTTACGTGGGAAACCTGGATTGAGGCATTTGGGAAGTGAACCAGCAGATGGGAGCTCTGTTTGTCTATCCACCTGTCTGTCTTTCTCTGCCTCTCAAATAAATAGATAACTTAAAAAATGCCCAGAAGCCCATGGAATGAGTGATAGGTACAAAAAAATGATATGATTTGCTTTGCTCAGATAAAGATAAATGAACTGTGAGAGATCCCTGGGACCCCTGGTATGCCACTGCTCACTGATGGGCTGGTTCAGCAAAAATGGGAAACCCATGTGCTTGCATCTCTTGGTAACAGCTGGCGTGGCCTCTCAGAAATGTTCACGTGGCTTCTGGTGAACTTCATGGTCCTCACTCTAACAGCTCCCCAGTCCTGGCAGGTGCATTGCAGAAGCAGTCACACATGGCCCTGTGTTGCAGACTTAGGAGCCCTCAGGTGGCCACGTGAGGACCCTAAGCTGCCATGGCTGTGAGCTTGCTTGCCAGCTTCCCATAGCATTAGCTCCAGGAGCTTGTCCAAAGACGTGGCCAAGCACCTGTCTGCCCACTGCGTCTCTTAGATGAGTGAGCTCTTGTCTCACTGAGGACATCAGTGACCTTGACTCTTCCTTCTTGCCTTCATTCTCACCAGAATGACCCTTGTCACCTCACTCATGACTTGTGTGATGATGTGTAGGGACAGTCCTATATAGCTTAGAGGACATTTGTGTTCAAGGGAACAGCAGTTATAGCAATGCCTGGCATGTAGACAGCTCTTCCCAGCCTACAAAGGTTTGCCCTGTTGTTATGCCAAGTGGATTTTTAAAAATTATTTTTATTTATTTGAGAGACAGAGAGAGTGAGACAGAGAACACATGAGCTCCCATCTGCTGATTCACACCCCAAAGCCTGCAACAGCTGGGGCTGGGTCAGGTTGAAATAGGGAGCCTGGAACTCAACCCTGTGTGGGTGGCAGGAACCCAATCACTTGAACCACCACCAGTGCCCCACAGGGTCTGCATTGGCAGAATGCGGGAGTCAGGTCCCTGAGCACTGGTCCTCTGACATGGTACGGGCATCCCGACTGGCAGATTAACTATTTGGCCAAGCACCTGCATCCATGTGGCTCTTGGGACAGCCTTAGGTGCCAGTGGGTGTTATTTCCATTCCCCTGAGAGGGAATCTGGTTCAGTCACTGGTTCAAGTTAAATTGAGATTATAACCCAGGTCAGCTGAGGTCAGATTTAGGCTTGTTTCTATTCTATACTATGACCACCTCAATGCTGACATCTGGGTTTCAGAAAAATATGTAGATGACTATCGATTTTAGGTTTGATACCAAGGCTTCTTAGATATTTTCCAAATCAGCAAATACATATTAAAGCTCGGTTTTAGCTATTTTTGTCTGGTTGGAATTTCAAGTATGCCTTACGTCGGCTTAAAACCAAATTTGAACTGATTATATAATTATGAGAGGGAATGTTCTTTTGAATAGTGAATATTCATTTTGCACAGAAATAGTAAAAAGTGGCTTATTTAACTAATGCATACTTAGAGGACCCTCAATCAGAGCAGACAGCTACATCAGTTTTGAAACTGAAATGCTGGAATTTATTTGGGTACCCTGGATACAGAGGGTTGTTTTGGAAAATCTGAATGCCTCGGCCTTATTCCTGGACAGGGAATGTTCTTATTTATAAAAAACCAAACCACCAGCACAGAAAAGAGCCTGTTTAACACATGCAACATTGTGTCTTTTGTTATGGTGAGGTGTTGAGACAAGAATCAAGACCAGAAGTGTACTGTCTAAATGTATAGTTTGTCGGTTTTTTAAAATCGTTTTAATTTTACAGATAAGGTATGACATTGATAATCAAAATAAAGACATGTGCATTTGGTGAAGTCATTAACTCCACAAGAAAAACAGAAAGTGTTCTTAAGGATTATTTCTTTTTAAATGTTTAATGATAAAACCTTACAGGAATGGGACAAATAGGGTAAGGGAAATTGGAAATTTAATTTTCTATGTCTTTTATCTGAGGAATTCTTTGGTGAGAGTTATTTTTGAAACTGAAACTTTTCAGTTTAAAAATAGAAGTGAAGAAATAGGAACAGATTGGAGTCTGCAGGAAAAGACGGTAGCGAGGGAAACAGGACTACTGCGGGCAGGCTCCGAGCTGGGCGCCCCTGTGCCGCTGCCCCGTGGGATTCCTCGGGGACTGTGTCGGTGCCCAGGCGTGAGGTTGCTGCTGAGGTCGGCACGGTGGGTACAGAGTTTGATGAGAACAGCTTGAGAGAAACTATAGATGGCTTCCAGGATTCCGCACGTCATGCTCTCACACATTCACTGCTGATCTCCAAGACTTTGGGGTCCTAGATGAATTCTTTTTTTTATTGTATTTTTATTTGTTTATTTTCACTGTATTTGAAGGGGGGTAGGGGAGAGAGAGAGAGAGAGAGAGAGAGAGAGAGAGAGAGATCTTCCATCTTCTGGTTCACTTGACGGATGGCCACATAGCCAGGGCTGGGCCAAGCCAAAGCCAGGAGCCCAGAATTCCATCTGGGTCTGCTTTGTGGGTGGCAAGGGTCCAGGTACTTCATCATCTGCTGCTTCCCAAGGTGCACATTAGCAGGAAGCTGGATCGGTTCATCCCGACTACTCCACTTCCCATCCAGCTCCTTGCTACTGCACTTGGGAAAGCAGTAGAAGATGGCCCAAGTGCTTGGGCGCCTGCACCCACATGGGAAACCCGGAAGAAACTCCTGACTCCTGACTTCGGATCGGCCCAGCTCTGGCTGTTGAGGGCCATTTGGGGAGAGAACCAGCAGATGGAAGATCTCTCTCTCCCCGCCTCCCTCCCCGCCCCCACCCCTAGTGCACCTTGTATCTCTAACTCTGCCTTTCAAATAAGCAAATCTTTAAAAAGAGGAAGAGGAGGAGCTAGGATTGGAAACAGGCACTCTGGTATGAGATGTGGGTGTCCCAAGCAGTAACCACTGCGCTAAACTCCCACCCATGAAGCCTAAATTTTTAGTGCAGCAGAATGCAGATTCCTGTGAACAGCCACTCCCCCAAAGGGTATGAGTGGGGGGCATGAGAGCCAGGTTAAGGCAGGGCTGATTGCAGCTGGTGATTCGTTCCTGAACTTGAGCTAGTATTCACCTTTAGCTGAGTCCTGGGAGGCAGAACCTGGGGCCCCTGTTCCGCCCGTGCCTGCTCCAGCCACCTCCTTGCAGTGCCCAGACATGCAACCCTACAGATGGCCAGGTCCACTCACTGTGACTGCCATAAGCTGTACCTTTGAGAAGAACCATATTTTTCAGAATAGTTTGCCAGTGGCTCCGCCCTGCTATTGATTTTTGTGTTAATCCGTTTGTAATTAAGTGTTCTGTCCTGTAACAATACTCTGTGCTAAACAAAAAATATTTAAAGGTGGAAAAGGTCATAGTTCCTTGAGAAAATATATCTAACGGCAGTTACGAGTCATCTCTTCCACCTTGTCCGCATCCTGATTTATGCTTCAATTCCTCCAGCAACGCACCAAGATTAGCCCAGGCTCTCCCTAGGTTGATTAACAATGTTGCTCTGCCTCTAACTATGCACTTGTGTAATCTCCATTACCCTTTAATTAACGAGCAGAGCAGAAGCCTCATTTCCAGTCGCCAGTCTGCAGTAATCGGTCAGTTATGTAACAAGTGATTAAAGCCATGAACAGCAAAAACAGACACGTACACAGTCATTTTAATGGAAAACATGCATGTGCATTTGTTGACCAGTCTTTTGTTGTTACATGTATGGCCCTTGGCTGGAATTCTGATATTTAATTGGCAAAACAAGATAAAACAGAAAAACAAAACATCAAAACTGGATCACCCACTCTGCCCAGTTTTGGGTTTTTCAAAGTGGAGCAAGAGTTTGACACTTGGGAAGCTGTGTGAGCTGGGCGGTGAACACCACTAGATGTTAGGAATTTTGTTACTTTCTTTTACAGTTACTTCACTGGTACCTAAAACAACACTGTTTTAAAATAGCACATAGCCTGTTGACTTGGTTTTTATAGAAAAGAGAACTTGTTTTTTTTCTGTGCACACATTTCATGGGCTTACCTACATTTCACTTAAATCATTTCATTTCAGTATCATGTACAACCGATGTGAAGTGGTTTGGGAATGAACCAAATGACTGCTGGTGAATATCAACAAAACTGTCAGCAGCAGGAATGTGCAGGGAGAGAAAGCGCTGAGTGCCAATTAATCAGAGCTGGTTTTGTAGATGGCTCAGAGGGCATCTACCGTAATACATATTGATGCACATAGCAACTGTGCACCCCACTGTAAAGTATGTTCTAGCTACTTTAGCTTTCCTAGGAAATAAATTCCTGCAGGAGGAATGCATTGAATTCACTTCAAGAGAATCTGCACAGCGCTGTGGACAGGAATGACAAGACCTTGACCACAGCAGTCACGACCAGTGGGTTACCTCTGAGAAGGCTTTGTGTGATCTTTGTCTCCCATACAGAGATCAGTCTTCCGTGACAAACCTCATTTTCACCTTTACCTGAACAATTACTTTTTCTACATTTAACAAAGTTCATGATAACAAATATTTATACTTTCAAGGTTACATGCTAAGAGTGTTTGCAAGTAGGAAAACAGACTTTCAATATTAGAATAGCTCCATGCTCTTAAACAGATCGAGACAAAACCTGACTTTGTGATTCAAGGGGCATAAGTGTACAGACTTAGGCTTAAAGTTTATGGTCACGGCCGGCGCCGTGGCTCAATAGGCTAATCCTCCACCTAGCGGCGCCGGCACACCGGATTCTAGTCCTGGTCGGGGCGCCAGATTCTGTCCCGGTTGCCCCTCTTCCAGGCCAGCTCTCTGCTGTGGCCCGGGAGTGCAGTGGAGGATGGCCCAAGTGCTTGGGCCCTGCACCGCATGGGAGACCAGGAGAAGCACCTGGCTCCTGCCTTTGGATCAGTGCAGTGCGCTGGCTGCAGCGCACCGGCCGCAGGGTCCATTGGAGGGTGAACCAATGGCAAAGGAAGACCTTTCTCTCTGTCTCTCTCTCTCACTGTCCACTCTGCCTGTCAAAAAATAAATAAATAAATAAATAAAACAAATAAATAAAGTTTATGGTCACTAGTATGTAAATAACTTTTTTCTATGTCAAAACAAATACTAATTTAAAAAAATTATTGATTGATTGGAAAGAGTTATATATAGAGAGGGAGAGACAGAGAGAGAGAGAGAAAGCAAGATCTTCCATCGCTTGTTCACTCCCCAGCTGGCCACAACAGCCAAAGATAGGCCAAGCTGAAGCCAAAAGCCAGGAGCTTCTTCCAGGTCTTTCATATGGGTGCAGGGGCCCAAGCACTTGGGCCATCTTCTGCTGCTTTTCCTAGGCCATTAGCAGGGAGCTGGATGGGAAGTGGAGCAGCTGGGACTTGAACCGGCACCCATACAGGATGCCGACAGCTTTACTTGCTATGCCACAACACTGCCCTGTGAATGCTGATTTTTAATGGAGTGTTTTAAATTTCCAAAATGCTTTCTTGCAGTTTCTCTCAAGGTTCCTAAACTACTTGTCATCTCTGGTTTTTATTTTAATTTGAACAAAGGTGAATCCAAGGTTTATAATAATTTATTTCTACCTAAAGAAATAGTATTTATATTTGGCTAGATTAAGGTATTACTATAAAACCTAGTTAGTCAGTTTCCCCACATTCTTTCATGGTAATAACAAAAATCCTTCTCAACCCCAAGAATGTCATCATGTTTTTTCTTCCCTGGCATTTAAATCAGTGTGAAAATGTCCCTTGGAACTGTTTCTGTGGGGGACTGAAGAGAAGGAAAGTACATGATGTCTTCACCAGGCTGTAGTCTGGGTAGGAAACCAAGACTGACACACTTGAAACAGATGACAGCAAGCATCTGAGCAGGGATCAAACGAGAAGTAAACACAGGAATGGCTGAAGCACCTGCTTTGCAGTCTAGTGCACACAGTAGAGGCCTGAGGGATTAGGGGAGCTGAGGAAGAACCCGACACTAACACTGAACCCTGACAATGAGAGGAGTTTGAGCTGACTGGTGAATAAGGGAGACCGTTCAAGGCGGGAAGAAAACAGCCTGCACAGTATGCCAGGGCAGGATGTGCTCAGCCACCAGGCTGGGGTGGACGTTTAGCCTAATGGTTAAGACACCAGTTAGGCTCCCACATTGGAGTGCCTGGGTTCAACACCCCAACCCACTTCTGGACTCCAGCTTCCTGCTAATGCAGACACTGGGAGGCTGGAGGTGATGGCTCAAGAGGTGGGTCCCTGCTACCCATGAGGGAGACCTGGATTGAGTGCCTGGTTCCCAGCATCAGCCTGGCCCAGTCTTAGTTGTGAGCACTTTGAGGATGAGCTCCAAATGAGAGATTCCCTTTTCTATGTCTCTCCCTGTGTGTCTGTTTCTCTCTCTCTCTCAAATAGGAAGGAAGGAAAGAAGGGAGGGAGGAAGGAAGGAAGGGAGGAAAAAAGGAAGGGAGGGAGGGAGGGAGGAAGGAAGAAAAAAAGGAAGGGAGGGAGGGAGGGAGGGAGGGAGGGAGGGAGGGAGGAAGGAAACCAGAGTAGGATTTGTTTTGTAACCAGAATTTCCTTTTGGTCTTTATCTGACTCTCACTAACTTCTCTGAGTCTTCTGTTGACACTGAATTATCTTTGGTTACCATTCTTTTCTTTTTCTAAGACTCTCCACAATGCCAGTGGTCTGTGCTAGCCTACTATTCAGGGTCGGGTGGTGTAGCACTGTAAAGCTCTGCAGGGTTACATTCACAATAGCGACAACCATCATCTACTGGGTGCTTTGCGGTGCTTGATCGGTCAACACAGGCTGGGGGTGGGTCGGCTGCAAGAACAAACATCCATGTAAGAGTCTGGATGTGAAATTTCAGTGGATTAAAATGATGGACTTTTGTTTTCCTCTTGTGCTGCATGTCCAGTGTGGGTTGTCATGTGGGAGTGAGAGGCACGGTCTCAGCTGTGGTCATCATTCAGGGACTCGGGCTGACCCCTGCTTATTCATGTACCATTGCCATCTGTCGTAAGACTTGAGTCCTGCCCGCCACACAGCCTAATCCTCCTGTTTAACTCAGGACATCTTCAGAGCTACGGGTGAGTTTTTAAATGTGTCCTACATGTGGTGGCTAAATTTGTTAGTTCAAGACAGTCACTATGGTTTTTCCCTGGGAATCCCTTCTAAGTGGCTATGAGGTGTGTTATGCCCTCATGGTCAGGAAAACTGGGTGTGGGGAAGGTGAGACCCTGAGACCTGAGAAGGAGGCAGCATGGTGTAGAACAGCAAGCATGGGCCAGAAGCCCCAGTCCCATCCCTGTCCCCGCCCACTGTATGGCTCTTGTATGCCGCGTCGTCTCTCTGAACTCTTTTCTTCCACTGTGATGTAAGGGGTTGCTCTAGCTTATCCTTACAGCCTCTTTCTTTTTTTTCTCAATTTTTTCAAAAAAGATCTATTTTATTTATTTGAAAGGCAGTGTTGAGAGAGAGAGAGAGGTTTTCCATTCGTTGATTCACCCCTCAAATGGCTGCAACAGCCCAGGCTGGGCTAGACTGAAGCTAGGATCTAGGGACCTGAATTCCATCCAGGTCTCCCACATGGGTGGTAGGGACCCAAGTACTTGGGCCATCTTCCGCTGCTTTCCCAGGCACATTAGCAGGGAGCTGGATCAGAAGTGGAGCATCTAGGATCTGAACCAGCACCCATATGAGATGCCACCATTGTAGGCAGCAGCTTAACCCACTATACCATGACGCTGGCCCTACAGCCTCTTTCAATACAGTGGTTCCTACAGGTATGAAACAAGTAAGATTTAAAATGATCCCAAAGGGAAAAGGAAATCAAGCTGGAGGCATCATAATACCTGACTTCAAAGTACACTACAAATTATTGTATTTAAAACAAAATGGAATTGGTCTACAAACAGGCATGTAGATCAGTGGAACAGAATAGAGGACCCAGAATTAATCCACATATATACACCAGCTAATTTTTTTTTTTACAAAGATGTTAAGAACATACACTGGAGAAAGGATAGTCTTTGAATAAATGGTGCTGGCAAAACTGGACGTTTATATGTGGAAGAATGAAATTAGATCCCTGCCTCTCACCATACACACAAAAAATCAACTCACAATAGATCAAAGATCTAAATGTTGAGAACGGAAACTATCAAATTGTTGGAAGAAAATATAGAGGAAACACTTCAAGACATTGGTGTAGGTGATGACTTCTTGGATAAGATTCTCAAAGCACAGGCAACAAAACAAAACTAGACAAAGGGGATTACGTCAAACCCAGAAGCTTCTGCAGAGCAGAGGCAACAATCAATGGAGTGAGAGACATCTGGAAGATTAGCAGAAAAAATTTTCAAGCTACTTATCCAACAGAGGATTAATACCCAGAATATATCAGCAACTCAAAAAGCTTCAATAATAATTGAAAAAAAATCCAGTTTAGAAATGGCAAAGGACCTCAGTAGACAGTTCTCAAAAAAAGAAATGCAAATGGCCAACAACTATATACAAACATGCTCAGTATCACTAGCCATGAGAGAAATGCAGATCAAAACCACAATGAAGTATTACCTTATCCTGTCAGAATGGCTAATGTCCAAGATATGGAAAGCAACAGGTGTGGATGTGGAGAAGGAGGAACTCGTATACTTTGTTGGTGGGAATGTAAATTAGAAGAATGTGGAGATTTCTTTAAAAACTAGACATAGACTTTCCAGCGATCTCACTACTGGGTGTATCCCGGAAGACATGAACTCATTGTATCAAAGAGACACTTGTACCACCATGCTTATAGCAGCACTGTCCACTGTAGCCAAAATATGGAATCAACCAAGGTGTCCATCATTAGATGGTTGGATAAACAAAATGTGGTAAATAGACACAATGGAATGCTATTCACTAGAAAAGGAATGCAATTTTGTCATGTGCAGCAAAATGGATGCGACTGGAAGACATGATGTTGAGGGAAATAAGCCCGACTCAAAAACACAAATACTGGCATGCTCTCCCTTACATGTGGGAGCTAAAAACACATAGACAAACAAAGAAAAAAATCTGAACACAGAATGTTGATTACCAGAGGCTGGGAGGGATAAAAAGAATTTGGATTTAAAAAATTGGGGAACTGGATGTGGTTCGTCTCGTGATGACCATACAAATTTGTGACGTTGATAGAGAAGTGGGGTGGGAGTGTGTGGAAGCTCACTGTATCACTGTCTCACAATTTTTGTTTTGTAAATGTAAAGCTATTCTAAAATGTTACAAAGCACCCCCCACCCCCACATACACACACAAGGTTAGGGCTTGTTTTCATCTTCTGTAGCCGTGTCTTGGTGGTGGTTTTTTAGGCTCTTCCTTGTGGACGGGGAAGTTTGTTCTTCTTTGATTCGAGGGCTGTCTGCTCTTTCCATATCCACGCAGACCGGAAGTACTTCTTTGTAGGTTTTCTCCGTGACTCCTGTCTGAGGTGGGCGAGGGGACTGGGCAAGGTCGGTGCTGTTCGGCCACTTCCCTTCTCTCCTTGCGACTCTCAGTCCCGATCCTCCAAGAAGTCTTTGTCCAGAGACCTGCACAGCTGCAAACCCGATTCTAACTGACTCCCAGAAAGGCCTGCTGCCCTCAGCAATTCCTCACGTTCCTGGAAAGGGCCACTTAGTGATAACGACAGCCGTCTTCCCTTCTGCTCAGGGTTGAGGCTTAAGTGCTTCTGGTTCCAGAGGAGCCCAGCCTGCTTTAGCTGGGAGCTTCCCACAGATGAAAAAGAAACATTTATTGGGCTTCTTCCAGCTTGTCAGGCACTGTAACTTACAGTGCATTCAGACTGAACAACCTTCTATAAATACACAATCATGCAAAAAAAAGTCCCGGAGCCCGAGGCTTATCTGTATCACCCAGGAAGGATTTACTGAGGTCGTCACATACATACCACTATCCAAAGGCAGAGAGCGGCCGTATGGACAATATGCAACGTGGGCAGTATGAAAATGACCAACGAGTTAGTCGGCTATGAGCATAGGCCTGCTTAAAACCAAAACAGACACCCCCCCCACACACACACACACATGGTCATGGGCCAGCCATGACACAGACGTCGTGGAACCTGATTGGGGTCCCTGTCTCTATCTGAGACCTACTGCTGGGAGTGGAGCTCCTTGTATCTCGCTTGCTCATGCCCTTTCTCAAAGGAGGTTGTTCCAACACTTTGCTTCCCATCAGGGGCTGTGCCCCGCGTGGCTGCCATCCCGGTGTCAGCCGCTGGGGACGCTGTGGGCTGCCGCTGCTTGCTGTTCCACCACCGGCGGCCTTGCTGCCACTATCCCTTTCACCCTGCGTTTGCATCACCGATTGCTTAGAGTCTAGAACTGAAACACTTGCCCTGGTTGGAGTGAGATTTGCGGACTGGCGTGCGCTGAGAGCCACAGAGAGGCCCTAAGAGCCCCAGTGCCCTCCCTCCCCGCCAAGGGAACCTGTGGGGAGATGAGACGGCCGGCCGCACAGGTGTTGATGGAGAGCACCTGCTTTCCTCTCCATTGCTCTCTGCCCGCTCCCCTTCTCCATCAGCTTTGGAAGCTACTGGAAGTTGGCTCAGAGGGGTGCCGCGGGCCTTCCGCGCAGGGGCGTGAGGAGGTTTGCGGGGACGCTGACTGGCGGCCGCGTTCCGACTGCTGTGAGGCAGCCATCAACTCAGAGCGGATTGCTGTTGATGCAGAGTCTCTCAAAGTCCAGACAGTCTGTATAGTTTGAATAGGGTGTTCATACATGTGCGGGAGTGTGAGAGAGAGAGAGAGAGAGGGAGCGAGCGAGCTGAAAAATCAGGCTCATGCTTTTCTGCATTCCTGCTTGCTTACCTGGGCGGACATTCCTGAACAGGCTAGCTTTCCTAAGACAAGCACGGCTCCCTGCTCCTGTCCCGGCCGACGCGTGACTGCAGGGGAATGCCGGATTTGACGTGTAAGTCCCCACTCAGCATGCAGACACTGTCTAGTTTCTACATCATGAAAACAAACGCAAATCGCTGACTTTCGCTGGAGCTGCTCCAGGTATTTGGCTTGCCTTTTGACTGCCTCTGATAAAACCTGAAAATCTATGAGGTTTTATCCTCTTAGCCGCTCCTCTGTTGTGTTTCTCTCGCGCGCAGATTTGAGCCTTTTTAACACACACAGAAAATGTGGTAAACTTAAAGATGTCAGCTGAAGAACAAAGCCCAGCTTCTCTTTCCACCAACTTACCAGGATAATTTAGGAAATAAATCTGGAGCCGAGTGTTTACTCTTCTTCCCCTCCCCCCCGCCCCCCGCCTTCCTAAAAGTTATCAGGGTCTGCTTGAATTAAGAGTACATTTTTTTCTTGTCAGAGTTGATTTGATTCTGGTTCCCCTGCCTCCCAGCCCACACTCTGGGAAAATGGTGCAGAGGCGGCAGATTGATGGGGAAGGCATTCAAGATGCTGCTCTGGACTTGGGTTGCAGCATGCAAGCTGTCTGCCGGAGACATTTAGCAGACGCACTCGGAGACGTGGGGCTGGGCCTCCACGGCGAGGGGACCTGGGGGGAGAGCCCCTGTGGGACAGGCTGTTTCCGCCTTCTCCTACCCAGCACTCTGACCCCAGGGCATGGCCGAATCTGTCTCAAATTAACAGGGATGCAGCTTCGGTTGTTACTGCCGTCTTTGGTTTTCAGCAGCTTGTTATAATGTGTCTGGCATGGAATTCTTTGAATCTTTCTCTCAGGAGTTTGCTGGGCTTCTTAAATCTTTGGGTTTATGCCTTTGATCAAACTTGGGATTTTTCAGCCATTATTTCTTTAAATATTTTCCCCTGCATTGCATTCTTTCTCCTCCCACTCTGGGATATCAGTGACATGAATGTTAGACCGCTTGGTACTGTGGCACAGGTCCCTGCGACTCTTTTCATGTTTTTTTTTTTTTCCTCTAAATCATGTTTTTCTGTCATTCCCATTGTGTATTTGCAATTGATTTGTCTTCAAGTTCACTGGCTCGCTTCATGTTCATTCTGCTGTTGAGTCCATCCACTGGGATTTTTATATTAGTTATTATATTTTTCTGTTCTAGAATTCCTATTTGACGCTTTATACCTTCCATTTCTTTGCTGAGATTTTTTCTTTCCATTGGTTTGAAAAGTGTATGTCTTTACTGCATGGAGTATTTTTATAATATTTAGTCTTTGTCAAAACATTTCAACATCTGTGTCATGCCTGCATTAGCAACTGTTGATTGTACTTTTCTCCTACCCATTGCAATTTTCCTGATCTTTCACAGGCTTACTAGTTTTTGGATTATTTCCTGGACATTTTGAATATGATAAGACTCTGAATTTTTTTTTAAAGATTTATTTATTTTATTTGAAAGTCAGAGTTACACACAGAGAGAGGTCTTTCATCCTATGGTTCACTCCCCAGATTGCTGCAACGGCTGGAGCTGCGCTGATCCGAAGCCAGGAGCCAGGAGCTTCATCCAGGTCTCCCATGCGGGTGCAGGGGCCCAAGCACTTGGGCCATCTCCTACTGCTTTCCCAGGCTACAGCAGAGAGCTGAACTGGAAAAAGAGTAGCTGGGACTAGAACTGACGCCCATATGGGATGCCGGCGCTTCAGGCCAGGGCATTAACCCTCTGTGCCACAGCACTGGCCCCAAGACTCTGAATTTTTTAAACTAGTATGGATAATGTTGATATAGAGAGGTCTTCAAAAAGTTCATGGAAATGTATATTATGTAAAAACCAGGTATGGATTTCAAAAAAAATGTTTGCACTAAATAAAATTATCTTTTATCCCTCCCACAAACTTTCTGAAGTACCTTTACATTGATTATAACAGGCACTTGATCTGGTTGGGTTCAAGTATCAAGTTCCAACCTGCCTTCTGTGAATTGTGATTTCTTTTTAAAAATAATTGTTGTTTATTATTTACTCATTTATTTAATATTTTGAGCGAGAATGAACAAGCTTGTTCCCATTCACCCCATCAAAAATGTGTACAACAGGCATTGTAGGATAGCAGATAAAGCTGCCGCCTGTGACACAGGTGTTCTGGCTGCCCCGTTTCCAATCCGACCCTCTACTAAAGGCCTGGGAAAAGAAGTGGAAGATGACCCAAATGGTTGGGCCCCAACCACCCTTCTGCCTGGCCCAGCTCTTTGCAGCCATCTGAGAAGTGAACACGCGAATGGGAGATCTCTCTCTCTCTCTCTCTCTCTCTCTCTCTTTCTCTTTCCATGACTCTTTCAAATAAATAAATAAATCTTTTTAAAAAAATGTCTGCAGCAGCCAGCTTGAAGCCAGGACCTGGGAACTCCATCCTGGTGTCCACGTACAGGGACCCAAGTACTTGAGCCATCGCTGCGGCCTCCCAGAGTGCACATTAGCAGGAAATGGTAATGGGGAGCAGATTCAGGACTCAAACCCAGGATCTCTGATACCCAAATGTCCACCCACTTGTGGCTTCCATGTCATTGCTGTTTTCATAGCCTTCCTTGTCCGTTTCAGATCTGTCCCATATGCATGCCCCCTGGTGGCCATTCAGTGTCTTTGCCTTACTAACCAGCACCGACCAGGTCCAAGCACGTGCAGTTCTGGGGTGAGCCCAGGACTTCGGGGTGCCTTCCTAAGCTGCTGCTTCTCCGCATCTGCCCACTGCTCTCCAGTTCCCGGGGGCTCCTGAAACCTCTAGCTGGAAAGTCCGGGCTCTCGCTACCCTTGCACTGCTTGCGCTTCCTGGAACCACGCTTGAGGCCGAGGCCAAGCTGCGGGAAGAGAGAGACAATGGCCGATGGGCTTCAGCTGACCCTCCTGAGGGCACAGTCTCAGACTGCAGGGGAAGCTTCCTTTT
Organism: Oryctolagus cuniculus; assembly: GCF_964237555.1. Classification (NCBI taxonomy): domain Eukaryota; kingdom Metazoa; phylum Chordata; class Mammalia; order Lagomorpha; family Leporidae; genus Oryctolagus; species Oryctolagus cuniculus. Next base: position 61,169,611 of record NC_091436.1, read on the forward strand.
CCTCTGAGTTTTAGGAGCCTTTGGGGCCCCACTGTGGTCCCTTCCATCTCAGTAGGAATACATGGAGGCCAGAGTTGAGAAAAGCAAAAGGGGGCGGAGGGTGGAAACGGGATTCCCTCCTGACCCTGAGCTCTCTGTAGGGGCCGATGCCCTGAATGGGGCCCGGGGTATAGCAGAAGGACAAACCACGGTGACCTCGCGGCAGGTGCTGTGATGCTTCGAATTCTGATCTTCCCCAATGTGCCTGATGCGGTTACTTTCCAGATTCCTTAGATGACTGCGTTGTGTCCGGGTTCAGTTGCTGCATTCACTGGGAAACATGGCTGGGACTGCTCTTGACCATGTGACCCAGAACCGAAACCAAGACACTCAACCCTCCCCCCTTGCCTCACCCCTACCTACCACTGCTCCTTTTTTTAAAGGAAAATTTTCTCTGCGGTGCCTGATTTTTAACCATCACCAGAAAATGTTCAACTGAGCCCTGCTCTTTTTGAAGCAAGGCTGAATCTGAGAAACAGGTCGATGACATGAGACCGCAGAGGGGAAGGTGTGGGAGCTGCACCCACCACCCCCAGCCCTCCAGCCCCTGGCAATGCTAAGGGAAGGGCCGAAAAACATCAGCGCCTCAGGGCGGGCCAGCCCCTAAGGGCTGAGGTTCCCTAACTCTGGCTGTGGCTGAACTCAGGTTTGCTCTCCGCAGCTCCCATAGCCTGCCTTCTCCTCCTAAGGAGAGATAAACAATTCCCTCCAGCCACTGGTTGCTGCCCAACAACAGATGCTGTTAATTAGCGCAGAATTACAGCAATATCGCTAAATAAATCTATTTGACTTGTTTGGGGCTTGTTTCTTCCAGAAAGCATCAACACATCCTCACACGCCCTGCGCCTTGTTTAGGGGAGGCTCAGGGCCTTGTTCTGTCCCACAGGCACAGCCCTGTGCTGGGCCTCCACTGTCCCAGCTGTCTTAGCAGACCGTTGCTGGTTCTGAAAGCTTGCAGGGGCTCAGCAGTGGTGGCTGCGCGCACCTGGGAGTGCCGGGGTTTTGTCACTCCATCAAGTGACCGTCATGAGACAGCAACTGATCATTCACTCATCTACCAAACAGCATCATCTCCCAAGAAACTGCAGCGTTGAGATGCAGGGAACTGGACCGTTAGAAGCTTTTTTTGGACTTGAGGTGTATTTAGTGTTTCCGACAAAAAAGGTATAAAAATGTTTGTTCAAAATCTGAAGGCAGGAACCAGTGTTGTGGTGCAGTGGGTTAAGCCACTGCCTGGGACACCAGCATCATATTTGAGTGCCGGTTCAACTCCCGGTTGCTCCACTTCTAATCCAGCTCCCGGCTGATGCACCTGGGAAAGCAGCAGAAGATGGCTCAAGTATTTGGGCACCTGCCACCCACATGGGAAACCCAGATGAGCTTCCGGGCTCCTGGCTTTGGCCTGGCCCAGCCATGGCCATTTGGGCAGTGAACCAGTGGATGAAAGATTTCTCTCTCTCTTTCTCTCTCTCTCTCTGTAACTCTGCCTCTCAAATAAAAGTTTTCTTTCTTTAAAAAATCTGATGGGATCACACTATTCTTAGTTGGACAGTTTCTTCCTGGGCTGTGTGAGGTCATTTCTGGGTGTGAGGAAACAACCTGTGAGGAAGGGAGCTGTTATTCCAAATTGCAAGACAGAGTCAGATTTTGCACAAGGCAGAATCGATAGCTTTCTTTTCTAGGTCATGAAGGGGCTTTTTTCTTTCTTTTTTTTTTTTTTCTTTTTGGTCATGCTGCTATTGTTGCTTTGGGCTTATGATCTTCCATTATGATATTTCTACAAAGGATTTTCAAAAAGTACAAGGAAAATATTTGTTATGCAAACCTACATATGGATTGCAAAATTTTTTACACCAAAATTAACATGTCTTTTAATTCTGTTTTCCCAGGATTTTTTCAAGTACTTAGGTATTTTATGCATAAGTGTAGGTTGGTTGGAAATGGAATGTTTTTATAGATTGATTTAATTTTGCATTATCTTTCAGGGGTAAAAGCTAGGAATTCAACTTCATGGCTTAAGAGAATCATTTTCTTTTTTTCAAAAAGCAAAATGTAATGCTGAGATCAGAAATGATAAAAATACCCAGCGGCCTCATGGTTGTGCACGTTGCAGTCTTTCTGACTCAGATGCATGATCTCTATGCAATGAATAACTCAGTGTTTACCTTGGGAAGTAAAACCTCAGACTGCTACAAAATCACCACCAAACAGGACTCAGGTGTGCATAAAATCTTCTGCCGTCCTTACCCTCAACGTTTGGAAATGTTTTTTCCTATGTAATAAAGACACTGGCTTCTCATTAAAAACCAATGCACTTTTTTTAAAAAAAAAGGTTTTGGGACTTTTTTAAAGATTTATTTATTTACTTGAAAGAGTTACACACACAGAGAGAAGGAGAGGCAGAGAGAGAGAGAGAGGTCTTCCATCTGTTGGTTCACTTGCCAGTTGGCTGCAATGGCCAAAGCCGCTCAAATTCGAAGCCAGGAGCCAGGAGCTTCTTCCAGGTCTCCCACGTGGGTGCAGGGGCCCAAGGACTTGGGCCATCTTCTACTGCTTTCCCAGGCCATAGCAGGGAGCTGGATTTGAAGAGGAGCAGCTGGGACTCGAACTGGCGCCCATATGGGATGCCGGCACTGCAGGCGGTGGCCTTACTGGCCCCCCAATGCACTTTTCAATGCATATTTCCCAGAGAAGGTGCTGGAGAGGCCTTAACAAAATAGTAAGTGGCTCCTTGCTTTCCTTAGAAATTCAGGACTTGGGTCAGCATTATGGCATAGCAGGCTATCATGTCAGAACACCATTTTGAGTCCTGGCTGCTGCCTTTGGATTCAGCTCCTTGTACTTGGAAAAGCAGTGATGATGGCCCAAGCACTTGGGAGACCTGCACTCACATGGGAGACCTGAAAGAAGCTCCTGGCTCCTGGCTTCTCTCTGTCACTCTGCCTTTCAAATCCATAAATTAAAAATATTTAACAACAATCACAAAATCCCCCACTACTACCTTGAGAATTACTTGTTGGGTGTGTGTGGGGGTGAGGTGGGAGGTGCTGGGGGAGGCTCCTTTGTGTGACTGCCTTGGTGGTTTAGGGAGCAGGACCTTGGATTTCAAAGGAACAGAGGGGCTCCCGGCCCCACAGGGGCTCAGGAACAGGCCTCTGTGAGCACTCGCCGCGGTGCCCCACCTGACATTTCAACTCAGGCCTGGTGAGGACAGACAGACAGACAGATCCAACATAGCAGTCCTTCCAACCACCTTCTGCTACCCCTCTGAAGACAAAATTAGGAATCCACATTCCCACCTGCTGGGAGCTAAGGGGGTGAATTGTTACAGCCACTTGATGTTCAAAGTGCTTGGGTAATTGTTTGGGATAGAATCATAATAATAAAAATTTTTTAATGGAAAACATTTTGGCCCTTTTCTTTTAAATCTGCCATTGGTGTTTGAAGGTACTCAGAATTCTATGTGTGGGAATTTGGGAAGGACACGTGTTGATGTGTGCACGAGAGAGTTAAGACGAATGATAATTGAAAGAGATGATAGAAGCTAGTGGTTTCCATGGGGAAATAATCACGAACTGCTGTCAGACCGATTCCAATAAGAACATTGCTTTATGTGAAATGTTTTTTAAACAGCTCAGCCAAAGCATTAAGCCAGAGCACTTCTGGGGCCAGCTCTCTGCAGTACGTTTCTATCATCTGCACCTGAGCCGCCTCAGCTGCCACCCTTCCCTGTGCTTGACTGCGTGCGGTCAACCCGCAGCTGGAAGCGGGAACTCTCTGATTGCAGGAAGGGAGATCCTAAGGCAGTTCTGTCGTTTCGCCACGTGGATTCACAGTGAGGGGCCTGTGACGTCACTTCTGTGTGTGAGCCCGTGTCAAATGCTGGTACTCTGGGTAAGGTGTCTCTAATGATGCTAGAAAGACCCTCATGTGCTCCGGGGCCTGAGCCATGGACGTAGTTTCTCATCACCTGCACTTGTGCTTTCTGGCATTTCTTTTGGAGCAATACTCGTGGGCTGCATCTTTGTACCCCATTAGCCTTTCCATCTGAGCCCCTACACACTCCATGACACTTATTGGTGGGCATAGCTAAGTCCTATTTTAAATTGCAGCACAGAGCCTGGCCTGCGGCACAAAAGCCCACCGAGTGAAAGAACAACTCCTTGGTCAAGTCTCACTGCCCTTTCCTAGGAAGGCTGCACAGAGACCTTCCCTTTGCTGGTCAGTTCCGATTTCCACCCTGCTCCACCTGCTCTGCATGCGCCAACCACCACCTTTCTCTCCCCTGTCTTCCCTTTGGGTGGGGCCAGCAGGAGGCACGAGATTGGTGGGTGGAACAGGTAGGATGACGTATTGCTAGAATTGGCTGTATTCTTCTCTTTTTTAAAAGATTTATTTGAAAGGCAGTTACAAGGGTGGAAGGAAAGAGAGACAGAAAGAAAGGCATACACACACATATGTGTGTGTGTGTATATATATATATATATATAGAGAGAGAGAGAGAGAGAATCTTTCATCTGCTGATTCACTCCCCATATGGCTGCAATGACCAGAGCTGGGCTAGGCTGAAAGCTAGGACCCTGGAAATGTATCCAGGTCTCCCGTGTGGGTGACAGGGGCCCAAGTACTTGGGCCATCTTCTGCTGCTTTTCCCAGGTGCATTAGCAGGGAGCTAGTTTGGAAGTGGAGCATCTGGGACTCCAAAAGGCCTCATCTGGGCTGCCACTTTGCAGGAAGTGGTTTAGCCCGCTGTGCCACAGTGGCGGGCCCCACGTGTTGTTCTGTTGAAGCTCTCTCCACGTCCCTTGCCCAGAGCCTGGGCGGGCTCCTTGGTGTTACCAGCCACAGGTATTGCACTGGTTCTTACCGGTGTCTTGAAACCCTGCCCCTATCTTTGTCAACTTTGTGGCATTCTCTCCAATTAGCAGTTTGAAGGAGCCCACTGAATCCTGCTGGGACCTGACTTATATTTTCCCAAGTCACTCAGTTGACAAAGTAGTTGGTTATCTAGAAACCACAATTTGTCCCTCTTGCGTTGTTCCAAGTAGATACTCTGCTAGGCCAACCATTTAGAATCATCTGGAGCAGGGGTCAGCAAACTACAGCTCTCAGGCCAAGTGCAGCCCCGCCCCCTGTGGCTGCAAATGAAGCTTTATTGGAACACAGCCATGCCTCTTTGCTTGCTTGCTGTCTGTGGCTACTTTGAGCCACAACAGGAGGTGAGGTATTGCAACAGAATCCCAGAGGCCTGCAGGGTCTAAAATAGTCCCTATTTGACCCAGGGTAGGATAAACTTGGCTGATGCTTGATTTAGAAGAAAGCCAAAAGGTGAACTTCATTGTTTCATAGGAGTCTTGTGGGCCAACTGCTGGGGGCCCTTTGTGGGTGGCCCATGGCAATTCAGGGGGGATTCTGAACCCCAGGCGGAGCACCAGGTTGCCGCACCGACTGCTGGGGTACCCTGGCAGTGTCTCCTACTGCTCACCTAGTAAGCCAGCAAAACCAGGAGGCGTGTGTGCTAACGTGCTTATTCCTTGTGATTGCAAAATGAAAGGCTTTTCTGAAAAGAATGACTCTCTGGGTTGTGTTGGGATTTCTGCATCTATCTGTCTCCCCCACCCGACTCCGCGAGACCCTCTTGGGAGAGTCTGGGCCTGGCAGAGTGAGCTGACGCTCAGCAAATATTGCTGGACCTGGTCATCATCAAACTCTCCTTCAGAGAAGGAGAAAGGGAACCAGGAGGTGGAACGCATTCACCGGGAGATGTATTGGAGTTTTCTGGCTCTCTGAGTAGGATACGCTTGGCTGATGCTTGGTTTAGAAGGAAACCAGAACTTCTGCAAGTCTCTGCCTGCCTGGCCTTCACAGAGCGAGAGCAGCTATGAAAAAAGGCTGCTCTCCCCCAGAAGAGGATCTTTCGGGCACACTGGCTGCATCATCCGTGGAGCCCAGTGTGAAGTGAAGGATGGTGTCGGCAGGGCTGTCAGCCAAGTGCCGCCCCTCCCGGGCTGCACAGGCGGTGCACCCAGGATGCCTCATGGGTTCCTGAGAAAAGGCCGAGTGTGGAGAGTCGGGGCGTGCCCTCTCAGTCTGGAGGGGCTGCAAGGATGCTTGGGCCGTGGGCCCTGGGACTCTGCACTCCATCACTCCACAGCATCGCCACTGAGCTCACTGAGCTCAGCCCAGAGCTGCTCCTCTTCCCCGTGCCCAGACGCTGGCTTCTCACCGACTCTCCTGTGTGGCTCCTGCCCCTCCTTGATTGCAGTTTAATCCCAAGTAGCTTAAGCCACTCCATCTGGGGCCATAAACCACCTGTGTACTACAGCCTGTTTCGCTGCTTCTCTCTGGGGTGGCAGCTGGGTCCTGCCACAGCACCTGACTGGAGGACAGTGTGTCCCCAAGAATGGTCCCTAGCTTGCCCCCAGAAGCCTCTCTTGCCCCTTCCTCGCCACAAAAAGGGCTTGAGGTCCTGACCTAACCAATTTGTTGTGACACCTGCAGGCTTTCCTGAAACCAGACATTCACCTGCTGGCTGCTGGAGCTTCTCCCTGCCTCCTGGCCCAGCCCTACCTGCGTGCTAAGCCCTTCCCATCCCTCAAAATCCCCATGAACGACCTGGGGGCCTCTGGGTGCTGACAGTCACAGGTGGGGGGCTCTGAGCTCCAGCAAGGACTTCCTGACCTGTGCATCCTTTTTGCCTGGGGGGCAGTGGTAGGGGGTTCCCAACCCTCCCTCCTCCACCTACCCCTGCTGCAAAAGGGGGCTTAACACAAGGGAGTGCCTCGGTTCCCCTGCTGGAGGGTAGGGACCACCCCACACGATGGGCTCTGGTGGTGAGGGCTCTGGCGTCCTCACCCCCGCTGCACTGTCCCAGCTGTGAGGTCGTCAGGGCCCATGGCCCTGTGCCAAGGAAGCTGTCCAGGTTCCAAGTGCCCCTGCCCCACAAAGAGGCCACTGTGGCACCACGGTGCTGCAAAGGACACCCCTTGGCCTTGGAGATGCAGATGTCTGAAGTCCTGAGCTCTGGGCACTGTAGTAAATGAGCAAGTTTTTATTCTGTATAGGGAAGAGCATCACACAACAGAAAACTGCAATTAAGCACGAGCCCGGGGGGTGGGGCAAGTGGAGGTTGCCTTTGATCAGAAACCTCCATCAGGCCCCAAGGCCATGGCAATCCTCTGCTTCCTGGGGAGCTGGCCATTCTCAGGTCTCATTTGTCTCCCTGTGATTGACAAGCCCCAGATGCCAGCAGGTGCATCTAAGCTTGCTGTGCCTCTGTCGCTCCCCGTCTTCGTGGAGGAACGACACAGGATTCTGCGTTGTTCTTTCGTCTGCTCGGCCCTCCCCGGGGTTTGCTGCTGGTTCTTCCCGGGTTGGCTGCCGTCCCTTCCACGGAGGTGGAAGGGCAGTTCCCCCTGCCACATTCCCCACTTCCGCGGGGGAGCGGCACACCGCCGGCCGGCTCTCTCGGGGGCTGCACAGGTGTTATTCGGATAGATGTTCCCCTTAGATGTTCCTCTTAGATGTTCCTGGTGCATGTTGTCTCTCTCCTCCTTTATAGTCCTCTTCCTCCAATCCCAACTCTGCTACCCACACGCCGAGTACGCTGCTCTCCTCCAATCAGGAGCAGGTCCTGCTGTTTATTGGTTGAACTGGAGGCAGCTGTGTAGAAGCTGTTTCTCCCTTCTCAGCGCCATATTGTGGGAGAGCAGATGCATAGAATAAGTCTTAATTCCAGTAACTTAGTCTAGTCCGAGTTGCTCCCAGTTGCTCCCCACAGCCTCTGTGCATACCTGCTTGGTCTGCTGCTGGCTAAGGCAGCCTCGCCCCCCTCGGCTCCTCTTCCCACCCGGCCAAGCCCCTGGTTCCTCACCACCACCTGTGTGTTCTCTTGTCTCCCACAGGGTCCCCGATGGCACATAGAGCTGCAGCCTTGGGCAGGCCCTGCTCGGTCCCTGGATGAAGAAGCCTTGAGGTTCCTGAGCTATATCAGCACCACACAGGTTGTGTTTTGGGCCCAAGTGGGTTTGGTGGTCTTGTGAGAGCTACTGGTTGGCCCTGTGAAAGCAGGATTTGTCCAAGGGGCAGGGGAGTGGTTCTCAGCCGCTCCTGCTGGGACGTGCAAGGGACATGGTTTCCCAGGCGTTGTTGCTTCAGTGACCCACTCTCTCGGAGGCACGAAGTCACCTTGCTTTTGCTCAGGTGTCTGCTGCCTTGCACGAGTCTCATCAGTCTGAGATATTCTGATGATTCATCTCAAAGTGTTTTAAAAGATCCACTTTACAAAATTGCTTTGGAAACCTTTGAATGCAGCAGATCTGTCCCCGTGAGCAGGTGGTCGAGTGTGTCACCAAACAGAGCTGTCACGCAGAGGCCCGGGCCCCAGTGTGGACCTGGAGGATTTGGCCTCTTCATGGTTTGGCTGCAGTTGTGAGGTAGCCAGGGATGTGCCAGGCAGTGGAGCACGGGAGCCTGGGTGGGCGTGGGAGGGTGGGGGTGGAGAGTTAATGAACCCAAAGGCGCGCTGTCTCTTCAATGCACTTCACATCATTACTGAGCCCTGGCTTTTATTAGTGACTTAACCCACTGTGGCAGCTCCTGCCCAGCTCCTGGCTGAGACCATGCCCTGAGCAGCCAGAGACGTCTATTAAGGTGAAACTGTGCCTCTTAACACATTACATTAATCAGGAGGTTCCCTTCTCAAGTCGCCTGATCCTGGGGAAAAGGGAAGAGGATATCAAGGCTGGGAGGGGAACTTGGCTTTGAACTGAGAGGTATTAGTAGATTAACACCTGCCTGGGAGCCGAGCAGAGGTCACATTTGAGAAACTTCCCCATGGAGCTGTCGCAGCAGCCGGGGGATGCTGGATGCTTTGGGTCTCCCTTCAGCCCCTGGCTTTTGGCACCTTCCCTTCGCCTTCCAAATCTCACTTACAGCCAAACCATACTTTTCCTTTGGTAGAGAGAAACTATTTCTAGATCTTTAGGAGGCTACGTTTAGGGTGAAAGAAAGTCCCATTTTTCATATGCAATCAGACAGTCCCAGGGATTTTAGTATTTGTCACCCACGCATGGAAGTAAAAGCTTGTGCTATCCATCATGAGGGTTGGAAGGATGAATTGGTCCCCGTGCTTTTCATGATTTCATCTTGTTTTGCAGCTTCAGATTAATTTGGTGGACTTATGTAGACTTAATTAAAATACTGAGATTTTAATTTTACAGTTTGGGTTGACAAAAAGGATACATACCTGGACCTATTAACTTTGGTTTTAAAAAGCCCTTAAAGGTGACAGGGGAAGGCAGCAGCGTGATAGCTCTGTAAGTTAAGCAGTCATATCCCATATTCCATGTTGGAGTGCTTCATTTGAATCCTGGATACTCTGCTGCCAATCCAGCTTCTGGCTAGCATGCCTGGGAAGCAGCAGATGATGGCTCAAGTACTTGGGTCTCTACCACCCACATGGGAGACCCAGGTGGAATTCCTGGCTCCTGGTTTCAAGTCTGGCCCAGTCCCAGCCATTGCAAGTATTTGGGAAGTCAACCAGAGTATGGAAGATTCTCTCTCTCTCTCTCTCTCTCTCTCTCTCTCTATCTGTGTGTGTGTGTGTGTGTGTGTGTGTCTGTCTCTTTCTGCCTTTCAAGTAAATAAATAAATAAATCATTGGGGGAAAAAAAAACCCTTAAAAGCTCCAGAGGAAAACAAAAGGTGTCAAATTTATGAGTTGAATTTGAGGACTATGGGTTCCACCTCCCACCCCAAATTAAACACACCGAATGCAAGCCTTCAAATTCCATTCTGCATGTATTTCAGGCCAATATTGTCTACCTTGTGGAAAGCATATTTACTTAGAAGTTCTTGAGGCATGAGCTGATCATTTCAGACTCCTCTTGAGTCTTTCCCGTGAGCTATGGGCTTAGAGGCAAAGAATTCTTTCAAAGCGGCGCAGCAGCCTCTGATGTGAAGTGGCATGATGCTGTGGCCCTGGGTGATTTGCTTTCTTCTCTGGCTCTCACTGTTCATATGCTGAGAAGGACGAGATTGGATCAGATGGTTTCCAGGGTTGCTGTGATCTCGTGCTGTGCAGAGAGTAGCACAGGATTGTTATTTGCCCTGTGTTTTAAAAGATTTTTGTTTACATATTTGTGAAGCAGTGGGACAGAGAGACAACCATGCATTTGTTGAGCACCTGTAAGGTATCAAGAACTGCTAGGCTGTGAAGATATAGCTCTGCCCTCAAGGAGATGGTGTGTTAGTTGGAATGGAAGTATTATTATTCAGCTTCACTAGAAGAATTTTTGAAAAGATTTATTTATTAAAGGCAGAGAGAGAGAGAGAGGGAGGGAGAGAGAGAGAGAGGTGGGGAAGAGAGAGGTCTTCCATCCATTTTTTCATTCTCCTAAATGCCTGCAACAGCTGGGACTGGAACCAGGAGCCAGCAACTCCATCCCCAGGTCTCCCATATGGGTGTTAGGAACCCAAGTACTGCTTCCTCCCAGGTCAGGTGCATTAGCAGGAAGCTGCCTGGGAAGTGGAGGCAGGACTCTCTGATCTGGGATGTGGACATCTCAAGTCGTGGCTTAACCTGCTGTGCCAAAACACTGGCCCCACTAGAAGGCTTCTGTCCTTCAGGAAGAGTGAGATGAAGTTCCAGACCTTACAGTGTATTTGTAATCAGGGGTCACTTTACCCAAGTAAAGCACTGTGTTTTGCTGTGCTTCTCAGCTGCCAGGAGGCCAGCTGGTGGGAGCCATCTGCAATGACAGTGAGTGTTTCTTAAGCAGAATCTTTGCCTAGCCATTGCTCCCTCCCCCTTTCTGTGTAATGCAGGGCTTTGGGGCTGCTTTTGTGCCTTGTACCTCATTTAGAATGCATCTTGACAAGGAAAGCCTGCAATAACACTCTACCAAAAAAAAAAAAAAAAGCTGGCAAAAATATTAGAGCCACCATTACCTCCAGTTTTCACAGTTAGCAGGAATGAGTCATGATGGGCAAGAGAAAAATAAAACCTCTGAAGGTACGAAAGCAAATTCCACCCCCTTCCTCTTATGCTGTTTTAACAAAATATTATTTCCCTCAAATCTGTGTGCCAGCTTGTACAGCAAGGCCCAGCATTTGGTACATTCATTGTTGATTTGTTCATGCCTCAACTCTGCAGATATTTGTTGGGGACTGGCTTTGTGGCTGGCACTGGGGTATCAATACTGGGTAGAACAGGTGCATCTCCCACTCCCAAGCAAACATCGAGAGTGAATGAGAATTATGTGTTCTATGCGACAGAGGATGCACCCGTGGGTGGAGATGGCTCTGTCGGCTGAGGGGGCTTGCGTGCAGAGGCACAGGGCATGGGACAGTGTGGCACTGGGCATGCTTGGGCATGACAGCCCTGGACTTGTGCAGGGTGTGGTTAGGGACTTGCAGTTTTAAAGCCCCAAAAGGTAAGGGCAGAGTGTGCTGCCCATGAAGCTCTGTGTGACTGGACACTGCTGTTTGTGGAACATGAAAGACCATGATTGTACTGCGTGTGATGTGATGTGATGCCCTGTCGACGCCTGACAGCAAATGGTTAAGTCGTAAAGACAGCGCTGTATTCTAAGGGAAGGCTCCAGATTCAGCTTTTTATGGCAACCCCCAAACCATATGCCTCCCGGAAGCATGCCTTGCAGTATAAATGAATCTCAGCAACACTGGCTGTTTTAAAAACTAAAATGTGCTTTCAAATGCATCTGTCTTTCCGCTCTATCCCCTATCTATCAATCATCTAATTATCTACTCATCTATCAACTTATAAGAATATCTTGAGCACCTAGGCTCTGGAGATTGGGACTATAACTTTACAACAATAGTATCTGTTATATCCACTGCCACACACACACACACACCCCTCAGGCTGAAAACAACAAAAATACAAGCCTGCCTTGGAACCCCGATACTGTCTAGAACATACAAGTGTGTGGAACTCAGTTGAAATGATCCTTGCTGAGATCCCGAAATTTTAAGGGGTCCCTTTGCTAGATTCTATTTATGAGATGGCAAAAATGCTACTTAAGCTAATGGGATACAAAATACAGTGAAAATGAATTGGGTCCTTTTAAGTAACTACAAATCATTTCAGGAAACATTTTTTCCCCTGGAGTCTATTTCCCTTTGTCTAGGCCTACTTTGAAGTGGCTAAAATTACAAGAGGATTGAGACGGGCAGAAAACATAATTACTTGAGTTGGAGCTTAGCTAGAAGTTACTGCCCTCTCTCATTTTGCTTGCACGAGAGTTTATTGAAGCCCTAGCAATAAATCTTAACTAGAAAGTTTTTTTAAAAAATCAATATTTAATTAATTTTTGGAGGAGAATTTTATGAAGCACTCCTAGTTGTTTTCCAAAGCTAATGTCTATCAATGAGATGGTTAATAAATGCTTAAAACTGAATAACTCTGGTGTTGTATTTTTTTGAACTAAGAGAGGAAGGGGGAATGTTGTTGGAGAGATTGAATGGAAAAGAGTGCAGGATGAAATCTGTAGAATAAGAAATGCTTAAAGGAGACCAAGTGCCATCTTTAAAAATATATTTATTGGGGCCGGTGCAGTGGCGCACTAGGTTAATCCTCTGCCTGTGGCTCCGGCATCCCATATGGGCGCTGGGTTCTAGTCCCAGTTACTCCTCTTCCAGTCCAGCTCTCTGCTGTGGCCCGAGAGGGCAGTAGAGGATGGCCCAAGTACTTGGGCTCCTGGACCCACGTGGAAGACCAGGAAAAGGCTCCTGGCTCCTGGCTTTGGATCAGTGTAGCTCCAGCCGTGGCGGCCATTTCGGGGGTGAACCAACGGAGGGAAGACCTTTCTCTGTGTGTCTCTCTCTCTCACTGTCTGTAACTCTACCTGTCAAATAAATAAATAAAAATATTTTTAAAAATGTGTTTATTTATTTATTTTGTGTGTGTGAGAGAGACTGATCTTTTATCCATTGATTCAGTCCCCAAATATCCAAAGGAGCTGGGACTGAGCCAGGCCAAAGCTAGGAGCCTGGAACTCAGTCCGAGTCTCCCATGTGGGTGGCAGGGACACAAGCACTTGAGCTGCTGCCTCTCAGGTTGCTCGTTAGCAGGAAGCTGGAATTAGGAGTGGGGACCTGAACCCAGGCACTCCTCTGTGGGCATCCAAGAGGCATCTGAATGCCCATCCCAAAGGGTCATCTTTAAGAATAAAGCCCAAGACCCTGATCTTGCCAGAGCAAGAGCACCTGCACCTCAAAGCCCTGACTCTGGCCCTTAATACTCACCTGACATTTGGAGGCCTCTGACTAATCGCCAGTGCCAACCCCTCCAGCCCTCTGTTGGGGGTGTGGCAGGGGAGCTGCAGCGTCCAGTCTGAAGCTCTGGTCCAAGCATAGCATCTCCCCTTAGTGCTAAGGCACAGGCGAGACCAGGCTGGGACGTTTCACAGAGGCTTCACTAGACACCTCCAGTAAACTCACAGGACCACCTGCTTCAGTGTCACCTGGGGTCACTTATGCACATCCCACCCACAGGTGTCAGCCTCAGAGATTCCTATTTGGCCGTTCTGCTGTAGGACCCAGGAATCCACACTTGAACCATTTCCCAGGTGATTCTGAGAAACACCATGGAAGAGGGTACAGTTAGGCTGTGATGGTGTTAATGACAAAGGCCTGTGGACATCGTGTCCTGACCTGTCACTTTGGAGGTTCAGAGGGAGAAACACACACAAAGAACAGCCACAGATGGGAATCATTGTACCACTTTCATCAAAACTCCATGCTCTGGGGCAAATGGCCCAGGCTTATGAGGTCCTGGCCTGCTTTGGGGCCCCATGGCCGTGCCCTGACCTGCCTTCCTGCTGCAGGTGGGACGTGGAACACAGTGCTAAGGAAGGCACTGATGTTTGAGGCCGTCATCTGCTCACCAGCAGAATCGGCCCCAGCGAGCACGTGGGGCTCTGGCTAATTAGATTAGCAACGTGGCTTCCCTGGGGTGAGTGGGCAGGCAAGGGCTTGATTTCCATTCATCTGTGGGAGAATAGGAGGAGATGAATTATACAAGTGAACTGTTGATGCACACTGCTAATAAATGTGTTCTGTGGCAGCGCCTCGAGAAAAGACCCCAATTCCACTTTCTGTTATTTTTCCTTCCAACAGTGGTTGGAGATAGAGAGGGACAGAGCCTGGGTGATGGAGGAATAATATATATAATATATATTATGTTTTATAATGTATATAATATATATTACGTTTTATAATATATATATTTATATACAAAATAGATGGCCCACTTTTTCAGCTTCGCTCTGAGCTATCCAGAACCTGGCAACAGACACTCTCGTGGTCCCTGACGAGTAATCCCAGGATGGTCTTGTCAGGCCTGCCCCAGGTGTTAGCAGATGTAATCCAGGAGCTGTATTAGTTGAAAAGGCTGCACAAAATATGCTCTTCTTAGCCTAACAATTTGGAAAATCAGTTAAATAAAAAGATCGAACAAACCCAGAATGTCTTCTTTAGAAGAAAATTTCTTGCCGTTCGGTTTCCCACAAAGGAAAGCAATGAACTTCAACAAACCCTTTGCATCTGGAGCGATCCATGATGCGACAGCAAGAGCGGTGCGTCCAGGGGCCATCGCGATGAGCGGGAGAGTTTTGAGGGTTTGGGGGAATACTGTTGCTCAGTATGATACATGTCTTGGCTATAGAACTGGTTTTCTTCTGTGCCAACAGACTCAGCCCTGCAAATGGTACCAGCCTCCAACACAAGTCCGCATCCCTTAGGAAGTACATTTGCCTAAGTGCAGCTGAAATGAGCGACTTGCTTCTGCTTGACTTCAGTACACATTCCCTTTGGTTTGCTCCTCTCATTTGGATGCATGAGCTAAGAGAAGGGCTTCGGCTAGCTGAGGAAGAGCCTCCTGCCTGGAGCTCCTGCCCTTCTCTCCCAGGAGGAGGCTCATTAAAGCAGCGCCTCGCCGAGGGATGCTGCCTCATCAGCAGGCACTGCTCATTCCTCTAGAGCCATGATCCACGATTTACTCGGGCTAACACATGCCATCCTTCCAGTCCCTGGTGCCCCCACCTTCCCTGCCAGGAACAGGGGATCACCTTGTACGTCTCCTCCTGAGATCGGGGCCTTCTAGAAGGGACACTGCCCCGTCTGGAGTGCCCTGGGGCAGCTTCCCCCTCCAAGACTAACACCGCTCCATGAGGCCCTCCTGGCCCTTCTTGCCCCATCTCTGCTCCTGACTCTCCTCTTTGCCTCGTGTGTGTGGCAATAGCAGCTCTCAGCTTCCCTTCAGACCTGCACATAGTCTCTCTCTAAGGTAACTTATTACTTGCCATGTATTTGAAATTCCTCCTCGCGTTGTACAGCAGTCTTGTGGCTCCCCGGGGATGGGAGCAGTTAGCCGTAGAAGACATAACTCTCTTCTTACTTAAGGTTTCCAGGGGCCAGGGAAGCTGTAAGTCCCTCCCTGCCATTTCTCATCCAGCATTTTAAATTATTCACATTGATTTCCAATCCTTCCAGATTGCATGCAATCGTATGAGTACCTTCAGCCTGGCTACTGACTCCAGCCCTGCCAAGCAGCCCTGGTCAGTGTGTCTCGATGACAGGTTTGGCTTAGCTCAGCAAATCCACAACAAGCAGTGCCGCCTCTATTCTTTAGGGTAAGTACGTGTTTTCCAGCGGAAGGAAACAAACACTCTTGCAGGCAGCAATGGCTTTTCCAGCAACACAACTTGAGTGGCTGCAGTGCAGAGCAGGTGCTCTGCTGCCATCATTGCTGATGGGTCTGTTAGGTAGCTGCAGGCACAGGCTCGTCACAGGGGTGCCCTCAGCTTGAGCCACTTTTCCTCGCATTCTGCTGATAACAAGTTAGCAGCATAAGGACAATCATGTTGGTGAGACCAGTGGTTTTTTTTTTTTTTAATTTTATTTATTTATTTATTTATTTGACAGATAGATAGTGTGAGAGAGAGACAGAAAGGTCTTCCTTCCGTTGGTTCACCACCCGCACATGGCCGCCACGTCCAGAGCTACACCGATCCAAAGCCAGGAGCCAGGTGCTTTTCCTGGTCTCCCATGGGGTGCAGGGCCCAAGCACCTGGGGCATCCTCCACTGCCTTCCCAGGCCACAGCAGAGAGCTGGCCTGGAAGAGGAGCAACCGGGACTAGAACCCGGTGCCCATATGGGATGCCAGTGCTACAAGCGGAGGATTAACCAAGTGAGCCACGGCGCCTGCCCTGAGACCAGTGGTTTCTAGCTAAAGTTGGAGCACCCTTATTTTAAAAGAGAGAGGAGCGTATTCATGAATTCGGCTTGAAAAAAAGAGAGCATGTTAGAAATTTGGTGCAGAGGATGAGTGAGCCACAACATGTAATGGCCACTGCTGGCTTTTTATCTCTGGTGCCAATGGTGAATCTATGTACACTGGGCAGGAACTCTTATGAAAACCATGTGACTTTATCAAAACTGCTTGAGAAAAACTGACATTCAGTTATTCTGGTTGAAAATCACCTAAATGTACAAATGGACTTGGAAAGCTTTTTTTGTGAAAGGATGAATATAAAGTACTGAGACTATTTCACCAAATATACCAGTGCTTTGGAAACAGCCCTGAACTTACAAATGGCATCTGTCTCAAAAAAGGGCAAGAGGGGATTAATTTTGTTTGGAAAACACTGTTCCATAGGCTCTTTGTAGATGCTGTGTAGGTTCCCAGGCTAGACCACTGGAGTCCTTTACAAGCAACCAACACTGGGGACCCTAAAAAACTGTCACCTGCCTGACCCTCATCTGTGGTCTACCTTCCTGTCCAGGTGTGGTATCCACCTGCCAGGACACTAGGTGGTCAGGGTTAGGGGCAGACGTCTGGGTGATGCAGAGACCTAGCCAGGGGAGTGAATTCAGGGGGTCACCATTGCTGTCAGACAATAACAAATGAGGATTCAAGCTACTGGGGATCTTTTTAAAGAAAACAAAAGACTCAAATAAGAATTTAAAGATAGCAAATATTCTTAATGGGTTAAATGAAGACAGATGAGGGGACTTGAAGAGGTGCATGTTTTGGCTAAAACCTCTAGGAATATATTAAACAGCAATGGTGAGAATGGCCATCCTTGTCTGGTTTTAGATCTTAGGGGGAATGCTTCCAACTTTTCCCCATTCAATAGGATGCTGGCTGTGGGTTTGCCATAAATTGCCTTGATTGTGTTGAGGAATGTTCCTTCTATACTCAATTTGCTTAAGGTTTTCATCATGGAAGGATGTTGTATTTTATCAAATGCCTTTTCTGCATCTATTGAGATAACCACATGGTTTTCTTCTTTAATTTGTTAATATGATGTATCACATTTATTGATTTATGAAGGTTGAATCATCCCTGCATACCAGGAATAAATCCCACTTGGTCTGGGTGAATGATCTTTCTGATGTGTTGTATTCGATTAGCTAATATTTTGTTGAGGATTTTTGCATCTATGTTCAAAAGAGATATTGGTCTATAGTTCTCTTTCTCTGTCTTATCTTTTTCTGGTTTAGGAATTAAGGTGATGGAGGTTTCATAGAAGGAGTTTGGGAAGATTCCCTCCCTTTTAGTTGTTTTGAATAGCTTCAGAGAAATTGGAATTAGTTCTTCTTTAAATGTTTGGTAGAATTCAGCAGTGAAGCCATCTGGTCCTGGGCTTTTCTTTGTTGGGAGCATCTTTATTACTGGTTCCATCTTGGTTATTGGTCTTTTTAGGTTTTCTATGTCTTCATGACTCAATTTTGGTAGATTGTATGTGTCTAGAAATCTATCCATTTCTTCTAGGTTTCCCGATTTGTTGGCATACAGCTCTTTGTAATAATTCCTGATCATTCTTTTTATTTCTGGGGTATCTGTTGTAACATTTCCTTTTTTCATCTCTGATTTTATGTATTTTGGTCTTCTCCTTCTTTCTTTTTTTGGTTAGTTGCACCAATGGTGTGTCAATTTTGTTTATTTTTTCAAAAAGCCAGTTTTTCATTTCGCTGATTTTTTTTTGTTTTAGCCAGAGCCATTAGGCAAGAAGAATAAATCAAAGGAATACATATTGGAAAGGAGGAAGTCAAACTATCCCTATTTGCATATGACATGATTCTACATGTAGGGGATCCAAAAGACTCCACTGAGAGACTATTGAAACTCATAAAAGTGTTTGGTAAAGTGACAAGATATAAAATCAGCATGGAAAAATCAATAGCTTTTGTATAAACAGACAATACCTCCAAAAAGAATTACATAATTTGAAATAAATTTAGCCGAGGATGTGAAAGACCTCTAGAATGAAAATTGTAAAATATTAAAGAAAGAAATAGAAAAAAAAAAACATTAAAAATGGAAAAATCTTTCATGTTCATGGATTAGAAGAATCAACATCATCAAAATGTCCATATTTAATAAGTGTCAAAGGGATCACATAAATAAGACCAAGTGTCTGCTAATAATAATAGACATAATTAAAAAAGAGAGAATGATCCAACATGGGAAGTGGGCCACACAGCAGACTCAGAGAATGACAAATGCCCTAAACAGCACTGTGGTCTCAGAATCAGGCGTTAAGGGATTTGGATCTGGCTAAAAATCCCATGAGAACATTTCAGGCATGGAAAGCCAAGACACTGTGGCAAAAAATGACCTACATGAAGATTTCTGTGAGTGAGATCCCAGCGGAAAGAAGGGGCCATCAAAGAAGGAGGTGCCTTTTTCTGAAGGGAGGAGAGAACTTCCACTTTGATTATGGCCTTGTCTAAATAAGGTTGGAGTTTGTGAACTCAAGAGGCTTCCATAGCCTTGGCAGCTCATGACAAGAGCCTCGGGTGAATACTGACATCATAAACAAGAGTGTCAATAGTTAAATCAACAACAGGAGTCATTGTGCACTTGCTCCCCATGTAGGATCTCTGTCGTTAATGAGCTGTACTATGAGAATTAAAGGTAAAACTAGTTTTCAAATTGTACTTTATACTTTGTGTGTCTGTGTGGGTGCAAACTGTTGAAATCTTTACTTAGTATAGAGTTGATCTTCTGTATATAAAGCTAATTAAAAATGAATCTTAATGAAGAATGGGATGGGAGAGGGAGTAGGGATGGTTTGGGGGTGGGAGGGTGTATGGGGGGGAAGAACCACTATAATCCAACAGCTGTACCTATGAAATTTATATTTATTAAATAAAAGCTTTCTTAAAAAATGTCCATATTCAGGGGCTGGCACTGTGGTGTAGCGAGTAAAGCTACTGCCTGCAGTGCTGGCATCCCATACGGTCATCGGTTTGAGTCCCAGCTGCTCCACTTCCAATCCAGCTCTCTGCTATGGCCTGGGAAGGCAGTAGAAGATGGCCTAAGTCCTTGGGCCCCTACAAACACATAGGAGACCTGGAAGAAGCTCTGGATCCTGGCTTCAGATCGGTGCAGCTACAGCTGTTGTGGCCATCTGAGGAATGAACCAGCAGATGGAAGATCTCTTTCTCTCTCTCTCTGCCTCTGCCTCTCTGTAACTCTGCCATTCAAATAAGTAAATAAATATTTTTTAAAAAAAGAAAAAAGAAAATGTCCATACTACCAAGAGCAACTTAGAAATTCAATGTGCTCCCAATCAAAATATCAATGAATAGAGAACACAGGGGAAACTCTGCAAGACAGACATAGGCAAAGACTTCTTGGAAAACACCCCAGAAGCACAGGCAATCAAAGACAAAATTGATAAATGGGATTACATCAATCTGAGAAGCTTCTGCACTGCAAAGGAAGCACTCAGCAAGGTGAAGAGGTAACTGAGAAAATGGGAGAAAATATTTGCAAACTAAGCAACTGATAAAGGGTTAACATCCAGAATCTATAAAGAATTCAAGAAATTCAACAACAAGAAAACAAGTAATCTATTTAAGAAATGGGCCAAGGACTTGAACAGGCATTTTTTTAGAGAGGAAATTCAAATTGCCAACAGACACTTGAGAAAATGCTCAGCATCACTGGCTGTCAAAGAAATGCAAATCAAAACCACAGTGAGGTGTCACCTCACTCCAGTTAGAATGGCTCTCATACAGAAATCAACAATGAAAAAATGCTGGTGCTGATGTGGGGAAAAAGATACCCTGGTCTACTGTTGGTGGGAGCATAAACTGGTGCAGCCAGCCACCATGGAAGACAGTATGGAGATACCTCAGAAATTTGAATATAGACCTACCATATGATCCAGTCATTCCACTCCTGGGAATTTACCCAAACCAAAAGAAATAAGCACATGAAAGATTTATCTGTACCCACATGTTCATTGCAGCATAATTCACAATACCTAAGATGTGGATTCAACCTGGATGTCCATCAACTACTGACTAGATAAAGAAATTACAGTATATATACACTATGGAGTACTACTCAGCTGTTAAAAAATGAAATATTTCTTGTGCAACAAGGTGGATGCAACTGGAAACCATTATACTTAGTGAAAAAAGCCAATCCCAAAAAGACAGATATCATGTTTTCCCTGATCCATGGTAATTAATAGAGTACCTAAAATGTAATACATTGGAGTGAAATAGACCTTTTGAGATTTGATGATTATTTATAGCCTTGTCTCTTCCATTGAGGAACAGGTTTTTATTTTTTCTCTTCATATTATTTGTTGAACTCTTTTACTAAGCATAGGGTTAGCTACATGACCATTAAGTAAACTGAAAATAAATCTATAAAAATTAAGAGTGGGAATGCAAGGTGAGGAAGGGTTGGAGTGTGGGTGGGAGGTAGGGTAGGGAGGCAAGTGTCACTATGTTCCCAAATCTGTGTATATGAAATATATTAAACTTGTATAACTCAAATTAAAAAATTTTAAAAATAAAGTGTGTGTTTTGCAAAAACTAAGCATGGATTTTAAAATTCCCCTGCACCAAAATTAATATATCCTCTTACTCCATTTTCACGAACTTTCTGAGGTACCCTCATGCTGATGGTGCCTCTTGCTAGAACTCAGCACACAGTAGGCACAAGTTTGCTACATAAAGGATTGCTGATCCCAATGACGATACCAAAGACATTCTTCTCTGATCTAGAAAAAATGATGCTGAAATTCATATGGAGGCACAAGAGACCTCGAATAGCTAAAGCAATCTTGTACAACAAAAACAAAGCCGGAGGCATCACAATACCAGATTTCAGGACATACTACAGGGCAGTTGTAATCAAAACAGCATGGTACTGGTACAGAAACAGAGGGATAGACCAATGGAACAGAATAGAAACACCAGAAATCAACCCAAACATCTACAGCCAACTCATATTTGATCAAGGATCTAAAACCAATTCCTGGAGCAAGGACAGTCTATTCAATAAATGGTGCTGGGAAAATTGGATTTCCACGTGCAGAAGCATGAAGCAAGACCCCTACCTTACACCTTACACAAAAATCCACTCAACATGGATTAAAGACCTAAATCTACGACCTGACACCATCAAGTTATTAGAGAACATTGGAGAAACCCTTCAAGATATTGGCACAGGCAAAGAGTTTCTGGAAAAGACCCAGGAGGCACAGGCAGTCAAAGCCAAAATCAACTATTGGGATTGCATCAAATTGAGAAGTTTCTGTACTGCAAAAGAACAGTCAGGAGAGTGAAGAGACAACTGACAGAATGGGAAAAAATATTTGCAAACTATGCAACAGATAAAGGGTTAATAACCAGAATCTACAAAGAGATCAAGAAACTCCACATCAAAACAAACAACCCACTTAAGAGTTGGGCCAAGGATCTCAATAGACATTTTTCAAAAGAGGAAATCCAAATGGCCAACAGGCACATGAAAAAATGTTCAAGACCACTAGCAATCAGGGAAATGCAAATCAAAACCACAATGAGGTTTCACCTCACCCCAGTTAGAATGGCTCACATACAGAAATCTACCAACAACAGATGCTGGCGAGGATGTGGGGAAAAAGGGACATTAACCCACTGTTGGTGGGAATGCTAACTGGTCAAGCCACTATGGAAGTCAGTCTGGAGATTCCTCAGAAACCTGAAGATAACCCTACCGTTCGACCCAGCCATCCCACTCCTTGGAATTTACCCAAAGGAGTTTAAATTGGCAAACAAAAAAGCGGTCTGCACCTTAATGTTTATTGCAGCACAATTCACAATAGCCAAGACCTGAAACCAACCTAAATGCCCATCAACGGTAGACTGGATAAAGAAATTATGGGATATGTACTCTTTAGAATACTATACCGCAGTAAAAAACAATGAAATCCAGTCATTTGCAACAAAATGGAGGAATCTGGAACACATCATGCTGAGTGAAATAAGCCAGTCCCAAAGGGAAAAATATCATATGTTCTCCCTGATCGGTGACAACTGACTGAACACCAAAAAGGAAACCTGTTGAAGTGAAATGGACACTATGAGAAATGGTGACTTGATCAGTATAGCCCTGACTGTTGATGAACAACTTAATACGTTATCCCTCTTAGTATTTTTTTTGTCTATTCTACTTAATACTACTGGTTTAATTCTGTAATTAATACACAGTTATTCTTAAGTGTTAAAATTAAACTGAAATGTGATTCCTGTTAAATATAAGACTGGGAATAAGAGAGGGAAGAGATGTACAATTTGGGACATGCTCAAGCTGACTTGCCCCAAATGGTAGAGTTAGAAACATACCAGGGGATTCCAATTCAATCCCATCAAGGTGGCATGTACCAATGCCATCTCACTATTCCAAGTGATCAATTTCAGTTCACAGTTGATCATAATGAAAGGACTAAGAGTCAAAGGGATCACATAAACAAGTCTAGTGCCTGCTAATACTAACTGATAGAATAAATAAAGGGGAGAGCGATCCAACATGGGAAGCGAGATACACAGCAGACTCGTAGAATGGTGGATGTCCTAAATAGCACTCTGACCTCAGAATCAGCCCTAGAGGCATTCCGATCAGGCTGAAAAGCCCATGAGAGTATTTCAGGCATGGAAAGCCAAGACACTCTGGCAAAATAAAATAAAATAAAATAAAAAAACCAAACACCTAAATGAAAGATCTCTATAAGTGAGATCCCAGTGGAAAGAACAGGTCTTCAAAGAAGGAGGTACCTTTCTCTAAAGGGAGGAGAGAACTTCCACTTTGACTATGACCTTGTCTAAACAAGATAAGAGTCGGAGAACTCAAGGGGCTTCCATAGCCTTGGAAACTCATGACTGGAGCATAGGGAGATTACTGATGCCATAAACAGGAGTGTCAATTTGTAAAGTCAACAACAGGAGTCACTGTGCACTTACTCCTCATGTAGGATCTCTGTCCTTAATGTGCTGTACATTGAGACTTAATGCTATAACGAGTACTCAAACAGTATTTTTCACTTTGTGTTTCTATGTGGGTGCAAACTGTTGAAATCTTTACTTAATGTACACTAAACTGATCTTCTGTATATATAGAAAATCGAAAATGAATCGTGATATGAATGGAAGGGGAGAGAGAGCAGGAAAGGGGAGGGTTGTGGGTGGGAGGGAAGTCATTGTGGGGTGGGGGGAAACCAATGTAGTCCATAAGCTGTACTTTGGAAATCTATATTCATTAAATAAAAGTAAAAAAAATATAAAGGACTGCTGGAGACAACAAGATTGGAGAGGGAAGCTGGTTGTGTTGTGGTTGAAATGGGAAGGGCTGGGTTGGGTGAGAGGCTCAGCCAGGGGATCAGGGCAGAGCTCGTGTTCTGGGAGCCAGCAGCTCTGCCGCCGGACTGCAGGGAGAGTGCAAGCTGTGACAGCAGGGTTTAGTTTATGTCATATTAAAAATGTCTGAAAGTAGGTCATAAAAATCATAGTCGAGTACCACATGCAAATTGCAGATCTCAGTTTGGTCCTATATTTTTTGCTCCAAACTGCCTTTATATTTTACACTCTGGAATAATTTTGTTTAAAGCATATACTAACTGAGTAAAATAAAACTTGGAATGCTGCTTTTGGGGAAAATTTAAAAAATTTTTAAAATATTTATTCAAGAGGCAGAGTGATAGAGAAGGGGGTTGAGGAAGAGAAAGGGGTCCCACCCCTTGATTTACTCCCCAAATATTTGCAATGGTTGGGCTGAGCCCAGACTTGAGTTAGCAGCTGGGAACTCAGTCTGGCTCTCCCAGGTGGGTGACAAGACTTAAGCTGCTGGCGCTGTCACCTGCTGCCTCCCAGGGCCTGTGTTAGCAGGAAACTGGAACCGGGAGCCAGAGCTGGGACTGGAACTCAGGCACTCTGATATAGGATACAGCCATGTTAACTGGTGTCCTGGTGTTTTGTTTTTTTTTTTTATTTTATTTTTTTATCTGAGAAGTAGAGTTACAGACAGACGGAGACACACACACACACACACACACACACACACGAGGTCTAGAGGTCTTCCATCCACTGATTCACTCCCCAAATGGCTGCAATGGCTGATCTGAAGCCAGGATTTTCCTCCGGATCTGAGGCCCACTGCTTTCTCAGGCCATAGCAGAAAGCTGAAAAGGAAGAGGAGCAGCCAGGACTGGAACCAACACCCATATAGGATGCCAGTGCCGTGGGCAGAGGCTTAGCCCACTGCGACATGGCGAGGGCCCCCTAACTGGTGTCTTAACTGCTACGCTAAGTGCCTGCCCCAAGGGGAAATTTTTTAATTCCTCAGAGGCATTGAACACGATTGTTCTACAATAAGATTTCATATTGTTACATGTAAAAAGATATTCTTTTTTATTTAAATTTTACCATTTAAAATCAACATTTGAAATCCCACTGAGAAAATAAATTAATAGGTTATAAGGCTCATTATTTGCTGAAAAACTTAGAAATGTTTAACTGAAAGCTGGAAACTAAGGAAAATATTTCTGATGGCTCACAAAGGATGCTCTGAACTGTGGGTGATTGTGGGGAGCAACTCGGACTAGACTAAGTTACTGGAATTAAGACTTATTCTATGCATCTGCTCTCCCACAATATGGCGCTGGGAGAGGAGAAAGCAGCTTCTACGCAGCTGCCTCTTGCCAACTTCAGTGATGACCTCCAGGAGCTGATCCTGCTCCTGATTGGAGGAGAGCAGCGTACTCGGCATGTGGGCAGCCGAGTTGGGATTGGCGGAGGAGGACTATAAAGGAGGAGAGAGACGGCATGCACCAGGAACATCTAAGAGGAACATCTAAGAGGAACACCTGAGCAGCCCCCGAGAGAGCCGGCCGGCGGTGTGCCGCTCCCCTGCGGAAGTGGGGAAAGTGGCCAGGGGGAACCGCCCTTCCACGGAGGTGGAAGGGACAGTAGCCAACCCGGGAAGAACCAGCAGCAAACCCGGGGACGGCCGAGCAGACGAAAGAACAGCGCAGGGTCCTGTGTCGTTGCTCCACGAAGACGGGGAGCGACAGGTGATGACGCTGATTGCACTGGGACTTAGGGTCCGGCGTCGGACAAGCACCCTGCTCTCAAATCGTTTGGCTGGGGGAAGTAGCTAGCTGGCTGGCAACATCTCTTCTGAGGCTGAAGGAAGACCCAGACCAGAATGACTGGTCCTGAGTTGGGACGCAGGAACAGGGACTGTGGGCCCCAGAGTCCCAGCACCCAGCAGTGTTGGGGCTGCTGGCCCCAAACCCAGCTGGCGCGTGTGTGCTCCATGCTCCATGGCGGCAACAAAACCATTGCTGCTACGGAGCCCAGTGATACCCAGACAAATCCAGGTGGTAACTACAACCCAGGGAAGCTTCTTAGAATGACAGAAAGGAGAGATCTACAGACACAGGAGTCAGAAGGGAAAGGCTCACGTCTGTCTCACTTCTGCTTCTCCACCCGCATAACTAAAATGGATCCTAGGTGCACCTGCTGCATGCTGAAGCTGCAATCTCTTTTCTAGGAGTCAAAACTTTTATTCCACAGTTAATGGGAGAGACAGGGTGCACTCTGTGCAGTATACAATTGAAATGTAAATCAGATCCTTTTCCATTTTGAAAGGGGTAAAATAGACCAATTAAGGTAGAGGGCACCAGCAAGGTATGTATTTCAGAGAAGGGGAAACAGAAAGGAAATACGGAGAGACTCTGGGTTCAGATGGCGACCTTGTCTGCCTCACAGCGGGAGCCTGGGCCTGTCCTGTGAGTCTCCGTGTGTGTGTGTGTGTGTGTGTGTGTGCGTGTGCAGTGGAGGGGAGGGGAGGGAGGGGAGTGGGAGGGGAGGGAAGGGGGGACCAAAGAGGGGATAATGTGAAGGGGGACAAAAATCAGTAATTTTACTTTTCATGTCAAAGGTTGTATTTGGGGGGCAGGAGCAGGCTTGGGAAGGAAGACTTGGGAGGGGATAAAATGCGTATGTAAATGTGAGAAGTCCTCAAAAAGTGTAAGGAAAATGTGTATCATGAAAAAATGTCAAAATGTCTGAGTGGTTTCTAATCTTTTTTTTTTTTTTTTTTTTTTTTTTTGCACCAAAGTACACTTCTCTTTGCTTTCCATTTTTCCAAGAACTTGTTGAAGCACCCTCCTAGTGCTCCTCTCGCCTTTAGCCCTGGGCTGGGTTGTGCCATGTGGTTTCAGGAGACAGATTCTCGATGTAAGAGAGCAGAGATTTCATAGGTGACACATGGTTTGGCAGTGAGAGCCAGTATTCTACACAGAAAAGCTGGGACTTCCGGTTGCTGCGAGCATTTCAGCATTTTGGGAAGTGCGAACAAGCTCCAGGGCTAAGTATCTTTTATGCACAGTGGTTGAATGAACTCAGCAGGAAGGGTGCTGGTACAGAGCAGGGAAACGCGCAATCGGGAAATCGTGAGCCCCAGAGTCCCCCTTTAGCTGTTCTTTCCCCATCACCCTCTATGAAATCTTGACGTCCTAGCCGCACTGCGCGTATCTGCCTACTTAATGTGTGCATCTGTGTGCTTTATTCACAATCCGGGCACCCCCTCCTGAGTGCTATTGTCCCTGTGGAGAACACAGGTGCTTAGATGGAATCTTGCTAGTTCATGTGATGTTATTTAACAAAATGAATGAGGCTAAAATGTTTTTCGCCCACTATTGAGTGTCATTTCTGCTTTGAAAAATGAATTTCTCCCCTCTCACGGCTGGCAGTTTACAGATGTGGATAATTGCTTGGCCGGATTCTCTGGCCCCTGCTGGGATGAAGGAGAGAGTTTTGAAACTCCTGGGGAAGCTCAAAGTGTCCTCCCATCCAGCCCTTGCCTTCAATGCTTGAGGATGAAAACTTGTCCCTAGGCCTGCTTTGAATGTATTATTATTATTATTTTAGCTTTTAGAGCAGCTTTGTGGATATTTAGTTCACGTATTTAAAATACACACAGTCTGATGGACTTCTGTCACTACCAGCAAGTTCAGAGCCTTCAATAAAAAGTCCTGCACACGTAGCAGTCACTCCCATCCCCCCCTCTCCCAACCTCTTCCCCCACCTCCCAGCCCCCACCTTGGGCAGCCTCCATGTGCTTTCTATCTCTATAGAGCTGCCTCTCCTGGCTGTTTCTTCGACGTGGAGACATGTGATCCGCGGCCTTTGGTGACTGTTTTCTTTCACTTAGCACAGTGTTTGCAAGCTGCATGCACCCTGCAGCGAGTGTTGGTGCTCTGCTCCTCCTGTGGCTGGACACACCACAGTTTATCTGTCCACGCATCAACTGGTGGATGTTTAGTTTGTGGCTGGTTGTCGGCGACTGTGGATGGTGTTGCTGTGTGTTCATTTCTGTTGGATGCATACCATTCTAAATTCCCACTAGTAACTGGCGAAGGTTCCAGTGTCTCCACATCCTGGCCAACACTCACTATTACTCATCTTTCGATGACAGCAGTCCCGGTAGACGTGAAGGGGGATCTTCCTGTGGGTTTGACTTGCACTTCCCTACTGGCCCATGATCTTGAGCATCTTTTCTTGTGCTTACCCTCTGAGTTTCTGATTCTTGGAGAACACAGGCCACTCGCCTTAATCTTAGTGGAACCTTTTTAAAAGAATAACCAAGCACTTGAAGCAGCGCTGCAGGCTGCCTCATCTGCCAGGGGCATGTGATAGCCAGCGCCCCCTGCAGGTAGTCCAATGCACGCCTTTGTACAACTTAGGAAAATGCACCCCACTTACTCTCAAGAGCCTTTTCTGCTACCCACTAGGAGACCATCATTATGGTCATTGTGGTACAAATGGTGCCTCTGGAGCTGTTCCGTGTACAACCCACACAACACAGGGGAGCCCTGATTGATTTTCTCTGAGACAGCAGAGAAGGAGGGCCAACATGACGCCCCGTCATTTTGTTACCCTTGGAAATTTAGCCCTATCAACCTCTCCTTCTGATTTCTTCAGCAGCTCTCAGATTTGATCATTTTTCTACGCTGACAGGTTTGTTGTGCCTTCACACCCCCTCATCAACGTGGGTAGAATAATACTTGTATTATTTGTATAACTCCCTAGGGAAGGGTTACATAATTTTATCTCCCACCCCCTACCAGGGAGGGAGAGGTTGCCATCTTAATTCAAAAGTTTATACATATATGAACATGCATAAACTGATGAACTCTTTTATAAATGAGTTACAGCCAAGAACTGCTTATTATCTCCAATATTCATTCTCCCCATCTTCCTTTGGGAGCGGGACTCCTGAGGTTAGCAGCACACACGGCCGCCTTGCTGATGGCTATGTTCCCTAACCTGCTGGAAGCTATACGTGTCTGTGTGACTGGCTTTGAGCAATGAGATGTGAGTGGTGGAAGGGGTGTGTGCACCTTCCAGGCCATGCCCTCAGGAGGAAAGGATGTGACCTTTGCTTCACCTTTTGCCTTTCCTGTTGACTGAACACAGACACGAGGCCGCAGAAAAGGAAGCAGTCATCTTGGATCCTGACGTAGAAGCCCTGTGATCTGTACTTTTTGCTTCATGGAATAAATCTTAAATAAAATATTTCCAGGAAGTCAAATGTTCTACCATGAATTCTCCTTCCAGCTTCATAGCAGCAGCTAATGGCTACATTATAGACTAAATACATGTTTGCTATAAATAACATTGTTACTTTATAACCGTTATTTGTCAAAAATCTTTCTTCAGGGTGGGCATTTGGTGCGGTGGTGCGGATGCGGCTGGGAAGGCCCACATCCCATACGGGGGAGCCTGGGTTCGAGTCCCGGCCATGCTTCCGACTCCAGCTTCCTGGATGCAGCAGCTAATGGCTCAAGGACTTGGGTGACTGCCACCCACAGGGGAGTCTCAGATGGAGTTGTAGGCTCCCAGCTTTGGCCTGGCTGGGGCCCAGCTGTGTGGGCATTTGAGGAGTGAGCCAGTAGACAGAAGATCTCTGTCTGTCTGTCTCTTTCTTTCTTTCTGCCTTTCCAATAAATGAAAATAAATTAATTTTAGAAATTCTAAAAAAAAAGTTCTTAATTTAAATTTGTGTTTTTGCTACTTAGCGAGCTTCTTCAGATGTAGGGCCATGTTTGATTTCTGTTTATCTCTGATGTCCAGTATAACACCGCCCATATATAAAGTGCTCTATAAATATTTGTTTAGATACCTGAGTAAGTTCGTGAAATGTAGCCCACTACCTGCTAGGTCTGGATATTGGATATTTCGCTCTATGTTCCAGAAATGCCTTCCAGTACCTAATAGCTCCCTTTCACTGAGGGCAGAGTATTATAGGTCTGTCCGGCATCTTTCATGTCCTCAGCACTGGGGCTCAAGAAAGGGCAAGACACACATGGGAGGGCTTTACTTTCCCATAATTGACAAGTCCCTGGATCCCTGGGACGGCAAACAATCCCTCCAGGATGCTGCCTCCTGTGATCACGTGCCTCAAGGTAGAGTGTGTGGAGTACAGGCTTTGGAAGTACCTGGAGTGAACGTCTGGGGGAACAGGACTGTGGCCTGAGTCGTGGGATTTCAGCAAGAGGTAGGAAATAGGAACAGGATCTCATAGGTAGAGAAACTGAACTGTTTGGGAGAGGAGTGCTGAGCCTTTTTCTGGGCCAAAAGCATTGCAAGAGCTGAGGTGAGAGACCTCAGAGGGCTGACATGCCCTGGAATCCAGTGGAGAGAAGGGCAGTGAGGAGGGTGAAGGGAGAGGGTGGGGCAGATCCAGCTCCGAAGGATGCCCGGTGGAGAGCCTTGATGGGGAAGCTTGCTTTGCTCAACTTAAACCTGTTCCACCCAAAGTTGGGTCTTTCCAAATTATGCAATAGTCTGAAATAGTCGAGTCTAAGAGAATGAATGTTTCTGCACCAGGTTCAAGTTTGACCAATGCTTTGTTGATACTCTGCAGGATTTTGGTATTCTAAATCACATATAATTATAGTATTTTGGGCAGAGAAGCCATAATCATCATTTTTTTAAAAAATCACTCTCTCAGTTAATTTCATGCTTTTCATTCAAATTGGTGCTTTAATCAAAGTGATGATGCTTACACCATTACATAAGAAATATTTCTGAGTCAATCCAACAGTTGTAAGTATATGAATTTTCCACATGATGTGCTACCTACTGGGTAGTTAACCCTGATGAATTCATAATTTCTTCCCCTTGTTGATTTGAATTTAGGTGAGGAAACACTTCTGCTTTTTGAGCTCTGAATCCAGTAGAATCACATGCCTTTACCTCTTTTCTGTAACTGTACTTTTAAAAAATGCACGCCATTCCTAAGAAAATAGCTTGTCTTTAAGTCAAATTGCACACGCAGCACTGTGGCCATTACAATGAAGACAAATTGCCTCATTAGTAGAATGTACTTCTCCTCAAGGGACAAATCTAGGGGTTTATATTTTTGGCAACTTCTGAGAAAAATCTCAGAAGGCTGCTAGATATCCCTCTTTGTCTCAGTGGACTATGATTTACAACCTTTTTTTAAAAAATCATTTTTATGGGATCAGCACCATGGCATAGTGGGTAAAGCTGCCACCTGCAGCACTGGCATTCCTTATGGGGAGCAGTTTGAGTCCCGGCTGCTCCACTTCCGATTCACCTCCCTGCTAATGGCCTTGGAAAACAGTGGAAGATGGCCTGAGGCTTTGGGCCTCTGCTACCTATGTGGGAGACTCTGGAGAAGCTCCTGGCTCCTGGCTTCAGCCTGGCTAAGCACTGGCCCTCTGGGGAGTGAACCAGTGGATGGATGATCTCTCTTTCTGTCTCTCCTGCTCTCTTTCTGTAACTCTGACTTTGAAAAAAAAAATAAATCTTTTAAAAAAATCATTTTTATGTGCTACTTCATGTTTGAGCAAATGCTTCTCTGGGTTGTGTTTGTCAGATAATTTTTGTTTTATACAGAAACTTAGAGCTATAATGCTTTCTGTGAAAATTATTGGACGTGTGCATTACCCATGTGTTAAAATAGGAGAAGACTGGTTATGACTATGAAAACATGGCCCTGGAGCTGTCATTTCATCAGTCCAGCACTTGGCTTCCTGCCAGGCCCTCGCTGTTGACTTCTCTCCTCTGTCTCTGCAGGCTGGGAGGTGATGATACCCGTTTTGAGGTTGACATGGCCAGGAACGGATGTGAAGTGCATCGGTTCGATCCTAGCGTGAAGTCAGCTCACGTTCTGGAGAGCCAGCGCCTCTGGCATCACCGCTTGTCCATCACCTGGAGGGACCCCCATCCAGCGGTTGCTGCTCAGAGATCGCATGGCAGTGCCAGAAAGCTGGGGAGCATTTTGAATGAATTTGGGCATCACAAGGTGAGACTTCTCACGTGTTTTCATCAGTAAGCGAAGAGAACAAACCCATACACTGCAGGATTTTGTTTTTATTTTTTAACATAAACCAAGAATAACCACATTGACACTGGACAGCTGAAGGTCCAGTTTCAGGGTTACCAATCACGCAATGTGATTTATAGAGCCAATTCGGTAGAAATAGAGCTTTGACAAAGAAGGAGATATTTAAATTGATTCGATGGTATTAGTTGCTGTTGAGTAATGCTAAGGTCTTAGCCAAGACTTGGCAGGAATATAAGAAGCGTAGACTGAAGAATACTGTTTCCTTTTGTTGGTTGGCTTGAAGTGTCCAGAATAAATTTCCTATGTCAGCCTCAAATACAAAAAGTAATCAGAGCCAGGTTTATGTTTGATAAGAGATTGCTTGTGTGTGATATTTTCCACTGTTGTGATATGTTGCTCACTTTATTGAGCTGATAAGCATTTAAAATGCATAGAATATGTGTAGCTCTGATGAAAACTGAATAGGCATCATATATGCTATAATGTCTAGTCTGTGTATTCATGAAGGATATTGATAAGGTTTACATCTGTACCCCAAAGGTGTATGTGTTAGAAGCTTGGTGCATAGTGATGTCACGAGATGGTGGGAACCCTTAAGAGGTGGGAGCTATGGGAGGTCCCCAGACAGGATGCAGGCCACTTCTGCGGGCCCCCGAGCAAGCCTGACTCCTGCTCCACTGTCCACTTGCTGTTTGAGCTGTGATCTGTTCCTTCTACTCACGGTCCTGTTTCCGTGATGCCATCACCAGAGGCCAAACCCACAGGCCCACCGGATTTGGGACTTTGAACCTCTAAAAGTATGCGCTAAATAGCGCTTCCCTGCCCCCTTTAAGAAAGTTAGCCTGCCTCATACCTGAGTACAAGGAGAAATGGCCTAATACGGTTGTGAAATCCCTGCAAATATTTTATTCTAACTGGACAAGCAAAAATCTCAATCTTTTCTAAAAATTGCGTTTAATTTTTTTTTTTTTTTCGAGAGAGAGCTCCCAACTAGTGGTTCACTTCTCAAATGCCTTCTCAGAAATAGTCAGGGAGCCCAAGCTGGGAGCTAGGAACTTAATCCAGGCAGGTGGCAAGAACGCAGCTACTGGAGTCACCCCCTGTTGCCTCCCAGGGTCTGCATTAGCAGGAAGCTGGAATTAGAGGCAGGAAGCAGATGTTGAACCCAAGCACTTGGAGGCACATCTTAACCGCTAGGTCAAACACTCACCCCAAAAAGCTCAACCTTTGAACTGTATCCCCTAAAAGCAACTTCGAGGATAGCACCCCCAAGCTGATTGCAGTCTGTAGGCAGTTGGCTCAAGAGATCCCCTGTGCGGTGGGTTAGTTAGCCGATCCTTCTTGGGTAATGATCTATCCTAGCCTGCCAGAGACACCCTGTGATTCGGAGCGTGTCAGAATGTGTGTTTCTGTCTGAGAAACTGTGCATGGCACTGAATTTTAAACTTGAACTGGTTTCTTGATCTTTAATAAAAGGGCTTTTCCCTGGTCTTGTTCTTTCTCCTCCTGCTCCTCCTCCTCTTCTTTTCTGTAAAACTCCCTTTAATTAGTCAGCTGAGGCTTCTTCAAGAACAACTTCAAAGGACTTGCTGTTCTTTTAACTTGCGATTCACTATTGATTTGTGTTTTGCTTTGCCGCTGGGAATCACCAGCATTTAATAGTCAGGGGCCTTAATGAAACACGCATAGGAATTGGGGGGGGGTGTGGATCTCAGAACCAATGCTTCCTCTTTTCACATGCTAATGCTTTTTAAAATATGGGTGAGAAGAAGCAGAAGCATTTTTCAGAACTTTGTTTTCTTTCTTTGCTACCTGTCACCTCTGTAGACCTGCGTTTCGCAGCTGGGAATCTTGTCTGTCAACTCCAGATGATTGAAAGAGCTTTCCTTACTCTGTGTTCAGGTAGGAGTTTTGCTGCTTCTCCTTCATGCCCTTCACATCCAAGCCCGGTCAAGGGAAAGACAGTAGGCAAACAGAGGTGGAACACCATGCCATTTGGCTTCTTTTAATAATATTTTAGCAAAGGACTTGGCAAGGATGGGGCTAAAATAAGAGTTCGAGAAAGTTCTCTGTGGATTAATCCATGGGACCATTTAGCTCCCCGGGGGCTGCAGTGGGCAAACCTTTGTGCAGAGAATAAAGCACTCAGCTTTTTGCAACATGCCTTCCGAGAAAGCAGCAGTATTTACAGTGATACCTAAAAAGGGGGAAATGCTTTAAAGGATTGCTTCTCTTCCTACGGCTACTTTTTTTTGTTAGCGACATTAGCAGTGAAAGTGGTCTGGCTCAGAATGGCTTGGTGTCCATTTGCTGCTGGGGGTTGGGGGGATGTACCGAAAATAACCCTTTTTGAAGAATTTAAGAGACACTTATCTTTCACAGAGGTGTTTTTTGGGGAGGATGCTTTAAAATAAAAGTAATACTCATTGGATTCTATTTGGAATGCACTTCCAGGAGCTACGAGGGGCCAGATCAAAGGAAACCTTGTTTATGGCTCGTAGCAAACAGACATTTTTCGTGTTTTCATGTTTCTGCATGTGTATACACGCTGGTAAATAAGATGTGACTGTGGCAGGGGAGGCAAGGAGAGAAAGCACATTTAAAAACGTCAGTGCTGTGACCTGGCCTCCTTCACTCCTGCATCCTGGAAGTGACTGGAGAAGCCAAAGCATTTGTTGTTGTTTGGTGTTTTCTTCCTGACTTTGAATTTGTGATAACGTCCATGCTGGGCTGTGGTTTGTCTTCTTCCCTTCCTCTATACCTATATTCCAGCCACGCAAGCAAAACCAGCCAAAAACGAAAAGACCGTGTTGTGAGAGAGTGACAGAGATGCATGCAGCTTTCGGACTGCCTTTAAAACTCTTTGCTAATTTTAACTTCAGACCATAAATCAAGAAGTTCTTCTGATGGACCCAGCAGGGGCAGCTGCATCAGCAAAACAGCAGGGCCCAGAAGCCCAGCCTGACAGGGAATAAAATCACCTGGCCCTGGCGATATTGGCAATGGTTCCCTGTTGACTTCTTGCTGGGCCGGTCATTGCTGTTAGCTAAGCATTCGCATTTTTTCCCCAGAATGACTAGAAATATTGAACCTGAAGTTTCTTTTCATGGTCATCATAGTGGATGATGTTTTTGTTACATGGGTAGATTCCATTAAATGATTCAGGCTAGTTAATTTGAGATGCTGATGACGTCAGTCTTTATGTTGCTGCTGATCATAGCAGCAATGGGGCTGTCTGGGGGTTTGCCTCTGAGAACTTACCCGTCTAGGTTTGAAGCATGGGTCCTCTCGACAGCTTTTGGCGTTAAGCAAACCATTGAACCTCCTTGAACGTTTGATTTAACTCTCAGTAAATTGAGTCCCATAACACTGCCTGCACCGCAGCCTGGTTTTTGAGAATTAGCTCTGAGAACGTGGCGTGAGTCTCCAGCCTGGCATAAATTAGTCTCTCAGTTGTTTCTAGCAAATTCGAAGAATTCTTATGAACAGTTTCAGGAAATTTTTACTAAATGCTGTAGAAAATATTGTACCCCACTCTTTGTTTTCGAGGAAAACCCATTAGAGATTTTCTTTGGAAATTGCTAACCGTACCTAATTCAGTTAAGAGTTTTCAGCGAAAGCCTTGTGTGAAAGTGAAGAGCGATTGGTCCCTCAGACACAGTTGTGGAAAATGACCATTGGCTGCCCGGGGATACCGAGTGGCTTTGCTGGGGACTGAATAGAAAGTAAATCCTATGCCATGTAGAAATGGAATACGCCATTGGGAATTAACTGGGAGTGGTTCAGAGTAGGTGGAGACAACAGTGCGTGCCTGTCAGCTCCGGCTTGGGTCCTTGTCACTACCCGAGGCGGCAGCGTGTTGGGGACAGCAGCTCAGTGTCCCCTTGGGGGTCTTACAGGCCCAGGGTTTCTGCCTTCCTGGGCTGGGTGCTTATTCCAAACATTAGTTTTGTTGGGTGGTGACTGCTGTGATTGAGAGAATATGGACTTTGAAGTTGAACTACAAAAGATCGCCTTTTCCTTTTCATTTTGCTTATCAAATTGGCAAGCATAAACAAGTTACACTGCCCTGTATTGGAATACGTGTTTGGAATAATACTCAGCTTTCCCACTGGAAATGGAAATGAAATTCTCATTCAGTAAGAAAATTCAGTAAGAAAATACATAATACATGTATGTATTATGTCACTTTTTGTTCCTAGAAATATTTTTCTCTTTTTTTCTGATATTAGTTCTGCAATATTAGCCCTCTCTCTTTTAAAAAAATTAATTATTTGAGAGGCAGAGAGAGAGAGGGAGAGGGAAAGAGAGAGAGAGAGAGAGAGAGAGAGAGAAAGAGAGGGAGAGAGGGAGAGAGGGAGAGTGAGAGGGAGAGAGGGAGAAAGAGAGAAAGCACTCCCAGCTACTGATTCCCTCTCCAAACGCCCACAACAGTTGGGGCTGGGCCAGGTGGAATTCAGGAACCCAGACCTCCATCTGCCACTTGGATGGCGGGGACCCAAATACTTAAACCGTGATCTGCTGCCTCCCAGAGTGCACATTAGTAGGAAGCTGGAAGTGCAGTAGCCAGGAACTCAAACCAGACACTCCAGCTTGGGATGTGGGTGTCCCAAGCAGTGGCTTGGCCAACTGTAGCACAATGACCGCCCTGGAATTCTACCTTCTGTTTTGAAAGAATTTCAGATATAAAATTTGCTAAAATAATACAATGAACTTCCCTGTGTTTTTCACTGAGATTTACCGGTTGTTAATATTTTTTCGTATTTGCTTTCTTTGTCTCTACATAGATACACCACACACACACACACACACACAGTACTTCAGAAAGTCTGTCAAAAAAAATGGATTTAAAACAAATTTATTTTCATGCAAAAATTTTTTGCAACCCATACAAACTTTTCCCATGAAGTCTTTGTTATATGCTCATCTCTATATAATACTTATCTCTACAAATTAAAAAAAAAAACTCAATGGAAAGGAATGGAGAATTGCTTCTATATACATCCATCCAGAATGTGAATTTAACCCATTTATATATTGTTATTGCAGATATACCTGGACTAATTGACTACATTAATATATCTCAGCCCAAGAGCAGGCATCATGGTTAATGTGGAAGCAGTAGAAGTCTCCTTATGAAAAGCCGAGGAAAAATAAGGATGTCCATTGTCGACATTTTACAAGATTGGACTACAGCTTTAAAAACCAAAGTCTTCTCGTTTTGAGATGCTTACAGATTCTCATGCAGCTATGAGCAATAATGCAGAGCTTTCCCCATAGCCGGTTTTCCTCGGGGGCAAACCTCCAGGAGCTGTCACACCAGGATGCTGACCCAGGGGACACTTTTAGGAATGCAGAGATCATGATGGCCTTTCATAGCCACACCTGCCTTTCCCTTACCTTCTTCCCTGTCCCTTGATAATCTAGTCACACAACAGGTTCTCAGTAAAACTGCCAAGGAGGATTTTGTTTGTCTGTAGAAAAAGATAAGCTGATTCTAGAGTTCATACTGGATTAACAAGCAGAAATAGCTAAATTCTGACCAAGGTTTAGAAAGGGGGTTAACTAGCCTTGAGGTGTTCAACTTTTTATAAAACTAAAATAAAAGCAAAGTGGTATGGTGACATGAATAAACAGATTAATGGGCACATTGAAAAATCCAGAAATGCATGCAGATTTTATATATGATAAAAGTAGCCTCTAAATGGGGGAGGGGAGAATACTTCAACAAAATTATGTAGACAGATGGGTATTTATAAAAAATTATTTTTGATCTATGATTTGTGCCTTTTGCCAAAAAATCCAATCAAAAATAATTTTTTTAGAAAAATGAAAGCCATAAATATGCTAGGACAAATTGCTTTAAAAAAATCCTGGAGTTAGGAAATCATAAAAGAAAAAATAATTATTTTGATTACATATAAAATTTCTGCACAGTAGGATTAACCAAAAACAAAATTAAAATAAATAAAAAACTGAGAAAGTAATTGTAGATCATTTTGTAAGCAGAGAGCTTATTTCCCTGGTATAAAAGGGATTTAAGGGGCCGGCGCTGTGGCACAGCAGGTTAAAGCCCTGGCCTGAAGTGCCAACATCCCATATGGGCTCTGGTTCTAGTCCTGGCTGCTCCTCTTCCAATCCAGCTCTCTGCTATGGCCTGGGAAAGCAGTAGAAGATGGCCCAAGTCCTTAGGCCCCTGCACCCACGTGGAAGACCTGGAAGAAGCTCCTGGCTCCTGGCTTTGGATCGGCCCAGCTCAGGCATTGCGGCCAATTGGGGAGTGAACCAGTGGACGGAAGAGCTCTCTCTCCATCTCTATCTCACTCTGTAACTCTGGCTTTCAAATAAGTAAAATAGGATGTGAGGGCGATCTGGCTGCGACATCTGTCACCCCATTGATCGCCAGGGTTGATTTGGCTGATCTGGCTGGCTAGGCGGGTGTCCCCGTCCTCCCTCATCGCTCCATGTGCGTCCCTCCCGAAGCTGCGTGAAGAGGACGACCTTCCCCGCTAGAGGAGGACCGGTCTTCGGTCAAGGGTATATGAGTAGCTGCGCTCCCCTGCTAGAACCTCCAAACAAGCTCTCAAATAAATAAAATAAATCTTAAAAGAAAAAAAGAGACAACATAAAATATTTGTTTAAAAAAATAAAATGGATTTAACAAATCAATAAGGAAAATATCCATAACTTGATAGAAAATTGGGTAAACAAATAGTTGTAGAAAAAAACAGTATAGAAAAAGGAGATGTGGAAGACATATAGTTAAAAATACTACTCAGCTTGATCCCATTAGGAGAAATGAAGTTAAAAGTAAACTTAGATAAGATA
The DNA here is from genome assembly GCF_964237555.1 of Oryctolagus cuniculus. NCBI lineage: Eukaryota > Metazoa > Chordata > Mammalia > Lagomorpha > Leporidae > Oryctolagus > Oryctolagus cuniculus. Next base: position 61,208,172 of record NC_091436.1, read on the forward strand.
TTTTCATCCAAAAGGTTGCCAAAGATAAGAAGCAGTGGGAATGTAAATTGGCACAGCTCTGCAGTGCGGTTTGGTGAGACCACGTGGCAAATGCCGGGTCCAGCAAGTTTCTTGTGAATTTTCCAATCCTGTTCCCATATGTCTCATTCTTGCAGCCTTGTTTGTACAGGTTAAGTATCCCTCATCCGAGATGTGTGGGACCAGAAGTGTTTTAGATTTGGGATTGTAAAAAAAAATTTGGGATATTTGCATATATGCAAATGTATAGTGAGCTATTTGAGAGATGGGACCCAAGTCTAAACATGAAATTCATTTATTTTTCGTATGAACCTTGTACACATAGCCTAAAAGTAATTTTGTACATTTAAAAAATAATTTTATGCATGGAACAGAAAGTTTCATGGTGTGAAATTTTTCACTTGTAGCATTGAGTTCTCAAAGTTTCATTTTGGAGCGTTCTGGATTTTCTTTATTTAATTTTAATTAATTCTTAACAGATTCAATATGATTTGTAGATGTAAGTCTAAGAACATATTGATAGTCCCTCCCTCCCTCCCTTCCTCTTTCACTTCTTCCGTCTACCTTTCTTTCTTTTTCTTTTTTTAGTTTTTGAGATAACACATTTTAAATTTACATTACAGTAAAAAGGCTCAAGACTTCACCGAATAAAGAAGTCTAACAAGTTAGGGATGCTCAACCTATACTAGCAGAGGGTAGAAAAGATTCTGCATACCCACCATCGTGGAATTGATTAAATGAATTACCATATTATCTTCCCATGGATGATTTATAATGCCCCAATGATAAAAGGACAAAGCAAATCTTTATACTAATATGGATCAAATTTAAACATAACCTACTGGACAGCGAGCAAGATAGTGTGGCTCCGATGACAGATGTAGGGGCCAGTGGAACAGTGGGCCTCCATCCCAAAGCAGGTGCACTGGTTCTGGGGACATATCTCCTACAGGGACTGGGAACCAGAAATGCTTCTGAGGGAGAGCAGCCAGGCTGATTGTTCAGGTACCAATGCCATCTTCTGTCTCAATTTATTTATGTTCCTTTCCTGAAGCAAGTTGCGCATCTTTTGGCGAATTTAGAGGCAACCTCATCTTGCATAGCTATTTAATGGTGGAGGTGCTGTGTTTCTGTGAGATAAGCCAGAGGCCACTAAGCAGTAAGGAGTCATTCCCAGTGCTGACACTCAGAGATGCCTTCCACGTCCGTCAGTCTGCAGCGGACCCTAGGGACAGGCATCGTGGGGAAATGACTCCAGAACTTCTCAACTCAACAGTGAGGAAGTGCATTCTGTTTTCCACCCTTTTTGTTCATCCATTATGGCGAGGATCGCCATGGAGCAAAGTTCCTTGGCACTTCTTGAGGTTTTCCAGCTGTTCTGTATTTAACCAGCCTGAAGCTACAACAAATGAGAAAGACACAGTGCCAAAGTGTAGCTGCAGTCGGTGGTGTCTTTGTTGCATCCCCCTGATTTTCCTGGGGCAGCAGCCGTGACCAGTGAGATTGTATGTGAACAATACCCTGGCATCTGGTGACCCACGCCTAACCGTACAGCCCAGTGGTTCTCAGATCCTGTATTAGGGTGGGGGGCACCAGACAACACACAAAACAATAGTGACAACACACCACAAGCAAAGAAAGCCAGCCACAGGGGGAGCTTGCCTGAAATGGCAAACCCAGGACCAGCCCCACAGATTCCAAATTAGCCGGTCCGGCAGGGAACCCAGACGCCTGCGTCCTCATCAAACCCCATCCTAATCCAAATTGTCCCGGGAGGAAGCTTAGTGTGCAGGAAGCACTAGAATGTCTCTGTCTTCCATTTGCAAACCCCCGCCCTCTGCTGGGCATGAAGCAGTTGGAGTAATAAGCAAGTCTGCAACCTGGCTGTCCACTTTTGCAGCACCTTCCCTGTCTCCTCATCACGCCACTGAGTCCTCTGTGCCTCAGTTTCCCCTAGTGTAAAGTGTGTGACACGAACTCCTGTCATGGGGGAATGTGGCACAGGCAAAAGAACTCATGTCAGCAAGAGAAAGGAACAAGGAGTTCTTGTGATCTTATTTTATGGAGAATGAATGTTGTGACTGTTGCTTCCTAGAAGTTTCCAATGGGCCCCGCCTTGCAACCGAAGAGGAAGATTCACACATGGAGGAAATTAGCCTCCGGGGAGCTGGCATTTGTTTTTCTTTGTCTCTGTGTACCAGGGGTGGGCGAGCTTGTTTGAGCAAGTTGAGGGAAGGAGAGACAAAGGGATCCAAAGGGGGCACGGGTCAGTTAGGGCCAGGTGCTGGTGTGCAGCCCTGGGTTCCCCTCCTTCCTCAAGGCCACCGTGGATCCGCAGAGGAATGCTGTGTTCGGTGCTGGGCAGCTCAGGCTAGTGGGGTCCTGTGGCTCCCCCAGTCCTACAAGCATGTTTAATAAAAAGTGGAATGCCTGAGAATGCACAGTCCTGTTAGTGGATCCTCTGAGGTCACACCCGTGCCGGCCACTGCTGTCCAGGAGTCAGCCCTGCCTGATTGCCTCAGTGCCCGAGCGAGCATTGCAAACACACTCCTGCCACGGGCTCTGGGTGCTTGGGCAAAGGTGATCAGTCTCGTGTAGAGACTGAAAATAAACCCTGATGTATTTTACAGCCAGTGGAAATATCAGGAAAGGAAGGTTTTATTTTCCATTTTTCAGTTAAAAACATAAGGACCTTAAAAAACAACAACAAATTTCCTAGCACTGAGTGGCATTCAACAGTTTTACAATTAAAATGATAATGAAACATTTCTTACAAGGAGTTCTCTTTCAAATCAGTGTGATGGGTTCACAGCACACCATTAGAGGGAATTATGTAAAGCAGCCTCTGTGTTCCAAGTTTTATTTTAAGATTTAATTTATTCCAGATTCTGCAGGAAAAAACCGTCCATGTGACAAGCCTGCTAACAGATGTCAATTTAGTTTTATAGCACATGCTTGCGCTTTAGAGTCAGAAAAGGGAGATTATTCTTTGTGCCTGCTGTTTATTACATGCCACGGCTTCATCTCCCTGCGCCCCGGAGGGTGGCTGATTAATAACCTGTGGGCATTGCAACTTTTCCTGTTTTCTGTCTTCTGCAGTGTCGAGCATAAACCTTATTTTGTACTACGTTTGTGGATTAAAAGGAATGCTGGAAAAAGCAAAGGTGACGCAGAATGGATTTTTCTCTGTTTTAATATCATCTAGGTCAAAAGACATATTATACTGTGTTGCAAGTGCTATAAACACATAAAGATAAAAATTGAAAAGTATTTCACTAGACAGAATTACATCTGTCTTAAAAATTTTTGTGTGGTTGGTGGCTAAAGCAAAGTAACTGTCTGATAAATACTGTGTCAAACCCAACAACAACAACAACAACAATCTTCAGTTCTTCATATTCGTAGGTCCTATTTCCTTATATTCACATGAAATGGCCCGAACCAGCTTAGACAATGCATTTCTGTTCACATCCCCTTCTACTTGTCCATCTGTCAATCTACCTTCCATCTATCCATCCAATAAATATTGATTAAGTATCTTCTTTATGCAAGATCCTATGTTTAAATGATAAATTTACAGGAGTAAACAAATCCCTTATTAAAATTTTGTAAGTTTTTAATTGTGATGAAATACACATGACATAAAATATACCCACTTAACCATTTTTTCAGATTTATTTATTTGAAAGGCAGAGTGACAGAAAGAGAGAGAGGAGAGAGAGAGAGAGAATTTCCATCTGCTGTTTCACTCCCCAAATGGCCACAACGGCCAGGTCTGGATCATGTTGAACCAAGAACCAGAAACTCCATCAGGGTCTCCCACCTGGGTAGGGTGGCAGGGGCCTGAGCCTCGGGGGCATCTTCTGCTGCCTTCCCAGGCACATTAGTATGAAGCTGGATTGGAAACAGAGCAGCCACAACTTGAACTGGTACTCGAATATGGGATGCAGCATTGCAGGCAGATGGCTTAACCCACTGTGCCACAGCAGTTGCCTCTGATGTAACCATTTTTAAGTGCACAGTTCAGTAGTGTTAAGTATATTCCCATTCTTGTGCATCCAATATCCAGAGCTTATTCATATCTTATAAAACAGAAGCACTGAACCCACTATGCAGTAACTTTCCATGCCCCTTTTCTCCCCTGGCAACCTGAACCTACTTTCTGTCTCTGAATTTGCCTATTCCAGGTACCTTGTAGAAGTGGAACCATAACAATATTTTGTCCTTTTGTGTCAGGCTTATTTTATATATCCTGATGTTTCAAGGTTCATCCATGTTGTAGCATGTGTCAGAATTTCCTTCAAGGCTGACTAGTAATCATGTATATATATCACATTTTGCTTATCCAGTCCTCCGTCATTGGACACTGGAGCTGCTTCTACCTCTTATACTTGTGAATAATAGTCCACTGGACAAATATCTCTTCTAGTCTCTACTTTCAATTCTTTTGAGTATGGTAGAAGAATTGTGGATCATATGCTAACTCCATTGTTAACTTTTTGAGTACCCACCATTCAGTTTTTCACAGTGAATACATCAGTTCATACTTTCATAAACAAGTTTTTTTTTAAAAGAATTATTTTATTTATTTAAAAGACAGAGTTACAGAAGAGAGGTAGAGTGAGAGAGAGAGAGAAGTCTTCCATTCCGTTGGTTCACTCCCCAAATGACCGCAATGGCCAGAGCTGAGCTGATCCGAAGCCAGGAGCCAGGAGCTTCCTCTGGGACTCCTGTGTGGGTGCAGGGGCCCAAGGTCTTGGGCCATCTTCTACTGCTTTCCCAGGCCATAGCAGAGAGCTGGATTGGAAGTGGAGCAGCCGGGACTTGAACTGGCGTCCATATGGGATACTAGTGCTGCAGGCAGTGGCTTAACCCACTGTGCCACACCGCTGGCACCAATAAACAAGTCTTTAAGAATAAAGATAGCTGTAGGGGCTGGTGCCCTGGCTCACTTGGCTAATCCTCCGCCTGCGGCACCGGCATCCCATATGGGCGCTGGTTTCTAGTCCCAGTTGCTCCTCTTCCAGTCCAGCTCTCTGCTGTGGCCTGGGAGGGCAGTGGAGGATGGCCCAGGTGTGGGCCCCTGCACCCACATGGGAGACCAGGAGGAAGCACCTGGTTTCAGATCAGCATAGCCCCAGCCTTAGCAGCCATTTGGGGGGTGGGTGAACCAACGGAAGGAAGACCTTTCTCTCTGTCTCTGTCTCTCTCACTGTCTAACTCTGCCTGTTAAAAAAAAAAAAAAAAAAAGAATAAAGATAGCTGAGTGCTACAAAGCAGATGTATATGTGGAGAGCATTGTTGCACAGTGTGTTAAGCACTGCTTGGGACACCCCATATCCCAGAGTGGAGTGCTGATTTGACTCCCAGCTACTCTGTTTCCCATCAGGATTTTTGCTAATGCACATCCTGGGAGTCATCAGAAGATGGCCCAAATACCTGGGCCCCTGACACCCATGTGGGAGACCCAGATGGAGTTCCAGGCTCCTGGCTTCTGCCTGGTCCAGCCTTGGCTGTCATGGGCATGGAGGGGAGTGAACCAGAGAATGGAAGATCTCTGTCTGTTTATCTTACTCTCTGTGGTCTGCCTGTCAAGTAGATTAAAAATAAAGAAAGGGAAAGGAAAGAAAAAGAGATTGGGAACTCTTTTTTTTTTTTAAAGATTTTTATTTATTTATTTTACAGGGAGAATTACAGACAGTAGAGAGACAGAGAGAAATGTCTTCCTTCCGTTGGTTCATTCCCCAAATGGCCACCTTGGCTGGCACTGCACCAATCTGAAGCCAGGAGCCAGGTGCTTCCTCCTGGTCTCCCATGCGGGTGCAGGAGCCCAAGCACTTGGGCCATCCTCCACTGCCCTCCCGGGCCACAGCAGAGAGCTGGCCTGGAAGAGGAGCAACTGGGACTAGAACCCGGAGCCCATATGGGATGCTGGCGCTGCAGGCGGAGGATTAACCTAGTGCGCCACCGCGCCGGCCCCTGGGAACTATTTTTAAGAAAAAGAAAAAAATACAGTGTGCAATGGGAATGTTTAAGAGAAATCACATGTAACCTGCCATTTGTTTTTATGCTGCTGATGCTTCGTTTGCAGTGTGTGGTGGGTAAACGAACCATCCAGACCTGGTGGTCAGGTCTCCAGCCTCAGCATCCTCCTTGCTGTTAGCCACCAGCCTGCTGCAGGAATGGAACTGGAGCACTTGTGCATGTGGTACCAGCCTGCTCTTGGCTGCCTCTGTTGACCTCTGGCAAGGTTAAGGAAGATATTTTCCCAGGGATGTTCTTGTCCTTCTGTGTCTGATCTAACACTCAGAAATGTGGCGATACTTCTTTCAGACATGTTCCTGTCTTTTCTTTGGGTTGAGGGTAGGGTAGGATGGGGTGGGGGGAGCTGCCTGTGGATGTCAGGAAGTAGGGAGATATTTGGCGAGGAAAAGTTCTTTCTATTCTTAGAACATTATCTCCGGCCGGTGCCTCGGCTCACTAGGCTAATCCTCTGCCTGCGGCGCCGGCACACCAGGTTCTAGTCCTAGTTGGGGCGCCAGATTCTGTCCCGGTTGCTCCTCTTCCAGGCCAGCAATCTGCTGTGGCCAGGGAGTGCAGTGGAGGATGGCCCAAGTCCTTGGGCCCTGCACCCCATGGGAGACCAGGAAAAGCACCTGGCTCCTGGCTCCTGCCACCGGATCAGCGCGGTGCGCCAGCCACAGCGCACCGGCCGCGGTGGCCATTGGAGGGTGAACCAACGGCAAAAAGGAAGACCTTTCTGTCTCTCTCTCTCTCTCTCTCTCTCACTGTCCACTCTGCCTGCCAAAAAAAAAAAAAAAAAAGGACATTATCTCCACCATCTAAAGAATTTTGTTCTACAAAGATAACAAAAAGGCCTCTTGCTTTCTTTTTCATTTGGCTTAAATCAATAATATTTTGCTCAATTACATGCTAGTCATAGGTATTCTAAATTGAAATTTCATTCTTGAGCTTTTCCATGAGAATTTCAGGTATTTTTTTAAAAAATAATATATGTAGATAGTATTTGGAAACAAACTTTTTATTCTGTTCTTAGTTCTGTAAAAGGAATCTGTGATTCCAAATAATGAAAGAATAAATAAAGGGGAGAGTGATCCAACATGGGAAGCGAGATACTCAGCAGACTCATAGAATGGTGGATGTCCTAAACAGCACTCTGGCCTCAGAATCAGCCCTAAAGGCATTCCGATCTGGCTGAAAAGCCCATGAGAGTATTTCAGGCATGGAAAGCCAAGACACTCTGGCAAAAAAAAAAAAAAAAAAAAGAACAACAACAAAACCACAACCCTAAATGAAAGATCTCTGTGAGCGAGATCCCAGTGGAAAGAACAGGTCTTCAAAGAAGGAGGTACCTTTCTCTGAAGGGAGGAGAGAACCTCCACTTTGAATATGACCTTGTCTAAATAAGATAAGAGTCGGTGAACTCAAAAGGCTTCCATAGCCTTGGAAACTCATGACTGGAGCATAGGGAGATTACTGATGCCATAAACAAGAGTGTCAATTTGTAAAGTCAACAACAGGAGTCACTGTGCACTTACTCCTCATGTAGGATCTCTGTCCTTAATGTGCTGTACATTGAGACTTAATGCTATAATGAGTACTCAAACAGTATATTTCGCTTTGTGTTTCTATGGGGGTGCAAACTGTTGAAATCTTTACTTAATGTATACTAAACTGATCTTCTGTAAAAAAAACAAAAAAAAAAAAAAAGAAAGAAATTATCAATTCCCAACTTGACTCTCACTGGGATTAAACATGACAATAGGTCTGATCTGATTTAATCATCATTTAAAAAATCATCTATTATTTTTCACTTTATGTTTGTGTGGGAGCAAACTGTTGAAATCTTTACTTAATGTATGCTAAACTGATCTTCTGTATATAAAGAGAATCGAAAATGAATCCTCATGTGAATGGAAGGGGAGAGGGAGTGGGAAAGGGGAGGGATGCGGGTGGGAGAGATGATATGGGGGGGAAGCCATTGTAATCCATAAGCTGTACTTTGGAAATTTATATTCATTAAATAAAAGTTAAAAAAATAATGAAAGACATAGTTTTTGTTATATCTAATTTTTAATTTTGCTAGTAATTGAAGCAGGCAATACAAATATTTGGCACCCTCTTTCCTTAGAAATTTGTATTGGTTCTGCTGTTTACCATGGTGTTTTTCTTCTGATTAACTAGAGAGATCAGATAGCTGCAATATATGCTGAGGGTTTCCCAGGGTTGCTGTAGACTTGGTATTAGCACAGGAGGACAATGTGGATGATATTTGCAGCATCCTGGTTGGGGGGCAGGTAGCAAGTATTGGATATAGAACCCAGTGAAAGAGCTGCTGGTTCCCAGCCAAACAGAGGTGACCAACCCCATTCATACCTACCAGTTGTAGGAGTTATACATGAGAATTAAGCTCTTAGAACCACATTACATGCTTTTCTGTAAAATGGGCATGATAACACTTTCCATGCAAGATTGTTGAGGGAATTAAAACCAAAAAAGGACTCAAAGAATCTAGAACAGTGCTTGGTCACCTGCTCCCCAGGTGGGAACTTTTTATTAAGCATTTAATGTGTTGGGTTGGTTTGAATTGTTTTAGGACAGTGTGCAAATACTGTAGATGTGAGATTACAGTGTGGATGATTTGGCATATTTTATTGCTTTTTCTGTTTCTTAGTGGGGAACTTCTATTAGGTCAACCATTTATTCCAGAACATGGTAAATAGAATGTGTACTCCGGATTGGATTTTGTAAGTATTTAGAAGAGTAGCCACGTGCATCTGATGTCCTGATATCCCTCCGATGTCCTTGGGACCAAACTCTCTGCAGTGATGTAGAAATCTTATAATTCAGTGATCTTTCTCATGTGCAACTCTTGGGCATGGGCACTTCCAGCTACACAGGCTTATTGAGTATATTATTATGAAGGAACCTAAGTAATATTAATATCTTTGAAGATATTTTATGTATCGAGGCTTCAATACTTTTTAGTAAATTTGCCATATGATATTACATGACCTTCTAGGTTGAGCTGTTTCTTTCTGAACCCCTCTGTTAGGTCATTTTGATTCCTTTGGGGAGACATATCCAATATAGTCCCAAATTTTAGATGAACCAGGTACTCAGGGATATTCTGGATAACTAATTTCTCTGACAAAATGAAGTGGTTACTGCCCCCACCTTGGTCCAACTTGACTACACTGTCTAATTCCATGTAGCTTCAATCACAATTCATTTTTTAAAATAAGATGTATTTATTTGAAAGAGAGAGAGAAAGAGAGAAAGAGATATCTTCCATCTACTGGTTCACTCTCCAGATGGCCACATTGACCAGGGCTTGACCGGGCCAATACCAGGAACCTGGAACTTCATCCAGGTTTCCCACATGGGTGAAAGGCCCAAGCACTTGAGCCATCATCCGTTGCTTTCCTAGGCACATTAGGCACCATGATGCTGGTCCCATATGATTAAAGTCACCCACAATTTGCCACTAGATGATGCCTATTAATATTGTCTCTCCTTCCAGATTTTTTCCAATTATAACATACAGTTGTAACAAAATTAAATTGGGATCATATTGTAAATACTATTTTATAATCTATTTTTTAATTTTAAATATCTTGAATATTTTCACACATTTTAAAACATTTATACTATATATATTGCAGTATTGTTTGTAGTAGCAAAATTCTAGAAACAATATAATTGTCCTTTAGAGGTTGCTAAATAATTAAATATAGCAAAACCGATACAATTAAATACTTGGTGTCTATTAAAGTACATATTCTACATATCTATGCTTTACTGAAATGGAAAAATATCCAAGATACATTGTTAAGGGCCTAAAACAAAATTCCAAACTCTGAGTATGTAATGATACCCACTAGTTGAATAAAAATCAATAGATGTGCTTAGCAAATGCAGGCTTGAATACATGCTTTACATTGTGTCTTTGAGCAAATCTACTAAGTAGAGGTGTTGGGGATTCTCTGGGTACTTCTGTGTCTTTGGGGAAAGGTTCTGAGCATCGTGCAGTGTGAGGAAGACACTTGGTTGTCCTTCTGAAGGGTTTGAACTTCTTACCATGTGTACTTAAACTTTTCCCCTAAACTCTATAGTGTGATTTGTAATGGCTGCATATCTTCTGGTAAGTGGATGTATCACAGTTTCACCACTCCCCAAATGTTGGATGCATACATTACTTCCACTGTTTGACCACCATAAACTATATAGTATTGGGCCTTTTCATATACATAGATCAATTACCATCAACAGAGTTGTACTATTGTATTCTACTGGGATTCTTCCAATGGAAGTGACTGCTTGCTTCTTTGCATTCCCATCATGCTTTATATGTGTGTCTTTTATGGAAGTTAGCTAATTCCTTGCATCATAATTGCCTGGATACTTAAAGTCCAAGTGGCCTTCAAGAAGTTCCTGGTAAGTGCATGTTATGAAAAAAACTATGCGTGTAGGCCGGCGCCGTGGCTCACTAGGCTAATCCTCTGCCTGTGGCGCCGGCACACCAGGTTCTAGTCCTGGTTGGGGAGCTGGATTCTTTCCCGGTTGCCCCTCTTCCAGGCCAGCTCTCTGCTGTGGCCAGGGAGTGCAGTGGAGGATGGCCCAGGTCCTTGGGCCCTGCACCCCATGGGAGACCAGGAGAAGCACCTGGCTCCTGCCATCGGATCAGTGCGCCGGCCGCGGCGGCCATTGGAGGGTGAACCAACGGCAAAAAGGAAGACCTTTCTCTCTGTCTCTCTCTCTCACTGTCCACTCTGCCTGTCAAAAAAAAAAAAAAAAAAAAAACAAACAAACAAACAAAAAACTATGTGTGGATTTCAATTTTGTTTTGCATCAAAATAATCTTTTCCACGACCATTTTGAAGCACACTGTATCTCTAGGATACCCCACGTGTATGTGTACCTGAGATGCTATTGTATCTATCTGTTCCATACACTGTGAAAATCCTGATAGTGACACCCTCACAGTGCCCTTGCTTCCACAGCACGGCTCAGCCTGTGCTTCTATGTGAAATGTGCAGCCAATAAATCCTGGAAGCCCTGAAATGAATTAGTTTCACATTATCAGTGAGCCTCTTTGTAAAATGATGTTAATGAGACTTGTTCAGGGTGGCTGAGCATCCTGGGGTCTTGGCCCTCTGTATAGCTCACTATCCCTTTTGTGGAAGGGATAGTGGAAGACCAGTGTCTGTAATCTAAGATTTGGACTAGGGAGGACTTTACCAGGGAAAACACAACTATTTCTATGTATGCAACATGAAAGTCACAATAAAGACCACGTGCAACCAAGCTGTAGGACTAAACAGGATTGATTATCTCCGGCTCCCCCACTAATAACTGGTTGCCACTTGTCGTTTATTTTTCCTGTATTGGCCCCTGGTGGCAGACAATTAGTTATGAAGGCTTAATAGACGCTGATGAGTTTTGTCATGTGGGAAATTACTTTGATTCAGTGTAGCACCCACCCACACTGTGAAGGAAGTCATCCAGAGGTTCTGGATCACAGAGTAAGATGCCCATTTGTTGAATCAATTAAAAGCTTACCGTGGGAGGAAAAGGAGGGAGGTGGAGTAAGTTAGTGCACCTGGGATCAGATGGAAGCGCCTCACTGCACTCACCTGGAGTCAGCGGATCAGCCTCCCTCTCCTCTCCTTCTCTCATCAGCTCTGTCTGCTGATGGTGCAGTTAGTAGGAACAGAGTTGACATTAAGAGCAAGAAAACTTATTTGGAGAGACACAGGGACAAGTATGTCTGGTCACAACTGCAGGTTCCCCAGTTAGCCTAGGAGCAGCTGTGGATTTTATCTGGCAGAGAATCTGTGGGGCCAGAATGGGTGTCAGCCATCCGTGGCCAATGGAAGACCTCATGAAGAGCGAGTGGCTTGCACGCCTCATGTGTAAATGGTGGATGAGCGACTCACTTAATCTATGTAGATACTGGGAGCTGCTGTGTGGGTGGTAGGAACCCAATTATTTGGTCCATCACCTGTTGCCTCCTAGGGTCCCAGACAGAGGTGGGGGAGGGAGAGGGCTAGAGAGCATGCACACTGCCATCCACTGGTTCACTCCCCAATGTCTGCAATGGCAAAGACTAGGCTGGCTGAAGCCGGGAGCCAGGAATCCAACCCGTGCACTCCATTATGGGATGTGGGCATCTGAACCAGTGTCTTAACCAATAGACTAACTGTCCACACCTACCTCATGTACAGTTAATGTTTAGGCATAATTTTACTGTTTACTGAGCTTTTCTAGCCATGTCTATGCTTAATACACATATGTACTATTTTTTTCACATATGTACTATTCATTTTATTTATACCCAATATGTTTCATAAGTTACTGACTTACCTATATTTAATAAGTGTGGGGAGCAGCTCGGACTAGACTGTTACTGGAATTAAGACTTATTCTATGCATCTGCTCTCCCACAATATGGCGCTGGGAGAGAAGTAAACAGCTTCCGCACAGCTGCCTCCAGTTCAACCAATTAACTGTAGGACTTGCTCCTGATTGGAGGAGAGCAGCGTACTCGGCGTGTGGGCAGCCGAGTTGGGATTGGCGGAGGAGGACTATAAAGGAGGAGAGAGACGGCATGCACCAAGAACATCTATGGGGAACATCTAAGGGAACCCGTGCAGCCCCCGAGAAGAGCCGGCCGGCGGTGTGCCGCTCCCCTGCGGAAGTGGGGAATGCGGCCAGGGGGAACTGCCCTTCCACGGAGGTGGAAGGGATAGTAGCCAACCCGGGAAGAACCAGCAGCAAACCCGGGGAGGGCCGAGCAGACGAAAGAACAGCGCAGGGTCCTGTGTCGTTCCTCCGCGAAGAGGGGGAGCGACATAATGGTGCCGTGACTCGGATAGGAAACCTGACTTGGATAGGAAACTTAGGACGGATAGGAAACTTAGGAGGGAAGAAACGGGAAGAAACGGGAAGAATTGGGAAAATATCGGAGAGAGAGACTAGCAAACAGCCTAGGGAAAAGCCGGACGAAAAAGGAGCCGGAAGAAGCTATTGAAAGCCTAGGCATAGACTCAGATACGGACTACGGGGGGAAGCTGGGAGAAATCTTTAAGGTCGAAAGCGAAAGTGAAAGCTAGAACAAACAGACTCGGATGCGGACTGTGGGGAGAGGCCAGGAGAAATGAGGGAGGAATATTGTTGGAGGAAAGTTTGGGGAAACATACCGGGTAGAGAAAAATGTTAGGGAAATTGAAGCCGTGGGGGGCAGGCCAAGGCGGAAACGGAAGCCACTTTGGGGTTCTCAAGTTAGCCCGGGAATAGGGGGCGAAAAGTTGAAACCAGAAGCTGAAACGTGAGCCAGGTTGGGATCCGTCTGATTAGCCCGGGGAGCAAAGGACGGGAAGCCAAACCGTGGGGCGGAGACGTAAGCTGGGTTGAATTCGCCAGGCTAGCCCGGGGAACTTAGATTGAATGCTAGTGGCGGACACGTGAGCTACGCTGTGTTACTCGCGGAAGCCGCCGCGTGCAGAGAGCACGGGGCGTGAATAGATAGGGAACGGGGCTGGCGTAGGCCGTGGTGCGGACGCGAAGGGCGTGGAGACCGCGGAGCGCGAAGCCAAGCCGCGCAAAGCCGGGAAGCCGCGCAGATGAGGCGCGGGCTGAAGCGGCTCAGAGCCGGCGAGGCGCGGAGAAGCAGCCTCGGGGCGAGGCGCCGGGAAGCTGCGCGGAGCCGTGAAGCTGCCGGCAGGGCGAGGCGCCGGGAAGCCGCGGGGATAAGAGAAAACAGAAGTTTAGAAATGGAATGAGAGCGGGAAGCTGCGGGGATAAGAGAAACAGAAGTTTGGAAGTGGAGTGAGAGAAATGGGAATGTTGGCAGATAGAAGTAAAATGGGAGAGATAGGAATGCCCGGAGATAGAGAAATAGAGAAAAATAAGGCCTCCCCTCAACATGCCAATTAGAAGGCTTGGATTCGGTCTGCCTAATCAAGTGAGGCGATGAGCACCTGCGGGCAGCTAGCAGCTTATGAGCTGCAGGTCACCGAAGATAGGCACGAACCAACACTAATAAGTCTCCCCCACAATAAGGCAATGAGAAGGCTTGGATTCGGTTTGCCTGATAGGTCTTGTAAGTCCCCTGCAGGCAGAGCAGAGCATGCGCTGCAGGGCACCGAACACAGGCACGCATCAGCGCCTAAAAACCTCCTCACAACATGGCGAAGAGAGGACCCGGATTCGGTTTGCCTGATGGATAGGACTTGTAAGAGCCTGTGGCAACTCTAGCAAGTAGAGCAGAGTGTGTGCTGCGGGACACCGAAGACAGGCGCGTATCAATGCCAAAAAAATAAAAAGAAAGGGGGATCTGTGGGGAGCAGCTCGGACTAGACTGTTACTGGAATTAAGACTTATTCTATGCATCTGCTCTCCCACAATATGGCGCTGGGAGAGAAGTAAACAGCTTCCGCACAGCTGCCTCCAGTTCAACCAATTAACTGTAGGACTTGCTCCTGATTGGAGGAGAGCAGCGTACTCGGCGTGTGGGCAGCCGAGTTGGGATTGGCGGAGGAGGACTATAAAGGAGGAGAGAGACGGCATGCACCAAGAACATCTATGGGGAACATCTAAGGGAACCCGTGCAGCCCCCGAGAAGAGCCGGCCGGCGGTGTGCCGCTCCCCTGCGGAAGTGGGGAATGCAGCCAGGGGGAACTGCCCTTCCACGGAGGTGGAAGGGATAGTAGCCAACCCGGGAAGAACCAGCAGCAAACCCGGGGAGGGCCGAGCAGACGAAAGAACAGCGCAGGGTCCTGTGTCGTTCCTCCACGAAGAGGGGGAGCGACAAATAAGTGTTGCAAAGTTCACATATACCACTTGATTTTTCATCTTCTATAGAAGAATTAGGCATTCTCAAATAAAATACCCGATGTACACTGCCAGTTTGAAACTTAAAATTGTTTTTTGTTGATTAACTTTGTTTTCACCATTAATCCACTTCAGTGTTAAAAAACCTTCATTCAGCATTCTACAGGATCCTGAACAGTCATTAATAGGCCCTCATGAATTAAACACAGTGAGCAAATGGAGTTTCTGCCCATCCCATAAAGTCTTTCTGAATTTCATTTTTAAGGTGCCCTAATTAGTTGTACAAGACAAAGCTGGATATGTGCTAATCTTAAGCCTATTCTGGAAACTGTTTGCATTACTTTTTACATTTTATTTATTTGAGAAGTGGAGAGAGAGAGAAAGAGAGAGAGAGAGAGAGAAACATTCCGTTCGTTCCCCCAAATGCCCACAGTGGCCAGGGCTAAGGCTGGGAGCTGGGAGCTCAATCCAGGTCTCTCACGTGGGTGGCAGGAACCCAATTACTTGAGCCAACACTCGCTGCTTCCCAAAGTCTGCATTGGCAGACACTGGAGTCAGGAACCGGAGCTGGAAATCAAATCCAGGCACTCCTGGGACGAGGGTATCTCATCCCAGGCTAAATGCCACTCCCTCTGTTTCCATTTGTAAAAATGAGATTTCTTATATGAATCTGTTCTCTTGTAATTCAATTCCCTTATGTACAGGAAAACAACTTGATTTGGCATATTGCTAAGCCTGACAGTGCCTAACAAAGGGTTTTCACGGCCAGTAGGAATTTTTTTCTGTTGGTTAGATTCTGGTTAAGTGAGACCTTGCTCTTCTGCCAATGGCTACCATTTCAGATGTTTTACTAGAGGTTATGTGTATGAGGTGCAAAGTATCTGGTTTCAGGCATAGTGCAACCAGGTTGTGAAATTTCACAGAAAATTAAACTCGACAAATCGCCAATTACCCACTCCCCCAATCATTGGACTGCTTTTTTTCCCCCTTTCTAGATTTTTAACACAGGGTATTTCAAAGAAGAAAGTGTAGAGATAAAGTTTGATTTCTGCTTGCTTCATAAGAAGTGAGAATATGAAAGGAAGCCAAAGCCATTAGCAAGCAGCATTAACAGAGGAATATTCCACCTGCTGGACAGTTAGCTCTCAGAATGTCCTTTATTCAATTAATGAACTAAAAAAATTAAAGACTCAGCACACCTGTGAAATAATTACCTTGGCCTAAAATAACCACAGGAAGCAGAAAGGAGAGAAACTGGGCCAGAATTGTTGAATTTAAACATTAGAAAACAAACACATCGGGGTAAGTGGTTGGCACAGTGGTTAAGACATCACTTGGGATGAATGCTTTGTTTCCCATATGACAGTGAGTGCCTGGGTTTGAGTCCCGGCTCTGCCCCAAATTCTAGCTTCTTGCTCATGTACAACCTTGGGAGACAGCAGAGGGTCCCTGCCACTACATGGGAAACGTAGATGGAGCTCCTGGCTCCTGGCTTCCGCCTGGCCTAGTCCTAGCTGTTGCAGCTGTTTGGGAAGTGAACCAGTGGATGGGAGTTCTTTGTCTGTCTATGCATTTGTCTCTCAATTTCTCAAATAAATAAATTCTTTTTAACAAAGGAAATAAATACATGCTTATGCCATCAATGGCATTTCCAATTAGCCTGTCCACAACCTTTAACCGAACTTTTCTTTCTCTCAGGTGGGCCTATAACAGGCAAAAGGTGAAGAATATTTATCATGTGAAGAAAGCCAAACATCATTCTTTATGCTTCTTATACTTTCTGTTATCAAGGATATTCTTTCTTGAATGTTTGGAGGAAAGTCAGAATAGTGTTGCATGGCTTAGCTCAGTCTTAACTTTTCCTGTTTATGCCTTTGACATGCTAAGATAGTGTCTTCTAAATGTATTTAAATTTTTATTTTAGGGAATGGGAAAAAAATAGAGACAAAAAGGCTCCCACCTGTTGGTTCACTTTCCTGCAGCATCCAGGACTGAACTGGGGAAAAAGTCAGGAACCAGGAACTCAAGCTGGGTCTCCCATGTGGGCTGAGTACGAACCCAATCACTTAAGCCATCACTACTGCCTCCCAGGGTCTGCATTAGCGGGAAACTGGGGTTAGGGGTCAGAGCTGAGAACTGAACCCAGCCCTTTCACTGTGGGACATGGGCAGCTTAGCTCTTAGGCCAAAATTCTGCTCCTAAGAGAAATGTTTTGGATCAAGGTGAATTCATTTATTTATAATACGACTCCACATCCAGGAATCAAAATGAAGAATAAGATCTCATGGATAAGAAAATCTCCTATCCAGTAGCAGAATGTTAATTTATTGGAACAGCAAGATATATGAAACGAGCTTTAGCTTCCTATATCATTTTCCTGACAGAGGTTCCTTTACTAGAACTTACACTTAGCACTTTCTGAAGAGCTTTCCCATTTAGAGTGAATTTAACAACCGCGGATATAATATAAGGTAGCAATTTCCAAGAAATTATTGGAAGCAAAGGAGATGTGAATCGCGTTCCCTAGGCAACCAAATAGAGAGGTATAACATCCCTCACACTCCTAAAATGAAGTTTGAAGTTGCTACTATTTTTGGTTTCAGCTTCCTCTACAAATGACTTTTGTTTCTTGAAATTATTCTTTGTGATGAAGGCTGAGCCCTTTCCAGCTCCCCTCTCTGTAATGTCATTCCTGTGTGTAACAGCCTCTCTGTCCTGTGATCTCAGCATGCGTGGCTATAAGAGGCATGGTCGCCCTGGCAATAAGATGAGATTGGGGCTGGAAACTGGTATCAGGAGAAGTGAAAATAGAGCAGACGGCTCCAGCCATTCGTTAGGCTGTCACAGTTTCCCAAAGCAAACTGCTTGGGGTTTTCTGACCCACTTAGTCTTATGTGATTTTTTTTTTAAGCTACGGTGTTATAGGACACTCAGCTTCAGGTGGAAAATATTTTAAATAGAAAGCTTGCTGGGTTTGGTGAAATTATTCCAGTTGGCTTTTGGTGCCGTCTGTTTCTATGGTGTGGTCTCCAGTAGTGTGTCATCCGTTCTCATCGGCCACTCTTCTCTCAACCTTTTTTCTTCTCGCCCTTCTTGTCCTTATTTGGCTTGTCTTCTAATGATTTCTGCAAGTGGATAACACTGGCAACTGTAATCTTGAGAGCACGGATCCCCGAAGGAGGGCACACTGGGATGGGCCAGGCGTCAGCAACCCTTCAGAAGTGTGGTGTCTGATTGCTGACAGCACCTACCCAACACAGTGGGGCTGGAGGTCTCGTCATCCAGAACCGATGGTCTTCTGGAGGGTCTCCCAGTGGAAATATCTCTCCTGTGTATTCCACTGGTGTATTCCTCTGTGTTAATTATTAGCTAATTTTAAAAAAAGATTTATTTACATACTTGACAGGCAGAGTGACAGAGAGAGAGGGAGAGACAGAGAGGGAGATATTCTGTATGCTGGTTCACTCCCCAAATGGCCAGAATGGCTGGAGCTAGGCAAGGCCAAAGCCGGAAACTTGGAGCTCTCTCATGAGTCTCCTACGTGAGGGGCAATGGCCCAAGTACTTGTGCCCTCCCTTGCAGCTTTGCCAAGCGCTTTAATAGGGAGCAGCCAGGGCTTGAACTAGCGCTTGGATATGGGATGCCAGCATTGCAAGCAGAGGCTTACCCACCTGCGCCACAGCGCCGACCCCCAATTAGCTGATCTTTGAAGAGGACATTCCTCTCTGGGAAATTGAGCTGTTCCTGCTGTGCATCAACTACTGAACTCCTGTAACCTCACTAGCTTCTTGCATACTTGTCTCGTGATACTTGGCATAGGGAATGGATGTCGGCAGAGGTGGAGGACATTGGCATAGGTGGAAAAGGAAGATGCTTTTGCATGTGGCTTGGTCTACATTCTGCAAAATGGAACTTCTGGCCAGCCAGAGGGCATCTGCCAGTGACTGCTGGGGCTGTGAAGACACAGGCGGTAGGAGAGGAGTGCAGAAGGTGAGAAGGAGAAACATTTTCAGGAAATTTGCCTTCTGTGCCATGGCTATGCGGCTGTGGAAGTGGCCACAGTAGGATTTCATGGGGTGCTTTCCAATGCAGGCCAGCCATAGGTTGTCGATGCTTGTCACACACTGCTATTCAGTACTTCCATGAGGAGGAAGAGAGACTGGATTTTTTGTGGTGGTTTGCTTTCTCTGGATAATATTGAATGCCTTGTTGGTATTCTGTGAATACTTTTTGAAAGCCTCTTAGAAATCAGGAATTGAAGCAAGGACAGGGAGTCAATGTTGAAGGTCCTTGCTCTCGGAGACATCAGCAGGAGATAAATATTTGTACAAAGATTATTCAATGTACAAAATATTTGCAAATGTTTGCACAAGAATCGTACAATTATACAGTGTACTCAGTGCATGAGAACAGAAGTGGAACAACTTGTTTTTCTTGGGCAGTCAGGAAAGCCAGGATGGGCAGGTGATGTTACAGGTGGCTCACGAAAATTGAACGGGAGTTTATCAAAGGAAGAAGGGAGAGGAAATAGTGAATGGAAAGGCATAGAGGTGAGAAAGAGAATGGCGAGTTCCCAGAAAGGCACAAAGTTCAGCATGGCCGGCACAAGGCTGATTTGTGGAGGCAGCAAGGACGTGAGGCCAGAGGGAAGGTTGGGTCCAGGTTGT
The DNA here is from genome assembly GCF_964237555.1 of Oryctolagus cuniculus. Lineage (NCBI taxonomy): Eukaryota > Metazoa > Chordata > Mammalia > Lagomorpha > Leporidae > Oryctolagus > Oryctolagus cuniculus. Next base: position 61,227,713 of record NC_091436.1, read on the forward strand.
GAGGGAGCTGGTGAGCTGTGTAAAGGAGTTTGGAATTCATTCTGTAGCTGCAAGGAGCTGGGAGAGGCTTTTAAGCAAGGGACTTAAATGATGAGGCTTAAAACTTATAGATAATTCTGGAAACATTATAGAAAGTGGACAAGTCAAGGCTAAAATCTCTTGAGAGCTGGCTTAGTTCACTCAAAATATTGGGTGAGCAAACACTGAAAACATTGATCATAGTCGGTGTTGGAGAAGAAGCCGTTGGTCAGCCTTGGCGTTTTAGCAATAGCTGTCACATCTGTCAAGCATTACCAAAATACAAAATGTGGGCAGTCATGTGGCATTTGACTTGTGGTTTCAAAAGAAAGGTTTCCTGTGAGAGACAGAGAGAGAACTGCCATCCGCTAGGCTTACTTCCCCAGTCACTGCCATGGCCAGGGCTGGCTGGGCCGAAGGTGGGAGCTGGGAGCTCAGTCCAGGTCTCCCATGTGGGTGGCAGGATCTCAACTACTTGAGCTGCCAGTGCTGCCTCCCAGGGGATACATTAGCAGGAAACAAGTCAGGAGCAGGAGCTGGCTATCAAAACCAAGTTCTCTGAATGGGGCTTGCAGACATCTTAGCTACTAGGCTAGACACCTGCCCCTACTTTTTGTTTCATAGATTTTTTTTTTCTTAGTTATATTTTTACAACCAACTTTCTTTTTTCAGGTTCATGATAGATTTTTAATTTATTTATTTTTTCCCAAAGAAGCCTTTTATTTAAGGAGTACAAATTATAAACAACTTTTATAATAACAAGCTTATTTTTGAAAAAGAAGGTCAAACCCCTCTGCGAAAAAATTAAAGCTGCAACACAGAACATTTAAAATTCTATTTAATAATTCATTTTAAGAAGAAATATTTATTTCTAAACATTAAAAATTCCTCTGAGGCCTACTATCAACAAATTTGAACTGTTTTTTTTTTTTTTTAAGATTTATTTCATTTATTTGAAAGACAGAGTTACAGAGAGAGGTAGAGACAGAGAGAGAGGTCTTCCATCCACTGGTTCACTCCCCAGATGGCCACAATGGCCGGAGCTGCGCCAAACAGAAGCCAGGAACCAGGAATTTCTTTCATGTATCCCACATGGGTGCAGGGGCCCAAGGACTTGGGCCATCTTTTACCGCTATCCCAGGCCACAGCAGAGAGCTGGATCAGAAGAGGAGCAGCCGGGACTAGAACCAGCGCCCATCTGGGGTGCCGGTGCTTCAGGCCAGAGTGTTAACCCGCTGTGCCACAGCACCGGCCCCTGAACTGGGTTTTTAATCTATGAAGAGAACAGAGATATACCACATTCTCCACAAACAGTTAAAGCTGTTTTTGTGCTATCAGCAATTTTTTATTTTTCTTCAGGCATCTCACAAATTGAAGATAACTCCAGGTAAATATTTAATATTTGGCTGTGGATTGTGATCTTATAACTGCTTTTGAGTGTGGGTTTGGAAACCACCCCTTAGATAACTGAAAATTGATTTTTTAATATAGACTCTATATAGATTTTTTGAAAGTGAACTATGGACTCTCTTTTATTGGTCCTTCCCTGTGAGGTGTTTTTCAAGTTCAAGTGTTTGTCTAGAGGACATTTCCTGCATGTAGATCAAGAAGCTCACAACTGATCCTTCCTAGTTCATCAGAGTCAGCCTTCTGGAAACAACAAATTCAAAAGGCCCTTAAATGAAGATATTAGGCAGTGGCCCTCAACATGAAATGACCAAGTGAACTAGCCAAATTGGGCAAGTGGACCTCCGAACCTCAGTGGTGCTGCTTTCCCTCCCCTCGTGTAGCCAAGACAATTAGGACACATTTCTACCTGTAAGATCTTTATGGAAAACACTCTTAGAGGATCCTTAGTAACTTGCACGTCTGAGAGTAACTTGGACTTTTTTTTTTGACAGGCAGAGTTAGACAGAGAGAGAGAGACAGAGAGAAAGGTCTTCCTTTTTCTGTTGATTCACTCCCCAAGTGGCCGCTACGGCCGGCGCTGCACCGATCCGAAGCCAGGAGCCAGGTGCTTCCTCCTGGTCTCCCATGTGGGTGCAGGGCCCAAGGACCTGGGCCATCCTCCACTGCACTCCCGGGCCACAGCAGAGAGCTAGACTGGAAGAGGAGCAACCAGGAAAGAATCCGGTGCCCCAACTGGGACTAGAACCCGGGGTGCCGGCGCCGCAGGTGGAGGATTAGCCTAGTGAGCCGCGGCGCCAGCCTGGACTTCTAATATAAGGTTTTGTAAGAGACTTGGTTTTCTGGGAAGTTCACATGTTATAATATCCAAGAACAAAGCTATGAGGAGACAATCTTCCTTCTCTTTAGCATGCTTGATCCCTGGAAAATATCAGCCCGAAGCCACTTTGGTGGCTGATGTGGAGAACTCATGGGTTATCCAGGGAAGTGTTCAGTGGCTGCAGGTGAACAAGGGACAGGCTGCCAGGTTCCCTAAGTGTTGCATGAATGTTGGGGAAGCTGCCTTCTGCCCTTTGTTTCCTTTGGAAAAATGCCATCTGGAGAACTTCCCTAGCTCCAATAAAACTGCTTCCTGGCTGAAGCCTCCCAGGCATCAGCAGTTCTTTTAAAGAAGGAAGATAAGATGATGGAGGATTCTGGGAACTTCAATTAAGATGCTGTAAATCCACTGCCACTGAAATCAAGCAAGAAGATGAAGTCCTGGGTTGACAAGCCATAAAACTTTGATGATCACCTCCACTCTCTCTGCTCTGGGCCAACACATACACTTTTAACACATCCATTATAAGTATTGATCTCTTTGATTCAGTTAGAAGTGTATACCTTTGGATCACTTTCAAAAGGATAATCATTTGCAAAAACTCCCACGTGTCAACTCATATCGAAGTAAGCAGTCATGCTATTTTCCCTGCTCTGGGACTGAGGCACAAGATAGATTGTGGGACAATGGGAAAGGATAAATCTCAACCAGCAGTCCTCTGAAAATGCGTAGTGTTTGGAACGCCAGCTGTCTCCACTGCCTCCTCTCTCTTCCTTGCCGTCATGTTCTCTTCTTCCACCCTCCTCTTGTCAGATGAATGAGGCTCTTAATGTCACGTAGTCTCTAGATGGTTCCGTAGGTGCTGCATCCCTTCTTTGTCTTTGTCTTTGTACTTTTCCCTGCTTGTGCCTTGAAAGATTGTCAGATGTGAGTCAGTGGATGCTGTGAAACATGAAAAAAGATGAAAACGTCTCACTACATTCATATTAGCATGAAAATACAACAGCGGTCATGTTTGGCAGGAAGGAAGGTCAGCTCATGTTGTCACGTAGCTCCATGCAGGTCCCACGGTGTGGGGGTATCTTCACTTACCATCTAATTCAAAGGTCCCAGGACAGCCTACCGAACTGCACACAAGAGAAGCTCAGATTGTTGGTAGATGTCTTTAGAATGCTCAAGTCAAGATGTTGGAATGATCTTTGCCTGAAATGTAAGGGAGCTATTTGTGAGTATTAAACAGATGGCCTTTTAAAGTGAAAAACAACCAAAAGCCCAAGCAGAAACAGATTTCAGAATTATATATACTCTTTGAGCTCAATTATTTTCTAAAATAAATAAAATACTACATGAAATGTAAGCAGTATGTTAATAGTCATTTCCTCTTGGGACTGGGATGCTGGAAAACTTTTTTCTTTTTCTGTAGACCTTTTGGTAGTGTTCTAATTTTAACAATTACCATGTCTCATTTTTATAAACAGAAACACGCACACAACTTCCCAAATTGTTTTTTTCCCCCTGCGGAATGGAGAGACTTGGAATGGCATTGGAACATCACATTTGTTTCTTGGTATAACACGTGTTGAGTCATTTTTTCTATGTGGCAGTTTAACTTGAGATATGATGTTTTCTGTAGACCTGGCCCCTTCCAGTTGGACCCAAGTCTGAATGTAGGAATTGAAAGGGGATGAATTAGCGGAAGGAAACCCTCGGTAGCAGGGACAGGGACTTTGCAGCAGTTGTTCCAGCTTCCACATATGTAAATGATGATTTCCTGGTTATAGCATAGTTGTATTAATCAAAAGGGAACTTTATTAAACATAGAGTGACAAGAAAAGTGTCCCAGCCCTAAGTTATACCATTCGGTTAGAGAGAAGCTATGAAATTCATATGGGTGACAATGTCATTATTCTGGATAAATGGCATGGATCAGGGAGGTGGGAGTTCTGATGATAAAAAAAAAGCTACGACTGCTAAACTCTATTTGCCAGGATTCCTGCCTGGCCTGCCTGCTGATTTTTAATCCCCAAAGTGGCACCAAGTGGGCCACACACATGCCGAGAGCTCAGTAAGGACTTGTTAAATGAATACATACACCACATTGGCTTTTCTGCTGTCACTTTTCAAAAGAAGCTATCGTCAGAAACCCTCCACCATGCCCTATTTTGTCCTGGGATCCTTTCATACCATGAGGGTATATGAACACCTGTTTGAAGTCGGGTCCAATCAGAATCCTGACAGTACCACTTAATAGCTGGGTGATCCTGGGGTTGTTTAACCTCTCTGAACTTCAAGTTTCACCAATAATTGATCTTGGCTTCACCTTTCATAAGCTATGTGACCTGTCTAGGCCTCACTCCCCCGACCTGGAACATAGGGATAACAAAAGCACCTATTTTATTTCATTTTGTTGTTTGAGGATTAATAGTGGCATTCTTCATAAAATGTTTGGCAGGCTACTTGACTGGGTGCATAGTGAGTGTTAGTTAATTATTAGTTTGTCATTAGCAGTGGATTCAAGATAAGAAGATAAATATTGTTCTCTGAAGCATTGCCCATCTAAAGCAACTATTAGGGGTTTTTAAAAACTATCCAGTGAGAGTCGATGAGTCAGTAATTCTACAAAGCATTATCTAAGTACTTTTCTTAAGATGAGATTTTAGATTGATCCATGGCTAAGTTTCTAGCACATTTTCTTGATGTCACGTGGGTGATTTGTGTGTGGGATATCCAGGTCCTGATATTTTTGTCTAAAAGGTTCCCCCTCCCTCCTCTAATTGCTACATAAATTTAACAGGAAGTTCAAAACTCCCACTGCTTGAATTTTTTTTTTCTTGCATATTTTTGTTTTCTGGCTTTTAGCCTTACATCTGATTCTAGTTTGCTTTTACTTAATCCCTGCTTTTCTCCTGAGTTGTGACTTGCACATATGTCTTGATTATAAGCAGGGCTGACTTTATCATGAAGTTAATGCAACTCGGGCCTTGGGGCCTCTCACTTGCATGGGCCAAAGGACCCTTCTGAGACCTACACCTAATTATATATTAGGTGTGTTTAAAATATTGTATTCTATTTTTTAAAATAGGCTCCTTTGAATTAAATGAGCTTCAGGATCCACAAAATCTGAATCTTTCTCAATTGTGTTTGTTTTTGAGAGACTCAACACGTTCAACTTAGATCATCTAAAGTGAATATTATCATGGAAACATTATGGATAAGAATCCATACTGCTCAGTGCAGCAGGTCATCGTTAGAACCCTGGCAGGGGAATTACCATGATCCTGGAGCTAAGGGGGAGAAAAAAGAAAGCAATTAGGTAGGGGATGTAGAGGAAGAGTAGAGATCCCAGACTAGAGAGCTTTGGACCAATTCCAGAGTGCCCAAGAACACTGAGAGTTAAGGTGGGACCAGTTGGTGGTCTATTGCACTGCCACTAACTGTGTGTTCACAGAAAGTTTCAGCTCTGAATAGCTTTTGCAGTGCGACACCTCTCTTAATAAGTAGCTAAGAATGCTAACATATGTTAAATGTATTTGAAATTGGGTGAGTTGCACGTGAAAAAAAACAGCCAACAGTGGCTTAAACAATAGAAGAGTTCACTCCCTCTTACACGAGAGAAGTCTGAAAGTAGGTAGTACACATCTTGTATGGGGACTCCACAGTCACCAGGGACCCAAGCTCCATCCAGGTTTTCCCTGCTGTACCCCTGGGGTATAATCCTTCCTCTCATGATACAGTATTGTTGTTAGAACAAACCGTGGCATCCTCATCCCAGGCAAAGAGCTGGTGAAAGCACAAAGTGCAACCCTGTCCTTTAAGGAAAATTCCTGGGAATGCCACATGACTTTTTTTTTAAAGGTTTTCTTTATTTATTTGAGTGTTAGAGTTACAGACAGTGAGAGGGAGAGACAGAGAGAAAGGTCTTCCTTCAGTTGGTTCACTCCTCAAATGGCCACAATGGCTGGAGCTGCGCCAATCCAAAGGCAGGAGCCAGGAGCTTCTCCCCTGTCTCCCATGCAGGTGCAGGGGCCCAAGCACTTGGGCCATCCTCCACTGCACTCCTGGGCCACAGCAGAGAGCTGGACTGGAAGAAGAGCAGCCGGGACTAGAACCCGGTGCCCATATGGGATGCTGGTGTCGCAGGCAGAGGATTAACCTACTGCACCACAGTGCCAGCCCCAATGCCACATGCGCTTTTACTCATATCTTATTGTTTAGATTTCAGTCACCTGGCAAGACAGCCATAGAACGACTAGAAAAGAGAGTCTTGTATTAGGGCAGCTTTAGAGTCAGCTGGAAATCAGAGTTGTGGTACTGAGAAGGAAGAATAGGAATGCAGGCAAGCAACAGTTCTGCCCTTAAACTAAACAATAATATATGCTGCTGTTCTTCTCATTTTATAAAATGGATTCCTCAGTGCATTTTATAGGATCTGAGTTTTTATTAATGTACAAGCTGGTATCGATCAGAAGTAAATTTAGAAAATGCCAGATTGTGCTTTTCTGGGTACTTCTGGTGTAGAAAGATTCTTGGCAGAAAAAGTTATTAGGAGAATAAAAGGACTGTGCTTCTCTCTAAAATGTCAGAGATCTCCTTAAGGTGATCCGGTGGCTGGTCATGGGGTCCTAGGAAGAATGAGGCATAGAGCTGGAGACTTCCCTCGGAGTCATGTTAATGTCAGTGTGTGCGTGTGTGTGCATGTGCATGTGTGTGTGTGCATGTGCATGTGTGCGTGTGTGGAGACTAAGTGGAAGGATGATGTTTCAGAAGTGATATTTTTGTCACTAATTGATCACATTGTAATCTTGAGCATCTCTTATTTTTACAATGAGGATGTTAGACAAGATGTTCACAGAGTTCTTACTGAATCTAATCTTTTATAATCCGGGATCCTGGAGGTCCATTGAATCATCCACCTATCAGTCAATTTGCTCTATATAGGTAGCTCTTGCCTATCACATTTGGAATATCTCTATATTTCCTGTACCAAGTTTTAATTTTATATCTGAACCATCTCCTAAAACATAGCTGCTGTGATACACAGAAGATACATTTTGACATTAGCTTAAATCATATAGCCATAAAAATGTTGGATTATGGACCTCGTGGAGAATTGGCAAAAATTGTAACAGCTAACGCTGATGGAGCACTTACTCTGTGTTAAACCCTGTGCATAGTGCTTTATTTGCATTTTCTTATTTAATCCCAATAAAGTCTATGTGGGCCCCAGATTTGCTGAGTGCCCTGGACTCCAACCCCACTGTGGCCAGAACCTGCCCAAGTTTTCATAGGTATGGTTGGTCATGTACAGCTACCTAGGTGGCACAATTTCCTTCTCCGCTCTGTCCTGGCTTTGGTGAGCGCCCTGAGCTCCAGCCCAACCGTGGCCTGAGCCTGTCCTGGCTTTAGTGGGAGCAGTTGGAAGTGCATATGTGCCCCAGGCTTGAGCCCAGATCTGCCACGACTCTGGTCACCACCTCTGCGATGCACACACCTATGCTGGGACTTACAGTAGCCACCAATGTCCCTTATTCCATTGCTGTTGTTATCAGTGAAGAAGATATAGGGAGGCTATACTTTAGTGTCCAACAGCAACTAAAGCTGAAGTAGCCTACCATACTGACACCTGAAGACATCTTCTGGAAAAGATTTCAATCCACAAAAGTCATCCTTTAATAGTGATAGACAACAGATCCTCCAGATGTTCAAATTTCAATGTAGGGACATAAAACTTAAGAAAAAGAATGGCAATATTATGTCCCCAAAGGAACACAATAATACTTTACTAGTAGACTCCAAAGAAAAGGAGCCTAACAAAATGCCTGATGAAGAATTCAAAAGAATGGCTATAAGTATACTCAGTGAGATAGAAAGGTATACAGATTGACAGTTACATGAAATTAGAAAATCAATACATGATATGAATTCAGCAAAAAGAGATCTTAAAAAAGAATCAAACAGAAATCTAAGAACTTAAGAACTCAGTTAAGTCCAATAGCTTCAATAATAGATTAGATCAAGCAGAAGAAACAATATCTGAGCTTGAGGGCAGGTCTTTTGAAATATCTTAGTCAGACAAAAAAAAAAAGAAAAAAGGAATGAAGATAGTCTATAAGGACTTTTGGACACCAATACGTGATTTAATACTTGTATTCTGAAAATTCATGAAGGAGAGAAGTGTGAAGGCATGTAAAACCTATTCAGTGAAGGAATAGCTGAAAATTCCCCCAACTTGGAGAAAGAAATGGACATCCAAGTACAGCAGACCAATAAGACTACAAACAGACACAACCAAGAAAGATCCTTGCTAGGACACGGAAGAGTTGAACTCTCAAAAATATAGCACAAAGAGAATTTTAAAATCTTCACTATGAAAGCATCAAGTCACTTTTAAGGGAATTTCCATTAGACTAACAGAATATATTTTTAAAGACTTGTTTATTTATTTGAAAGGTAGAATTACAGAGAGAGGAAGAGATCAATCAATGGCCAGGGGGTAAGTCAGACTGAATCCAGGAGCCAGGACCTTCATCCAGGTCTCCCTAATGGGTGGCATTTGGACCATCTTCCAGTGCCTTCTCAGGCACATTTGCTGGGAGCTGGATTAGAAGTGGAGCAGCCAGGAATCAAGTTGTCACTCATATTGGATGTTGTCATCACAGGAAGTGGCTTAACCTGCTTTGCCACAATGCGATTCCCCCAGAATATTTTTTCAACAGAAACCTTACAGGCCAGGAGTAAATGGAATGATATATCCCAAGTTCTGAAAGAATACAACTATCAACTAAAAATACCAAATCCAGTAAAACTATCTTTCATAAATGAAGGAGAAATACTTTCCAAGATGAGCGAAAATTGGAGGGAATTCATGACCAGCAAACCAACTTTACAAAAGATGCTGAAGGGCGTCCTATATACAGAAACAAAGAAAAATAACTAGTTTCATGAAAACATGTAAAAGTACAATACCCTGTAGAAAAAGAGTGAAGGCTAATTCACAGAAAGAATTTTAAAAAATAATAGTGGGAAAATGTTTGGTCTAGCAGTTATGATACTGCTTATGATAACCGCATCTCCTATCAGAGTGTGTAGGTTCAAGTTCTGTTTCTGCTCCTGATTCCAGCTTCCTGCTAATGCACACCCTGGGAAGCAGACAGGGATAGGGATGGCTCTAGTACTTGGGTCCCTGGCACCCACATTGGAGACCTGGACTGAGTTTCTGTTTCCCAGCTTCAGCATCTCCCAACCCCAGATATTATAGACATTTGGAAAGTGAACTACTGGATAGGGGATTTCTCCCCTGTGTCCTGGCCCCCATCTCAGTGTCTCTCAAACTAAGTAAATAAAATTTTTAAAAATGAAGTAAAAATGACAGTATAAAGTCATTACTTATCAATAGCAACTTTTAATGCAGATGGTCTAAATTCCATTATTTGATGCAGACAGAGTAAATGGATAAAAGCAAAAGATATGTTGTCTACAAGAAATCTACCTCACCAGAAAGAAACACAGAGACTGAAAGTAGAAGGATGGAAAAAGATTCCATGCAAACAGAAACTAAAAAATGTCAGGAGCTGCTATTATTATATCAGACAAAGTGGATTTTAAGACAAAAATGGTCAGTATATAATTATCAAGGGATCAATTAAACAAGAAGATATGATGATTTTAAATGTGCATGTACCTAGTTAGTGCCAGAGCACCCAATTTTACTTAAAAAGTATTATCAGTTGTAAAGGAAAAGATAAGCTCTAATACAGTAATAGTGTGGAACTTTTTTTTTTTTTTTTTTTGACAGGCAGAGTGGACAGTGAGAGAGAGAGACAGAGAGAAAGGTCTTCCTTTGCCGTTGGGTCACCCTCCAATGGCCGCCGCGGCCGGCGCGCTGCGACCGGCGCACCACGCTGATCCGATGGCAGGAGCCAGGAGCCAGGTGCTTTTCCTGGTCTCCCATGGGGTGCAGGGCCCAAGCACCTGGGCCATCCTCCACTGCACTGCCTGGCCACAGCAGAGGGCTGGCCTGGAAGAGGGGCAACCGGGACAGAATCCGGTGCCCCAACCGGGACTAGAACCTGGTGTGCCGGCGCCGCTAGGCGGAGGATTAGCCTAGTGAGCCACGGCGCCGGCCCAATAGTGTGGAACTTTAACACCCCAATTTCATTCATGACAGATCAATCATCCAGACAAAAGAAATTAATGGAGAAACTTCAAAGTTGGACTATGCTATGTTAGTTACCAAGTGAACGTCATAGGCACTGACAGAATGTTCCATCCAACAGTGACACAGTATACATTCTTTTCATCAGCACATGAAACATTTTCTAGAATAAACAGTATATTAGGCCACAATTCAAGTCTCAGCAAATTTAAAAAAGGAAATCTTTTCTGACAACAATGGAATAAAACTAGAAATCAACAACCAAGGAAACTCTAGAAATTGTACAAATACACGGGGAATTGAACACCGTGCTTCTTAAAGAATGGGTCACTGAGGAAATCAAAGGGAAATTTTAAAATTCCTTGAAACTAATGAAAGTGGAAACACAACAAAGATTTATAGGATACAACTGTGGGGAGCAACTCGGACTAGACTAAGTTACTGGAATTAAGACTTATTCTATGCATCTGCTCTCCCACAATATGGCGCTGAGAGAGACACCAAACAACCTCTACGCAGCTGCCTCTCACCAATTTGATTGATAAGCTGCAGGAGCTGATCCTGCTCCTGATTGGAGGAGAGCAGTGTGCTTGGCGTGTGGGTAGCAGAGTTGGGATTGGTGGAAGAGGACTATAAAGGAGGAGAGAGACAACATACACCAGGAACATCTGAAGGAACACCTGAGGAACATCTGAGCAGCCCCCGAGAGAGCCGGCCGGCAGTGTGCCGCTCCTCCACGGAAGCGGGGAAAGCAGTGGGGGGTTCCGCCCCTCCACAGAGGTGGAGGGGCCGGTAGCTAACCCGGGACGGCGTCGTTTCTCCATGAGTGAGGGCCGGCAGCAAACCCGGGAAGAGCCAGGCAGAAAGAACAGCGCAGGGTCTAGTGTCATTCCTCCGCGAATGGGGGAGTGACAACAACAAAAGTAGTAATACCAGGAAAGTCTATAGCAATATGTACCTATGTAAAAAATTTAAAGGTATTAAATAAACAACGTAACAATACATCTCAACTACATAGAAAAACAAGAGTAAACCAAACCCGAAGACAGTAGAAGGAAAGAAAAAAGATCAAACACAAAATGAAATAGAAACTAAAAAGCAATACAAAAGCTCAATGAAATAGAGTTGATTCTTTGAAAAGATAAATAAAATTGAAAAACCTAAGACTAAAATTGATAAACCTAAGATAAGACTAACTCAGAATAAAGAAAATTCAAATAATTAATATCAGGGATGAAAAAGGAGATACCGCAACTGATACCACAGAAATTCAAAGGATCATTAGGGACTATTATGAACAAGTATACATCCACAAATTGGAACACCTAGAAAAAGTGAATAAGCTGCTGGATACATTTACCAAAACTGAACCATGAAGACACAGGAAAACTGAACAGAACAATAGCAAGTAATGAGATTGACTCAGTAACCAAAATTCTCCCAACAAAGAAGAGGCCAGGACCAAACTGCTCCACTACTGAATACTACTGAATATTTAAGGAAGACCCAACACCAATTCTTTTTAAGCTATTCCAAAAGATTCAAAGTAAGGAAACACTTCCAAACTCACTCTGGAGGGCTAGCATTTAATTCCAAAATTAGACAATAACACAACAATAAACAATCTCCCTGATGAACAAATATGTAAAAATTATCAACAAACTGCTAGCAAATCAAATCTAGCAACACATCAAAAGGATCATGTATCATGAGCAAGTTGGATTTATTTCAGTGATGCTGGGAGGGCTCAGTGTTCACAAATCAATAAACATAATTCATAACAACATCGATAGAATGAAGGTTAAAAAATAACATGGTCATCTCAATTGATGCAGAAAAAAATACTTTAATAACACCTAGCAACAAAATAAGGATAGAAGCAATATACTTTAACACCTAATAAAAGGATATATATGACAAACCCATAGCTCGCCCAGTGCTTTCAACCAAGTCCAGTGATTCTCTAAGTATAGTTCTTGGGTCAGCAGCATCACCACCAGCTGGGTTCCTATTAGAAATAGATACTCAGGCCTTGTTCAAGATATACTGACTCAGAGACCGTGTTTCCACCAGCCCTCTGGGTGATTCTGAAGCCTGGGTTACTCTGAGCAGCACTGTCCAGGAGAAATCTGTGTGATGCTGGAGACGTTCTATAGCTGCCTTGTTCATTAGGACAACCACTTGCCTCATGTGGCTGTTGAGCATGTGAAAGGTGGCAGAGGTGCTATACTTTTAATTTTATGTGATTTTAGTTTAAATGGCCACACATGGTGAGTGGCTATTGTATAGGACAGCAGAGCTTGGTATCATCCCTAGACATTCGTGTACCTTTACAACTGCACAGTTCACTGCCTGGGACACACTACAATGTAACAGAAAACTGAATGCACCTGCATAATTATTACATTGTTATATATATTTTATATCAACTAATTTTTTATATCAACTAACTAGAAAATATTTTAGAAGAGAGCCTTGTAGTTTACTGCCTATGAAATATTCCACAAGAGAAAACCAATTTGTGTTTAGTCCCAAGTCCTATTAGGACTTGTGGTAAGTTGTGCTTTCTTAGACTATTGTCCCACTTTAGACCCCAATGGTAAGTATTTTAGAATAACCCAACAACTCAAGGTTTTAAAGAAAATTGTCAGCCAGTGCTCCAAGGAAAATTTAGTCCTCTGTATGTTGGTGGAGGGGAGAGATGAGCTGCAGAAATTTTTGGTGTTCCACAGAAGGAAGTGGTCTGAGAAAAGGAGCAGAGGCAGGGAAGTTCATGACATCCTGAGGAATAGCAAAGCATTGCATTGGCTGGAGTGTAGCATTCATAAAGTGTTGAACATCAGGGTCCCAACACAATCAGTGCTAGCAGGATGATGGAGTTCACTGCTGCTCTCATACCTTTTATTTGTGCTTGGCTCCTGTCCATTTCAACTGGTGAAGTCTAACTCCAGAGGTGAAGGTGGAAGATGAAGAGACCAGGCCCAAGATATTATTGAGGCAGAATGGACAGGACTTTTATCTGTTGGGATTTTACACCTTCTCTGTGCCAGGGACTCTGATAAGGGCTTGATACCCAAAGAGAAGTTATATCCCTGCCCTGAAGCAACTGACAACCTGGGTAAGGGAATTAAAATATCAACAAATGAATGAAAACTCTGCTACCTGCTTCTCTAGATGTCTGTGTAGGGTCCAGATATGGAGGACATCAAGGTAGTCCTGACAGATCTAAGGAACTGCTGTTGTCTCATAGGACTCGAGACTTGGAGGTTCGTTTGTTTGGAGTGATACTCAGATCTGAGATAAGGCCAGGCTAGGTGAGGAAAATAATTTTTGCATATTTTTTCAAAACAGCATTCTTTAGTTGTGCATGTGTATACATTAACCCTGAAGTTTCTTGGTGTTCCCTGACTCCTCTTATTTGGGTTTCCAGCACTTGATCCCACTCACTGCTGAATTTCCTATGTTCTCTTCCAGGGTAGTATCTCTTCTCACTTAGCCTTCAGGGTATGTTATAACCTCATTACCACCCTCTAAACTAAATAACCAAGTGAGTTTATTTCATGTCCCTCTAAATTAGTGCTGGGCTATGTTTTATGTGGCTTAAGTCCTATTGCTGGCCGCAGAATGCTCTGGGATTGACTCAGTGCCACCAGAATCTAAAGGCAAAAATTTCCCTAAGGAACCTCAAGACCATGTCTTCCTGAAGAATATTTTAGTTGGGTGCTTACTTGTTAATTTATTTGTTTATACATCTAAGAATAATTTATATATCTTTTTTATGTCCTATATCTTTCCAGAAATACTTTGGAATGCTTGTGGAAATATAATTAGGACAGGAAAATACATTATAAGTTTAATGTAACTTTAAGGCACTGAGTTAAGGCTAGTGACAGATATATTGTTTCTCAGCTGCCCGGAAAGTGGGTAGAAATACAGAAATCAAAACATGTGCCTGGAGCTGTCCTTGGTGCTGCCATTGCCTTTCTGCCTGAGTCCGCCCTTGCTACCATCACAATGCTGCCTACATTTAAGTTGCTCAGCATGTCACCAGGAGCCATGCTGAATTCTAACAGGTTAACTTGTCACCAGCTCTCCCTGTAAAGGTCCCTTCTTGGTTCCTGGGGCTACTGTGCCCATCTTTTCACCCAACCCAGAAGACTCTTGCTCGGCAGCCTCAGGGAGGATTCTTTGCTCATGCTGGGTATCTGGCACACACAAAAGTCTTTGTAAATGTTTTTCTCATTTCTTTTTAAATTCATTTGCAAAGTGTTGCCTCCTGCAGAGGTTCATTCTGTAAGCTGATTACTACATACAAAAATATTTTCTTTTCTTATTAGTTCAGAATTGGTCTACATTAGCTTAGAGTGACCTTTCATATTTATTATAATATGCAGGGCAAGCCTCATCTCTCTTTCTCAAATGGTAGCAAAAATATTGTGTTGTTAATGTTCCTGCCAGTTGACAGTGGTAATTGAATCTGATTTAGTGTGTTTAAAGTCTAAAGCTCCCAAAGAGGCTTTGAATCTCTTCCTGTTCACTTAAGACAGATTATTTTGTTCCAGTTTTCTACAAGAAGATCTAATGCCTTTAACTTCTAATGCCTTTAACTTCTAGTCTTATAGGTGCAGATAAATCTTCCCTTAAGTATGCTTGACATATAAAAGCCTGAATTTATTTTATCAGTAAATAACAGCTTTTCATAATTAAGCTAAAACAGGAAGAAGTTTTGATAGTTATGTTTAAATTATGATTAAATATTGACTCACACTATAGTGAAAAATAATGAATACAACTTGATTTTTTAAGAGTGATCAGTAATTGACAATTTTTATTGTATTTTTTTATTTTTCCAGAAACCTTTTAAGGTATACAAACTTTATGCATTTCATAAGTGCAACTTTAGAAACATAGTGATAGTGATTCTTCCTATCATACCCACCATTCCAGCCCCACTGCTACCATTCTTCTTCCTCCTCCCTCTCCTATTCCCATTCTTATTTTTTACTATTATCTATTTTCAATAAATTTTAAATATAAAAGATTAACTCTATACTAATTAAAGAGTTCAACAAGTAGCATAAATAAAACCTGTTCCTCAACAGTTTTCAGATTTCTCTTTTGATTTCTTCTATAACCCACTATTCATTCAGGAGCATGTTGTTCAGTCTCCATGTTTTTGCATATGTTCTAGAGATTCTTGAGTTACTGATTTCCAGCTTCATCCCATTGTGGTCAGAGAGGATGCATGGTATTATTTCAGTTATTTTGAATTTGCTGAGATTTGCTTTATGGCTTTGTCTATGGTCTATCCTAGAGAAAGTTCCATGCACAGGCGATAAGAACGTGTATTCTGCAACTGGAGGCTGAAAAGTTCTGTAGATATCTGTTAGGTCTGTTTGGTTTATACTGTCAGTTAACTCTGTTGTTTCCTTGCTGATTTTCTGTCTGGTTGATCTGTCCGTTGTTAAAAGTGGGATATTAAAGTCCTCCATTACTACTGCATTGGAGTCTATGTCTCCCTTTAGATCCATTAACATTTCTTTTAAATAGCTATGTAATTAGGTGCATATACATTTATTACAGTCACATCTTTGTGTTGAATTGATCCCTTAATCATTGCATAGTGCCCTTCTTTGTCTCTTTTAACAATATTTGTGTGTAAAGTTTATTTTGTCTAATACCAGCTCTTTTTTAGTTTCTATTAGCCTAGATTATCTTTTTCCACCCTTTCACTTTCAGTCTGTGTGTAGTTTTGTTGGTGAGATTTGTTTCTTATAGATAGCAAATAGATGGGTCTTTTTTTTCCCATTCAGCCATCTGTATCTTTTAACTGGAGAGTTGAGGCCCTTTACATGCAAGGTGACCATTGATAAGTAATAACTTGGCCATGCTGTTTTTCCATAAATATTTCTGTTGTTTACTTTGGATTTCCTTTGTACTTTTACTGGAAGATTTTCTGCCTTCACCTTCTTTGATAGTGATGACCATGTTTCTTTGTTTCTATATTTAGCACATCATTGAGCATTTTTTGTAAGGCTGAACAAGTGGTGACAAATTCTTTCAATTTCTGTTTGTTATGGAAGACATTTATTTCATCTTCATTCATAAATGAGAGCTTTGCAGGGTACAGTATTCTAGGTTGACAGTTTTTTTCTCTTAAGACTTGGAATATATCTTGCCATTCTCTCCTGGCCTAAAGGGTTTCTGATGAGAAGTCAGCTGTGAATCTAATTGGAGATCCTCTGAAAGTAATCTGGCATTTCTCTCGTGCACATTTTAGAATCTTCTGTATATGTTTTACTGTGGAGAGTTTAACTACAATGTGTTGTGATGAAGATCTTTTCTGGTCATGTCTATTAGGAGTTCCATGTGCTTCCTGTACTTGGACGTCCCTTTCTTTCTCTAAATTGGGGAAGTTTTCTGTAAATATTTCACTTTAAAAGGCTTTCTAATCCATTCTCTCTTTCCACGCCCATAGGAACTGCAAAGTCCTATATGTTGGGTTGTTTGATAGTATCCCATAGATCTCCAACACTGTTTTTAAGTTTTCTAATTTCTTCTTCTGTTTTTTGGTCTGACTATAAAATTTCCAGAGATTTTTCTTCTAATATGGATATTCTTTCTTCTACCTCACTGAGCCTGTTAAGGCTTTCCACTGCATTTTTTATTTGTTCTATTGCACATTCTTCATTTCCAATATTTTGTTTTGATTTCTCTTTAAAATATTAATTTCAAGAGAAAATTTTTTTGTCTTGTACAGACTTATTTAGTTAATGGATTTGCTTCTGATTACTTCTTTTTTAAAGAAGTATTTATTTTTAAAAGTATTATTTGAGAGATAGAGTTACAGACAGTGAGAGGGAAAGACGGAGAGAAAGGTCTTCCATCCACAGGCTCACTCCCTAGTTGGGCACAATGGTTGGAGCTGTGCAGATCTGAAACCAGGAGCCAGGAGCTTCTTCCAGGTCTCTCACACTGGTGCAGGGGCCCAAGTACTTCCACCACTTTCCCAGGCCACAGCAGAGAGCTGGATCAGAAGAGGAGCAGACAGGACTTGAATTGACACCCATCTGGGATGTCAGCACCTCAGGCAGAGGATTAACCTACAGCACCACAGCACCAGCTCCTCTGATTACTTCTAAGTAATCCAATTAATTTTTTGAATTCCATTTCTGGCATTTCTTCAATCTCTTCATTTTCACAATCTAGTATTGAAGTCTTGTGTTCCTTTGAGGCTGTACGTTGTATTCCTTATCTTGTTTCTTGAATTTTTGCTGCATTTATTTTTAGGCATTTGTGGAGATACTTGTTGGGTGTTTTTTTTCCTTGTGATGGCTTTTATCTTTGGATTATTCCTCTGTGGATTAGTGGAGTGTCTGCTCTTTCAGTGAATACCCTGAGGTGTTGGCTGGGTGTGGCCAGGGAACTCTGTTTAGTGCTCCAGGGTGAGGAGAGTGTCCAAGGTGACTCCCAAATTTGGTGCTGTAAATCTCCTCTTTTTTCTTTTTTATCAGAGGGGAAGTTTGTTCAGCTCTGTTGGTATAGTCTCATGCTCACCTCCTTTCCTCCAAGGAGACTAATACCTGGCACTAGCCCCAGTGGGTACAATATTCATCCACGCTGCCACAAGAACCACACAAAGGATCTGTGCAGTCCTTGGTGTGAGCACAGGATCCTGCAGCAATGACTCTCACCAGGGAATCAGGGAGCCCCGAGCATGTGGAGCCACCTACAGTGACTGCCCAAAGACCCAGCCACACCCTGCACCTTCACACGCAACCACAGTGTTTTCACAGCCCCGGTGTTTTTCACAGTCATGAGCACCCAGCCCCCTGTCAGTTCTCCCAGCCAGACTCAGGCGTCTCCTCTCGGCTGATTACTGGGTGCCTGGACACAAGCTGGCACAGCTGTTAACATATGTCTAGATGGCACCTGCCCTCTCTCGGCTAGTTACAGGACACCAGTGCTGGGTGGTCTGGGAGAGAGAAATGTGTCCCCTTTTTTTCACCTCTAGATTGGTAGGTCCACTGTCCCCCACGGGGCTCCAAGCTGGACTCAAGCCAGGCTGTTCCTGCAGCTTTATCTCCAGTGGCTTGGGCTGCTGCAGTCTGGTCTCACCTCAGTCTCCAAAGCTGGTGCTGAGGCTCTTGGCTGCTGGGGTGCTGAGTTGTGCACATCCACACCCTCACGCAGATCCACAGTGTCCCTCTAATGTGCGTGGAGTTTCCTCTGCCGTTTGCTCCCTAGCTCTTCCCTGAGACTGCACTCTTTCTCACATGTTTACAACTGTCTTCCCCTAGACTAGCACAATAAGCTCCCTCCCTATTCAGCCATTTTGGTCAGAAATTGACAATTAAATTTTTAAAAACATTCATACCTAACCCGATGACGTGGTCAAATAAATTATAAAGAATTCAGTTATGTTCTTGATCACAAAACTTAGCTCCCACACTCCTTTGTAGGCCTCCTTTATAGCATGTGAACATGTGTAAACGCGTTGTAGTGCATGATCCTGGCCAGACAACAGCCAGATGATGCTGAGGCAAGTGACTGCACCTGCAGGACGTTAGACCCGAGTGGAGAGCGCCTTATTCTGGCTTAGGTGATTGCTAAGCTGGAAGGTAATACTCACATTTAGTGGTGTTGCTTATGTAACCCTGGCTCTAGAGATCTTGGTTGATAGAGTATTCGCCAATTTTAGGTTTTCATATGCAGGGGCAGGAGTTGTAGCACAGCAGGTTAAGCTGTCACTTGGAGCACCGGCGTCCCATATCCCATATCATATCCCACAGATTGTCACTTGCAACACCGGCTTATCATATCCCATATCATATCCTGGCTATTCTGATTCTGATCCAGCTTCCTGCTAATGCACCTGGGAAGATAGCAGCTGTGGCCCAAATGTGTGGACCCCTGCCATCCCTGAGGGAGACTGGGATCGGGTTCCTGGCCTCTGTTTTTTGACCTGGCCCAGACCATATGGGGAGTGAATCAACAGATGGAAGATCTTTCTCCCTCTTGCTATCACCCTGCCTTTCAAATAAATAATTCGTTAATCACATAAGTCTTTTAAACAGTTTTCATAAGCATTTTCCTAGTGGGAAAAAAAGCATCTATGTCCTCTTAAAGACTTAATATAGAACAATAGATTATAGCATTTTAATTAAAATGACCCAAGTGCTTGGGCCCCTTTCACCCACATGGGAGACCTGGATGAAACTATTGGCCTTGGCCTGATCCAGCTCTGGGCCATTGTAGCTATTTGGGGAGTGAACCAGCATATGGAAGGTCTCTCTCTCTCTCTCTCTCTCCCCCTCTTTCTGTAACTTTGCCTTTCAATTAAGTAACTAAATCTTTTTTTAAAAGAAGCAAATAATTCAGTTTAAAAATGGGCAGATGACCACAATAGACATTTCTCAATATACCCAGCAAATATATGAAAAAAATGCTCAACATTATTAGTTATCAGGGATGTGTAAATCAAAATCACGATGAGATATCATCTCACTCCAGTTAGCATGGCTATTATCAAAAAGAGAAAAAAAAAATGCTGGTGTGTGGGCAGAGAAAGGGGAGCTCTCATACACTGTTGGTAGGAATAAACACATAGCCATTACGGAACAAAATGTGAAGGCTCCTCCAAAAACTAGAAATAGAATGATCACATGACTCAGCAGCCCTGCTAGTGCATGTCCAAAGGAATTGAAATCAGTATGTTAAAGCCAGCACTCATGCTTATTGCTGCAGTATTCACAACAGCCAAGATGTGGAATCCACCAAGGTGTCCATAGATAGATGAATAGATGAATAAAATGGGGGGTATGTACGTAATATTACTGAGTCATAGAAAGAATACAGTGCTGCAGCACAGATGAACTTTATGTCACATGAAATAAGTCAGGGACAGAAAGATACTAGGTGTTCTCACTTTTATGTGGAAGCTAAAAAGTTGATTTCAAAGAAACATAGAATATATGAGTGGTTAGCAGAGCCTGAGAAGGTGTCAAGAGTGAAGGATGGTGAGGGGATGATTGATAGGTACAAGGGTGCACCTGCTTACAAGGGTAACTTCTGATGTTCTGTAGTACAGTTGGATAGCTATAGTTGCCTACGATTGAGTATTTCAAAATCACTATTATAGAGGATTTTGAATGCTCCCAATACAATGAAATTTTATGACTGAGGTGATAGGTATCTCAGTTGCCTAATCTGATCAGTAGATATTACATGCATGTATTGAAATGTCAAATTGTATTCCATAAATATGCACAATTACTATGTGTCAGTCTTTTAAATGTTTAAATAAAAATAAATAAAAGGAAAAATGCAACAAAAAGCAGTTTGAAAACAAAACATAATTCCAACTTTCTAGAAAATGTGTGTTTCAGTTATGCTTGTATATATTATAATCTATTAATTGTGTGTGTTGGCGTGTGTGCATGTGTTTATGCCAAGGAAAAATGTTTAAGAATTCAAAAGTAAAGTGTGTTTTTAATGATTGCTTTTTTACGTGAAAGGCAGAATAACAGAGAGAAAGAGAGGGAGATCTTCCATCCACTGGTTCACGTCCCAAATGCCTGCGAAAACAAGGGTTAGGCCAGACCAAAGCCAGGAACCCAACACTCAGTCCAGGTCTCCAATGTGCATGGCAGGGACCAACTATTTGAGATGTCACCTACTGTCTCCCAGGGTGTGCATTAGCAGAAAGCCAGATGGAAAGTGGAGGCGAAGTTCAAACTCAGGCACTCCAATGTGGGATTGGGTGTCCCAAGCAGCATCTGAACCACTGTGTCACTGAATCAAATGTCTGTCACCTGTTGTTAGTTTTTTTAAAAGATTTATTTATTTATTTGAAGGGGAGGGGGATAAAGAGAGAAACAGAAGGAGATGGTGGTGGCCGAGAGAGAGAGAGAGAGAGAGAGAGATCTTCCATCCATTGGTCACTCCCCAAATGGCCACAATGGCTATGGAACTCCATCCAAGTCTTCCACATGGGTGCCAGGGGTTCAAGTACTTGGGTCATCAGGTGCATTAGCAGAAAGCTGAATTGAAAACAGAGCAGCCAGGATTCAAACAGGCACTCTGATATGGGATACTGGCATTGTAGATGCGGCTTAGCTTGCTGCTCCAGCCCTGTGATATTACTTTTAATCATGGGTCTCAGTTATCTGCAGAAATGGCCAGTCCTCCCTCAAAGGTTGGCCCCTCCCCTTGAATGTGGGCTGGCCTTATGATGTGCTTTGACCAACAGAATGCAGCGGAAATGGTGCCCTGTGATTCCCAGGGCCAGACCTTAAAAATTGCTGCAGGGGCAGGTGTTGGGCGCAGCTAATTAAGCCACTGCTTTGGAGGCCTTCCACTGCTTTTGATCCAGCTTCCTGCTAATGTTCCTGGGAGGCAGCAGGTGTTGGAACAAGTACTTTGATTCCTGCTACCCATGTGGGACACCTGGATAGAGATCCTGGCTCCTGGCTTGGCCTGGCCCCTGCTCCAGCTGTTGTAGGCATTTGGGAGGAGTGAACTATCAGATGGAAGAGCTCTTCCCCCTGCCATCCCTTTCCATGTCACTGTGCCTTTCAAATGAATAAAATAATTTTCAAAGAAAGGGTGCTGCTGTTGAATTTTCCCCGGCTGATAGCCAGTCAGCAGTGTGTCCTGCTGGGGAGCCCTTTTAAAAGGGAGATGTCTCAGTTTAGGTGGGGTGCTGTAGGTGGGAGGGTGCCCAGTGACTGGAGGAGTTCCAGGAGAGGGAACCCAGTGTATAGGGCACGGGGAGTGCCAGGACAAAGTGCACCTGCTGCACGTGGTTGTGTTGCTGAGAAAGAACCCGGGAATGAAGTACAGGAGTTTCTCAGGGGTGCTTTCAGTTGGCCTTGGAGGCTTCCAAGTTGCTCTGGCTTTGGCACTTGGCAGGACTGGAGCCCTCAGTGTTGGCAGACGGACAGACTGGCGGGGTGATATCCGGGGTCCTTGGATCTCTGGAAGAGGACATTTTTCCTGAGCATTGGCCTTTTACAAAGCACTGCTTCTATTGCGGTGGAGTTGTGCCCCTCTCCCTAGATTAATGTTGCAGTCTCAACCCTCAGTGCTTCAGAAGATGACCTTGTTTGGAGATAGGGTCATTGCAGAGGTATAATTAGTTCAATGAGGTCATAGCAGGACCCTGATACAGTGTGACTGGTGTCTGTATAAAAAGGGCAAACTTGGACACAGACACACAAAGAACATTGCATGAGGGGGAAGGCCAAGATCAGGTGCTGTGGGAGCCACAGCCTGGAGAGATGGCCAGTGGCCGCTGGAAGCTAAGAGAGAGGCGGGAGAGAGGGAGCCAACCCTACCGACCCTTGATCTTGGGCTTTTGGTCTCCATGACTATGAGATGATACTTTCCTGTTATTTGAGTCACCCAGTCAGTGGTAGGCTGTTGGGGCAGCCCCAGCAGACTGGCACAACGCCCTGGTCCCATCTTCCACTTCCTTCCTGTCCTGAAGTCCTGGATGGCTGACCACAGGGATAAACTTGTGCCCATGATAAGGAGCTTCTGCCCAGAGGGCATCCCATCTTACTCTAGTGAAAATTAAAATGCCCAGTTCTCCAAAAATTTTGTGAAAGGTTAAAATTAGACCAGATAGACCTCAGAATCAGCCCTTAAGGCATTCAGATCTGGCTAAAAAGCCCATGAGAGTATCTCAGGCATGGAAAGCCAAGACACTGTGGCAAAAAATGACCTACATGAAAGATCTCTGTGAATGAGACCCCAGTGGAAAGAACGGGCCATCAAAGAAGGAGGTAACTTTCTCTGAAGGGAGGAGCGAACTTCCACTTTGACTATGGCCTTGTCTAAATAAGATCGGAGTTGGTGAACTCACGAGGCTTCCATGGCCTTGGCAGCTCATGACAAGATCCTCGAGTGATTACTACTGAGTGTCAATTGTTAAATCAACAACAGGAGTCACTGTGCACTTGCTCCCCATGTAGGATCTCTGTCCTTAATGTGTTGGACTATGCGAATTAACAGTAAAACCAATCTTCAAACAGTACTTTATACTTTGTGTGTCTGTGTGGGTGCAAACTGTTGAAATCTTTACTTAGTATAGAGTTAATCTTCTGTATAGAAAGCTAATTAAAAATGAATCTTAATGAAGAATGGGATGGAAGAGGGAGTAGGAGATGGGAGTTTGTGGGTGGGAGGGTGGTTATGGGGGGAAGAACCGCTATAATCCAAAAGTTGTACTTTTGAAATTTATATTTATTAAAGGGTTTTCTATTAAAAAAATAGACCAGATAGGCTGTTTCATTTACCTTCTTTGAGACTCTTCCACCCAAGAATATTTTTCACTTTTTCTGAAGTTTACAGAGAATTAACACTTAGCTGTTTTTCTCTAGAAACCTGGCTAAACCCACCTGTATCAGGATGGGCCCTTGATTATTCCAGTATAATCATTTGCATGATTTTTAGTACCATAATTGTAGAAAGCAGATAATAGCACCTTAAAAGGGACATATCTTATTCAGAAATGATTAGTGCTTTATAAGAACAATAATATTGGATGCATTATACACTAGGAATGGAAATGACACTTGTAAAATATTTGAAATGGGAAGTTATGGAAAGCAAGAAATAAAAAATTCCCACTGGAAAAGAAAAATATGTTTTATTCTCTGCTCTCAGAAGGCAGTGACACCTCACCCTTGGGCTGCACAATCTATCTAGATCATCGTAAAATCCTGATCAAGGCAAGTAGTTTCCAGTCACTGAACTCAAAAGAGGATGGGGATGTTTTCATGTTTAGGAGACTTTGTTCTTTAGAATAGATGGTGTTTTGTAAATTAAAGTTGGATTTCTACATAGAGAATATATTTGCTATGATTGAGTCTAATAATTTAGTCCTCTTCCAGTTACTTATACTTCTTTTTTTTTAAAAAAAAAGATTTATGTATTTGAAAAGCGGAGAGAGAGAGAGAGGCAAAGAGGGAGGGAGGGGGAGGGAGAGAGAGAGATCTTCCATCCACTGGTTCACTTCCCAAACGGCTGCAACAGCTGGAACTGGGCCAGTCCAAAGCCAAGAGCCAGAAGCTTCTTCCGGGTCTCCCACGTGGGTACAGGGGCCCAAGGACTTGAGCCATCTTCCACTGCTTTCCCAGGCCACAGTGGAGAGCTGGATTGGAAGTGGAGAAGCTGGGACTAGAACTGGCACCCATCTGGGATGCTGGCATTGCAGGCAGTGGCTTTACCTGCTATGCCACAATGCCAGCTCCTACTCTTATCATAACTCCTGACAGTTTATAAATATGTTCGGAAAAATACATATATTCTCCAATACTTCACCAGTATAGTATTTAGGTCAATTGTAAACTGATTAACTTTACCCTGTCCTTCTGATTCTTTGATTTATTCGTCACACTCAACAGGAAAACCCATGAACCATGGTGGAAACAAATCTGGATGGAACCTAAGAAATTCTTTGCTACGTGAATTGATTCAGCAAATGCTGATTCTTGAGTTTTGGATATTTTTTGTACCGTTTAGAACATTCTATTAGGTTTCAATTAAATATTTCTTTTGGCAGCTTAATTACCCTTAATCCAGGAATATTCTGCCTACAACTGCCAAGATTAAATAAAGCCTTGCAATTGCCAGTGCCACTGAGATGGAAAGAAATAGTGACTTGGTTACATCGTGTCTGATTCAAAAGAACGACTTTAGCCTGGTGTATGTTCACATGGAACCTGCCGTGGCTCAGCTGATTCATGAAGAAAGATGTGTGTGTGTGTGAGTGTGTGTGTGTGACTGTGTGTGTGTGTTTAACTTTTGCAGTTTGATTTAGAAACTACTGAATCAACGAGCTGGTCCACAGATATCCAGTCTTGTCCAGAGCCTCTTGGTCTTCTTGGAGTTGTTAATGTAGCTCCTCTCTTGATGGGCTGGAGGTACCATGGAAGTGAGCGAATCTGTCTCCCTCGGGCCTCAGGACTTTGGGCAAAGCTCATTTTCTTGCAGTAATTATGTGTAAATTCCATGAGCCTTTTGGTCTACTCAATGTTGAAATCACATACGGGCTCTTTCCATTATACTGCGAACTTCAGGTTTCAGCCTCACATGAGAAACGCGTCAAACAAGCACGCAGCGCGAGGAGAGGCTGGGCGGGACCCTCTCGGGTTTACCCCAGGCCTCTGAACAGGTGGAGGTGCTTTCACGTTCAGGCAGCAGCTTCCAGACAGGCTGCTTACGGTCCTGCTGTCACCTCCTAGGTCCAGAACTGGGGGTCCTTTGCCGGGAGTCCCTTCACTTCTGTTCTGCCAGTCTGAATGCTGTCCGCTTCCCTCGGTGCGGGACAGTTAGCCCTTTTGAAAAGTGCCCTGCAGGGGCCGGCACCGTGGTTCACTTGGTTAATCCTCCGCCTGCGGTGCCGGCATCCCATATGGGTGCCGGGTTCTAGTCCCGCTTGCTCCTCTTCCAGTCCAGCTCTCTGCTGTGGCCTTGGGAGGGCAAGTGCTTGGGCCCTGCACCCGCATGGGAGACCAGGAGAGGCACCTGGCTCCTGGCTTCGGATTGGCGCAGCGCCAGCCGTAGCAGCCATTTGGGGGGTGAACCAACAGAAGGAAGACTTTTCTCTCTGTCTCTCTCACTGTCTCACTCTATCTGTCAAATAAATAAAAGTGCTCTGCAAAGGTGTCGCTCCCAGTACTCTGCTCACTGACTCATATCCACTCGCCAGAGAGCATGTGATTTCCCAAACCCAAAACCTCCTAGCGACTCTGAGTTAGCATCGTCCTCTTGTGGTTGACTGGGGAGGCCACATGGTGTCGTGGCTAAGAGCACAGGCATTGCCCACAGTGCTTAGATTCCACCACTGCTCCTCCAGCTATGTGACAAGGGAGCGATTACTGGTTCCCTTAAACATTAATTAAGGGAGACTACCATAATCACCGTCGCAGAATTGTTGAGAGGATTAAATGGATATTATAAAGGGAATCACTTAGCAGAGTGTCAGGCGCATACAAGTCCCTGGGAAGGATTAGCTTTCATAGGTTTCTGAAGGTATGCAGAGTTCTGTTATTCTAGTGGATTTTGTGTAAAACCAGAAAAAACAGGGGGGCTGATTTTCGTAACTTAATTGCAAATTATTTCTCTCCCTTCCAATTCTTCTTCCTTTATTCCATCACACCTAGGATGTGAACCTGTACAAAGGGAATTCATAAAGTACGTGGAAAGTGGAACAAAAAGATAAGCTTATTTTGATGAAAAAATGTCTAAAAATCCATGCATACTTTCTTCATCATATGCATTTTTCATGAACTTTTTTTTAAAAAAATATTTATTTATTTGTTTGAAGGCAGAGTCACAGAGAGGCAAAGGCAGAGAGAGAAAGGTCTTCCATCCACTGGTTCACTCCCCACATGGCCACAATGGCTATCTGAGCCGATCTGAAGCCAGGAGCCAAAAACTTTTTCTGGGTCTCCCATGCAGGTGCAGGGGTCCAAGGACTTGGGCCATCTTCTATTGCTTTCCCAGGCCATAGCAGAGAGCTGGATCGGAAGAGGAGCAGCTGAGACTCAAACTGGTGCTCATATTGGATGCTAGTGCCGCAGGTGGAGGCTTTACCCGCCATGCCACAGCGCTGGCCCCCATGAACTTTTTTGAAGACTCCTAGTATTCATTAAATGAGCAGATGGTGTTGCTTTTTTCTTTTTAAAAGAAATCACAGAATAATAATTTTTTCTCAAGTCCAGTTTCAGATGCCCGAGAACTCTTCCTTTGGCTTCTAGTCCTGATGCATTTGGCGAGGGTTGAGGCTTGAGAGGCAGCCCCTGTGGGCAGTGGCCCTCTGTGAGTCCATCTCTGTAGCCGCCGTGCTGCTAGGACTGGGCTGGGCCCCTTGGAGTGGCAGACAGATCGTGGGGAGAGGCTGCGGGCTCCGTGACATACCTGCCACAGTGTCTCCTCCTCGGACATCCATTCCCACTGGCAGAAAGCAAGTGTCTGTTAGCATTTCCGCCTGGCATTTCACAATTTGCATACGTAACATTTGGAATGGAACGAGATTAGAAATTCACATCGGAATTGGCCACTTGCAAATGACCTCCAACACTAAAATTTTACAAATTGTGCTTCCTTGTGGGGCAGTGACAGTGTGCCACTGCAGATTTCAAGATGGTATTTTTAACAGTGATTTGTCAAAGCTACTAATCTCATTTCATTGCTTTGTTTCAGATTGATGTTCTCAAGGCAGATCTGGAGAGTGCCGAATGGAAAGTTTTGGAAAATCTCATTCTGGAAAATGTGCTTGAACAGATTGGACAGCTCATCTTTGAGATCCATCTGCACTGGCCCGGGTTCGAGGTCAGTGGCAGTGACAGCAGTGTCGTCAGATTCTGGTACAGCCTCCTCAAAGAATTAGAACTAAAGGATTTCAGGCTTTTTCACAGTTACAAAGATTTATCTAAACCTCAGCTATTCCTAAAGAAAGATCTCTTCAATGCAAGTAGCTGTTATACTCTGAGCTGGGTGAATACAAGGTGGAAATAGGATGCAGGACCTCACGAGGAGTACAAGGAAGGAAGTATTTCCGGAGTGGAGTCGTCCATGGCTCCCTCCGAGGGTTTGAGCACGCAGCTTCCTTACCTGCTGGAGCAGGGACTGTGTCATTGTCTCTGAGGTGCAGGGGGGCCTGGAGCTTGATGTGCAAAGGCACAGTCGATACTTCAAGGGATGAACAACCAACTACGCTCGCCACTCCACCACGCAACCACCACCATTTGTCCAGACCCAGGCCTTTTGCTCTGACAGAGGACAAACTTGTCCTCCTCCACTGTGACTTGGAAAGTACTCCCCCATGCATCCCAGTTTTCCCTAAACTTTATTATATGTCTATAATCCGTGAATTCACCCACCTTACAATGAAATGATATATTTTCCCTTCGTCCTGGGTTGATGACATTCCCAAGTTCGTGATCTCCTGTTTAAAACAGAGCCTTTCATTGGATGCGGAGTCACCTCTCTCCGGGTTTTGCCAGCTCACTTTGTCATTCCTCCTCAGCCCTTTGTGGGGCCAAGCAGCGGTGTTGTAACAGCCACGGGTTCTGGCTTCCAGGGCCTCGGACACATCGCATTCTGTTACTGAGTTTCAAAGCCCAGACTATCGAGCTTCAACTCCCGGTTCTTTCCTGACTCAGCCTTGGATCCCTACCTTTGTGAAGCGGAGCACACAGCAGAAAGTGCGAGTCTTCACTGCTAGCACTTCAGCCTCCAAACATCAGCTCCCAACCAGGCACGTGGGCCGCGCTGTCAACGGTTTTCTAATACCTTAGCCCAAGTGCATTTTCCGGTACTGTCAGTAGGCATCACATGTGACATATGGCCTGAGGCCGTCGTGCCTGTGGTGCCTTTTTCCTCGGATGGTTACACAGTAGTCAGTAGTAGCAGTCCTTTCCATATGCAAGTTCATGGAAAATGAAATTAAAATGTTTATTTTGCTGTAAACAATTTTGAAATCCATGCATAGATATTTCATAATTTTCATGAACTTTTAAAAGACCTACTCATCAGTATGGATTTCAAAAGTTTTTCCCACCAAAATACATATCTTTTAATTTCATTTTCTGTGAATGTTTTTTAAGTATCTATATGTATTGTTGTTAAGTGGAATTTGTAGCTCCAATAATTTCTATTTATAGGAAAAGAAACTTACTCCACTGAATGATTTTCAAAAATCCCATTTTGGATAACTTACTTAAATAGTTTAAAAATAACTGAATTATTGCTTTGCCAATTTAGTATATTTTTTGATGTTTACACAGAGTGTAAAAATTGTATGTATGCTGTTGCTTCCAAAAATGTTTGGAGGGTACAGAATACTGATCATTAGTAAATTTTTTTCTTCTCCCGTTTTTATTTTAAACTTCCTTCTACCCTCAGATGTTCCCCAGGTTGGCTTTTTGCTTCTTTCAGTGATTTGAAAATGTCATTTATCAAGTGAGAAACCAAAATGTATTACAATAAGATGATCTCTCTAACTTGAGTTCAAGAGAACAAGACTTTCTGAGTTAGTTGTGATGACTTTTAGAAATCCAGGTGAGGTTTTTATTTTAAAACCCACAGTACTCGAATGAAGGTTGTGGAGCTGAGAGGACCAGCTTGAACTTGACTGGTGATGACAGTGGAGTCGCTTCAACCCAGAGGTATTTCAAATGCATGGACGGAGACATGCAAACGTTAAAGTGGTTCATACATTCAGGCTGTGTGGTGTCATCTCCAAAGCAAAGCTAACTTTGGATTATATCACAGGTTTTT
Organism: Oryctolagus cuniculus; assembly: GCF_964237555.1. Classification (NCBI taxonomy): domain Eukaryota; kingdom Metazoa; phylum Chordata; class Mammalia; order Lagomorpha; family Leporidae; genus Oryctolagus; species Oryctolagus cuniculus. The sequence continues at coordinate 61,257,406 of NC_091436.1, forward strand.
TTCATAAAAATTTCATATGCTGAAATATACACATTGAAGTATGAAGAGTGTGCTAACCCTCCGTGTCCAATCCGATGGATCGGCGTTGAGATACGCACACACAACCACAACAAGATCTCTAACTCCTGAGACCGAAGAGGGATGGCGCTACGGAAAGTCCCCTTTGTGTGGGGCGAGGCAACCACACATTCCAGGTTGGTGGTGTAGAGCGTCGACTTCATCGTGCTACCTATATCCGAAGCAAGAGTGGATGTACTGGTGAAAAAAACCCGCACGCACTCCCACCCACACCCGCCTACCAGGCAGCCTGTTCTAAAACCGTCCTTCATTTACTTCAGGGACAATCTGAAGTTTCTGGTGAATATTCCAATGGTTGCTATGGCTTCCTTGCCTCTAGAATTTATTATGCTTATCATGCAGGCCGGGGTCTCTTAATCACAGCACAGTTGCCTTTTGGGCTAGATTATTCTTTGTTGGGGGTGCGAAGCTGTTCTGTGCCTTGGAGGGTGTTTAGAAGCATCCCTTGCCCCCCCCCATCTCCACCCTGCTGGATGGCAAGAGAACCCCCCCCCCCCCCCGCCTTGTGTCATCCAAACAGGGCCAGATGTCCCCGAGGGGGCAAAGTCACCCACCGTGGAGATGTCCTGCCGGGCGCCATGAGAAGGTGGCCATGCTACACAGCACCGGTGCTTGCTTATGAAGAGTGGGCAAAACAAAAACCGTCACCACCATCACCACCCCAAAGTAACAAACAAAAGCAAAGCTACTCTGTCTAAGCGCTGACTACATGCCTGGCACTTAGCATGGATCACTCCTAATTTTTCTACTAACCTAAGAAGAAGTATATTTTCTCCTATTGTATGGCTAGAGAAAGTCTGAGAAGTTAAATAGCTTACCTACATTACTCAGCCTGGTAGACAGTGGAACAGGAATCTATACTTTCCTTTCCTCTTTCAGACCCTTCCAAACGTGGCCTCCATAACCTTCACCAGTAGGCTACGTTGATGGAAGGACATATTTTGGTCTCGCTTAGCAAAAGGAGGCAAAAAACTACAAATATAGTTGAACCAGACCTGCAAATCTGTTAGAGTTGGGAAAATTTTATAGCATACAGGTTTGCTTAAAATGGAACCATGTAGTTAATTAAAACATGAGGGTATTTCAAAAAGTTTTTAGAGAAATACAATTAAAAGATCAGTATATTTTGCTGCTAAAATTTTTGAAATCCATGCAGACTTTTTTTTCGTAATACACATTTTCCGTATACTTTTTGAAGACTCCCTGTATGTCTGCCAAATGGAGACTTACTGAAGACGTATGGGGACTGGAAAACCTTCCTGGCAGCATAATTAAGGCTGTCAGGAAAGCTCTTGTGAGGCCCAGAAGGGAGTCTTACTCTGGCTCATCCTAATACTTGGCACTTTCCTCCTGGTTTCTAGAAAGGATACAGTCACTTGAAATTGTAGTGTGACTCTCTTTTGCTTTAAACTATGCCTTGATCTGCAGATAAATAAGCTAAGCTGGGAATATTTGTGAAACACACCTCCCTAGTTAACTCATGTTCATAAATGACTCTGAAAACATTTAATGATGCTCTTATCACATGATCTACAAAAGTGCTCTTTTTAGTCGAAATACAAATGAGGATGTAAGAGATGCAGAAGTTTCCAATTAGTACTCCCTCTGTCACAAGTCAAAGTTTAAGTCAAAGAAAAACAATGCTCTTTGTTTTTTTGAAGAGTAGTATATGATGCCCTTAAAATAGGTTACCACATGAAGACTTGTGTTTGACATGTCCAGATGAAGGGATCAGGGAAAAGTGAGCAGACTTCTGTTAGAATTGACTGGAAGGCCACTAATATTTACATCAAGGTAGAACAAAAGTAAATTCGCGACTTCACGGATGTTTTGTCCAAGTTGGTTATATATAGAAGCATGTCTGCCTCGTCCATAAGATCTTTTAGTAAATACGGTGTAAGCTTAGCATTTCCTAAGTACTACATGTTTACATTCAGTAAAGGTTAAATTAATGGAAGCCAGGCTCGGCATATTTTGCTGGTTTAAAAATGAAGGCCATATTTAAACAGAGTATTCTTCTTGAGAATTTCACAGTACTTCAAAGTTCAATTAATACAGTTGTTCTTTCTGGATGGAGATAAATTTATGTTTGGTTTTTAAGCAATGACGTAATTTTTTTGTACTAGTCAATTGTTGGTACTTTGTAAATTCAATATAAATTTAATCTTATGCTAAAATGTCACCTTTTTCTGTATTTTGAACTTTATACGTAGGTAAAATCATAACCCAAGATTCAGTACATTCCTAAAACTGCCTAAATGTAGGGATTTTTGAAATCTTTGGATGATTCTCTTTCTGTCCATAAGAAAAGTAAACCAAGCATGCTGTCATACTTTGTGTTTAGAACTATATGGTAAAATGCTTATTCTCAACAGTTCAAAATGAATGTATTCTAAAACCAGCAACTTCATATTCTTACATAAAAATTTTTACTTTTTCTTAGTCATTGATTTTTGTAAGATTGACTGAAATAATACAGGATTTGGGGTGGTTGGGGGAGAGTCTAGTTAGAATTCTGAGCTTGGGGCCGGCACCATGGCTCACTTCGTTAATCCTCCGCCTGCAGCGGCAGCATCCCATATGGGCACCGGGTTCAAGTCCCGGTTGCTCCTCTTCCAGTCCAGCTCTCTGCTGTGGCCCGGGAAGGCAGTGGAGGATGGCCCAAGTGCTTGGGCCCCTGCACCCGCATGGGAGACCAGGAGGAAGCACCTAGCTCCTGGCTTCGGATCGGTGCAACGCTGGCCGTGGTGGCCATTTGGAGAGTGAACCAACGGAAGGAAGACCTTTCTCTCTGTCTCTCTCTCACTCTCTAACTGTGTCAAATAAAAAACAATACTTTAAAAATGCCTGGCCCAGCACCAGCCTTGCACCCATCTGGGGAGTGAACCAGTAGATGGGAGATCTCTTTCTCTCCCCATCTCTCCCTCTCTCTCTTTCTGCAACTCTACCTTTCAAAGAAATAAAATAAACTGCATCATGAAGACAGGGAACATCAGAACTAATGGTCAAAGGCTAGTGTTCTTTAGGATTTCTTGGGATATTTCAGAGATTTTGGAGCAAGAGAGAGAGGGACAGGGAGGGAGGGAGGAAGGCAATATCACTATGTTCATAGAATTGTATCTACATGTTGCATTGACTGCTTATAACTAATTGAAAATCAAAATTAAAAAATAAATTTTTTAAAAAACAAAACAAAAATAAATAAATAAATAAATAAAAAATAAATAAATAATTCTGACCTTGACCTTGGCTGTTTCCATGGAGAAGCCAGGTTGCACAGGAGTGCCGTCTTATCAGTGTGGAGCAGGAGAGACCCACTGTGGAGCGTAGTGAGGACAGTTAACAGCAGAGGATTGAGTGCTTGGACGTTGCTGAGTGTTGACTTGAAGTGTTCTCACCACAAATGAACTGACAAGTGTCTGAGGTAATGGCTATACTAACTAGCTTTACTCATTCTTCAACACATACAAGTATCAAATTACCATGCTGTACACCATAAACATATTTTATCAAGTAAATAAAAACATATACCATAACACCTTGAATCTACTTGGACTAAAACAAGGTACCAGTAGAGACATAGTGCTTGTTGGCAAATGGCGGTGGTCTTGAGTTCCCCAGGGGCTTGCTTCTACCGTGGCCCCTCCAAAGAACACTCAACCTCCCCTCAAGTGGTGGACTCCAGTGAGTGCACAGCATGGCCGGGGCCAGCGTCTGCACTAAGGGGTCCATCCTCTGCCTCACTTGTTGTTGGAGATTCTGAATATCACCTAGGTGAGGCTATGCAGGGCACTTTTAAAAGTTTTTGGAAAATGGACAGTGAGGATAAGTTTATTTTGGTGCAAGAAAGTTTTGAAATACATGAAAATATATAGTAAAGAAAGGTCCAAATGGGTTCTATAACATTAATGAGAAGCCATATTTGCGTATCAATACAAATAAGCTATTAGTATCTATGCAAGAAAATAGTTCTCAAGGTCAGGTCAAACATTGTTTTCTCAGGGACCCCTGTTTAAGGCCCCCTGCTGTGTCCCCCAAAACCATCTGCTCTTTATCTTCACATCCCCTGTCTTTGAATGTATCTGTACAATGTCTGTCTTTCCCAGTAGACTGGAAGCTCCCTGAGGGTAAGGGCCCTGTCTGCAGCCACAGTGCTTAGCATGGAACCTGCTAGGTGAAAGGTGCTCAATCAATATTTGTTGAATATAAAAGTTTAAAAGCTATTTTTTATGTAAAATTGTTTCATCATCATTTGTTACAGAAGTTTTCTTTCCTGGCATTAAAATACCTTTGGAATTTAGATGGACTACTGCTTGTTATTTTGCTAACTTAATTTGGAACTAGTTTTTCTATTTTTGACCTACTTATTGCACTGTATGTGGTAGTCCCTGTCCTGAATAAAGGCTGCTAACCTGGAGAGCTGTTGACTTTGGGGACTTAAGAGCTGTGTGATAGCCCATTAATATTAGAAGATATTTAAGTACCAGGACATTAAATCTCAGTGTTCCCTTCTCATTTGTTGTCATCTGTTCCTTGTACTAGCTCTCAGTTCGACTCAGCCTGTAACATCGGGATAGTGTAGAGAACATTCTTCAGTTTATAAGGGAAGGAAGGTATGGTGATATGAGTCTATTTCTACCAAGGCTTAGGGCTGGCATTTTCACAAAAATGATTTGTTGCATTGTTCTTACACATCAAAATGAGTATTAAAGTTGTTGAAAAAGGGAAAACAAGGAAGGAAGAGGCCTTATATCCACAACACTGAAATGTAAGCCAAGGTAATTTGCAGGCACAGAAAAAGTGATGGGGTTCAACTGGAGCGGAAGGGGCCGTGGGAATGTCCTCAAGTTTGGGTTTTTTTTTACCCAAGGATGAAACCTACATTATTTAAATAGTTGTTTCTTTTAAACTGCCCCATTCAGAGGTAGCACGCTGAAAGGCACAGAGACGATGACACAAATCTGATATTTTCAAACACGTGCTTAAGTGGCATTACTAGAGGGAGGATAATCGGATGCGAGGACTAGGACATCCCCATGGTGCTGCTGAAAAGCTGTCTGTATCAAGCAACCCATCACCTTTCTTGGCCTGTTTTCCTTATTTTAGGTTAGAATAGTGAATTTCTAAAGCATCTCCTACCTTCAGAGCCTCTTGACTTTCGTGATGAGGCTTAGACAATGGTAGGATAATTGCTTGGTTTGCGTGGCCATGGTCTGAATGTTTGTGTCCCTCCAGAATTCCTACACTGCAATCCAATGCCCCTTGTATTGGTGTCAGGAGGCGGAGGTGGGGGATGGAGGGTGGGGAGGCTATGGGAGGAGATAAGGTCACGAAGGTGGAGCCCTCATGGGTGGGAATAGAATCTTTAGAAAAGAAGCCCAAGGCCACATGTTTCTACCTTGCATGTTTGAAGACACAGCAAGGAGTGTCATCTTTGAAGCAGAGAACACACCCTCATCAGACACTCTGCTCGTGCCGTGGGCATGAACAGTAAGCAATGTATTTCAATGGGGTATAATTTATCCAGCAGCCTGAGCAGACTAAGGGCTATAAGAGGAAGTCTTAGGGTAAATTCAGAAGAAGCCAAATGATGTACTTATGCAGAGGAAAAAGCCCAGCAAAAGGTGAATCCATTATCATGGTTCTCTGAGCCCAAGTGAAGTGCTCTCAGGATTAAGTACCTTATTGGATCACACCCTTAAACTCACAGAATGTAGCTTTCATAGATTGTATTAGCTTATGCTTCTACATTTTTAGACTGTCTTAACAACATGACAATATACTAAGTATAATTCTAAAAAAAACTCTTCCATATGTATACATGTGTGTGTGTGTGAGCATGTGTGTGTGTGTGTATGATGAAAATGTCCAAGAAAGAAAAATCTTCAGATACATAAAGCCCAGGGGAAGCCGAGTGAGGGGTAGAGCAGGCATCCACTCCGCAGTAGCCCTAAGGTTGTGGGAATGGGTTCCCCGGCTGATGTGTTCCAAGTCCTTGCCTCTGTGTCATAAAAACTCATAGCAGAGACATAGATAAAGTGCAAGAAAAGGAGCAGTATTTATTGAGAGAGTGAGTATTCCTTTAGACGTGAGTGCGAGCAGCCTCACCCGGAGAGAGATGTGCCATGACGAGATTGTGCCTGTGAGGAAAGAGAATGCAAGAGTGGGCCCCCCAGCTCAGCGGGTGGGGGTGATGTCTTGATTGAGTATACTAATGGGGTGGAGTTTGGGAGGGTTCAGTGTGCATGTCCTTTCGGAGATTCATGTGTCTGTATATGGAGCTCAGTGTGTATGTGCTCATTGGATTGCCGTCATCATGGAGGTGGCTCAGGTGCATCATGGGAAAGTGGGTGTGCTGAACTGGCATGCAAGCAGGCTACAGACAAACACTGCAGGTGAGGTCAGCGTTGTGGCATAGCAGGTAAAGTCACAGGCTGCAGTGCCGGCATCCCATATGGGCACTGGCTCGATATCCAGCGGCTCCACTTCCAATCCAGCTCTCTGCTATGGCCTGGGAAAGCAGTAGAAGATGGCCCAAGTGCTTGGGTCCCTGCACCCACGTGGGAGACCTGGATGAAGTTCCTGGCTTCTGGCTTCAGATCAGTAGAGCGCCAGCTATTGTGGTCAGTTAGGGAGTGAACCAGAGGATGGAAGACCTCTCTCCCTCTCTGTCTGTCTGTCTGTCTGACTCTCTCTCTCTCTGCCTCTCTATAACTCTGCCTTTCAAATAAATAAGTAAATCTTTAAAAAAAATTAAAAAGGAAAATAAACTGCTAGTAACCTCCCAGCTGTTTCGTTTCCTGCCTTCCTGCCTGTCCCACTTCACTAGGACTTGCTGTTGTGGTCATGGAGACAGGAGACAAGATAGGTTCCCACATGCAGGTAGAGAGGGACAAGGGGCCCCAAGGAAGAATAACTCTGTTACTGGAATCACCAGCCAGAGGTGGCATCAGCCAAAGGCCCTCAGCACTGCAGACCTGTTTGAGCAACTTCACTGCACAGAAAGAATTACTGCAGCTTTGACCTCTGAGCGGCTCATGAAGTGTTTAAATTTCACTGTGTTAGCCTATCTATGCAAAAAGGTGATGCTGGCAGCTGCTCCCTGAGTGGCTCATGGGTTTTCACCTTACTAGCATATGTAGTAACCAATCAGGGAAAGCTCCAGACATATTAAAAACTCCTGGGGCCGGCGCTGTGACTTAGCGGGTAAAGCCGCCACCTGCAATACCGGTATCCCATATCGGCACCGGTTCAAGTCCTGGCTGGTCCACTTCCAATCCAGCTCTCTGCTATGGCCTGGAAAAGCAGTGGAAGATGACCCAAGTGCTTGGGCCCCTGAACCCATGTGGGAGATCCTGAAGAAGCTCCTGGCTTCTGGCTTGATGGGTGCAGCTCCAGCCACTGCAGTGCTGGCATCCCATATGGGAGCACTTGCGATCCAGCTCTCTGCTGTGGCCTGGGAAAGAGTAGAAGATGGCCCATGTCCTTGGGCCCCTGCACCCATGTGGGAGACTAGGAAGAAGCTCCTGGCTCCTGGCTTTGGATCAGTTTAGCTCCAGACGTTGTGGCCATTCGGGGAGTGAACCAGCAGATGAAGACCTCTCTCTCTCTCTCTCTCTGCCTTTCTGTAACTCTGCCTTTCAAATAAATAAATAAAATCTTTAAATAAAAGACTAAAATAGAAACCATAAGAAAATGACACTATGAATAGAATAAAAAAGTATAAATAGACCTTTCAGAAAAAAGAGTAATCGGAATAAGAAGTTTAATGGATTAAACAGATTAATGGATTTAAGATTAGAAAAAGCTGAAGAGATTTTAAAGTGAACTAGAAGGTAGGCCTGAAAAAACTACTCAAAACAGAGCACAGGAAAAAAGAACATTCAGTTATTGGAGAAGTCCCAAGCATGTTTGGAACAACTGAGTCATGTAAATCTACCGTGCGTGAAAGATTAAATATTCTGAGAGATGCGCTGTAACTGTAAACTATCTGTTGTATTTCAAAGATTCAGTATGAAAAAAGTAAAATACTTCAAAGGTAACTGAGCGTATACTGGAATAAAATTTTGGCTATTATGATGTTCAAGTTATTATTACTTATTATTAAAACTACTTTCCTGGTTTTTCAGTATGGTTATTTGTTATTTAAAATTACACCTATGACACATATCTCTATTGGACAGCAATATATTAGCACATAAATAAAAAGAAATGCTTGAGGGCTGAGTTAGTCTCTCAGATACACAGTGCTAGAGGTTGGAGAGTAGGGAGTTAAGAAATTCCTCTGAAGACCCCTGGCACAGTTAGGGAAGCGCTACAATCAAGTGTTAGCTCTTTCACTTCTTGTCATTCAAAATAAAGCCACTCTAAGGGCCTTGGCTGCACTTGCTGCTTTACTGCTTTATTCCTTTTTTTTTTTTTTAAGATTTATTTTATTTATTTGAAAGGCAGAGTTACAGAGAGAGAGAGAGAGAGAGAGAAAGAGAGAGAGAGATCTTCCATTCTCTGGTTCACTCCCCAAATGGCTGCAAAGGCCAGGACTGGGCCAGGCAGAAGTCAGGAGCCAGAGAGCCATCCTCAGCTGCTTTGCCAGGCAGATTAGCAGGGAGCTGGATCAGAAGTGGAGCAGCCAGGACTCAAACCAGTGCCCACATGGGATGCCGGCATTGCAGGCTGTAGCTTTAACCTCCTGTGCCACAATGCCAGCCCCTGCTTTATTCTTAAATTCCAGGCAAAATCATCATGTTTAGGTTGAAAAAATTTTCTAGCTGTTAAAGTGACTAGGTATATGGAATCCACACATACGCACATGCGTGCACACACATGTTCCTTTTATTAGCTAAATTTCTCTTTAACTTTATATGTTCCAAATAGTCTAGTTTGCTAAATGCCCATAGTAAATTTGGGACACCACCTTGGTTTTCGCACCCTACGCAACCTTGCCAAACGTGCTGCGATTTGGGAGGTCTGAGCTGGGAATTAGCATTCTGCCTGTTTAAAAAGCTTTCCCATGGTTTTTGTTATTGTTATTAGTTTACTCACTGACCAAATAACCATTTCATAACAGGACTTCTGATCTAGCTGCTGTAATAGATTCCTCTCTCCCAATGGCTCTTCTTTCTAAAGCCTCTTAGTACTTGCCTTGTCTACACTGTATTTTATCAATTATTTTATGACCCACTAAGAATAAATGAGTGCTACCAATTAAACTATGGGACATTGATTTTTACCCTATTTGGAAATGTCAAGATGTGAAAAATACACATCTTTGATGAAATATGGCATTGAGTGTTCCCCAGGTCTCATCCTGAGACCCACTTTTCTATTTTTTTTTAAAGATTTATTTGAAGGCACAGCTACAGAGAGGCAGAGGCAGAGAGGTCTTCCATCTGTTGGTTCACTCCCCAGATGGCCACAACAGCTGGAGCTGTGCCAACCGGAAGCCAGGAGCCAGGAGCCTCTTCTGGGTCTCCCAGGTGGGTGTAGGGGCTCAAGGACTTGGTCCATCTTCCACTGCTTTCCCAGGCCATAGCAGAGAGCTGGATAGGAAGTGGAGCAGCTGGGACTCCAATCAGCACCCCTATGGGATGCCGGTGCTACAGACTGGGGCTACCACTGTGCCTCAGTGCTGGCCCCTGAGACCCACTTTTTTTTTTTTAAGATTTATTTATTTATTTGAAAGTCAGAGTTATAGAGAACGAGAGGCAGAGGAGACCCACATTTAATACTGTTGGTGGCTACCATCATTTGGATGCCACTTCACACTCCCCACCTCATGATGAATCCCCAGCTAACCGCTACCTTCTGATTGCACGTCCTCGAGTGACACAATCCCTAGGTGATTCTGAGGCGAATAGATGGTACCAAGTGCACAGCCTGAAAACCAGTGTTCGTGAGGAGAGCCCTCTGTAACTGTTGCTAGTGTGGTGACCTTTACGGTTGTCATCTGAGGGTTTGCTATTTCATTGTTAATGTTTCTTCCAGGTAATTTGTAAACAGGTTAGGGGTATAAGCCTGCCCTTAAGAACTATTTAGGTTGTTTTTTTTTTTGTTTTTTTGTTTTTTTTTGTTGTTGTTGTTTTTTTTTTTTTTGACAGGCAGAGTTAGAGAGAGAGAGAGAGAGAGAGAGAGAGAGAGAGAGAGAAAGGTCTTCCTTCCATTGGTTCACTCCCCAAATGGCCGCCACGGGCCAGCGTTCTGCCGATCTGAAGCCAGGAGCCAGGTGCTTCTCCTGGTCTCCCATGCAGGTGCAGGGCCCAAGCACTTGGGCCATCCTCCACTGCACTCCCGGGCCACAGCAGAGAGCTGGATTGGAAGAGGGGCAACTGAGACAGAACCGGAGCTCCAACAGGGACTAGAACGCGGGGTGCCAGTGCCGCAGGCGGAGGATTAGCCTAGTGAGCTGCGGTGCCGGCCTAGTATTTTTTTTTTTAAAGATTTATTTATTTGATAGAGTTACACAGAGAGAGAGATCTTCCATCCGCTGGTCCACTCCCCAATTGGCTGCAACGGCCAGAGCTGCACCGATCCAAAGCCAGGAGACAGGAACTTCCTCTGGGTCTCCTGTGTGGGTGCAGGGGCCCAAGGATGTAGGCTATCTTCTACAGCTTTCCCAGGCCAAGGCAGAGAGATTGATTGGAAGTGGAGCAGCCAGGACTCGAACCGGTGCCCACATGGCATGCTGGCACTGCAGGCGGTGGCTTTTCCCACTTCGCCACAGCACCCTCCCCTCAGTGTTTTTATTTAGAAACGCAATTCCCTGGTTAAAGGCTTGGGAGAGGCATGCAGTGGGATTTGGCACCTTGATCTTGCTGAGGATAACTTCTGGGGGAAGCAAGCATTTTGCACTGTGTTTCCACGAGGACCAACCTATTAACCCATCAGACTCCTCACAGCATGACTGGAGCTCCCGGCCCCTGGCCCATTTGGGGAGTGAACCAGAAGATGGAAGGAATCTCTCTCTCTCTTCCTTTTTTTCTCTGCCTTTCAAATAGATAAATAAAAATGCAACTTCCTGTTTTTTATCTTAAAATTGGTTCCTTAGTTAGGATAAAATATTCCCAGTTGTGCTTCAATATTTAACTATTCACTTGATTCAATCTTTCACCAAAACATTGCTTTTTTCCTAACTTTTGGTAAGGAAATCTGTCATGGGTATGACAAAGAGGTTGCAGTGAAAAAAGGAGCCAGATGCTTACGTCCAGTAACAATATGACCTTCAGACTTGATTTTTCTTTTCTTTTTTTTTTGACAGGCAGAGTTAGACAGTGAGAGAGAGACAGAGAGAAAAAGGTCTTCCTTTACCGTTGATTCACCCTCCAATGGCTGCTGCGGCTGGCGCACCGCGCTGATCTGAAGCCAGGAGCCAGGTGCTTCCTCCTGGTCTCCCATGCGGGTGCAGGGCCCAAGCACTTGGGCCATCCTCCACTGCACTCCCGGGCCACAGCAGAGAGCTGGCCTGGAAGAGGGGCAACCGGGACAGAATCTGGCGCCCTGACCGGGACTAGAACCGGGTGTGCCGGCGCCACAGGTGGAGGATTAGCCTATTAAGCCGTGGCACCGGCCCAGACTTGATTTCTTGATTTTTCTAAAAAAAATTCCCACTTGTTTATGTACTCTAAAATGGGGTATAATCATGAATAATTATGCAATGTGTTAAACTTGATCTGTGTGCTCTAAGGGTACTGCCCTGTATTTTATTAATTAGAAGAAACCCAATAGTATAGAATAATACACCATATACTCCTCTAACACATCATTTCTCTTCATATGATCCATTTATATCTGCAAGTGGTTGATGTATCTTAACAGATTCAAGACTTAAAAAGAGATTAAAGATGAACATTTTGGTAGCACTTTCTACAAAAATGCTTTATTTAAAAAATATGATCTTTTTAAAAAAAGGAGGTAACTTTTATATACAGTTAGTTTAGAAACAGTCAAAAACACAATAAAATAACTTCAGATTTAGAAATTATGACTTATAACATACAATACTGTTGGCAAACAAAACAGTTTAAATATAGTAGTTTTTTTTGTCCCATCGCGTTTCAGTAATTCACATTTCTTAAAACCAATGGTTGGGACTAAAGGAAAGGTCTCGTCTGAATCCTTCCCTCTCCAGAAACTTCCCACTTTTCCTGGCAGTAGGTGGGCAGTGTGTGTGTGTTTCTTTGAGTGCCTGTGTGTCAAAAAATGCATCTTCTCCATGTTCATGGCTTTTTTCTATTTTCTTCCTTGAAATTTATTTGTGTCTACAGGTAGTGGTCATATATACCAGGCCTTTTAAACTTGATTTGTAAAACTGGAAGCTGTCTTCAGGCAAGGAACATGCCTGTTATGACAGCATAGGACTCAGCCCTTAATCTTCTTTTCAGGTTTTCAACACTCAACATGATTTGAACACCATGCCAGCATTCTGAGCAGCTACTGAACAATCTTTTATCGCATGGTTCTGAAGTATTTCAAACCACTTAAACTCCCATTGCAGATTAGTAATAGAACAGGAGACAGGGCTTGTCAAACTAAAGTGCTGTTAGCCCCCATATTCGTGAGGCTATATGGATTTCATAATCTCAAGTGTTTAAGCTATTTTCACCATGGTCACTTGCTCCTCCAACTTGGAGGCTTGGCCATCCTCTTGGAGTGTCAATTTCTTTCAAAGATTTGGAAAGATGCTTACAATTTTTCTAATCTTAAAAAAAAGTCATATATATTTACAAGCAAAATCAGAATAATTTTAAAGATAAAACATATGACTTCTAAGAAATGACAAGTTGACATGTGGACTTTGCCCTCATACTCTTTTCTCCTGTGAGGAAGATTTCAGTAGTAACATCTGTGAAGCAATGACCTAGTAGATCCTGATTCTGAAAGCTCCTTACTGTCCATGCATATAAATAAAACTCAAAGTCTTGGCTCTGTCTCTCCAGTTCCATCTTCTAAAACAATATAATTCTCTGATAAAATATAATAGATCTATCTACACTGATCAGGAAGAAAGTCAAGGAAAGAATTCTGGACTGATTTTTATTTCATATTGTTTAATAACCAGAGGAATGTTGCAGTCAAAGAATGTTACTGATTTACAATTAAAAATATATAACATATGTCATCAAAAATAGTGGAACTCAAGCCAAAAGACTGGAACTTGACCCACTGAAAATAATATGAACAGTAATTATGTGTGATTTAATTCTTATATCAGATTTATATTAAATTACATTATCCCTGGTTTTTTTAACTGCACTTTTGGTTGAAGATGTACATATACAGTACCTTTCTGAGTTACTAACTACATTATCTCCTCTATAATGCCGAATCCACTAGGGATTCTTTCTTGACCCCAAAGGGATCCCTTCAGTATCACATGAACAGAAACTCAAAACTGCCTGCCAACAAGAACTATTTGTCAGATGCAAAATCAATGGCCATTCTCTGCATAAATAATATTTGTATAGAACAAAATGAAGCTCTCAATGAATTTTATGAGTCCGACTTAGCAAAATTCTTTTTCCAAGTAATGGGTCAATTCCATAAGGCCATATATTATCTGTAAATCAGGTTGTCATCCAACACATATAATAAAATGAGTAGTTAAATATGACATTGGATCAAAAATGATCCTAGATAGTTTAAGGCTTAATCTCCTAATCCCACAGTTTAATCAGACCATCCCAGCCGCACGTTATGACTTTAGATGTTTCATGAGGGTGCCACACTGCGCCTATACACACTTTATCATGAGCTTTAAACCGACTGTAGAGTTTTGTGGTCTTCCAGTCCCAAATGTTTAATTTTCCATTTCCATCTCCTGAAATCACATAGCTGCAATTGGAAGAGAAAGAAATTCCATATGAGTCACATACCAACTGAGTGAAGAACAGAAAGATTTTATCTTTTCAGCTTAACATAAAACAACAGTGTGAACATAACAATACTCTGAACATGAAGAGCATGAAGCAAGTAGCCTATAACTTGAACTTCTACCTCAACAAATCTTACCACTAACCACCAACCCAAGTGTAGAATACACTTTATAACTGGGAAGACTGGAAATCTCAGAGTCCCCAAGGAAAGGGGTATCACATTTAATCTCTGGTCAGAAAGAGTACAGAGAAGGGGGCCAGCACCGTGGCTCACTTGGTTAATCCTCCGCCTGCGGCACTGCATCCCATATGGGCGCCGGGTTCTAGTCCCGGTTGCTCCTCTTCCAGTCCAGCTCTCTGCTGTGGCCAGGGAGTGCAGTGGAGGATGGCCCAAGTGCTTGGGCCCTGCACCCCATGGGAGACCAGGAGAAGCACCTGGCTCCTGGCTTCGGATTGGTGCATGGCAGGCATTTGGGGGAGTGAACCAATGGAAGGAAGACCTTTCCTTTCTCTCTGTCTCTCTCACACACTGTCTATAACTCTACCTGTCAAAAAAAAAAAAAAAAAAAAAAAAAAAAGAAAAGAAAAGAAAAGAAAAGAAAAATATACGAGAAATAGTACAGAGAAACCAATTTCACATATAGCTAGTGAAGGTATTAGACCCATTCTACCACTGTAGACTCCACCACATTCATAAATGTCCTGCTTTCCTTATCTTTTAACTACATCCAGGACAGACTCCGAGGTAAGAGTTAAAGGTCCAGTTACCAGGTTAAACACACACAGCTGCAGGGATTTCAGAATCATGTCTACTATAGCTTAACAAAGAATGGGAGAATGAAAGCAGAATTCTACTCTTGGCAAGACTGTGGCTATACAAATTCAGTGTGAGAGAGAACTATTCAAAAGCTGGCTTTAAGGTTTCGGCACTGACAAGCTGTAGTCAAATTTACTTTCACACTGCAGAGTTAATGCTTCTGGCATTCAATCCTAGCAACACAGTGATTATAGTACATCTAGCCTTGCTTAGAAAAGCAGAGAAGAAAATAAGGCATTGGTACAGAGACAAGGATTTATTAAGTGGTTAAAGGACACAGACCTAAATAATCTAAGATATACTGAAGTAAGAACTTAAAACCAAATTATAATATTTATAAATTGTTCTGACCTTTATAGCTGGCATTTTGACAGATTACACGGTTCTCACATAATTACATATGTGAAAGTGAATTGTGAAGTGCTGTTACTTGTACAACAATAGTTTATATCATAAGAATGGATTAGGTTTAAACTTACCTCATGTCTGGTGAAAAGTCTACCTGACAAGCATAACCTGCTACCATGTGGCCCTTAAAAATTTTTTTCTTATTTAATCTAAATCTGTTCTGGGCTCCAAAAATTAAGATTTGGTTGTCCATTGATTGGCATGCTAGCCATTTCCCTGTAAATTCAATAAAAGAGACATTTTAGAGAAAAGACTAAAAATTAAAAAAAAATCTTTATTGAAAATACATTCACTGTCACTAATATTCTTGCTTACAACTGCTTTATAATGCTAAATATACAAAATATGCATTATTTATTTAAAATACTTAAAATGCTAAATATGATTGTGTTAAGAGGTGTACTGGACTTTACTCATACAACCCTGGATCACTGAACACTATTCATATAAAGTTTTTTAAAAAAATGAACAAACACAGAAATTCCAAGCCTAATATTAATAAGGTTAAACTAAAATTTATGAAATGAAACAAATCTGTAATAAGTATAAATAACAGGCCTACGGAGAGAAAGAGACCTATCTGTGGCAATTATGAAATAAGGAAAGATTAATACTGGTGAGAAAGCCTAGGATTGCTGAATAAAATTGTAAAAGAGAGATAAGATTTAAAAAAAAATAGCTATAGTAACTGTTTTTTAAAAGCCACAGTGTTCTCTCTCTACCCAGGATTCATGAAAGCCCCCAGATCCTAAAGTGCAGCAACTACTTGCATGCTACAGACTGCGACACATCAGACACATCACTAACTAAGGAAAGAACCCTCGCAAAGCATGAGTGGGCCCATGGCCTTGCTGAAGAGGCATACAACAATTGTCACAGATGGTTTACACACACCTTGAGATGTGGACACACAGTTATAATGCGTATACTACAGTCATCACCAAAATGGGATCCAGTTAGGTTGAGCTTCTCATAAAAATGACAGGCACTGGAGAGCTGTCACCAGTCTGCCTGCAGTACAGGCCCAGAGGGACCAGCCAGTTCTTCCTCGTCTCTGTTCCCTTGCTCCACACTAAGAGTAGCTGTGTGAGTGAACTGTGGCTTCAGTGATGATGTTCCCCAAGCATGAGATCCTCTGCTTTAATGCTCCACGTGGAGCTACAATTCTATCAGTACAGTGTCAGTTTCTCTGTAGCACAAATTATCTCGTACTTAAAAGGAGACGGATTACTGTACAGGAGACAGTATTAAATAGATTTATCTTGTTCATCTTATTTTTGCATAGGAAAATTTTTTATAGTAAATTGCTAAGGTGTTCTCATTATGGAGAATCAGATGGAAATTTCCTATCCTTTGAAAGAAAAGAGCTCACAATAAATCTTTTGGAAGGGCATAAAAAGAAAAAAGAAAAATTTGACTATCAGAGAGAAATCCTAGATGCTCAGGCAATGTTGGCTATAAATCATTGTTTCTTTTATTTTTATTTAAAACAAACAGAGTAGGTAAGGTGATTCACATTTGAAAACCAACAATTATTTCTAATATAGAAAAGATTTCCTTGTACAAGTATGGCACTGTGACAATCCTTCCTTGTAAGGGAACAGCCAAAATTTTCATGAATAAAGAAATTGTACCATGTCTTAGAAGCTCATTTAAGAACATTTTGTATGTATTAACTCACCATTTGGAGACAAAGTCACTGCAGGCATTGAGTGCATACTGGGTTCTGCTATGTACTTGAAATCCACAGGGATGTCCCTAAAAATTGAAAATCACCTATCAGAATAAGTCATTTAAAACAGGGCCATTAGAAGAACAATCTCTGAAACAAAGGAATAATATCCAAATCAAAGCAAGTGATTAAAATTACATATTTCATAAACCTTTCAAGAAAATCCCTGGAGGAGGGGGAAAAAAATCACAAAATGACAGCATATTGCTTATTATAAATCTTTATTTCATAAATGACTTTCCATGATAATTATAAAAGTGCCAGTGAGTTTGCTTTCTAATTCTATTTGACTTAAACTTTGGCCTTTATGGTAAAAAAAAAAAAAAATCTGTTACTGAAGGTTCTTTCATACTGAACTCATCTGAAAATGCACCATGGTAAGCAGAAGCAAGATGTCTGAGGCAAGCCTACAGGGAGGTGTCATTTGCCTGTCAGTCACCTGAATATCTCATCACTCTGCAAGCAGGTTGGAGTGCTAACAAGCCTTCAGCGATGCACGTGGATGGCAGGCACAGCTGCAGGGATCTGTGAGCTGTTTTAGCGCATCCAGAAATAATGACCAAGGCCAAGAGGATCAAGTGCTTGGGACCTGCACTATTTTTGGTTGACATGTGTAAAGCATTTCAAATAGGCTCAGTGCAAGGAGAAAGAATTGTCAAAACCAAACCCAAGTGATACAAAAGGATAAAATAAACAACAAAAATGTAAAACTAGTCAACCTAAGTAGAGAACCACCAAAGGTTCATGGTACCTTTTCATTTTTAATATTCTCTGTGATAATGGTTCTTTAGTCATTATGAAGGGATTTTTGGTCTTCACACTTCTCATGAAATCAGAAATGTGTGGGCAATGCAATCTGATGAGTAACTCAAAATATGAAGTGGTGATTTCAATTTCAAACTCTGGTTCAAGATCCTAGATTCTCATTAATTGAACAATAATAACAATTTGTCTACATGTAATGATTTTCTATACTGACTTATGCATCCATTTAGAAGGATCAAATGGTTGGAAAAAACTTCTCTTAAGGTTTTGGTCTGGGGAAATTTTCAGATATAACCTGGGGAACAACATCATTTGTCAGATTTCCAACTGTTTATACCTCCAAGCCACCAAAAACACCTGACATGCAGAATAAAACAAATGTATTAAAAAGTATCCCATTCTAAAAAAGATTCATATCATATTTGCCCCTCCTCATAATTATTAGTGGCTAATAATCTTATATTTTAAAATAGAAGAGCATTTTCTAAATCAAATTGACCATAGTCAAAGTTCTTATTAATCAATGGTTTACTAAAAATAAAGGAAAAAATTCAAAAGGACCCTGTATTTCAAGGAATCTTGGTATAATGAGCTCTAGGACAAGAAATGAATCTGAACAACCTGTGGACTTTATTATTTCTAGAAAATATGTCTATCTGGCTCAGTTATAGTTATGAACACAACACTATATTTGAATTAGATACTGTAATTCAGTAGAAGCACCTCATATCTGGCAAATAATCTTCAATTTGCAAGTGAATTCATCAAAAAACCCAACTAACAAATGTCTTAATTAATTTATTTTCATTTTACTTGAAAGGAGGGGAGAGCGAGTCACTGAAGTTGTTGGAACACCCCCAGTACAGCTAAGGGTAGGCCAAGCCAAAGCCAGGAGCCCAGAACTCAAATGTTCTTCTATGTGGGTGTCAAGGACCCAAGTATTTGAACCATCACCTACTGCCTCCCAAGGTATACATTAACAGAAAGCTGGACTCAAATATGGAGCTGAACTCAAACCCAGGCCCTCTGATATGGAATGCAGGCATCTCAAGTCATATTAATCACTGTACCAAACACTTCAAATATGAAATTTTCAAGATAAACAGTAGTATGAACCTCTCTAAAATTTTCTTTTAAAAATATTTCACCAAGGGGCCAGCACTGTGGTGCTGTGGGTTCAGCCTCCGCCTGTGGCACCAACATCCCATATGGATGCTGGTTCTAGTCCAGCTCTCTGTTATGGCCTGGGAAAGCAGTAGTAGATGGCCAAGTGTTTAGGCACCTGCACCCATGTGGGAGACCTGGAAAAAGCTCCGGGCTTCAGATCGGCCCAGCTCTAGCCGTTGCGGCTATTTGGGGAGTGAACCAGCAGATGGAAGACCTCTCTCTCTGTCTCTCCCCCTCTCTCTGTCTGCAACTCTACCTTTCAAATAAATCTTAAAAAAAAAATATTTCACCAAAGTAAATACCTTCAGGAGAAAGCATGTCTGTAACATTTCATGCATTCAATCAATTAAAATACCTGCAGGCTGCCGAGCACCTAATATAATCTGTGATTTTCCTTTAGAATGTTGTAACAGTCTTAGATGTGTAGTATCATTTAAGAAAGCCATTTCCTTTGGTTTGTTTTCTTCTGTCGTCATTATGCTTCTCTAAGAAGGTATAAGAAGCCGGCGCCGCGGCTCACTAGGCTAATCCTCCGCCTTGCGGAGCCGGCACACCGGGTTCTAGTCCCGGTTGGGGCGCCGGATTCTGTCCTGGTTGCCCCTCTTCCAGGCCAGC
The DNA here is from genome assembly GCF_964237555.1 of Oryctolagus cuniculus. Classification (NCBI taxonomy): domain Eukaryota; kingdom Metazoa; phylum Chordata; class Mammalia; order Lagomorpha; family Leporidae; genus Oryctolagus; species Oryctolagus cuniculus. Next base: position 61,276,856 of record NC_091436.1, read on the forward strand.
TCTCTGCTGTGGCCCGGGAGTGCAGTGGAGGATGGCCCAAGTGCTTGGGCCCTGCACCCCATGGGAGACCAGGAGAAGTACCTGGCTCCTGCCATCGGATCAGCGTGGTACGCCGGCCGTGGCGGCCACTGGAGGGTGGACCAATGGCAAAGGAAGACCTTTCTCTCTGTCTCTCTCTCTCTCACTGTCCACTCTGCCTGTCAGAAAAAAAAAAAAAAAAAAAAAAAAAAAAGGTATAGGAGGCAAACACTCCACATCTGAAGGTCTGAAGGCACCTGTGCCGATGCCGTTCCTACAGCTGGGATCAGCTCTCATTCGAGGAGGTCGGGCTCTGCCTTCCTCTCCTATGTAAGCTCCAGTATCACTAGTGCTTGCTTGTAGGGATGGCTAGACACAACAAAGCATGCTTCTGTGGATCCTACTTGTCTTGGTAGTGGAACTGATTCTCAATTTTATTGCTTTCTTACTAAAAAAAAAAAATACAAGTTATACTCTCTCCTTACTAGTTCGTTCATTTATCTAACTACTCATCCACATTACCAAAGATTCAAGCATTGGAATTAAGTTTAGATTCCTGATTTGAATTTTGGTCCTATATATGAATTCAGGTCCAATATAAGCATGGGTGAGTTACTTAACCTAACTTAGTTTCCTTATATTAAAAAAAAGGGAGGGGGGAATAATAAGTGCAAACATCTCCTAAGATTGCTTGGTACAGTGAATCAGAGTTCATATAAAATGCTTGCCATAGAGACTGGCGTATGGAAATTACTCCATAAATGTCACATTACTAATAACTGCAACAACGATGACTTCTTTAGATACTCAGTGCATGCCACGTACCCCAACTGCTGCTGACTGACACTGTTCTTCTTTTGTGATTAAGAACTTGTTAAGGGGCCAGCGCTGTGGCATACTGGGTAAAGCTGCCACCTGCAGTGCTGGCATCTCACATGGGTGTTGGTTCAAGTTCCAGTTGCTGCACTTCTGATCCAGCTGCCTGCTCATGTTCCTGGGAAAACAGCGGAAGATGGCCGAAGTGCGTAGGCCTGTACCCACGTGGGAGACCTAGACCCTGAAGAAGCTCCTGGCTCCTTGCTCTGGATTGGCCCAGCTCTGGCGACTGTGGCCATCTGGGGAGTGAATCAGCAGATGAAGATCTCTCTCTCTCTCTCCCCTTTTGCCTCTCTCTCTCTCTGTCTCTCCCCCTCTCTGTGACTCTGCCTTTCAAATAATTAAGTCTTACAAAACAACGACAACAACAACAAAGAATTTGTTAAAGAGGAAAAAACAAGCACTCACAATATGCTACAAGCTATGGGTAAGCATAGGATAGGGGGCTATGACAGACAAGAAACCCCCAGTCTTATCTGAGGGTTGTCAGAACTGCTCGATGGTACAGGTTCAGAGGAAATCTGAGGCTGTCATCATTTATAATGAAACAGTATCATGACTTTCTAGAAGTATTTCTTAAGATCTGATAGGGGATAAAAAGACACATGCTAATGTTATCCCTTAGCTGATCAATGGTCTACTATAGAAAACATACAAGTGCTCTTAAGCTTTGCAGCTGGTACATTATTTAAAAAGTTTATCAATTTCTTTTATACCTCTCTATATTAAAAATAGAGCTGAGGGGCAGGCAGGCATATAGCTCAGTGGTTAGGATGCCTGCGTCCTACACTGAAGAATCTGGCTTCAACACCAGCTTTATCTCCCGACCCCAGCTTCCTGTTAATGTGGACCTTGGGGAGTAGCAATGATAATTCAAGTAATTAGGTTCTTGCCACCCATGAAGGAGACTTGAATTGTGTTCCCAGCTCCCAGCTATGGCCTGGGTCTGTGGTAAGCATTTGGAGAGTGAACCAGACAATGGGAGCTCTCTGTCTCTCTCTCTCTCTCAAATAAATAAATAAATAAATAAATAGAGTTGAAATATTTGAAAGTTCAAGTATAATCAAACTGTTAAGGTACATAAAATAAAACATGTCTTCGTATATTTATTCTTAGAGTATCATGCAAATGATACTAAGGTGGCTCATATATCAGATTCTCTGCAAAAACATCATTTCTAAAGTAAGAAACATCACTGTGTGGGGAGCAACCCGGACTGGACTGAGTTACTGGAATTAAGACTTATTCTATGCATCTGCTCTCCCACAATATGGCGCTGGGAGAGGAGAAAACAGCTTCTACGCAGCTGCCTCTTGCCAACTTGAGTGATGACCTCCAGGAGCTGATCCTGCTCCTGATTGGAGGAGAGCAGCGTACTCGGCGTGTGGGTAGCAGAGTTGGGATTGGTGGAAGAGGACTATAAAGGAGGAGAGAGACAACATGCACCAGGAACATCTAAGGGGAACATCTATCTGAAGGAACACCTGTGCAGCCCCCGAGAGAGCCGGCCGGCGGTGTGCCGCTCCCCTGCGGAAGTGGGGAAAATGGCCAGGGGGAACCGCCCTTCCACGGAGGTGGAAGGGACAGTAGCCAACCCGGGAAGAACCAGCAGCAAACCCGGGGAGGGCCGAGCAGACGAAAGAACAGCGCAGGGTCCTGTGTCGTTCCTCCACGAAGACGGGGAGTGACACACTGTTGTAAGGCAAACTCAAACCTTGGCCTTAAAGGTGATGTTCTACACTAAGACAATATATAAAGTACAGTCAACTCTCCATTAATTGGGGGTTAGTTGGACTGGACAGTGGTGATGGTCATGGTAAGTGTGGGAGAAAATTACATTTAAATTCTATTAAATCTTCAGTTACTCAAATTTTCCAGATAATGGTTAGGGACTTGCTCCAAAAGGACTCAGTCTGAGGAGGAAACCACTGATTCTGTTTCAAGGCTTCCCATTTCTTCTCCTCCCCCCTCCCCCTTTTTTTTTTTTAAAGATTTATTTACTTATTTGAAAGGCAGAGTTACAGAGAGATGGAGAGACAGAGAGAGAGAGATCAATCGATCTTCCAACTTCTGGTTACTCCCCAGGTTGCTACAACAACCAGTGCTGGGTCAGGCCGAAGCCAGGAGCCAGAAGCTTCATCCAGATCTCCCACATGGAGCCCATGCACTTGGAATAGCTTCTGCTGCTTTCCCAGGTGCATTAGCAGGGAGCAGAATCAGAAGTGGAGCAGCTGGGACTCAAACCAGTACACATATGGGATATCGGCGTTGAAGGCAGCCGCTTTATCCACCATACCACAGTGCTGGCCACTTCCTATTTCTTCTTAAAAACAGAACATCTTCTGGGGGTGGGGAGATGAACATTCTAGTCTTTGAGTGGCTGTAATCATGGTTGAGCTGTGCTTCATAACTGATTATAAAAACAAGCAGGGTTCTATGCAAACACTGTTTAACAAATTTATTATATATTTTTTGAAATTAAATTGTACAGATGGTTTATGATATTCAATAAAACTAGCTTTAATACTTCTTGACTTTTGAAAAGTTTTGTTTTCCTCTAGGAAAGCAAAATTAACTCATATATTCTGATTATATTTTATAAGGAAAATATTTGTGTAAGGGTGATGATATGGGACAAATTTTAGTACTGAATAATCACAAAGCAGCCTTTTAAAGACTTAAAGAGATACATCAGTAGTTTCTTTGGATTGGCTTTGAGGCCACGATTTTATGCTTCATCCCAAACAAAACCAATATATATTGTCTACATTTGTGGTTCATACATGTGGCCATTTTGGGTAAGATACTAAGTAAGAATGTAAGACAGCACAATATAAATCTATCATCACTGTAAGAGAAACAAGTCAAAATACATATCCTTTAGAAAGACTATCCAAAGACTATGAGATTATCCAAATACTAGATTTTTATTTCTCTACGTGGTTACTTGAATTGTGTCTTTTTTTTTTTTTTTTTAAGATTTATTTCTTTATTTGAAAGGCAGAGTTACAGAGAGGCAGAGGCAGAGAGAGGTCTTCCATCATTTGCTAGTTCACTCCCCAGATGGCTGCAACAGCCAGAGCTATGCCTGTCTGAAGCCAGGAGCTTCCTCTGGGTCTCCAACATGGGTGCAGGGGCCCAAGCACTTGGGCCATCCTCTGCTGCTTTCCCAGACCATAAGAGATAGCTAGATCAGAAGTGGAACATCTGAAAAAGATTCAAACCAGTGCCCATATGGGATGACAGCACTGTAGGTAGCGGCTTCACCTGCTACGCCACAGTACCGGCCCCATTGCTGTTGTTTTTAAAGATTTATTGATTTGGGGCCAGTGCTGTGGTGCAGCAGGTTAACGCCCTGGCCTGAAGCGCCAGCATCCCATATGCGCGCCGGGTCTAGTCTCGGTTGCTCCTCTTCTGATCCAGCTCTCTGCTATGGCCTGGGAAAGCAGGAGAAGATGGCCCAAGTCCTTGGATCCCTGCACCCACAAGGGAGACCTGGAAGAAGCTCCTGGCTTCGGCTCCAGCCAGTGCGGCCATCTGGGTAGTGAACCAGCAGATGCAAGACCTCTCTCTCTGTCTCAACCTCTCTCTGTAACTCTGTCTTTCAAATAAAGAAAAATGAATCTTTAAAAATAAAAGATTTACTGATTTATTTGAGTCAGAGTTAGAGAAAGGGAAAGACAGAGAAAGAGAGAGGAAGAGAGGAAGTGAGGAAGAGAGGAAGGGAGAAAGGGAGGGAGGGAGAGGGAGAGGGAGAGGGAGAGGGAGAGGGAGAGGGGGAGAGAGAGAGAGAGAGAGATGGCTGCCAACAGCCAGGGCTGGGCCAGGCCAAACCCAGTTGCCAGGAGCTTCATCCAGGTCTCCTACATGGGTGGCAGAGGCCCAAACAATTGGGCCATCCTTCGCTGCTTTTCCCAGGCATCAACAGGGAGCTGGATCAAAAGTAGAGCTGCTGGGACATGAACTGGCCCCCAAGTAGGATGCCAGTGTAACAGGCAGTAGCTTTACCCACTACACCACAACACTGGCCCCTACTTACAATGCTTGGCTGGCAAACCAGGATCACAGCTGCAAAAATATTCAAATGGTTGATAATCAGGTTTTATCTGTGGCTACAAATTTTTAAACTGCATGTTTTATGGAAATCAGTTTTTCTACTGATGGAAAACTCACCATTCCCAAACTCTTAGGCTCTTATCATCAGATGTACTAACAAATCTCCTGTTTTCATCAACAAAAACAATGGTGTTGACAGCTCCCAAATGCCGATCATATTCCTGCACAATTTCTCCACTTCGAATGTCCCACTGTAAATCAAATAAGAACAAAGGTAAAGGCAGATGTTAAGCAGATTTATGAATTCTGGAAAGCAGGAAGGGGGAAGATCCCCAATATCATGTTTTTATGTATTTCATTATTTTCTACTAAATACAGGACATCAGCAGTCCCCAAAAGGAGCAAATATTAATGAATTTATGTTCCTTATAGCATCCTCTGATACAACATAAAGTTCCAGAATTTTAATAAAAATACGGTAAAGAAACTCACTTGCACAATCTTTTTATCAGACATCCCAGCCACAAAGAGATTTTGCTTGTCTTCATCAGGATTGAATTTGACACAGTAGGGCACTTTTCGGTTTGTAAATCTTGATATACACTGTCCTAAAACCAAAGGCTCAAATTAGATAAAATAAATTTAACCACTTAATAATGACTGTGGGATTAAGATCTAGAGGTCATTTGCTTAAATTTTTTTTGAGGTCAGCCTTCTTGCTCTTTATTATAAACGACACTGCCCCTTTTCACAGATTTTTAATGATTAAAAACAATTCTACCAATTGTAGAACAGATCAATCACAATTCCCCTTACATAATGGAAAACCACAAGCAACAGAAAAACAAACTAGCAATATAAGCCACTTGGGTGAATCTCAGGTTTTATATTGAGTGAAAGATACTGCCAACAAAAGAGAATATAAGGATGATCCCATTTACAAGAAGTTGAAGAACAGGCAGAATGAAATCTTGATGGCAGATGTGGTTCTGTGGTTGCTGGGAGTGGGTGCAGACTGAAAAAGCACATAAGAAACTCTACAAAATGCTGGGAATATTCTCTATGTTGACCTTGGTTTAAACAACTGCATAGAAATGTTACTGTGTTTTTATATATTTTTATAGAAATCTCACTGAATATTTACACACTTTATATACTTTATGGTTGAGCTTGGTTACAAAATAAGCAAAATTAACCAATATATTCTGACTATATTCCACAAGGGAAACATTTGCACAAGGGAGAGGATATGGGGCAACTTTCAGTATTAAATAAATATAAAGCAGACATTTAAAAAAGAGCAATATCAATATTTTGTTTGGGTTGGTTCTGAGGCTGGGATCTTATACACAATTCCTAGCATAAACCATGTCTTACACACATGCATATCTAACATATTTGTACACAGATAATGATTTCTAGAAGAGCCTGTTGAATGGTGGTTTCTCAGCCTTGGCATCACAGAGGAATAATCTCCGAATCCAAGACCTGGACCAAAGCTCTGAGGATGCGGCTCAGGCACCATTAATTTTAAAGTTCTTCAGATGCTTATGGTGTGCATGCAGCCAGAACTGAGGGCAACTGTGAAAGAGGGGAAGTGCATGGGCTCTGGTGTTCGAGAGAACTTGGTTTGAACCCAACTCCGTCACTTACTAGCTGTGTGACCCTAGAAAAGCTACTTCTTTAAGCCTCAGTTTCTTCATTTATAATGTGGGAACAGTACTTTATAGGGATGTATTAGAACTGAGGAGCAGGTGTGTGGCCTTGTGGTTTACATGCTCACACCCCATTCTCATAGTGTCCGCATTCAATCGCCAGCTCTTGCTCCTAACTCCAGCTTCCCATTGACGCAGTGATGATGGCCCAAGTGATTTCAGTTCCTGTCACTCATTTGGAAGAACTGGCTTTGCCGCCAGCTGGGCACTATTTGTGGGTATTTGGGGAGTAAACCAGTGATGGGTTTACTTCAAACACAAACACCATAGAGATGTCGCTCAAATAAAATAAAAAGAAAAAACTGAATGAGATATTGCATATTAGTACTTAGCATAATGCATGGTAAACAGTAAGTGTTTAATAAATATTAGCTATTATCACTTCATTTAAAAGATGGCTTTTTAATTATATAAATTACAAAAGCCACAATATACCAATGCAACTAATATGGCTGCAAATATATAAAACCAATGGGCACAAAGGAGTTTATACTGACATTTTAATCAATTTGAGCAATCAAGTTTATTCTGTTCATGTGACATTCATTATGCTTCTGTTAAGTGCAGTACACTGTGCTAGGTGATGTAGGGGAACAATAAGATAAATTAGATGAGCTAGGAAGATTTTCAATCTGCTTACCTGTCAATATGTTTGTATTATAAATGGTATATTGCTGGAGCAAAGCTCATAGTGAGAGCCACTTCATAGCTGAGTTTCACCTCTACAATTACATTTTGTGATATTAACTCTTAGTCAATGATAGGAGAATCTGCAATTTGAGAAGGTATTGTTTTGCCACAGAAGAGTACGTACACGACTGCATATATAAAACGCTAATTTAAGATAAACAGGTATATGTGTGTCAGTTCATGTCCCAGCTGTTCCTCTTCTAATCCAGCTCTCTGCTATAACCTGGGAAAGCCCTAGAAGATGGCCCAAGCACTTGGGCCCCTGCACCTGCATGGGAGATACATAAGAAGCTCCTGGCTCCAGGCTTTGGATGGCTTAGCTCTGGCCGTTGTGGCCATTTGGGGAGTAGACCAGCAGATGGAAGACCTTTCTCTCTGTCTCTCCTTCTCTCTGTCTGTAGCACTACCTCTCAAATAAATAAATAAAATCTTAAAAAAAAAAAAAAAAAAGGTAAACAGGTAGTAGTATTGCATAAGTGAGCTTTTACCCGTCTCGGTGTCCCAGAGCTTCAGGTATCTGTCATAGGCTGCACTAAGAAACTGTGTTCCTGCGGTGTTGAAGCAGATGTCCCTTACGGCTTTACTGTGACCTAAAGGGAGAGCCAACAGAAACGGCAGTGAATCGAAGTTTTGTACCTTCTCTTCAAACACAAACACCATAGAGAGCAACAGCACTGAACAGCGGTTCCCAAGTCAATCGTGAGTCATGAGCACTGGGCCCCCACTGCCTGATTTACTGACTTAGCATCCGCTGTGTGTGGGCCGAGGAATGTGGGTGTTTTTCCCTTTCAAGAAGCTCCTCCGGTGATTCTGATGCATAATGCTTTGGTAAGAACCAAGGCAAAAGGTATAATTATTTTTTTAAAGTTTGTCATGGCAATCTCTTAAAATGCAGTACATATAACAGATGACTAACTAGCCAGGAATTTACGGGAACATAATAGACCAATTATTGCCAATGAAAGAAATGACTACTGGAAGTTTGGAGGTTCACTCTGAGACAGCTCACCAGGTTGGAAGCGAAAACAAAGTGACTTAACCTCAAGTTCTGGAAATTATAGCCCTTGCCCAGTAACTGTGTATTTCTGTGACCACGCTACCAAATTCCCTAAACTGATTCAGAATCTCAAAGACAAAGTGTTTTTGAAAAGTATAGTATCAGCATCTATTTTGTTTGGTAATAAATTAATTCTAAGGTGCTGATTATACTTTACTAGGAAGTCAATCTTGCCAGGGAATTAACTCTTCTGAAAGTTACTGAGATAAATGAAACATGGCTAAACAAAAGCAGAAACTTTCCTGGCCCTGAGTCACCACCACCAATGCCGTGGCAACCAGGCATTCTTTTTCACAGCAGGAGTCTTGGTCAGAGCTGTTATCCCTTCCCTGTTCTATGGAAAAATGCTCTTCTACTACATGGCAACAGAAGAGGACCAAATCCACTACATCTGATGGAGACATTTTGTTCCCTTGCACCCAGCAAAGAGCCTTCCACAAGTCTTCCCTTAGGCTGCTGTGGCACCTTGGGCAGGATTTACTTACGCACTGAAGTCCTAAACTCATAACTAAGCACTAAGAACAGACTCCCACATGATTCTAAAAGCAGAGCCACTGCAAGCCACACACAGTTTGAATGTGGGCTAGTTAAGTTTGGGGAGAGTAACTCGCCTTCACACAGAACGAGAAAAACCATCAAGCTTTCCCAAAAGCTGCTTGTCTCAACGAGGTCCTCCCTCTGGCCCTCTTCTTCAAGAAGTTCTCTCAATCTTATCCTTCTTGATTGTGACTGCCACCCATCTAATGGCTTATTCAACAGTCTCACCTCCATCTCCCAAAGGCAGTTCTAATACATGAGTCTCAGAGCACATCTTACTCTTACGTTCTCTCTCTGACTGAACGGTCCCATGATACATCCAGTCACCTGGGGGTCACCCTAGATTCCTGCCATACTCTTCTCACTCACATTCCCTAATTAATACCACTGACTTTAACTCTTAATGGTTCCTCTCTTCTCCATCTCTGCTGTTTTGGCTCATCATCGCTATTTAGTCCAGGTCAGTGGAATACAGCAACTGTTTAATGGCTTGTCAGTGTTCTTAGGATACAGTCTAAACTCTTGATTAGTGGCACATAAGGAAGGTCCTCCAAATTCTGATTCCCCTTCAACTATTTTTTCCACTTTCGTCTCTGCCCATCCTACAAACCCCCCACCCCACCGCACCCCCAGTTCTGAAATCTAAGTAACCCCCTGCAGCAGCACACTTTCTCACACCACTTTGGGTTTTGCTTCTGCTTTCTTCACTTCCGACTTCTCTTTGTCTCTGTGGGGAAGCTTAGTCCTCTTTCCAGACCCAGCTCAGAGCTATGAAGACTTTCCTTCACATCAATGTAGCCAATTACTGCCAATAATGTCACTGTACTTTGAAAAGCCTTCCCAAACAGATTTATAGCCAGAAAGAAAAAAAAAAAAACATTACCAATAAATGTTCGCAGACAGCGGCGGTCTCCATAAACCTCCCACAACTGGGGAGAAAAAACACGTGGAAATATCAAATTTAGTAAAAGTCTTTCAATCAATAACAGTTAAATGCTGGCTATGTGTGTGCATAAGTGTGTGTGAGAACAAGGGATTTAAGCATCAAATACCACATGATACTACCAGTTTGTACTGTATTATTTCAAACACACATATGTGCACACAGCTCTCTTTAAAACTTTCATTTTACATCCAAACATCAAAAGGACTTAACTATGGATCAAGTTAATATGAGTGATTTTCATGCTCTTACTGTTTTTTTCCTACATATTTTCTATGATGAAAAGTTACTGCCATGTACATAACGTTTTGATACTGAAAGTGGTTTTTTTTTTTTTTTTTTTTCATTTTACTTTTCTGAAGGAACACATAAAAGCTATGTTAAAATGATGATCTGGGGGACAATGCTGTGGTGTAGCGGTTAAAGCCACCACCTGCAGGGCTGGTATCCCATAGGGGAGCCTATTTGAGTCTCGGCTGCTTTACTTCTGATCCAACTCCATGCTATGGCAGAGAGAAAGCAGTAGAAGATGGCCCAAATTCTTGGGTCCCTGCACCTGCGTGGGAGACCCAGAAGAAGCTCCTGGCTCCTGGCTTCAGACTGGTGCAACTCTGGCCATTGCTGTCATTTGGGAGTGAACCAATGGATGGAAGACCTCTTTCTCTTTCTCTCTCACTTTCTCTCTCTGTGTAACTTTGACTTTCAAATAAATACAATAAATCTTTAAAAAAAAGATTTATTTATTTATTTATTTGAAAGACAGAGTTACAGAGAGAGGTACAGAGAGAGAGGTCTTCCATCCGCTGGTTCACTACCCAGATAGCCGAAATGGCTGGAGCTGCATCGATCCGAAGCCAGGAGCCAGGAGCCAGGAGCCAGGAGCCAGGAGCTTCTTCCAGGTCTCCCACGTGGGTGCAGGGGCCCAAGGACTTGGGCCATCCTCTGCTGCTTTCCCAGGCCATAGCAGGGAGCTGGATTTGAAGAGGAGCAGTCGGGACTCGAATTGGCACCCATATGGGATGCCTGTGCTTCAGGCCAGGGCTTTAACCTGCTGTACCACAGTGCCGGCCCCAATAAATAAATCTTAAAAAAAAAATGATGATCTAGACTAAAATAACAGGTTGTAATTCTCATCATATCTAAAGTGGATTAATACAATAGCTTCAAAACTAGCACTATTCTTGCCTGCCTCCAATCCAATCCTTAATAAAATAATAATGCTAGTCTCTAAAAATAAAAAGCATTTCCTGGCCACTCAGCACCAACAAGATGGTCTCAGTCCCAGTAACAAGCTGGTCAAGGACCTCCAAGACCTGGTCCCTTGTCTGTGGACTGTAATCATTCTTTGTCTCAGATTTTATGCTCTGGCAACCACAAAACTGTTATAGTTTCCAGGATATATCATGCTGATTCATCCCTTTCCCTTGTCTCAAATATACTCCACTCATGTCCCCTTTACTTCACTAAGGCTCCTACTGAGGTATGCTCCCTCTTTGAAATCAGAACAGCATCCACCTGCCTTACATTGATAAAGTACATCATAATGAATTCATCACCCTAAGGCTAGGGACAGTGCCTTAATATTTTTAATCCTTCGCCCACTGCCCACTGTACTTAATAAATGTTTACAGAAATGAGCTCAAGTGAAGTCTATATGTTTTTACTTGGTCAAAGAGAAGATCATAATCTCAACAGCATAAAGTGAAAGGAAACAAAGGCTGCTACTCCAAATTCTATTTTGGGTGATTAGAGACAAATGCCTAAATGGTTGTTCTCAACAAAAGAAGCTGCCTTTCTATATTGTTAATATATATCAATTATTTATAAAAGATAAAACTTTAATGATTCAACTTCCCAAGCCCCAAGAGCACCGCAGGATTGGTATTTATTGAACCATCATAATGATATGGACCTAGAGAACACAAAACAGGTAAGAACTAGCCTTACCAATCTAAGATAGTTCTCAAGGCTTTCATCATGCCCAAGCTGACACGCACTGGCCACTGAATGCTTCTACCACAGACTTCGTAGCCGAATAAAGCTGAGGGTGGAGCTTCCCAAGACCACCAAATGTGGGAGAAGGGCTGGGAGCCTTTCTGCTACTTGATGTCTACTAGTTTTCAGAAAAAAAGGATGAATTTCATTGTCTCTTCTTTACAAATGGGGTTTCTATCACATGTCCTCTCTACCTCAGAAGGTTCTGAGGAACAAATAAACTGCTCCAAACCCCAAACCCCTATTAAAAATGCATTATTAGGGATTAAATATTCATGTGCCTAACACTAAAGTGACTGGCTCACATCCTAATCAATTGTCTAAGCTTTAAAAAGGGTCTAGCCGATCGGACCACAGAGTCATATTTGAAACTACATGTTTGGAAACAGCTCATAAACTGCTGCATTCATAGGGCCTACAAGAAAATAATTAGCCTCTAATTGCCTAACAAACCCAAATTTATTTATAATTAAGCAAACAGAACTAACCAAACTGCTAGATTTGAAGCACTCCTATTTTGTAATAGAAAACTCACCTTAATTTTACAGTCCATGGAGCAAGACAGCAACAAATGGCCAGAGAGAGGAAACAATCTGACTGCACTGACGCCCTATAAAAAGGATCACAGTTACCAGAAACATTCAAATATCAGCTAAAATTAAACACAAGGAAAAGACAGCATATTTTAAACAACCCAAGTTGCTATTCAAAAATCATGCCCCAGAATAACCTCATTAGTATTCCAAGAGCAGGCCTTACTGACACTAAGCTTTTGAAGATATTCTTTTTTAACCTTTCACATTGACTTCCTCACCCAAGGGAATCCTCAGTCAAACAAATTGTTAATCCCTCCCCCCACATTTCTTTTCCTTCATTTGCTTAGTCCCTTTGTTCTTTGCAAAGAGCTGGAAATGATCAGCTGGGACAGTGTAGATGCAGAATATCAATATCATAAGTTCCCATGTATGTTGTTGCTGCATGAGTTCAAGTATCACAAAGTTTATAAACTGGGGAGAATACCATTTGTGGAATGTAACAATCCCAAGAGTTAAGGCAAAATTACTGAAGCTAAGAGGAGACTTGGTGCTAGCACCAGTTCATTACCCACTGACTTGATACCCTAGAGAAAGTAGAACAGGGATTTGTGGGGAAAGGACTGGGCTACAGTAAATGGGCAGGAAACGCCCCCATGAATGCTTATGTCATGGCTAAGACAGATGGCCTTGAAGAACGCGTTAGTCACTTGTGACTGGGATGGATGTGTATCTCCACAGCTTAACTCAGATTTATCTTCAACTTGACTTCTTCACTCTGTCCTAACTTCCCTGCATCTTCACCAGTAATATGAAATTTTCCATATCAACAGCTGAAATTTTATGTTGACTTCACTCTGATAACATTATAGCAAACAGAAACAACCAACTTGCCTACCTTGGTGTGTCCAGACCATATGTGAATCTGTTTTTTGGGAAGATAACACTTCTCAGGTGGCACACTTGACCGTAGATTTACACCAACATCCTGAGGTATGTGAAGGTAGGACCTGCCTTGATAGTCATACATTTCTTTAACTGAAACCAGAAAGCAAAGGAAAGCATGTGAACAAACACAAGCCTGAGCCATGAAATCAACACTCTCAAAAGGGCAACAAATATTTCATTCACAGGGGGCACTGTGAGTATTAGGGTTTAGGTAATAAGACTCTGATGATGTTAAAATCCAAAGTTACCTAGACTTTAGCTGCCTGAAATCATTGCTATCATTATAAGTAGAGGTAGTATTGGAATTCCTAAGTTTACCCAGCAAGGACTAGACCTTTAGATATGATCTATACTTCTTTTACTTAATAGTAAACAGTACAGACTTCACTACAATATAATTATAGCATCGGAAGAAAAGACAACAGTTGGTAAAGAATCAGAAGCAAAACAGGATAAGAAGGAATTTAAAACAAAAAATAACAACTATTCTTTTCCCTTCTTTCCTCTTTCTTGCCATTCTGGTTCCTTTTCATTCCTCTTCCTATTTTCACCACAAGTTTTACAATAAAAATCATTTGTAGGAATTAAATGATAGTATATGTAAGCATTTAGCAGCATGTGAGCACAGTAAAAACTCAATAAATATTGGCTGCTATTATTACGGTTACAAACACCACAGCACTGAAAACTCCTCAGAGTAAAACTAGAGCTAGAGAAACCAAATAAGGCCTCATCAAACCTAAATATTTGATGTCATAAAATGTTAGAATAACTGACACGATCGGTATGGAAAATCAGTGCAGTCTTTGTAGTTTCAGATAACTATCTGACTATATAATTTCCTAAAAATAACCAACTATTAACAAACAAACAGGAACAGTCTAGAATTTCTTTTTTTTTAAAGATTTATTTATTTGAAAGGCAGAATTACAGAGAGAGAGAAAGAGAAAAAGAGAGAGAGAGAGAGAGAGAGAGACAGACTTGCATCTGCTGGTTCACTCCCCAAATGCCTGCAATGCATGGAGCTGCCAGGAGCCTGGAGCTCCTTCCAGGTCTCACACATGGGTGCAGGAGCCCAAAGAAATGGGCCATCTTCTACGGCTTTCCCAGGCCACAGCAGAGAGCTGGATCAGAAGCGGAGCAGCCGGGATTTAACCGGTGCCCATATGGGATGCCAGCACTGCAGGTGGTGGCTTTACCCATTATGCCACAGTGCCAGCCCCTAGAATATTTCTAATTTATTTTGGTGAATATGTATTTGTTTCCACAAGTCAAAATAAGTATAAGTGTCCTAACTGCTAATGTATTTGCATGAAAACAAATTTTACTCTTTAAAAAAAAAACAAACACCTTTTATTATTGATTTACTGGAAAGGCATGTGTGCATACATGCATACACACACACACACACACACAGACACACGAACTTCCCATTTGCTGTTCCACTTCCCTAAATGGTGACAACAGATGGAACTGGGCTAGGGCAAAGCCAGGAGCCCTGAACTCTATCCAGGTCTCTCATGTGGATGGCAGGGATCCAACTACTTGAGTCATCACCTGCTGCCTTCCAGGGTGTGTGTTACTAGGAAGCTGGAATTGGGAGCAAAGCCAGGACTTAATCCCAGGCACTTGGATATGGCATGTGGCTGTACCAAGCAGCAGCTTAACCACTGTGCCAAATGCCTGCCCCCAATTTACTCTTTTTTTTTTTTTTTTGACAGGCAGAGTGGACAGTGAGAGAGAGACAGAGAGAAAGTTCTTCCCTTGCCGTTGTTTCACCCTCCAATGGCCGCCGCGGCCGGCGTACCGTGCTGATCCGATGGCAGGAGCCAGGTGCTTCTCCTGGTCTCCCATGGGGTGCAGGGCCCAAGCACTTGGGCCATCCTCCACTGCACTCCCGGGCCACAGCAGAGAGCTGGCCTGGAAGAGGGGCAACCGGGACAGAATCCGGCGCCCCAACCGGGACTAGAACCCGGTGTGCCGGCGCCGCTAGGCGGAGGATTAGCCTAGTGAGCCGCGGCGCCGGCTTCCAATTTACTCTTATATAGTATAATTCTGTAACAGTTATAAACTGTGAATATATTTGAATATTTGGTTTGCATTAAAAACAGTTCAAATGACTTGGTCACTATTAATACACCGAAAGAGTCCATTTTATCTCAGGAAGGAAGAGACTGGATCATTCAAGTTTCTTTATCTATCATTTTTTAGAATCCATTAATACGTAACAAAATTACCTCCAGCTATCACTACTCATGCCATTTTCTCTCCCTTCTTATACACTACACAGACGACTCTGCTCTGCTGTCTTTGGGATGTAAGTTGTCCAATACTATTATTCTTAGTATAATGATTTTACAGCAGCTGATAGCAAGGGCAGCTGATATGACACGAAGAGAGAACAGAATAAATATGAGCGTTTCCATGAAAACGAAGGAAGGTGAAAATGTATTACCATGTAAAATTGTCTTCTCCTCCCCAGGTTTCTCATCTTCCAGTTTGCCTTTTTTCTGCCTCTTTGCTGTGATTTCATCCAGCTCTTTTTGTTCTTCCTAAGGTAATTAAGGAGTGAACTTTAAATGAATGTCTGAGAACTCCATCATGCCCTGAGTTGGTTATAAATTCTTTATAATGAGGCCCACAGTTGTGTGAAGCAATAGCTGCAAGGTATCTCCCAGGGTAACAGCCTCAACCCTTCTATAAGCAGAGATGGATTACCTCTGCCGCGGCTTACAAACGGAGCTAAACACATAAAGGATACCAGACCCTTCTGGAAACAAATTTAACACATTCTGCTAATTATGCAAAGGAAAAGACAAGGCAAGCAGAAAATCTGGTACCAGAAAGGAAACTGAATTTTAGTAGCCAATGTTGTTCTTCAGTAAGTGGATTTTACTTGCTTATAAGGATAGAAGCAAAGTCTGAAGATTTTGTGACACAAATTTTTTTGAAGATGCAAAGAAAAGATGGGTTAGTATTAAGTCTCTATTTATGTCAAAAGATGATATTTAATAAATAAAGTGGCATATGCATATTATTAAGAGATATGGATGTGAGTCACAGCTAGAATAGAAGCCTCATGAGGATAGTATTTTCATCATCTTGTCCACTGCCTCATCCCTGGAACGTAGACTACTTGGCTCAAAGAGAGCAGGATTATGGAGGTGGGAAAGGGGAGGTGGACCTCAGTGATTTTACTTTACAAACTTCACAGTACTATTTTTAAAAATAATACGTATAGATACAACTTGGAAAAAATTTTAAATTAATTAACAAATAAACTCACCATCAATTTTAGTGTAGGAGAAAGGCTGATTCTACAGTCACTACCCGAATATCTGATACTACAAGAGCAGCTATCATGGCAGCTTAAGAATGTTACTGAGGTAAGTTTCATTAAATCATTTAATATTCTATTTTAATGAAAAAAGTACCAAAGAAAATAAATCAAAAAAGATAAATAAGATTCCAAAGGAAAACAAAGAATGTTACTATATTTTCTCAATATACCAGGGCAAAGAAATTTGGTTCTCTAAGGTTTACTATTGTAGATATCCTTCATAGAGACACAGCATATACCTGAATTGACAATGAAAAATATCAAAGCTTACTTCTGAAGGTTTGGCTACATCTTTTTCATCCACATATTTTGCCCACGGTCCCAAGAAACCATCAATATTAGATGCATCATTTTCTTTGAACTTTTTCCTCTTTTCTGTTTTCTTCTGACCAGTTTCAAACACAGTTAAACCTATGTCAACAACAAAAGACAGCACAAATGTGTACATTTTCTACAGAATATCAGCATAGTTTTATTTTATATGCTTAAAGAAAGGTTGACTGTTCAAGTGACCAAAGATTTATTTAAAAAATTAAAACAAAATCTATAAAAGTCTGCAACACAGTCCATCTCATGCTATCAAAAAAGGGATTCAAGTTCTGAGAGAAGCTTTCCTCCACTGCAAAATTACACACTCTAAAAACGTAATAAAAGATGTGTAATCCTAGAATAGTACATGCACCTTTTAATGAATCAAAAAAAAACTGTATCAATAGATTTTTACCATTGTTTGAAAGAAACCCAAAAACTCAATATTGTTAAATAATGATAAAGCTACCCTTGGAAGCAAGAATAAACTGTAATTCATCATTTAAAAACTAAATTACACTTCACTAGTAAAGCAACTATATAAATTAAAGATGGTTTTACAAGAATATGGTATTTGTTCCAAGGGACGTTAATTTAAACTTGACCTCTAGTACAGTAATTTTAACAGCTGAAAAGAAAACAATGAGGAGGATATTTCTGGTTCACATTGTGATTTGGTCAGGAGGTGGTATACTATGTACAGTCACTAACATTGGTCAACAAAAGGTTTATAAGAGACATGGTTACAAGTGAACTAACAATTTTGCTACATACAGATGTGCTTTCCAGTGGCAACTTAAAAAAAAAGTATACCTATATAATTGAAGTTAGTTTCCTTTAGGCAATGTGTTACAACAAAAGCTCATTAAAATTCTATTTTATAATCTAGCTCATACACAGAAAGCAGCTTGATTATATAGGGTCTACTGTGAAGCCAGCACATTTTTTAAATGGCATTTCATGGATTTTATGTGACAAGTTAGCACTTAAGAGTATGCTGCTTCATCTTGTTATAGTAAGCACAAAATGAACAGAAACACAAGCATCTTTTTTACAACACGTATTCAAACACGGCATTCAAAGCAACTCTTCAAAGGCCATCTTTAGAGACCCACAAAGAAAATTTTCAGCTTGATAACAGTATTCAGAAATCAACTGTCAAAATTTACCATACCTTAGTTATAATATTTGGATGACCTCCATAGGGCTGGCAAAATGTCAAGCACTCAAAATAATCCAGAGAGATATGGACCAATATTTTCACTGTAAGGTTGCACAGTTATTGTGCGGCAAAAACAAGCTCTAAACTATGTGTAAACTATATTGCTCTAAACTTATCTCTATTGTCTCAATGAAAAAAAAATCAATGGGTGGGTATTTAGTCTAGTATTTACGATGCTGGCCAGGATGTCTGCATTCCATATCGGAGTGCTTGGGTTCAAAACTCAGCTCTGGCTCCTGACTCCAGCTTCCTGATAATGCAGCCCCTGGGAGGCAGTGGTGATTGCTCAAGTAATCGAGTTCCTGCTGCCCATGTGGGAGACATGGGAACTGACTTCCCAGCTCCTGATGTTGGCTTTCCCAGTCCCTGCTGCTGCAGGCATTGGGGAGTAAACCTGGGGATGGGAGCGCTCTCATTTCCTCTCTTATGCTCCTGCTCTCTTCCCCACCTCTGTCCCTCTCTCTCAAATAATTAAAACCAAAACTAAATCAAGAGCTAACTAGGTTTTTCCTACTATTACTATAGAACACTAATTATAGGCATGTAAGCAGTTGATGTTAAATATTTCCAATAAATTACCTTGATTTTTTTCAGCTTCTTCTACAGAACCAATATATTTGGCAGACACTTGGTGGTTATCTAATGAAGGGTCCAGTGCATAACCTGAAAGGAAAAGTGTGCAAATTATAAACTCCATTTTGCTAATCACAACTCATTTTATTAACACTCACTTCACATTTTTCTTCCCAGATGTCCAAAATGGATTTTTAATTTAGGACTAATCCTTCTTTCCTGAGCTCTGTTTCTATTTAAAATAACTAACCCAAATCTCAGGCTGGACCATGACTCAGCAGAATAAGAAGTTACCTTGTAGGATGAACCTGGCACACTGACATTACAATACCAACAATCTCTCTGGCAGAGATATCAAACTTTAGTTTTAAATAGTCTGAGAGCTTAAAAATACATGTACATTATACAGACATTTAGAAACCATTTCCTTTCTCTTTTTGGCAATGGATATTACAGGGCTAAATTTATCAAATTATATAAACTAAAGAAAGAAATAGGGTTAGAAGAATTACACAAGGGGCTGGCGTTGTGGCGCAGCAGGTTAAAGCCCTGGCCTACAGCACTGGCATTCTGTAGGGGCACTGGTTCAAATCCTGGCTGCTCCACTTCTGATCCAACTCCCTGCTAATGCACCTGGGAAAGCAGCAGAGAATGCTCCTAGTGCTTGGGCCCCTGCACCCACAAGGGAGATCCTGAAGAAACTCCTGGTTCCTGGCTTCGGCCTGGCCCAGCCCTGGTCATCATGGCCATTTGGGGAGTGAACCAGTGGATGGAAGATTTCTCTCTGTCTCTAGCTCTCTGTAATTCTGCCTTTCAAACAAATAAAATAAATCTTTTTTAAAAATGACACAAAATGTAGCAATTATTTAGAAAATACGATTCTCAGCAGGGAGAGTTTTACTTCTCAATCTTAAAATAATGTTTTTGTGCTTAATAAATCATTCTTTCTATTTCCTTGTTAAGTGAAGTAAGGATATCTACAAGCATACAAATACCATCCTTCAACTGGTTATAAAGATCTACCTACAGAAAAATCTTTTGCTGTCTCCCAACACAAGTCATTATTTTTTTTTTACAAATAAGAGATATTTAGATATTAGATAAATGTGAAGCCAGGAGCCAGGAGCTTCTTCTGTGTCTCCCATGCTGGTGCAGGGGGCCTAAGCACTTGGGCCATCTTACACTGCTTTTGCCATTAGCAGAGCTGGATTAGAAAAGGAGCAGCCAGGACACAAACTGGTACCCATATGGGATGTAGGCACTGCAGGTGGAAGTTTAGTTTACTATGCTACAGTACTGGCCAATAAATGTGGTCTTTAGTGGTGCTGCAGTTTGGTTATTAGTTTTGGTGACCCCAAAGGCTGATGGAGTAAAGGCGTGGCCCCAGGGTGGTGCTATTAGGGGAGAGTGGAGACTTGATCCAGTTAAGCTGCTTAAGAGAAGGGCCTGGTAGGAGGTCCTGAGGTCACTGCAGGTGTGCTCTGGGAAGGTCACTGTCCCAAGAGAGTTGGTTTAAAAGCCATGATGAGTCAGCTGCACGCTGTTGTGATTTTTCCTTGGCACTTGTTTGACCATCCAGCACCCTCCTCAGATGCCACACAAAGGGGCTGGCTGTGCTGCATCCAACTGTGAACTTCCAAAACCATCAGTTGAAACAAACCTTTTCTCACAAGTGACTTCTCTCAGGTGTTCATTATGGTGATAAGATGCTGACTAATACAAATGGTCTATGGGAACTTAAGGAAAGAAAATCAGTCTGAATTAACCAAATCAGTTTTTCTTTAAGTGAGTATGCTAGTACAATAAATGTCTGGTATAACCAGTTTTAATAATAATCCAGGATACTCATGAAAGAGAGCTTGAACACTGATCAGTCTATGGCCTACAGCTCATAAGAACAATCATGAAATAATAAAAACTACTGCCCATTTCTTAAAGGGCACATCCCAGTAGATATAGTTAGCATTTTTATTTTTCAGCTAAAGATTCAAGAGTGATTCTTTTGTGGATCAGAAAATGACTTGTCATAAAATGTACTTCTCAAACAAGCTTAGAATGTAAGTGCTCAACTCACCCTTGAGACATGCTAGAATAGAACTAACCACCTGGCTATTAGCTCATTTGCATATTCCTTTTTTCCCCATAATTAAAATTTGTTCTTAGCCAGAGAGAGTTTGATGGCAGAAAGGCAGCTTTAGGATAAAATCTCTGAAATCACAGGTTCAAATCTCATGAGTTATTTTATCTTTCATTTCTTTGATTACAGAATAGTGTTCTGCACATGTTTTTTTTTTTTTTTTTTGAGATTTTTATACGGCTCTGATAAAATTCAGACCAACATACCCTGAATTAAAAATTCCCACTTCAACTATAAAAACTTACCTAGAATGCAAATTCTACATTGAAAGGAAAATTATGTCTGTAGACATGGCAAAGCCCGATGTGCTGGAGGGCTGGAGGAGGAGATAGGGAGAAGAAGCACCCCTGGTCCTTGCAGTCTTGGGGCAAGCACTGGTCCCTGACTCATCTGGTCATCATCTTGTTCCACCTGTCTCACTTTCTATGTGGAAAAATCTTTTGCTGTCTCCCAACACAAGTCACTATTTTCTTTTTACAAATAAGAGATATTTAGCCATATATCTTACTACGAATCAGCCAGTGATAAAACCAGGCCCAACTCAGAATTTCAGTCTCATTAGTTTTCTAATATTCTGTATCTCAAATAAAAAAAAGTGCATTTTAGTTTTTAAATATTTTGAACCTATATTTCCAAAGCTTATTTTCCATTTTATGTTTTTGATGTCTATTTTCTTCCTTTGGGTGGTCTACTTGAAAGGGTTATGACATCAAGTTTATTATTATTACTATTGTTAATCCTAATATTCCAAGAGGTAAAAGAGGCTATAAATGATTTGTAAAGGAATGCTCTTGAATATATGAAAGATCTTCAACCTTATCAGTAGTAAAAAAAATCAAGATTCAAATAAAAAGGTAATATTTTCATAATAAAAAAGAAGAAACACAATCACAGGGATCTTGGGTAAAAAGAAATAGATCTTTTATACATGGTGGTGGCAGAATAAGCCCGGAGAATTTTTTTATAAAGTAATTTGGTAATATATAACAACACTTTTAAAACACTTTTACTCTTTGACCTACTTTTGGGGATTCATTTTAGAAAATAATTTTTGGGTCAGCACTGTGGCATAGTAGGCTAAGCCTCTGCCTGCAGTGCTAGCTTTCCACATGGGTGCTGGTTAGAGTCCCGGCTGCTCCACTTCCAATCCAGCTCCCTGCTAATGCGCTTGGGAAAGCAGCTGAAGATGGCACAAGTCCTTGGGACCCTGCACTCACGTGAGAGACCCAGATGAAGCTCACAGCTCCTGGCTTTGGCTGGGCCCAGTTCTAACCACTGCAGCCATTTGGGGAGTGAACCAGCAGGTAGAAGATTCTCTCTCTCTCTCTCTCTCTCTCTCCTGCCTCTGCCTCTCCTTCTCTTTAACTCTGACTTTAAAAAATAAAAAAATAAATTGTTGATGCAATAAAGGTCACTAGTTTAGATTTATGTGGGATCCCCTTTACAAGCAATGGGTACAAGGCATTTGTAAACATTTTATTGGACTGCAAGTGTCATTAAACCTTTTTCTTTAAAGATTTATTTATTTTATTTGAAAGGCAGAACTACAGAGAAAGGGAGAAACAGAGAGAAACAGAGAAAGAGAAAGACAGAGATGTGAGAGACAGAACTCTGATCTGCTGGTTCACTCCCCAAATGGCAGCAATGTCCTGGCTCAGGCCAAATTCAGGAGCCATGAGCTTAGCCTGGGTTTCCCATGTGGGTAGCAGAGGCTTGAGTCCTTGGCCATCTTCTGTTGCTTTCCCAGGGGCTTTAGTAGGGAGCCAAATAGGAACTGGAGCAGGCAGGATTCCAGCCCACTCCCATATAGGAGCCAGCATCACAGGTAAGGCTTAACCTGCTACTTCACTGAACTCTCTTGGGTGATTTTAGTGGTAGAGTCTTAGCTATGAGTTTTGGAACACTGTTAGTCAATTATAACTTTGTCATGGTGAAATATAAGGGGAATTCAAAAAGTTCATGAAAAATAGAATTGAAAGGTAAGTTTACTTTGGTGCAAAAATTTTTGAAATTCATGCAGTTTTTCATAATATGCATTTTTCCATAAACTTTCTGAAGACTCCTCACATGGATTTCAAATTTTTTCCCATCAAAATAAACTTGTCTTTTAATTACATTTTATACAAACTTTCCGAAGTACTACTGTATGATCTATTATGATAATTATTTTTGCAACCACTTTCTATGCACATTAACTTTAAACAATCTCACGATTTATAGTATGTATTTTACACAATGAATTTTGATTATTCTGTTTCCTGATTCCCCTTAGTGATCAAAAGAAAACATTTCAGAGATTGGATTTGAGAAACAGAGTAAAGTTAACTAGTATAGAGGAAGATTAAAAAAAAAGTACTTTCATCACTATTCTTTCATTTACCAATTTTAATAGCATATAATGGACATTCGATAACAAGTTGTTCATCACCAAGTACAACAAAGAACTTTCTGTGTTTAAGATCACAGTATTTCCAACACTTAGCAATCACAGTGGATTTAAGATGACAGCTAAAAATACTCATTCATCTTCTCATTTGTCTAACTATTTCTAGATTATATTACTTTCTAAAAGCCAGAACATACACACACAACTCACACTTTTAGTAAAGCCAAACTTGAAACTGTTTAAATCTCATCACCTTACCATATGTGGCAAAAGTTCTTCTCTGCTGTTCAAACATGAAGTCATTGATGTGAGCTGGTTCAGCATATCCAGAAAGCATATTTCTGGGGGCAGCCATTTGCTGAGTTCTAAAGGGATTTTCTGGTCCAAACTACAAAGTTAAAAGGAAAAAAAATATATAAGTTCTGAGTATATGAAAGCCAGAATTACTGAAATCACGGTACAATATATTTTCAATTCTAAATCATCAGGGCCCGACTAACCTATCTGGGAATGCGCTGGTGTCACAGGTTCAGTGTGACTGGTCAATGGCTGAGTGGCACTGTCTGTCAGCCTCTGGGACAGAAGAAGACGAGTCCAGCCCACCCAACTGTGTATGTGGTTCTTTCTTTCAAGAGCTCACTAGCTACACACGGTTATTATGCTACTCCCTATCACCACAGGAAATTCCACTTGACAGTGTTATTTTAGACAAATGAAAATTATTATAATTTCACCTAAGCAAAGATTTGTGGGGTGTTGGGTGACTTTTATATCAATAAAGATTCCAAAATATAACGCTTAAAAATACATGCTTTGCTTTCCACTCCATTATGAGGAACTAAGAATTCTCAGTGTTTTCCATGGTGCCTGGCATATGGAAGGCACTGCTGAAGGAAAGAGTCATCAGCCACCCAGTGGGGCAGAGGAAGGGAAGAGAGACAGCAGGAAAGAAGGGCCTGGAAACATCCCCTGGAAAAGACACTCCAGGTACAGTAACACTTCTCCACTCTGAAAAGTTACACTATGGAAGTCTTCCACAAAATAATGTCCTTATTATATGTTTCTTTATAATGCTTTGGGTTTCTAGAGTGACCTTTCAAAAGTTATTTCATTTGATCTGTACAAAATTCTTGGCACATTAAAGAAGTATTCTTTTCATGTTACAGATGAAGAAAAAAGCCAAAGAAGATGTATTTTACCTGAGGGTCAAAAGTTTTATTAATTAGAATCAGGGTTAGAACCTACCCTACTTAAGCTATTATTACATCATAACATTATTTAAATGCACAATCATAGCCTCTAACTGTAAAAAAAAAAAAGGGTAAAATACTAGAATATATTGCATCAAGGGTCATTAATTTAATGTTGATATTTTAAAAGGTACTAGGAATATCCAATACTTTATTTGTTTATTTTTACATAAAGAATAAAATGAGTTTCCTACTTTGGAAAGAATAGAAGGATTTTTTTACTGCAAAGTCTGGAAGAGCTACTGCTATGATGAAATATTTGACGATAGAACCCTGTAGGTCACTTCCATCAGAAACCGTCTTTTCCTGCAATACGTTTCCAGAGCACAAATATAATTACTGATCTCCCTGAACCAGTATGCTACTTCTTAGAGAGCAACATGATACTATACTACATCCAAAAACCTAAATATGACATGAAATGCTTTATGTTATTCTTGTATTAGAAAAAAATAAGATTTCCTCCATATTGACAAGATTCTTATATATTGACAGCTTCCATTTCTATGTTTAAAAAGGTTCAATTCAATTCCTATTTATCCTAAATTATAAAGATCATATAAGACTTTATAGTCTACACTAGACCTTCCTGTTTATGCGAATGAGTAGAAACATAGAGGGAAAAAATCTAATTGCTCAATGTTGGATGCTGCAGTCAACTTCATTCTATCATGAGTTTTTTTTTTTTTTTTTTAATCCAAGACAGGAACAGCTCCAATATTAAACACAATAATATAATTTAAAAGCATCCTAGGTGCTCTACCTGCTACAATCAGCTATAATCCATAAAGCAGTAGCTGACATTTCTAAGGGACGGGGAAATCTAAAATGATAAAAAAAAAAAAATCCCCATTGCCCTTATTGCTACTCCTATCACATACAATAAATTACCAACCATTGTGCTTATAGGTAATCTTTTGTTTAAAAAAACACATAACACAATTTCCATGGTTTCATTTTAGAGAACAATTCTTTTATAGGTCATAAATAGATATTAAACTAGTTCTATTCTATTATTTATTTGAAAGGTAGAAAAAACAGAGATCTTCCATCTGCCAGTTCACACCACAAATGCTCACCACGTCCAGGGACTGGGCCAGGCTGAAGCCAGGAGCCTAGAACTCATTTCCCACATGGGTCTCCCACATGGGTGACAGGGTCTCACATACTTCAGCCAAGTACTTGAGCCTCCCAGAATGCACATCAGCAGAAAGCTGGACTGCAAACAAGGTCAGGACCCAAACAAGGGACCACAATATAGGATGTGCACATCTTTTTTTGTTCAAGATTTATTTCTTTATTTGAAAGGCAGAGTTACAGAGAGACAGACAGACAGATCTTCCATCCACTGGTTCACTCCCTAAATGGCCACAATGGCTGGAGCTGGGCCTACAAAGCCAGGAGCCAGAAGGTTCTTCTGGATCTCCTACATTGGTGCAGGGGCCCAAGCACTTGGGCCATCCTCTGCTGCTTTCCCAGGCCATGAGCAGAGAGCTGGATTGGAAGTGGAACAGCTGGGACTCAAACTGACACCCATATGGGATGCTGGTGTTGCAGGCAGTGGCTTTACCTGCTATGCCACAGCACCGGCCCCAGAATGTGCACATCTTTTTTTTTTTTCTTATTTATTTTTTTAGGTGAACAAATTTCATGTATTTCATATATACAGATTTAGGAACATAGTGATACTTCCTACCCTACCCTCCCTCCTGCCCATGCTCTCATCCCCCCCTTCCTTTCTTACTCTTTTAATTTTTACAACAATTTACTTTCAGTTTATTTTATACTCATAAGATCAAACCTACACTAAGTAAAGAATTCAACAAACAGTAATAAGACAAAAACACTGTTTCTCAACAGTAGAGACAATAGCTGTAAACAATAATCGAATCTCAAAATGTCTATTTTGCTCATATACATTACCTTTTTTTTGTACTCAGTTATCACAAATGAGGGAAAACATGGTATTTGTCTTTTTAGGACTTGCTTATATGGTATATATGGTTTCCACATCTTAACCACTGCACCAAATGCCTGCCCTACCAGTTGTATTCTTTAAAGAAACATTCTAAGGGTTAAAGAACCATGATTTCTTTTTTTTTTTTCCAAAGATTTATTTATTTGAAAGTTAGAACTAGAGAGAGTAAAAGAGACAGAGATCTTCCATCCACTGGATCAGAGTGATGAAGCCAGGACTTAAATTTGCACCCAAATGAGATATTGGCGTTGCGGGCAATGGCTTAACCCATTATGCCACAACAGGGGCTCAGGACCATGATTTCTATACAAATACAAAACCTATATTAAAACTAAGTCTGTTTTACATATGGTGCTATTCCTAAAGCAACCTTAAAATTTAAATGTGCTTGTCTTAATGAAGATTTAAGCTGAGACAACGAAATCTCTCTGTGATACAGGAAACTGGGTGGGAGGAGGGCCCATCTGTACTTCAGGCTTGCTTTCACTGCCTGGTTCCTGGCAGCTATTGCAGCTGATCAAAGACATTACATGTCAACAGAGGAAACCAGAGAATGCTACTCAGCAGGTCTCAGCTCTTCCAATCACTCAAAAATATCTCCTAGATGTTCCTGGTCCCAGTGAATACACAGCTCTCTTAATTTGGGAATATCAAAAAGCAAAACAAGGCAAGGCATAAACAATATACAAAACTAATCCCTAAATAATTCCTTTCAAGTTTTGGTAGTCAATTAATTTTGAGAGTAAATTTGTATTCAAGTAATTTTTAAAAAATTTTGATAATATGTAAGTAAACCTATAAATATATAATATATCCACATACATATAAGTGAATATATAATATATTCAAGTTAATTACTTATGAATATTTAACAGTTTTTAGTCAAACAATATTAGAACTCCATTGTCAATTACAACTCTAATATCCCTGTAGAAAACACACATATTTAGAGGCAAAATGTTTGCAAATCAGATATCTGATTATATTTACTTATCATAATAATTATATCCAAATTATATAAAGAACTCAACTCAATTGCAACAAATAACTGAATAAAAAATTCAAGGCAAAGGATCTGAATAGACATTTCTCAAAAGACATACAAATGGTCAATAGATAATATGGAAAAATGCTTAGCTTCACTAATCATCAGTAAAATAAAAATAAAAATCCCAATAATATATCACATTCCATCTCAGATTGGCTACTATCAAAAAAAGGAAAGATAAGTTTCAGCAAGGATGTGAAGAAAGGGAAACTGCATACTGTTTTTTTTTGACAGGCAGAGTGGACAGTGAGAGAGAGACAGAGAGAGAGAAAGGTCTTCCTTTTGCCGTTGGTTCACCCTCCAATGGCCGCCACGGCTGGTGCATCGCACTGATCCGAAGGCCGGAGCCAGGTGCTCTTCCTGGTCTCCCATGCAGGTGCAGGGCCCAAGCACTTGGGCCATCCTCCACTGCACTCCTGGGCCATAGCAGAGAGCTGGCCTGGAAGAGGGGCAACCGGGACAGAATCCGGCGCCCCAACTGGGACTAGAACCCAGTGTGCTGGCACCGCAAGGCGGAGGATTAGCCTATTGAGCCATGGCGCCGGCCGGGAAACTGCATACTGTTAGTGGAAATATAAATTAGCACTGCTACTATGGAAAACAAGGTTCCTAGAAAATTAAAAATAGAACCAATGTATGATCCAGCAATCCCACCACTGGGTAAATGTCCACAGGAAATGAAATCAGTATATCAAAGTTATCTGCACTACCATCATGTTCATTGTAGCATTATTCACAAGAATCAAGATATGCAATCAACTTAAGTTGTTTCAACAAATGTATAGATTAAGGGGCCGGCGCTGTGGTAAAGCCAACGCCTGCAGCACCGACATCCCATATGGGAGCCAGTTCAAGTCCAGGCTACTCCACTTCTGATCCAGCACTCTGCTATGGCCTGGAAAAGCAGTGGAAGATGGCCCAAGTCTTTGGGCCCCTGTGCCCATGTGGGAGACCTGCAAGAAGCTCCTGGTTCCTGGCTTTGGATTGGCACAGCTCCAGTCCTTGTGGCCAACTGGGGAGTGAACCAGCAGATGGAAGACCTCTGTCTCTCCCTGCCTCTCTTTCTCTCTCTGTGTAACTCTGACTTTCAAATAAATAAATAAAATCTTAAAAAAAAAAGCAAATGTATAGATTGAAAAAAAAATCTGTGTGTGTGTGTGTATGTGTGTGTTTGTGTGTAAAATGTACGGTGGGGCTGGTGCTGAGGCACAGCAGGTGAAGCTGCTGCCTGTAGCGCTGACATCACTTATGGGCACTGGTTCGAGTTTTGGCTCCTCCCATTCTGAACCAGCTCCCTGCTAATGTGCCTGGGAAAGCAGCAGTAGATGGCATAATCCGCTGGACCCCTGCATGGGAGACCTGGAAGAAGTTCCTGGCTCCTAGCTTCAGCCTGGTCCTGGTCTGGTCATTGTGGTTATTAGGGGAACGAACCAGCAGATGTTCTTTCTCCCCTTCTTTCTCTGTAATTCTGTCTTTCAAATAAAAGTTGAACTTGACACAGGAAATAGAAGGGTGATTACTAGCAGGTAGGGGGTGTAGGTGTAGGTGATGTTGGTTAAAGGATATGACCTTACTATTGGATAGGGGACACACATTCTAGAGACCTACTGTACAACACAGAGGCTACAACTAATAATATCTGAGTACTGTATTCTTTTTTTAAAAATTAGAAAAAATTATTCGAAAGGCAGAGAGACAGAAAGAGAAAGCACACGTGCAAGAGCATATTGAGTGCTTTTTCATCCACTGGTTCACTCCCCAAATGCCCACAAAGACCAGAGCTGGGCCTAGGCCAAAGCCAGAAGCCAGGGACTCAATTCAGACCCCTCTTTGTGGGCAGAAGGAACACCATTATTTGAGCTGTCACTAAATCCTCCCAGGGTCTACATCAGTGAGAAGCTGGAAGAGAAGCCGGAGCCAGGAACTGAACCCAGGAACTCTGAATGGGCTACAGGGATCTTAATTGGCAGGCCAAATGTCTGCCCCCACATACTATATTCCTCAAAATCATAGAAACTAGATTTTAAATAGCCTCTCAAAAAAGTAAGTGTGTGAGGTAATGCATATGTTAACTAGCTCAATTTAACCATTTCAAATGTATAGGTATTAAATACATGTTCTGCATGACATATACAATTTTTATTTGTCAAGTTAAGACTATAACTTTAACAATTGCACATGTAAGTATTATTTCAGATCACTAAACTCAAAGAATATATGATGTTCCTGAGGAAGGGAGGTTAAGTATCCTCAGAGCTTTCAACTGAGAAAGGGAGGGATTTAATTACAGAGTAGAGATACAAGCATTTTTAATTTATGAAGATGTTGGTTGATAACTGAGAGAAATTTGGTATTTTAAGGCAGTGGTTTTCAGAGGCCTTCAGGAGACAGAATATGTGAAAGTCAGTATCTTAATAGTGCAGCTGAACATCATAAGAATTAAGAAAATTTATACTAGTGAAAATATACTGCATAAAATCATAACCACAATTTCACATATGGGAAATAAATCCAAAGTACTGGTGTAAGAATATACTTCCATTGTTGGAAAAATTTTCATTAACATTTATTGCAGTCATCAATGTTAAATTTATAAACACATTTTAAGGTGAGGAAAACATATTAATTCTTTTCTATAAATGAGGAAAAGATTACCACCATTCAATTTTATTGATGGAATACTTTCAGCTTAAAAGACAGCACAATTTAAATATCATTGGATAAGAAAATTTCACTGGTGTCGGCCCTTTGGCCTTGGGTCTCAGTTTCCTCATCTGTAAACTAAAGGGTCTGGGCTTTATGATTATAAAACTTCATTCTAGCATTCATATTTACAGCAGCCCTTACAGGCAGATTTCACATAACTGGTAGTTCTTTTCTCTTAAACTATATTTTTTTCTATTCCTAAAAGTACTATTATTTTAAAGTATCTGAAATTCTTACCAAGACTATGGGTTTTAGATGTGTCTAGAGAACCTAATAAATACATTTATCTCTGAGAAAATTCAATTGAGTGAAATGAAGATCATTAGATTGAAACAGTGTCTTCAGCTTATGTTTTCTAGCTTTACCCAAAATTTGAGAAAACTTATTGAACAACTAGGTAAAATATGTAGGAAAAGTCCCTGGTTAGGAGGGAGAAATAGTATCTAATAAGATAAGCAATTTAGTTAATTTTCAGAACCAGCAAATTCAAAGGCATAGGCGTATACCCTGCAAACTTCACACTCTTCAAACTGGTCTTCCAGTTATAGAGAGGATTAAGAGTGATTTGAACCCAGGGCCAGTGCTGTGATGCAGCAGGGCTTAAACCATTGCTTATGATGATGGTATCCCATACTGACGTGCCGGTTCCAGTCCCAGCTATTCTGCTTCCAATTCAGCTCCCTGCCAATGTGCCTAGAAAAGCAGAGGATGATGGTTCAAATACTTGGGCCTCTGCCACCCACTTGGGAGACGGGAATGGAATTCCTGGCTCTTGGCTGGGGCCTGGCCCAGCCCCAGCTGATGTGGCCATTTGGTGCATGAACCAGCAGATAAAGATCTCTGTCTCTGTTTCTGTCACTCTGCCTTTCAAATAATTTACAAATAAAAATCTAAAAACAACAAAAAAAAGGTCTAGACTCGTATCTCCAACTACGCACTTTCTGGAATACAACATGGGACTGAGTTTCCTCACTGTAAAATAGAGGGGGGAGCCAGTGCTGTGGCTTAGCGGGTAAAGCTATGACCTGCAGTGCTGGCATCCCATATGTGCGCTGGTTTGAGTCCCGGCTGCTCCTCTTCCAGTCCAGATCTCTGCTATGTTCTGGGAAAACAGTAAAAGATGGCCCAAGTGCTTGGGCCGTTGCATTCTCATGGGAGACCTGGAGGAAGCTCCTGGCTCCTGGCTTCAGACTGGCCCAGCTCTGGCCGTTGTGGCCATTTGGAGAGTGAACCAGTGCATGGAAGACCTCTCTCTCTCTCTGTCTCTGCCTCTGGTAATTTCGCCTTTCAAATAAATAAATATATATATATAAATACATATATATATATCTCTTTAAAAAAATAGAGGTAAAAGACTACTTACTTCACAGGTTGTAGTGCAGACTAAAGGAGAAATGGCATGAAAATCCCTAAGCCTCGTCCCCGGCGTACAGTAGGCAAGGGTAGTTTTATTTCTTTAGTCTCTATCTCTGTTCTTTTCCATTATGTAGATGCTTACCAAATAAACCTTCCGAAAACTTCAGCTTTGATTATGCCACTCTTGCACTTAAGAACCTCAGAACTCTATTTATTATCTATCAAATCAAGACCTCCAAAGCTCTGTACAACATCACACAAAGTACCACACAGGCCTTCCTTCTCTACTCTCCTATACTGATAATGACTAAGGTATTCCGGTTCTTTAGATCTTTTCTGATTAGGCTCAAACTCTTCCCGTCTGCTTGAAATCTTTCCTCTTAAAAGCCCACTTAGCCACTAATGCCGATGATATTAATGCACATAACAGTAAGGACTACCATTTATTAAACGTCAACTGATAGTTTCCTAACCACATCATACATTTCCTTATTTATCCTTGTAACTCACTACAAGTAAAATGAATCTTCATCTTACCTATGAGAAAACTAAAGACCATTGAAATCACACGAGCACTAATCAGTAGTCTGTTTAACTCCATAGCTCATGTTCTTAACCTGGATTGTATCAACCATGTCAAAGAACACGTTTTTTCATGGAATCTTTTTTTTTAACCTTTACAATCAGATGCAGTTGCTCCATAAACCTGAATAATACTTTAGAGCTTTTTCAGAAAATACTTGTCTCTATCTTTTATTTTATTTTATTTGAAAGATCTCCCATCTGTTGGTTCACTCCCCAAATTTCTACATAGCTGGGGCAAGGCAACGTAGAAGCTAGGAGCCTTAGTACTCAATCTGGGTCATCTATGAGGATGGCAGGAACCTAAAAAATTGAGCCATCACCTGCTGCATCCCAGGATGTGAGTTAGCAAGAAGCTGGATCAGAAGTGAGGTAGTTAGGACTTGAACCCAGCACTCTGATAAGGGATAGGGTCATCCCAAGGGGCAACTTAAAACACTTTGGCCAAACTCCTGCCCATAATCTCTATTTTTATTTATTTGAAAGGCAGAGTGACAGAGGGAAGGAAAGAGAGTGGGGGAGGAGAGAGAGAGATCATCTGTTGGTTCACTCACCAAATGGCAGCAAAGGGTGGGGCAGGGCGAGGCTGAAACCAAGAGCCTCGAATTTCATCTGGGTCTCCCATGTCAGTGGCAGGACCTAATCATTTGGGTCATCACCTGCTGCCTGAACCCAGGTGCATTAACAGGAAGGTGGATTGGAAGCAGAGCAGCCGTGACTCATACTGGCTCTCTGATATGGGATGCTGGTATCACAAACTGTGGCTTAACCTGCTGTACCACAACACTGCCCTTCTCTATCTTTTTAAAAGACAGTACATAGCACGTCCTTTCTGGTGAACACTAGCTTGAGGAGAGGGATTCTATCTTGTTTCCAACAATGGATTCTCAAAACTACAAGAATTTGAACTTAATCTAGCAAAGTGTCTTATAATATCTTCCCAGACTCTGTGATACAGATTCTTGTCATAAAACATCAGGTCCATCATTTGTTACGCCACAGACAATGCACTTGGCAACCAGGAGAAACTGTAATTTTGCTTCTGTTTTAAGCCCATCATTCTTTCTTAAATTGTTAACAAGACATCTAGAAGTGTTCTTAACATAAACTAGCTTATGTATTTAAAGTGAGGCTCCCTAACATAGGAAAAGAGCATAACATTAAAAAATTGATAACCTCATAAAGAAAATGATAGGTCTATTGCCTCATCAATAGAAAAAAATCAACTGATCTTTTAAATGATCTAGAGAGTTTCAGAAACTGAAATCACACATCAGTGTTATCAGTTACATGGAAGATTTAAACATTTAAGAAAAACACACTTTGTAGAAGATAAGCTGACATTGGAATGTCATAGACCATAGTACTTGCAGATTTTCTCATTTTCTGAATTCAGTGACTCTATTTTACTGAAATACATTT
The DNA here is from genome assembly GCF_964237555.1 of Oryctolagus cuniculus. NCBI lineage: Eukaryota > Metazoa > Chordata > Mammalia > Lagomorpha > Leporidae > Oryctolagus > Oryctolagus cuniculus. Next base: position 61,310,533 of record NC_091436.1, read on the forward strand.
CACTTGCAATGTCACTTCTTTTCAAAGGGCTGGCTAAAATGGTGCCAAGGGATAAGAAATAGCCCACTGTTTGACAGGCTAGATTCTTGTAATCTGAGATATAATGGAATACAATGTAAACTGGGCTTAATCTCAGAGCATCAGCACGCATTCTCTGCTCACTGCACACCCAGAGAGCGGCCACAGCAGTGTCTGAACGTGAGTACTGAAAATCTGGCTGTGCTACACATTTCAACAGCCACATGGCTTTAAGTGGCTGCAGGATCCAGGCAGGACAAGTATGTGAAAGAGTTCTAGACTAGGATGTATCACAAAAAGGACAACGACGTTATGCTATAAAATAACAGAGTATCTCATTTTCCACCAAGATGCAGTAAGGTACAGCTCCTCACCTCCACTGCTGAAGTGCTTATTTTTTTTTTTTTTAAGATTTATTTTATTTATTTGAAAGACAGAGTTACAGAAACAGGTAGATAGAGACAGAGAGAGAGAGAGAGAGAGAGGTCATCCATCCACCGGTTCACTCCCTAAATGGCTGCAATGGCCAGAGCTAAGCTGATCCAAAGCCAGGAGCCAGGAGCTTCTTCTGTGTCTCCCACATGGGTGCAGGCACCCAAGGACTTGAGCTATCCTGTGCTGCTTTCCCAGGCCACAGCAGAGAGCTCGATCGGAAGAGGAGCAGCCAGGACCCGAAACGGCGCCCATATGGGATGCCTGTGCTGCAGGCCAGGGCTTTAACCTGCTGTGCCAGAGCAGGCCCCGGCTGAAGTGCTTCTTAAAGATTCTGCTACTGAAGCCTTACGTTTTTGTTCTAAAATAATCATTTCCTGTCATTTCTATTTTATCAAGCATTCTTTCCATTCTAACAGGTAAAAATATCTAGAAGTGTAATCTTTTCTAAATGGACAACATTCGGGGCCAGCTTTGTGGTTCAATGGATTAAAGCTATTGCGTGTAGCACTGGCATCCCATATACGTTCCGGCTGCCCCATTTTTTTTTTTTTTTGACAGGCAGAGTGGACAGTGAGAGAGAGACACAGAGAGAAAGGTCTTCCTTTATCGTTGGTTCACCCTCCAATGGCCGCTGAGCTGATCTGAAGGCAGGAGCCAGGTGCTTCTCCTGGTCTCCCATGCGGGTGCAGGGACCAAGCACTTGGGCCATCCTCCACTGCACTCCCGGGCCACAGCAGAGAGCTGGCCTGGAAGAGGGGCAACCAGGACAGAATCCGGCGCCCCGACCGGGACTAGAACCTGATGTGCTGGCGCCGCAGGCGGAGGATTAGCCTAGTGAGCACAGTGCCGGCCCCGGCTGCTCCACTTTCAATCCAGCTCCCTACTAATGTGCCTGGGAAAGCAGGGGACAATAGTCTAAGTGCTTGGGCCCCTGCACACATGTGGGAAAACCAGAGGAAGCTCCTGGCTCCTGGCTTTGGCCTGGCCCAGCCCTAGGCCATTGTGCCATTTGGGGAATAAACCAGCAGATGAAAAATCTCTCTCTGTAACTCTGCCTTCCAAATAAAATAACTCTTAAAAAAATAAATGGACAATATTCACCATTTCTAAATAGTCTCCTCCCTCTTCATATTTAAAAATTCCTGTATCATGATTTATCATAAGAAGAAAATCCAATACTTTGTTTTATTTAGAGTGGGCATCAAACATTGTGCCTAGTTTCTAGCACTGTTAGTATGACATTTCAGAAGCATTTGTAACTACATGTTTCATAATATACTACATATTGATGGTGATGCACGAAAATTTTCCCCTGTATGGTTCATTTATAATGTTCTCTGTCAACACCGAGAAGAAAATGTCAGCTAAGTTCACATCTAATAATCGGGTATCTTTAATTTACTTTTCCAAAACACACAGTTACATGTTAACAGATATTTATATGTAGATAAGCAGACAGTGTATTTTTTATTAAAAGTATTCTCACAAAAGTATTACTTAAACTTTTGTAGAATAGATGCATATATTTTCTAAAAGTTTAAACAGCATTTTTTTAGAGAAAACTTTTAAGAAATTCACCAACAGTTCATCTACCAATGTATAATTTAAATACCATAGCAAAAGACAAAACCTTAAATATGCTTACCTCAGGAGCAAACATTGTCTCATATGTAGGATTATACTGAACTTCTTTAACAGCAGGGTCAAGGTGAACACCAGTCTCCAAATCTTCCTAAAAGAAAGCCAAATGATTAGTAAAGATCTGCTAAGGGATTCTTTTGTGATTGTTATATTAGTATCATGCAATTAATAATTCTGACAAAAATTAAGCTTTGTAAATTCAGTGTATAATTTTTTTCTTTCCAAAATAGAATTTTCTCTTTAAAATATTGAATTAAAAATTTCTATATATAACGTGAGGCTTCCTAGCATGAAAAAAAAGAACAGAACATTAAAAGACTCACAGATTCCAACTTTTGTTTAAAAAATTTTTTTTTGCTTATTTATTTGAGAGAAAAAGAGAGAGAGAGGAAGAGAGAGTGAGAGAGAGAAAATCTCTCATCCACTGGTTCACTCCCTGAATGCCCACAACAGTATGGACCAGAACAAGCAAGAACTTAATCCAGGTCTCCCATGTGGGTGGCAGGAACCCCTCCACCTGCTGCCTCCCTGGTCTGTATTAGCAGCACGCTAGAATGAGGAGTTGGAGCTGGGAATTAAAACCAGGTACTCTGATAAAGGATGCTGAAGTCTTAGCTGCTGGGATAACGCCTGCCCCCAGCTCTACTTTTTTTGATGAACTCAAAAGACCTGATCTCCTAGTTCCAAATTCAAATGAGGCACTCCTTTCGTATATACAAATTGTAATAGATATGTAAACAGAAGGCCTTGGCTTGGGTACTGCAGAGGAGACAAAAGGAAGTGGCAGGGCCTCAGTCTTCTCAATAAAGTCTATGCCAATGTTTCAACCTTTGACTTTTCTTCAATTCACTCCCTAGTTTGATGAATACAAAAATCTTATCTCCACTGCAGAATCACTGGCATAAACCCAACCACTTACAAATATGACAATTTCCAAATTGATATTTCTTGCCTGGGCTTTTCCCTGAGCAAGAAGGGAAAAAAATAAAAACAACTGTTGGCAGAGTAACTAACCATGTGTCTCGGTCAGGGTTCTGATTGCAAGCAATGGAGACCTCACAGCCTGACCAAACACCATGGGATCCTATGAGCTGCTCTTGGAATTGTCAAGGTAGATGGAGAATCATCTTTGAGAAATAGGCAGAAACAGAGTTGAGTGTATAGACGAATCCCAAGTCAAAATCTGTCACATCCCAGACCCAATTCAAGAGGGCAACAGTTTACCATTACTGAACACCACTACTAAACTGCTATGGCCACCACAGGATACTGCTGGTCAAACTGGTCAAGCTAGAAAATGTTGGCAACCACTGCTATTTAAAACTCTTCTTTCCTGGCTTCTTTGTTGATTAGTTTCGGATTGGAAGGCTTCATGGGTGCATCTGAGACTGTGCAGTTACCCTAACCTTAGCTGAAAGGGACCTGGGAGGAGAACCTGGTGTTCAGGCCTCCGAAGGTCAGTGGTGAACAGGGGTGTTCTTTACACTAAGACTCTAAGAGAAGGGGGTTCTTCCACTGGGCCACCTACAAGATCATAAATATACTTCACCCTAAAATGTGCACTAGAATCTTCGCTGAGATGGCAACTTTGTTAGGGCCCAACAGTAAACCCTGTAACACGAAGTTAAAAGGTTACATAATATTCAAATGCTAGTGACAAAATATACTGAAAACAGCCAAAGGCTGAGTCACACTAATGCCTTCCCAGTGGATTTTATAGAGTACAGTTACTAGAACCACCTTACAAAATGGGTTACCAGGTCTTTCAGATTAAGGGTGTTTAAAATATTCTAAATTTGAATCATTTTGAACAAAGTATAATGCCTCATCAACTGTTAAACACAAAGTACAACTTAAAAAATTACCCCTAATATCAGCAATAATGGTAATAAACATTACAAATAAGTTCCAGGCTCTGGCTCTTGCTAAAATTACAGAACAAATTGAATAACTCTCAAGAACATGAAGGGTTGTTAATTTTACATTTAATTAGAAAAACTTGGACAATACCACTATCTTGTTTTAACACACACGTGGAAAGGAGTTCAATATCAGTTAGGCATACAATTTGATTATCACAGAATTAAAAAATTTTTTATTCAATTATCCACAAAAATTAAAGTACAAGTAAGCAAAGGGCATCCTTGGGGCCAAGTTCATACAGTTTGTCTTTTCAAAGTAGTCTGAGAAGAAAACAAAATAGTATTTACTGTTTAGTCCTTTTCACATTTCTTCCTGTGTACAAATAAGAAAACAGATACAAAACACTGAAAACTATAAAGCATATCACAAATACTAACCATTAGTATATAGTGCTCATCAATTTACAGCTTTTTTTTTTTTTTCCCAGAAAGTGGAATTGACTACTAAACTTCCTAAAATGGGAGTTCAATGGGGCCATAGCTGTGGCATAGCAGGTAAAGCCACCACCTGCAGTGCTGGCGTCCCATATGGGTGCCGGTTCAAGACCCGGCTGCTCCACTTCCCATCCAGCTCTCTGCTATAGCCTGGGAAAGCAGAAGATGGCCCAAGTACTTGGGCCCCTGCATTCATCTAGGATTCCAGGAAGAAGCTCCTGGTTCCTAGCTTCGGATTGGCACAGCTCCGGCCATTGCAGCCAACTGGGGAGTGAACTAACAGATGGAAGACCTCTTTCTCTCTCTCTCTGCCTCTCCTTCTCTCTGACTTTCAAGTAAACGGATCTTTAAAAAAAGATGCATAAGAATGGATAAAAAGCATAGTCCTTTTCTCTTCTGGTATTGTATTTAAGACTACGCTTCTAAAAACTATTGCAGTGGCTGCATATCACACATTCTAATGTTCCTTATTGTTCATTTTAAAATATCTTCAATTGTGACTTTTTTCTACAGCCCATGGGTTACCTAGAAGTGCAATTTCACAATTTTTAAATATGGTAACTTTATAGTTATATTTTTCTGGCTTATTTCTGGCTTAGATGCATTTTGGTTAGAGTGTCATAACACAATTTAAAATTTGTTGAGACTTATCTTGTGGTCAAGTACAGAGGTTGGCAAACCATAGCCTTTGGGACAAATCTAGCCGATAATCTTTTTTTCTGTACCACCAACCACCAAGCTAAAAATGGTATTTATATTTGTAAAGGTTTGTGTGTGTGTGTGTGTGTGTGTGACAGATATTATATGAGCATATGGTCAGCACAGTCTAAAATATTTACTATCTGTCCCCTAACAAAAAGTTTGCCAATCTCTGAGCTGGTAGGTGGTCAGCAACACTCAATGGTGTTAAGTGCTGTGTTGTTACTTTTAGATACGGTTTACTAATTTTGTTGCTCATAGTTTCTGTATCATTGCAATTTTGTGCTTGTTCTATCAGTTACTGAGAAGTGCAATATCCTCCCACTGGGACTATATTCATCAATTTATCCTGTAGTTCTCTCAATTTATTGAAACATTTTGAACTTAGAATGTTACACATCTCTTTGTGAATTAAACCTTTTATCATTGTGAAGTGGCCCTTTTTTTTTTGTTTCTAGCATGCTTTCTGCTTTAAAGTCTATTTGACTCATCTTTTTTAAAAAAGATTTATTTATTTGAAAGACAGAGAGGCAGAGAGAGTCTTCCATCCACTGGTTCACCCTCTAAATAGCAGCAATAGCCAGAGTTGGGCCTATCCAAGGTCAGGAGTCTGGAGCTTCTTCCAGGTCTCCTATATAGGTGCCAGGGGCCCAAGCACTTGGACCATCTTCTACTGCTTTCCCAGCCACATTAGCAGGGAGCTGGACTGGAAGTGGAGCAGCCGGGACTAGAACCAGCACCCATACGGGATGCTGGCACTGCAGGCAGTGGCTTTACCCACAACACCAGAGCGCCGGTCCCATATTTTACTGATCTTAGTACAACAAGTGCCAGCTCTCTTTTGGCTGAAATTTGCCTAAGAAACCCTTTTCTGATCTTTCTATATCTGATCTTTCTAGAGGTCTTAGCAAACATGGCAAGGCAAGAAAAATAAGACCAATAAGGGGGGCTGGTGCTGTGGCATAGCGGGTAAAGCCACCACCTGCAGTGCCAGCATCCCATATGGGCACCGGTTCGAGTAATGGCTGTTCCTCTTCCATCCAGCTCTCTGCTATGGCCTGGGAAAGCAGTAGAAGACAGCCCAAGTCCTTGGGCCTTTGTGCTGCGTGGGAGACCCAGAAGAAGCTCCTGGCTCCTGGCTCCTGGCTCCTGGCTTTGGATTGGTGCAGCTCCAGCCATTATGGTCAATTAGGGAATGAAACAGTGGACAAGAGACCTCTTTCTTTCTCTCTCTACATCTCCTTCTTTCTCTGTGTAACTGAGACTTTCAAATAAATAAATAAATCTTAAAAAAAAAAAGATTGAAAAAAAGAAAAAATACTGTCACACTTGCAGCTGACTATGTGAGTATAAGACAAAGATCAGTGAGAGTTTCATAAGTAGAAAAAAACACTATCCATACAACAGCATAAAAATAAGATGTATCTATAAACACCTGCAACAAACTGTACAAGATCTTGATGCAAAAGATAATGAGCTCGAAGAAATTAAAAGCCTACACACTATACAAGACTCAAAAGAATGAGTAGATATTACTTGTCCCCATATTGATCTATGATTCAGTGCTTCACAAGTTAATTCTAAAGTGTTTGTAGAAATTCAGGGCCAAGAATGGCCAAAGCATTCTTGAGCAATACTGAAAATGGGCGGGGAGAAATGTACTACCAAATACCAAGCCATCCCATTAGTCATGTTCCCACCACACCTAAAAATTCATTTCACGTGGACTAATGACTTACTGTATGAAAAGCAAGGATGTAGTGCTTTCAGAAGATAATATGGGAGAAATGCTATCATGATTTTGGATTAAAGATTTCTCAAACAAGAACCACACTCTATAAACAAATAGTTTAATAAGACCAGACTAAATACACAGCACGTTACAACAGTTGAAAAGAGACTAAGATAAGCTGCAAACTGTAAAAGTTTTTTGTGACACATACGATAGGATGCAGATTTATAAACATCTCCTACAAATCAAAATGAAAAACACAATCCAACAGTCTCCCTGAAGTGAAAAAATAACTTTATCACCAGTAACATATACAAAAAGATACTCAATCTGAGTGCTCAGGGAAAAATGGATTAAAAGCACGGCATAAATTTCTTCTCTGCCAAAACACTTGCCGTTAGTCATGATACAAATAGTCAACACTTGTAGTACCCGCATGAACCTATCTGCAGCTTCACTCTCCTCACCTGATCCTTTCCCAATTTTCCAGCCATTTAATCTCTATGTGTAAGCGTTTTTTCCTTCATAGAAACAAATGTTGGTTATGAATTGACAATGAGCAATACTTTTTATTCTTTCATCACAGAACCAGATTGCCGGGTGGGCTAGCCCCAGCTCTGTGGCTGGTGGACTTCCGGTACTTCACCAAACCTCTCCTCCTGGATTTCCTTACTCATTAGCGACTGAACTTAGGGAGCTCCGGAGGCTGCCAACCCCCACTAAAACTCTCCTTCTCAGGGTGCACACCTTTCTACAAAACTTTCTTGTTTACACGCTCTTGCATTCCACTCTCTCACCAGACATATCCCTTCTTTTGTATACGAGGCGCACTGGAGACATTAACAAGTAGACACAACAATCTCTGGGTGCCAGGGTCTCACTGCCTAGGGGAAAGTAAAAAGTTAACAAGTCCCAGCCACGTGGCAAGTGTTATAGGTGAGATACTAACCAGGGGCTAAGAGAGGTGCAGGAAGACACCTGTGCACTGAGACTGAGGGGACAGGAGACTTTGGAGGGCAGGGAAGGTAAGGGATTTTCAGGCAGAGAGACTAGTGTGGGCCAAACTGTGAGACAAAGAAAGAAAACCAGTCTTTGTGAAGAGTTCAGCATGGGAGGGTGGCTGGCTTCACACACCACCTAAGCAATTGCCCAGTGAGCACCATGGTGCACCGGCAGAGAAGTGATGTGATGAAACTGGAATTTGGGGACACTGCGGAGGGAAGATTGGGGCATGGAACCAGGAGACAACAGAGAGGGGGCAGAAAGACCAGCAAAAGGCTCTAATTGTCTTGCGAGATGTTGGGACTCTGAAATAAACAGTGACAGCAGAAGAGGAAGAGATTGGGTAAATACCACTGAGTTGCAAAACATAGGACCGAGCACCCCAAAGTAGAGGCAAACAGGAAAAGAGAAGTCAAGAACAATTCCTGGGAGAAATAAGCAAAATATAAAGGCGATGCCAGTGAAAATACGGCAGGCAATAGAGAGAAGGCAACTGACTTGAGAGAAATTCACAAAGCAGACCAGTTAGACCCAGTTGCATGACTGGTTTCAGGGGCTGAGAAGAGAAAGGGATGCCCTTCTGTTCTTGGCTTGGACTAATGGGTGGGCTGCAGAGAAAGCAGCTTGATTTTTCAGCACAATGAAATCTGTGTCTGAGAGGCATCCTGGGGGAGCTGTTTATTAGACCTTAAGCTAGCAACAAGTTTAGGCATGGAAAAAACAAAAGACAGCTAACATTTAGTGCTATTGTGTGCCGGACCCTGCAAAAGGTTCTCTATGTCTTGATGACAAATCTTATAGCTCTGGGAGATGGGACCAGGGTCATTCAACTTCACAGATGAGAGATCAGGCACAGAAGACTTCCATAACTTATCCAAGGCCACTGAACGTTGGAGGCAGGATTTGAATCCTGGGAGTTTTATCTCTAGAGGCTGTGCAACCACTTCCCAGTGTTTATCTGTGAGCTGAAGCACAGATGGAGGCCAAAGATATGGGAGAATACGTGGAGTACCAAGAGGACTTATAGGGCAGAGTCCTGGGGACACCACTGCTGAAAAGGAGGGCAAGAGAAGAGGGGACCAGGAAAGTTCAGTGTCATCTGCTGAGCGAGTCAAGGCAAAGGACAGAACATGACAATTGCAAGGCCTGGGGCATCTTCCAGGAGGAGCTTCCCAAGAGGCTAGAGCCAGGCTGCACTAGGTTTAGGAGGAAAACTGAAGACAGCTCCAAAAGGCTGAGCTATGAAAGGAATAAAGATTAAGGAGGTCGTGATGGGCTTTAGGGTTGAAGAGTCTGTTAGAAAGACAGGAGGGGCGGGCGCTGTGGCGCAGTGGGTTAACATCCTGGCCTGAGGCGCCGGCATCCCTTTTGGGTGCCGGTTCTGGTCCTGGCTGCTCCACTTCCAGTCCAGCTCTCTGCTGTGGCCTGGGAGGGCAGGGAAAGATGGGCCAAGTCCTAGGGTCCCTGCACCCACGTTGGAGACCTGGTCCTGATCAGCACAGCTCCGGCCATTGCAGCCATCTGAGGAGTGAAGCAGCGGATGGAAGACCTCTCTCTGCCTCTACCTCTCTCTGTGTAACTCTCTCAAATAAATAATCTTTAAAAAAAAAAGACAGGAGGATTCTAAGCATTCTTTCATGACAGATGTCAATTAATAGAAAATAAAATTCATGGAGAGTCTACTAAAACCTCCACAAGGCTCTCTTTGCACTTGACTTTGGAACAACTTAGAAAGGAAACTTTGCCCACGGCCTGGCCTCCTCTCCCCGCATCTGAAGCTTCTGGTCGCCCACAGGAACTCTGCCTGGTCCACACTACCACTGGAGCTGTTGTTGGGCTCCCGTCAGCACAGCCCTGCCTCCGTACTTGAGACACACGAGCCTCTGCCTTCTCAGGGTTGCCTGTCCCGGCTGGTGCAGCACCGGCTTCTAGTTCTCCCTGACAACCTCTGGAAATCACACTCCTTCCTTACTCTGTTATGGAACTCAATTTTCTGCCCTGGCAGGCCTCAATCCACTGTGTCCACTCTGCTCCGACCCGTTTAACTGGCAACTTCTTTCACTAGAAATCACCTAATGATGGCACAGGCTGACTTGTGGGCCAATGTGCCTTCAGCCCTTTGAACAGCTTCCTCGATAAATATTCGCTAAATGAACTCTAAAAGCCCAATATCGGCCTTTATCACATTCCTCCAATGGCATTGTGCCTGCTCTTCCTCAAATCCAAGGCCTTTTTCTCACTATTTTAACACATAATCAACAACAGCTAACAAGGATCGCACTCGCACTAGATACCAGGCTCTGTGCTATAAACTTTATTTATATAAATGGTCTCAATCTTCACAAGAATCCTCCCAAATACAAAGGTGCTTTGAAAATTGTCTCCACGGCGAGGAAAGAGAGGAGGCTGCCTAACTTGCCCAAAGTTCACACCAGTGGCGGCGCACGGATTGGAACCTGGTTCTTACTTAAAAAACAAAACAAAGCCGGGCCACTGTTCACTTCGTACCCCAGCTTGTACAGTTCTGGTCTAGTTTCATTCCTGTTCTGAGATTACACCGGCTTCGTCCAAGCCTTGTCCCAATCCACCCCGCTTCCCACCTGCTTTCTGACAGCGGGGGGCGAGGGCAGGGGTTCTGGGGGCTCTAGAGGGCTGCTCCGCAGATGCAATCCAAGCGTTAGAGACTGGCCTCTCGGCGCCGAGAAAGAGGCAAAACGTGGCCGAACAGCGGCCGGCGGCGACTTTGGAGCTGGAGCCCATTCCCGCACCGCAGCGGTGGCCGCAGCACTTACCTTAACTGCCACCTCCGGAGCCGAGTCCACCGCCACTGCCAGCGAGGGCTTGGCCGAAGGCGATTTAGTCAGATGCATGAGAGACTCGGCGGCTGGCAGCGGACATCGGCCGCCTTCACTGTCCGAGTCGGATTCGGACCCCGAACCCGAACCGTAGGAAGCGGCCAGAGCTGCAATAGCAGCCGACATGACGGCAAACTGATCCTCTGCGGACACCAGGCCCGGGCGGAAGGAGAAGCGGCTTCCAGGTCCTGACAGACAGCCGTGAAACACATTATTTACTTCCTTGGCTAAGAAATCATTTGTAACATTTTGAAAAAAAAAACAGACCAATTATTATTTGAATAGTTTCTATAGGATTAAGAGGTTGGAAACATTTACCTAAGGAACCAGTTTTAACAGCTGGTCACTTTCAGGACCTGGAGGACTAGATTAAAAACTACGAGTTCAGAAATACCTGGAGGCCTTGCGGCCACACACTCCCGGCGTGCAGCGCGGCGGGAAGTGCGCGCAGGCACCATGGGAAATGTAGTTTAGGGCGAGAAGGCGGGGCTGGCGGGCAGGTCTCTCCTCGACCCCGCCCCTGGATGGATGGTTCATTCAATTGGCTATCATCTTCCCTCATTCCCTCGCCAAGCTGGGTTCTCTCCGTCCCCCTCCCCCAAACTGAGGTTTGGGTAATACCACAGAGCCTCCGGAAAGGGGGGAAACGTGGTCTTCACCCCCACGGATGGGCGAGTGGGCGGAGGCTCGGTTTCCCATCACCGCAGCGCCTGGGCACTGGGGGCTGAAGAGGAGAGTGAGAATCTTGAGTTTGAAGACCTGTCACTGACCAGGAATAGCTCCTGGGTGGAAGGCTGGGAAATTGGGAGCAGAGAGTCCCGCGGTCCCCCCTGCCTCTGGCGCGGGTCCCCGCGCCCGGTTGTGGAGCGTCGCGCGCGGGGAGGGGGCGGGTGAGGCAGCGGCGGCTCGCGGTGTTGTTCGCTCGCGCGTCGAGCGCAGTGTGGGTCCGGCGAGCGGCGGGCGCCCCGGGCGGCGTTCCCCGCGGCCCGGCGCCTCAGCCGCTGCCCCGAGCGGGTCCCACCCCCGGAGCCTGCCCTTCCTGGGGGCTCTCGGTGGAGTCCCGGGAGCTGAGCGGGACCGGCGGCCGCCGCCGAAGCATGCAGAAGGGGTAAGGCACGAGCCCCTAGGTTTCACGGTGAGCGCGGCTCTCTCAGGGATTGTTTCCTCGGGGGAGGGGGCCGGGGAGAGGAACTCGGTCTCAGCGGCCGGAGCTGGAGCCGGGAGGCGTGTGCGTGGCTCTCCTGCCCGCAGAGGCGGCGGGGGTGGGTGGGCTCGCCTCCCCCGCCCCCATTCGCGGGTCTCCCGAGCTCCCGCCTCCCCGCCGCCGGCCCGGCTGGTGCTGCGGGGAGGCGGCGGTGGGCGCGCCGGGGTCTGCGCTGCGGGGACCGCCCTGAGGCGGCTCGGGGCGGGGACTCTGCGGGTCTCACCTGAAGTGCCGCCGCCTGGGCTCCCCAGCCCGCCCGCACCCTCGGCCTCTCGCCCGGGAGCCGGCTGCAGCCTCGGGTGGCCGAGAAGCCCCGGGCGGCTCTGCGTGCCCGAGGCTCGGTGCAGCCCGCTGGCGCGTTTGCGTGTTTGCGCCGCACGTCGGTGTCTGAAGCTATAACGGTAAAGCGGGTGCGGGCGTGCGGGTTTTCCTTTGAAGAGGAGGCGAAGCGATGCGGTCGCCCCCGCTGCCTACTCGTGGGGGGTGGGGAGGGGGCGTTGGGCAGAGTTAGGGAGCCGCTTGCTGGGCTGTGATGTCGGCGGGACTCGCCCATTGTGCCACCCAGATAATTATTCAACTATGCAGCATCCATTGCACCTTTGGCGTTGTTCTCCCCTGGCTGCAGCGTGCCCCCTAGCTTCCGTACTCTGACACCTTCTGCACTCGCGGGGCCTGAGCTGGAATAGTGATGACAGCACATCCGACCCGAGCCTCGGCGACCTGTTCTGTAGACGGTTGATCAATTAAGCCCCAGCTAGAGTACGTACTTCAGCAGGGCTCACTGTGGTTCCTTTTTTGTAAAAGATACGCCTTGCATTCTGAATGCTCTGTGTTTTTTTTTTTTTTAATTTTATTTTTGGTGGTAGCTAAATCTTGTTCCTGTTCTGTAATAGATGTGATGGATGTATTGCTGATTCAACCCCTCTCCTGTTCTTTCCTGTGAGTCGTAGGGAACTTTGATTGGTCTAGTTGTTGATAGCGCTATGTCTACACATGTAGTCTCAATCTGAACTCTACGGGAGCAATTTATCCTTTTGCTCTTAAGCTTCTGTTGGGAAAAGTTTTTATTTGTATTGAATATTTTAATAAAGTATTTGAATAAAACATCTCAAGTTTTGAATGAGAAAACTTTGGTATTTAATTTCACCAGTAGAATATTTGAATATTTGATTGCTAACCATAGCCTACAGTGGAATGAATGATGGGGTTTTTAATCGTACCCTAACTTAGCTGAATTTTATTTTTTATTCAGTTGTTTTCTTTGTAATATCATGTATTTACTTGCAGATCTTTTTCTTATGTTTCTAACTTCTGTCTACAAGGATAGCTATGTTCCAGTTTTACATGCTGTACCTGAAGGATGACATTTTTTTGCAAATATTACAAGCAACTGTTGGGTACTTGATGCTTACAAATTATTGTTTAAAAATAAATAATTCACTACCCCAAATAAGTGTTTTCCTTTGATTTTTGTAATCTTCCCTTTCCATTTTTCCTTTTTTAGGCTTCTTGCATTAACTCTTTTGATGAAACAGAATTGCAGATAGGCATTGCAAAGGCAATTTGAAAAGTACAGGACTTGTTTTCTGGCACTTGGAAGTGGCACACGTATGTTCATGCTGTAGGATCAGTTGCTTCCTTGAGAAATGACCTTGCAATTTACAAAATGGATACCTTTGTGCCTTGGTTTCCTTATGTGTAATGGAGATAATACTCATTTACTCCACTAGGTTGTATGTGTGGATCAGTAAGTATGCTTCATAATGCTTTTAAAGGAATTTAAATACTTTAGCTGATAAATTGACACTTTCAGTGAAAACTACAATGAAAAAATGTAATATGGATTTTCGCTGCCATGTTAGAATGACTGATTCACGTTGATTTTAATTTGGAGCAATACTTAGAGTGATACTTCTAAATTGAAGAAAGCTTTTCATCTATCAGTTGTTTTTAATTGCAGACATTAGGTATTATAGTAAATAAGTATAGTTATAAATAATAGGCATAAATAATACTGATAAAAATTATGTGACTTGATAATGAACAAGTATAATATTGAATTAAGTTTGTGAAAAATTAAGCTATCTGGAAATATTAAGGCCTTTTTCATTAAAAAAATTTGTAGGTGACACATTCCAAAATCTACAGTTGTAATCATTTGGAAGGTATAAACTGGAGCTACTTTGTTTATTATTTGGGGTTATAAACATTGATATATATATATATCCAGAGGCAATTTGTTAATATTGCATAAGACTATATTTAATTTTATATTTTGCTTTATTTTAGAAATAATTTAAGGTATCTTTTCCATGTGCTCAATTTTTGTTATCACAGTACATCATTTTTTGATTTCCTTCTGAAAGATTAACTCAGTCAATTTCCATAGCAAAAACTATTAAAAGATCGTATTATTAGAACTTTTAACAAAACAGTAATTAACATTTATTTTGTGGGAAAACTTCATGTGAATGATAAAACTACTGAAGTGTCTTTAAAATTAAAACTATTTTATAGTTCCTTTGGGGAGAATTAATTTGATTACATTTATGTTTTCTTAAATGACAGATAAAATTTAGCTTTCAGTAACATTGGAGTAAATGCAGTTAATTCAGAATTTTTCTAAGTTGTTTAAGGACAGGAACTGACCAGTCACTTACTGTCATAAATCCAGAGTTGCTTAGTATAGTGTTTAGCAAACAATAAAGACTCAGTTCTGTTTGTTGAACCAATCAAATGAGTAAGTGAAGAAAATCCATTGAATTAGTTTGCTGGATGAAAATTTTTTGGAAAAGTAGGTTTATCAAACTTTTTAAGTAACAAAACAAAGCTTTTTCTCAGTAAAAATGAGAAAAATATATTTGGAGGGTCTTTAAACTCCATTTTACCTGTTCAAATATAATTCATTTACCCACATACTTTTGACATAAAACTAGATACTGAATAATGTATATTTTAGCAATCTTCCATTTATGAAATGATATTAACAATTTTCTTATAACCTCATGAAAATCTACATTAATTTGTTTTTCCTCAACTAGATGAAATAGAAATGTATTTGATTCTTTCTGACTTAAGTTTTCCAATGAAATAGTAATTTAAAAGTATGTTAATTAAATCTATGGTAAATGAGTATCTAATTTTAAACATAAATGACCCCTAGCCTTTAAAAAAATTTTTAAATCATATTTAGCTCTATAATTTAGAGCCTTTGTGAACTAGTATCTCTAACTTGGAATGGGACTGATGTAGAGTGGTTTAGAACTCAATTTATTGTCTCAGAAACCATATGGTTAGTGGTTAGATTCATAGACATCCCTTTTAAACCTGGTTAACCCATAATATGCCTGAATTCTAGAACTACTCTAATAATGCTAGTGAATTAATGGGATTATATGAATAATTAGTATTAATATATATTAAAATGTCTAATACTCTGCAACAATCTCATATGAGAGTCTGACTCTAAAAATGCGATGGTACTCTTGTGTTGCACGTGACCACATTACTAGGAACTTGCCCTCTTTCACCACTTGGAGGTGAAGAGCAGGATCTTAGTTCAGTGAGTGGTTTGCCTTCCATCTCATGAGGACATGAGAACAGTTGGAACAAGTCAGTTGTAAACTGAGAAGTAGATGACTTCTGAGGTCCCTTTTAGCTGCAAATAAAATTGTACAGCATTTGAAGTTCATTATAACCCCTTTTTATCTGAGATAATTTTCACTTTCTAATATTATTGCTTATGTACTTGCTATTAGGGAATTTCTTCTTTCTGGATCTCCCTTTGAAAAGAACAAAGTCAAAATCTGCCTCATATGCCAATTCTTGGAAGCAAGACTTTTTATTAAAAAAGAGATTTGTTGTTATCATTGTTTTTTGATTTTGCTTACTTTAATTTTTGATTGCTTTTTTTCAAATAGACTCTCAGAAGCACCAAAACACAGAATTAAAATGATTTCTTTTGTTTCATTATTTTGCTTTTTTTCTTTTTTTAACTGAAAGTAATTTGTGAAGTTAAGGTAGGTTTATTCATGTTTTTGAGAGATATTACATCTAGTGAATCTTTAATTTTTTTTAAGGAAAAATAGTGTGATTAAGCTTGTGGAGTGGGAGTAGGAAGTTAAAAGATGGAGTACTGGGGCCAGTGCTGTAGCGCAGCGGGTTAACGCCCTGGCCTAAAGTGCCAGTATCCCATATGGGCACCTGTTCAAGTCCTGGCTGCTCCACTTCTAATCCAGTTCTCTGCTATGGCCTGGGAAAGCAGTAGAAGATAGCCCAAGTCCTTGGGCCCCTGCACCCACGTGGGGGACCTGGAAGAAGCTCCTTGCTCCTGGCTTCGGATTGGTGCAGCTCCAATTGGCTGTTGTGGCCAATTGGAGAGTGAACCATCAGACGGAAGACCTTGCTCTCTCTCTGCCTCTCCTCTCTGTGTAACTCTGACTTTCAAATAAATAAATAAATATTTTTAAAAAAGAAAGAAAAAGGCGGAGTATAGCCAGTACAGTGGAGCTCTGGCATGGTTGTGGTGGGGTTGGAGGCTCATTGAAAAGTGTTTATAAACTTCTTGAGGAGAGAGATAGTTTTGTTGCTTGATTGTCATTATATTTTCATTTGCCTTGTTTTTGTGTTCCCAGTGTCTTTTTTAGTTTAAGCTATTTGCATTTTGAACGTATACAATTACTACAGTATAGCAGGTGAAAGATCAGGGTGCTATGAGAAAAGGAGTCATTGAACACAGCTATGCCTGTCTGTACATTGGAGCATTTTGTAGGTTTTAAATTTGCTTTATTTGAAGATTAATTACATTTACGGATAATGCATAACAATGGTCTCCCTAAGAGGAAAGGAAGTAATACTGCTTATTTTCTATATGTGCAAGTCTCTGTGTAGATACTGTTATATTTATTATCTTATTTAATTGATATCATTGCCCTATTGGGAATTTATGGAAGGAAGAGGTTAACTGAATGGAACAGGTTGCTTATTCTGCTTAGCAAAAGCCTACTTTCTCTGGGAACTGCTTCATTCCCTTTTCCCCAATGAATTACTGTTGGGGCAGTCATTTTAATAACTTGGTAATAGTATTACTGCCTTCTTGCTACCCTCCCCTCATTTGTAACTGGATGATCTAGTAGTGATTACCACATGCCCCATGCTAAACCAGTTATTGATTCAGCACATAATTATTGAGGGCCAACTGGTGCTAAAAGGGTAGGTCTCTATCTTGGGGTTAAAGATGTAGTAAGAGAAAGCTACTGAACAAACACATTTATTTATAATTAGAAATTGTGGCGAGGGAGGGGAACCTAATTTATACTGGGTGTTAGGGAGGGCTTGCTTCTTGGAGGTAAGATGAGAGGCAGTTAGCTAGCTAGGGGGCAGGGGGAAAGGGCAGAGAGCACATGTGAAACCTTTTTGAGATAGGGAAGATGTTTGGCAGGTTCAAAGAACATTCAAGGAATGAAAAAACAGCCAAAGTGGATGGAACTTAGAGGGATCCTGTATTGTGGGGGTAAACAGGAGCCAGGGCACACATTAAAGGCTTGGTCTGACAGGGGTTATGAATTTTATTTTTGTCCATTGGGGAAGCCCATGAAGGTTTTTAAATCATGTTAATGACTGGATTAGATTAGTCTTTTATAATGATCACTCACGCTTTGAGAAGGCTGGGGGACCAATCACAGTTCTGATAATTTCTTTCATTGGCCCAGTTCTGCACTAAGGCAGGTCACTCAGAGCTTTTCTTGTGTCCTGGGTGCCCAGAGGTTGAGTAATTTCCTTTCTCTCCAGTTGCTGAGCTGCGTGATAAAACTTGATTTTGTTAATAGCCTTGTGTCTTGCCATGTGAACTAGATAAGCAGGGCATCTAGAAATAAGGGTGCAAACAGGGCATCTAGAAGAAAGGGTGCAAAGAGAAGTAAATGTGGAGGCCTGAGTGCATTCAGGTGCCTTTGTCCATGGTCCTGAGATTGAATTCCAAGAGACACCCTAGTTAACTTTGCAATAAGTCTTCCTTTTTGCATAAACCTGTTGGAATTGTATTCCTAGTATTTATCAACTGAATCTTCTAATAGATTAGTGCAAGGTCACATGGTTAATAAAAATGAAAGTAGGATTTGAACACAGACACACATTATTTTAAAGTCCCATTTTTTCCTGCTATCCTTTGCTGACAAAGTACTATTACATAAAGTTATGGCCCTAAAATAATTCTAAGGATGTGGATTTTGAATGTGGCGATGACTATTAGATGATGATGGCAGCCAAGCTTTTTTCAGTGTTTGGCAGTAGTCCAGCTTATTGCCTTTCTTTCATCCTGAGTAACAGGTACCCAGGTCTACTTCAATAATGTAATGTTTCTACATGTATATTAACTAACTCATTTGAGAAGAAAAAGCTGTGTCAGAGCAGGATTAACTTACTTCCTGCTACCAGAAACTATAAATCTGTTGTTTTTACATTATTTTGCAAAAGTCAGCTTTTTGTTTGTTTCATTTTACACTGTTTAATGGGGGACATTTGTTGTCTTGAATGTCTTATTGGTGAGTTTCTATAGCATGAGGATTCTTCAAAAAGTTCATGGAAATATGTATTATGAAAAACTATGCATAAATTTAAAAAGTTTTTACACCAAAGTAAATACTCTAAAAAATTATTTGAAGTGGAGAGGTGGAGTGTGGGTCTGCTTGTGTCTCTGGGAACTCTTATTCAAGTTTCCCACGTGGGTGAAAGGAACCAAATTACTTGAGCCGTCACTGCTGTTTCCCAGGGTCTGCAGTAGCTGAAACCAGGAGCCAGAGCTGGGAATCAATACCAGGTCCTCTCATGTGGGAATAGACACTTAGCCAGCATCTGAACTGCTAGGCTGAATGCCTGTCCTTCCAAGTTATTTTTTGATTCCTTTTTCACAGACTTTTTGCAGTACTCTTATACATGTCTAGAACTTACACCAGAGAATTATGGAAAGGGAAGGCAAAGCAGAGCTGAAGGGGAAGGAATATTTTATGTTTTAAAATATTTAAAATATTTTATATTTATATATATTTATGCTTTAGTGGCAGGTGAAGACTAGCACTCATTTTTAAAAACTGAAATAAAAGCATCTGATACAACCAGAAGTTTATCAATTGTGTTGATATTTTCAAAGACCCCTTATTTGGTGTCATTGGTTTTCTGTGTTCTCTATTTTAAATTGCTTTAATCTCTGCTTATGTTTTACTATTTTTTCTTCTGTTTGTTTTAGGCATATTGGTCTTCTTTTTCTAATTTCCAAAGGTGGAAGTTCAGGTTATTCACTTTTAATCATTCTTTTCTAATATATTTATCCCATGGTATAAATTTCCCTCCATTCACTGCTTTGGATGCATCCCATAATTTTTGGTAAATTACATTTTCATTACCAGTCATTTCAAAATAATTAAAAATTTCTTGAGACTTTGAACCATGTTATTTATAAACATAGTGTGTTGAATCCCCATATATTTTGGTATTTCCCATTTATCTTCTGTTGATTTCTTTTTTTAGAAAGCTTTTATTTAATAAATATAAATTTCATAGGTACAGCTTTTGGAATATAGCAGTTCTCTTCTCCATACCTGCCCTCCCACCCCCAAACCGTCCCACCTCCTACTCCTTCTCCCATCCCATCCTTCATTAAGATTCATTTTTAATTATTTTCAAATGAAGATCAACTCTATACTAAGTAAAAATTTAATTCTGTTGATTTTTAATTTGTTTATTTTATAATCTGAGTGTACATTGTATGATTTTTATTTAAAAATTTTCAAATGTATTTTGTGGCCTCAAATGTGATTTATCTTAAAGAATTCTCTGTGTGAGCTTGAAGAATTTTTTTTTGGTTGGGTGACATACTATATAATCGTCAATTATATCTGGTGGATGAATGGTGTTACTTTGTTACTTAGTTAAGCTATCTCCGTACAGATTTTCTGCCTATCAGATTGAGAGAGAGATATTGAAGTCTCCAATTGTGATAGTGGATTAGTGTATTTCTCCTTGTAGTTCCATTAGTTTTGCCTTGCATATTTTGATACTCTGTTGTTAAAAGCATAGACATTAAGGATTGTTGTGTCATCTTGGAGAATTTAGTCCTTTATAGTAATGTAATAGCTTTTTAATTGCTGATAATCTCGCTTTGCCCAGAAATCTGCTTTGCCTGAAATTGATACAAGGATGCTTTAAATTAAAAGATAAGTTTTCTTTGGTACAAAACAAACTTGAAATCCATGTATAGTCTTTTCATAATATTTATCATGAACTTTTGAAGTACCTAGTGTAGCTACTCTAGCTATTGTTTTAAAGGCAGAGGGGAAGAAGGAGGGAAGGTGGGTTGATGGGATGGAGAGTGGGAGGGAGGGAAGGAAAGAGAGAGAGAGAGAGAGAATATGAATGAATGACAGTGAGAATATTTCTATTTGCTAATTCTCTTCCCACATGCCTACAACAGCCTGGGCTAGCCATGCCAAAGCCAGGAACCATGTTGATCCTCCACATGAGTGTTGTATAGGGTATAAGGTAGGGGTCAGGTTTCAAACTTCTGCATTTGTGAATCCAGTTTTCCAACACCACTTACTGAAGAGACTGTCCTTTCTCCAGGGAGTGTTGTTACATCTTTGTAAAAAATAAGTTATTTGGGGCCGGTGCTGTAGCGTAGTGGGTAAAGCTGCTGCCTAAGGTGCTGGTATCCTGTATGGGTGCCAGTTTGAGCCCTGTTCGAGTCCCAGCTGTTCCACTTCCTAAATAGCTCTCTGCTATGGCCTAGGAAAGCAGTAGAAGATGGCCCAAGTCCTTGGGCCCCTGCACCCACGTGGGAAACTCGGAAGAAGCTTCTGGCTCCTGGCTTTGGATCGGCACAACTCCACCTGTTGTGGCCATCTAGGGAGGGGGTCAGCAGATGGAAGACCTCTCACAACCTTTCCTTTGCTCTCTGTATAACTCTTTCAAATAAATAAATAAATAAATCTTAAAAAAGATAATTTAGTTGTAGATGCATGAATTTATTTCTGGGATTTCTATTCCTTTGATCTGTGTGGCTTTTTCTGCCAGTACCTTGCTGTTTTGGTTGCAATACCCTGAAGTATGTCTTAAAATCTGTTATTGTGATGCCTTTGGCTTTGTTTTTATTATTCAAGATAACTTTAGCTATTTGGGATCTTTTGTGTTTCCATATGAATTTTAGGGTTGTTTTTTCTAATTCTGTGAAGAATGTTGTTGGCATTTTAATAAGGATTGCATTAATCTGTAAATTGATTTGGTTATTGTGGATATTTTGTTAATATTCTTCTAATCCATGAACATGGGAGATATTTCCATTTTTTAAAATGTCTTCTTCAATTTCTTTAGTATTTTATAATTTTCATTGTAGAGGTCTTTTGGATCCTTGGTTAAATTTATCACAAGCCATTAGTACTGGCCCACCTCTCACTGGCAGATGGACCTCAGGAGAAACCACGAAACATCTTCAAGCCACCGTGAATTGGAGCCATGCAGGATTGCCAGTTTATTAATGAAGCATGCAGACTTGTGTGGAACAAGACAGGCTGGGCCAAGCATTTGAAGATGCTTTTGAGATACTCAGGCAGCATTCACTGGGAGATTTCCAGTCCTCCCCAGATTACAAAAATTACCTGGCTTTCATCAATCATTATCCTTATGTCAGAGGAAACTCCAACTGCTGCGAAGTGGTGCCTACAGAGGAATCTGTTCATAGTTGGAGAACAATAAAAAACAGTGTTTCAGACCTCTATCTTGAAGGGAATGTCCACCAGTCTCTGCAGAATGCAACTGAAAACCAATTGGTGCAACCTGCCATTTTCCCACAAAAAGGAGGAAAAGGCAGGAAGAAGCTCCGACTGTTTGAATACCTTTACGATTCCCTGTGTAATCCTGAGATGGCATCCTGTATTCAATGGGTCGATAAAAATAAAGGCATCTTTCAATTTGTATCAAAAAACAAAGAAAAACTGGCTGAACTCTGGGGAAAAAGAAAAGGTAACCGGAAGACCATGACTTACCAGAAAATGGCCAGAGCACTGAGGAATTATGGAAGAACTGGGGAAATCACCAAAATCCGGAGAAAACTAACTTACCAATTCAGCGAGGCAATTCTCCAAAGACTCTCTCCATCTTATATCTTGGGGAAAGAGATTTTCTACTCACAGTACCTTCAACCTGATCAGGAATATCTCAGTTTAAATGCTTGGAATGCAAATCACAACTATACATATGCCAGTTACTATGAGTTAAGTCACCCAGATTGCTAAGTAACACCCTCCCATTTCTTGGTATCCTGGTTTTGAAATTTCTACAAGCTTCAGGATGTTTCTTGCTAAGCAAATATAGTCGGCTCTCCATATCCACAGTTTCCGCAGATTCAGCCAGTCAGGAATAACAAACATTTGAAAAAAAATTGCATCTCTTCTAAACTTCTTGTCATTATTCCCTAAACAACACAATGTAACAATTTACACAGCATTTACATTGAGTTAGGCATTAAAAGTAGTCTAGACAGCTCCTGCATTTGCCAATTTAATTTCCTTTGGGTAAATTCCAAGGAGTGGGATGGCTGGACTGTATGGCAGGGCTATATTCAGGTTGCACCTGAATGTTTGTTGCAGCTCAATTCACAATAGCTAGGGCATGGAGTCAACCTAAATGCCTATCAACAGAAGACTGGATAAAGAAATTATGGGGTGTGTACTCTATGGAATACTACAGCAGTAAAAAAAGAAGGCCGGTCATTGCAGCAAAATGGAAGAATCTGGAAAACATCATGCTGGGTGAAATAGGCCAGTCCCAAAGGGACAAAAATCATATGTTCTCCCTGATTGGTGACAGCTAACTGAGCACCTAAAAGGAAACCTGTTAAAGTGAAATGGACACTATGAGAAACAATGACTTAATTGGCCCTTGTCCTGACTGTTGAGGAACAACTCACTACTTTATTCCTTTTGGTATTTTTTTTGTTCTACGTAATACCATTGGTTGAACTCTTTAATTAACACACAATTATTCTTAGTCGTTTAAATTTTTTTTTATGCAACTGTGTTGGTAATGGGTTTTCTTTCTTTTTCTTTTTCTTTCTTTTTTTTTTCTTTTTTTTTTTTTTTTTGACAGGCAGAGTGGACAGTGAGATAGACAGAGAGAAAGGTCTTCCTTTTTGCCGTTGGTTCACTCTCCAATGGCTGCCGCGGCTGGCGCAGCACGCTGATCCGAAGCCAGGAGCCAGGTGCTTCCTCCTGGTCTCCCATGCGGGTGCAGGGCCCAAGCACTTGGGCCATCCTCCACTGCACTCCCAGGCCACAGCAGAGAGCTGTCCTGGAAGAGGAGCAACCGGGACAGAGTCCGGCGCCCTGACCGGGACTAGAACCCGGTGTGCCGGCGCCACAAGCAACTCATAGAATGGCAGATGTCCTAAACAGCACTCTGGCCTCAGAATCAGCCCTTAGGGCATTCGGATCCGGCTGAAAAGCCCATGAGAGTATTTCAGGCATGGAAAGCCAAGACACTCTGGCAAAAAAAAAAAAAAAAAAAAAAAAAAAAAAAAAAAAAAACAAAACCCTAAATGAAAGATCTCTGTGAGTGAGATCCCAGTGGAAAGAACGGGCATCAAAGAAGGAGGTGCCTTTCTCTAAAGGGAGGAGAGAACTTCCACTTTGACTATGGCATTGTCAAAATAAGATCAAAGTGGGCGAGCTCAGGGGGCTTCCACGCCTTGCCAACTCATGACAAGAGCCTGGGGAGATTGCTGACGCCTTAAACAAGGGTGTCAAATTGTTAAGTCAACAACAGGAGTCACTGTGCACTTACTCCTCATGTAGGATCTCTGTCCTTAATGTGCTATACATTGTGATTTAATGCTATAACTAGTACTCAAACAGTATGTTGCACTTTATGTTTCTGTGGGTACAAACTGTTGAAAGCTTTACTTAATATATACTAAATTGATCCTCTGTATAAAAAATGAATCTTGATGTTAATGGAATGGGAGAGGGAGTGGGAGATGGGAGGGTTTTGGGTGGGAGGGAAGTTATGGGGGAGGAAAGCCATTGTAATCCATAAACTGTACTTTGGAAATTTATATTTACTAAATGAAAGTTTAAAAAATACGACCTAAATGAAAAGATCTCTGTGAATGAGATCCCAGTGGAAAGAACATGCCATCAAAGAAGGAGGTACCTTTCTCTGAAGGGAGGAGAGAACTTCCACTTTGACTACGGTCTTGTTGAAATAAGATTGGAGTTGGCGAACTCGGGAGGTTTCCATAGCCTTGGTAGCTCATAACAAGAGCCTTGGGTGATTACTGACGTCGTAAATTAGAGTGTCAATTGTTAAATCAACAATGGGAGTCACTGTGCACTTACTCCCCATGTAGGATCTCTGTCCTTAATGTGTTGTACTATGTGAATTAATGGTATAACTAGTACTCAAACAGTACTTTATATTTTGTGTTTCTGTGTGGGTTCAAACTGTTGAAATATTTACTTAGTATATACTAAATTGACCTTTTGTATATAAAGATAATTTAAAATGAATCTTGAAGCGATCTGCACCTTAATGTTTATTGCAGCTCAATTCACAATAGCTAAGACATGGAATCAACCTAAATGCCCATCAACAGTAGACTGGATAAAGAAATTATGGGATATGTACTCTACAGAATACTATACAGCAGTAAACAATGAAATCCAGTCATTTGCAATAATATGGAGGAATCTGGAAAACATCATGCTGAGTGAAATAAGCCAGTCCCAAAGGGACAAATATCATATGTTCTCCCTGATCGGTGACAACTAACCGAGCACCAAAAAGGAAACCTGTTGAAGTGAAATGGACACTATGAGAAAGAGTGACTTGATCGGCCCTTGCCCTGACTGTTGATGAACAACTTAATACTTTATCCCTTTTAGTATTTTTTTTCTGTTTATTCTACTTAATACTATTGGTTGAATTCTGTAATTAATACACAGTTAATCTTTGTGGGGAGCAACTGGGAGCAACTCGGACTAGACTAAGTTACTGGAATTAAGACATATTCTATGCATCTGCTCTCCCACAATATGGCGCTAAGAAGGGAGAAACAGCTTCTGCACAGCTGCCTCCAGTTCAACCAATAAGCAGCAGGACCTGCTCCTGATTGGAGGAGAGCAGTGTACTCGGCATGCGGGTAGCAGAGTTGGGATTGGTGGAAGAGGACTATAAAGGAGGAGAGAGACAACATGCACCAGGAACCTCTAAGGGGAACATCTATCTGAAGGAACACCTGTGCAGCCCCCAAGAGAGCCGGCCGGCAGTGTGCCGCTCCCCCTCGGAAGTGGGGAAAGTGGCTGGGGGAACTGCCCTTCCACGGAGGTGGAAGGGACGGTAGCCAACCCGGGAAGAACCAGCAGCAAACCCGGGGAGGGCCGAGCAGACAAAAGAACAGCGCAGGGTCCTGTGTCGTTCCTCCACGAAGAGGGGGAGCGACAATCTTAAGTGTTGAAACTTAACTGAAAAGTGATCCCTGTTAAATATAAGAGTGGGAATAAGAGAGGGAAGAGATGTACAATTTGGGACACGCTCAAGCTGACTTGCCCCAAACTGTAGAGTTAGAAACATACCGCGGGATTCCAATTCAATCCCATCAATGTGGCATGTACCAATGCCATCTCACTAGTCCAAGTGATCAATTTCTGTTCACAATTGATCATAATGATAGGACTAAGAGTCAAAGGGATCACATAAACAAGTCTAGTGTCTGCTAATACTAACTAATAGAATAAAAAAGGGAGAGAACGATCCAACATGGGAAGTAGGATACACAGCAGACTCATAGACTAACGGATGTCCTAAATAGCACTCTGGCCTCAGAATCAGCCCTTAAGGCATTCGGATCTGGCTGAAAAGCCCATGAGAGTATTTCAGGCATGGAAAGCCAAGACACTCTTTGGGAATAAAAAATGACCTAAATGAAAGATCTCCATGAGTGAGATCCCAGTGGAAAGAACAGGTCATCAAAGTAGGAGGTACCTTTCTCTGAAGGGAGGAGAGAACTTCCACTTTGACTATGACCTTGTCTAAATATGATAAGAGTCAGTGAACTCAAAAGGCTTCCATAGCCTTGGCAACTCATGACAAGAGCCTAGGGTGATTACTGACGCCATAAACAAGAGTGTCAATTTGTTAAGTCAACAACAGGAGTCACTGTGCACTTACTCCTCATGTAGGATCTCTGTCCTTAATGTGCTGTACATTGTGATTTAATGCTATAACTAGTACTCAAACAGTATGTTATACTTTGTGTTTCTGTGTGGGTACAAACTGTTGAAAGCTTTACTTAATATATACTAAACTGATCTTCTGTATATAAAGAGAATTGAAAATGAAAAAAAAAAGAAAATGAATCTTGATGTGAATGGGATGGGAGAGGCAGTGGGAGATGGGACAACTGCAGGTGGGAGGAATGTTATGGGGGGGAAAGCCACTATAATCCAAAAGTTGTACTTTGAAAATTTATATTTATTAAATAAAAGTTAAAAAAAATTAAAAAAAAAATTTATCACAAGCCATTTAAATTTTTTATAGCTACTATGAATGGAATTGCTTTTACAAGTTTTTTCTCCAGCAAGATCAGTGTTGGTTCACAAAATTGCTACGGATTTTTTATGTTGATTTTGTATCCTGCAGCTTTGCGCTTATCAGTTCTAACAGTCTCTTGGTAGAATCTTTTAGATTCTATATAGAATCATGTCATTTACAAACAGGGATGCTTTGACTAACTCCTTTCCTATGTATGTGCTTTTTAGTTCTTTCTCTTGCCTAATGATTCCTGCTAATGCTTCCTGAACTATATGGAAATAAGAGTAGTGAGAATGGACATTTCTTTTCTCACTCCAGATCTTAGTGGAAATGCTTCCAGCTTTTCTCTTTCAATGTGATGTTGGCTGTGGTGAGGCATGTTACATCCATACCTAATTTGTTCAAGTTATTTTTTAAATCTTGAATGGATGTTATATTTTATCAGATGCTTTCTCTGCATGTATTGAGGTGATCATATGATTTATATCCTTCATTCTGTTTATGTAATGTATTACAGTTATTTGTGCATATTGGACCATTTCTGCATCCCTGGGATAAGTGCTGCTTGCTTGTGATGTATGATCTTGATGTGTTGTTAGATTGAATTTGCTAGTATTTTGCTGAGGACTTTTTTCTTTCAGGTTTTGGATTAAGGATGCTCAGCCAGTACCTTATTGATATTGTTTGGAATCAGTAATTAGCTATTAGAATCATGTAGGAATGAAGAAAAATTAAAAAAAGAAATCTCATTTACTCATTCTCTGACTCTTCCTGTCTTTTTGTAGATCTGAATTTCTGACCAATATTATTTTGGCTTTTCTCTGAAGAACTTTTTTTTTTTTTTTTTTTTTTTTTGCAAAGCACTTCTGTTGACAATTTCCCTTAGTTTTTAATTTGTCTGAAAAGGTCTACTTTTATATTTCACTCTTATTTGTGTGCTTACTGCTGAGAAATCAATATAATTCTTATCCTTGCCCTTGTGTAGGTAATGTGATTTCTCTCTGGCTTCTTTCAAGATTTTCTCTTTGTTGTAGATTTTCTGCAGTTTGAATATCATATGCTTGAGTGTAGAATTTCTAGTATTTGTCCTGCTTGGTGTTCTCTAAGCCTCAAGGATTTGTTGTTTGGTTTCTGTCATCCATTCTGGAAAAATTTTGAGTACCTCTCTGTGCAAGGTCCTCTGCTAGGCATGTTACATACATGATGTAGTCTTCATAACAACTCTATGAGGAGGTATAATTTTCACTTTTTGAAGTAGAAACTAAATGGTATGGACCATTACAGACATATCTTTTACAATAGCAGATAAAATTTAACTGCCTCCTGCTTACTCTTAACTAAATATTCCTCTGTATATATGGCAGGGGAAAAAAATGGAGTGATTTTTGATTTGCTTTATTAGGTAGCAATATTGGAGGTGAGTGTTGGCTGGGTACTGGCTTCAGAATTCAAAGTGTGTATAGTGTACCAAGTTAGTGTGCCATTAAAGGAATTGAATGAAAATTGCTGTATTCATTCATTTTGATGAGAATGCAACTTTTTAAAGAGTGACTGGCACACAATCAGAAATTGGCTGAACTGATTGAGAATCTAGAAGCCCTTATTTAATGATGATATCAATTCCTAAGTGATTTTGTGCTGTTACTAGAAATAGGGAAGTCCAAAGAATGAGTAAGCATCTTTTTGGAGGAGAGTGGGGAGTCATGGATGACAAATTTGATTTTGGATATGTTGAGTTTGGGTTGATGAGATATCCCTGTGGAGCCATCTGGCAGACTGATGGCACGGGACCAAATACTGTCAATGTTAGAGTTGTTTTTTAAGGTTATATAAGTAATTTAAATGGTTTATGACCTGAGAATAGATGGATTTATGAAGAAGCGAGAGTTCAGAAAGAACCCTATTGACTCCTGACACATTTAGAAAGCAGGAAGAAAAAGTACAGCCAGAAGAGGATGCTGAAAGTGTTACCAGAGAGGATATAATTTGTTGTATTCTCTAAAAAAAAATATTACTTTCATTTTATTTGAAAGGGAGAAAGAGAGGGAGCTCTTCTTTCCCCCTTACTCCCCAAATACCTGAAACAGCTATGACTGGGCTAAGCCAAAGCCAGAACTCTGAAACTCAATCAGGTTTCCCATGTGGGTAGCAAGGACCCAATTATTTATGACCTGCTGCCTCCTAGGATGTGCATTAGTAGGAAACTGGAATCCAAAGTGGAGAGCTAGGTGTAGTAGGTAAGAAGTAGCCAAATCCAAAGTAGCGCTGTGGTGTAGTAGGCTAAGCCTCCTCCTGCAGTGCCAGTATCCCATATGGCTGCTGGTTCTTGTCCCATTTGCTCCTCTTCTAATCCAGCTCTCTCTTTATGGCATGGAAAAGCAGTATAAGATAGCCCAAGTGCTTGGGGCCCTCTACCTGCGTGGGAGACCCAGCAGAAGCTCTTGGCTCCTGGCTTCAGGTCAGCTCCAGCCATTGCAGCCATCTGGGAAGTGAACCAGCGATGGAAGGTACCTTTCTTTCTACCTGTGCTTTCTCTGTCTGTAACTCTACTCTCAAATAAATAAATAAAATCCTTTAAAAACAAAAACAAAAAAGAAAACAGAACAAAATCAAAACCAAAATGGAGCTAGGACTCAAAACTCAGGCATTGTTATACAGAATATAGGCATCCCAAGCAGCATTTTAATTGCTAGGCCAAACACCAGGCCAATTTTTTGCATTTTTTTTTAACTTTTATTTAATGAATATAAATTTCCAAAGTACGACTTATGGATTACAATGGCTTCCCCCCAATGCCATCCCTCCCACCCACAACCCTCCCCTTTCCCACTCCCTCTCCCCTTCCATTCACATCAAGATTCATTTTCGATAATCTTAATATACAGAAGATCAGCTTAGTATACATTAAGTAAGGATTTCAACAGTTTGCTCCCACACAGAAACATAAAGTGAAAAATAATAGATGATTTTTTTTAAATGATGATGAAATCAGATCAGACCTATTGTCATGTTTAATCCCAGTGAGAGTCAAGTTGGGAATTGATAATTACTTTCTTTCTTCTTCTTTTTTTTTTTTAACAGAAGATCAGTTTTGTATGCATTAAGTAAAGATTTCAACAGTTTGCACCCCCATAGAAACAAAAAGTGAAATATACTGTTTGAGTACTCGTTGTAGCATTAAGTCTCAATGTACAGCACATTAAGGACAGAAATCCTACATGAGGAGTAAGTGCACAGTGACTCCTGTTGTTGACTTTACCAATTGACACTCCTATCTATCTATGGCATCAGTAATCTCCCTATGCTCCAGTCATGAGTTTCCAAGGCTATGGAAGCCCTCTGAGTTCTCCGACTCTTATCTTGTTTAGACAAGGTCATAGTCAGAGTGGAGGTTCTCTCCTCCCTTCAGAGAAAGGTACCTCCTTCTTTGAAGACCTGTTCTTTCCACTGGGATCTCACTCACAGAGATCTTTTGCCAGAGTGTCTTGGCTTTCCATGCCTGAAATACTCTCATGGGCTTTTCAGCCAGATCCGAATGCCTTTAGGGCTGATTCTGAGGCCAGAGTGCTATTTAGGACATCCGCCATTCTATGAGTCTGCGGAGTATCTCACTTCCCATGTTGGATCACTCTCCCCTTTATTTATTCTATCGGTTAGTGTTAGCAGGTACTAGACTTGTTTATGTGCTCCCTTTGACTCTTAGTCCTTTCATTATGATCAATTGTGAACTGAAATTGATCACTTGGAATAGTGAGATGGCATTGGTACATGCCACCTTGATGGGATTGAATTGGAATCCCCTGCTATGTTTCTAACTCTACCATTTGGGGCAAGTCAGCTTGAGCATGTCCCAAATTATACATCTCTTCCCTCTCTTATTCCCACTCTTATGTTTAACAGGGATCACATTTCAGTTAAATTTCAGCACTTAAGAATAACTGTGTATTAATTACAGAATTAAACCAGTCATATTAAGTAGAACAGACAAAAAAAACTACTAAGAGGGATAATGTATTAAGTTGTTCATTAACAGTCAGGGCTATGCCGATCAAGTCACCGTTTCCCATAGTGTCCATTTCACTTCAACAGGTTTCCTTTTTGGTGTTCAGTCAGTTGTCACCGATCAGGGAGAACATATGACATTTGTCCCTTTGGGACTGGCTTATTTCACTCAGCATGATGTGTTCCAGATTCCTCCATTTTGTTGCAAATGACTGGATTTCATTGTTTCTCACTGCGGTATAGTATTCTAAAGAGTACATATCCCATAATTTCTTTATCCAGTCTACCGTTGATGGGCATTTAGGTTGGTTCCAGGTCTTAGCTATTGTGAATTGAGCTGCAATAAACATTAGGGTGCAGACCTCTTTTTTGTTTGCCAATTTAAATTCCTTTGGGTAAATTCCAAGGAGTGGGATGGCTGGGTCGAACGGTAGGGTTATCTTCAGGTTTCTGAGGAATCTCCAGACTGACTTCCATAGTGGCTTGACCAGTTTGCATTCCCACCAACAGTGGGTTAGTGTCCCTTTTTCCCCACATCCTCACCAGCATCTGTTGTTGGTAGGTTTATGCATGTGAGCCATTCTAACTGGGGTGAGGTGAAACCTCATTGTGGTTTTGATTTGCATTTCCCTGATTGCTAGTGGTCTTGAACAATTTTTCATGTGCCTGTTGGCCATTTGGATTTCCTCTTTTGAAAAATGTCTATTGAGGTCCTTGGCCCATCTCTTAAGTGGGTTGTTTGTTTTGTTTTTGTGCAGTTTCTTGATCTCTTTGTAGATTCTGGTTATTAACCCTTTATCTGTTGCATAGTTTGCAAATATTTTTTCCCATTCTGTCGGTTGTCTCTTCACTCTCCTGTTTCTTTTGCAGTACAGAAACTTCTCAATTTGATGCAATCCCAATAGTTGATTTTGGCTTTGACTGCCTGTGCCTCCCGGGTCTTTTCCAGAAATTCTTTGCCTGTGCCAATATCTTGAAGGGTTTCTCCAATGTTCTCTAGTAACTTGATGGTGTCAGGTCGTAGATTTAGGTCTTTAACCCATGTTGAGTGGATTTTTGTGTAAGGTGTAAGGTAGGGGTCTTGCTTCATGATTCTGCACGTGGAAATCCAATTTTCCCAGCACCATTTATTGAATAGACTGTCCTTGCTCCAGGAATTAGTTTTAGATCCTTGATCAAATATAAGTTGGCTGTAGATGTTTGGGTTGATTTCTGGTGTTTCAGTTCTGTTCCATTGGTCTATCCATCTGTTTCTGTACCAGTACCATGCTGTTTTGATTACAACTGCCCTGTAGTATGTCCTGAAATCTGGTATTGTGATGCCTCCGGCTTTGTTTTTGTTGTACAAGATTGCTTTAGCTATTCGAGGTCTCTTGTGCCTCCATATGAATTTCAGCACCATTTTTTCCAGATCTGAGAAGAAGGTCTTCGGTATCTTGATTGGTATTGCATTGAATCTATAAATTGCTTTTGGGATAATGGACATTTTGATGATATTGATTCTTCCAATCCATGAGCATGGAAGATTTTTCCATTTCTTGGTATCCTCTTCTATTTCTTTCTTTAAGGTTTTGTAATTTTCATCGTAGAGATCTTTAACGTCCTTGGTTAAGTTTATTCCAAGGTATTTGATTGTTTTTGTAGCTATTGTGAATGGGATTGATCTTAGAAGTTCTTCCTCAGCCATGGCATTGTCTGTGTATACAAAGGCTGTTGATTTTTGTGCATTGATTTTTTACCCTGCTACTTTGCCAAACTCTTCTATGAGTTCCAATAGTCTCTTAGTAGAGTTCTTTGGGTCCCCTAAATAAAGAATCATGTCATCTGCAAAGAGGGATAGTTTGAGTTCTTCCTTCCCAATTTGTATCCCTTTAATTTCTTTTTCTTGCCTAATAGCTCTGGCTAGAACCTCTAGAACTATATTGAACAGCAGTGGTGAGAGTGGACATCCCTGTCTGGTACCGGATCTCAGTGGAAATGCTTCCAACTTTTCCCCATTCAATAGGATGTTGGCTGTGGGTTTTTCATAGATTGCTTTGATTGTATTGAGGAATGTTCCTTCCAAACCCAGTTTGCTTAGAGTTTTCATCATGAACGGGTGTTGTATTTTATCAAATGCTTTCTCGGCATCTATTGAGATAATCATATGGTTTTTCTTCTGTAGTCTGTTAATGTGGTGTATCACATTGATTGTCTTGCGCACATTAAACCATCCCTGCATACCAGGGATAAATCCCACTTGGTCTGGGTGGATGATCTTTCTGATGTGTTGTTGCATTCTATTGGCAAGAATTTTATTGAGGATTTTTGCATCTATGTTCATCAGGGATATTGGTCTGTAATTCTCTTTCAGTGCTGCATCTTTTTCCGGCTTAGGAATTAAGGTGATGCTGGCTTCATAGAAAGAATTTGGGAGGATTCCCTCTTCTTCGATTGTTCTGAATAGTTTGAGAAGAATTGGAGTTAGTTCTTCTTTAAATGTCTGGTAGAATTCAGCAGTGACTCCATCTGGTCCTGGGCTTTTCTTTGTTGGGAGGGCCTTTATTACTGTTTCAATTTCTGTCTCAGTTATGGGTCTGTTTAGGTTTTCGATGTCTTCCTGGTTCAATTTAGGTAGGTTGCATATGTCCAGGAATCTATCCATTTCTGATAGGTTTCCCTGTTTGCTGGCATACAAGTCCTTGTAGTAATTTCTGATGATTCTTTTTATTTCTGTGGTGTCTGTTGTTACATTTCCTTTTTCATCTCTGATTTTATTGATTTGGGTCTTTTCTCTTCTTTTTTTAGTTAGTTGGGCCAATGGGGTGTCAATTTTGTTTATTTTTTCAAAAAACCAGCTCCTCGTTTGGCTGATTTTTTGTAATGTTTTTCTTGATTCAATCCTGTTGATTTCTTCTCTGATTTTAATTATTTCTCTTCTCCTACTAGATTTGGGTCTGGTTTGCTGTAGGTTTTCTAGATCCTTGAGGTGAATTGAAAGCTCATCTATTTGGTGCCTTTCCAATTTCTTGATGTAGGCACCTATTGATATAAACTTTCCTCTTAACACTGCTTTTGCTGCGTCCCATAAGTTCTGGTATGTTGTGTTGTTATCCTCATTTACTTCCAGAAAGTTTTTGATTTCTCTTTTAATTTCTTCTATGACCCATTGTTCATTCAGGAGCATGTTGTTCAATCTCCATGTGTTTGCGTATGCTCTAGGGATTCCTGAGTTGCTAATTTCCAACTTCATTCCTTTATGGTCTGAGAAGCTGCATGGTATGATTCTAATTCTTTTGAATTTGCTGAGACTTGCTTTATGGCCTAGTATGTGGTCAATCCTAGAGAAGGTTCCATGTACTGCTGAGAAGAATGTAAAATCTTTAGCTGTAGGATTGAAAGTTCTGTAGATATCTGTTAGATCCATTAGGGGTATAGTATCGTTTAAATCTACTGTATCCTTGTTGATCTTCTGTCCTATTGATCTGTCTATTTCTGAGAGTGGAGTATTGAAGTCCCCCAATACTATTGTATTGGGGTCTAAGTCTCCCTTTAAGTCCGTTAATAAATCTTTTAGATAAACTGGTGCCCTGTAGTTAGGTGCATATACATTGATAATTGTTATATCTTCTTGTTGTATTGATCCCTTAATCATTATACAGTGCCCCTCTTTGTCTCTCTTAACAGTTTTTGTGGTAAAGTTTATGTTGTCCGATATTAAGATGGCTACGCCGGCTCTTTTTTCATTTCTGTTGGCATGGTATATCTTTTTCCAGCCTTTCACTTTCAGTCTGTATGGATCTTTGTTGGAAAGATGTGTTTCTTGTAAGCAGCAAATAGATGGGTTTTGTTCCTTAACCCAATCAGCCAATCGGTGTCTTTTAACTGGACAGTTCAGGCCATTCACGTTCAATGTGACTAATGATAAGTGGTAACTTTGCCCTGCCATTTGCCAAAGATAAGTTCTAATATATGCTTTGAATTCCCTGTGATCTTTTGCTGTGAGGTTTCCTTCCTTTACCTTCTTTCATATTGATGACCGTGTTTCTGTGTTTCTGTGTGTAACACATCTTTAAGCATCTTTTGCAGGGCAGGACGAGTGGCAACAAATTCTTTCAATTTCTCTTTGCTATGAAAAGTCTTTATTTCACCTTCATTCACAAATGATAACTTTGCAGGATATAATATTCTGGGCTGGCAGTTGTTCTCTCTTAGTACCTGGGCTATATCTCGCCATTCCCTCCTAGCTTGTAGAGTTTCTGATGAGAAGTCAGCTGTGAGTCTGATTGGAGATCCTCTGAGAGTAATCTGACGTTTCTCTCTTGCACATTTTAGGATCTTTTCTTTATGTTTCACTGTGGAGAGTTTAATTACAACGTGTCGTGGTGAGGATCTCTTTTTTTTTTTTTTTTTTTGGCGGGCAGAGTGGATAGTGAGAGAGAGACAGAGACAGAGACAGAGAGAAAGGTCTTCCTTTGCCGTTGGTTCACCCTCCAGTGGCCGCCGCGGCCAGCGCGCTGCGGCTGGCGCACTGCGCTGATCCGATGGCAGGAGCCAGGTACTTCTCCTGGTCTCCCATGGGGTGCAGGGCCCAAGCACTTGGGCCATCCTCCACTGCACTCCCTGGCCACAGCAGAGAGCTGGCCTGGAAGAGGGGCAACCGGGACAGAATCCGGCGCCCTGAGCGGGACTAGAACCCGGTGTGCCGGCGCCGCAAGGCGGAGGGTTAGCCTAGTGAGCCGCGGCGCCAGCCTGAGGATCTCTTTTGGTCGTGTTTATTAGGGGTTCTGTGAGCTTCCTGTACTAGGATTTCTCTGTCCTTCTCCAAACCTGGGAAATTTTCTGCTAATATCTCACTAAAAAGGCCTTCTAATCCTTTCTCCCTCTCCATGCCTTCAGGAACTCCTAGAACCCGAATGTTGGGTTTTTTAATAGTATCCTGAAGATTCCTGACAATATGTTTTAGATTTCTAATTTCCTCTTCTTTTCTTTGGTCTGACTGTATCCTTTCCTGTTCTCTGTCTTCTAAGTCCGATATTCTCTCTTCTGCTTCACCCATTCTGTTTGTAAGGCTCTCTATTGTGTTTTTCATTTGATCTATTGAATTCTTCACTTCAGTCACTATCACAGTTTCCTGTTGTACTAGTTGTTTCGTTTCATTTTGATTCCTCCTTAATATTTCATTTTCACGAGAGAGGTTTTCTATCTTGTCCATTAAGGATTTGTGTAGTTCCAGAATTTGTTTTTGAGAACTTCTTAATGTTCTTATCAATTTTTTGAGATCTGCTTCTTGCATTTCTTCTATGTCATCATCTTCATAATCTTGAATTGGGGTGTCTTTTTCATTTGTGGGCGTCATGGTGACTTCCTTGTTTTTATTACCTCGGTTTTTGCGTTTGTTATTTGGCATATTGGAGATATTTGGTTTCTTCACTGTGGTGCTTTTTCTTGTTATACTATGACTCTAGATTAAGTGGACTATCTGTTTTTGATGGAGCCTTAGGGCTTGAGATGGGTGTGGCCTGAGAGCTCTGTTTGGTGTGCCAAAGATGACACTCCCAGGTTAGGCGTGGTAAATCTCTCTCTCTCTCTCTTTCTTTTTTTTTTTGGTTCAAAAGGGAAGTAATTCCGCACAGCTGAACGAAGTTGGAGGTAGTTAGCAGGCAAATGATATACCCACAGGAGCCAGAGATCAGAAGCTCTTTCACAAGGACCACACAGGGAATCTGTTCGGCCCTCAGAGTGGGCTCAAATTCTCCTTCAGTCTCCCACTGGGTTGCCAAAGTTACAGAATTGTAGCGTCTCTGGAGAGTGCTCACGTGAATTCCGTGAGTTCTCTCCCCCACCGTCTCTTTTTTCACAGTCTCAGTTCAGTAGCACCACAAATTTACTAGGTCCTAATCTCCTGTTAATTTGCCCCGCCCAGAGTCAGGTTTTTCTGCTAGGCTCGGGGCCGGTGCAGACCTGAGGTCGCTCTGCTTATGACGTATGTCCAAGATGGCGCCTGCTCTTTGTCTTGCTCGCCCTTGAGAGGTGAGCGGAGAGAGAGAAACCCGTGTCCGTACCAGTCACCTTTTTTTTTTTTCTCTCTCCTTCTCTCTTCCAGTTAGCCTGGTGAACTCCCCCGCCCCGGGGGTCGTTCCCTCTAGTCTCCTCTCTCCGCTTGCCTGCCGGTGTCTCGGGCTATTGAGGTTCGGCTCACCTCGCGTTCCAGCGCTGGTGTGTTGAGTCTGCCGCTGGTGTCCCGAACTGTGGGCTCCCACGCTCTCCACGCAGGTCCGCTGTGAATCACGTGTTCCGGAAGAGTTTCTTCTGCTGTTTCCTCCCCTACTCTTCCTTGAATCTGCAGTATCTCCACTTTTATTAAACTGTCTTTCCCCGGACTATCAGTGTGCTCCCTTCCTATTCTGCCATCTTGCCTCCTCCTTAATCCAATTTTTTGCATTTTGTGTGACTGTTCTCTAGAGACCAAGAGGTAAGGTCTGGGTGGATCTTATCTGAATGGGAGTCTGAAATGCTAGTTGGAAGGGAAGCAAAGCCAAAACAATGGTGTTGGTCTTGAAAATAGAGAATGAAGATATTGCAGGAATGTGGTAAGCTCAAGAAGTTCTATAATACTGAAGAAATAAATATAATAAAATATTTAGGTCATAAATATAGATCCTGGAAGTAGAACTGCTTAAGAGTATGTTCACAGACCTTTGAAGGGGTTTGTGGTGGTAGGGACAATCCTCAGGAATTATTGTCATTGAAGCCCTTAAGGGAGATCGGGTATATAAGCCTTCGATGGGTTCTTCTAACACTTGCCTGGGATCAGCATGTAGTACAAGTCACATCTTTCGAAGTGGGAATCTTACAAGGATGAAAGGGGTCATATATTGTTACTGATACCTTTGTTATAAATATATTCTTCTCTCTTGCAAAAATGTTTTTCATTGTGATAGAGGCAGCCAACAATTGTGTGCCTCATATATAGTATATCAATGTTAATATCATAGAATGATCATTTTTCATTGTCACAGAATTATACATAAAAGACCTGGTTTCATTCATTAGCATTAAAAAGAAAACATAAATTTACTTTTTAAATGCTATACTAAGTACCTGAAGAGGATATTGATGAACTGTCATCAGTTAAAAATAAATTTTAACATGTATTTCTTATAGTAGGGTTGGATTTATGAGTTCCCCAAATAATTTTAAATTTGTTAAATGTCTAACCACTGTGTGAGAAGTGATGTTGCCATCAGAAACGTTGATGAAAATATGAGATCACTTGTGCAATGGGTATAGACAGAAATAAGAGAAAAAGTACAATGTTTGAGCCCTAGAGTACTAAAAGATTTGGAAGCGTGGCTGATAAAGAGGATAAGAGAGGAAAGGAAACTGAGAAGATGGTAGGAGGGTTGCCAGGAACATGAAGTTTCCTGAAAGTCGATTTAAGAAAGTATTTAAAGGATAGAGCTAATGTATCAGATGTTGGCAGATTGAGTGAGATGAAGCCTGAGAATTAACCATTGGCTGCAGTCAATAACTGATCATGATAAGATGGTTTGGTACAGTGCTGGGTAGGAAAGCCTGAATAGGACAGAATTAGGTGAGAACGGAAGGAAACAAATCAGATGAATGAATTTACCCATGTAAGGAAACAGAAATGAAGGGAAAAAGCAGGTGGTAGAAGAACTGAAGGACCTAAAGAAATTTTTAATTTAAACAACGTGTCTCTGATGATGGCAGTAATCTAATAGAAAATGATAATGCAGAAGAAGAAGAAGAATTAATCTCTACTGCTTAAATAGGATTTGGGAACCGGCTTGGAACTTCGCCATTGTCTGAATTGGTTTCTGTGGAGAAATTTTTGTCTTTGACATAGGCAAATTACAAATGCCTGATAATTCAACTCATCTATTTTATAGTTGTAGATTATCTTCAGTGATGATGTGCATGTTAAAGTCACACCCTTTCCTGTTTTCTATTATGATAACTATTTTTCCTTTTCTTTTTTTTGTTTTATTCAGTTTTAAATTTTTATTTATTTGAGAGGCAAAGAAAGCCAGACAGAACTCCTTTCTACTGTTTCCCAAATGCCTGCCGTGGCCAGGGCTGGGCCAGACTGAAGCTGGAAGCCAGGAATTTAATCAACATTTTCCATGTTGGTTACAGGGACTCAAGTACCTTGACTTATCTCCTGCTGTTTCCCAGGGCAAAAACAGGAAGCTGAATTGGGAGTGGAGCCAGGACTGGAACCCAGGCACACTGATAGAGGATGTGGGCATCTTAGCCTGTGTCTTGACCTCTATTCCAAATGTTCACCCCCACGGTAAATTTTAAATCAGGAACAGGGTCATAATATTTTGACAGATGATAGCAAAACTCTTGGTTTATCTGAACTTCTTTGTTTTTGCTTTAATCCATTAGTGTCTAAGATGTTTTTCTTAAGTTTTTCAAGGAAGATTTTTTTTTAATTTTGTTTAAGGAATAAAACTTCATGCATTTAATATATACAAATTTGGGAACATGGTGATCCCCCCCTTCCTCCTACTCATACTCCCACTTTTCTTCCTCCTCCCTCATCCTTTCCCATTATTTTTTACAGAGATCAATTTTCAGTTAATTTTATACTCATAAGATTAACCCTATGCTAAGTAGAGAGTTCACTGAATAGTATGAAGAAAAAAGAAAAAGAAAAGAACAAAGCAAACAAAAAAGAGAAACATTGTTCCCTGACAGGCAAGGAAAAGACTGTTCAAAATAGATTACATTTTAAGTACTCTGTTAGTTACCACAGATCAGAGAGACTATATGGTATTTGTGACTTGCTTATTTCACTAAGTATAATGGTTTCCACTTACGTCCATTTTGTTGCAAGTAACATGATTTCATTTGTTTTTACCCCTGGGCAGTATTCTATAGTATACTTGTACCATAATTTCTTTAGCCAGTGTTCAGTTATGTACATCTGGGTTGATTCCACATCTTAGCTGTTGTGAATTGAACTGAAACGAATGGGAGTACAGATCACTCTTTCCTATGTTGATTTCATTTTATTTGGAAAAATTCCTGGGAGTGGGATGGCCGGGTCGTATGGTAGGTCTATATTCCATTCTGTGAGATATCTCTGTACTGTCTTCCACTGTTGCTGTACCATCTTACATTCCCACCAAGAGTGGATTAGGGTACCCTTTTCCCCACATCCTTGCCAGCATTTTTTGTTTATTGATTTCTATATGACAGCCATTCTAGCAGGGGTGAAGCCTCATTGTGCTTTTGATTTGCATTTTCCGATACCTAGCTATCCTGAGCATTTTTTATTGTGTCTATTGGCCATTTGAATTTCCTCTCTTGAAAAATGTCTGTTCAGGTCCTTTGCCCATTTCTTGATTAGGTTGCTTGTTTTATAGTTGTTGAGTTTTTTGAGCTCTTTATAGATTCTGGTTATTAATCCTTTATCAGTTGCATAGTTTGCAAATATTTTCTCCCATTCTGTTGCTTGCCTCTTCACTTTGCTTAGTGTTTCCTTTGCAGTACAGAAGCTTCTCACCTTGATGTAATCCCATTTGTAAATTTTGGCTTTGATTGTCTGTGCTTCTGGGGTCTTTTCTAAGAAGTCTTTCCATATGCCAGTGCCTTTTAGGGTTTCCCCAATGTTCTCTAGTAATTTGATGGTATCATGTCATAGATTTAGGTCTGATCCATTTTCATTGGATTTTTGTGTAAGCTATAAGATAGGGGTCTTGGTTCATACTTCTGTGAGCAGAGATCCAGTTTTCACAACATCATTTTTTGAAGAGACTGTCTTGGCTCCAGGGGTTGATTTTTCCTCCTTTTTCAAAGTTAAGTTGGTTGTAGATGTATGGATTAATTTCTGGAATTTCTGTTTTGCTCCATTGGTCTACATGTCTGTTTTTGTGCCAGTACCAGGCTGTTTTGATTATAACTGTCCTGTATGTAGTATGTATTGAGGTTTGGTATTGTGCTTCCAGCTTTGTTTTTATTGTTTAAATTGCTTTAGATATTCAAGGTCTCTTGTGTTTCCATATGAATTTTACCATCATTTTTTCCTAGATCTGAGAAGGATGTTGTTGGTATTTTGATTGGGATTGCAATGAATCTATAAATTACTTTCTGTAGTATGGATATTTTGATGGTATTGATTCTTCCAATCTATGAACATGTAAGATTTTTTCCCACATTTTTGTGTCTTATATTTTTTTCTTTAATGTTTATAATTTTCATCATAGAGATCTTTGACATCCTTAGTTAAATTTATTCCTAGTCATTTAAGTTTTTTGTTGCTATTGTGAATAGTATTGATCTTAGAAGTTCTTTCTCAGCTATGGCATTGTTTGTGTATACAAAAGCTATTGATTTTTGAGTGTTGGTTTTATATCCTGCTACTATACCAAACTCTTATGAGTTCCAGTAGTCTCTTCATGAAATCTTTTGGGTTCCCTATATATATAATCCCTAATTGTATCCCTTTGATTTCTTTTCTTTGCCTGATGGCTCTGGCTAAAACTTCAAGAATTGTATTAAGTAGCAGTGGTGAGAATGGGCATCCTTGTCTGGTTCTGCATCTTAATCGGGATGCCTCCAAGTTTTCCCCATTCAGTATGATGCTGGCTGTGGGTTTGTTATAAATTGCTTTGATTATGTTGAGTAATGTTCCTTCTATATGCAACTTGCTTAAGATTTTCATCATAAAATTGTGTTGAATTTTGTCAAATGCTTTCTCTGCATCTATTGATATAGTATGGTTTTTGATCTTCAGTTTGTTAATGTGGTATGTTATATGTTTGATTTTCAGATGTTGAACCATCCCTGCATTACAGGGATAAATCCCACTTAGTCTGGGTGAATGATCTTTCTGATGTGTTGTTGGAATTGATTGGCTAGATTTTTGTTGAAGATTTTTGCATTTATGTTCATCAGGGATATTGGTATATAATTCTCTTTCTTTGTCGTATCTTTTTCTGGCTTAGGAATTAAGGTGATATAGGCTTCATAGAAGGAGTTTGGGATGATTCCCTCTCTTTCAGTTGTTTTGAATAGCTTCAGGATAATTGGAATTAGTTCTTATTTAAATGTCTTGTAGAGGGGCTGGTGCTGTGGTGCAGCGGGTTAACTCCCTGGCCTGAGGCGCCAGCATCCCATATGGGCACCAGTTTGAGACCTGACTGCTCCATTTTCAATCTAGCTCTCTGCTGTGGCCTGGGAAGCCAGTGGAGGATGCCCCAGGTCCTTGGACCCCTGTACCCACATGGGAGACCCAAAAGAAACTCCTGCTTCTGGCTTTGGATCGGTGCATTATTGGCTGTTGCGGCCAATTGGGGAGTGAACCAGCAGATGGAAGACCTCTCTCTCTCTCTGCCTCTTCTCTCTCTGTGTAACACTAACTTTCAAATAAATAAATAAATCTTAAAAAAAATGTCTAGAATTCAGCAGTGACACCATCCAGTCCTGGGCTTTTCTTTGTTGGGAGAATCTATTACTGGTTCTGTCTTGGTTATTGGTCTGTTTAGGTTTTCTATGTCTTCATGACTCAATTTGGTAGATTGTAAGTGTCTAAGAATGCCTATCCATTTCTTCTAGGTTTCCCAATTTGTTGGCATACCACTCTTTGTAGTAATTCCTGATGATGATTTTTATTTCTGTGATATCTGTTGTTACATTTCCTTTTTCACCTCTGATTTCATTGATTTGGGTCTTCTCATTTTTTTTTTTTTTTTTTTTTTGGTTAGTTGGGCCAATGGTATGTCAGTTTTGTTTATTTATTTATTTATTTTCAAAAAGCAGCTCTTCATTTCATTGAGCTTTTGTATTTTTGGTTTCTATTTTGTTTATTCCTTACTTTTAATTATTTCTTTTCTCCTAATTTTGGATTTGATTTGTTGTTTTTTTCTAGGTCCTTGAGATGCATTGATAATTCATTTATTTGGTGGCTTTCCAGTTTCTTTATGCAGGCATTAATTGCCATAAACACTGCTTTTGCTGAATCTCATAAGTTTTGATATGACTTGCTGTCATCTTCATTTGTTTCCAGTCATTTTTTTGTTTCTCTTTTGATTTCTTCTATGACTGACTGTTCACTTAGGAGCATGTTGTTCAGTCTCCATGTGTTTGCATAAATTCTTTTTTTAAGATTTATTTTATTTATTTGAAAGAGTTACAGAGAGAAGTAGAGACAAGAGAGAGAGGTAGGTCTTCTCTCTGCTGGTTCATTCTCCAGATGACTGCAACAGCTGGAGCTGCACTGATCCAGAGCCAGGAGCCAGGAGCTTCTTGCCCATCTTCTATGTGGGTGCAGGGGCCCAAGGACTTGGGCCAACTTCTACTGCTATCCCAGGCCATAGCAGAGAGCTAGATCAGAAGAGGAGCAGCCGGGACCAGAACCGGTGCCCATATGGGAGGCCGGTGCTTCAGGCCAGGGCTTTAACCCACTGCGCCACAGTGCCAGCCTCGAATTGTTGGTTTTGAGCTTCAATCTGTTGTGATCAGAAAGGTGCATAGCACGATTTTATTTATTTGTTTATTTTTTGAATTTTCTGAGAATTCCTTTATGGCTTAGTATATGGTCTGTCCTAGAGAAAGTTCCATGTACTGCTGAGAAGAATGTGTATTCTGCAACTGTGGGTTGAAAAATTCTGTAGATCGTTAAGTCCATCTGGTCCATGTGTCGATTAGCTCTGTTTCTTTGTTGATTTTCTCTCTGGTTGATCTATCCATTGCTGAAAGTGGGTGTTGAAGTCCCCATTACTATTGTATGGGAGTCCATGTGTCCCTTTAGATCCGTTAACAGTTCTTTTAAATAGCAGGTGCCTTGTAATTTGGTGCATATACATTTATTATAGTTAAGTCTTCCTGTTGTATTGAGCCCATAATCATTACATAGTATCTTTCTCTGTCTCTTTTAGCAGTTTTTGTGTTGAAGTCTATTTTTTCTGATCTTAAAATGGTTACACCTGCCCTTTTTTTCTTTCTGTTAGTTAGCATGGAATGTCTTTTTCCATCCTTTCACTTTCAGTTTGTGTGTATCTTTGGTGAGGTATGATTCTTGTAGGCAGCAAATAGTGTGTCTTGTTTTTTTAATCCATTCAGCCAGTCTGTATCTTACAGCATAAAATTGGTATCTCTTGGTAAATGTTGATTTGTACATTTGAAAAAGCACGTCCTGCTGTTTAGGATAGAATGTCCCATAAAATTCAATGAGA
This sequence comes from Oryctolagus cuniculus, assembly GCF_964237555.1. NCBI lineage: Eukaryota > Metazoa > Chordata > Mammalia > Lagomorpha > Leporidae > Oryctolagus > Oryctolagus cuniculus. The sequence continues at coordinate 61,354,245 of NC_091436.1, forward strand.
TCAAGTTGATTGATTATGTTCTTCAAGACTTTTATATAGTTATTGCTTTTCAGTCTATGTGTTCTGCCAGTTATTGAAAGTAAGTTGTTGAAATTTCTGACTATAGCTGTGAATTTCTCTCTTTTTTTTTCCTTTCAGTTCTATTAGTTTTACTTTATTTTGAAGCTATTTATTTTAAGGTGCACAAACATTTTAGACTGTTATATTTTCATAAAGAACTGACCCCTTTATTATGAACAGTCTTCCATGTCTTTGATTTTCTCTAAATTCTCATATTAATATAGTCATTCTTTTTTACCATTAACATCAGCATCGTATATCTGCCGTTTTACTTTTAGCTTTTTAGCATTTTCATGTTTAAAACAGATTTCTTATAGGCAGTATGTGGGTGGGTCTTGCTGTTTTAAAAATTAAACCTCATCATTTCTGTCTTTTGTTTGCAATGTTCAGATCACTTGGTTAATGTAATTATTGACCTGGTTGGGTTTAAATCTGTTTTGCTGTTTGTTTTCCTTTTGGCTTAACTGTTCATTGATCCTCCTTTCCTCTTCTGTCTTCAATTGAAGAGCTGTTTTATAATTCCATTTTCTCTCCTTTGTTGGCTTAACAACTGTAGTTCCTGATGTTAATTAATATTTCCTTTAGAGTTTCCAGTATACATCGTTAACTTCTCAGAGTTTAGTTTTGATCCAGTGAGATAGTCACACATTTATTTAGCTTTTCAAATTAAGAGCTTAACATTATATCACTTTGGGCTCACTCATTTGAACTTTGGAGTTAGACTCTTGTATTCAAATCTCAGTTTTGTTACTTATAGTATGCTTAAACTTTCTCTGCCTTAATTATCTCATCTATAAAATGGGATTAAAGTTCTTGTAGTTTTTTTGAGAGATATAAAGCATTTAGAATACCTGACACATAGTAAACAGTATATTGGTAGCTACTTTTATTCAAATCATGATGATGAAAATGTTCTATGGGTTCTAGTTATCTTGACATTCTGTTGTTCCTCCCACCATAGTAAAGTTAATTATTACTTTTTAGATTAGTTACTGGTCTGTTATTTTTCTGCCTTTCCCCATTCTCTTGCCATGTTAATCTTTCTCTTAGTATGATACCTTTTATATTATGTCTTTTATCCGTTTAAAATTTTTCCCACCCAACTGCTCCCATTCTCCAGAAAGAACAAGCTCATCATTTTGACACGCAGCATTGCTCATTTTATCTGTTCTCAGCTTATATTCCCATTCTTTTCTTTCTTTACTGTTCTACATTTTCTCTGTGATTCAAACTGTATTTCTTCCTCAACCCTCTCCCAAAATACATATTGTAGTTTTCTGTTTCTGAGTTTGTTTTTCTTGTTTTGTATGTCTGTGAGAAGTTTTGAGAGCAAGTATGTCTGAAAATTACCTTTGGTACCATTGTTCATCTATCACATGATTTGCTTTTCTTTTGTAATATGCTGAGAAAAACCAACTTATTTAGAAGTAGCCAGGTAGATTCAGTTTAGATGACCCCAATTTTTTGGCAAATCCAAAGCATTGTATCGGGTGCCAGCTGAATATACATCTTCTCTCCATCAAGCCTGATTAGGCTGTTGACCTTGGGCACATCAGTGTCACCTGTTTGATCTGGTGCTTTTTGGCCTTGATATCCACAGTGGACACAAGTGAGTTGTCTTGTGACTTCTTCATGTCCCATTTAGTGGTAGGGGGACCATGATGATGGCATAGTGGTCAAGGTTGTGTCTTCTGAGATGCTCTGCTGATGATACCTGGGTTGCTGCATGGGGCATAGTGTCTTGGACCACTGTTAGGTGGGTAACATGAGAATCTTCTTTTTTGTTTTGTAACTGTGAATGCCTTTCAGCACTGCCTTCTTGGCCCTTAAAACTTTTGCTTCAGCTTTGGGAGGGGCAGGAGCTTTTTTGTTTTCAAACTCATTTGAAGGCTATTATAAACAGAAAAATGATCCCCCAAAGATATCTATCTCCTCATTCTTGGACCCCTATAAATATGTTAGCTTATATGGCAAGAAGGAATTTGCATATGTGATTAAATTAAGGATCGTGAGATGGGGAGATTAGCCTTTAATATGCAAGTGGGCCCTGTATAATTAACCAGATCCCTATAAGGGAGAGAGGGAAGAGAGTCAGAGGAGCAGTGACTCCAAAAGCAGAAGTTTACTACTGCTACAGTTGTTGTGCTACAGTTGTTGGCTTTGAAGAGGAAAGAAAGTCATGAGCCAAGCTGAAGGCAACCTTCTAGAAGCTGGAAAAGGCAAAGAAAAGATTCTCCCCTAAGGCCACCAGAGGGAATATAAATTTGAAGACATCTTAGGTTTAGCTCAGTAAGACTTCTGACTTCCAAAAACTTTAAGATAATAAATTTTTATGTTTAAGCCACAGATTCTGTGGAAATTTATTGGAGCAGCAATAGGACACTAAGATAGTGAAAAAAACGTAACCTGAAGCCAAAGGAGGCTATTTATAATTAGTATAAAGATTCATACAGTTCAGTATAGAAATAATAATGTTTGACCATAGAATGCTGCCTTAGACTTGATTGGTTACTTAATATACAATTGGTATACTGTTTTACCTTTCTAAAATCTGAAAAATTCTAAATTCTGAAATGCATTCATCCCCAAGGATTTTGAAAAAAGGAATTGTAGACCTAGAGTCATTTGCATTAAACAATTTCTCTTTCCCTAAGATTATAAGCTACTTAATGGAAGAAGTTGAAACTTATGTTTATCCTCCAGCATCATCATTACATATAATGTGAAAAAGTATTACATATAATGTGAAAATATATTGTTGCATTGACTTTGTTTCTGTATACCCTGTGGAGAGTATAAAGTTGTGCCAAAATCATCTTAGTTCCCAGTGAGGGAGAAAAAAAAAAAAATCTGTACTGGCTCAGGATAAGGCACTATAATGGAAGTGATATGCAAAAAGTCTAAGAGATCTATCACTAAAGAGGGAACTTTCTATCTATAAGAGTGACTACCATTTGTAAAACATCTAATGTACTCAGCTTTTAATGTGTATTCATAAATTCCCGAAGATCCAACATGACTGAATAGAAAGAAGATGTGCTAATTTTGACTATGGGGCGAGAACAGAAGAAAAGCAAAGGAATTACATTTCTATAGAAAGAAGAGAGATACCATGGAGCAGCAGGGACAGTACAAACATGTGTTAATGAGCAGGGATACCACCAGTGACTTCTGCAGCCAGAGGCTTGAGGAGACACTGTCGTCTTGAGGTGAGAAGAGGCTGCAGCATCCCGTATCATTGGTGTTACTGCCTGAGGGAGAACCTCATGGATCACACTGACTTTGAGTCTAGCCTGGATCGCTAGTTGGGCAGGGTGCCCACCTAACTCCATGAAAGGAGAGGACATTGCTTTCTTTCCATCTCCCCACAAGGGTTCCTGGTGACTAGCAGGGAGGAAGCTCCATCTTAATAAGGTAAGTAGAGGCTGCTGTAGCTTGTGCATGTATGCAACTAGGGGATTTTATTGGAGGGATAAATCCGTGGTCCCCACTGACTTTGAGTCTGGCCTGAAGGATTGGCAAGGGACAGGGCATCCATTTAGGCCTGTGACGTGCTCCCTTCCTCTCTGTCACCAGTGCTTGGACTCAAACTGCCAAGGCAGAACACCAACAGGAAGCTGACTCTGGGAACACTTTAGCTCTCTATGTGGATGGGACAGGCTCATGGGACTGAGAGTGGATCCCCTGTTCCCTGTGACTGTGGGAGCCCTGCTCTCTAAGACTGGGAATTCTGTGACTACTTGATATGGATGATGTGTCACTGGATCTCTGGGGAATCCCTGTGTCTGGCTTCAGAGGCTTAGACTTCCCTGAGAACCTGGGGTGGGTCGCTGCGGTGGGTTCCATGGCTCATACTGAGGACCACACAGATCCTTTCTTTGGTTCATGCAGCTGCATGGGTGGGGTGTGTAGCTACTATAGACTCACCCCAGACATTGATCACCTTGGTAGAGAGGAGGTGAGGCTGTAATCATGCCAGTTGAGAGGAGGTGAGACTGTGATCACGCCCCTGTTGACAGTAGAGGAAATTTACAATGCCCAACTTGGGTGTCACCCTGGACTCTTGCCCTGCCCTCCAGCACTGAACAGAGTTCCCTGGCCCAGTTTAGCACATGGCTCTGGATATCCCCTGAAGGAGCAAACACTCCACTAAGCCACAGAAGCATAGTTCAAAGATAAAAGCCATCAAAAGAGAAAACCAGCAAATGTTAACACAAATACCTGAAAATAAATATGGAAATACAAGAAACATGAATAAGGAAGACAATAGGACTCCCCCAAAAGAACGCAACACCTCATTATTAGAATGTGAAAAGAGATTGATGGAATGCTTGAAAAGAAATTCAAAAGAATGATCATAAGATTGCTCATAAACACAGAGAAACAAATATATGAGTTAAAGAAACCTATACCTGACATAGAGGAAAAAATGTGTTGAGATGTAAGAGATACTGAAGAGAAATCAAATGGAAGTATTAGAAATGAAGATTCGCTATGTCAAATAAAAAAATATAGTGGAAAACCTTAACAACAGACTTGGTGAGACAGAAGAAAGAATATCCAAGCTAGTAGGAAAATCTTTGAAAATATCTCAGACAAAAAGAAAAAAATTAGAAAAACTGGAAATAGTGTTTGAAATTTATGGAATACTATCAAATGAGCTAGCATACGTGTCTCAGGAGTTCCTAAAGGTATGAAAGGAGAATACATTAGAAGACCTATTCAGTGAATTAATAGCAGAAAAAAGTCCCTACTATAAAGAAAGATAAGTACAGGAAGTACACAAGTACAGGAAGCACATAGAACTCCTAATAGACAAGATCAGAAAAGATCTTCACTATGACACACTATAGTAAAACATTTAAAAGTAAAATGTAAAGATTCTAAAATGTCCATAAAAGAAATGCCAGATTACCTTCAAAGGATCTCCAATTAGACTGACAGCTGATTTCTCATCAGAAGCCCTGCAGGCTAGGAGAGAATGGAGAGGCATAGTCCAAGTCTATTGTACCCAGAAAAGCTCTCATTTATAAATGAAGGTTAAATAAAGACTTTCCAAAACACAAAGAAATTGAATTTGTCACCACTCATCCAGCCATACAAATGATGCTTAAGAATGTGCAAAACATAGAGACAGAGGTAGTCATCTTTATGAAAGAATGTGAAGGCAAGCAATCTAATAAAAATACAAAGAAAATCCAAAGCAAACAGTAGGAATATTTGTGGGAAAATCGTAGGACCAAATTGTTACTTATCAATAATAACCTTGAATGCAGATGGCCTAAATTCTCTAATTAAAAGATAGACTGTCTGAATGCAATTAAAAAAAAAAAAGACCCATCTATTTGCTGCCTACAAGAAACAGCTCACCAACAAAACGAAGGTACGTGCATACTGAAAGTGAAAGGATTAAAAATATAGTCTGTGTTAACTGGAAGCAAAAACGAGTAGGTGTAGCTATCCTAATATCAGACAAAAAACTCTTAAAGCAGACAAAGAAGGGCATTATGTAATGATTAAGGGATCAGTCCAACAGGAAGATGTGATTATCATAGATGTATATGTACCCAATGACAAGGTGCCTTGCTATTTAAAACAAATATTAATGGATGTAAAGGGAGACATAGACTCAAATATAATAATAATGGGGGAATTCAACACCCTGCTTTATCAATGGACAGATCAACTAGACAAAAAAATCAACAAAGCAACAACAGAGTGTAGTGGGTAAAGTGGCTGCCTATGGCACCTGCATCACAAATGGATGCTGGGTTGAGTCTTGGCTGCACCACTTCTGATCCAGCTCCCTGTTAATATGCCTGGGAAAGCAGCAGAGGATGGCCCAAGTACTTGGGCCCCTGTACACATGTAGGAGGCCCAGAAAAAGCTCCTGAATCCCGTCCTTGTATTGGCCGAGCTCCAGCAATGTGGCCATTTGGAGAGTGAACCAGTGGTTGGAAGATTATCTTTTTGTCTCCCTCTGACTTTCTGTAATGCTCCCTTTCAAATAAATCATAAATATTTTAGAGGTAAAAAAGAGGGGCTGGCACTGTGCTGCAGTAGGTTAATCCTCTGCCTGTGGTGCCTGCATCTTATATGGTTGCCGGTTCTAGTCCAGGCTGTTTCTCTTCCAATCCAGCTCTCTGCTATGGTGTGGGAAAGGAGCAGAAAATGGCCCAAGTCTTTGTGCCCCTGCACCCATGTGGGAGACCAGAAGAAGCTCCAGGCTCCTGGCTTTGGATCGGCACAGCTCTGGCTGTCCTGGCCATTTGAGGAGTGAACCAGCAGACAGAAGATCTTTCTCTCTGTCTTTCCCTCTCACTGTCTGTAACTCTACCTCTCCAATAAATAGATAAAAACCTTTAAAAAAAAAAAAAAAAAAGGAAAAACAGAGCTAATCTACACTATGAACCAGATGGATCTAGTTGGTATCTATAGAACATTTCATCTCACTCCTGCAGAATACACATTTTCATCAGTGCATAGAATTTTCTCTAGAATAGACCATATGCTAGGCCAAAAAGCAAGTCTCCACAAATTCAAAAAAATAGAGGGGCTGGCATTGTGACATATGAGGCTAAGCCTCTACCTGTGGCATGGCATCTCACATGGGTGTCAGTTCGTGTCCTGACTTCTTTGCTTCAAATGCATCTCTCTATGTCTGGGAAAACAATGGAAGATGGCCCAAGTGCTTGGGGCCCCTGCACCAGCATGGAAGAACTGTAATAAGCTTCTGACTCCTGATTTTGGATAAGCCCAACTCTGGCCATTGTGACCATTTAGGGAGTGAACCAGCACGTGGAAGATCTCTGTCTCTTCCCTCTCTTTGTCTGTAACTCTGCCTCTCAAATAAATAAATCTTTTTAAAAATGAAAATCATACCACGTATCTTTTTTCAGCAGAATGAAGTGAAGCTAGAAATTGAAAAGAAACGCTAGAATATATGCAAACACATGGAGACTGAACAATACGCTCCTAAATGAATGGAGGGTCATAGAAGAAAACAAAAGGGAAATAAGAAAATTCCTAGAAACAAATGAAAATGACAACACAACAAATGAAAACTTATGGGATACAGCAAAAACAGTGTTATGAGGGGGAGTTTATAGCAATTAGTGCCTACATCAAGAAATTGGAAGGGCATCAAATAAGTCATATAACAATGCAACCTATTAACCTAGAATAATATAAAAAAAAAAACAAAGGAGGAAAGAAATCATTAAAATTAGAAAAGAAATAAAATTGGAACTAAAAAAAACTCAAAAAATCAGTGAAATGAAGAGCTGGGTCTTTGAAAAAAAATAAACAAAATTTATATACCATTGGCCTGACTAACCAAAATAAGAGAGAGAAGACCTAAATCGATAAAATTAGAGGTGAAAAAGGAGATAGAACAACAGATACTCAGAAATCAAAAGAATCATCAGGAATACTATAAACAGCTTTATGTTAGCAGATTGGAAAGTCTAGAAGTAATGGATAGATTCCTGGACACCTACAACCTACCAAAAGAAAATCTGGAAGACAGAAAACATAAACAGACCAATAACCAAGATAGAGACTGATTCAGTAAGCAAGATCCTTCCAACGAAGAAAAGCTCAGGACTGGATTGCTTCACTGCTGAATTCTACCGGACATTTAAAGAAGAACTACTTTTCAGTTCTCCACAAACTATTCAGAAACAATTGAAAGGAGGACGAATCCTCCTAAATTCTTTCTATGGGGCCAGTATCACTTTAATTCTAAAACCAGAAAACAACAGAGAAAGAGAACTTTTGACCAGTATCTCTGATGACCATTGATACAATAATGGTCAACAAATTACTAGCTAATTGAATCCAACAACACATCAGAAAGATCATTCAACTGAACCAAGTGGGATTTATCCCTGGTATGCAGGGGTAGTTCAGCATCCACAAAACAATAAATGTGATATATCACATTAACAAATTGAAGTAAAAATTCATATGATTATCTCAATAGATACAGAAAAAAGCATTTGATAAAAACAACATTCACTCATGATAAAAACCTTAAGCAAATTGGGTATAAAAAGAACATTCCTCAACACAATCAAGGCATTACACAAGAAACCCACAGCCAGCATCATATTGAATGGAGAATAGTGGAAGCATTTCTGCTAAGATCCAGAACCAGACAAGGATACACTGTTGCTCTTCAATATAGTTCTGGAAGTTTTAGTGAGAGCCATTAGGCAAGAAAAAGAAATCAAGGGACTACAAATTGGAAAGGAGGAAGTCAAATTATGCCTGTTTGCAAATGACGAGATTCTGTATAAAGAGGAACCAAAGGACTCCACTAAGAGACTGTTTGAACACATAAGAGAGTTCAGTGAAGTTGCAGAATGTAAAATTAACACAAAAAAAATTTATAGCCTTCTGCCATGGCTGAGAAATAACTTCTAAGATCTGTTCCATTGACAATAGCTACAAAAAATTTTAAATACCTTGGAATAAATTTAAGAAGGTGAAAGAACTCTATGATGAAAATTACAAAGCATTAAAAAATAGGAGAAGACACAAAGTGGAAAAACCTTCCATGTTTGTGGATTGGAAGAATTAATATCAAGATATCCATACTATCTGAAGCAATTTACAGATTCAGTTCTGTCTCAATAAAAAACCAATGAGATTCTTATACATAGAAAAAAATGGTGCTAAAATTCATGTGAAAACACAAGAGACTCAAATATCTAAAGCAATATTTAAGAAGAAGAACAATCCAGAGGCATCACAACACCAGATTTCAAACATACCATATGGCAGTTATAATAAAAACAGCCTGGTACTGGCGCAACAATAGGCATGTGGACCTGTGGAACAGAATAGAAACCCCAGAAATTAATCCATGCATCTACAATCAACTAATCTTTGACAAAGGAACTAAAATCTATCCCTGGAGAAAGAACAGTCTCTTCAACAAATGGTGCTGGTAAAATAAGATCCGCACATGCAGAAGTATGAAACAAGACCCCCTACCTTAAACCTTACACAAAAATCAACTCACAAGAGATCTAGGGTCTAAATCTATGACCTGATGTCATCAAATTACTTGAGAAATTTGGGAAAAGTCTGTAAAACATTGGCATAGGCAAAGACTTGAAAAAGACCCCAGAAACACAGGCAATAAAAGAAAAATAGACAAATGTAATTACATCATCTAAGAAGCTTCTGCACTGCAAAAGCAACACTCAACCAACTGAAGAAGCAACCTACAAAATGGGAGAAATTATTTGCAAACTATGACAATGATAAAGGATTAATAACCAGAATATATAAAGAGATCAAGAAACTCAACAACAACAAAACAAATAACCCTGTTAAGAAATGGGCAAAGGAGTTAAACAGGCATTTTAAAAGAGGAAATCCAAATGGCCAACAGACACATGAAAAAAATGCTCAGGATCACTAGCCATCATGGAAATGTAAGTAAAAATCACAATGAAGTTTCACCTTACTCCAGTTAGAATGGCTCTCATACAGAAATCAAAAAACTATCAATGCTGGCAAGGACGTGGGATGGGGATGAAGTTTCCCCAATCCAGTGTTGGTGGGAATGCAAACTAGTATAGCCACTGTGGAAGACAGTATAGGGATTCCTCAGAAACCTGAAAATAGATATACCATATGATCCAACCATGTAATTCCTGAAAATTTGCCCAAATGAAATAAAATCAGCATATAAAAGGGTTACGTGCAATCCCATGTTTATTGCAGCTTAATTCACAGTTGCTAAGATATGTATTCAACCAAGATGCTCATCAACCAATGACTGAATAAAGGAAATATACTATGGAATATGACTCAGCCATAAAAAATAATGAAATTGAGGGGCCAGTACTGTGGCATAGTGGGTTAAGCCCATATGTAGTGCCGGCATCACATTTTGATGCCGGTTTGAGTCCATGTGCTTCACTTCCAATTCAGCTCCTTCCTCATGCACCTGGGAAAACAGCAGAGGATAGCCCAAGTCCTTGGGCCCCTGTACCCATGTGGGCGACCTGGAAGATGTTCCTGGCTTCTGCCTGGCCCAGCTGCAGCTGTTGCAGCCATTTGGGGAGTGAACCAGCAGATAGAAGACCTCTCTGTTTCTCAATCTCTCTTTCTCTGTAACTCTGCCTTTCAAATAAATGAAAATTAAAAAAATATATTGAAATCTTGTCTTTCACAACAAAATGGCCTGTCTTTTGCAACAAAATGGATGCAGTTGGAAGCTGTACACTTAATGAAATAAGCCATTCTCAAAAAGAAAAATACCATATTTGTTTTCCCTGACCTGTGGTAACTAATGGAGTAAAAAAAATGTAATGTGTATGAACAAAATTGACATTTTAAGAATTGATTATTGTTTATAGTCCTTGTCTCTTACTTTTGAGGAACAATTTTTTTTTCTTCTTACTATTTGTTGAATCCTTAATTTAGTGGAAGGTTAATCTTATATAATAAAAGTATATCATTGTAAAGATTAAAGATTAAGGATGAGGGAGGGTTGGAGTGTGGACAGGAGAATTGGTATGGTGGTAAGTATCACTATGCTCCTAAATCTGTATATATGAAATACATGAAATTTGTTTACCTTATGTAAATTTAAAAATGTAACAAGAATAAACAGAAATACTGTATTTTGCAACAAAGTAGATGTAACTGGAAACCATTATGCTTAGTGAAATAAACCAGTCTCAAAAAGACAAGATATCTTATGTTTTTTCTGATATGCGGCATTTAATATTGAATACCAAAAAATTTATAAGATTGAAATAGATATCTTAGGATATGATTGTTGTTTTTAGTCCTTGTTTATACTCCTGTGGAACTGTGGTCTTCCTACTTTTTATTTGGTTGAATATTATGGTTAGTGGAAGGAGAAATTTACACAGAAATCTTACAGTGAAACAGATCTGAGTTGTTATATAACCATTAGTCATAAAGATGGGTAGTTTGAGGTCAGTTCATTCTGAAGAAAGGATAGCATGAACAAACTTCTGGAATTAGGTCTCAGGCACAGACTATGATCAGACAATTTGATTTCTTTAAGCATGTACCTATATAATGTAGTTGGTCTAAAATACAATTATGTATTGAATAATGATAACCTCTCTGGTTGCTGGGAATTGATTACTTTTAATTTTATATATGTGAATATGTACTTTCCAGTTTTTTTATTTTATTTATTTTTTATTTATTTGAAAGAGTTACAGAGAGAGGCAGAGACAGAGAGGTAGGTCTTCCATCTGCTGGTTCACTCTCCAGATGGCCACAACAGCTGGAGCTGTTCCGATCCGAAGCTAGGAGCTGCTTCTGGGTCTCCCACGTGGGTGCAGGAGCCCAAGGACTTGGGCCATCTTCCACTGTTTTCCCAGGCCATAGCAGAGAGCTGGATCAGAAGAGAAGCAGTTAAGACTAGAACCGGCTCCCATATGGGATGCCGGCGCTTCAGGCCAGGGACTTTACCCACTGCGCCACAATGCCAGCCCTACAGTTTTTCTTAAGATAACATTGATTCCATATGCAGCTGCAATAAATGCTACTTCATAAGTTTAAAAGATAGGTTCATTTTTTTCTGAATGTAGTTAGAAAAACACCTCATTTAATGCTAATACTTAATTTTTTAAAATTAATTAGCTACCTAAATTCATTGTACCTAAATTTATATGCTGCATATACATGTTATTCTGCATGAAAGTAGCTGACCACAGAAATTCCCTCTTTACACTACCTGAAAACAATCAGTAAAAATTGATTCAGCATAGTTAATGCTTTTATGCTAAAAACAGAATATAATTCTTTCTTAGGAACAACACTGTACTGTGCTTGGAAATTAATACATAAATTCCATTTCTGTATATTTTAACCTGAAATTTAACCTGAGAAATTCTCAGAAGTGAGAAAAACATATTATGAAAAGTCAGCCTAACAGTAATATGATTATCCCTGTGTGCCAAATAGCAAATTCCTGTTCCTAGATACTGCAGACATACAGGAATTGGGTTTTATTTGTTGGACAATTAATTGTCTGAAATGACAGCAGCAGCTGTTTACTTTTAGGTAATAATTTTTTTATACTTAGGTGTTGACTGTGGAGATCTTTTCATTTTCATTCCCTGTGTTGAATTTAATTATGTGTTCTTTCACTATCTGTTGTTCTTAGAGAATCCACCAACCTTATGCCATACAAAAAGTAAGCATTAATTATTTTAACTATTGAATACTAGTTACTAAATAGCAAGCAGTATATACATAGGATTTCTACCCTCATGGAATTTATAGCCTAATGGTAAAGCTATAACAAATATATAAATAAGTAAATATGTATTTATAAATTGAAGAAATGCTATGAAGGAAATAGTATGTTTAGTTTAAAATAACAAGGGGAACCTATTTAGGAGGAGTAAGGAAATGCCTTTCAGAGCCTTGGGAAATGAAAAAGAGCCAGGGATACTGCGAGGAAACTATATGTAAAGGCCCTAATGTACAAGGAAGTTTGTTAGGATGGAAACAGGTCAGTGTGACTAGAGCAATAGGGGAAAAGGCTCAACCTAAGGATGGAATGGTAAGCCAGTTCGTACAAGCCACAGTGAAGGGATTCCATTTACATTTGAAAAGGCAGTGGGAAGCAATTTTGGAAGGTTTTAAAACAGAGAAATAACACAATCAGACTTTTTTTTTTTTTTTTTTTTTTTAATTATCAGTATATCCTCTGAGAAGGCAAGACTGAATGCAGGGAGACCAAATAGGAGTCAGAGTCTGATAGGGTATTATTGGTAGAGAGGAAAGATAGTGGATGGACTGGAGATATGCTTTGAAGGTATTGTCAGTTTTGTAGTATAAAAGATGTGGGTAATGAATAAAGGGAGGACTCAGACTGATGGGCTGTTACTTGGGTAATTAGATGTATGTTTGTGAATGGCTTTTAATACATACAAGTAATTCAATTTTTTGAAATTGGTATTCTTACTAGCTTTTACAGGTTTTGAATGTACAAAGGAATGTATTTCCATTAAAATAGTAGATCCCAGAAAGGTTTTTAATTTATTTAAGAAGCAGAGGGAACTAGACACACACAGAGTAACAGAGAGAGTCAGCAAGCATGCTAGAAAGCTCTCATCTGCTGATTCACTTCCCAAGTGTCTGCAATGTCCAAGGCTGAGCTGGGCCAAAGTTAGGAGCTGGGACCTTAATCCAGGCCTTGTATGTTGGTTTCAGGAATCTAACTCACAGAAGCATCTCTGCTGCTGCCCAGGGTCCACATTAGCAGGAAGCTAGAATCAGTAACTAGAGCTGAGTATCAAACACAGTCACTCCAGTGTGGGACACAGACATCCTAATTGCTTAATTGCTTAACCACCCACCTAAATACATGCATCTTTTTTTTTTTTTTTTTTTTTTGACAGGCAGAGTGGACAGTGAGAGAGAGAGACAGAGAGAAAGGTCTTCCTCTTGCCGTTGGTTCACCCTCCAATGGCCGCTGCGGCTGGCGCACTGCGCTGATCCGATGGCAGGAGCCAGGTGCTTCTCCTGGTCTCCCATGGGGTGCAGGGCCCAAGGACTTGGGCCATCCTCCACTGCACTCCCTGGCCACAGCAGAGAGCTGGCCTGGAAGAGGGGCAACCGGGACAGAATCCGGCGCCCCGACCAGGACTAGAACCTGGTGTGCTGGCGCCACAAGGCGGAGGATTAGCCTAGTGAGCTGCAGTGCCGGCCAATACGTGCATCTTAATGTGTGGAAAACTTTTTCCATGAGAATGTTTTATCTTGCCATATCTTAGCTTTTTACCACATCATTGCCATAAGACAATAGAGATTTGTTGAGTGAATTCTACTGTTTGAAAGAAAAGCACACGTCTCAGAATCAGACTAAAATGATTACTGTGCCATGTAAGCAGCTTATTCTTTAAGTGATGACAGGTAATTTGCTAGCCAGGTAGACTAACAAAAAAAATGATTTAAATTTACATACCAAATTATACATAAAATATTTTGCAATGTGGCATTATTTGAAAGGCTACTCTTTGGAGGTGCTAAATAGAATTTGTTGGTAAAGATAAGGTACTTCACCACCAGGATCTTGCAATAAATTCCTAGAGAGTGTAGGATGATATAGAAGAAAAAACATGAAAACCCAATTTCCAATTTTGACCCTGCCATGTATAAGTAATGGTATTTTGAGCTAGAAGCTTCCTAGATGTTCCCACATATAAAATAGAAATAGTCTTTTTCTCTCCTGAGGACTTTTTGTAATGATTAAATGTAATATAATGATTAAACACTTAAAAACATACACATCTACATGTAGATAGCACTTAATAATCTGCCTGGGATATAGTAAGAGTTTTTATTTCTCCTACAAGAGTTTACCACATTCCTCTGTAATATAGGTCTATGGAATATTGCAAAAATGATCTATAGTAAGCAACTCCTTGAATCTTTCTCCAGCCTTTGAGTCTTGGTTTTCCTTATTGGCTTTGGCCAGTAAACTCAAAAGAAGGGGTGTTTTGGAGTTCTGAGCCTGGGCTTTCAGAAGCCTATCATGCTGTCCAAGCCGTGACTAGTCAGTTAGATGATGTGAGAACACATAGAATAGAGGAGCCATCACAATCAAGCCATCTTAGAGCAGCCAATCTCCAGCCTATCTGGCAACTGACCATAAGCACATGACTAAGCCGGGTCATGAATAGTCAAACTGCCCAGCTGAGCCTAGCCTAAATTGCTGACCCATAGAATCAGTTGTTATTTTAAACCACTAATTTTGGGGATAATTTGTTTCATAACAAAACCCAACTTTTAAAATCAATGTCCTTAACAAATGTTACTAAATAATAGAATTTTTTGAATTGCTTTTTTAATTTTTTTTAAAAAAAGACTGGTTTATTTATTTGAAAGTCAGAATTACAAAAAGAGAGGGAGAGACAGAGATTGTCCATCTGTTGGTTCATTCTCTAAATGGCTGCAACAACTAGGGCTGGGCCAGGCCAAAGCCAAGGTCCAGGAGCTTCATCCAAGTCTCCCATGTAAGTGCAGGGGCCCAAGCATTTGAGCCTTCCTCTGCAGTTCTCCCAGGCACATTAGCAGGGATGTGGACCAGAAGTGGGGCTCAAACTGGCACCCATATGAGATGCTGGTGTTGCAGGCAGCAGCTTAACCTACTACACCGCAGCACCAGCCCCTGTCACATATTTTTGAAAAATATTTGTGTATATTTGCTTCTCTTGTTTCTAATTTTTAAAACAGTTCTTAATGGTTATGTAGTTAATATGGTTGAATTTAAGTCTCTCTGACTCTGCTGTGAACACTGTACTACATTATCTCTCAAATGAGATTATTTAGAAATGTTTTATAAACTTTAAAAAACTGCTACAAAGTAATACTGCAGCAAATATGGTATATTAGGTTCTTTCGAGTTACAAAGAAAAGAAATGCCCAGGTTTCCTTAGGCAATGGACATTTACTCCAAAGTAGACACAGGGAAATAAGGAGGCTGAGCAGACATAGCCCTTTGGGTCCTAATGATACAAAGGTGAGGAGACTTTTTTCTTTCAGCACCATTTGGATATGTGTAACATCATTCACAGGCCTACAAAATTATCAACTTAAAATTTAGTCTGCTATAGATTTATGGAATCTCCAGGCCCACCTGTGGTTGCCTTGTCAGGACCATATCAAATGATTTCATGGGCTTTATGTGGTCCCTGGGCTTGACATTCCCCACCACTGGATTATAGGATCACTATTATATCAGGTTATTCAGGATGTAGTAGCAGCTTTAGGGTTGCATTTTTTTTTTTTTAGTGTTGATATTGCTTTTATATTTCCTAATAAAGGATTTGATAGAGTTTGGATTTCTGTGGAGTTGACCATTGGGACAGAATTTTATGTCATGTCACTTTATGTGATTGGCCTTTCCTGTCTTATGATATGTGATTGATTTTAGATCAGATACCAATGCAGTGATTGTGATCAAATTGGCATTTGATTTCATTGTAGGCAAAATGACAACTCATTAGTTTTACCTTGTGTAGAAACAATTTAATAACTTTTGTAGACTTTATCTATTATAAACCACCCCAAACCTTACTACATTAAAACAACCATTTCATTGTAATTTTGTAGGTAAGCAGTTTGTGCTGGGATCAGGTGTACAGTTCATCTGCTGATCTCATCAAGGTCATTCATTTAGGTGCAGTTAATTGGAGTCTTGACTAAGACTGGAGAATATATGAGGACCCTGATTATTTGGGTTACTAGTTAGGCCATGTATCTCCAGGGAGGCAAACTGAGCTTGTTTGTGGAAGAGTTCCAAGAGAGCAGTTGTGGGAGCTACAAGGTAATTTTAGGCGTAGGCTTAGGAGATGAAAGTGTCTCTTCACCTCAGATATGACCAAAACAAGCCACAAAACTGACTGGTATTCAAGAGGTTGGGAAATAATATATTATATGAGTTTCAAAGAATTTGTGGTTGCCTTTCATTTACCATAGGTTCTGAGGCACTTAAGGGTTTAGAAACTGGACAACTTCCATGTACAGATTAATATCACCACATAAATGCTTGGGTTAATTGATAGAGTAAACAAGATCATAGTGGGAGGTGATAAAAGGATTAGAACTGAGGCATTTACTTTACTTAAATGGCAAGGAATAACCTAGAAAAATATTATTTGGAAATTAGTAATTTTACAGTTTTACCTTCTCTCATGATAGATTGACTCCAAGTGGACTTTTAGAATGCAGAGAACTACATCTCTTTTCTTTCCTTCTTCATCCTTTGGTAGAAAAAGAGAGAGAAAGGGTCTAACACTAGGTTCTGACTTTATAACCTCTAAGGCAATTTAATTAAATGTACTTTGGACTATTAGAAATATAGATATAAGGATAAATGACTAAGGTATGTCTACATTTTAATTGCAGAATTGCTTCTATTCTGCTGAGTCCTAGAACTAACATTCAGATTTTGCTATTGATTGTGTTAAAGACCACAACAAAGCACTTTTCTCCAAGTCTATACATAATAGATTCTGTGGTCATGCAAAATAATAGTTCATAAAAGGAAAGGTGGCAGAAATCCAGACTTTGGTTTATATATTATCCCTTAAAATGAAAAAAAAATCCAATTATATTAAGATAGGGTAATCTTTATCCTTAGAAGATTCTGCTTTAGGAAATACTTTCAAGTTTTTTTTCACACAGAGCATTAACATGTTTGAATTCTTATGTATCATGTGCTAGGCTTTATGTTAATCACTTTATCTCTTAATTCTCATAAACAACAAGATGTAGCAGGTAGGAGAACATCAGAAACTCAGAAGTTAAAGTCCTTAGCAAAGTTTGTAAATGGTGAAGCCTGGATTCATACCCATCTCATCTGTGGTCAGAGCCTTTACTCCTAACTTCTCTAGAACTACCTTTTAAATTGTACAGATTAAGAATAACTAGTAATATTTTTGCTGGAGGACAAACTACAAATTTCTTATCTGTTGCTATACTACAATACCAGTATTAATTTATTATTTTAATAGTGCATATGACAGTTAAATGGAAGAGGTTTATCTCATTTGGCTTTCTACTGTTTCTGGTCTTATTAAATTGTTTTTTTTTTTTTTTTTTTTGAAAGACGGGAATACAGAGGCTGACAAAGAGAGGTCTTCCATCCATTAGTTCTCTTCCCAAATGTCAGCAATAGCCAGGGTGTGCTAGGCTGAAGCTGTGAACCTGGAACTCAATCCAGGTCTCCCATGTTGGCAGCAGGAGCTTCATCTGGGTCTCCCATGTGGATGGCAGGGACCCAACCACTTGGACCATCTTTCACTTTTTTCCCAGGCACATTAGCAGGGAACTGGATTAGAAGTGGAGCAGCCAGGTCTTAAACTGGCACTCATATGGAATATCAGTGTTGAAGACAGCTGCTTAACCCTTTACACCACAGTGCCAGCCCCTAAACTTACTTTAGATTCCATTTTTCTTATGAACTGTTCAAAATGCTTTTTAGGTTCAATGGATTTTGAAAAATGTATAATGAATTTTGTCTCTGATTTTAATGTCACAGAACACTTTCAATGCCCTGAAAGTCGTCTCTTCCACCTATTCATTCCTCTCTCTCCTGACCCCAGCCAGCCACTGGCCTTTATATTGTCTCCATGGTTTTGCTTCTCCAGAATGCCATGTAGTTGGAGTCACATAGTGTATCTAATATTTCTAAATTGACTTTTCACTTAGCAACATGCATTGAAATTTCCTCCATACTTTTTTATGACTAGATAGCTCACTTTTTAGCACTGAATATTAACAATTATTCCATTGTCTGAATATACCATGCTTACCCACTCCAAGTACATCTTGGATACTTCCAAGTTTTGACAATAATGAATAAAGATGCTAAGATACCCATGTGCAGGTTGTTTTGTGGACATATGCTTTCAGTTCATTCGGTGACTATCAAAGAACATGATTGCTGGATCGTAGTAGGAGTTTGTGTTTAGTTTTATAACAAACTGCCAAACTGTCTTACAGTTATGCATTCCCATCAGTAAGAAATGAGTTTCTGTTGCTCAATATTTTTTCCAGAATTTGGTATTGTCAGTGTTTTGGATTTTGCCCATCTTAACAAATAGCTCATTGTTTTAATTTATAGTTCTCTAGTGGCATATGCTGTTTGTTGAACATCTTTTCACATGCTTATTTTGCATCTCAGTATCTTTTGATGTGGTGTCTATTGAAATCTTTTTTAAAATTTTTCATCAGGTTGTCCATTTTATTGTTGAATTTCAAGGTTCTTTGTATTTTTAGATAACAGTTCTTTGTACGATAGTCTTTTGCAATCTGTTTTCCCATTCTGTGGCCTTTTTTTCTCATTCTTTGACAGTATCTTTAGTGGGAAATTTCAATTTTAATCAAATCTAACTTACTTTTTCATGGATTTTACTGTTGGGGTTTTATCTCAGAAGGCATCACTAAGTCCAAAGTCATCTTGATTTTCTCGTATGTGGCCATCTAGGAATTTTATAGTTTTACATTTTAAATTTACATTTTAATAAATTTTAGTTAATTTTTATGAAGGATATAAGATTTTTATCTAGAACGACTTTTTTTCCATGTGGATGAAAGTTATTCAAGCACCATTTGTTGAAAAATCTCTTCTCCATGTATTGACTTTGCTCCTTTGTCAAGGATCAGTTGACTGTATTTGCATGAGTGTATTTCTGGGCTCTCTGTTCTAGTGATGAACTTCTCTTTCTCCATTAACATACTGCATATAGCTGTATACTAAGTCTTGTGGATATTATCAGTTCTCTTGACTTTATTCTCCTTTGATATTGTGTTGACTATTCTGGGTCTTTTGCCTTTCTATATAAACTTTAGAATTTTAATTTCTATATAAACTTTAGAATAAGTTTTTGATATTCAGTAAATAACTGTTAGGAATTTTGGTTGAGATTGTATTGAATCTACAGATCAAGTTGAGAATAACTGACATTTTGACAATGTTGACTCAGTCTATTATGGACTGAGTATTTGTATCATCCCAAATTCATATGTTGAAATCCTGATGACCAATGTGATAGTACTAGAGTATTGAAGAGATAATTAAATCATGAGACTAGAACCCTCATGAGTGGGATTAACAGTTTTTTAAAAGATACCCTAGAGAAGTCTCTTAAGTTTTCTGTCATATTAAGGATGCAATGAAAAGCCAGAAGTCTGCAACGTGGAATAGAGCCCTCACCAGAACGCAACCATATTGGCCCCCTGATCTTAGGCTTCTGGTCTCCAGAATTGTGAAGTATACATTTCTGTTGTTTATAAGATATGTAGTCTATGGTACTGTTATAGCAACCTCAAATGGGACACTTTTTAATTTCAAATTTCATTATATTGACCTATCCTTCCACCTTGCTATAGTTCAAGGAGGTTACTTTATATTTGATTCTTTTAGATTTTCTGAATAAACAATCATGTGATCTATGAACAAAGACACTTTCATTTTTCTTTCCCAAAGTGTATACCTTTTATATCCTTCAATTGTTGTAGTAATTAAGACTTTTAGTAGGATGTGATGAGATGGGATTCTTTCCCTTGTTCCTAATCTTAGCAGGAAAAGGACAAGTTTTTCACCATTAGCTGTAGCTTTTTTGTATATGAATTTATCAAGTTGAGGAAGTTACCTTCTATTCCTAGTTCACTAAAATGTTTTGGTTATGAATGTGTGCTGATTTTTGCCAAATGCTCATTCTGCATCTTTTTATATGATTATGTGATTTTTCTTCTTTAGCCTAATGGTTTGATGGGTTTTATTAAATGATTTTGAAGATTTATTTATTTATTTGAAAGAGTTAGAGAGAGGGAGAGACAGAGAGATCTTCCTTCTGCTGGTTCACTACTCAAATGGCTAAAAAGGCTGGGGTGGGTTTAGGCCTAAGCCAGGAGCTTCCTCTAGGTCTCCCACATGGGTGGCAGGGGCCCAAGCACTTGGGCCATCCTCCCCTGCTTTTCCAGGCACATTAGCAGGGGGCTGGATCAGAAGTGGAGCAGCTGGGACTCAAACTAATGCCATTTTGGGAAGGTGGCGCTGCAGGCAGCGGCTTAACCTGCTATGCCCAGGTGCTGGCACTTGTTAATTGATTTTGAAATATAGAATCAGCCTTGCATACATGGAATGAATCTCACTTGGTCTTGCTGTATAACTCTTTTTAAACATTGTTAGGATTAATTGCTAATATTTTGTTGAGGATTTTTGCATCTATGTTCATAAGAGACCTTGACCTTTAGTTTGCTGGTCATATCTTTATCTTATTTTTGTATTAACAGTCTTGTTGGCCTTACAGAATAAGATTTACTTTCTGTCTCTATCTTTTGTTTTATAACTTTTGAAGCAAGAAATAAACTGCATGACAGTTTGTATCTTGCTTGTTTTGAGAACACTGAAGAATGATGTTAAACTGTGACTAGGTTAAACTAGACTGTCACAGGAGAATTTACAAAGTAAGAGAGGAAAAGCAGATTTGGTCCTTGTATGTTCTGTTACCTACTCCAAAAAGCACAGTTTTTCATAAATAATAGTAGATATATTTGTATTACTTTAAAAAAGATTAAATATGTTTTCTTAAATATATTCATTCAAGTACCCAATAAATTTTAGTTATGTCAGTAAGACAGAATTCTGAATTTCACCATTCTACAATTCTTTTAGAACTGCTTAATGATAATTTTAGGGTTGTTAAACTCAATTAGTGATTTTAAAAAAGTACCTCCCCCCATTGTATGTTTTGTTTTAGAATTCTTTTCTTTATTTGCTTTTGTATAGTACATATTAATTAAAGACTTATATGGATTAAGTTCTTACTGAAATATGGTTCTTTTGCAGAGGCCAGGTTAATCTGGATCATATTTACTCCTGTCACGTAGCCTGTTCATAGAGGACAAAATAATATGGTTCATCATAATAAGTGAGAAATCTTGAATGCAGAAATCATTAAAATAATCATACATTGAAAAAATCATGATTTATTACATATTTTTACTGAATGGCAAGGAGTAGGTGGATTCCTATATAGTACTTCAGAAGGATTTTTTTGACAAAATATAAAATTAATGAGGTTTAAAAAACTGTGGGGAGCAGCCCGGACTGGACTGAGTTACTGGAATTAAGACTTATTCTATGCATCTGCTCTCCCACAATATGGCGCTGGGAGAGAAGTAAACAGCTTCCGCACAGCTGCCTCCAGTTCAACCAATAAACTGTAGGACTTGCTCCTGATTGGAGAGCAGCGTACTCGGCGTGTGGGCAGCCGAGTTAGGATTGGCGGAGGAGGACTATAAAGGAGGAGAGAGACGGCATGCACCAGGAACATCTAAGGGGAACATCTAGCTGAAGGAACACCTGTGCAGCCCCCAGAGAGCCGGCCGGCGGTGTGCCGCTCCCCTGCGGAAGTGGGGAATGCGGCCAGGGGGAACTGTCCTTCCACGGAGGTGGAAGGGATAGTAGCCAACCCGGGAAGAACCAGCAGCAAACCCGGGGAGGGCCGAGCAGACGAAAGAACAGCGCAGGGTCCTGTGTCGTTCCTCCACGAAGAGGGGGAGCGACATAATGGTGCCGTGACTCGGATATGAAGCCTAGGCAGGGCTTAGTGTCGTTCCTCCACGAAGAGGGGGAGCGACAAAAACAACAGTAAAGTATCAGTTTTCTTCAAGAAAAACAATACAATGCTATAGATAAAGTCTCACATATCTAGAGGTTTTAAATATATCTAGACAAATTGAGCTTGATTTATTAAGCTAAGTTACCGTTGACTGAAGAATGAACCTCTGTTATCTTAGAGGTCTATGGAAGTGTGATGAGCATATTCAGGGGACCAACAAAGAAGGCACTAGGGAGAGCCTCATTCATCCAATGGTTGAGTTTTCTGGATTAGTTTTGCTGCTAGTTAACTGAAACATTAACCTAGTACTATTCTCCTAGGGATATGTATTTTTCTAAATCAGATGGTTATAATCAGTAAAGTTAGCTGATGGAAGCTATAATACTTTAGTTATTATGAGTAAAAAATAAACTGTGACACAAGAAAAAGCACTTTGGGACTAGGGCTTTGTGACACAGCATGTCAAATTACTGCCTGTGACACTGGCATCTCATATGGGAACACCAGTTTGAGTCCTAGCTGATATACTTTTTTTTCTTTTTTAAACTCAAAGTACCAAATATTCATTGTCAGATAAGAAACACTGAAATTATGTTTACAAATCAGTGTAAAACTAGTCAGTATCTACAAAGCAATCATCAATGGTGCTTCATGCACACAACTGTCCTTTTTAAAAAAGATTTGATTTACTGGGGAGGCAGTTACAGAGAGATATAGAGAGAGGGAGGGAGGGACACACACACACACACACACAGAGAATATTCTTTTTTTTTAAACTTTTATTTAATGAATATAAATTTCCAAAGTACGACTTATGGATTACAATGGCTTCCCCCCAATGCCATCCCTCCCACCCACAACCCTCCCCTTTCCCACTCCCTCTCCCCTTCCATTCACATCAAGATTCATTTTCGTTTCTCTTTATATACAGAAGATCAGTTTAGCATACATTAAGCAAAGATTTCAACAGTTTGCTCCCACACAGAAACATAAAGTGAAAAATACTGTTTGAGTACTAGTTATAGCATTAAGTCTCAATGTACAACACACTAAGGACAAAGATCCTACATGAGGAGTAAGTGCACAGTGACTCCTGTTGTTGACTTAACAAATTGACACTCTTGTTTATGGCCTCACTAATCACCCTAGGCTCTTGTCATGAGCTGCCAAGGCTATGGAAGCCCCCTGAGTTCACTGACTCTGATCATATTTAGACAAGGCCATGGTCAAAGTGGAAGTTCTCTCCTCCCTTCAGGGAAAGGTACCTCCTTCTTTGATGACCTATTCTTTCCACTGGGATCTCACTCGCAGAGATCTTTCATTTAGGGTCCCCCCCCCCCAGAGTGTCTGGTTCACTCCCCAAATGGCTCTAGTGACAAAGACATTGCCAGGCCAAAGCCGGGAGCCTGGAGCTACATCCTGGTATCCCCTGTTGGGGCAAAGAACCAAGCATTTTGACCATTTGCACTGCTTTTCTAGGGACATTAGAAGGGACCTGGATCAGAGGTGGAGCAGCCTGAACTCCAGCTGGCACCCATATAGGATACCTGTGTCATAAGTAGCTACTTAACTTGTGATGCCACAACGCTGGTCCTGCACAGTTGTCCTTTTGATGGATAGACATTATTATTTTCTCTTCCACACTTCTGTCTCTGTAGAGTTGTAAAATAATAGACCAAGGCAAAGATAGCCTGAATAGCTGAACTAGACACTGGGTTGATGTACTTATGATCCACTTCCCTGCTAACCTGCTGGGAAAGCAGCAAAGATGACCTAAGTGGCCCTGCTACCCACCTAGGAGACCTGGATAGTGTTCTGTAGTGTTCTGGCTCCTGGCTTCAGCCTGGCTCAGCCCTGGCTGTTGTAGTCATTTGGGGAGTGAACCAGCAAACAGAAGATCTTTTTCTTTCTGTGTCTTTTTCTCACTCTTTGTCACTCTGCCTTTCAAATAAATAAAATATTTTTTTAAAAGAAACTTAAATATTTAGTGAATTTAGAATACTGCTGTTTATCCTCTCAATGTAGAAATGGGAAGACTTGTTGAAAGAATTATTTGATTTCTTGAGTCTTGTTTTTTAAAACAAATGGTTTTTTAGTTATTTCCTAAGTAGTAATATCTAAAGACTTTTTAAAGGAAAAAATACTTCAAATATGCACTTAAGAAAGGATTGCATTTATTTTCTGTAGATGGTTTCAAGTTATAATTCATGGAATGTGGTTCATGAGGATTTAACTATTTTGATTCTCTGGTTTTCTATTATAATTAGATAAGCTTAACTCCTTAGGCCTCATATTTTGTTCTAATTATTCAAGAAAAGATGAGAAAAGAAGAATAATAAATGTTGAATGTTACTTTTGTTCTCATTTTTAATTAGTATTGTGAAAATCATGTTAAATCTGATATCAATGATAGCTGTTGAAAAAGTTGCAACAAAAGCTATGACTGAAATCTTTCATATAAAATTAAAAAGTACTGTATCTCAATAACACCTCCTACCAGCAGCTAGCAATTTAAAACCACTTCTAAATTCTACTTCAGAAGTTATTTAGTAAAAGTGGGATTAGCATTAAAAATGTCTTCTACTTTTTTAGAATTATGTGTATGAGAACACAATCAGAAATTTTTTTGTAGTTTTTGTAATAGGTTTGAATCCAACTTCTTAATTATTCCATTTATTTTGAAGATTACGTTAGTCTTTTAGGCTCAAAACCTTCCTTAATCCATATCAAATGATTTTTCCTCTCTTCTTTCCAACTGATTTAATCTGATTCCAGGTCCTCACCAGTTCATGAGTGGAAAATATAGCTGCCCATGAAAGAGTCCTATATCCTGCTCTTCCATTAGTTTAGTTCATTCTGAAACTAACATATTGTTCTTCCCAAGCTAATAGTTTACATTAGATACGTTTGAAATCAACTGTTCTTCTTGCTATACTGATTTTTTATTTTATTTTTTTATTTTTATTTTTATTTTTTTGGACAGGCAGAGTGGATAGTGAGAGAGAGACAGAGAGAAAGGTCTTCCTTTTGCCGTTGGTTTACCCTCCAATGGCCGCCGTGGCCGGCGCATTGCGCTGATCCGAAGACGGGAGCCAGGTGCTTCTCCTGGTCTCCCATGCGGTGCAGGGCCCAAGGACTTGGGCCATCCTCCACTGCACTCCCAGGCCATAGCAGACAGCTGGCCTAGAAGAGGGGCAACCAGGGCAGAATCCAGTGCCCCGACCGGGACTAGAACCTGGTGTGCCGGCGCCGCAAGGCGGAGGATTAGCCTATTGAGCCACGGAGCCGGCCAGCTATACTGATGTTTTATAAATACTGTGATATAACAAGTATAACTAACTTTTAATTCCTAATATTATGTTCTTATATATGGTAAAATTGTATATTAGGTATATTTTTTGGTATATTAGGTTTTAAAATTAGAATTCTAACGAGATCAAACTGTCATGATATGGCATTGTTCAATTCAAAAGGTTATCATTTTAGGAGCTGGCGCTGTGGCATAGTATGCTAAGCCAACTCCTGCAGCACTGGCATCCATATGGGTACCAGTTCATGTCCCAGCTGTCCCTCTTCCAATCCAGCTCTCAGTTGATGGCCTGGGAAAGCAGTGGAATATGGCCCAACTCCTTGGGCCCCTACAGCAGCTTGGGAGACCCAGAAGAAGTTCCTGGCTCTTGGCTTCGTCCTGGCCCAGCTCTGGCTGTTAGGGCTATTTGAGGAGTGAACCTGCAGGTGGAAGACCTTTCTCTCTGTCTCTCCTTCTCTCTGTAGCTCTACCTCTAAAATAAATAAATAAAATCTTTTTTTAAAAAAAGTTCCATTTAATATTAAATAGGTATTAATTTTAGAACTCCTGGCTCCTGGCTCCAGATTGCCACAGCTCCAGCTGTTGGCAGCCAACTGGGGAGTGAACCATTGGATGGAAGAACTCTCTGCCTTTCCTCTCTCTGTGTACCTCTTACTTTCAAATAAATAAATAAAGCTTTAAAAAATATTTATTTGTTTATTTGAAAGGCATAGTTATAGATAGTCAGAGGCAGAGAGAGAGAGAAAGAGAGAGAGGTTTTCCATACACTTAATCATTCCCCAGATGGCCACAATGGCCGGAACTGCACCCATCTGAAGCCAGGAGCCAGGAGTTTCTTCTGGGTCTCCCACACAGATGCAGGGCCCAAGGACTTGGGTCATCATCTACTGCTTTCCCAGGCAATGGCAGAGGGCTGGATTAGAAGTAGAGCAGCCAGGACTAGAACTGGCTCCCATATGGGATATAGGCACTACAGGCGGTGGCTTTACCCTCTACGCCACAGCACTCACCCAGCTGTTTTACTTTTATGTCTCTTTACTAATTATGTTTTAGTCCTAATGTGTAATATGCAAATATATATTGAAGGAAATAGATTTAAAAACAGTAACAGTTAAGGAGTATGAAATCTGGAAACCTAAAAAAGGGTCTCAGCTCTGCTGTTAATTTGTGAACTTAAAGAAGTTTCTTAACTTTTTTAAGTGAGTTCATTCATATACAGAAATAAGAACTGAATTCATTGTTTTTAATGACTCTTCCAGGTTGAGATTTTTAAAACAGATGGGTTTTTCTGGGTTGAAAACTGTTAACAGAATTAATGTTGGCGTTGCTTTTATTTTTTATTTTTAAAATGTCCAGGAAGAGAAAGAACATGTTCAAATGCCCAGATTTGAAATGACAAAACACTCCTGTGTAGTGAAATGCCAAAATGACACATTACTTGAAGATCTCTTAAGTTGGCAAGAAAATGGCAAATGAGCTTCTTTGTAGCAGTCGATGAAAAAAATGAAGGGATAATAAAAACCATTTTTAAATGATTATGTATTCCAAGTAATTACTTAACAAATCCGGAAATAAGATTTAGGAGAATGTGTGAACATGTTACAATGAAGGAAACATTGAACTAGAAGTCAAAACTGGGGGTTTCTGTCCCTGAAATGCCAATAATTAGCTGTATTGTTCACGTGCAGTAAAGTTTGAAAGGGTATTTATTACTGTTTGCCATGGCATTCATCTTCAGAATATAACTCAAGAGACCTAGAAATAATTTCCTTGTGTCTCATGTCACTGTTGATTTAGTCAGCTAACAGGACAAGGCTTCTTTGCTTTTTATCTTCTGAACTTACAAATTCACACTGCTTGATGAATCTCCTCATTTGACCCATTTGTAAAACCTTCCTAAATCCTTCTACTGTGTTCTAGTAAGCGTCTGCCTGTGTGACATGCAAACGTCCCTACATATAATTATTTTCAACCCTTTTCCTAACTTGAACCTTCCATATTCCTATCTTAAGTAAAAATTTGTCTCAATATAGTTGCCTCTAGGTTGGCAGGTATACCATCCCCTATAGGGCTCCAAGCCAGACTCATGCCAGGCTCTTCATGCATTTATCACCAGTGGCTTGTGCTGCTGCATCTGGTCTCACCTTGTTCTCCAAAGCTGGTGCTGAGGCTCTCGGATCCTGGTGTCCTGAGTTGTGCACGTCCACACCCACCACATAGAACTACAGTGTCCCTCTAATTTGCATGGCGTTTCCTCTGCCGTCTTCTCCCTAATCTTTTCCTGTGATTGCTGGTAGGTTATTTGCCAGTATTTTAGTTAGATGTCAGTAGTTCTGCTAGGAATCTATCTAATGAATGTTTATATACAGATTAGATATAACAAGATTAGATATGATATGCCCACATTCCATGTCAGAGGGCCTGGGTTCAAATTCTGGCTTTGCATCCTATTCCAGCTTCCTTCTGATGTGCACCTTTGGAGACAGCAGATAATGACTTAAGTATGTGGGTCCCTGTCTGCCGTCTGCCACCCATGTGGGAGACTCCATATTGAGATCCTAGCACCTGACGTTTGCCTGGCCTAGTCCTAGCTATTGCTGTTTAGGATTTGAACCAGTGAGTGGGAGTTCTCCTCATCCTCCACACTCTCCCTCTCCTTCCCCTCCCTTCATCTTTCCCTCCTTCCTTCCCTGTCTCCCTAGCACTCTCTGTTTCCCTTTCAAATAAATCTTTAAAAATTTAAATTTTGAGAGATATAAATAAATATGTACTGAGAGGAAAATTTATAGGTTTAAAATCATATATATGAAATGAGCTAAGACTATATCAAGGAATTTTTTAAGAGTTCAAGTTAGGGGCTGCCGCTGTGGCATAACGGGTAAAGCCACTACCTGCAGTGTTGGCATCCCATATGGACACCAGTTCGAGTCCCAGCTGCTCCACTTCCGATCCAGCTCTCTGCTATGGCCTGGGAAAGCAATAGAAGATGGCCCAAGTCCTTGGGCCCCTGCACCCAAGTGGGAGACCTGGAAGAAGCTCCTGGCTCTGGCTTCAGATCAGCACAGCTCCAGCTGTTGTGGCCAACTGGGGAGTGATCCAGCGGATGGAAGACCTCTCTGCCTCTACTTCTCTCTGTGTGTAACAAATAAATAAATTTTTTTAAAAAAAGTTAAAGATAAACCCACAAAGAGCAGAAGAGAAGAAATAATAATCAGTACTAAAAATAATTAAACAAGTATGCAATAGTGAGATTTAGTAAAGGCAAAAATACTCTCTAAAAAGACTAATAAAATTAATAAATCCTATGTGATTCAAAAAAAGTTAGGCAATACAGGGCTGGCGCCGTGATGCACTAGGTTGATCCTCCACCTGTGGCGCTGGCATCCCATATGGGCACTGGGTTCTAGTCCCGGGTGCTCCTCTTCCAGTGTGGCTCTCTGCTGTGGCCTGGGAAAGCAGTGGAGGATGACCCAAGTGCTTGGGCCCCTGCATCTGCATGGGAGACCAGGGGGAGGCACCTGGCTCCTGGCTTTGGATCGGTGTAGTTCCAGCCGTTGAGGCCATTTGTGGGGTGAACCAACGGAGGGAAGACCTTTCTTTCTGTCTCTCTCTCACTGTCTGTAACTCTACCTGTCAAATAAATTAAAAAAAAAATCTTTAAGAAAAAATTAGGCAATACAAAATTAACCTGTATAATTAATGAAAAAGAATATCACTATAGATCTTGTAATAATAGGAAAATCTTAAGACTAATTAGATTCCAGTAAATTTGAAAATTTAGATGAAGTAAATAAATGTCTAGAAAACATGATTTCCCCAAATTAGCAGATGATGAAATAGAAAATCTTAATGATTCTATGTCAGTTACAAAAAGAGAATCTGTCATTTTAAACCATATCACAGAGAAAACTTGAGGCTAAATGGTTTTATAGGTGTTATACCAAACATTGAAAGGGAAAAATACATATCATAAAAATTCTATCAAGGAATAGTAAGAGGAACTATAACCCACCCAAGTTATGTTAAAAGGCCAGTATAACTTTAATATAAAAACAAAAATTTTTAAAGACATGTAATTTCTCTTATGGACATACATACAAAAATCCCAACCATAGTTGTGAACCAAAACCAAATCTAACAATATAGTTTAAAATATATCTCTGTTTGCTGGTTGACTCAACCTTAACTCCATCAGCTATCTCAATTCCCATTTGAAAATAATGGAACATATGGACTCTGAGGAATAGGATATGGGCAGCTTGTGGTGGGGGGAGAGGGGAATATTCTATCTACTACATACATCTCAACAAGTTGGATATATTCCAAGGATATAAATTTACTTAGTAACAACACCAAAAAAGTCTTCAATAAAGTTCTGTACATCAATAGAATGAGTCATGTGGATCATAAAATGTAGGAAAAAATTTAATGAAATAACATCACAGTTTAAAATCTTAAACTAGAAATAAAAAGGAACTTCCTTAATATCTTAAGATGTGTCTACAAAACAGCAATAGTAATGAAAACCCTAATTTTGTGAAATGTTGAAGGTTTTCTTTTTGAATTCAGAAAAATGACAAGTGTGTTTCCTAGCATCACCTCCATTTCACATTGTATTGAAGGTTCTAGCTAGTGTGGTAAGGCAAAAAGAAATAAAAGATATAAGACAAAAGAGGATACTATTCACATATTATGTGATTGTGCATACTTTTAAAAATCCAAAATAATTACAGATCAGTTAGTAGAGATTAGGAAGGTTTCTGAATATAGGGCCAGTATTTTTTTTAAATATAAATAAAAATAAGTAAGACAAAAATGGCCTCTTTCCAGTGTTAACAAAAATATCACATATATACAAATATAAGGATATATGTGAGGACTTCAGAAAGTTTATAAAACTAGGAATTAGAAGATAAAAATATAAACTTTATTTCTTAACATAAACTCCTGCAAGATGAAGACACTTTATAATTATAAACATTGAGACCATCCATTCAGTCCATCTCTAAAGAACTGAGGGTCCTGGGAATTGAAGCAGATAAATGCAATCTTTTTTACATTTTAAATGAAGGAAAATGAGGGTCTCTAAGGAATTTTAAAGATTAGGAACTGAAAATAAGCCAGGAGGAGCCAAATCAGAACTGTAAGGTAAATGCCTAATGAGTTCTCCTTGAAACTCTTGCAAAATTGTCCTTGTTTGATGGAAAGAGTGAGTAGGGGTATTGTCATGGTGAATAGATCTCCAGGCAAGCTTTCCTAGGCATTTTCTACTAAAGTTTTGGCTTTCTCAAAACATTCTTTTTTAAAGGTATCAGTGATATCACCATTCTTCTATACAAGCTCCACCATAAATGAGATGTTCTTCAATTTTAGCATAATTTATGTTGATCTTGTAAGGCCTCTTTTCAAATATATCTTCTCTTTCTTAGTGCCTCAAACTAAATTCTGTTCAGACATGTCCTAACAAGTTAGTATGTTTTTGGGTTTTTTTTGTGCAAATAATTTTTAAAAGCCATTTTTCAGAATACATATTTTCCTTGCATTTTTTACATACCCTTCATATAATGCATCTATTAAGAAAATTATAAAACATATTGAGAAACATTTACAAATTCTGAAATAATTGGAGGGATATGTTATGTTCATGATTAAGAAAAAATATATAAATATCAATATTTCCTGTATGACCTGTCCTCATTTATGTTCCTTGTATAGTGTGTGTGTGTGTGTGTGTGTATGAGAGAGAGAGAGAGAGAGAGAGAGAGAGAGAGATACTTGTTTTTACATTTACAGGGAAATATAAAGGAGCCAAGAGTAAACAAAACATGTTTGAAGAACAACTTAGGAGAGTTTGCCATTTTGGATATAAAGACTTACCATAAAGCCCCGTTAATTAAGATGGAATATCATTAGTTCTAAGTTAGATAATATAGAGCCCCAAACTGTATTTAAAAATACATAGTGGGTTAAACCTCTGTCAGCAAAGCCAGCATCCCATATGGGCACCGATTCAAGTCCCAGCTGCTCTACTTCTAATCGAGTTCCCTGCTAATGTGCTTGGGAAAGCAGCATAAGATGTTCCAAGTACTTGGGCTCCTGCACTTATGTGGGAAACCCAGATAAAGCTCCCGGCTCCCAGCTTCAGTGTGGACCAGCTCTGTCTGTTGCAGCCATTTGTAGGGTGAACCAGCAGATGGAAGACCTCTCTCTCTCTTTGCCTCTGCCTCTGCAACTCTGCCTTTCAAATAAATAAATAAATCTTAAAATATATATATATATATATGGAGACTTGAATTATGATAAAAATGCTACTATATAGAGAATATAGATTTTTCAATAAATGGTACATAAATATATAAGAAATTTGAGTGCCATATCACACTATTCACATAAATTGTGTTAAAATGTAAGATAAAGCAAAGCTAAGAAGTAATATAGTAGGTCACATTTGTGATCTTGGTATAGAAGATTTCAAATCTATGCCTTCATGTTAAACCTAAAAGAAAAGATTGATAAGTGCTACCATATTGGGTGTAAAAACTTCTGTATATTTAGAAATATCTTTAGGAGAGTGAGTACAGAGGATATCTGCATTACGTATAATCCTCATATGGCTCATATGTGGTCCTGCCACAACAAATGGCAGGCAGAAAATAGGCATGAGCATTGAAAATAGGCAAGGCACTTCTCAAGAGACCAATCCAAAAGTTCGAGAAACATGAAAAGGTGCTTTTGACTTACAAATAATTGGAGAAACATGAAACTACAGGTTTCCACTGCATATCAACAAGAAGAGCTAGAATTTAAAAGCTGGTATTATCAAATGTTAACAGTAGTGGACTTGGAACGATTTGGCATCATTTCTTAAAGCTGAAGCTGTGCATATCCTATCCTGACTGTCCTCCTAAAGTATATTCACAACAGAAATGTGTACAGTGAGGCACATATACATGAATGTTCAGTATAGCATTATGGTATCCTCAAACTGGAAACAGCTCATCAACGTTAGAGTGAGTAAATGGGTTTTAGTGTAGCCATAAAGTGGAATAT
The DNA here is from genome assembly GCF_964237555.1 of Oryctolagus cuniculus. NCBI lineage: Eukaryota > Metazoa > Chordata > Mammalia > Lagomorpha > Leporidae > Oryctolagus > Oryctolagus cuniculus. Next base: position 61,386,813 of record NC_091436.1, read on the forward strand.
TACACAGCACACAATGTGAATCTGATACACAAAGCAATATGGAGGAACATTACAAATACAGTGTTCAGTGGAAAAGGCAAATAATATATATTGTGTTATTCCATTTAAATAAACTCCAGAAAGCAATCAAAACAAAACTGTAGTAGTTAGTTGCCTGCTCAAGTGGTGAAAAATGAAGCAATGTTTATTATCGAAGAATAGGGGTAGGCATTTGGCCTAGAGATTAAAACACCATTTAACACCTACATCCCATATCAGAATACTTGGGTTTGAGTCGCAGCTCCTCTTCTGAGTCTAGCTTCCTGCTTATGTGTGCCCTGGGAGGCAACAGGTAATTGGGTCCCTGCCACCCATGTGGGAGTCTTGGATTGAGTTCCTAGCTCCTGGCTTTAGACTAGCCCAGCCTCAGCTGTTGCAAGGCATTTCAGTGAACCCGCAGATGATAGTTCTGTCTGTCTCCCTTTGTTTCCTGCCTCTTGAATTAAATAAATATTTGTTAATGAAGCATGAAGATTACCTTTGAGAGGGAAGTGAGCAAGAACATTATGGATCAAAGTGGAAGAGTTCTGAGGTCCAGGCATTTTTTCTGTGGGGTTGACTGTTTCAAATCATCAAGCTGCAGTTTTGTATTTTTGCCTCTGTTTCATATTGCACATTTTTTAAAAGGTTAGTGTAGACAAAATGCTGAACAGATGTGTTAGAGAAAAGATTTTCATGTAATGTTTGTCTTCAGAAAGATGTTAAGTAACATTTTGGGACTGGCATTGTGGTATAGTGGGTTAAGTCGCCCCCTATAGCACCGGCATCCCATATGGGTGTGGGTTCAAGTCCCAGTTGCTCTACTTACAATCTAGCTCCTTGCTAATATTCCTGGGAAGGAAGAGGAAGATGTCGCAAGTCCTTGAGCCCCTGCACTCATATGGGAGACCTGAAAGAAGCTCCTGGCTCTTGGCTTTGGCCTGGCTCTGGCCCAGCCCCAGCTATTGGTGCTATGTGGGGAGTGAACCAGCAAATGGAAGACTTCTCTAACTCTGCCTTCAAGTAAATTAAATTAATTTTTTTTTTTTTAAAAAAAGGGGGGAGTAACATTTTAATGCAGTTATTTCCTTTAGTAACTGTAGTTTACCAGGAGGTAAGTACAAGTATTTAGTCCTCTTTACATGGTACTGCAGAACTGTAAAAATGACCAGCCAAGTTGAAACCATGCAAAACAGTCTTAATAGGAAAATAAACAATTGTCACATGCTCTAAAAATTTTTTTCAAAACAATGCTGGTGTTTGGTGCCATGGTTAAGATGCTGCTTGGGATCCCCTTTGGAATGCTTAGGATTGAGTCTTGCTTCCAATTTCAGCTTCCTGCTAATGTGCACCCTGGGAAGCAGCAAGTGATGGCTCAAGTACTTGGGTCCCTCCTAGCCATAGGAGACCCAGAATGTGCTGCAGGCTCCTTGTGCTGGCCTGGCATAGCCCTGTCTACTGCAGGCATTTGGGGACTGAACTAATAAATGGGAGGTCTCGGTCTCTTTCTCTCTTTGTCTCCCTGCCTTTCAAATCAATATAAATAAACATTTAATTTTAAAAGAAATAAGTTTTAAAATTTTTTTCTGAAAAAAAAAAACTGCTGGTTTGGGTTAAAATTTACAGAGAAATTAATAATTAAACATCTGTTTTGGAGTGGTGGTGGTGGTATTGTAGGATACCTGCATCTTACAGTAGAGTACTTGGAATTGAATCTTGCCTTGGCTTCCAGTCTAGTTTGCTGCTAATATGCATCCTGGGAGCCTGTGGTTATGTGCCTCCTGGGAGCCTGTGGGTTGTGGCTCATGTACTTGGGCCCCTAGCATTCACAAGAGAGACTGGATGGAGTTCCTGATTCCCGGCTTTGGCCTAGTCCAGCCCCAGCTGTTGGCTGGAATTTGAGAAGTGAAGCAGTGGATGAAAGATTCATATTCATTCATAATCTCCACCCCCCCCCCCCCATTTCTCTGCCTTTCAAATAAATGAAAGTTGAAAGTAAACTTTGAGGCATTTATTTAGTAGATTGGTTACATATCTGGGATCTCTCAAACAGTGGCAGTGACGAAATTCCCCCAGTCAGCTGTTTTCTATTAATCCACTTGTGTTGGATTTGTTGGTTGATTCCCTCTTTCAACTACCCATTTTGTAAAATTTCTTGTGGGTTTAGCACTGGGAGGCAAGCAGACAACACACCTACAAGCTTTGCTATCTGTAAGTTAATTGAATAAGAGGTGAACATGACTAGTCACTAGGGGACTATGAAAAAAAGTGATTGGTCACTGATGTTATAATGTGCATCTCTTACTAACATAGTGATTTGTGGCCTAGAGTGCTAACTTTGAAGCTTGTATTTATGTAGTTATATATGTGGTAAGTGAAATTTAGCCATGTTGTTGGAGGACTAACATTATTTAACTAAATTCTGATAGCTGACATCTGTGTATATCAGAAGAATTAAAGTAAGGACAGCCTGTAATTTAAAGAAGGTTAAACTTTTTGATCAGTTGTTAAGATTTGGTAGGTTTTGGAGAGAAATTTAAGTATGATACTACCCTCCCAGCTTCTTTAGTCCCCATAGGGGCCTCCTTAGAGAGGACCTCCCACCCTTCCTAGAATACAACCAGCCCCTAGATACAGTAAATTACAATAGTTTTAGAATAATAATAGTGAGAGTTGTGAATTCACCATGTAGCAACTAACATTGAAGGTAAGTTTGCGTGTGTGTGTGTATACTGGTTGAAATTGAGTAACGTTAATTCATTTTTTTATTTCATACAGGTGAACTGGTACAGAGGTTGATCTCAAGATGCCTCTAGTGAAAAGAAACATCGATCCTAGGCACTTGTGCCACACAGCACTGCCTAGAGGCATTAAGAATGAACTGGAATGTGTAACCAATATTTCCTTGGCAAATATAATTAGACAACTAAGTAGTCTAAGTAAGTATTTTTATATAATTAAAAAACTACTTGCAAGCCAAAATGTCCTGTTTTAATGTGTTTAAGAAGATGTGCTTGTAACTTATTCTGGAGAGATATTTGGTGAGATAAATACAAAACTGTCCTGAAATATATTGGCATTTTAACTAAAATTAATGAATTTTAAAATCATTTCTTATAGATTCCTTTTAGGCAAGAAATAAGGACAGAAATTTTAGGAACAGAATCACATGGTAGATGAAAATTATTAAGATTGTTTTGAAAATCTATGAAAGGTTGTATCAGAGTTGTTCTTTTGCTTGGTTGTTATTTCTGTTCACTGTTTTAGATGCTTCAGCTACTTCTGTTTTAGGACACTGGTTCATCTCTTATTAGCTTAGGAAAAATATTTTTATATTATCAAAAGATCTTGAGTGGAAGATCATCACTAGTTAGAGGATTAGGCTTGTCAGAGGAGTTTTCTGAGGGGTAGGATATTAGAATATGATTTGCATATGATATGAAAACAGCAAATGAACTTGACCTCTGTCGGAACAAAACAAAAATAAAAGCAAATGGACTGGATAACTAGGGGAGAAGCAGTATGTTCTCATTATGAAATTATAGAACTGAACTATTTGGTTAAGGAATAAACAAATTATTTCTCATATTCTAAATTTAATATTAAGAAATTTTTAAGTAAATTCAGCATATCTATTGAACTGAAGGATTAACTTTTTAATAAGATACCTCAATTTCATTTTAAATATAAAAAAAAGTGTTCTTGGCCTAGCTATATCCTCCAAGTTGTCCTTAATCAGCCATATCTACCCACATAGATTCTCCTGATAGGCAGGCTTACCTCTTCTCTTTTTTAACTTTTGTCTTTCCTTTTTGTAGTTGAGTACAGGCATTCTTTTGTATCATCAGGGGACTGGTTCTAGGACCCCACAGATACCATAATCCTCAGATGCTCAAGTCTTTTATTACAATGTAGCATTTGCATATAATCCGCATACATCCTCTCATAAACCTTAAATCATCTCTAGATTATGTATACCATGTACAATGTAAATATTCTGTAAATAATTATTTTACTATGTTATTTAGTCAGTGATGACAAGGGGAAACAAAACTTATTTGTGTTCAGTACAGATGCAGTGTTTTTCCCTGACATTTTTTTTTTACAGATCAATTTAGTATATATTAAATAAAGATTTCAACAGTTTGCATCCACACAGAAACATAAAGTGTAAAATACTGTTTGAGTACTAGTTATAGCATTAATTCACATTGAACAACACATTAAGGACAGAGATCCCACATGAGGAGTAAGTGCACAGTGACTCCTGGTGTTGACTTAACAAATTGACACTCTTGTTTATGGCGTCAGTAATCTCCCTAGGCTCTTGTCATGAGTCTCAAAGGCTATGGAAGCCTTTGAATTCGCCAACTCTGATCTTATTTAGACAAGATCATAGTCAAAGTGGAAGTTCTCTCCTCCCTTCAGAGAAAAGTACCTCCTTCTTTGATGGCCTGTTCTCTCCACTGGGATCTCACTCGTGGAGATCTTTCATTTAGGTTTTTTGTTTGTTGTTGTTGTTGTTGTTGTTGTTGTTGTTGTTTTGCCAGAGTGTCTTGGCTTTCCATGCCTAAAATACTCTCATGGGCTCTTCAGCCAGATCCAAATGCCTTAAGGGCTGATTCTGAGGCCAGAGTGATTTTTAGGACATCTGCCCTGGCCTGAAGCGCCAACATCCCATATGGGCTCTGGTTCTAGTCCCTGCCGCTCTTCTTCCAATCCAACTCTCCACTGTGGCCTGGGAAAACAGTGGAAGATGGCCCAAGTGCTTGGGCCCCTGCACCCGCATGGGAGACCAGGAAGAAACACCTGGCTCCTGGCTTTGCATAGGTGCAATTCCGGCCATTGCAGCCGTTTGCAGCAATTTGGAGAGTGAACCAACGGAAAAAATACCTTTCTCTCTGTCTCTCCCTCTCACTGTCTATAACTCTACCTCTCAAATAAGTAAATAAAAATCATTTTAAAAAATAGCTGGAAGAATAAATAACAGGCTACTATTTGAATTTAAGTATATTCCTTTTTTTTTTCATGCAACTTATTAGCAGTTCATTATTAACATTACATTATTTACTTTTTCTTCCTTAGGAAAGCCAAAATCTATTGTACTTTTGAGATTAGTGGAAAAAAAGAGTCTTTAGAATTCCCAGATACTGTATTGACATAGGATTAAACATATTGTGATCTGGCACTGATTGAATCTAATGTAACATGATTTTATACGAAATTTATGCTTTGCATGTACATCAGCATGTTGATATTAAAATACACAAAGAGCACAGAAGTGACATTGCATCATTGGATAAAACATTTCTAACACACAAAAAGTAAATATTGAATCTAATACAGTACAAGTATCTTGTTTTAGGTACATACCCAGTATAGAATATAGAACTCAAATATAATTAAGTGTGCTGATTGGCAGCACTAACCCATTTCTTCATAACCTAAAGATGAAAATTTATACTTCAAATCAGATATTGTTCATATAAGCAACATCTGTCAACAAGCATGTGGTTAAATAGTAGCCAAACTCTAAAAATTTAAATATATTGTAAAATAGAACTAAATTAGATTTTTAGGTACTACATATTTGAAATCAGAGACCATATAGGCATTTTTCTAAGCAGTTTGCAGAAATTTAAGAACAAAGAGAAGACTCAGGAAATATTGTAGCAAGGTGTATGAGTCAGTTCACTTCCCTGAAATTATCTTTTGGCAGCTTTTCCACTTGACATAGTTGAGAACCAGGAATGAAATTTAAAATGCCTCTAGATAGCCAGAATAAGTAAGGCCATGTGCTAAAGACTATGCACAAAAATATCCAATTGATTCCTTTCTCAGAGCCTATTTACGTTAACTCTGGCAGTTCAGGTTTGATAAGATTCCCAAACATTTATGCCTGAGAGGATTAAAAGAGGAGGTGTAAGGGAGATAACACAAAGAGACATCACTAAGGCCTACCAAAAGAGCCCGGTTAGAGCAAAGGAAAGAGTCTAAGGGAAGAAGCAATGTAAGGACTAGAGAGGCCATTTAATTTAAAAGCAAATATTCTTACATGCTTCTAGGCTATTTTCTTGCATAAGGCAATAATCTACTTAATTAATTCATGGTAAGAAAAGGTTAAATTCTGTTTAATTTTGTAGTCCGTGTAAGAAGCTGTGTGTGTGTGTGGGGGGGGTATATTTAGTGTATATTTAGTCCAGCGTTTAAGATACCCATATTGGTGCCAGTGTTGTGACCTAGCCGGTACAGCTGCCCCCTTGCCACATCGATGTCCCCTATGGATGCTGGTTCAAGTCCTGTCTGCTCCACTTCTTATCCAGCTCTCTGATAATGGCCTGGGAAAGCAGTGGAAGATGCCACCCACTTGGGACACCCAGATGAACCTCTTGGCTTTGGTCTTAACATTGAGACTCTGATTGCCTAAGGGATAACATCTGCCAGGACTTTTCTCGTGTTTAATACAGGCAGTTCATGCTGCCAAGATGAGCTAATAGAACCTACTTACTGTACTCAAACATTGATAACTTGATGGATTGATACTAGATAAAAGGGATAGAGGACAGACCGGATTGATAAGACAAATTGGAAAGATAATGGATAGATAACATTGAATATTTTGTTTTGTGATAAAGCTACAGGGGTTGTGCCCACAGAGCAGATTGTATTTAGTTGAAGAATCTCAAATATGAATTCAGAAAACATTCTTTATAGTGTAAGCAGGTACACAATTAAACTAATGAGTTTTAGTGCTGGCATTGTGGCACAGTGGGTTACTCAGATGTTGGAGTGCCAGTTTGAATACTGGCTACGCTGCTTCTGATCTAGCTTCCTATTAATGTGACTGGGAAGGCAGTGGAAGATGGCCCAAGTGCTCAGACCTCTCCACTGATGTGTTCTTGGCTTCTTGCTTTGGTCTGGCCGAGACCTGGTATTTGCAGTCATTTGAGTGTTGAACCACAGATAGAAGATCCTCTCTCACTCTGCCTTTCAAATGAATTAATTTAAAAATAAGATAATGACTTCTAGATTACGGGAACTGATAAAGATGAATCATAAGGTAAAATCCCTAAAGGAGGCTTGGGAAATGAAATATGAATTGAATTAGGCCTTAAAAGAACAAAACAATCTAAAAAATGGAGAAGAATGGGGGAGTAAAGCATTTAAAAAATTACTTATTTGAAAGGCAGAGAGTTGCAGAGAGAGGGAAAGATTGATCTTCTATCTGCTGGTTTACTCCCCAAATAGCCACATGGGCCAGGGCTGGGACAGGCAGAAGTCAGGAGCGGAAGTGGAGGAGCTGGGACTCACTGGCACCCATATGGGATGCTGTCATTATATGCAGCGGTGTTACCTGGCCCCCAGAAAGGCATTTCAGCATGCATGAAGAACTATGTAGATGAGTAGAAGCAAAAATCAATATGTATATGCAAGGAAGATTAAAGAGACTGATGATAGGGGCCGGCACCGTGGCTCACTTGGTTAATCCTCCACCTGCGGCGCCGGCATCCCATATGGGCATTGGTTCTAGTCCTGGTTGCTCCTCTTCCGGTCCAGCTCTCTGCTGTGGCCCAGGAAGGCAGTGGAGGATGGCCCAAGTGCTTGGGCTCCTGCGCCCACATGGGAGACCTGGGGGAAGCACCTGGCTCCTGGCTTCGAATTGGCGTAGCTCCAACCATGGCAGCCATTTGGGGGGTGAACCAATGGAAGTAAGACCTTTCTCTCTGTCTCTCACTGTCTAACTCTGTCAAATAAATTTAAAAAGAGAGAGAGAGAGAGATGGATGATATTGGATAAGTGTGGTGAAGCCTGATTGCAGAGGACATGTTAGTTGAGAAGATTTAGATTTAGCCTCTTAGGTAATAAGGTGACATTGTAGGTTCTTGATCATAGAAATGGTATAATAAATGTAAGAATAGTTGAAATTTAGTTACATGCACAGTTTCACATTGCAAAACTTCATTCTTATCTCGGGGAGAAAAGGGGTTAGATTTGGAAAGTAAAAAGGGAAATGAAAAGCAAAGTAATGCCTTTTTTTTTTTTTTTGACAGGCAGAGTGGACAGTGAGAGAGAGAGACAGAGAGAAAGGTCTTTGCCTTTGGTTCACCCTCCAATGGCCGCCGCGGCCAGCGCGCTGCAGCCAGCGCACCGTGCTGATCCGATGGCAGGAGCCAGGTACTTCTCCTGGTCTCCCATGGGGTGCAGGGCCCAAGGACTTGGGCCATCCTCCACTGCACTCCCTGGCCACAGCAGAGAGCTGGCCTGGAAGAGGGGCAACCGGGACAGAATCCGGCGCCTCGACCGGGACTAGAACCCGGTGTGCCGGTGCCGCTAGGCGGAGGATTAGTCTAGTGAGCCGCGGCGCCGGCAAGTAATGCAATCTTAACGCTACCCACTAAAGTATTTTGCCATTTAAACTTGGCATCAGGGGAGATGTCATAGATTCTTCTAAAAATCGTAAACACATGTGAACCTGATCTCCAGAAAAATGAAAATGCTTTAAATCTGCTAATAATTTCAGGTTTATAGACTGAGTTCAGGTTCCCTGCGTTAATAAGCCCTTTAAGGGATGAAATTGTTTATTCCATCTCTGCCTAATATTTGCTGAATAAATGAATAACTTTATAGTTGCCTTTTCCTCCATTTGGGATGCTTCTCTCCCCTGCCAGAGCAGTATTGTGTCTCCAGCACCATCTCACACTGCAGTCAGGTGCTTCCATCTCTGTGCCCGGCTCTTGCCACATGTTACCAGGAGGAGCTGCCTGGCGGGCACCTACCCACTATGTATCATGTATACTACCAGGCCCTTGGCCTTTGTTTCCTTTGCTTGTTATCTTCTTGTTGAGATAAATATTTTTCTTCTGTTTTTCAAATGAAGAAATTGATACCACAGTTTCATGGAGTAACAATTTGTACCTATTTATTAAATTGCTTATCATATTTGTTTGAATGTCTGTTTCTCCCTCTGTTCAAAATTCATCAGTGACAGGGACCATCTTCCTGTTACTTATAACTCTTTTCAGCAAGAGGCATTTACATGACTAGAGAAATACAGTGGTTTTGGATTTATGATAACTTTGTTATTTTAGAAATTATAGCAAGAGAGGATAAAATTATCTGAATGTGTACTTGGGCATTCTAAAGTCATCTACTAGCTCTATGAAAAATCTTGCATTTTACCTTATGTCCTGAAATATAATTCTAGTATGGAGCGCATGTGGAAATGTTGATTTTTGCATTAAGAAGTATGTATTTGTATATACTTTTATTTACTTTACAATCTTCTCTGACTTTGATCAGATGGATAGTTATGGATAAGACAAAGTGTTTCCATTTTAGATACAAGTAATCTGACGGGAAGTGAGAGCAAGATTGAAAAACCCAGTTCCCCAGGGTTTGTGGGTTTTTTTCCCCCTTTCTGTCCATGCTAGGTGACTTTGTCCATGCTAGGGTTTAAAGATTAAAATAGTTACAAATAAATGCCGAATTCAACAGGACAGTGCTTTTAATTGTTAAATTGTTCCATATTTGTCTCTGATCATGATCACATCAGATTTTATGTTGTATGTTTTATTTTTGCTTAGGTAAGTATGCTGAAGATATATTTGGAGAATTGTTCAATGAAGCACATAGTTTTTCCTTCAGAGTTAACTCATTACAAGAACGTGTGGACCGTTTATCTGTTAGTGTTACACAACTTGATCCTAAAGAAGAAGAATGTAAGTTTATTTGTATTATATTTTCTTCCACATTTATGTTTTAAGTTGCATGAAGTAAGCAATAAATTTAAGAACAGTATTACACATAAATTTGTTACAAATCTTTTCACTCATGACTTGTGATGTATGTGTTGTAATAAATCAGTGAATTATCTGTAAATGCCATCAGCATAACTCATGTGGCTTTTCTTTTCTATTTTTTCATCTCTTTTTTTGTCCACTGATTAACTCTTAAACTTTTGATTTTGATGTAAAGAGGACATTTTAATCACAGATTTTCCTTGATTATCTTTTTTTTCTCCTTTATAATTTATTTGTATTCCTTTATCTCAGAAACAAAAAATATTTAAAAACTATCTGAAAGCCTTAGGTTCAATTCTGTAAGAATATAACTCTATTTAACACACTTTTGTGTGTGCATATTTCTGTCTGGTCTAATTATTTAATTGTATGTTACTTCCCACTTTAAATGAACATTTCAAAACTAGGCAGTATGTGGAACAGATAATAAATGAGGGCTGGTGCTGGGTGCAGAGGTTAACCTGCTTCTCACAACACTGACATCCCATATCATAGTGCAGCTTAAGTCCTGGCTGATCTGTTCCTCATCCAGCTCCCTGCTAATGTGTCTGGGAAAGCAGCCAAAGATGGTCCAACGTCCTTGGGCCCCTGTCACTCACATGGGAGACCTGGATGGAGTTTCTGGCTCCTGGCTTTGGCCTGGCCCACTCCTGGTTCTTGGACCATTTCTGGAGTGAACCAGTGGGTGAAAGATCACTTTCTTTCAGTCTTTCCCTCTCTGTTGCTTTGCCTTTCAAATAAATAAACCTTTTCTTGTAAGTTATTGAATCAGAGATATCAGGTAAAAATGCCACCTTGCAAGCTAAAATAATGGTAGAAACTTTCAGCGCTGGGCAAAGTTAGAGAGAGCGAAATCTTCCATCTGCTGGTTCACACTCCAAATGGTTGCAACAATCAGAGCTGGACCAATCCGACCAATCCGAAGCCAGGAGCCAGGAACTTCTTCCTGGTCTCCCATGTGGGTGCAGGGGCCCAAGCACTTGAGCCATCTTCCACTGCTTTCCGTGGGTGCATTAGCAGGGAGCTGATCGAAAGTGGAGCAGCTGGGACTCAGACCAGCACCCTTATGGGATGCTAGCACCACAGGTGGCAGCTTTATCCACTACGCCAAGGCTCTGGTCTCATATCATTAAGTTTTAACAAATGTCTTAGCACTACCATTAAACTTAAAAGTGAAAATATAGATACCTGTAAATAACTTAAGGTATATATATTAAAAAGCAAATCAACTGCTATAGTTTCAAAATTGTACATACTCAAAATCTTCAAAAAGTTCATTGAAAGAATATATTCTAAAAAATGATGTACAGATTTGAAAGGGTTTTTTTTTTTTGTACTAAAATAAACTCATCTTTTACTTCTACTTTTTCATAATTTTTTTGTACCCTGGTACATTCCTTAAAATTTTGTGGAGAATAGGAAAAAATTCAGAATCTAAAGACTGAACTACTTAAGTATATATTTTTGGAGGGAGGTTGCTAAAGGATTTCTAGTTGTTTAATCTAGATTTTTTAATTTAGTTGGAATTCATACAAAATAACATTATGAATCCAATACTATAGTAGGATATAGTATCAATATTTTAAAAATTACAGTTAGATAGTAACAGCAATATAATTTAGAATATATGTAAAAGTTTTAAAGACTTGTACAGTTGTGTTAATTCAGTTGTTTATGTTGTGCTAACATACTGTGTTATAAATACCATTTAAATAGTATCAGATGTTAATGTGGCAAATGGAAGGGGTTTGTCATTGTGGTCTGTTAAACAGTAAAACAAATGGTAAATGAGAGGAGTTGAAGATAAAAAAGCACATCATACTTGTTACTTTACACATCCTTTATATCCTTGATCAAGAAAGTTGGGGAGATTACACTCTAGGTTCCACCTTGCTTAGATTCTTAGGATTAATCAGTGGAATGGAGGACTGGCAAGAACTGATCCATTTTGATTACAGAAAACACAGGCCATTTCTGAGAGGAGCCTGAGAACTGTGTGATATTGTGGCAAAGGGATTAACCTCAAAGGCAGACAGATCTGAGTTTTCTGTTCTGATTTTCCTGCTTATTAATCATTTTACCGTAGGTCAGTTGTATGTTTCTTAGCCTTGTTTTTTTATATTTAAAAAATGGAATAATAATTCTGATTCACTGAATTGTGAAGATTAAGTGAAAGTTAGTGAAAGCATCTAGTACAGTTAGTCTTTAGATTTCTTCCATAGCACTTTTTAGTGCCAGTAGAGAAAATGAGTTTGCCCCTTCTCTGTATTTTAATCTGGTGTTTATAAGTGTACTTGACTACCAGTCATGTAGTCCTTTAGCAGTGAAATTGCTGGAAGTGTAGTTGTGTTGGGTCCGTTGCAGAGCCTGTCTCAATGCTCCACATGTGCCGTGGATCCAATACTCATATTGAGTGAATTTTACTTGGAGAATGATAGAAATACTATTTTATTGAGAAGAATAATTTAAGAATTGTTATGATTGTTCGGTACTGGCATTGCTATAGTATAAAGGATTTAAGGCCCACCTTAAATAGAAAAGAAATTATGTACTTTTTTAATATCAGGAAATCACTCTTAAGATTGCAGTATTTTGGTACATTTCTTTTTTTTTAAGCTTTATTTATTTATTTGAAAGTCAGAGTTACACAGAGAGAGGAGAGGCAGAGAGAGAGGTCTTCTTTCTGCCGGTTCACTCCCCAATTGGCCGCAACGGCCGGAGCTGCCCCAATCCAAAGCCAGGAACCAGGAGCCTCTTCCGGGTCTCCCACGTGGGTGCAGGGGCCCAAGGACTTGGGCCATCTTCTACTGCTTTCCCAGACCACAGCAGAGAGCTGGATCAGAAGTGGAGCAGTTGGGTCTCAAACTGGTGCCCATATGGGATGCTGGGACTTACAGGCCACAGCATTAACCTGCTGCACCACAGCGCCGGCCCCTGGTACATTTCTTACTTTAACATGCTACACATTAAAAAGAAATCAAGTTATTTTTAGATTTATTTTAATTTATTTGAAAGGCAGAGTTACAGAGAAGGAGAGACTGAGAGAGAACTTCCATCTGCTAGTTCACTCCCCAAATGGTCACAATGGCCAGGGCTGTGCCAGGCCAAAGCCAGGAACTGGAGTTTTTCCAGGTCTCCCACATGGGTTCAGGAGCCCACTTTGGCCATCTGCTGCTGCTATCTCAGGGACCTTAGTAGGTACCTGGTTTAAAAATGGAGCAGCCAGGTCTCGAACTGTGCCCATATATCCATATGATACTGGTATCGCAGGTGGTGGACCCATCACACCACAGCACCAGCCCCATGAGGTTATTCTCAAATCATCATACACATGCTGGGGCTGTGCTAGCTACTGGTGGTGCTGATGTGCAAGAGTCAGTCTTTAAGAGCTTGTAGTTAAGTAGAAATTATTACAGTATAGATTAAAGATCCTGGCTCCTGCCTTCGGATCAGCACGGTGCGCCGGCTGCAGCGGCGGCCATTGGAGGGTGAACCAACAGCAAAGGAAGACCTTTCTCTCTCTGTCTCTCTCTCTCACTGTCCACTCTGCCTGTCAAAAATTAAAAAAAAAAAAAAAAAAAAAAAAAAAAGATGGAGAATAAAACTGATCACCCAGTACTTCAAATTGTTTTCCTTACAGTTTGTTTTACTGTGGCAGTACATGTATAGTATTTTTAGTATATATACATAGAAGTCAACAATGTTTAGCCCAAAATGCCACTGATAACCAAGTAATTTCTTCAGAGTTATTGTTGGGAGCTCACAAGAAGAAATAAACCAAAATGGAGAAAAAAGTTACAGATGAAAAGAAAAAGAATCTTAAGTTGGTGGGACCAAGGATGGCTGATAGAGAGAAGAAAAAAGATACACTTGTTGGGAAATGTACATACAGTTTATGTGTCATAAGACCTTCTGTGCCTTAGAAATCAAAGGTTGAATTAAAACCCATCTGATTGTAAAAATTAGACACAGAATGATAAAGGTAAATGTCACAATAGAGCATTTAAAATATAAAATATGGCTTCTGATTTATAAATTACTAAGGTCACACAACCTCTTCAGCCAGTGACTTTTAAGCAAATATAGTATATTAATTTGCCCTTATATTGTCATTTTAGTAAAATCAAATCAATTCTCCATTTTTGTTTTAGTGTCTTTACAAGATATAACTATGAGAAAAGCTTTCCGAAGCTCTACCATTCAAGACCAGCAGCTCTTCGACCGCAAGACTTTGCCTATTCCCTTACAGGAGACGTACGATGTTTGCGAGCAGCCTCCCCCTCTCAATATACTCACTCCTTACAGGTCAGTAGGTTAATAAATGAGAACATCTGCTTTTATCTCAGACTTCAGATTTAAATGCTAAATCCCCAAATACTGTTTATTTCATCAGGCCTCTGGCCAACACAGAGAGTTCTCCCTCCCCACTAACTTTCGGAAACCTTTGCTTTATTCATGAGATAAGTTTCCAAGGTTCTAGCATACAAAAGATAAGACCTATTCAGAGAAGTTGTTTTGACAAGTATTGTTAAGAAAAGCCGCTAACAAATTTACTAACGTTAATGTAAAGAATCAAAGAGTTGTTACCCTTTTTATTTAATTTATAATCAAAGGAAAAATGAAGAGTTTAAAATGCCACGCTTTTGCTTGTTCTGACTGCTTTTGATCTATTTGTATTAATGTTTTACATAATAGGTAGTAGGTCTTTTAAAAATACCATTTAAACTAATTCAGCCTTTCTTTGGAATCCTTTTACATGATTTATTAAATGTATAATTGAAGATGTACAAAACATATCCTGGTATTCAAATAGTTATGTGAAAGTGCAGGTCATTGACTAAGTTTTACTGTCAGAATGACTATTCAGTGCTATCATTTGGATTTAGTAAGATTTTGTGCTGGCAAAAATTATAAAATTTTTCTACTACAAGTGATGTTACTATCTTTTCAGACTTTTTACCTTTGGCAGAACTATTTGTAATTATTCTAATGTCCAAAGGCATTTCAGAAAATTTGGTATGCAGAAGTTAGATATGAAATTTGCCCAACTGTATTTTAAATTATTAGTACCAACTCTGAAAAGCATTTGGTTAATTTCCATTCTGATCTCTGAGAAATTTTCTAGTGCTATGATATTCTAATTTATTTTGGCAGTATTTTAATTCATTCTATGTTTTATTAACATGAGAGAAAAATTTTAGTAAAATTATTTCTATTCTGGTTGTTGCTCTGTGTCTTACTTTTGTGTGTTTTAATTGACATTTTGTGTTTCAGAGATGATGGTAAAGAAGGTTTGAAGTTTTATACCAATCCTTCATATTTCTTTGATTTATGGAAAGAAAAAATGTTGCAAGATACAGAGGATAAGAGAAAGGAAAAGAGAAAGCAAAAGGTATTATAAGAGATTCAAAAAAATTGCAGTCATTTTTGGTGTATTTGTTTTATTGGGGCTATATAATCAAATACTGGTCTTTGTAAGATCGTAGTCTAATGGTGAACAAATGAGCATTTAGATTATTATACCATTGGGTAAGTATGATAACAGAGGTATATATGGAGGATTTGTTTAGCACAATGTAGCTGGCAGATGGCACTGGTAGATACTTCCAACAAAATTTACAGTGAACCTTGAAGAATCAACAGGAATTAAGTGAACAGGGAAGAGAAGGGCATCTGGTAAGAAGAAACAGGGGTACTGTACACATACTGGTCAAGTACAGTAAGCTGATATTTTCTTGCTGCAGAGCATATTCTAAATGTTTTCTGTATATTTTTGAGAGGAGATTTTATTCATCCTGAATTCATGTTGTCTGCTGTGTTTTCATTTTCTGTTTTCTAATAAATTCAGCTGGATCTGTTTTATTTCATGTTAACGATAACTGAAAATAAAGGAGGGAGAGGTTGGATTTAGGCAAAATCGTGAAGAAGGCAGAGTCTCTCTTCTCATAGCTATATTTCTCCCAGAGTTCTCTGTACTTTCCCCAGTTCCTGTAATGCTTTTATGTTACCTTCTGTGCTAGATGCTGTCCCCTGTATTGAAGCCAGCATTTGCAAACTGGTGACTGGCAAGCCGGCAGTGTTTTGTTTGTCAGACAGAGGGATTTTAAAATCTTTCGACTGGAATGCCTTTGGTGGACATGTCTATCTAGTTCACTGCCTGCTCTATCTTACACCTGACTGGCTTCATTCATGTATGATATCTGCTTGACCCTTCTGGGGTATTCGAATTTGTTGTATCTTCTCTAGACCTCTCTCTGCTTTCTACCCCAGCTCGAATCACTTTTTGTTCTGGTGTTTAAAGACTCTTTTCTGGTGACTGACTCAGTTACCATGGGTTAACTGGATAATTAGATTTCTTTTCCTAATGTGTTGGCTGGCTAATTGATCACTTCCCAGATAGTAAATTCTCATGGTTTGACTGACCTTGTTCTAAATATAGAGTTGATTTAAAAGCCATGACCACTGTGAGCCTACTGAAATCTGTCTTTGGGCAGGTCATTCTCATACATGGACCCTGGTTTTGTCATCATAGGAACCGGTGATTGGAGTTGATGATCTTCAGGGTTAGAAATAATGCCATTCATGAAATAGATTTCAAAGTAATAGATGTGGGAGCAAGGACTGGAAAAATTTTTTTATCTCAAATTTTATTACCTTGGCATATTATTTTGTATCTGGTGCATCAGTTTGAATTAGGGGTTAACAAATTGGGAGAAACTGGTATTACAACAGACTAACTAAGACTTTGAATATGCAAGTAAACTGTGTATTATTGTTATTATATTGTGATGACATTGTCTTTTTCAGTATTGATGTTAGAATTATATTTTGATTGTTGTAACTGCTTTTTTAAAAATTAGAACTTCAGCATTTGGCTTTGTTTCAATACATCTGTTATAGCAGAAAAATCTAGATCGTCCTCATGAACCAGAAAAAGTGCCAAGAGCACCTCATGACAGGCGGAGAGAATGGCAGAAGCTGGCCCAGGGTCCAGAGCTGGCTGAAGATGATGCTAATCTCTTACATAAGCATATTGAAGTTGCTAATGGCCCCGCCTCTCATTTTGAAACAAGGTTTCTTTTCTTTTGTTTGTTTTTTAAAAATTAATGATAAAACATTGACTTTATTTGTAGTGTCTATACTTCTAAGTAATGGGTCCTTTATAGAGGTGATTTCAAAGCCCCAACCACTCTGACCCTATTAAATCTGACCTTAGACAGTCCTTGGGCAGGTCATTTTCATACCTGGACCTTTGTTTTTTCAACTGTAGAAAGTGGTTGGAGGAGATGATTTTTGGGATTGCTTTAGCTTTCATATGAAGTCTCCTCAATATTTCACGCAGAGTAGGATAAAATTTCATAAGGGAGAAATTATGCCTGGAAAATTTTTTGAATTGATTTATAAGGAATAGAAGTTGAAAATTTATTCTGTTTTGTTCCTTTTTCTGTCCCCTAACTTCCTTTCTATGCCACAACTTCTACCTCAGATATATCAGGGCTTTTAAACAAAATTACTCATCATTGTTGCCAAAGTATAGAATAGGTCCTTTTCCTTGCCCGGTGGCCAGAGACCCTATCTCAGTAATGTGCTATAATAGCAAACATGGTATACTGGTATCTGATTGTACAGAAATTTATTTGTGTATTGTTGTATTATTTTTCAATGAAAAAGGACTTAAATATCTTGGCCTATTTTAGGAGAAATATATATCTGAGAGATAATATTTATATTACTGAAAGAGACTGAGATAATTCATAATTTAAACATACAATAATCAGTAGACAAACGTTTCTATTAAGCAATTAAGATGTTTATCTGACCCACTAGTATAAATGTAGTCATTTTTGACTTGCTCTTTGCACATTTATAAATCCAGATGTCCCCAGAATATGCTACTCAGTGAATATTTATAAACTTTCACATGCTCGAGGTATTTAAAATTTTCTTAAATCTGATTTGTTACTTTTGTTTTATTACTCAGCCATTTTCTAAGTAACCTAGCATTTTTGAAAACACCAGAAAGACAAAAACGGTGTGGCTGGGCATCTCTGTGGTACCAGTGTTAGTGAGACCTTCATGTCTGGTACAAGACTTATGGAAGTCATTTAAGTTTAAAAGAACAGCAAAATATCCTGGTGGTAGAAAAACCACTGGTTTCATATTTTGCCTTGCCGTTTCTGGCATCTTCTGGAGAAAAACATGAAATTGAGGCATTTTCTTTGAACATGACTTGCTAAAAGTTATCTTCTTGTTTATAATTATGTAGCTAATACTTTTTCATCCTTATGAGTTGAATTAGTGTGCTATTATAAGATAATAAAATAACTGATAGTCATCATAATAAAATTAGTGGGTAAATACTGTTGCTTTATGAGCAAATTCTTTATTTTAAAATTTGGATCAATCTAATAAAAAGAAATTTATTGAAAATACTTAAGATATTGGCATTCAAATGTTTAAATAACTCATGTAAAATTTTTTCTCCAATAGTTTAAGAAAAGTACACTGATACTGTGTATTTCTTTTAGACCTCAAACATATGTGGATCATATGGATGGATCTTACTCACTTTCTGCCCTGCCATTTAGTCAGATGAGTGAGCTTCTGACTAGAGCTGAGGAAAGGGTCTTAGTTAGACCACATGAACCACCTCCGCCTCCGCCAATGCATGGAGCAGGAGATGCCAAACCCATACCCACCTGCATCAGGTATGTTGGGACAAGCATGATGACTTATTGTAGGAGCTGGTTACCTTCTCCTTAAAGGACCACAAAAGAAATATTTTAGGCCTTTTGGGCATACCGTTTCTTCACAGGTACTCAATTCTGATATCGTTGTATATACAGTCCATACGTATAGACTAAAAAATGAGTGTATCTGTGTTTCAATAAAACTGTATTTTCAGAAACAGGGAGTAGGTCACTTTGACCTATTGGGTTTAATTTGCCATCCTGTAATTAGAGCTGACACATTCTTCTTAGAAAATTTAGCTAGTAAGAATTTACTTTTATATAAAAGTATGTTTTTATTGTAGCTTTATTATTAAACATATCATGTGCAGTGTATTAAAGTTTTAAATTAGTGTTGGGAATGTGGTAAATGTCTAAGAAATGGAAACCTAAGATGTGGTTATGAATGTTAAGGAAAACATTTTAAGAACTTCAGAGAGATAGGCAGTTGCCCATAATAATCTTTCAGGAAAGCTGTTTTGAATTTCAATCTGGTCAGTTATCCAAATTTTAAAAATTTTAATAGAGAAATAGAGATCAGCCTTATAATTTTTAGTTAAAACAACCCTCTGTCACCGACTTGTTTGATATTTCATCCTCAGGAAGAAAGAGGGCTATAAATTTCCTTTTGTGGTTTTTAATTAGCTATCATTGATTTAACTGTAATGACATGATGAATGCTAATAGCTTTATTATAAATACAGCATTGTATTGGCCACAAATACTGCTACAGATCATGCAGTGTGATAAACGTGGAGTCATTTCAGAGACTTTTATCAGAACGTAGAGTTGAGCATTTTATCAAAGTAAGCATAAGATGCCTGTGTGGATATGAAAGTTGCCTGAGAGGATGAGCTCATTTAGAGTATTACAAACCAAAGCCCAACTCATTAATTTTCTAGTTGATGCAACTCATTTCTTTTTAAATACTGTTGAAGAATTTGACATTTCTACAGGAACATGTTAGTATCTATTGCAGTATAGTTACTGGTACTTATATTTTTGTGATTACGTTTTCTCTTTAGCCTTTGTGTTTTAGTAACTTACTAAGATCTCTCTATCATTTCAGTTCGGCTACAAGTTTGATAGAAAATCGCCCTCAGTCACCAGCTACAGGCAGAACACCTGTGTTTGTGAGCCCCACTCCCCCACCTCCTCCACCACCTCTTCCATCTGCCTTGTCAACTTCTTCATTAAGAGCTTCAATGACTTCAACTCCACCCCCTCCAGTACCTCCCCCGCCTCCACCTCCAACCACTGCTTTACAGGCTCCAGCAGTACCACCACCTCCAGCTCCTCTTCAGATTGCCCCCGGAGTTCTTCACCCAGCTCCTCCTCCAATCGCACCTCCTCTAGTACAGCCCTCTCCTCCAGTAGCTAGAGCTGCCCCCGTATGTGAGACTGTACCAGTGCATCCACTCCCACAAGGTGAAGTCCAGGGGCTGCCTCCACCCCCACCACCACCTCCTCTGCCTCCACCTGGCATTCGACCATCTTCACCTGTCACAGTTGCAGCTCTTGCTCATCCTCCCGCTGGGCTGCATCCAACTCCATCTGCTGCCCCAGGTCCCCATGTTCCATTAATGCCTCCATCTCCTCCATCACAAGTTATACCTGCTTCTGAGCCAAAGCGCCATCCATCAACCCTACCTGTAATCAGTGACGCCAGGAGTGTACTACTGGAAGCAATACGAAAAGGTAATTTTCTCAGGGCCATGAAAAGCATTACTATAGTAGCACTGGAAACTTTCTAAGTATTTAAGACAATAATGTATTCCTCATGCATAAAATTTGTGGTGATATGTTTTTGTTCTTTTATAAACCTAAGCTATAAATAATTTTTGTTTTAAATCATTTTTTAAAAACTCACATTAAATCATTTTATTTCTATACTTAGTAGGGATTTTTAAATTGCTTATTCAGTTTATGAGAAAATTTAAAGTATCAAAACTCAAATATCATAGAAAATTTAACTAAAAACCCTTCATATTTTGTTTAATCTGTATATTAACTCCTTGAAATGGTATTTTCTTCAATGTGAAAGCTGTTTCATTTGGGATATTAATGACACTTCCTCTACCAGAATGCTGTAAAGGATTAAGATTCTTCCCTTAATTACAAAAGGAAGACTTCTCATATTCATTCATTTATTCAGGCAAGACTTCTAAGCAACTAGATATATGCCAGGCACTAAGAGTATCATATGAATAATAGTGCCTTCCCCTCAAGTACCAGGGATAGTAAAACCACAGAAAATGAGAAGGGGCCTTCAGAAAGTTTATGAAAAATGCGTATTATGAAAAAACTATGCATAGATATCAAAGTTTTTTACTACAACAGATTATTGAAGTACCTTAATATTTTCAACAATATTTATTTGATAGTAGAAATGATAGTAGAGATGTATCACTTGGTTAACATTTTAGGGAGTGATAAGCAGGGAGATACAGTAGGCCAGAATGGATAAAAAAAACTATAAGCACCCACTGGGATATCTGGTAAGTTCCACCAACTAATATCACAGATGAATAATGTAATGAAAGATTTCATGTTTCTCTCAACATGATTCTTTCAAACTTTCTCTTAATCTAGCATTTTATTCTTCTGTTGATTTCATTTCCAGAAAGATTAATAATATCTAGTATTTAGTATTGCGATTTATAATGACTGGTTTGGATTTATCATATCAGGTATTCAGCTACGCAAAGTGGAAGAGCAGCGTGAACAGGAAGCTAAACATGAACGCATCGAAAATGATGTTGCCACCATCCTGTCTCGCCGTATTGCTGTGGAGTATAGCGATTCAGAAGATGACTCAGAATTTGATGAAGTAGATTGGCTGGAGTAAGAAAAATACATTGATAAATATTACAAAACTGAATGCAGATGTCCTTTGTGGTGCTTGTTCTTTGAAAATGTTTGGTCATTCTAGTGTTTTGCTTTCTTTTCCTTATAATAAATAATGCTTTTCCCCATAATTTTTTATTTCTAAAAGAAGTATTAGCATCCATTTCAGACTAAATGTTTTACAGTGGCTTATCTTATTTTTGTTTCCCTGAAAAGACATAATTTGGTCAAATAAACCACTAAGTATTAAGCATGTACAGTTGTTGTTAGAGTAGCAGATTCAGTTTTTTGATATATCTTAATTGTGCACTTTGTGAATTTTAATTTAAAGAAAGCAGCTGAGATTGGAATCTTGAGGGCAGCTGTATCTATTAATGAGCCTTATTCCATTTCCTGATGTTTTAAAAGAAGAAACACTGCCTTGATTATAGGAATATACTCAGAAAGTATGTCTAGCTTGTAGTGTTGAATTCTTAAAGGAATGCTTGAATTTTTTTATTGTTTTATTGTTTTTAAATACTTGCCTTATTTGAATGTTTAGCAGTACCCCCTTCCCACTTATATATTGTGTGGTATGATTTTGCTTGCATATAGGAGTTTAAATTTTTTTCATGTGAAATACTATGACTTAAACATACGTGTAACTTACATAACTGTTAAGAATAACAGTCTGATTTAATAAATGGTTCATTTTAAAGGTTCCTGGATGTTACTCTTTGAATAAGACTATTTTCTGATGGTTATCAACCATAAGTAGGCTCCAAATACATAGCTGAAAAATAAAAATTTACACAGAAACTTCAGTCAAATAATTTCCTCTTAATTGTACAAACTCATATTGTCTACTATGTAAAATAGCTTTTATGTCATTTTTTTCCTAAGGTCACAAAATCTGTATTTCTCAACTCCTCATTGTCTTAAAAATTATGAAGTCAACTTGCAAAAATAGTTTTTAGCACACTGCGACTTCAGTTTAACAACATTCTTGAAATTATGTTTTTCAGTGGTAAAATGAGTTCTTAATGTTTACACAGATTCAGGTGTGGAGAGGAAACACCATTAGTATCAGATGACTTCAAGGAGTAAATGAAGTGTGGATGAGTTGATCTTAATAGTGACTGCAACCTTCAGCCTTGCCTGTATTTACCCCTTATACAATGTAACTTCTCGTTTTTCTCAAGGGGTGGATTCTTTTCTCACCCCCTTGAATATGGGTATCCTTGAGAGATCCCACTTTGGCCAGTTAACTGGCAGGTGGCATTATGCCAGTCCTTAGCCTCAGTCTCAAGAAGCCTTGCAAGCTTTGACTCTCGCTCTGTCAGAATCCTGCCTCTGCCATGGGAATAAGTAGAATAGCCTGCTAAAGATCAGAAACCTCCTGACGGAGAGCTATCCTAGCTGACTCTATCCTAGACCAGCCACACCCAAGCTCACCTGCTGGCCAACCTCAGCCCACTGACTCATACTCACGAGTAAAAATAAATGCTTTTTGTCTTATCAGGGTGTTTTAGGGTGGATTATTTCATGCAGCATATTGTGGCAATACATAATTGATGTACAAGTTCACTTGATAATTTGATAATTTGGGGATTATTTAGGCAAATAACTAATGACCTGTTACTTTTATAGAATAGAAATAATTAGCCAGGTTCAATTGTGGTAATTTACTTGGAACATAAAACATTTTCACTAATGGCTTTAATCAATAAAAGATTTGATATACTCTTTCGGGTAGCAAGCTTCAAAGAAGAAATTATTAGATAGCAGTTTGAGGTTCCTTTCCAACCTTACAAAAAGCAGTAGAAAATTTGACTCAAGAAAATATGGCACAATTTAAAGTCTGTTTTCCTGAATGTGTTAATGGTCAAAAGGCAACAAATGTTACTGCTGTCCATCATCAAAGCCTGATGTGACCATATAACCAAAGCATAAAGGTACTAGAGATGGAGCAGTTAAGGATAATACAAAAGGAAATTGGTAAAGATTTGTCAGTACTAAAAGTAGATATATTATTCAGTAAAGCCCAACAGTATGTATCCTAAAAGTTTATAGTAGATATTTTGTTTGTTTTTCAGAATATTCCTAGAAGATAAAGTACCAGCAGCCTGAAGAGGCCAGATATGTAGTATCCATTTTAAAATCAGAGTAACTTTTTAGTCTGAATACTCAGCTTAAATTTGTTGAGAGAGATTTGGAAAAAATCATTCAGTGGTCAATTTAAATACCCTAAGAAGAAAGTAAGTTACTGGGTAATGACTGTCTTTTTCTTATTCCATTATTTTACTATTCAACAGCATACAGAATCATAGTCAGAAAGAAATGAATTGTAAACCTTGGGGAAATAATTGGATTCACTGTTTAGATTGAGATCACTTGTTTACGTACATGTTACCAAAAACAGTGAATGCTTTTAGTTCTTTATTTAATCCTGTTCTGTGTTTATTCTACTTCCTTGAAGCTTTTAATCCCTTTGGCCTTTGTGACACACTTTTCCTTCTCCTTCTTCCCATTAAAGGAAGGCAATAGAAGAGGAGGGAAATATCCACCTGCAGTATGTTTGTGGTGAAATGCAGTTATTGTAGAGGAAAGGGAGTTTTGTTTTTTCCTAAGGGCTATTTGTAAGGTTCAGATTTGTGAGGTATTTTAAGCTATCACCAGTGCTTTTTATAACTTGAAATCCAATTTGGGCAAATGAGATTGTTTCCAAAGCATTTTCATGTTATAAATATTTATTAAAAGATGAATAAGAATATTCTTTGTATTATGTTGTGAAAGTTACACGATGCTTTTAGAAAGCCTTACCCTTTCTTTAATAACATTCCACATCTCTTTGCATGAAGTCTTTTCTGATTAGCACAACTGGTATTTGAATTCCTTTTCAATTTCTCTTAAATCTTCTATTATAAGCTTTCCTCAAATGATACCAGTACTGTTTTACATCACAGTTACTACAGTTTCCCAAACAGATTACTCACAAAACAGCAGGGGTGTTACCTTAAATAGGCAACTTGCAGTATTCTTTTTTTTGTTGTTGTTGTTTTTATAAACAAGCTCAGAACTATTCTCTGTTTTATTCTGTCCACCAGGGCACCAGGGCTCTTGGAATCATTTCTTCTTTGGCACTGCTCCTGTTTAAAATGTCTCATCCCATTAATCGTAGTGACATGGTTGATACAAATCTAGTCCTAATTTTATCAAAACTACATGTGAATATATTTTAATAAATAGGAAGTATGAGTGTAGGAATGATTATTCTGGCAAAAAGACAAAAGTCATTAATATTTCTAAAGTCATTTTTTATTACAGATAGAAAAATTGTTCAAATGCTTTAATTTCATGAGAATTATCATAAATTAATTTCAGAATGCTGCTTTAACTTTGCCCTCAGTAAACATATCACTGCTGTTTATTTTTTCATTTTCATTCTATTACATTTAACTTGACCCTGACTTTTTGTAAAACCACCTCCCTGAACTGAAGCAAGCGTAAAATAAAGTTCCTACATAGCTCAAGAAATTCCTTTTAGAATTTTTTTATCTCTGTAATATCCACTTACCAAAAAGCAAATGCAAATAAACCAATACAAGATATTAATCATCCACTATCAGGATTTAAAGGTAGCTTTGTTATGTTGAATTAGTGAAATGAATATCAAATTATGTTATTTCTAAGTTGAGTAATATACCTATAATTCATGAAAATCATCCTGCTGAAGTTAAGTGGAATGCATGGGTCCTTGTATTACAAAGAATACGTTTTTTTCCTCCCTTTATTCATTGCTGTTCTAAGAACAAATTTATTTATGTTCTTCATGACTTGGCTCCAGAATGCATCAGTAATCTCTATTGCTTTTCAAGCCTAACAACCAGGCTTAGAATGAAGAATGAATACTAGCTTTGAATGAACATTTCAGACACTTTTTTTTTAAAAGGCTAGTTATCAATACCTTTTTCTCATTATTGTAAGGCCAGCTGCTCTCATTTTTTTTCCTCTTTAGAAAAAAAAAAAAAAACAGCAGAGCATGCATTGAAAGTCATCTTTTGCAGGATATTTATAGTGTCTCTTTTCTGTAAATTTGTTTAATGATTTTAATATTGTATAATATCTGTATAAATTGTGTGTTATACTCAGAGTTTGATAAATTTATTATTTATTCATCTTGCCTTTAGGCTAGCTTTTTCAGTACTACTCTTTTGATATAGGACACGGATGTCTCCAGTAGTAATAAAATTCCCTATCTGTTGTTTGACCTGAAAACAATACAAAAAAACACCAAAACCATTAAATCACAATATGTCTTCCCTTGTAATAGCTTCTCATATTACTTAATTTTTTAAAAAATTTATTTATTTATTTGAAACGTGGAGTTACACACAGAGAGAAGGAGAGGTGGCGGGGGGGCGGGGGTCTTCTATCTGCTGGTTCACTCCCCAGTTGGCCGCAACGCCAATCTGAAGCCAGGAGCCAGGAGCCTCTTCCGGGTCTCCCACGCGGATGCAGGGGCCCAAGGACTTGGGCAGTCTTCTACTGCTTTCCCAGGCCGTAGCAGAGAGTTGGAAGTGGAGCAGCCAGGATTAGAACCAGCGCCCATATGGGAAGCTGGCACTGCAGGCAGCGGCTTTACCCACTACACCACAGTGCCGGCTCCGCTTCCTATTTTACTTAAAGTGTCTATTTCATTCTTACCTAGGAAAACCATGAAATGTTACACTTGTAACTTTAATGAAAAATCTATGAAGACTATTTATGTTGACCATTGCAGATTCCTGGTTTATTTTTCTTTCTTTTTACTAGTTATTATTATAGTTCTTTTCATTTAGTCAACATTTTTTTATACCTGCTGAGTTTTGAGACTGCTGGATATTGAGGCCACAACAGTGAATAGACAGAGCCCTACTTTCTGAGCATGCAGATAAATTAACAAAAAACAGTGAATTATGTTGAAGAGGCTTATAGCACAGAAACCAAACCTAGTCTAGGAAGTCAGAAAGGGTGGAACTAGAGACACATGTTGAAGTCAGATAGAGAGTCTCCTGGGGAAAGGAAATGTGTGTGAATGTCCGAAAACGCTTAGTGCAAAGCATGCAAAGAATAGAGTTCTTAGAAATTAATTACAGGCTGGCGCCATGGCTCACTTGGCTAATCATCCGCCTGTGGCGCCGGCACCCCAGGTTCTAGTCCCAGTCGGGGCGCCGGATTCTGTCCCAGTTGCTCCTCTCCCAATCCAGCTCTCTGCTGTGGCCCGGGAAGGCAGTGTAGGATAGCCCAAGTGCTTGGGCCCTGCACCCTCATGGGAGACCAGGAAGAGGCAGTTGGCTCCTGGCTTTGGATCGGCACAGCGCACCGGCCGTAGCGGCCATGTGGGGGGTGAACCAACAGAAGGAAGACCTTTCTCTCTGTCTCTCTCTCCCTCGCTGTCTAACTCTGCCTGTCAAATTAAAAAAAAAAAAAATTAATTACAAAGGTCAGCTGCGGCAAATCATGAGAGGATCTTTCGAGTCATATTAGGAATTTGCCTTTTATTCACTGGGCTGTAAAATTAGATAAGCTATATATTAGAAGAGCATTTTGGAAAGATGACTGGTGGCTGCGAAGAGGTAAGTGAGTTAGAATTCAGGGCCTGTGTTGTGGTGTAGTGGGTTAAGCTGCCATTTGAGACACCAGCATCCCATATGGGTGCCAGTTTGTGTCCTGGCTGCTTCACTGCCAATTCTGCTCCCTGCTAATGCACCTGGAAAAGCAGCTGAAGACGGCCCAAGTGCTTAGGCCTCTGCACCCACGTGGGAGACCTGGAAGAAGCTCTTGGCTTCAGTCTGGCCCAGCCCTGGCTGTTGCAGCCATTTGAGGAGTAACCCAGGGAATGGAAGATCTCTCTCTCCCTCTCTCCTTCCCTCCCTCTCTGAACCTCTGCCTTTCAAATAAATAAATAAAAAATCTCTTTAAAAAATGAGTTAGAAGTCAACTTGAATGTTAAGAGACCAGTAAGACTATCAGAATATGTGACAGATGGTAGGGATAGTTAGAGAGCCGGCAGCAGAGATAGATAACAAGGTGGATTGAAGAGAGCATACTAGATTTGATAATTGGAGAGGAGGGAATCAAGGATGACTTCCTAGGTCCTGGATTACTGATACAAAGAGAATTAGAGGAGGAGCACATTTGGGAGGAGGGATGAAGCAGTTTGGAACGTAAAGCAAGGAGAGGGTCACTGACATGGGTTGGGGGAGGGATTACTCTTGTATTTGTAGACGGAAACCTCTTTGTAGAAGAATCTTCTTGTAGAGAAGGAGAAAAAAATGAAGAGACACTTAAATCTGGAGGTCTGGTGCCACAATTTTGTGATAATGTTATCCTTTATTTCTCTATTTTGTTTTTTAAGATAATTTATGTTATTTGAAAGGCAGAGTTACAGAGAGAGAGAGAGTGCACATTTCCATTGCTGGTTCATTCCAAATAGCCACGATGACTGGGCCTAGGCCATGCTGAAGCCGGGAGCCTGGAACTAACTCTATGTGCGTCTCCAACATGGGTGGCAGGGACCCAGTCAATTGGGCCGGATTCCACTGCTTTCCCAGGCACATCAGCGAGGATGCTCGATCAGCAGTGGAGCAGCCAGAACTCCAACTGGCACTCCTATGGGTTGCCAGCATCCCAGGCGGCAGCTTAACCCACTGTGCCATGACGTTGGTTCCTCCTTTCTATTTCTGTCTGTATCTTTAAAGTAGGTAATAGCACTGCTCAGGGTGATTGAGGAAAAGGTGACCATCAATAGTTTCAAGAAAAGAAGAAATGGTTTGAAATAGTCATTGTGAAAACAGGGGGTGGGGGATTCAGACAACACAAATCAAAGGCATTGTTGAAGTGGGTGACTTGGAATTTGTAATGGCTCTGATATGCAATTTGTGCTTATTTTCCAGCAGTCTGCAAATAATTGCCAGAAAGAAACAATTAAATTTGTCCAGAGTTTAGGTTTTGAGCAGGATGGAAAGACTATCTCCAGAGAAAATTGACCAATCTCCTTAATATCCCAAATCCCCTGATTAAACTCCCCCCTTGACATTTTTCTCATGCAATTTGCTGCAATGCTGGTTTGATCTCCTTTTCTGATTCAGTACATTCACAAACTCTCCTGGGTTGTCAGATAATGCAGATAAAGCCTCCTGTCTTTTTAAGACTTCGTCCTACCCTCCCACGCTTGATACCATCTAGAGTATTTTTCTACTTAGGGTTGTTATGCAGTCTTCCTTTTTGCCTGTAACACCTGCAGAATTTCTGCCTTGTTCCCATTTAACATGTTCAGCAACCCTTTATTCTGTTCTCTTTCAGATCTAGAAATCTTACTTGTAAGGATTCTGTCAAAGAGAATTCTGCCATGAAGGTTGTATAATTCAAAACAAAGAAACAGCTAAGGGAGGCTTTGGGATTTTACTTTTTTGTCTGTCTCATTCATGGATGAGTTAACTTATTTACTCTGTCAGCAGGAATCCTTTTTCTTAATAAAAGTAAGCATGAATACTTATGCTTGATTCTGTTAATTTTATCTTTAGAGTATGTAAAATGAGGCTAAATTCTTAGGTTTGAGTCTTGGGTTAATTTTCTGCAACTGTTTGCCAATTAACTTTTTTATCCTTCACAAGCCGTCTCAAAAAGTGTAGCATAGGATGTCAGCAAAAGAATGTGGAAGATTTATTGTAAACTGCCTGCTCTTGATAATAACTCAAAGAAGAGGACCTACTAATTAAACACTAGGCTTTTCATCTTGTTATCTGAGACTGACCCATTCCTGTTGTTTGTTTAGTCTTTTTCTATTATGAAACAGTGTGTGCAGAAAAGGGCATAAAATTTGCAGCTCAGCAATTATCACAGAGTAACCACCAACCAAGGCAAGAAAGAGAATATTGCGGTCACCTCTCCAGAGCCTCTCTTATGTACCTCCTAATCGCCACTCTTTCCCTAACTCTAACCCCAAAGGTTGCCACTATCCTGGATTTATGGTAATCACTTCTTTGCTTCTGTCTAGACTTTTACCACCTAAGTATGTGTTTCTGAATACTATAGTTTAATTTTGCTTATATTTTCAACTATATAAATGATCTTTTAAATATGTGCTTTTTTTGTATCTGACTTCTCTTAAAATTGTGTTTGTGATATTCAGTCTGTTACATGTAACTGCTTTGTTCATTTTTATTGTTTTATAGTAGGCTGTGCTATAAATATGCTACAATTTAGCTATCTACTGTTGATGGATATTTTAGTTTCTAATTTGAGGCTTTTATAAATAATGCTGCAGTTTTTCCATGTGTGTCTTATTCATGTGCAGGCATTTATGTGAAGTATGTACCCAGAAGTAGAATTACTAAATCATAGAATCATATCTTTAGTTTTAGTAGATAATGCCAGACTGCTTGCCAAAGAAGTTGTACCAGTTCATACCCCGACTAGCAGTCTGCAGATTTCTATTGCTCCACCTCTTTGCCACTCTCTGTGTTATTCTGGTTAAGGTTAGGCATTCAAGTATATGTGTGGCAATATTTCATTGTAGTTTAGATTTTTTTCCCTCATTGCTAGTAAGACTGAGCATTGGTTCAGTATATTAGCTACCTTCTCTGCCTTCTTATGGCTTTATCATCTCACTTTAATGAAGTTACTGATTATAATGTAATCTGTTTTTATGGTTTGTGCTGTCACAAATGTGCTCTAACTATCTGTAGTAGCCATAAAACTCATTTGTATCTCCTGCTGAGGGAAGCACTGTTGACTGATGGCCCCAGTGGGTAGCCTCAGGGTCTATGTTTTAGAAATGTTTCCATATGCCAGAGTTATAAATTATTCTTTTATGTTGTCTTTCAGACATTTTGTTCTTTTGCCTTTTTATTTAGATCTATAATCCATCTGGAATTGATTTTCATGTATGGTGTGAGGTAGGAATTAAGTTTTTTGTTTCCATGTGAATGTCCAGTCAAGCAAGCACCATTTGTTGAATGATTATCCTTTCCCATTGCTCTCTAGGGCCAACTCATCAAAAGCACAAAAAAACCCCACATGAGTAAATATGCATGTGTTAAGAGAGTACTTTATAGAACTCATTTTAAAAACAAAATAAAATTTTTAATTTGATTTATTGCAAAAATTTAAATCCATCATTTTTAATAATTTGCATGTTTTGAAGAGATTTATTTATTTAGTTGAAAGTCAGAAAGTCAGAGTTACAGATAGGGGGAGAGGAAGAGAGAGAGAGCGAATGAGTGAGAGAGAGGGAGAATCTCCCATCCTCTAGTTCACTCCCCAGATGGCTGCCACTGCTAGCACTGGGCCAGGCCAAAGTCAGGAGCCAGGAGCTTCATCTGTGTCTTCCACGTGGGTGTTAGGGGCCCAAACACTTGGACCATCTTCCACTACTTTTCCCAGGCCATTAGCAGGGAGCTGGGTGGGAAGTATTGCAGCCAGGACACAAATTGTCACCCATAATGGATGGTGGAATCGCAGGCAATGCCCTTACCCACCATGCCAAATTGCTGGCCTCCAAAAATATTCATTTCACATGAACTTTTTGAAGAGCTCTCATATGGAAGGACTCAAAACCTTTTTGTACCAAGATAAACATCTTTTAATTTCATTTTCCATGAATTTTTTTGAATCTTCTGGTATTTGATACATGACTGTATCATGATGACAGTATAGATCGTCACAAATACATGAGACTTTATTACGTTCCACTGGTCTGTCCTTACACCAGTGTTACAGTTTTTTAATTGTTACAACTGTATAAGAAGTGTGATATCCAGAAAGCAAGCCTGTTCACATGTTTGTTTGTTTTTTTCATCAAGACAATGTTTAGTATTCTTGGCCCTTTGCTTTTCTCTATAAATTTTAGAATCTGATGGGTTGCTAACAGTTTG
The DNA here is from genome assembly GCF_964237555.1 of Oryctolagus cuniculus. Taxonomy (NCBI): domain Eukaryota; kingdom Metazoa; phylum Chordata; class Mammalia; order Lagomorpha; family Leporidae; genus Oryctolagus; species Oryctolagus cuniculus. Next base: position 61,418,106 of record NC_091436.1, read on the forward strand.
GATATTGAGAGGCAGCAGTAGCTAGACTGGCTTTGGTAAGTAGGAACTCATTACGAATCCTTCATTTCTGCCATGCTAGCTACTGTTCATGTGCCCTCATGCAAGGTTTCCTAGCCTTAGCATAGCAGAACTGCTTCAACTGAGCAGTTTGTCTTTAGAACTCTATGCCTCTATGAACAGAGCTTCAGTTAGCTGCTCAGCTGTATCTGTTCTTACACAGCAAAAAAATAAAGACCTCGTTGTAAGCTATGAAACTAAGCTTTTACACTTTTAACTGCTTGCTAACAGCCTTCACTTTCTCATTCCTCTGTAGAGAATCATAGCAACTTAGCAATAAGCAGCCTGCTCTACTGTCCTTGTAGGCATTGTTCTCCCCATTTCATTAAAATTGAATCACTACGCATGCAAGGGCATTGTCTTCTTTAGGATGCTTTTCCAGGTCACCATTGGTGCAATCTAGCAATTTGGCCACTACTTTGTGCCACAGATCATCCAGGCCCTACGTACCACTTGGGATGACATCCTCTCTGCTCACCAGGTAATGAAGAGGCCAGCTCTAATGTCCCTTGGATATGTGTATACCAATACAACATTATATGCATATGAGATTTATTGGTGGGAATGCCAATGAAGAAAAAAGGGGAAGGGAAAAGGAGGGTTGATTGGAAAAGCGTCATAGACGCCTGGCTGTTCTAAGAAAGTTTTGGCCAGACCTATAGGGAATCTGCAAGCCAGTTAACCTTTATTGGAAGGGACCAGTATTACTAACCCTGCTGTGTGCTTCATCATTGTCTGAGGTAAATTTGACCTCAACAGAAATGCAGCAGACCCTGAGGCTAGCCACTGGGGCCATCAGTCAACAGTGCTTCCCTCAGCAGGAGATACAAATGGTCTAGTTTTATGGCCACTACAGATAGTTGGAGCACATTTGTGAAAAAATCAAATGACTATTTGATTACATTTCTGGGTTTTGTACTGTGCCATTGATTTAATTCTTCTGCCAATTCCACACAGTTTTTGGTACTGGTGCCCTTTGTTAAGTCTTTGGAGTCGGATACTATAAACCTTCCAACGTATTCTTTCAGGATTGTTCTGGATGGTCTGCATTCTTTAAATTCCCATCTGCATTTTAGAATAAGCTTGTCAGTTTGTTTGAAAAACTTTTTTCTCTGGGATTTTGACTGGAATTGCATTAAATTTATAGCCCAACTTTGAAGAGAATTGACAGCTTAACAATATTGTTTGTTCTAATCCATAGCATGGTTTATCTCTGTTAAGTCTTCTTGAATTCTTCTCAGCAGTGTTTTTTAGTCTTCAGTGCATATCTTCTGTTTTTTTTTTTTTCCTGAAGTATTTTATGTTTTGGCAGTATTTATATTTTTAAAATTTATTTTCTAGTTTCTTATAGTTGACAGAAGTATAATTGGTTTTTGCATATTGATGTCCTTCAAACTTGCTAAACTCACTTACTAGTTCTAATAGTTGCTTTCTAGATTCCTTAAAAATTTTGATGTAAACAGTCATGCCATCTGTGAATAGGAACAGTGTACTTATTTCTGACCTGTATACTTTCTATTTCTTTTTCGTGTTTTATGACCCTGGCTAGGACTTCCAGTACAGTGTTCAATAGGAATGAGAAGAGCATCCTTGCTTAGATCCTGTCTTTGTGGGAGACATTCTGTATTTCACCAATAAGGTTGATGTTAGCTGTAGAGTTTTTGTATGTGCCTTTTAGCAGATTGAGGGAGTTCTCTGCCAGTCCAACTTTGCTAAAAGTTTGGATTGATTTGGAGTTAAATGTTGTCAGATACTCTTTCTGTTTCTACTGAACTGATGATATGACTTTTCTCCTTTATTAATATGGATTACATTGATTGTCAATATTTTTATCAACCTTGCATTTCTAGAGTAAGCTCTTGCTTGGTCATGATCCTTTTTATATATTGATTGATTTGATTTGCTAATGTTCTGTTAAAGATTTTATGTTTTCTGTCTTTGTCATATTTTCTGTCTTTGTCAGATTATCTACTGGTGTTACTCTGGCTTCATGAAAGTGTTCCTTCTATTCTGAGAGTTTTTGTAAGATTGGCATTGTTTCTTTTATAAATATTTGATAAAATTTGATAGTAAACTCATTTGGGCTTAGAAGGTTTTTTGATAAACTTTTTTAGAAAAGATAGATATTAGGTAATGCAAATTTTCAGTTGTGTCCATTGCTTCCAAATTACTTTAATTTAATTTAACTTAAATTAATTTACTAGTACAAGATTGTTCATAATATGCCCCCATTGTCCTTTTAATGTCTGTAGAATCTATGATGATATTGTAGGTTTCTTTTTATTTACTCTCCTTGGAATCCAAAGGGCTTCTTCAGTCTATAGCTTGGTTCTTTCATCAGTTTTGAAACATTATCATTGTCTCTTAAAAATTTTCTGCCCTACCGACTTTTTTTTCCTCCTGCAATCCCAGTTATCCACGTGTTAGGCTATCTCACTGTCTCTTCTTTGTCTTTTCATCTCTTCTGTATTTCCCTTCTTTTTGTCTGTGTTTCATTTAGATTTTTTCTGACTTTTTCTGTAATTTATTTAATCTTTATCAAATCTGCTGTTGCATCCTTTGAATTCCTAATTTCTGTTATGTGTTGATCATTTCTAAAATTTCCAATTTTTTTTAAAGTTTCTGATTCTTTATCAAGAAATTTTTTCTCTCCTTGAGAATAGTAAGGATAACTATTTCATAGTCTGTATCTGATCATTCCAATATCTAGGGCCCTTTTCTGTGAGAATGAATTACAGGTCTTACAAGGCCTGTCCAAGGTTGAACCTTACTCACAGGATGCAGCCCTTTAGGGTTTAATGTCAAGTAAGGAAATTCACCTGGCTTTCCTCTATAGCCAGTTCCATACACCAGTACCTGTCCCCCTAGCCCCAGGAGGGTGAGAGAGGCAATGCGCATTTTCTCAGTAGTTCCCTCAGGAATCATTAAACTCATTTCTCCTGGGAGTAAAGTGACCCTCAACATTGAGCCATCATACACCCCCAAAGGTTAGCCTGATAGTTCTTTATTGTCATGTTGTCTCTCAAGTGGTTTAAGCTATATATCTTTAATGTTTTGTCTATTTTCTCTAATTGTCCTCAACAAGAGGGTAAATACAAATTACCTACTCCACCATTACTAGAAAAGATTAGCTATCCCATTTATCAACAAAAAGAAAATTAATGTGAGACCAATTTTGGTACTTGTTAAAAGAAAAAATAGTAGCCTAACATTGTTCCATCTTGAGCATGAGTTACATAAAATGCACAATTTCCAAATTTATAACTGAGTTCTTAAAGCTCACAGTTAAACTATTTGTTGCATGCAGCTGCATTGAAAGGCACGTCAAAACAAAAAAGAATTGTGAACAGTCCAAGTTATTTTTAACTAACAAAGGAAAGTGTTCAAAAGCATGAAAACAGAAGCTTATTTAAGGGGAGATAGTGCATGCCTGGAGTATTTTGAGGTATTAAAAAAAAAAAAAAAAAGCAAGACCTGTCAGATGGCTCCCGGTTTACTTGCTCAGGGACTTACAGGATGACAGTTGAAGTTGTGCAACTTGCAAAAAAACTTGATCATAAATCAAAATGCCCCAGTGATTCTCTACTTTGAAGCACTCTTGCCTAAGGGAGGGCAAATGTGTTTGAAACATTTATGTATGCTTCAACTCTATTTTAGCTTTTTAGTGATGGTCAAATCTTTATTGATTACAAAGATAACAGGAATTTGATAATTCTGCCAGAAGGTAGAGACTGTGTCTCCCTCATCTTTCTGCTCCTCGTTGTTGGTACAATGCATGTCTGTTAAACTATTAGCTATCTAGAATCCCTGAGAAATAGCTCATTCTGGAACGAGCTCCTTTTCATATAACTAAGGGTTAAAATTCTGTGTACTGTAAAGGAAGTGTTACCACCATGACCCCCATGGACCACCTGTTATTTTTGTGCCAGGCACTGTCTTAAGTGGTTTACATTCTTTTTCTCCTTTAATCCTCCCAGCAATAAGATTAGAGAGGAAATGGTATTATCTCCATTTTGCAGGGGAAGGAGCTGAGGTTCAGAGTTGTGACTTGGCTCTTGTATTACAGTTTTTCTAGAGTAAGATCTAGATAAGGACTAGATTTGAATCCAGATCTGTCTGATTCCACAGCCCAGGTTACTGCTGTTACTGAAAGCTATGTGAATTTCTCTGCCTTTTAAAAAATTCTAGACATTATTTCTATTTATTAAGTGATTCTCATGTAGTACTTAACAGTGAATTATAATTGTTTATATTACTGTGTCCTATTACTCTGTGAGAATTTTGAGAATTATGTTTGATTTATTTCTGTGTCCCCAACTCTCAGTTTAGGCTACAGTTTACAGGAGACTTTCAATAAATATCTGTTAAAAGTAATGGGAGAAAAATGAATTTATTATTGTCATTATCAGAATTAGTTACTCAAAATATAGAGACAAAAATAAATTATTATGGGGAATGTAGCTAAAAGGGCAGTGTTTTCACTGACATCATACTTGAATGTTGCTTTTTTTGAGAAAAGTTCTAAGTATCGTTTTTCTTGTTCATTCATTTCTTTCTTTCATTCACATTAGCCTATTATATGCCTGCAAAGATGAGGAATACGGACATGAATTTGCTTACAGTCACTTTGCGTAAAGGATTGAAGCTAGCATAGCTGTGCCTGTAAGGATAAGATTTTTTTTTATAGCAAAATTTGTTAGAAATCAGAGACTGAGACACCCTTACCATGGGAAATTTTGTGACTCTAAACAGAATCCTCTACTGTACTGTTCTATTTATGTTGACCTGTCAGCATGATGGGTGCCTCTTTCATACCATGAGTAGCAGATAGCTCTGGTTGACTTCTGTCCGCTCCTGGGTTCACTTACTTTGTTAGTTCATGGAGGGAGGAAGAATAGCCTGTCATACCCAGTGTCTATCTAACTTAGCTCGTCATCGGAATCATCTATGAAACGTTTAGAAATTTGTCAGCCATTATCTCATTACATATTTCTCCTTTCCTGTTCTCTCTCTTCTCCCAGGATCCAATTACATGTATACTGGCAATTAAATATTGTCTCACCGCTCTTGGATGCCTCTCTCCTCCATCGCTACACATACTCCTTTTCTCCATGATGTTTCAGTTTGGGGTTATTCCTGTCTTTGAAGTTCACTGGTTATTTCTTTGGCTATGTCAAGTCAACTAATATCAAGGCATTCTACATCGCAGTTACTGAACTTCATATTTCTAGCACTTCCATTTTATTCTTATAGTTAAGAATGGCTTTATATATAGTTATGTATAGTTCTTATATACATAGCTATTAACTATAAGACTGAATCTTCTCTCTGCTGAAATTTTTCTGTTTATGCATGTATCTACCCTTTGCTAGAGTGTTTAACATAGTTATCATTGTTGTTTTAAAATTCCCTGTCTGATAGTTCTAAGAACAGATGCACTCTGATTGACTTTGCCATTCTGATGAGTGTGAAATAGTATCTCTTTATTTAGCATTTTTCCATATGTTTTTGGACTTTTATTCCCCTGACTCTTGTCAGTATCCTTTGCCCATTTTTAATAGAATATTTGTCTTTTTCTTATTGATTTATATTATATAATAATATGAGCTGTAAATATCTTCAACCAAACCATAGCTTCTCTTTTAACTTTAAATATACATTTTAGCACACCGTTGTAAATTTTAACATGCAATCAAATTTACTGTTATTTTTCTTTATGGTTTGTATTTTTCATGTCTGGTTAAAGACATCTTTGTACCCAGAGGTAATAAAGATTTTAATATAATTTCTCCTGGAAACTAAGAAGCTATTCACATTAAATCTTTAACCATCTGGAATTTATTTTTGTTTATAGTTTAAGATACAAAATCTAATATTTTCTTTATGAAGAAAAAACTATGCAGTCCTCCCTGTCCCCCCTGAGTTGTAATGACACCTCTCATTTATCAAATTCCCACGAGTCCATGAGTTGGTAGTTGATTAGTCTAGCTCTACAACAATTCACTTTCCTAATTACTATAGATTTCTAAGTCTTGATTTTTGATAGGCCAAATTGCTAAATAAATTGCAGTTCTAACTTATCAAATACTGTGAATATTATTTTTGAAATTTTTATTGGAATTGCATAAATCACTATCTGTACATAAAATGCACGGAGAGAATATGGCTCTAGTTTTCTTTTCTCCTAAAGATTTATTTATGTATTTGTTTATTTATTTATTTAAAAGGCAGAATGTCCGAGAGAGAGAGAGAGAGAGAGAGAGCTTTCATCCACTGGCTACTCTCAAATGCCTACAACAATCAGTGCTGGTCAGGCTGGAGCCAGGAGCCAGGGTCTCTCACATGGGTAGCAGAGATCCAAGTACTTTAGTCATCTTCTGCTGCCTCCCAGCGTGCATAGTAGCAAAAAGCTGGATCAAATGCGGATGTCCTAAGCAGTGGTTTAGCCTTGGAGCCACAGCTCCAGCCCTTGTGACTCCAGTTTTCAAAGAATACATATAGAACTCCCTTTCCATAGTTGTAGGAAAACATCAGTCTCCACCTACAGATTTTGCAGGTCAGTCAGCAACCACCTAGAGAACCTGTTGTTAGGCATCTACAATCCCTACTAGTTTCTTAGAATTGAGGAAACATACTTAAGATTCTTTAAAATCTTACAGTTCTGCAAATACATAGAAGAATTTTGATATTTCAAATATCTCTAGATATTATATTACCATTTTCCAGAAGTTAATGTACTTTTTTCTACATAAAAACATTTATTTTTAAAAAATTACATTTTAAAGCTATATTTTAGGATTTAAAAGATTACACAGATGCTGGGTTAGAATCACCAGCTAGGGCCAGCAAGGGGTGGGAGAGAAGGAAAGAAACACACCGCTGTGGCACAGCAGGTCAAGGCCCCGGCCTGCAGTGCCAGCATCCCATATGAGCACCAGTTCGAGTCCCAGCTGCTCCACTTCTGATCCAGCTCTCTGCTATGGTCTGGGAAAGCAGTTGAAAATGGCCCAAGTCCTTGGGCCCCTGCACCCATGTGAGAGACCTGGAAGAAGCTCCTGGCTTTGGATCAGCTCAGCTCTGGCCATTGCAGTCATTTGGAGAGTGAACCAGTGGATGGAAGAACTAACTCACTCTCTCTCTCACTCTCTCTCTCTCTCTCTCTCTCTGTAACTGTCTTTCAAATAAAATAGAATAAATCTTGAAACATATCTCTTTCAGACATTTTACATATATGTTTGTGCATATATAAGTACATGCAGAAAGCGGGAAAAGTAATTTTGATACCTTTTATCTTCTCTCTTCAAGATAAATTTCCCCCTCACTCAGTCCTTCTCCATCTCATCCCACCTAACACTTCCCCTTCTGTACTACCTCAGTCTCTGCCCACTAGTCTCTGTCCACTGTGCTGAACAATTCTGCAGCCCCTGTCATCACCATACCCCACCTATTTCTGTCTCCTCTGAGCAGAGACAAATCTTCCGCCCCATCTCATTGCTAAAACAGACATACTCACTCTTACAAAGAAGAGAGCCAACAACTTATAAAACAATTTGAAAATGAGATCAAAGGCATATAAATAAGAGGATGGATTTATAAAAGAAAATCTAATAGTTCATTTTCAATACAGAATGTTGAATGGAAAATTACTGTAACTGGCTCGTGCAAACAGCTCATGGATGTTGGTAGCCGTCTAGGTCAGCCATCTCATTAACGAAAGTCAACGCTCCTCTTCCACGTGTGCAGTGGACTTAAACACTATCAGTAAGCTGACAAGCTGTAATCTCCAGAAAGGTTTCTCACTAATGACTTATTTTGCTCCTATAGGATGTTTATCATAATATGCTAAACACCAGAAAAGCTTAAACCAAAAGAGTGATAATTACGATGTGATTTTTAGTGTTTCCAAAAACAGTTGTGGAGCAGGTTTTCCTGGATGCCTGTCAACTCACACCCAACAACTGCATTTATGGATTGACGTTATGGTGCGAGGTGTCTTGTCTATCTTGTGACCTTGATGCTGAGAAATAGCCTGCAAATGATACCTCACTGAACACAGCTTCAGAGGCAGGAGCATCATGTTTAAAGCAGCTGCAGCCGGCTGAGCTCTTCCAGCCCCATGTGACCCTGGAAAAGCCCTTCTTTTTCTTTGGTCAAGCACACTATCCTAGGTGTGGCCTTTTGAGATCTTAGGATGAATTGTGTCAGGTAGCCATTACCCAATATGAGATCTAGTCCTTCTAGAAATAGAATAAAAGAATGAAAGACCAGATAACACAGAATAGGGAATGAAACAGAGCTATCCTTGGGCTGGTTTAAAGTTAAAATACTTCATTAAGCCTCTTGGAAAAGTCGACTGATGAAAAAAATATATATTATGCATGTAAATTTTGTACTAGCATGAGCTACCTTTTTGACATTTTCTGTGCTTCTGTAATTTATCAACAAGATTTATTAGGCCTCTAACAACGGTACTTGATTCAGCTGTGTATTTCCAGCAGGAAATGATTTGTCTTCTCAAAGAAAATGTGCAGCCTCTGGAGTTCTTTCAAAAATGCTCTATTTTCATTCCTAAAAATAATGCTATCAAAGTGAATTTTTTATCAATAGCAGTACCAACCATCTTAAGGTTATATTTAACTTTAACCTACTGTTAGCTGAGCTTAAAGTATTAAACTCACTATTTTTTTTACTGGAATCCCGCTGACCTCTACAAAAATAGAAATTGTTAAAAACAGTGGAATATAAATTTCTCTTGCTGTGATAGTTTAGAAAAAGCTACTCTAGTTAGATGCCAAAACACAGGAGACTAAGTGATGATACTTTTAAATAAAATGTTTTCTACCTCCCAATTTAAATGCTTAAGATCAACATTATTCTTAACCAATCAACAAACATTAATTAACATTTATGTGACAGGCATTTCTTATTAAGGGAAAATACCTATCATAAATATTCAACAAGTATTTGTGTAGCTCTGTAGTGCAATGATAAAAAAGCAGCATGATTTAAAAAAAAAAAAAAAAAAAAAAAACCTTTGCTCAATGTCTATTCAATCCTCAGTCCTCAATACTATCAGTTTTCTCCAAACCCTGGGGTGTCACAGATCTGCCTTTCTTTCAGATGCTGTATTCAGAGAACTTTATTTTCTGTAGCCAAAGGAACCAATATTAGCATGCCACCTCTTCTAAATCTTACTTTGCCATGCATATCATATATTTAAAAAGAATGACATGAAGGTGGAATGTATTTCCTCTTCTGTATCTTTTAACTGTCTCCATTGTCAGGAGTGCTTGCATCAAACAGAAGGAAGAAGTTGCTGGCTGAGTTCGGTCGGCACCGGATCACCTGCCAGTGGGCAGGGTGATGGTGAAGGGGCACAATGAGAAGGCTCATGTTGCTCCTCATGGGCAGTGGGGAGTGAAGGACATCTCTGAAGGGGCCCCTGGCCTGTCTGTGCCCGTTTGTGTGTGTGTGTGTGACTTACCTGCTAGAGTTCTGTGCCATAGATGGACACCATGGCTAGAGGACACCTTAAAGCAGAAGAGGGGGAAAAGGTTAAGGATAAAAGGCTGATACTCTTTTTTTGGGGGGAGAGGGGTGTCACATTTTAGCAAACTAATTTGCAAACTAAAATTAATTTCATATTTTTCCTGCACTAATGGCTAACACTGCATATATTAACTATATGCTTTACATGTGTTATCTCATCCTCACAACTACGATACAGGGAAGGTTTTAATGAGGTCCTCATTTCCCAGAATCCAAGATACAACAGGTTAAAAAAAATGTCTTGAGGCTACCTCAGTAGTAAATTGTAGAGTGATGGGTGCCCAGATGGCCTGCTCCCGTTCTGTGCTTTTTGCTGCACTACTCTGCTGCTTCTTATGCAGTGTGTTGTCAGTGTCAGATACCTGGAGAGGGTTAATCAGTCAGTGCTTTTGCTGGAACTCTGGTGTGAGCCAGCTGAACTGGAATTAGTGATTGTTGTGTGTGTGCATTGTGGAGTTCCTGGCTCCAGCCTGAGTATACACGCCCACGATAACAGATCAGCTCTTTCAGTTATATTCAACTGAGGATGTCGGAATTGTCTCTTTAAAAAAATATTTATTTATTATTTGAAAGGCATAGTTACAGAGAGACAGAGGCAGAGAGAGAGACAGAGAGGTCTTCTGTCCACTGGTTCACTCCCCAGATGGCCGCAACAGCTGGAGCTGGGCCAATCTGAAGCAGGAACCAGGAGCTTCTTCCAGGTCTCCCATGCTGGTGCAGGGGCCAAAGGACTTGGGCCATCTTCTACTGCTTTCCCAGGCCATAGCAGAGAGTTGGGAGCAGCCGGGACTCAAAGCGGTGTCCATATGGGATGCCAGCACTACAGGAGACGGCTTTATCCGCTAGGCCACCACACTGGTCCCTAGGAATTGTCTCTCTTTTTTTGGAATTGTCTCTTTAGAAGACCCTTGTGTCTCTAAGTTTTGGATACATTGATACAGTTTTCTATCTTCTCCAACAAGACATTAAACATTATGTACTACCAGTAAAGGAAGATCAATTATGGACCACAGAAAAATACCACCAAAATAGACCGTGAGGAAACATGGAAGAAAATGACTCATCCATTGTTATCTTTTAAAATAATTGGATGACTGGATAGTGACTTTGTGTTGGACACAATAATCGGCCTGAAACTTCAGCAGTAGGCAATAGTCTGTGTTTGAACAAGAAAAGCTTTGAAATTAAGTGAGCCCAATAGAACAGAATTAATTTTGTGATTAACCACGGTAGGATTTGAGGGCTACAGCTCATCTGAAAACATCAACCCTAGGATCGGGAATGCAGCCCTTTAGGTAGATTCTTTTTTCCTCCCCCAACTCCCCCCACCCCCCAAGGCTTTATTTCTTGGTGTCTCCTTTTAAAATGCAGCTGGGAGAGGGTGTACCTTTTGCCTTTATCAACCCACACCTGATACTGTTCCACAGTTTAGCAGGAGTTAGATGACAGGCAGCCCAGGGGGAGAATGGCTCATGGAATCTGGCAGAAGAGTGAGATAGATAGGGTGCAGAAGGGAGTGGAGACAAACTCTGTTACCTCATGGACTTTTCCCATGCCTAGTAACCCCTGAAATTTGATGAGTCCGGTATTCAAGCTAGAAAACATAAGGCTTTTGAAAGCCCTTTACAAAGAATGTCTTGTTTGACAGTGATCTCATCATTCTTCTGGACAATTAAGCTCAGAATCTTGATTCTCTCTCCACTCCCTGGACCCAGTAGGTTATCAGGTTGCATCGCATTTCTCTTTGCATTGCTCTATTTACCTCCTCCTTTGAATTCCAGCTTTTAACATCATAGCCCAGGCCCTTGTCAGTTGACTAATTTACTAGGTGAAAAGTTGCTCAGGGTGACCAGGGATCATAAATTCCTCTGAGATGTGTAATTTCTGCCTGAGATTAGGAAGTCCCTCAAAGGGCTACAATTCGAAGCATCATCCCACCTCACCTGTAAATTCAGGACCACCTCCTGGTGAGAGACACTTTCTTTTTTCTTTTAAGATTTTTTTTTTTTTTAAATTTGAAAGGCAGAGTTACAGAGGGAGGAGAGACAGAGCGTGTGCGCTCCCATCTGCTGGTTCACTCCCCAAATGGCCACAATGGCCAGGGGTGGGCCAGGCCGGAGCCAGGAGCTTTAAACGGGTCTCCCACGTGGGTGTAGGGGCCCAAGGACTTGAGCCATCCTGTGCTGCTTTCCCAGGCCGTAGCAGAGAGCTGGAATGGAAGAGGAGCAGCCGGGTCTTGAACCAATACCTATATGGGACGTAGGTGTCACAGGCAGAGGCTTAACCTGCTACACCACAGCACTGGCCCTGAGACACTTTCATGAATAAAGGCCAGAAAAACAATGTTGAATGGGGCCCGGGACTCAAGAGTCTGGGGGAGGTACAATAAAATTTGAAGTGCTTCACCTGCAGGAATAGAAGAGAAAGGAAAGGAAACCAGGCACTTCTGGGTACTATTGAACCAGGGGCCTCAGAAATATGACCATGAGAATTTTTTAAATATTTATTTTTATTTTTGAAAGGCAGACAGAAAACTCCTATCACAGTTCACCCCCAAATACCTGCAATAGCCTGGGTGGGGCCAGGCCAAAGCCAGAAGCCAGGAACCCAATCCAGGTTTCCCATACATGTGACAGGACCCAGATACTTGGGCCATCACTGCTTCCTCTCAGGGCATACATTAGCAAGAAACTGGAATTGGGAGCAGATCCAGGACTGAAGCCCTGGCACCCTGACACAGGACACAGATGTCCCAAGCAGTGTCTTAACCGCTGCACCAAACGCCTACCCTGAGAAGTGCTGCAGAGGGCCTGCATGTTTGACTGTGGGCAGAAAAGAAAAAACGGAAGAAAGCAAGTTCTGAGCAGTGTGAAATGTTGCCATGCGAGCTCAGCCGCGTATGTAGCATCTGCTTGTATGTTCATGGACCAGCTCTGTGAGGACACCCAAGAACTGGAAAGCAGGGAGGAAAATGGACAGGCTGAGAGAGAAGAGGTCAGGGAGACTGATTTTTGCTCTGTGTTGTGTGCCTTTTGAATATTGTGACATGAATCAAATATCTTTTCAAAACTAAAAATAAAACAGGCAGAGAGCAATGCAGAGATACAGGCGCCACGAACGACTCCGTGTGAAGAGAAGAACTTGAGGGCGGGGGTCAAGCAAAACCCCTGGGGAACCACAGGGAGAATGAGGTGCCTGGGGAACCTATGGCTCAGGACTCCCCTGGTGTACGAGTTCAAGCAGCAGCACACTTGTTTTCAAAAAAGTCCTGTAAAAATCTCTCTCCAGTCAACCCTGGGAACAGCAAGCTGACAGTGTTCCTACAGCCTGGTCCCTGGATCATGTTCCTGCTCGAACCTTCAGTGGTTTTTGAGCTTCCAGTGGTTTCAACGGTAGGAGAACCCCAAATTATTGTGAATTTTTAAAAGTTCTTCAGATGGTTCTAATGTGCAGCCAGAATTGAGAACCTTGCCCTGCCTAAAAGCGACCTTGAATTCAAGTCTGGAGGCCGTGTGATGAAGAGCGCTGATTATCTTGGTGCTTAGCATGTCTGGAGAGAGATCCTTCAGGTACAGTTCAGCCTCAGCCTGCTGCAGACTTGACTTTCAGGGGACTTGGGGGGAACCCTCCTGTGGAGGGCTGGAACATCAACTGGGAAGCAAATAGCATCCCTATGAAACTCAAAGTGGATTCTGAATCCAAATTCCAAATGAAATGCTAGTTTTTTCAAAAACACATGCACACACACACACAGGCTCCAGCATCAAGTCTGTCATGAAAGCATAAATGGGAGATGTACAAAATGTCCCAAATCTATTTTTAGTATGTTCTTAGACACAAAAAAATGAAATAAAGCAGGCTGGAGCCTAATCAGAAGCTTGTTGATGGAGAAGTTTACTCTCCAGAGTCCACTGAGGCAGCAACCACAGTCACTCGCTGACCCCGACAAGTCCCCAAGTGCACTTGAGGAAAGGTGCTATGTGGGCCCCTGTGCGCTCCATGTTCTGTGAGAGCACCCCCCCCCCCCCCGGCCCCAGCACACACTGCACTCAGTGATTGGGATGCAGGGTCTGGGGCCACGGCCAGCCTGCGCATCCCAGCTCCACTGCTCACCTGCTGAGTGTGTGTGACCTTGGGCAAGTTTCTTAACTTTTGTAAGCGTTGGTTTCTTTGCAAAATTCAGATAATAATAACAACCTTTTCCTAGTGATGTTGTGAGTGAGAATTTAATGAGAAACGTACATAAAACAGCTTAGTGCCTGGTAATTTATTTACTTAAATAAATACTACTACGACTACAGTTGTCATTCCACATGTAAATTTAAGATACCACAGAATCAAATCTACTGCCATCCCTTTTCGATTAAAATGAGAAAGCTGGCGCAGAGAGTGAGCCAGGATCACATACTTGACTGTGCACTTGGGTACTGGAACACGGGGGTGAGTCCTGGCAGTGTCATTTAGCCACCAACACTGGCTCCATCTGGGCAGCACGAAGCGAGCAGTAAGTCTCTGAATGTGGCAAGATTGCAGAGCAGAGAGAGTGAAGTCTATACCAGGCTTAAAATAGTGTAATCGCTCATTAAAAGCAACACAACAAAATGTCTCCAATGTGCTTTTCAAGTAGACACCATACAACATAACACCTTGTCATGCTGAAAAGGAAAGCATATTCTCAGAGAAAAGCCATACTATGCCAATCAGACTAAGCTGAGATGGAGCTTTAAATACTTGCTTCCTTTAATCCCACCCCCTTGCATAGGATGTGTGAGGCAGCTTCCTCTGTGGGTCTTTATGTTCAGCAGTTAGGACTGATTCTATCATAAATGTCTTGGCTGCAGTTCACCAGGAATGATAACATCTCATTGGGAACTTTTAAACCAATGGGTAAGAACAAGGAACGGGGATATGGACCCCCTAGTCCCAGCCCCCACCTGTCATCCATTGCCTGCTGTGTGACCTCTGTCAGCCTACCCAGCTTCTCACTGCCTTAGCATTTTAATTACTAAACCGAGGAACTCGAACCCAGTGGTGTACAGTGCCTCTTCCAGCTGCGTATGGAGAGATTATGCAGGTAATTAAGGGCATGGAAAATTCTGCAATGGTGCGGAGGCTATATATATATATATATATTTGACAGGCAGAGTGGACAGTGAGAGAGAGACAGAGAGAAAGGTTTTCCTTTTGCTCTTGGTTCACCCTCCAATGGACGCCGCGGCTGGCGCACCTCGCTGATCCGATGGCAGGAGCCAGGTACTTATCCTGGTCTCCCATGGGATGCAGGGCACAAGTACTTGGGCCATCCTCCACTGCACTCCCTGGCCACAGCAGAGAGCTGGCCTGGAAGAGGGGCAACCGGGACAGAATCCGGCTCCCCGACCGGGACTAGAACTCGATGTGCTGGCACCGCAAGGCGGAGGATTAGCCTAGTGAGCCGAATATATTTGTTTTTATCTACTAGAAGGAGAATTCCTCTGGGAGAGGGTACCTGTGTTGGTAGAGTGCCTCAGTGGGTGAGCCTGGGGCAGATAAGTCCACAGAACAGAAGACGGTAGGGACAACTTATGTCTGCTATGCAGGCAGGAGGGTAGCAGAAGCTTCTAGCTCTGAAATCCTATCTAGAAATCCTGTGGGGTAGCCTGATTCTACTCGGAATCATCTGTTAGCACATTTCTGAAACCTCTTATATCACAGGCATAGGCTAGTGCCATCTTTTGACCCCCAATTTTCAAATTCTCTGGCACAGTGACTTATTTTGCCACCCAATGGATTAAAGGGGCCAGATCATTTTGGAGCAAAATCAAAAGAAGTTTAAGAACTGCTGAAGCAGCACACACCCAAAACCTTACACAGACGGTCATGTGTTCTCTTCCTGCATGTGTTTATCCATTCCGGGGCAGACTTGCTGATCACTGCTCATGTGCCAGGCACCGCAGTGAAGAACGGCAGGCAGCAAAGTCCCTGTTTGTCTGCACCTCACATTCTACTAAGGAAGACACATTACCCACGGTAGAGCAGGCAGTTATGAGGGTGGCAAGGAAAGCTCAGCAGGCTAAAGGAAGAGTTGTTAGATGAAGCAGGCAGGGAGGGTCCCTGTGGGGAGAGAACAGGAAGTGGGACAGAGGGCATGAGCTATGCAGGTGTGCCCAGCTGGTACTTGAGAGAGCAGAGGGAACCAGCATGTTGGGAGCAGAGCGAGCAGAGGCGGGGGGGGGGGGGGATGCAGCTGATCCTGTGCAGCCGGGGCCAGCACTCTGCCTTTCCCTGAGTGGAAAGTTTTAAGCAAGGCAGCAACGGGATCCGGTGTGGGGTTTTGAGTGGTTCTGGAGACCAGGCTGTAGGAAAGAGCAGAGCAAAGGAAAGGAAGTCAGGAGGCCACTGAAGCAGTCCAGGCAGGATGGCGCTGGCTGGGACCAGGACGGGAGCTGAGCAGGGGGCAAGGAGGCTCCTATTTGGAATGTACTCGGTGGTGGGACCGCCCATCTACTAGGAGAAGAATTGTGGAAGGCTATGTTTGTAGGCCTGTTAGCCACGTAAACATATTGATGCTGGAGTTGTGGCGTAGCTGATAAAGCCTCCACCTGCGCTGCCAGAATCCCACAGGTGCGCTGGTTCATGTCCCTGTTGCTCTATTTTTGATCCAGCTCCCTGCTAATGGCCTGGGAAAAGCAGTGGAAGATGGCCCGAGGGTTTGGGCCCCTGCCACCCACGTGGGAAACCCGGATGAAGCTCTTGGCTCCTAGCTTCAGTCTGGCTCAGCCCTGGTGGTGGCAATCATCTAGGGAATGAACCAGCAGATGGAAGATCTTGTTCTCTCTGTCTCTCCCTCACTCTCTGTAACCCTGATTTTCACCAAATTACAAAAAAGAAAAAAGAAAATATTGAGAAGAGTATAACAATCTTGAGTCCATGAGTTACAAATATGGCTATAGGCGTGAACAGCACGCAGACGTGGTTAGAACCCATGATGTGCCATGGACTCCCATAGAGAATAGACTTCTGAGGCGTCTATCACCTCGAGCTGGGGAAGAGCAGAGCTCTTTGTCGAGCAAGGGCAGCCAGTGAGATGAGGAGGGAGGCAGGAGCTCTGAAGTCGGGGGGGGCGTGTTCCCAGATGAGGCTGCCTGTTGCAGTGAGGTGTGTGAACTGAGCTGGGGGCCCGTCGTGTAGAGCGCACTAGACCCCATTTGGCGAGGGATGCTTACCTTCAGGGACCAGCTTCCAAAGGTCGCTGGGTTCACCTGGCAGAGGACCCTCTGCCTAACCGTATTTGACAAGCTCTTCTTGCTCCAAGCCTTTCAATAACAACGTAAAGGATCTAGGAGAAGAACTGAGGTCACACTGTGGGATCAGCTGTCGGTGATCAATTAATAGACAAACACTAAACATTAAAAACTGCCACCATTCCAAAATCTGTCCCTGTAAGCTGGGCTTCTTGTGTTAACTCCAATCCCCTCTCCCTAGACAGTCAATCCGTATCCAGAAGCTGGAAAGGAATACGCCAGCCCTGTGTGGGTCTTGTTCGTTACCCTGGTTCCTGAGTGTGTGCTGATGCACACGTGTCACCAGCTCCTATTAGGGTGACCGTCATTGGGCTGTCGTCGTCTTTCTAAAGAGTTCTTATCCTGTTGGCAGGAGTTCAAAGTCCGCTCTCCATGTTCAGGCTTCCTCAGCCGTAACTTGCACCTTTGTAGACCCAGGTCGTGCTGAAGCTAGTGGAGGGTTACTTTCCTTCCTGTGCCTCTGTGAGGTTGTCCTGCTGCCTCTCACAGACTTCTCTCTCCCTGCAGCATGCCGGTAGGGGGCTTACAGGGCCTACCTGCGCCTTGGCAGGCAAAGAACAACTTCTAAAGCGAGTTGCTATAGTTACCGAGTCTTCCCTGCCGCACAGCAGTCACTCTACGCTCCTTTTCTGTGTTGCTCCCTCAGCCGCTCTCTTCGGGTGGTTGTGGTATTTAATCATTTCATGCCCATTTAATGAGAGAGAGAGAGAGGAGCACAGCGCCTCCATTATGGGGAGCACCCACGGAGAACCACACACCCATACATGTGTGTCTCAGGTTCAACATGCCTTAAACCACAGATGTTTTTCAACTAAGACTTCTTGCACAGAATCCATCTAGGTCTTCTACAAAGATAACAGATTGTATGTAGGATCATTTTGTACAATCCAGAGAAATGTTTGTTTCTATGTTTGTTTCTTTTTTAAAAAATGTACTAAATACCATGGATGTTCTTTTTTTAAAAAGATTTATTTATTTGAAACAGAGGTAGAGGCAGAGAAAGAGAGAGAGGTTTCCATCTGCTGCTTCACTCCCCCAAATGGCTGCAACGGCCAGAGCTGTGCTGATCTGAAGCCAGGAGCCAGGAGCTTCTTCTGGGTCTCCCACGTTGGTGCAGGGGTCCAAGGACCTGGGCCATCTTCCGCTGCTTCCCCAAGTGCATCAGCAGGGAGCTGGATCGGAAGTCGAGCAGCTGGGACTCAAAAACCGGCGCCCAGCACTGCAGGCGGCGGTTTTACACACTCAGCCACAGCGCCAGCCCTTGTTTCTGTGTTTCTGGACATAAATTATGTGTATGGAAAGTTTCTGGAATCCTTTTCCTAGAAGTAAAGTAGTTTCCTACTTTACTTCTCTAGGGAGAAAAAAAATAAGAAGTTGATTGTAGATGAAATGATTCATTTGTGAGCATTTAGAACAGTTAATGTCTCAAATGAGACCCAGTTGTTGAGCTCTTTCGATTGTTTGTGCTTGACTGTAATTACTAGAAGCTGTGACATTGGGAGACTAATTGAGCTCCTATGTTATCTGACAGGCACAAATGCTCTAAATAGCAATTCAGATAACTCATGTAGTGGGTAATGAGTGTTACAGGGACATTATATAGCCTCTGTCCTCATCCAGCTCTCAAGGAAACACAGATCACAGACCAGAATGGTAGTTACTTCAGCGCTGGGATGTAGGCAAGGTGACAGCTCAGCCTGATCCTGGGTCTCCCTTCCTGACAGTTCCTAAGCTCCACCCTCTCTTGTCCTTCCCAGCCTCCCTCACCTGAGCAGACCCCGGAGAGCGACCAGGCTCTAAGCTGGCTTTGCGGCCGGAGCTGTGCTTTGTCTCCCATCTGCATGGCTGTGATGGGGAAGCTGCTGACAGCACTGACTCTTTGTCTCCCACCACTCAAGCCCCCCAGGAACATGGATTTGGGGGTCACCTCTTCATATGACACTGTTGGTCCTTGTGCCCACTGAGATATGCCAGCATGGGGTCAGCCTGGGGACTGCAAAAACTAAAAGATGCTCAAGTGACGGCCACCTCTCCCAAGTGTGGGCTTCTATCAGCTCTTTCTTACTGGGAGGTTCACAGCGACAGGTGTGGTGTGGAGTGAACTCCAGGCAAGTTCCCCCAGAGACAGACCTGAGCCAAGCACCCACGGTGCGTGTGTGTGGGGGGGGCAGGAGTCCGCCACACCTGCCCCGCCCCTCGCTCTCGCAGCCCCTCCCCCACAGCGGTAAGCTCAGTGCTTCCTTCTAGACTTGAACGCTGCTGTGCAGCCCACTTTGACCTGCTCACTATTTGCTGTTAGTTCCAAAGTGTGCCCAAGGCTTCCACGCTGGCCCAGGCAAGACACAGATTTCAAAGCACGTTGAGTTCCCTGCAAGAAGAGGGGGGACAGAACACCCTGGTCTCCCCAGCCTCTCTCTTCTGTCTGCTCCACCCTGTTCCAAGGCAGTTGGCTGTGTCAATGGCAGGACTCGCCTCTATCCATGGCCACGGTTTCCAAGACCTTGTCTCTGAGTAGTTTAAACCTGGCAAATCCGGTCCCTGTTACTCCATGGCAGCCACAAGCCAGGCCCTCTGTTGCGTCAAACGCTTTCAGTTTATCGGCTTCTGAAACCAGAATCTATTCTGCTTTATCTCTGCCTCGCAGAAGCCTCTCTGGGTCTCCGCTGCCGGCTCATTCTTCTCCAGCCATCCTCACCTGTTGGAGTTCTTCCACCACGTGCCTTCCTCCCAGCCTGGGTGCCCACCTCTGGCGCAGATGAGATGGCTCTCCCAGGGCTCCTGCTAAAGACAGCCAATGGCCTCTTTGCCCACTCCCCTACCCCAAACACACACACACACACACACTGTGTTCAGGCAGAAGTCAGGCTATGCACTCTCATCCCCTAAACCCGATCCTCGCCTCCCCTCACACCCAGCTGCAGTGACTCCCCAGGTGGCCACAATGGCCGGGGTTATTTCGATCCAAAGCCAGGAGCCAGGAGCTTCTTCAGGTCTCCCACGTGGGTCCAGGGACCCAAGTACTTGGGCTGTCTTCTACTGCTTTTCCATATCATTGCAGAGAGCTGGATCAGAAGTGGAGCAGCCGGGACTGGAACTGGCACCCATATGGGATGCCGGCTCCTCAGGCAGAGGCTTAGCCTACTGTGCCACAGCTCCAGCTCTCTCTGTTTGGTTCTCTGTTATAGCCAATGGTGATTTTCTTAAATGCAGATATGATTATTTCATGTGACCACTTCAAATACATTAAAAGTCTCCCATTGTTCCACTGTGGCCTTACCTTATAGAAAACCCCCTCACTTTCACCACTCTATCCTCACTGGCTTCCTGTCGGGTCCTGGAGGCCCACACCCCTCTCACCACAGGACCTTAGCACATGCTCTCCCCTCTGCCCAGGTGACCTCTTCCCCACTTTGCCTGCTCTTCCCTCAAAGTCAGCTCAGTCCCCACCTGCAAGCCCTGTTCCACGTGGCACCTGCACCTCACCTTCTTGGCACAGTCAGAAGTTTATTTCCATGATTTTGTCTAATCACTACTCTTCCTCCCTAGTCTTAGTAAGCTCTGTAATGGCTCTCACGTTTACTTTTCCCCTCACCATCGCGTTCTCAGCCATGATGTAGGGCTTGGCAAACATTTGGGACAACAACACTGGGCCCCTCTGCCAATATTTTAATGAAACATTTAGGAAAAACAAAATCAAGGAGGACAAATGGAGTTAGCACCTCCATGATCAACAGAGGAGGCTGCAAAAAAAAAAAAATATCCAAAGTCTTGGGACTCAGACTGACTTTATTCATCAAATGCCAGATTTTCCGCTTGACCAGGCTACTGAAGCCCCCAGAGCCTCAGTGTTCACATCTAGAAAGTGGGACTATTGATTTCTATCGCTTGTGGCTTGCATTAGGCCAGGTTGCCAAGGAACGAACTCTGAGGCAGAGCTTGGGGCCAGCACCTGAGGGGAGGGAAGGCAGCAGGCTGCGCAGGGGAGCAGCTGGGACCACAGGGCAGGAGGCCTCAGCCGGTTTCACAGGGAGCACTCGCGGATGGGCTTGCAGAGCCCTGCCACCTCCCATCAAGGGCTTCACCCTCAAACCCCCTGTCAACCAGCCTGCCAGCCCTGGCTGCCCTGGGGAGGGTGTGTGACCTTGGGTGAGGACACAGCTGAGCCCCCAGACACCTGTTAACACCTCCTTCTCTTCCCACCACCCCAGGAGGCTGGGCATACCTCCAGCAATGCATGAAAAACAACCAACTCGGAGCCAGCACTGTGGCATAGTGGATAAGGCCACCACCTGCAGGGCCGGCATCCCATATGGGCGCCGATTTGAGTCCCGGCTGCTCCACTTCCAATCCAGCAGCTCTCTGCTGTGGCCTGGGAAAGCAGTAAAAGATGACCCAAGTTTTTGGGCCCCTGCACCCAGGTGGGAGACCTAGAAGAAGCTCCTGACTCCTGGCTTCGGATCAGTGCAGCTCCGGCCATTTTGGCCATCTACAGATTGAACCAGAGGATGGAAGACATTTCTCTCTCTCTCTCTCTCTCTCTCTCCCTCTCTCTCTGCCTCTGCTTCTCTGTAACTCTGCCTTTATAATAAATAAATATTTTTAAAAATAAATAAATAAGTAAAAATTAAAAAAAAATAGCACCAAAACAACCAACTCATTCATCTGGCCCAGCCCCATCCTTGGAGGTAGTGGGATGATGGTTTCACAGTTGTGAGCTGTTCTTAATTCTGCACCCAGCAGGGGAGAGAAAAAGCTTTTTTTCAAACTCTTAGGAAGAGGAGGCTGGATAGTCCCAGCTCAGAGGAGTTGGAGTCAAGGTGTGGAGTTTAGGAGGAGGAAATAGCCCTGATTTTTAAAAAATATTTATTTATTTTATTTATTTGAAAGAGTTGGAGAGAGAGAGAGAGAGAGGGAGATCTTCCATCTGCTGGTTCACTCCCCAGAAGGCCACAACGGCCGGAGCTACACCAATCCAAAGCCAGAGACCAGAAGCTTCTCCTGGGCCTCCCACGCAGATACAGGGACTCAAGGACTTGGGCCATCCTCCACTGTTTTTCCAGGCTCATGAACAGGGGGCTGGATCAGAAATGGAGCAGCTGGGACTCAAACTAGCACCACATGGGATGCTGGCACTGCAGGGCAGGGCTTGAATCCGCTATGCCACAGCGCCAGCCCCCAGCGGCCCTGCTTTTAGAGTACAGGGTGGGAGGGGAGGAGAAATCCCTAAATCCCTAAAGCTGAGAGAAGATGGATTCTGGATTGGTGAGTGCTGACCCCATCTCAGTTCTCTTTAGCCCCTAGAAGGTGCTGTGCACATCTCGGGGGAGAGAGGATGTTCATGATGGGTTATTGCTTCAAAATCACAGAGCAGAAGCCCTGGGCTGTGCCTGGCAGGGCAGAGCTGCCTGTCTCCCCAGCAGAGACTGGCCAGGGCTGACAAGCAGTGCCCTGGTAGCCACACTCTGGGCTGTCAAAGGCTCATTCCCCCGGGGCTTGTGTGTGGCCTGCAGGAGAGAAAGCTCCCTCCATCATGGGGTTGGGATTCAGAGTGGTTTATCTGAGTTTAGAGGACTACAGAAATGAAGCAAATTTGGGGAGTAAATGCCAAGGCCACCTCACATATTTAGCACTTGGCAAATGCCCAGCATTTAGTGGGTACACACAGAGAGATCCATTCCTTTCTCTTTCCTATACTCTACCATCAGGGGTGTGCCTCAAAAACCAAAGCAAACCTGGAAGAGGAGGTGTTTGGTGGCTAGCATTGTCCATCAACGACAATCACAAACGGTGATTAAATTCTTACTGTTAGGTTCCTACCAGGGCACTTGCTGATCAACACTGCAGCAACAGAAGCAAGAGAGAACGGTACATTTGGAAAAAAAAAACAAGCAGAAGCAACGGCAAGAGAAACAACCAAAACTCCCCAGCAAGTCCTAGAGAGATTGTCTTGAACTATTGCCTGTGGAAGGGGTGGCTGTGGCCTGGGGTGAAGGGACTCTGTCTGACCTCCTTACTTCCCCCAGGAGCAGCCGTGCGACGTTCAGTGCCTGGACCTCACTTGGAGCTCAGCAGTCATGGTACAGGTGTCTGCTTAATAAATTCTCAGTGCCACAAAAGTCATGCCGGGGCCAGAAGGGTTAAAGCCGGTGATGATGTCATCTCATCTCAATCTTGCCTTCTCCTAAAGGTTTCATGATGGATTCTTTTTTTTTTTTTTCCTTTCTTAAAGAGTTAGTTATTTATTTGAAAGGCAGAGTTACAGAGAGGCAGAGAGAGAGAGAGAGAGAGAGAGGTTTTCCACTTGCTGGTTCACTCCTCAATTGACCACAATGGCCAGAGCTGGGCCAATTTGAAGCCAGGAGCTTCTTCCGGGTCTCCCACGTGGGTGCAGGGGCCCAAGGACTTGGGCCATCTTTTACTGCTATCCCAGGCCATAGCAGAGAGCTGGATTGGAAGTGGAGCAGCTGGGACTAGAACTGGCACAAATATGGGATACTGGCGCTGCAGGCGGTGGCTTTACTCACTATGCCACAGTGCCGGCCCGCCAGGCCCTAAAGAAGGATTCTGGACTAGAGCTATTGCTTGACAACTCCAGGCCACAGAGACCAAGCCACTACTGGGCTTTTCCCAATGCACATTTACAAAGAAAGTAGAAGACACGTTACCAGCTGGAGTAAGCAGAGAGAAATAGGCTCACAGAAACAGAATGACTCGACAATACCACTACCATATAAATAAACTGCACAGCACACAACACCTGACAAAAATGTTCCAACCAAGGAGCCAAAGCTTAAAACAACCATTACAAATACATATAGTTAAAGACACGAGAAAATATAGTAATAAGAAAAAAGTCACATACACACACACACACACAAAAGTAGAAATACTAGATAAGAAAATGAAAGACCATGAAGTACAGAACATCATGGATGAGACTGAACTAGCAGGATGGATGTGTCTAAACAGCAATTTCTGAACTGAAAGATCGTATCGAAAAACTTTTCCAAAATGCAACGTCAAAGGATAAGATGAGAAAGGAAATACTCATTAAAAAAAAAAAAAAGCCACGAGAAATGGAGGCAGAACATGGCTATGTCTTCATAATTAGAGACCTAAAAAGTGAGAAAAACAAATCATAAGAGGCAATGTTTGAATAAATAACTCATTTCCTAGAATTAAAGAATTACACCCAAGCAATCTGTTTATCAAATGGAAGTCATAATACAAATATTTCCCAGGCATGTGATGCTTCAACATTTTGTCACAAGATCTATATTCTCTCTGTCTCTCTCTCTCACTGTCCACTCTGCCTGTCCAAAAAAAAAAAAAAAAAAAAAATACTTTGGGAAGAACTATGGATTAAGAATGGGAGAAATAAATCTAGCGGGTGAAACAAGAGTTACAGGAAGTAAGGGTAATCCATACAGTTTGGTAAAGTTTGCTGTTATCTGCAAAATTAGAGTGGGAGGAAATATATTCACATAATAACCCAGAACTAAATTTTATCAACGTCATGTGGGAGTCAAGGTGAGGAGAAGCACAAGGGACATGGATTCACAATAGGGGTGCTGGTTCAAGTCCCAGCTGCTCCACTTCCGATCCAGCTCTCTGCTGTGGCCTGGGAAAGCAGTGGAAGATGGCCCGAGCCCTTGGGCCCCTGCACCTACATGGGAGAACTGGAGGAAGCTCCTGGCTCCTGGCTTTGGATCAGTGTAGCTCCAGCCGTTGCAGCCATCTGGGGAGTGAATCATCAGATAGAAGACCTCTCTCTCTCTCTACCTCTCCTCTCTCTGTGTAACTCTGACTTTCAAATACATTAATAAATCTTTAAAATAAATAAATAAAGTAAATCTTTAGAAAAAAGATTAATTTGTGAAAAAAAAGGACTAAAAGAAAGGTTAGAACTACAGCAAATATTAAACATGAAAGCTGTGGGATCCAGTGGAAATTTTAAGGAACATTTCCAGCTTTAAATACTCTAATCAGGAAACATGAGCAGCTGATAATAATTAATATCAGAATTGGGAAAAGAGCAACAGAGCAAGTAAGAAAGAAGGGACGTAATTCTGATGCAGGCAGAAACTCATCGAATGGTGGACAACAGAACATAATTGAGGGCTGGCCAATGTTTTTTGAAATAGTAACAAGACAAATTTCTGGAAAGACTGAGCCACAAAAAAGAAGACAGAAATGTTAAAATATAGAATGGAAAGAGGGAAATAAGCACAACACGAAGATAGAAAGAGCAGCACGGGGCACGTGGACACCTCTCGGCCACTACACTGGGAAGTCTAGAGAGATGAAAGGAATCAGTTCACAGAAAAATGTCACATGTTTAAATCAGTCCAGAAGAAATACAGAGCAGTCACTAGATCTAGGCTAATAAATCAATTGAAAAAGAAGTCAAAGCCCAACCAAAAAAAAAAAAAAAAAAAAAATGATGGGCTCAGTCAGTAAGTTTCAGCAAACTTCACAGAAGCACAAGTAATTTGCACAACTTGTACCAGAAACATAGGAAAAATGAAAATGTCTTAGCTCATTTTATGAATGTAGTGTCATCATTTTGAATCTTCATTCCAAAGACAGATGATAAAACTTGAGGCTCATTTCACTGATGATCATAGATCCATCATCAGAACACAACAGTTTCTTTTAAAAATTATAGCTCAAAATCAAGAGACATTCACCCCAGACATAAAAGGATAGCCCAAAGTCAGAGAAGTCAATCAACATAAGTCCCCAAATTAAAAGGCCATAGGAGAATCGCTTGATTATATCAATCTTTGCAGAAAAAAAACTTTTGAAAAGGACAAATATCTACTTAAGGAAGGCCATCCATGAAAAAGTTCTTATCAAAACAGCAATGGAGGGGCCAGTACTGTGGCAAAGCAGGTAAAGCCACCACCTGCAGTGTGGACATCCCATGGGATGTGTCTCAGCTGCTCTGACAGTAGGGACTCCATTTTAGGCGCTCAAGACTCCATCTTGAGAAAGCACCTCCCACCGTGAGACTCTGGTCTGAAACTAACTATGGTCTACAACTAAGACAGTAACGGTACGCTGCCACTTTTGTGCAAAACATAGAAATCCCCTGGCATGAATGCCCA
Source organism: Oryctolagus cuniculus (assembly GCF_964237555.1). NCBI lineage: Eukaryota > Metazoa > Chordata > Mammalia > Lagomorpha > Leporidae > Oryctolagus > Oryctolagus cuniculus. The sequence goes on from NC_091436.1 coordinate 61,444,105, forward strand.
AGCTTAAAACAGATTGGCTGCACCTGAATTAATGTTAAGATTGCAATTTGTTTATGTCCCACATAGGATTTGGATCGGTACCTGGACTAATGTCAAGACTGTAATTGGTATTGTCAAAATTGCAATTGATATTAGCTCCGCAGATACGTTAGGTCAGCTTGACCCTAGTAACCACGTATTCCTCCCACCCTAGCAACCATGTATTCCCTGGCCCCTCCTTGTGGGTTTTGCTTTTATAAACCCTGTTGCTTTGAGCTTTGGGGTAGAGAGTTCTTTAGGACATGAACCCGCTCTCCACCGCTGGCAATAAAGGACCATCAGATTTTATCAGTGTGTGATGCTCCTCTGTTTGCACTTGCTCAGGCACAACAGCTCTACTGCCAACCCAGCTCTCTGCTATGGCCTGGGAAAGTAGTGGAAGATGATCCAAGCCCTTGGGCCCCTGCACCCGCATGGCAGACCTGGAAGAAGCTCCTGGCTCCTGGCTTCAGCCTGGCCCAGCATTGGCCATTGTGGGGGAGTGAACCAGCAGACGGAAGATCTCTCTCTCTCTCTCTCTCTCCCTCTCTGACTTTCAAAATAAATGAATAAATCTCAAAAAAAAAAAAAAAAAAGAAGAAGAAGAAGAAAAAGCAGGAATGGAAGGAAACTTCCTTAAGTTGATAAGGCTTATATATCAAAATCTTAAGTGCATGCATAATGAAAAAAGTTTAGGTGCATTTCCTTTAAGACAAGCATCAGAACAAATATACCTCTTGCACTGCCAATGTCTAAGAAAGGACAGGGGTCTGTACAACACTGGAAAGGAACTAAAAATAACACATTTAAATATTGAAAGAGAAGAATTAAAAGTTTCATTATTTTCAGAAGATACAACCATTTTTCTAGAAAAATCAGCAGAAAAATAAATTGTTGGCAATAACAAAAATTCAGCAATACTGCTGGGTAAAGATCAAGCTATAGGGGCCGGCAATGTGGTGTAGCCGGTAAAGCCACTGCCTACAGTGCAAGCATTCCATATGGACAACGGTTTGAGTCCTGGCTGCTCTACTTCCAATCCAGCTTCCAATGGAAGATGGTCCAGTTCTTTGGACCCCTGTACCTGTGTGGGAGACCTGGAAGAAGCTCCAGGCTCCTGGTTTTGGATTGGCGCAGCTCTAGCCATTGCAACCATTTGGGGAGTGAACCAGTGGATGGAAGACCTCTCTCTCTCTCTCTCTCTGCCTCTGCCTCTCTGTAACTCTGCCATTCAAATAAATAAATAAATCTTTAAAAATAAAAAAATTATATAAAAGGTCAACCTATAAAACTAATAACATCTCTTACATGGTGAAAATAAGGTACCATGCATAATAGAAGCAAAAAATCATGAAGTATTCAGGAATTCACCTAACCTTTATGATAACTCTAAAGAGAAAGCTTTAAGACTGTTAAAAATCACAGAATGTGTCAATAAATGAAGAGATTTTTTTGCATTAGAGTGGTTGTAACATTATCTTAGAAATCAGTCTATAATAACCCTAATCAAGCTAAAAATAAATATAACTTCAATCAAAATTCCAGTTGGGTTTTTTTTTTTTGAGAAACTTTGTTAACCTAATCTAAAATGATACAAAGAAGGAAACATTAATGACTAATCAACCTTTAAAAAGAAGTATAGGGGCCATTGTTGTGGCATAGCAGATTAAGCCTCTGCCTGTGATCTCCCATATGGACGATGGCCCAAGAGCTTGGGCCCCTGCACACTTGTGGGACACTGGAAGAAGCTGCTGGCTCCTGGCTTTGGCCTGGTACAGCCCCAGGCCGTTGCAGCCATTTGGGGAGTGAACCAGGGAATGGAAGACTTCCTCCCCTGCCCCATAATTCTGCCTTTCAAATATAAATAAATAAATAAATAAATACAAAAAATAAAGAGAGGTAGAAACCATCAATGTGTGTGTATGTGTATATATATGGAGTGTAAAGGGGCAGCTGTTAAGATGCCGTTGCATTGCAGAGTACTTGCATTGGATTCTCAGCTCTGGCTCTGGACTCCAGCTTCCTGACAATGCAGACCCTGGGGAGCAGCAGTGACGGCTCAGGTGTTTGGGCCCCAGGCACCTATGCAGGAGACATTGCCTGAGTTTCCACCTCCCAGGGTCAACCTGACCCACTTAGGACATTTGAGGAGTGAGCCAGTGGATGGGAGCTCTCTGTCTGTCCTTCTTCCTCTTTAATTAATTAATTAAAAAAAAAAAGGTAGAGGAACCCCTGCGTGCTGCTAGAGGAAAGTGAGGCCAGTTCAGTCTCTCTGGAGAGAGCAATGTGGTTCCATGTAGAAAAAATGCAGTTATGGGGGCCGGCGCTGTGACGTAGTAGGTTAAGCATCCTCCTGCAGCTCCGACGTCCCATATGGGCGCCAGTTCCTGCTCCGGTTCCAATCCAGCATTCTCTTTGATGGCCTGGAAAAGCAGTGGAGGATGGCCCCAGTGCTTGGGCCCTGCACCTGCATGCGAGATCCAGAAGAAGCTCTTGGCTCCTGGATTTGGATCAGCGCAGCTCTGGCTGTTGTGGCCATTTGGGGAGTGAACCAGCAGATGGAAGACCTCTCTTTCTCTCCGTCTCTCTGTATATAACCCTGCCTCTCAATTAAATAAATAAATCTTTAAGAAAAAAAAGAAAAGAAAAATGCCATTACGTGCCTCCCCTACGACCCGACCATGCTTTTATCGCAAAGAAACTGTCAACCAGATGCAGGTGGAGGTTGCTGGCTCCGGCACTGCTCACGGCGGCCCGGAGCTGAAACTGCCCGGAGTGCTCTTCACAAGGAGCATGGAGGGGAAGAAACAGCGGGGCGCCGCCTGCTGGATGATAAAGGAAGTGTGATAGGATCACAGGTAAGCAGAAAGACCTACATGAAAAGACTGGAATAGCTGCCTATGTGATAGCAATGTGAGAACAGGCAGCTGAGGCTACGGGAAGCCATTATTTGAAATGAATGAATAAAGAAGCAAACGACAAGTGTGTGGAACTCATAAACGACGTTTTAATACCTGTGTTGCTGGAAAAGTTTCTGCCTGACCCTGTCGATGTTGATTACTTTGTTTTGTGCAAAAATTAAAAATAAAAACTGCGGTCATTGCCAGATTGTTCCCGTGATGTCTCAATATGTAATGAAATTTAAATTATCATTCTAAAAGCAAAAGTACGTGTTAATCACTTTAATTTTTTTTAATATAGCATTTAAGGAGGGAATGGAAGGAAAATTATGTCAGGCAAACGATGTTAGGATAACCCATTCTGGAGTGGCCTGTCATTTAAAGTATTCGTTGTTTGTCCATGATCTATTTTTGCCGAAATGCCAACTCGTCTACTCGCGCTGGGTCCCCGAGGGCAGGGTGCCGCCGTCTGCCTGTAGGAACACTGAGGAGTCTGGCCTCCGTGTCCCGGCAGCTCAGCCTTGCTGCCCCCGGCCCAGCGTCTAAGACCAGGACTCTGCCTCCCGCCCCCAGACACCTACGCTGATGGCCGATTTCTTGAAGGCTTTTCTGTCTCTGTGAATCCATTAATAAAATGCAAATTGCTCTCGAAGGGAGATCTTAGTAAGCGCATTGGCTTATGGTGCTGCCTGTGCAGACTGGCTGGCAGGCAGCCAGCAGCCCGGCGAGCCGGGCGGAGGAAGGAAGCCGCCTAGGGCAGCGCCCCCTCAGGAGCCAAGAGCCCCCATCTGCTATAGGGTCCCACTTGGTGGGGTCTGAATGATGCTGATTTTAATCTTTTCCTGGATGCCTTGGGACTCTTCTGCAGCTTCTCTGTATCATATTTTCCTGAAAGTCTGATGGGTGCTGAGGGTGGCGCCCCAGGACCCTGGGTGGGGTCGCGTGCTGACTGGTTCCGGTGCGAGACCCACTGCCACCTCCAGCTCCTCTGCCCCAGCGTTCTGTGCTGAGTGAGCAAACCCACAACTCTGGACGTTAAGTTCTGTATTAGGAAGAGCATTCTATGTGCAGAACTCAATCAGTCCTGCGTGTGAGTTCACCTTGCAGGGGTGAGCAGGCCCCGTGGGAAGCCACGTCGCAGGGGCCAGAAACTGGCCTTGGAAGGAGGATTCACACCGCGGACACCGGCAAAGGCTACACGTCGGGGCTCTCCGTCCCTCGCGCCCTGCCGCTCCCTGCAGGTGGTCAACCACCACCTGCAGCCGCTGCTTTGAGGGCCGCGGGGCAAGGGGCGCATGCGCAAGCCCACCCACCCTCACCCGGGCTGAGCCGGGCAGATTCCCACCCGGGCTAGGAACCGCGAATCCGAGGCAGAGAAGCCACCCGGCGTAGATGAACCAAGTGCTCAGTGATGTGTTCAATGGGGGCGACAGCATAAGGAAAATCTGACAAAGTTCTCAGGTTCTCTTTTTGTGGCTGTAACTTACAGAGTTCCCTTTGTATTAACATAATTTACAACCGACTTCTTATTTTAGCAATGGCTAACACGTTTTCTTTCTAAGTAGGACATCGGAAGTGTAAGGGCGCCGCCAAGCCCCTCCCGGGTTCGCGAGTCCCGAGGCTAACCATCCACATCGCGAGCGCTGGCTTCATTCACCCCGCGTGGGCAAACGTCCCACCCGGTGCCACCAGTGCCGCGTGCGCGGGCGAGGGTGGCCAGGACGGCCCTGTCCTGCTGGTGGCTGCTCAGCGGTGGCTGGGTCTACAAGCCCTGGGCTGACGGCCCCGGGGTGCCCGGCGCTGGGCCAGGTCCCTGCTCTTGCTCTCTGCGTCAGGGCGATGTGAGTGCACGGCACCCTCTGTTGGAAGGTGAGAACGACCAGCAGCGATGAGAGTCAAGACTCAGAACCCATTTCGTGTTCCCTGGACGTCTTTTCTGCGCGCTCCTGACCTGCTGGGGCGTGGTCCTGGTACAGGACCCCTGGTACAGGGGGCTCTGCCTGTCGCTTCCCTTAAAACATACTTCTACACATACGTACTCAGCTCGCAAGATCCACTCGTGATGTCTTGCTGAGGTGTGGCGTTAGGGACAAGGATCCACACGCGACTGGAGCTGGAAGCCCCCTCTCTCCAGCTGTTGGTTAGAGAGCCTGGCAGGCAGGAAACTTGCCCACTCCCACAACTGCTCAGTGGCTGCATAAGCGCGGAGCCCAGGACTCTGAACTTGAAGTTCAACACCCTTTTGCTCCTACGAGTTTTTAATTTCTTCGACAGAGACAGAAAGAGAGCTGGCATCCACTGGTTCGCTTCTCAAAGGCCCACAACAGCTGAGACCGGGCCAGGCTGAAGCTGAGAGCTGAGAACTCAGTCCAGACCCCACAACTGGGTGGCAGGGACTCAGTTGCTTGGGCCTTCACTGCTGCTCCCAGGGTCTGCGTCGGCAGGAGGCTGGAACCAGGAGCAGAGTGGGAACTGCAGCCCAGGTGACACTGGGTGAGAGTGTTCCACATGAAATGGCAGCTTGCCCATTAGGCCAAATGCCAGCCCCTCCTGCACTCCTGTGGCCCTACATAGCGTTCATATATATGCATGTATACAGGTTAAACCTTAGTCCAAAAAATCCAAAATCGGAAATGTCCCCAAACCCAAAACTTTTGGAGCACCAACACGATGACACAAGAGGAAAATTCCACATCATGAAACTTTGTTTCATGGAAAAACATTACTTAAAAATATTGTCTAAAATTACCCTCAGGCTTTGTGTATACAGAGTACACAAAATATAAATGCATTTCATGGTTAGGCTTGAGTTTCACCCACAAGTTACCTCATTATGTATATGCAAGTACTTCAAAATCCACTCCCCCCCTCCCAAGAAATACAAATACAAAATCAGAAACACTTCTGGTCTGAAGCAATTTAGATAAGGGATACTCAGCCTGCAAATGAAATGTGCAGCGGGTAAGGCTGCCGCCTGCAGTGCTGGTATCCCATACGGGCACCGATATAGCTCTCTGCTATGGCCTGGGAAAGCAATAGAAGATGGCCCGATTCCTTGGGCTCTGCACTCATGTGGGAAACCCAGAAGAAGCTCCTGGCTCCTGGCTTCAGATTGGTGCAGCTCTGGTTGTTGTGCCAACTGGGGAGTGAACCAGTGGATGGAAGAATCTCTCTCTCTCTCTCTCTCTCTCTCTCTATTTCCTCTCTACCTCTCCTTCTCTCTCTGTGTAACTGACTTTTTTTTTTTTTTTTTTTTTTTTTTTTTTTTTTTTGACAGGCAGAGTGGACAGTGAGAGAGAGAGGCAGAGAGAAAGGTCTTCCTTTGCCGTTGGTTCACCCTCCAATGGCCGCCACGGCTAGTGCACTGCGGCTGGCTCACCGCACTGATCTGAAGGCAGGAGCCAGGTGCTTTTCCTGGTCTCCCATGGGGTGCAGGGCCCAAGCACTTGGGCCATCCTCCACTGCACTCCCGGGCCACAGCAGAGAGCTGGCCTGGAAGAGGGGCAACCGGGACAGAATCCGGCGCCCCGACCAGGACTGGAACCCGGTGTGCCGGCGCCGCTAGGTGGAGGATTAGCCTATTGAGCCGCGGCGCCGGCCGTAACTGACTTTCAAGTAAATAAATAAATGTTTAAAAAAAAAGGTGATTTTGAGAATAGGGAACTGTTATGAAAAGGTGATTTCTAAATCTATCGTTATTTGCATAAAAATCAGCGCACTATATAATTGGCACACTGTATAAAAACATAGGATACTGATTTTCCAAGTATTCAGCACTAGGGAAGGCTGGACTCATTCTTAAATGCGGTGTCTGTGGAAATTGTTTGGGACGAGACAGGCATTCTGCGTGATCAACAGGTGGCAGTGTTTCCCCGCTTTTACACAACCCCGTTTCCCTGCACCTGGGAGCAGCCTTGTTCCTGGTCTCTGGGTTAAACCCTGCCTTGCTGAGCAGCAAGCCAGTGCCTGGCAACGCTCTCCATGTGACCCCTGCCCCTGCCAGCTGGCACCCTAGGAACATGCCCTGCTCCAGAACCACCCGCCTTCATCTCTCTGCAGGGGAAGGGGTGAGGAGAAAACAGAAAAGCAATGCTGACCAGGCTGAGCATAGCTGGACTGCTTCTTCAAGCTTTACTTAGAACATATGTTGAAACACGTCATTGAGAACATAGATTGACACAACTGAGATAGGAAGTGAGGTTTGGGAGGCATTCCCAGGGCAACCTGTGCAGTGCAGACCACTGGGTGGTGACGAGGATGGAGTCAGCAGGTGGTGGGGCTGAGGGGACTGGTCTGGGTCAGGTATGGATTTAGGCAATAGGGAAAACAGCACCAAGACCCATGGACCATTGCCTCCTGCTTGTGGGCCCCAGACTGGAAACCAAAACAACAGGAGTCGTGCCCATGGGCTGGGCACTTGGTGTGTCCCAGGCAATGCTTGAAAGCTTTTCACACAAACCATTCCACTGATTTCTTAGCACCCTCTGTGAGGTGGATGCTACTCTTAGAGACATTCAAGTTTCCGACAAGGACACCTGACTGTATCATTAGCAATGGAGCCTGAATATGGCCGGGGAGTCCGACTCTGGGCTCCTGCCACTGGCTGACCCGCGTGGCTGTCTGGGGCAGAGGTGACGTGCAGACTCACCACACTGCTTCTGGGAGGCCCCAAGACCTTGCTTCTCTGGGAGGAAGTTGCTCTAGGGCCAGCCTCCAGGGCAGTGGTCCAACTGCCGCAGCACTCCCCAGCCCGGGGTGACACAATGAACCGCCGGGTCGAGAGGGTTTGTTTGCAGCTTCCTCACTGGTTAGGACTTCGCTGTTTTGAAATGATAACAATCTCAGGCTCTGTGATTTCGCGATACCCAAAGGGACAGCATGCGGACACTGTGCACTGACTCACAGACAGTCCCCCAGGGCTGCGTGGGATGCCCAGCCCCAAACATTCGGCCACTCTCCCTTTTGAGCTTGGGTCTGCCATGAAGGCGTGCAGGCCGAGGGGCAGCCTTCCCTGGGGGACCCTGGTGTGCAGTGAGCTCCTGGTGATGGGTCTGGGTAAGGCACCTCAGCTGGACCCTCGGCTCGGACCCCTCCATGTAGTGTGGGTTAGACCTCCGTTTGTTCGGTCCTTCTGAAAGCTCTGTGCTCAGCCTGAGGATAATAACAATGAGCAGCAGCCGCTGCTGGCCTCTGTTAAATGCTCTTTATATTCCGAGTCCTGTTCAGGGATCTTTAAGTCCGGATTCACAGAGGGTGGCTGTGGTCTCTTCCTTCCACAAAACCCTGCGGTGAGGCACTGTCAGTATTCTGCATTTGCACATGGAGAAATAATGGCACAGAGAGGTCAAGTGATCTTCCCCAGGTCTTTCAGGTAAAACTTACGGATTAGGGATTTGGGCATGAAACTCGGAGTCCTTGAGCTCAGCCTCTGCTGGGCACCGTGTGTGTATGGTATAGGAGTGAGAAAAGTGGCCGTCAACCATGAAGAAGAGGGGCCAGTGTTGTGGCACAATGGGTAAAGCCGCTGGCTGCCTGAGACATCAGTATTCTGTATCAGAGCGCCGGTTCGAGTCCCAGATGCTCCGCTTCAGATCCAGCTGCCTGCTAATGCTCCTGGGAAGGCAGTGGAAGATGCCCAAGTACTTGGGCCCTGGCCACCCATGGGGGATGGAGATCCAGGCTCCTGACTCACTCCTGGCAGTTGTTGCCATTTGAGGAATGAACTAGCAGATGGAAGATCTGTCTCTCCCTCTCTCTCTCTGTGTGTCACTTTGCCTCTCAAATAAATCTTTAAAAAAATGATGAATAACTATCACCAGAAAAGAATGTAAGCCAGACTCCTGGTAGAGCCAGGATTTGAACTCAGATCTGTTTATCTCCGGAGGCTTGCTCCCAACAAGCTGTGCTATACTGTCTGTAATAGAGAAGCAGAACCAGTGATATATACTCACGTGTGCGCATGAGTGTTTGTGCGTGTGTGTAAACAAAATGAGGAACTGGCTCCTGTTAACTGGGGGCTGAGAAACCCCAGGGTGTGCAGTCTGCATGTTTGAGACCCAGGAAGGCTGGTGATGCCTTTGAGGGGAGCCAGCGCTGGAAGTCCTGGCCAAGAGGCAGGGGTGGAGAAAACGAGATGGCCCAAGGCAAACAGGGAGTCAGACAGAAGGGCTGAAGCCCTTCCTCTGCCTTCAGTGCTGCTCAGGCCCTCCCTGGATTGGATGACGCCACGCATGGAGGGGAGGGGGAAAGAAGGCCTTTTACTTTTCTGAATCCACCAATTCAGATGCTACACTCATCTGGAAATGTCCTCACAGGCACACCCTGAAAAAAGCATCCCATGGCCCTGTCATGTAGTAACCATCACACTGCCCAATGGGGAGGGTCCATCAGGATGCAAGTCTGTGAGTTTTGGCCAAGACTGGAACATTAGCAAGCAAAACAAGACAGAAGTGCGTTTCTCTTTCCTACCACTGCAAACGCAGTGGCCCAGGGCTAGAGTGCTGGCTCCCTGGTGTGTTGGAGACCCACGCTGCTTTATGGCCCCATCATCCTCAACACTTGCCTCCAATGTCCAGGACCCCAGTGACCGTGTCTGTATTCCCACCAAGGGAGAAGGGGCAGGGGATGCCACCTCCTGCAGCCCGAGGATTTTGGCTGCACGTTGCCTCCTCCACTGCACGGTGGTCAGAACTGTGTCACGTGACTGTGCCTGACTGCAGGATCAGCAGCCTGATGTCCTGTCACATTCCAGGCTGGAGGGAATGGACACCAGGGTCTCTCCAGCATTGGCTTCCACAGAAGACATGCAGCAGAGGTGAGGCATTTGTGGAGGTGTGAGGACACCAGTCCCCGGTGCCAAGTTAGAGGGGTGGCGTAAGTCAAGGTAACACCCACTTGGGTGTCATGAGTATGAAATGATGCAATCTGTCAAATGCTTGCTTTTGCTTTTTGGGGGCTTAGCATTGCCCCCTGTGATAAGCAGAACCCGAGGCGGAGTTAAAGAGCTCGTGCCTCTTCTTAGTAAGTGCAGGCTGGGGGCAGCCAGGGAAGGAAGGGAAGCAATGCAGGGCAGTGTGCTAGGTGGCTGGGCATGGCTGCGCCAAGATACACAGCCAATCTGTGCACCCCATGAGCTGTCCCCTGGACAGGATGGTGAATGACAAAGAAGGGAAGTTAGCTGCCGGATCTCTCCTGAGCCCACACCCCCTCCACTTACCGTGGGGTTCACTAGCCCACACTTTGGGGTTGCTTCACCGGGCCTTTGGGAATCTATACCCCAGGCGGCTCGGCTTGCTTGTCCTCCAAGTCTGGGAGCGAAGCCTGGAATCCTGAACTCTGGCCGTTGGCCCGAAGCTGTGCAGCCATCTGGGAGTGAGCTGGTGCAGGGGCTGCAGCGGCAGCACGCACAGCCTGGGGCGGAGAGACGTGGCACCTGGAGCAGCTAAGGCAGCTCAGAGAAGGTAGCCAATGCATTTTTATAGTTGGAAGGAACAGCAGTTCGAAGTTAGCACAGCTGCCCTTTTCTGGCCGTGGAACTGTTGGACAAGGCTGCCGTGAGGACGAGAAGGTGCAGCTGATGTGAACAGCCCTGGCAGAAGCAGCTTTCTGAGAGCCGCCCCTGGGCCGGGCGTGGGAAGCAGAGTCTCCTTGCCCGGCTGGTGTGACACCTTTGCCGGCATCACCTGGGTGCTTCCCAAAATGCAGATTTCCAGGATCCAACCAGGTCTGACCCCCAGTCTTTGAGGGGGGAGACCCCAACATTGCACTTTTTTAAAAAAAAAGGTTTATTTGGCCGGCGCCGCAGCTCACTAGGCTAATCCTCCGCCTTGTAGCGCCGGCACACCAGGTTCTAGTCCCGGTCGGGGCGCTGGATTCTGTCCCAGTTGCCCCTCTTCCAGGCCAGCTCTCTGCTGTGGCCAGGGAGTGCAGTGGAGGATGGCCCAAGTGCTTGGGCCCTGCACCCCATGGGAGACCAGGATAAGTACCTGGCTCCTGCCATCAGATCAGCGCGGTGCGCCGGCCGCAGCGCGCCAGCCGCAGCGCGCCAGCAGCGGCGGCCATTGGAGGGTGAACCAATGGCAAAGGAAGACCTTTCTCTCTGTCTCTCTCTCTCACTGTCCACTCTGCCTGTCAAAAAAAAAATAAAATAAAATAAAAAAGATTTATTTATTTACCTGAAAACCAGAGTTACAGAGAGAGAGAGAGAGAGAGAGAGAGAGAATCAATCTTCGGTCCTCTGATTTACTCCCCGAAAGGCCACAATGGCCAGGGCTGGGCCAGGCTGAAGCCAGGAGGCAGGAGATTCTTCCGAGTCCCCCACATGGATGGTAGGGGCCCAAATACTTGGGCCACCCTCTGCTGCTTTCCCAGGCCATAACATAGAGCTGGATTAGAAGTGGAGCAGCTGGGACACAAACCCGCACCCATAGAGGATGCTGGCATCGCAGGCGGTGGCTTTACCCACTACGCAGCAAGGCCGGTCTGGGAAGCTGCACTTTTTTTTTTTTTTTTTTTTTTTGACAGGCAGAGTGGATCTGATGGCTGATCTGATGGCTGGAGCCAGGTGCTTCTCCTGGTCTCCCATGGGGTGCAGGGCCCAAGCACTTGGGCCACCCTCCACTGCACTCCCGGGCCACAGCAGAGAGCTGGCCTGGAAGAGGGGCAACTGGGACAGAATCCAGCGCCCCGACCGGGACTAGAACCTGGTGTGCCGGCGCTGTAAGGCAGAGGATTAGCCTAGTGAGCCATGGTGCCGGCCCGGGAAGCTGCACTTTTAATAAGGTGCCCACATGCCTTCCTTACTCAGAAGCTCCAAGGTCTGATGCTGTCTCAGCTTCCTCTTGAGATCCCAACTGACCAAACTCCACAACCATCTCATGACTCATCTTCATGGGAACTGTACCCCTTAACCATTTCGCCTCTGTCTCACAGAGGGAAATTGAGTGGCTGGCCCAGGACATGGAGTTAATGCAAAAGACAGGCAGGCAGTCCCAGCCCCAGAACCCAGGTGGGGGTTCTTTCCAACACATAGTAACAGCGCAGTAAAGACAAGTGCCTCTCTGAGCAGCCTCAGATTCTTCCAGCCTGAAGCCTTGTGGCCCATAGGGAGCTCAGGTAGGAAGCCATCAAAGTTGGACTCAGAGGGGCTAGGATACTAGAGTGGCCTTGTGCTGTTAGATCTTTGCAGTGACTGCTAACTCTCCTTCCAGGTACCCAGCACGCTGGCTGTGCAGCCACCAAGTGGACTCCTGCGTCCCTACTGCACAAGTCCCTAGTAACAGAGAGACTCCAAGGACATCTCTGCTCCATAGAAACTGGAGGAGGCTCCTGAGATAGAAGGTGGGGGGTGGGGTGCACCCGGTGGCCCCAGGGCTGAGGGACCTGAGATCCTGGGACTGTCCCCATGAAGGGGTCCGCAAGTCCAGGGCACTTGCTCTTGGATCACTCAGGCAGAAGCTTGGACCTTGTAGCTTCAGAAGAGGGGTATCTGGGTACAGTTTGGTGCATTGGTTAAGATGTCCCTTAGGGCATCCATATCCCATATAGGAATATCTGGGTTAAAGTCTCCGTTCTACTTCCAGTTCTGGCTTCCTGCTGATGTGCACCCTGGGAGGCAGCTGGTAATGGCTCAAGTACTTGAGAGTTGCTGCCACCCACGTGGGAGACCTGGATTGAGTTCCTGTCTCCTGGCTTCAGCCTAGCCTAGCCCTGGCTGTTGTAGGCATTTTGGGAGTGAACCAGCAGGTAGATGTGTGTGTGTGTGTGTGTGTGTGTGTGTGTGTGTTTTCAAATGAATTTCAAAACTGAAGTTTCTGGTCTCCATGCCAGAGATTCTGATTTGGAATTTTTTTTTTTTTTTTTGACAGGCAGAGTGGATAGTGAGAGAGAGAGACAGAGAGAAAGGTCTTCCTTTGCCATTGGTTCACCCTCCAATGGCTGCCACGGCCTGTATGCTGCAGCCAGCGCACCACGCTGATCTGAAGGCAGGAGCCAGGTGCTTCTCCTGGTCTCCCATGGGGTGCAGGGCCCAAGCACTTGGGCCATCCTCCACTGGCCAGCAGAGAGCTGGCCTGGAAGAGGGGCAACTGGGACAGAATCCAGTGCCCTGACCGGGACTAGAACCCGGTGTGCCAGCGCTGCAGGCGGAGGATTAGCCTATTGAGCTGCGGCACCGGCCCTGATTTGGAAATTCTAGGGGGCCTAGAAATCTGCATTTAAGAAGCCCCCACTTGATTGGAGAAAGTGGCCCTGTGGCCTCAGGTGAACCATGGGTTTACCAGCTCCAGCTACCATTATGCACTTTGCTATGGCCTGGAACTAGGCTTGAACATTCTGCTATAGTGGAGACAGGAGAGTTTTTAAAGCATAAGCATTTCTTTATTTTTTTTTTCTGAAGTCATTTTTTAAACCAAATTACTATGGGCTGGCATTTGGACTTAACACATAGAGCCACTGCCTGTGACTCCTGTTTCCCACATGGGCACCAATTCATGTCCTGGATGCTCCACTTCTGATCCAGCTCCCTGCTAATGGTCTGGGAAAGCAGTGGAAGATGGCTTGAGTGCTTGGGCCCTTAAATCCACATGAGGGACCTGGGAGAAACTCCTGGCTCCTGGCTTTGGCCTGGCCCAGCCCTGGCCATAGCAGCCTTTTGGGGAGTGAATCAGCGGATGGAAGTTACCTCTCTCTCTCTCTCTCTCTCTGATTTTTAAATAAATAAATACAAATTTTTTTTAAATAAAATAAAATGAGTTACTAAGACATTTTGAAAAACAGGGTCGGGCAAGCCATTAGTCATAGTCAAAATCCAGGGAACCCTGAGAAAACCCCTGTCTCTCCCAGACCCACTCCCAACCTGCACAACGCCTACAATTGTGGATGTGAGCTTTTTTCATTGATGTCTCATTTTCCCAAATACACAATGACTTGAAAAGAAAGGAAGAAAATGAAAACTGATGGAAAATGGCTCTCCAAATGGACTCCTGGGACAAAAGCATTTGTTCCTCTCAGAAGCCTTGGCTGCGTAGGTGGGCAGATTCCTTCCAGAGACATCCCCATTCTCCCATAGAGCCTTGAAGGAAGGCACAGTTCCCCGTGTCCATCTGGGACTCCCTAGCCACCCCTTGCCAGATCAAGGACAACGTTCACTGGCGTGGGTTCTTGATTCCTGTCACTCCCCCTCTTCGCAGAGGAACGACACAGGACCCTGCGCTGTTCTTTTGTCTGCTCGGCCCTTCCCGGGTTTGCTGCTGGTTCTTCTCGGGTTGGCTACCGTCCTTCCACCTCCGTGGAAGGGCAGTTCCCCCTGCCACTTTCCCCACTTCCGCGGGGGAGCGGCACACCGCCGGCTGGCTCTCTCGGGGGCTGCTCAGATGTTATCTGGATGTTCCCCTTAGATGTTCCTGGTGCATGTTGTCTCTCTCCTCCTTTATAGTCCTCTTCCACCAATCCCAACTCTGCTGCCCACACGCCGAGTACGCTGCTCTCCTCCAATCAGGAGCAGGATCAGCTCCTGCAGGTTATTGGTGGAACTGGAGGCAGCTGTGTAGAAGCTGTTTACTCCTCTCCCAGCGCCATATTGTGGGAGAGCAGATGCATAGAATAAGTCTTAATTCCAGTAACTTAGTTTAGTCCGAGTTGCTCCCCACAGATTCCCTTTTGCGCCCCGGGCTACTGAGTGGCACTGATCGCTGTGCACGTCCAGCCGCAGTGAGGGGGTTGCTTTAACCGTGAGGCTCTCTGTTACCCATGAACCTGAGCCTTCTCATGTGCCAAGTTGCCTTTCATGAATGCAACAGCTGTTTGGGGTTGCAGAAGAGACACTCTGGCGTTCCAGTCTGAGGGCTCTGGTCCTGTGGGTGGCATCTTGGGAGGGCCCTAAGTGCCAGGAAATTGCTCCTTGTCAGATTAGTGGCGATAATAGGACATGCCTGGCAATGCTGGCAGGTGCCGAGTGGGCACTGAGATGGGAGAGAGGATTTCTGCGCTCGTCTCTGCCAGTTGAAAATGTAGGTCAGCAAGAACAGCCCAGCTAATTGGGAAAGTGGGGTTCAGGAGGTCACAAGGAAATGGTTCAGGGGCTGGGTCTTTGTTTTTAGGTTTTCCTGGGGCTGCAAACTTGTTACAGGGGATGGAGGGTCACACAGGCTGTCCTGTAAAGTCCTCTCCCAGAATTTGCTGTCATTACTGTCTTTGGTTTAAGGTACAGGCCAGACAATGGGGCAGGTGCCTGCATGTTCACACCCCAGTGAGAAGCCGATCCCACGCTCCTGGTGGCTGGGGTTATCAAGGAGGGCAGCCTTGTCCAGTGCTCAGGGGAGCACGGGGGAGGTGGCTCCCAGCCCTCTCTTGTCCGTCTGCTTTTCCTAAGCAGCCTATGGCAAACCTGGAGGTCTTGAAGTCTGCAAAGAAGGGGACCCAGAGCGGGCAGAGGATAAAGGCGGAGGAGCCTTGGAGAGAAGTCTGAGCTCCTCCGGGCTGCTCTGGTCTCTCCTGGACGACAAAGTCTCCTGTCCCCAGAGGCCCCGGGCTGGGAGAAAGGAAGTGCTGTGATGCCAGTTCTCACGCTGAGGCGACCGTGTCCTGAGGACTCCCAGAGGCTGGCCACCCCAAGTGGCAGCGGTACTGGCACCCACAGCCCAGAGTGCCACCCACCCTTGCCGCCTTTCCTCCTCTCTCTCCCAGCCTCCCCCCACCTTCCATCTTTTCTTCCTCTCTCAGACATCGATTGAGTGCCAGTCGCCCTCCTGTGTGCTGGGAGCCGATGCTTGGGCCTCAAGGGCTCTCATCTCAGCAAGGCTGGATTAGCAAACCATCGCCACCTCATCTGCCAGATGTCACACAAGGTGTTTGTAGGATGAGAGGAGTTCAAATCCTACCAAGAACTCTGCAGATGGGGCTTGTTAGCCCCACTGTACTAACCTGGAAAGAAGACCTAGGGCTCTGTCTGGAAGCCCATACTTTGCGGAATAAATGAATGAGTGAGCAGAGGTGTCAGGAATTTAAGCGGGGGTGGGGGGAGGGGGTGGTGCTGTGGCATAGCGGGTAAGGCCACTGCCTGCAGTACTGGCATCCCATATGGGCGCCAGTTGGAGTCCAGGCTGCTCCACTTCAGATCCAGCGCTCCGCTATGGCCTGGGAAAGCGGTGGGAGAGCTGGAGGAAGCCCCTGGCTCCTGGCTTCGGATCAGAGCAGCTCCAGTCTTTGCGGCCATTTGGGGAGTGAACCAGTGGATGGAAGACCTCTCTCTCTCTCTCTGCCTCTCCTCTCTCTGTGTAACTCTTTCAAATAAAAAAAAAGAATTTAAGTGGCTGACCCAAGACCACACAGCCCACAAGTGGCAGAGCCACACCAGGCTGCAAACCTTGCAGGTAAACACCAGGCTGCCTGGCCCTGTACAGGGGTGAGGGTGGAAGGGGGGGGGGGGTGAGCCGGGGAGGTTGCTTCACCTCTGATTGTGGAAACAAGGGGAGCTGCCTCCCTTAGCCGCCCGTCCCCCTGCTAAACACCTAAGTGCTCCTTCCTGCTGGCTCCTTCCTCTTCTTCTCTCCCATAGCTCCTCCACCGATGGAGGGCTGCCTTTCCCAGGGGCCTCTGGGCCCATGGCTCAGCTGCACCTGGAGAGTGGAGGGCGGGTGAGGGAGCTGAGGAGAGGAAGGGAGAGTTCAGCCATCCTGGCCTTGGTCCCAAGCGCCAGCGACAGGGTTGCAGACAGCACCGGGGGCTGCGGGCATGCAGTCCACTTCTAGGCTGTCACGCGTTTCTCCCCATCCCTACCTTGAAGTCCCCCTGCCCCAGTACTGCAGACCTGGACTGCGTTGGAGACATTATTTAAAGAAGTGAGTGGGTTAAAATGGCTACTTTTAATTACCTAGTGCTCCCCCAAACATCCCTGGGTGTCAGAATCCCCTGGAGGGCTTGGGAAACCCCAGGCTGCCGGGTCCCTGCCCCAGTTTCTGACGCTGTAGCCTGGAGGGGGGCCTGCGAATCTGCATTTGCACAAAACGCTAAGCCGGGGCTGAGGTTGTAGGTCTTCGGACCATAATTTGAGAACCAGTGAAATCCATTTTAATTCCATCATTAATTTAAACATTTTTTGAATTTTTTTAAGAACAAGATTTATTCATTTGGGGAGAAAGAGAGAGAGTTTTTCCATCCACTGGTTTACTCTTCAAATGGCCACAATGACCAGAGCTGGGCCAGGCCAAAACCAAGAGCCAGGAGCTTCTTCTGGGTTTTCCATGTGGATACAGGGGCCCAAGCACCTGGGCCATCCTCTACTGCCTTCCCAGGCCATAAGCAGGGAGCTGGATCAGAAGTGGAGCAGCAAGCACTTGAACCAGCACCCATATGGGATGCTGGTGCTGCAGATTGTAGCTTAGTCCTCCGTGCCAGGCCCTGAACATTTTATTTATTTATTTATTTATTTGAGAGATAGAAAGAGATAGGGTGGGTGGGAATCCTAGCCACTGGTTCACTCCCCAATTGCCCACAATGGCCAAGACTGAGCCGGGTTGAAGCCAGGAGGAACCAGGAACTCAGTGGGTGGCAGGGACTCAACTGCTTAAGCCATCACTGTTGCCTCCCAGGGTTCACATTAGCAGGAAGCTAGCATTGGAAGAGGGGCTGGGATCCAAATCCCGGCTCTCCAATGTGGGACTCAGACATCTTAACCAGCGTCTCAAACCGCAGGAGCAAATGCCCCCTCCTCCACTGCTGCTTTATGAGTGGCTTCTGTTTCTGTTGATGACTTCTCAGGGGACACTGAGGAGGCCTTGTGCCCCCACAGCCCCTGATGGGGAGTGGGTACCGTGAACTAGAGTTGGGGGTGGGCTGGTCATGTCTCTTGGGGAACTTTCCCAGCCTTCTTGTGCCTGTCCACCCTGCAGCGCCAAGGGCATTTGAGTCACTTGAAAGGGCAAAGAAGCCAGACATGAGGGCCCAGGGGGGACAGGCTGTCAGCACGCACGGCCATTCTGAGGCTGCGAATTTCTGTAACTGGAACACAGAGTCTCAGCCCCCAGGGCCGGAGAGGGATGTGGGTCAACAGGAAGTTGAAAATGTCACTAGGATGAGCCCACGGAGCTCCACTCACGTGAAGCAGGACTTGTTCAGCCTCCTCGCGGCTGCTGTGAGAAAAGAAATCATTAAATGCTATCTGGTGCCCAGGCAGCCTGCCGCGTTAGGACCTTTCCCCCAAGAACCAGCTGAGACCCTCTCCTACGGTGGCTGACTAATTGAAGCAGCGGCTTACTCCAAAATCGAAGATCAAAGCCATTTTCATTTGGTTGTATGTGAAAAGCCTGCTCCTAATGGAGTCTTTTTTTTTTTTAAAGGGATTTATTTATTTATTTGAAAGGCAACAGAGAGAGAGAGGAAGAGAGAGAGAGAGGGAAAGAGAGAGGGATCTTCTATCTGGTGGTTCACTCCACTAATGGCCACACCAGGTAGATCTGGGCCAGGCCGAAATCAGGAACCAGGAGCCAGGAACTCCATCCTGGCCTCCACATCAGTGTCAGGGGCCCAAGCCCTTGGGCCATCCTCCCTTGCTGTCTCAGGTGCATTAGCAGAAAGCGGGGTGGGAAGTGGAGCAGCCAGGACTGGAACCAGCACTCCAAGCGGCAGCTTAGCCCACTGTGCACAATGCCAGCCCCAGGGTCGTTTTTTTTCTTTTAAATCAGAAGAATTGGTGAGTCTCCCATGGGGAAAGAATTTGACAATTCCTGCAACCTTCTCTAGTCCCCAGGGGATGCCTTATGTGGTCTGTGTCCCACCAGACTGTTTTTTTTTGCAAACATAACTGCAGCATATTTACCAAGCTGTGAGCTTCTCAAGAGCGTGGTCCATGTCTTCTTCCGTCGGGTGGGTCCAGTGCCAGGTGCAGAGTCGGTGCCCAGCACGCAGGTCTGGAATGCACTGGGTGCAGAAGTAGATGAATGAATTAATTACCTTCCAGCTGGGAGGGGAGGGGTGGCAAACAGCACTGGCAGCTGAGAAACGGAACCATGGCTGCTCGCTCAAACCAGAGTTCATGTCGATGCTAATGTCCTTAAAAATGAAACAAAGAACCCCACCCCGCAGAGCTGTCCAGGGCTTCACCGTTTGCAACACACATGCTCATCAAAGAGTTTTGCCACCATTTCCAGGTCACAGAATCCCTTATGGTCAACTTTCGTCTGGTCTTTGGGTCTGAGAGGCAGCCACAAGCGTCTTCAGCTTTGCACCGGGAGCTCTCGGAAGCAAGGGGGACCGCTGCCTCCTCCGTAAGAGGGGGCCTTTGAGTGTGTGCCCCTCGGGCCTGGGGCCTCCTGCTGACTTCCAGGTGGCAGTGGGACCCTGCGAGCTCACGGCACACTGTGCCCCCCGCCACTTTGCTGCTCACGGTCGCCAGCCTCAGCCTGCGTGGACCCACACATTTCCCACTCAAAGTCCAGTGCCTGGACATCAGAGGCCTGTGTTTTAACCTCTGGGTGGTCTTGGGAGTTCCTGGTCTGGAAGCACACGAGTGTGTATGTGTGTAAGTGTGTGTGTCTGTGCATGTAAATGTGTGCATTTGTATGTATGTGTAAGTGTGTGTGTATGTATATGTTAGTGCATGTGAATGTGTGTGTCTGTGTATGTATATATGTATGTGTTAGTGTGTGCATGTGTGTGTGAGAGTGTGTATAAGTGTATATGTGTGTGTGTCTCTGTGTGTATCTGTGTGTGTAAGTGCATGTGTGTGTTATTTTCTCGACTTGGTTCCAGCTTAGACCTTCTGGTTAAAGATACTGACTTCCACCTGCTCTCAGCCCCGTCTTCTCCATCGTCTACATTTGCTGCTCCTGTGAGGCAGGAAGGGGGCCCTTTGACACGGCAGTGAGGAGGGCTCATGCTAAGAGCTCGCGCTGACCTTGCTTTAAGAGAGCATGCAGGGCCGGTGGCTGAGCCGTCTTGCACTTCTAACCCATTTTAAAAGCTTGGTGAGCGGAGGCCATGCCGGGCTGCTTTCCTGTGCCTGCACCAAACTGAGCCAGGGAGACCATTTCTCCCCCACGGTCTCCCTCGGGAAGTGTTACAGGAATTCAGACTTGGTCCTTTGTCTCACAGCTGTGAAGAATCACAACACGGATGATAAACGGTGGGGAGAAGCGAAGGAAATAGATTGTATTGAGAAACAGAGACTGCTGCTTGCCAGGAGGGGTCCCCCAGGGGGGAGTCCAGCAGGGACTGGGTATTGGGAGCTTATTGGCAGAAGAATTGGTCAATACATCCAGGGTCTGTTTTGTTTTTTCTCTGTCTCTGTGTACTGGTCATGGGTTCTGACCAGTTAACAAACATTATCATGTTGACCACCTGGCAGATGTGACAGTTGAGAACCATTTTTGATCTGACCAGTTAAGGCAGGTGAGCCTAGCGGCGCAGTTGCTAAGCGTTGAGACATGCTGCTGTGTGGTGTGTTCTGGTCTGGTGCCGGAGCCTGGGTTCTCAAGGGGTTACCTGCGGGTAAGGGGCCCTAACTCTCAATCTTTTCATTTTTTGGGGGATATCTAATCAGCAGACGTCAGGTTTCATACAAACACCTGGTTCCATATTCCCACAGGAACTGCCCATTAACCCTTCTGAAGCCTCCACCTGCAGTGCCGGCATCCCATATGGGCACCGGTTTGTGTCCCAGCTGTTCCACTTCCGATCCAGCTCTCTGCTGTAGTCTGGGAAAACAGTGAAAGATGGCCCAGATCCTTGGGCCCCTGCTTATTTATTTATTTGAAAGGCACACCACATGGGAGACCCAGAGGAGGCTCCTAGCTCTTGGCTTCAGATTGGTGCAGCTCCGGCCGTTGAGGCCAATTGGAGAATGAACCATCAGACGGAAGACCTCTCTCTCTCTTTCTTTGCCTCTCCTCTCTCTGTGTAACTCTGACTTTCAAATAAATGGATAAACCTTAAAAAAAAAAAAAAAAGGAACTGCAACAGCCCCAGGTTGCAACTTCAGCAACCAGACAACAGCCGAGTTCTCAGGCACCTTGTTCAACTACTTAGCCAGCACTTGCCCAATCCAGTGGAATGCTGAAGAGTACAACTTCAGGGGCCAGCAATCAGGAGCCAAGGCCCAGGGCAAGTGCTGCTGCTTCCATGCAGCCCTCCTGATGCCTCCTTTCCATGCTATTCCCCCTTTCTCCTCCCTCTCTGCTTCCGGAGTGCTTTGCTGCATCTCGTGGGAGCGCTTGCTCTGTGTTATCCTGACTTGTGAACATTTGTTACGTGTCCTACGTGTCCTGGGAACCCTTTTGAGGGTGAGAACTGTGTTGTCCAGGACCGTGTCTGCACCATGGCAAATGCTGAGGCTTGCTGGATTGCAAAGATTTTAAAAAATTTTCAGTGCTTGTGATGTCAAACTCTCTTCTCAGCCAGCTGCAGGCAGTGCTGTTTCCTGGGTTCCAAATGACAACAAGGAGCTAAGGGGGTGAAGGAGAGTGACCTGGGAGTTGCTTGGGCAGGGGTGGGGTGAAGGCTGAGCTTGGCTGGTCAGGCCACAGCTCAGGGAGAGAGTCCAGCGCCTCTTTCTCAGGGACCTGGCCCTGCTCGGGGGCTTGCAGCCCGGTAGGTTTCTCTCTCTCCCTGGCCTTTCTGTGAGCCTGGCTGCCTCCGTGCCCTTTCCAGCACTACCACGTGCTGCACGAGGCTGCAGCCAGCACAGGGCTGTTTTTAGATTCCTGCCTCACGTGTGCTCGGAGAACTTAATGAGCTCTCTATAGGGGTAGCTTTCTTGTGAGTCCGTTGCTAAGGGCCAGTCACACGTTTCTCACCGTGTTGTGATGGAAACGTGATTAGATGCTGATCTGAGCTCGGCAGAACCCGCTGGAGTGTCTGCTTGGAGTGGCATTTTCCACAGGAGCCTGTGGGATCTTGCAGGCCCCCAGGCCCAGCCTTGTGACTGCAGCAAAGGGACAAGAGGTGGAAAAATGCCAGGGGGTGGCGGCTTGGGAGGACTGGAGTCCATGTGGCTTGCGGGCACATGTGCACTCGGACAGCTCTCCCCAGACACCTTCTGTGCTGGCACCAAAGACGCAGGAGGCAGAGAAGCAGTTTGTTGTTTATGGGACAGCAATGGCTTCCAGCAAGCTGGGGCTGCCTGCAGAGATGGCCAGGGGTCCCAGAGGAGACGGCCTGTGGGCTGGAGGGGTCCTGAAAGTGGGCACTTGAACTGGGCCCTGGAGACCCAGCCTTGAGGGTTGGAAGCGGCGTGTATGTCGGCAGGGAGCCGGGAAGGGGAGGTGAGCAGCCCTCAGCTTGGAGCAGTGTGGATCAGTGCCAGAGGCAGGAGGCGTCGGAGACGGTCATGATGCACTGGCCACCTTCTCTGTCTCACAGCCGCCCCGCGGCACTGCACTGTTATCCTGAGGCCGGAGAGGTCCCCTTTGCTGGCCCTGGGCGTACGGCTGGCAAGTAGCGGCGGGACGCTCACCCCAGGCTGTTCTGACCCTGAAGCACGTGTGGGGATGGAGACGAGTGGAGGGTGAGCTGCCCGTTAGAGCGAGGGGTTGGGCTGGGTGAAGGAGGTGGTCCAGCTTCACCAGAGACGGCTCCACACTTGAGCACCAGGACGACCGCACTGAGTGGCTCAGCCTGGACCCTGTGTCTAAGGGGCCACCAGAGGGAGACTGAGCTTTCGTGTGAACCACATGGAAATCCTGGCTGGAGAAAATGCCACCTTGAGGCCAACGCTGTGGGGTAGCACTTGCAATACCCACACATCCCAAATGGGCGCCTGTTCAAATCCCAGCTCCTCCACTTCCAATCCAGTTCCCTGCTTATGCGCCTGGGAAAGAAGCAGAAGATGGCTCAAGTGTTTGGGTCCTTACCACCCACATGGGAAACCTGAATGGAGTTCTTAGCTCCTGGCTTCTGGCTTCTGGCCATTATGGCTGTTTGGGAAGTTACCCAGTGGATGAAAGATCTCTTTCCCCATCTCTTCCTTTCTCTAATAAAAATAAATAAATCATTAAAAATCTGTACCTTGTGTCCTGATCAACCCATCATAAGGTGAAAATACACGTAATAGTTTAACCTACCCAGCATCCTAGCTTAGCTGCACCTATCTTAAATGTGCTCACAACACCTACCCTGGCTTGCAGCCGTGCGAAGTCACCCATGACTAAGCCTGTTTTGTAAACAAATGTTGGCTATCTCACGTGAGTTATTGAATCCCTGTACCCAAAAAGCACATCAGTCAGTTTGATACTATATTCTTAACTGCTGCCGCTGCCCAGCCTCACCAGAGAGGCCCATACGGCACGTCGCTAGCCCAGGGAAAGAGCTGGAGTCAAAACTTAAAGGCAGTTTCTACTGAACAGGTCTTGTTTTTTGTGCCATCCTGAAGTGAAAACCTCCTGGGCAGAACTGTCCTAACTCAGGGGCCATCGGGACAGCGCCCTTCCCCACTGGGGTCTCATGGAGCGCTTCGCCTCCTTGATGTTCTCGTAAGTGCAGTGTGAGGCTTATTTCTAAGTGCACACTGTGTTTTGTCGCTATTATGAGGAGAGCCCTTCCTGCTGTGGCAACAGCACAGGATTCCTCTGGAAATGGGCACCCCCTAGCAAGTTAACACCTGTTCTAACTTCCACTAATCTCGGGCCCACACGAGGGCTGGAGCCCGCCCCACCTGACTCCGGCCTCACTCGCAGCCGGGCAACCTCTCCTTTCGTGCTTACGTGGGATGTTAACACAGGCGGTGTCCTTTCCCCTTGCCTCCTTTTATAGGCCGAGCAGGTTTCCAGGCCTGTGCTAGCTGAGACTGGGGGAGGCACAGGCAGAGTGGAAGGAAAGGAATGGCAGGTGATAAGCCCTCCAGAAAGTTCTGCCCGCAGCTGGGCTAAAGCCTGTGAGCCACTGACCACGCATTCTGGGCATGGCATATACATACGGGTGCTTCAGAAAGTTCACGAAGGGGCCAGTGTTTGGTCTACTGGTTAAGCTGCCCATGGAACACTGGTGTCCTATATTAGAGTGCCTGGGTTCGAGTTCTGGCTGCTCCCATGATTCCAGCTTCCTGCTGATGAGCATCTTGAGAGGCTAAGGGTGACGGCTCAGTAGCTGGGTCCCTGACACCCACATGGGACATCTAGATTGAATGCCAGGCTCCTGGCTGCAGGCCAGGTCACTGTGGGTGTTTGGCAGCCGGCAGATGGAAGATCTGTCTGTCCCTGACTCTCAAGAAAAAGTTCATGGCAAAATGGATTTGAAAGATAAGCTTATTTGGGGTGGGTATTTTTGGTGCAGCAGGTTAAGCCGTCTGCTGGAATGCTGGTAGCCCAGATCAGAGAGCACTGGTTCAAGTCCCCCGCTGGCCTGCTGCTGATCCAGCTCCCTGCTAATGTGCCTGGGAAAGCAATGGATGATGACCCACATATTTGGGCCTCTGCCACCCATGTGGGAGACCAGGATGGAGTTTCTGGCTCCTGGCTTCAGCCTGGCCCAAAAGCCAGGCATTTGTTTCAGGCATTTGGGAAGGGAACCAGTGGATGGAAGACCAATTGATCAACCTCTCTCTCTCCCTCCCTCTCTCTCTTTCTGCTTTTCAAATAAATAAATAAATCTTTACAAAAAGGAATAAAGATAAGCTTATGTTGCTGCAAACTATTTTGAAATCCATGTATAGTGTTTTTCATAGTATGCACTTTCTTTTTTTTCTTTTTTTTTTTTCCTTTTTTTGACAGGCAGTTAGATAGTGAGAGAGAGAGACAGAGAGAAGGGTCTTCCTTCTGTTGGTTCACCACCCAAATGGCCGCTATGGCCATCGCTGTGCCAATCCGAAGCCAGGAGCCAGGTGCTTCCTCCTGGTCTCCCATGCGGGTGCAGGGCCCAAGTACTTGGGCCATCCTTCACTGCCCTCCTGGGCCACAGTAGAGAGCTGGACTGGAACAGGAGCAACCGGGACAGAATCTGGTGCCCCAACAGGGACTAGAACCCAGTGTGCCGGCGCTGCAAGAGGAGGATTAGCCTAGTGAGCCGTGGCGCTGGCCCATAGTGTGCATTTTCTATAAAGTTTTTGAAGACATTGCATATGCATAGATTTAAAAATTGCTTGCACCAAAATAAACTCATCCTTTAATTACATTTGCCACTACCTTCTTGAGTTCCCCTGTACTTGTATCTGGCTGGAAAATAGTCTTTTTGGGGCCAGTGCTGTGGCGTAGCAGGTAAAGCCGCCGCCTTCAGTGCCTCCATCCCATATGGGCACCAGTTCAAGTCCCGGCTGCTCCACTTCTGATCCAGCTCTCTGCTATGGCCTGGGAAAGCAGTAGATGGCCCGAGTCCTTGGGCCCCTGCACTCACGTGGGAGACCCGGAAGAAGCTCCTGGCTCCTGGCTTCGGATTGGTGCAGCTCCGGGCATTGTGGCTATCTTGGGAGTGAACCAGCCAATGGAAGACCTCTCTCTCTGTTTCTATCTCTCTCTGTAACTCCGTCTTTCAAGTATATAAATAAATCTTTAAAATAAAAAAGAAAATAGTCTTTTTGTCAGCAGCATTTATTGGGCACCATCCTGGTATTTACCAGGGCCACATGTAAAGGGAAGGTGGGCGCCTCCCCTCAAGGCAGGGAAGGCATCGGGCCCCCTGGTTTTCCCCTTCCAGGGAGAGCAGGGCTCAGTGAATGGTCTAGAGCAGCAGCAGCTCTGAACACTTCCCGAGGAGACTCTTCAGGGACCAAGCATGTGTCTCTTTTATACCAGGAATCCTCCTATCGGGAGAGCGATGAGGAGCAGGTGCACACAGGATACAGTCAGCGCACCTCTTACCCAGGCCAGAACCACTGGGCACAGCTGTCCACATTATGAGGTCACCCTCACAGCCAGACCCAGTTCCCCCTGCCTCAGGATAAGCCTTCCCCACTGGCCACGAGGAGGCTTCCACTCTGGGCCCCGGCGTTGACTCCCACGACAACCATGGACAAGTGGATTGGCTGGGACGAGTCTCTGCTTCTTCAACGGCAACACTGTGAGAGGTTTATTAATGCAGCAGTTAATAATCCTCCCCTCCAGTTCAGTGACAGTGCCCGAGATTTTGAAGCCTCGTATCCACTTTTAAATCTACATTGTCCAATTTAGTAGCCTCCAGCCTCATAAGGCTTTTAAATTTAAATTAATTAAAATGTAAAAAAAAATGGTTTAGTTTTTTGTTCCTATTAGCCACCGCTCAATTGATCAACAGCCACCTGTGGCCAGTGGCTACCATATTGGATAGTTTAGAGCTAGAATATTCCCACCATCATAGAAAGTTCCAGAGGGCTGTGTTGCTTCCAAGCAGGGATCGACTTTTTCCCTCAAGGGTCAAATAGTAGATATTTTGCACTTTGTGGGTCACCTCACATACTTACAGGGCCTCACCTGTAAGTATTAAGCCCTGCTGTTAACTAAAAACAGCCAGAGACAGTATGGAAACCAATGGTCATGATTGTGTTATAATAAAACTTTATTCATAAAAATTGGCAGCAAACTAGCCCTTGCTTTCAAGGCCTGGTGGGCTTTTCATTCTCAAATGTCTTTGGCCCATCCAGTGCATCCTGCTTGGTGAATGGCTTCACAGAGCTAGAGTTAACATACTAAATACTCAAAATTAGGAACAAAATAAGGATGTGTACTCTCATGCCTTCTATTCAGTATTGTACTCTAGAACCTAGAGAAGATTTAAAAAGAAATAAAAGGCATTCAGATAAGAAAGGAAGAAATAATAACTGCATCTGCAGATGACACAATTGCTATGTTAAGAAATCTGCAAAAAGCTATTAGAATAAATGA
This sequence comes from Oryctolagus cuniculus, assembly GCF_964237555.1. Taxonomy (NCBI): domain Eukaryota; kingdom Metazoa; phylum Chordata; class Mammalia; order Lagomorpha; family Leporidae; genus Oryctolagus; species Oryctolagus cuniculus. The sequence continues at coordinate 61,470,803 of NC_091436.1, forward strand.
GATTAGCAAGGTTATAGGATACAAGGCTGACATAAAAATCATATTTTTATATACAACTAATGAATAATTGGAAATTGAAAGTTCATAATTCATAAAAATATTCAATACTTAGGGATAAATTTAACAAAATATGTGCAAGGCCTATACAGTGAAGAATGTAATATACTGTTCACAGACATTAATGTAGACCCAAATAAATGGAGAGGCATGGCGTGCTTACAGATGGAGAGACTCAATGTTATTAAAATGCCAGATCTCCCCAAATTTATCTATAAACTCAATGCAATTGTAATCTCATTCCCAGGGAGAGTTTTGCAGAAATTGACAAATCTCAAATTTATAGAAAATTTGAACCTCAAATTTATAGAAAAATGCAAATAACCTGGGATAGCCCAAACATTTTTGATTAACTAATTGATTTTGATTAAAAAGAACAAACCTGGAAGACTTAAACTACCTGATTTTATGACTTCAGATGAAGCTACAGTAACTCAGAGGTGGCAAACATGCATGTGTAGCCTTGACTGTTAGGATGCCAAGGCACTTGAGAGAGCGGGAAAACTGAGCGTGTCTGGGTGGGGGGCTGACACAGAGACGGCTTCATGGGTGAGAAGGAATGGGAACTGGAGACAATCTGCAGAGCTGAGGCATTTGACGGAATTACAGGGTGCATCTACCAATGGGATGTGGCCCACTCACACTGGGGTGTGCAACCTGCCTTCCTGAGTCCGCCAGTTCCAATGCTAAGATCATCTAGAATCATCCCCACAGACACACCCAGAATCATGTTTAACCAGATATGGGTGCCTCCCATGGCCCAGTGGAGCTGACACATAGAATTGACCATCACCCAAGGGCTTGGTGCCCCCTTGGGAAATCCTGATCCTGTAGTCTTCAGTGAGGCCAAGGAACAATGTTTTCACTAAGTTCCCTGGCTGATTCTAACATGCGGTTGTCTTTAACCCTGGCTCTCAACTGTGATGCTTAAGCAACGTGTTCAGGTGGTGCTGTGGGAGCCAGGTGCCTGGACGCCTCTGGGGGCTAATGATCTCACATCCAGTCGGCTGAACTCTTGTTCAAAGACGGAGGGCAAATGAGAAGAGCAAGGAGGGGCACCAGGCATGTGCCTAGTATTCATGTGCTTTTCTGTTCATGTTTGCAATGCTCTGACATTTTCGGGCTTTGCCAGTCCTGGAGAGATTGTCCTTTCACGGCTCACTAGCTCCTAGAGACGGTAAATGAACTGCCTGGGAGCATTCCACTCAATGCAAAAATGTGCTGACCGGAAGTCTACACCCTCACCCCCTGTCTCTCTCTAAATCCCACATGCCAAGCCAATATTCCCCCACCCTGAATCACCCCAGGGCCACATACTGGACAACTGGAGGCCACCTCTGCAGCCTGGAATCTGGTGAAATCATTCACACCAGCCAACCCTCAATGGCTTACTTTGCCTCACCTGGTCCTACCTGCAAGAATCACAATAAATAAATACATAAATACTGCCTGTGCTTTCCTCTCCCAGCTTTAGCCTCTGGATGGACCCGGCTCTTCCCATGCGGCCCCCTGCATGCCTGCCTCCTGTTTGTGGCCCTCTGTGAGTTACACTGTTTCTTTTCTAAGAGCCATCCCCAGGTCTGGGTGTCTTACTGTGTCTGATGGAAACACATCCCAGGTGTGCTTTAAAACAAGAGCCGGGAAGCCAGTGTTTCATTGCTAACACTTTGGGTTTTCTGTCTTCACATGGCCGGTGAAGAGGGAATCCGCCCAAGGGAAACAGCCAAACTCAGGGCTCCGCCAGAGCACGGCTGTCCGTCTCCACAGGCTACCAATACACATGTGGGCTCCTGCGGGAGCCTGCTGTGCGCGCACCCAGCCAGATCTTTTGTCGTCTTTGTTGACATGACAATGCAAGTGCCAAATTTTAGAGAGAGCCAGAGAGAAGCCGCATACAGTTCTATAAGTAGCAGAGGGGCCTGCACCTGTTCTGAAAGGCAGGAGACAGACGCTCTCCCTTAACAAGAGCTAAAGATAGCAGGAGAGCACACTTTTGATTTTTACCTGGAGCCAATCTCATTAGATGAGCAATTTAGGAGAAATACAATGTAGTCTTGGGCTTTTGTGACAGTGAGTGCATTAGGCTTTGTGCTGCTGCCTCAAATATAACCTTTTGCCAAAGCCTCAAAGGAGGAGTTGGCGGAGGTGCGGGGTGGGGTGGGCAGCTTGCTCAATGCTGGGAGAGAACTTCTTTGCTCTTCTAGAGAGTAGATGAAGGGCTGGTGTTGTGGCTCAGTGGTTTGAGCCACCTCCTGTGACACGAGCATCCCATATGAGCACTGGTTCAAGTCCCGGCTGCTGCATTTCCTAACCAGCTCCCTGCTAATGCACCTGGGAAAGCAGTAGAAGATGGCCCAAGTGTTTGGGCCCCTGCACCCACATGGGAGACCCGGAAGAAGCTCCTGGCTCCTGGCTTCAGCCTGGGCCAGCCCTGGGCATTGCAGCCATTTGGGGAGTGAACCAACAGATGGAAGACCTCTCTCTCTCTCTCTCTCTCTCTCAAGTCTACCTTTCAAATAAGGCGGGGAGAGGGGAGAGGGGAGAGGGGAGAGGGAAAGGGATCTTCCATCTACTGGTTTACTCCCCAAATGGCTGCATCAGTAAGAGCTGGGCCAGGCTAAAGCCAGGAGCCGGGAACGCCATCCCAGTGTCTCACGTGGGAGGCAGGGGCCATCATCTACTGCCTTCCCAGGTACATTGCAGGCAGCTGGATTGGCAGCAGAGCAGCCAGCCTCAACTGGGTGCTCTGAGATGTGGTGCTGGTGTTACAAGTGAGGTTTAACCTGCTGTGCCACAACCCCGGCCCCTGCCCTAGGATTAAGGAAATAACAGAGATGTCCTGCAGATGAGAACACAGTGGGCAGTCTGAGCAGCCCATGGACTTCAAAACAGGGGCAGGGAGCTATGGCTGTGCTTCAGACAATCGCAGGAGGGAGATGACTGTGGGATGCCCGAGGATGAGGGATCCTGGATGCCTAAGTGCATCCCATGTCCTGACTGCAGGAATTCTTGGAGCCTTCAATGAGGCAAAGGGGCACAGTACAGTCTGCCCCCAAGTTACCCAAGTTGTTTGATAGCCTCCCTGTCTCTCTCTCTCTCTCTCTCTCTCTCTCTCTCTCTCCCTCCCTCCCCCTCCTCGGGAGTTGTGGAATCCTAGAAGGCTATGGAACAATTTCTCCAATAATGAGTTACTGAGTGAAGCAGCACCACCTGACTCTACTACTCACAAATAACATGGCAGAAGACTTAGCAAAATCAGAACACTGGACTGCCAGGGTCTCCAGACAGGCCAGTCCACACGGCCCCAGCCTGGAGAAAGGGGGTCTTTTGCCGTCAGATCTGAAACCAGGGTGCATGCAGGGTGAGTGCTCCTGGCTCATGTGCTCAGATACCCCCACAGCCCCAGCCGGGGTAGCTGAGCAGCAGGAGTACCACACGGCCCAGGCGGGTAATGGATTCCAGATGGGACTGAAGGCCCTCTGAGGAAGAGCAAGGGTGTCTGGAACACCCTTTTTCACGTTGCCGGCCATCGAGGCTCTGCTGTCTTTGAAATAGTTGTGTAGCCCTTTAAGAGCTCTTTTCAGGGTTGGCACTATGGAGTAGTAGGTTAAGCCTCTGCCTGTGATGCTGGCATCCCATATAGGCGCTGGTTCAAGACCCGGCTGCTCCACTTCCAATCCAGCTCCCTCCTAATGTGCCTGGAGAAGCAGCAAAAGATGGCCCAAGTGTTTGGGCTGTTGGCTCCTGGCTTCAGCCTGGCCCAGCCCTGGCCATTGCAGCCATTTGGGGGAGTGAACCAGCAGATGGAAAATCTGCCTCTCTTTCTAACTCTGCCTTTCAAATAAATAAAAATAAATCTTCAAAAAAAAAAAAAAGATAAGCTGTCTTTCCTGGGAAGGCAGGAGGTTTGGGGCGAGCACTCCACCTTCGAGCAGGCAGGGGCTGCAGCCGGGGACCCGTTTCCCTAGCCCTGAGAGCTTGCACGGCCTCTGTTTCTCTGAGCCCTTGTTTGCTCACTCGGAGTGAGGGCCCAGACAAGGTTGCCAGGGGCAACACCTGAAGCTAGCCCACCTGTGAGTTGGCCCTTGCAACCTGCTTTAGTGTCAGGAACTCTTCAGGGAAATCTGAGAGGACCTCAGCATGTTCATAGAACTTGGATTTAGGTGCTGGCATTGTGGTCTAGCCAGTTAGACAGCTGCCTGCGATGCCAGCCTCTCACATGAGTGCCAATTCAAGTCCTGGCTGTTCTGCTTCTGATCCAGCGCCCTGTTCATGGACCGGGAAAGCAGTGGAGGTTAGCCCAAGTGCTCAGGCACCTACATGGGAGACCAGATGGAGCCTGGCCTAACCGCAGCTACTGAAGCTATCTGGGAAGTGAACCAGTGGATGGAAGATTGTCCCCCCGACCCAAACTCTCTCTCTGTCTCTTAACTCAGCCTTTCCAATAAATAAAATAAATCTTTATAAAAAATGGATTTGAAAGATAAATTTATGTTGGTTCAAAAAATTGAAATCTGTGTATAATTGTTTCATAATACACATTTTTATTTTTTTTAAACTTTTACTTAGTAAGTATAAATTTCCAAAGTACAGTTTATGGATTACAATGGCTTCCCCCCCCCCATAATTTCCCTCCCACTTGCACCCCTCCCATCTCCCACTCCCTCTCCCATTCCATTCACATCAATATTCATTTTCAATTATCTTTATATACAGAAGATCAATTTAGTATATATTAAGTAGAGATTTCATCAGTTTGCACCCACACAGAACATAAAGTGTGAAATACTGTTTGAGTACTAGTTATAGCATTAATTCACATTGGACAACACATTAAGGACAGAGATCTACATGAGGAGTAAGTGCACAGTGCTCCTGGTGTTGACTTAACAAATTGACACTCTTGTTTATGACATCAGTAATCTCCCTAGGCTCTAGTCATGAGTTGCCAAGGCTATGGAAGCCTTTTGTGTTCGCTGACTTCGATCTGATTTAGACAAGGTCATAGTCAAAGTGGAAGTTCTCTCCTCCCTTCATAGAAAGGTACCTCCTTCTTTGATGGCCTGTTCTTTCTATCTTTCTACTGGGATCTCACTTGCAGAGATTTTCATTTAGGTTTTTTTTTTTTTTTTTTTGCCATACTGTCTTGGCTTTCCATGCATAATATGCATTTTTCCATGAACTTTTGAGGACCCCTCGCATGGGGAAGGCAGAGCAGGTGGACAAGCTGTAGAGGGAGTGAGAGTGCAGTGTTTGCATGAGGCCCTGGCTCACCCCTTGGGTGCCGCCCAGAACGGGGAGCCACCGGAGAAGCCTGCACAGCTGGGTAGGCTCTGATGATGCCCAGGTGGTGCCTGTGCGTCTCTTCACAGACGCAGCTCCCTGTGCATCCTCCTGTAGCATTCCTCATTGCGGCTGCAGGAGTCGGCTCCCAGGTGTGCAGTGTTAGGGGCGCTGAGGGAGGGAGTGACTTGGCTGAAGGATGTTCAACTTCCGTGCACACTGTTCAAGCACACAGATCACTGTGACGATGAGAGATGGGCATTCCTAACACGCTCCCAGGCGACACTGATTCTGTGGTCCCAGACACTGCCTTGGGCCCACCAGACTGGGGAGCCTACGGGGTCCCTACTCTAGGACTCGCAGGTCGAAGCTGTCTGGGGCCTGGTGCCCTCCTGGAGCCCATCTCTGAAAACCACAGGCTTTGCTGCTTCCGTTGGTGCTAAGGGGCCATGGGGCGTTGACTCTCCCCTAGGCCTTGCCAAGTCACCTGCCAGGTGCTTTTTCCCCCCTCACCATCCTGTCCTCATGGCTGTGTGATTTGTTCTCAGGCCCAGCCCCTAGGGGCTGTCCTCCCTCCACGCCTCACCCGCTCACTGAGCACCTGCTATCCTCACTCAGCCACCATTTTCACATCACCAGCTTTCCCGAGTCAGCTCTTAGGCTGATTCCCACACAAGCTTTCCTCACCTGATTTTTTCGCTTTCCATCCAGATTCCATCGGTGTCATTCCCTTTCCACGCCAAAACGCCTACTGGAGTTCAGTCTTCCTCTGGACTTAATTTTTTGGGGGAGGTGTTAAGCCCTGTGACACTTGCTTTATGTGAAATAATCATCCTTATTCATCTCCTGTAGCTGTTCTTAGTCTAACTTCATGGATTTGTGCCTTGTCGGAGACCTAGCAACTTGTCCAAACTTGCTTTTACAGGTCATTCTTGTAACTTGTATTATATTGAGATATAATTCACACACCACACAATTGGCCCGAGAAAAGCCTACAATTCAATGGCCTCAAAAAGAATCTCTGTACCCTCAGCTGTCACCTTCTTAGTCCTCCAGTTTCTCATGCCCCCAGCCTTGGACAACCGTTCATCTGCTTCCTCTCTCTAGTGATTCCCTCGTCTGTGAGGGGTATCACACAGCTTATGGGTTCTTGCCAATGGCTTCTTCTGCTTAGCATCATGTTTTCAAGGTTCACTGGGGGAGCTGGTGCTGTGGCGTAGCGGGTAAAGCCACTGCCTGCAGTGCTGGCATCCCATATGGGCGCTGGTTTCAGTCCCGGCTACTCCACCTCTGATCCAAGTCTCTGCCAATGCATCTGGGAAAGTGCCAGAGGATGACCCAAGTACTTGCGTCCCTGCACCTGCATGGGAGACCCAGGAAGAGGCTCCTGGCTCCTGGCTGTGGATCGGCGCAGTTCTGGCCATCGTGGCCAATTGGGGAGTGAACCACTGGATGGAAGATCTCTCTCTTTCTCTCTCTCTCCCTCTCTCTCTCTCTCTCTCCCCCTCTCCTCTCTCTGTGTAACTCTGACTTTCAAATAAATAAATAAATCTTTTTCTAACTTTTATTTAATGAATATAAATTTCCAAAGTACAGCTTATGGATTACAATGGCTTCCCCCCCCCATAACTTCCCTCCCACCCGCAACCCTCCCCTTTCCCGCTCCCTCTCCCGTTCCATTCACATCAAGATTCATTTTCAATTATCTTTATATACAGAAGATCAGTTTAGTATACATTAAGTAAAGATTTCAACAGTTTGCACCCACATAGAAACACCAAGTGAAAAATACTGTTTGAGTACTAGTTTTAGCATTAAATCAATGTACAGCACATTAAGGACAGAGATCCCACATGAGGAGTAAGTGCACAGTGACTCCTGTTGTTGACTTAACAAATTGACACTCTTGTTTATGGCATCAGTAATCACCCAAGGCTCTTGTCATGAGTTGCCAAGGCTATGGAAGCCTTTTGAGTTCACCGACTCTGATCATATTTAGACAAGGTCATAGTCAAAGTGGAAGTTCTCTCCTCCCTTCAGGGAAAGGTACCTCCTTCTTTGATGACCTGTTCTTTCCACTGGGATCTCACTCATGGAGATCTTTCATTTAGGTCATTTTTTTTTTTTTTTTTTTTTTTGGCCAGAGTGTCTTGGCTTTCCATGCCTGAAATACTCTTGTGGGCTTTTCAGCCGGATCCGCATGCCTTAAGGGCTGATAAATAAATCTTAAAAAAGAAAAGGCTTCATTGGGTAGCAGTTCATGCATGTTCCAAGGTTCACCCATGTGGCAGTGTGTGCGTCAGTGCTTCCTTCCTTTGTAACGCTGAACAACCATCCATTGTGAGGACAGACCACATTTTCCTTATCCACTTATCCACGGATGGACATTTGGGTTGTCCATAAATGAACTACTGACTATTACATTTTTACAGATCCTTAGGAAGCTGGAAACTGCAGTGGATCTTTGAGACTGGGAGTTCCCAAGCTCTATTTTACCCAAGAGGAGCTGAGGTCTCTGGGAAGTGGAGACTCTTGGCCAACTTCCCACAGTGAGTTCTCGACAGAGCTGGAAATGAACCCCAGCATCTGACGTTCAGGCCTTGCGTGTCTGCCTCCTGTGGAAGCGAATCCCTTAGCGAAGCCGGAAGCATCATCGGGGTCTCATGAAGCAGTTCTCGGTCTCACAAATGTTCTGCACATTTCCTCCTTCCTGCAGTGGTCAGGAACGGAGGAGGGAAGTGGGGATTTTTCACAGGCATTCTTTCTAGACTTTGTCATCTCCCATTCTGTAATCGCAAACATCTACCCCCAAATGATGACTAGCAGTTCTGTGATGAGATGGAGTGAAGTACTGCTGGGGAGAGAGAGCGCATCTATGATCATGTACTGCTGCTTCATTTATTTGAATTGACTGAGAAGGATCCCACAGGCTCCCTCGGCCTCTGCCTTCAAGGTCTGCTTCCCCCAGACCTGCCTCGCCAGGCCCTTTCCCTCTCCTGAGTGTGATGTCACTGCCACCCCCCCCCCCACGCCCACGCTGGCCCTGCACCTTCCCCTCCACCAACTCCCTCCCCTCACTTCCCAGGAGAGCACAACCACTCAGGGACGGGGAAAGTAGCTCCTTTGTCTCCGAGATCCTCAGGGACTCTTGGTGTAACTCATAATAGAGTTTCCGGAAGAAAGGAACAATTAATTAAAGATGAGAAACAAGCTGCTACTTGAGGGGAAATTGAATTGGGTAATTTTCCTTTTTCTCCTCCCAGCCATGGGAAAACCAGATCAGTAAGACACTGAAGTGACCCAGTTTGCGCTGAACCGCCTAAGAACACCCAGGAAGGCAGGAGTGGGTTTTTTTTTTATTGTTATTAAGGCGAAAGTACACACTTCAGAATGGAGACGACAAGATCCGCTCACACAAGTACCCCCAAACGATGACTAGAGAGAAACTCGGAGGTGTCAGAAGAGAAGAGAGTGAAAATGGAACGAGACTCGTAAAAACCCTGGGGACTTGTAGACGCTCTGGTTCAGCGGCGCTGGGGTGCCGGGGGGGGGAGCTGGCACTTCTGAGAGGCCCAAGGCAAGGCTGGGCTGGCAGCGAGGAGCCGGGCTGGGAGAATCATTGGTTTAGGGAACTTACAAGCCTTTGGTTGTCCCTTTATCATTCCTGTTATTTCCCCCTATCTTTCCCAACAACAATATTTTAGAAAAAGCAAAGAATGTGCATGTTCTTTTAAACCAGCTCCATAAAACCACCCACAAACACTTTCCCCAATATTTATCATCGAAAAGGACCTCGACGCATACAAAAACAATTTCAAAAAAATTGCTAACAAAATGTTTTCAGTAGAATTGGCACAGATGGAACAAAGCAGCAGCCTTGACCGGCATTTGTCCCTTTGTTTGAGATGTAGAAGAGACGTCTGGATAATACCAGGGAAACTTAAACTGAACATCATGGTCCTGTTACCTTATCCCAGGCTGCACCTGCTGATTAATCTCTCCTCTCCTCTGCCTTCTTCCTCTGGGCTCAAAGCACGTGGGGACTGAGCAAGGGACGGGCACGGTGGCGGAGAATTCGGGAGAGAGGATGTTCCTTGTTATACCCCATTGACGGGATATTTCCTCTTCCCAACCTAAATGTTTGGGAGCAGCTGCATTTGTAGCCAGCCTTGGCAGAATGTTTGCTTCTGTTAAGTCTTGGGAACCACAGTTTTCAGTCATTTGTTTATTCATTCAAAGAGGCTAAAGAGGCCAGGAGGACCTGGAAGACAACATATTTCCCTTTGCCTTAGAGGTGGGGACGGTAGGCGGTCAGAGTTGAATCCCCAGGGCGGGAAGCTCACAGGGAATAAGAGAAATACGCCAGGCACGGGACAGCCACTGCTTGATCTCCCTCACAGTGGGCATTGAGGAAAGCTAGCTCACACAAGCAGAGAGTGGGATACTGGCTGTCAGAGGCTGGGGAGGATCTTGGGGACAGAAGCACACGGAGAGGTTATTATGGGGACTAAGTGATAGCTCAGGGGGCCTTTGGCTCTCCTCAGTGAACAGAATACACTGCGTGACCTTAGCAAAACACCACTGTTCTATCCTATTAAACTTCATGGTAAGAATGTTACAACCAGGGCTGGCACTGTGGTGTAGCGGGTTAAGCCAGTTCGAGTCCTGGCTGCTCCACTTACCATCCAACTCCCTGCCATGGCCTGGGAAAGCAGAGGAAGATGGCCCAAGTGCTTGGGCCCCGGCACCCACATGGAAGATCCAGAAGAAGTTCCTGGTTTCTAGCTTCTGCCTGGCCTAGCCCCAGCTGTTGCAGCCATTTGGGGAGTGAACAAGCAGATAGAAGACCTCTCTCTGTCTTTCCTTCTCTCTCATTGTAATTTTGCCTTTCAAATAAATAAATAAATTCTAAAAAAAGAAAAGAATGTCACAACCTCCAACATGAGTGTGTTTTGGTTGCAAAGGGAAAATTCGATGTATTCCACATACTTCCTCACTCCCTCACATACCCCAATGTGGATTCACATACCCCATCATGGGGTGCCTGTGGGATGAGCCTGGCCAGTCACACTGCCTGTGATGTGAGACATCACTGCGTTCATATCTCTCCAAGGGGCTGCCAGTGCCTGCCAAGCAAATGGAGCTCACCTCTGAAGAGCCTCGCAGGCGGGGGAGGCCGTGTTGGTGATGCAGCTGTCACATCCTATTAGTGCACGGGTGGGGCTCACAGGGTATAGGAGGCATGTCATTTATAGACAGAAATTGCATAATTACGTTTGATAGAATTTTGACGCTTTCCTGGCATGCAATTTGTTCATCAAGTGTAAAGCTTTTAGGAAGCAGGTCACATACAGTTGGGAGCTCTGAAGTTCAAGACTGGGTACTTTTTGCAAGTGGCATCAGAACTCCAGAGCTGATTTGATTTAGTACAGTCCTGAAGTCCACTTTTGCCTTTGTGGTCTCATATACCCAGGATTGAACAGGAAAAAGGATGAAGATGAAGCCGGACTGCTTCCCAAGTTGTCTGAAAATACGGACCACATACATTGGCTTTATTTCTCCCTTATCCATTTTCTTAAAAAAATTTTTTTATTGTGATGAACTCACAATAGAAAGATACACCCAACACTACAGCCCAGGTGGTGATGGCAAAGGGAACACCAATACATCAATCATTGCTCAAAACTTTGGAACCTTACTACACAAATGGACTCAAATCGTATGTCTGAGCTCAAATTAAATTTTATTTTACATGCACAAGGCGGGCTGGCCGATTGGAGAAATCCAACTTTGAATCGGGTTCTAGAACACCGACTTATGCAGGGTGAATGATGAACCTTTAAGTGCCCAAAGACAAGTTTGTGCGTTTGTGAATGGCCAAGGCTTGACCTGCACGCAGTGTCCTTGGGCTGTTCACGCTGCCCAGTTACTTGTTAATGTCCCCCTCCGGGCGTGGCTCTCCTTGACCTGGGATGGGAGGAAATTGCTATATTTTACAGCAAAAACCAGCAGGGAAGAGAGGCTCTTTACTTATTACCATGTAGGGAAGGTGGGTAGATTTTTTAAAATACTGTGTGTTGGGCACCCATAAGCACTAACAGTCCCTGACTTGAAGATTTGATGTACTTCACCATGGTGCAGGAGACATGTGCATTCAGCAGACCCACACTTCAGTTGAGTGTTGATCTTCCTGGGCAAGTGCCCTGTGATCCGGTCTTCTCTGGTGACCCTGGGGGCAGAGGCGGCCCCGTAGGTGCGAGGGGAAGTGACTGACAGCCCACAGTGTGCTGTATTGCGGAGCTAGGATGTGCGGGAGGTTAGGCGTACTCAATGCATTTTTTTAAATAATTTTTTTATTTGACAGATAGAATTATAGACAGAGAGAGAGAGACAGAGAGAAAGGTCTTCCTTGCATTGGTTCACCCCCTAAATGGCTGCCATGGCCGGTGCTATGCCAATCTGAAGCCAGGAGCCAGGTGCTTCCTCCTGGTCTCCCATGCGAGTGCAGGGCCCAAGCACTTGGGCCATCCTCCACTGCACTCCCGGGCCACAGCAGAGAGCTGGACTGGAAGAGGGGCAACCGGGACAGAATCCGGCGCCTACATGGGATGCCAGCGCCTCAGGAGGAGGATTAACCAAGTGAGCCGCGATGCCGGCACCCCTCAGTGCATTTTCTACCTGCGATATTTTTCAACTTATGATGGGTTTAGTGGGACGTAACCCTTGGAAATCCAGGAGCATCTGTGTGTTCTTTATTTACTATCTAACGGATGAGGAGACTGGTGCACAGGGAGAGGAGAGTGCTGTCCAAGTCCAGGGTGAACGTCAGGATTTGAACCTGGCTTTCCTTCAGTGCACTGCCTGCCAGGGAGCTCTCGCTGCTGCCCTTCCACCACCACACCAGCCTGGGGTGGTGAGGCTTCACGTCTAATAATTTGGCACAAGCATAGATACACAACTCAAGTACACAAGGGATGAGGCTGGAATGTCCAAACTCGGTTGGGCTGGGGGCTAAAGAGTGACAGAAGCGAAACACACAGAGGAAGAGACAGTCATTTGCTATTTAGCCTTCAGTCCCTCTCTGTCTGTGATTTCCCAGCCAAGAATTTCCACCCAGGAGAGCTTTAGAAAAGACACCTTTCCATGTCCACTTAGAGACATGTCCATGGGACCAGGTGAGGCCTGGGAATTTATGCTTTCTCTTTTTTTTAAGAAAAAGATTATTTTTAAAAAGATGCATTTCTTTAATTTATTAATTTGAAAGGCAGAGTTAGATAATAGAGTTCTTCCATCCGCTGGTTCACTCCCCAGTGCCACAATGACTGGGACTGGGCCAGGCCCAAGCCAGGGTCCCGGAGCTTTATCCAGGTCTCCTGTGTGGGTGCAGGGGCCCAAGCACTTAGACCATCTTCCACTGCTTTCCTGGGTGCATTAGCAGGGAGCAGGCTTGTAAGCAGAACACCTGGACTCGGAACTGTGCTGAAATGGGATGCAAGCATCATAGGCAACAGCTTAACCCACTGCACCACAACCCTGGCCCTGGAATTTATGCCTTTGGAAAGCTCTGGCCAACGGCTAGGGCACATAGCCAGATTTACAAATACGAAGTGCCTCCCTTCTGGGATCCCTGCCCGCCTCGCTGAGGCCTGTGATAGTTTTCCTGCACTACCAGGTCATTCTCAAAGAGCTCTGGATATCCAGAACCTCTGACTCAAGAGAAAAAGAGTTCCTACTCCCACCAACCTTTGTTGGCTGATATGGGCAATATCTTCCTCTTCAAGGCTCCAGCTATTTGAAGATCATTTCAAGACAACATAATCAACCTAATACTCAGATGGGAGACAGATTTCAAGGTATAGGACTAGGACATCTGAGTGCCATCCTAACCCCAAGTCTAGAACACCCAACCCTCACTCCTCTTGAAAAACTGCTTTCCTGGGCTCCATTTGCTAGCGGTCCTGCAGAGGCCAATAAACCAGTCTGTTGATGTGTCACTGAGTGCCAGGCCACTAGGATCCATGTTTTAATAACTACTTTCCTTAATACAATGAAAACCACTATTCAAGCCTTAGCTTTAGAATCAGACGAATGTAGATTAGAAACTACCTGCAAATCTCAAAATCTCTGAACTCATTGCCTCCTGAATACAAAAGGCATGGAAAACATTAACCCCACATGGTTATTCTAAAGACCAAATGTGACCATATATCTAACGCACTGACTTTTATCCCTGGGTGCATACTGGGATCATCAGAAGAGTTTTTTTAAAAAAAGTACTGATGCCAGGACTGGCGTTGTGGTGTAGCAGGTTAAGCTGTTGCCTGTAATACTGGCATCCCATATTGTGTCCTGACTGCTCCACTTCCAGTCCAGCTCCCTGCTAATGTGCCTGGGAAAACAGTGGAGGATGACCCAACTGCTTGGACCCCTGCACCCACTAGGGAGATCTGGAAGAAGTTCCTGGCTCCTAGCTGCAGCCTGGCCCAGCCTCAACTGTCGTGGCCATTTAGGGAGTGAACCAGCAGATGGAAGATTCTCTCTCTCTCTCTTTCGCTCTCTCTCTCTCTCTCTCTGTAATTCTTTCAAATAAATAAAATAAATCTTAAAACAATAAAGTACTGATGTCTGAGACCTGTCCCTGGAGTTTCCGATTTAATTGGCCTGGGATTCCACCTGGACAGCAAGAGCCTTACCAGGGCTCCAGGTGATCCTACAATGCAGTGTGGGCGAGTGCCCACTCATGTGGAGACACATGGCTGGTGCCCGAACCATCAAGAACGCCAACAGGGAGGGTTTGGGAGCAGGACTGACATCCAGTGCCTCACAAACAGTTTGGAGAATTGCCTCTGGTGAGCGTGTATAAAACTAACGTTCTAGGCTGTTGCAAATGTCTCTCGCGGGATCTTTGCTCAGCAAGGACCACATTCACCCACTATTCATTGCTCGCCTTGGTTGAGCTATGAACTCTTTCCAAGCTCATGTAATGAGAGTTGGTCTTAGTGACAAGTTACAGGTCCCAGAGGCTCAGGGAGGGAGGGACCAGGCCTGGCACTGTTGGCTGTTCAGTCACATAAAATAAAAGCAGAAATGTGATTGCAATTCTGCCTCCCTGTTTAATTCGGTTTGAAATGAATTTCCATTGTTTTCTCTGGTCCTGGATCCCCCAGGCTGGAGCAGTGCCGGCTGCAGTACGCCCTGCTCTGTTGGGTTTCCCAAGTGGTCTAGCGCCAATTGCCTGCTACCAGGGGAATTTCAGCCAAGTGGGACTCAGTCTGCAGACTGATTACAAGTGGATGTCCTGGGGTAATGTCCCTGCCTGTGGGGATCAAATAGAACATTTTTTTCCCTCCACCTTTTTAGCCTTTGAATTGACAGAGTCGTCATTAATGAACTGGCTCCTTTTGAACTAGGACAGAAAAGAAGTGGCTTCCTGCTTTTTGATGCTGGGACTTTTATGGATGACGAGTGATGGGACGAGAAAGGGGAGTGAGGACTCATCTCCAACGGAGCGTGCCTTCCTCTTGGAGCCAGACCAGGGCGCCTGTGTGTGCATGTGCAAACATGCAAGGCCCTCACTTCCACGACCAAAAACAAACCAAAGACTGGTGAAATGAGAACCAGAAGGGGATGTCACTGAAGAAGTGCCGCATTCTTAACGGGGCACTTTTTCTACGCTTCTTGGCTTTCCCATCAAAGGCAAATCTAACAGTCTGCATATAAATAGGAGAATCTGTCATCAGGAGCTTGAGTGATGTGAGCCAACCGAACAAAAGGGTCTCATGACAAGGTGTTTGCCTGGTTTATGCAAATATGAAATAAATATTCATGGAGCTTTATTTTAGGAAGAGAAATTTTAAATGACAAACTAATTTGTCTTATTTCATATGTGCACAAATATCTTCAATCTTTTTGGGAACAAGGTAGGGATATAATTACGTGTTGTTACATGTGCAAGTGTAGGTGTGCTGGAACACATATGCCCACTTGCACTGAGAAACAGACATTGAATCAAGGTCAGTTCTCATCCAATGAAGGGACTGATGGCTTGGCAAATTCCAGAATTATTATTAGATAAAAAATGTCATAGTTGATTACCGTGCTTTCATGTAAGATTATGGGAGAGAAATTAGGATAATTGGAAAATATTTGTGAAGCTGTTCTAAGTTTTGCTGAGTGTTGAATTTATCACTCGGCATTTCTCAGTTTAAAGTGGTGTTTGATCTTTTCACTTTAACAAAGGAAGGCTTTCAAATGTAACGTGTATCTTGAATCGCTGTCATCCACGGTGATCGTGCTCTTCAAAAATCTTTCTAGTTTGCTTAGTTTTTGAACTATTTAGGTATCACCAATTTAATTAAAACATGATGCACAGGGAAAGAGTCATATACTTGGAGAAACTGATATAGTCACTTCATACCTTTAAAGAAGTACTTTTGTTAAAAATGATTCGAAGGTATATAAATGGAAGCAGATACTGAAATGTTTCCACATGAAGAGTGGTAAACACAAAATATGTATTTGAATATCTTCTGTTTGCATAGAAGCATTGCCAAGGATTTTACTTAGATTTTTTGGTAAGCAGACTGCATACTGCCCCTCTGCTGTCTTACTCATGTTATTAGTTTGCTTGGCAAACCCTTTCTTTGTGGATTATTCAGAGGTAAAATTTTAGTCATTTCAACTGGGATGGAGTTGTCAAGAATTCTGAGTAAGTGCAATGCAAATTGTAATTATTAAACAAGTCATACCTGCCCAGGTGCCAGAGAGGGAGTCCTTGAGAAGAATATTTTTTTTTCTAAATGGTTGCACCTTCCCCATCTGGGGAGGGAGGCAGTTTCTTAATTTTTATGAAACTCTTTTTAAAATAACCAAATACTTCCATGTTTTCTTGAGTTGGCCAAGCATTATAGGCCTTTTGTTGTTGTTGTTGATTAGGTGAATCAAAGCAAACTTTTCTGGATAAGAACTACTTTTTCAGAGGGCTCTGTGGGGGCATGAGGTCATTTTTTAATCTACAGGAATCAAGTCTCAGAAGTAGTGTGTGTGTGTGTGTGTGTGTGTGTGTGTTCCTTAATCATCAGGCTCTCACTGATGCTGTGGTCATTGTGTCCACCTAGAGTAACATCGTCTACTCTGCAAGGCCCAGCTTCTAACTTGATAGCTCCACTGACTTCTACGTCTTTGGGAACTTACGTAAGCATAGCTATTAGACTCCTCACATAAGAGCAGTGCGGCTCTGTGCGACCCCTGAGGGGCTCTCCTGGGCATGGAATGCAGGATGTTGATCAGAACTTTTCATCTGTTGCACGAGTTAATGGGCACATACGTAGGGTGTACATGATGGTTAGAAATTCTGAGTCCCGGGGCCTGCACCGTGGCTCACTTGGTTAATCCTCCTCCTGCAGCGCCAGCATCCCATATGGGCACCGGGTTCTAGTCCCGGTTGCTCCTCTTCCAGTCCAGCTCTCTGCTGTGGCCTGGGAAGGCAGTGGAGGATGGCCCAAGTGCTTGGGCACCAGCACCCACATGGGAGACCAGGAGAGGCACTGGCTCCTTGCTTCGGATCAGCGCAATGTCTGCCATTGCGGCCATTGTGGGGTGAACCAATGGAGGGAAGACCTTTCTCTCTGTCTCTCTCACTGTCTATAACTCTACCTGTCAAATAAAGAAAAAAAAAAAAAAGAAAGAAACTCTGAGTCCCTAGAATAAAATTGATTCATTACTAATAAAGCCAAACACAATCAATTTAATCAATATTTTAATTTTATGCTGAGTCTTTTTATCATAAAATTTATTGGCCCCAGGGCAACAGAACAAATGCTGATTTTCTTTTAAATTTTCATCTGTCAAAAAAACTGATGAAGTTATTAAAAGGTAAGTCCTCTCCAATTTGAACATTTTTTGCTGTGTTACAGTATAATTATCAGACACGACAGGTGTTAACATGCTTTTATTATTTAACAAAGGTTTGTTCTCTGTATTTTCCAAAGTATTTGGTAATCGTAACCAAATGGAGACTTTCACTTTCCATAAGGTAGTGGAGTAAATACTGTGTTCTTTCCCTAGAAGTTGTCTGTGTCCTGATCCCCATGGGACCTTCCATGGCAGAAGGGACTTTGCAGGTGTCAGTAAGGACTTGAGTTGGGGAGAACATTCGGGGTTATCTGCGTGGGCTCAAAATAATCACAAGGGTCCTTATAACAGAGCAAGCAGATAAGAGAAGGCCACGGAATGGTAACGCTGGCAGCAGGGAGAGAAAATGTGATGTGACGTGGAGCCCAGAGGCTGTGGAATGAGACCCACAGAGCAGGCTGCATCCGCCCTGAGAGCCTAAGAAGGCGGCCAGCCCTGCTGACCTTAGCCCACTGAGGTTGCCAGAGGCCTTCCCAGGGCTCGGGCTGGGAGAGAGTAACCGCGCTGTCTGCAAGCCCTTGAGTTTGTGGCGATTTGTTACGGCCGGCACCGGAAGCTGATACCCAGAGCGCAGCAGGCGTGAAACTCAACGTAAAAATCATGTTGTCAGCTCGGGTTTTACCTTCCTGTTGCTGCTTATTCTCTGCCAGAGCACTGGACATGAGTTTTCTTGTCCTTTTGCATTTCCAAGTGAATTCTTAGAACTAATTAACCTAAAAGGAAGAAGCGTTCTTCTTAAGCCTTTTTAAACCCTCGGTGGATAAGCACTGGTCTTCCAGTTCAGCGTGCTTGCGTTCACACAGCTTGCACTCTTTACTGCTATGGCTTCTTGTAAAACCCCGCCAGCAGGCGTATTTTCGAGTGACTCATCCTCAGTTCTGAAATATGCTGCAGGATGGCAGTTCTCCCCGGGAGATGATTGCTGAGAGCCCACGCCACGCCAGCTCCTCGCTACCGTGATTAAGAGTTGATTAAGAGCTGACCCTGCTACTGTGTATTGAGAAGCCTGGCAGGAAATTGAACTAGAAATTTGGAACACGAGGCCAAGTACTACATTTGTAACTTTTGTAAGTAGGTCACAATGCTATATTGTCTTTAATACCAGACGTTATGTTCCTCATCTTTTAAAATCCAAAATCCTTTCTTGTAGCTTTGTTTTTCTTTTGGAGAAATCTACAGAATGCTATCGTTAGCTATAGTCACTCTATTGTGCAACAGGACCCCTGAGATTCTTTTTTTCCCAAAAGCGCTTTATTATTATTTTAAAAAAATTTATTCATTTATTAATTTGAAAGGCAGAGTTACAGAGAGGCAGAGGCCGGGGGGGGGGGCGGGAGAGGTCTTCCATCCACTGGTTCACTCCCCAGGTGGCCGCAATGGCCAGAGTTGCACTGATCTGAAACCAGGAGCCAGGAACCAGGAGCTTCTTCGGGGTCTCCCACTTGTGCAGGGTCCCAAGGACTTGGGCCATCTTTTACTGCTTTCCCAGGCCATAGCAGAGAGCTGGATCAGAAGTGGAACAGCCGTTACTTAAACCAATGCCCATATGGGATGCTGGCACTGCAGGTAGTGGCTTTACCTGCTACGTACACTATAGCGCCCCTGAAATTCTTAATACCTGCTAAAATTCCTTTCTGTATTCCTTCATTTCTTTACTATAAAGTTGTATCTCTGCTATTAAAGTAATATTCCAAATCACAAATGATTTGGAATTCAGAGAAAACAAAGAAATTATATTTCTTAATATAATCACTCTCAACATTTGTTGTATTTTTTTCCAGTCTTTTAAACCTCTGCAAACACAGTTCTTTTATTTTGTTTTAACTAAAGTGCTATCCTTGTACTTATGCTTTTAAATCTTTCTTTTGAAACTTAATACTGTATCATAAACATGAAATAGTGAAAGCTTGGTACTCAAAAATATCATCAGATAAGGACCTGAGTTTGTATCAAGATTCTTTGCTTGTAAGAAATAGAAACAAAATTTGACCACCTTAAACACAAAGAGGGGGCCAGTGCTGTGGTGCAGTGGGTTAAAGCCCTGGTCTGAGGCACTGGCATCCCATGTGGGTGCCGGTTCTAGTCCCGGCTGCTCCACATCTGATCCAGCTCTCTGCTGTTGCCTGGGAAAGAAGTAAAAGATGGCCCAAGTCCTTGAGCCCCTGCACCCACTTGGGAGATCCAGAGGAAGCTCCTGGCTCCTGACTTCGGATCAGCACAGCACCAGCCATTGTGGCCATCTGGGGAGTGAACCAGCGGATGGAAGACCTCTCTCTCTGTCTCTACCTCTTTCTATAACTCTTTCAAATAAATAAAATAAATGTTAAAAAACACACACACACACAAAGGGACTATATGAAAGGGACATTGAGGAGCTTGCTTAATGGACAGGATATTGGAGAGAATAGGAGCAAGGGTAGGGCTAGGCACTGGGACAGCAGAAGGCACCCAGCCTTTTTCCTGGGTGCTGTCCATGGGATGGTTGCTTCTATCCTTGAGGCTTGTCACTCAAGATTCAGATCTTGGGGGATATAATCTTATTGTTCCAACTTGGGTCCTGTGTCCAACCTGTGGCAAGGGAGTATAGGGTACCGTGGAAAACAAGAGACCAAGAGAAGAGAGAATGGAAGCTGAGTGACTGCCAGGTCAGAGAATGTCCAGGGGGAATTCATCCCTCATGTACCATCCCATTGCTCTCCAAGGTCAATTCAGTCCATCTCAGAGCATGGGTGGAATAGGACGACCTTCCCAGACATGGAGACTGTTTGTTGGTCAAAGGAATATTTTAAAGACAACTATTTTGATATAGGTACTGGACATTTTGTTTTAGCAAAAGTGAGTTCAATCCCAAATTGTATTTCTAATCGCTGTGACAAGAAAGACTTCTTCAGTTACAGTAGCTGCCTCTGAAAATGTCAGATTAGTTTCAGTGTCTCTTATATGGTAATCACATTTAAAAGGCATTTTGCTCGGTCTCTACTGCATATCTGTGTGAATTATTAGAACCTGTAGTAACAAGTGTATCTCTCAGACTTCCCAGCTGGCCCATGGGCTGATCCCTGACTCTGAGACTCTGGAATTTTCCCAGGGTTGTGTGTAGTGGCTTGAGAGCACTGGAGGATGCTGGGGGGAGGTGGTGTCCTGCTATCCTGGGGTTGTAGGCAATTGAAAATTCACTTCAGCTAATGAGTCAGGAGACCACAGTGAGAGGGATTTAATGCATTCTTTGGTTAGAAGTTGAAAGTCTCTCTTCACATATTTTCGTTATACTATTCTGTTTATTTCTTTGTATTTATGGGAACTTCTGCAATAAAATACGCTTTTAACAATAACTTTTGTTTTGATAGTATTGTACTGTAAAACATTTTAAAAGTTCCTTCTTTAAGGAACATTTCCAGGCAGAAAAGTAAAATTTTCTGATGGATGATTAACTAGTATATTAACGTAAATCTTTTAAAACTAAGTTAGAAACTGTGACTTGGGCCATCCTCCACTGCACTCCCTGGCCACAGCAGAGAGCTAGCCTGGAAGAGGGGCAACCGGGACAGAATCCGGCACCCCGACCGGGACTAGAACCCGGTGTGCCGGCGCCACAGGGCAGAAGATTAGCCTAGTGAGCCGCGGCGCCGGCCTGGAATTACTTTTCTAAAGATTGTAGAAATTGCTAAATCCTACCATATCAATAAAAGACCATTAAATATTGGAATTTGAAGTCAAAAGTAGAAAAGTTTGATCAATTTAATGTCAACTTCAGGAAAGATTATGGGCTCTGGAGCCAGCCAGATCTAAGTGTGAATCCTAACTCTGCCATTTTCTTTCTACTACTTGAATGTTTTTGACAAACTGAATAATTTCTGTGATCCTTACACTCCACATCTATGAAGTGGTGCTAATAAAATTTCTTGTTCAGTGAAACATTTTGTACAAACCTGCATATGATAAGTGCTTGGAAAAGAATTCAAATAATTCCACTGCTCATTTTCAGTCTTAAATGTACATTTTTCCATATTCTAACACCTCTGAAATTGGTATGTGTTTCATAACTGATGGCACATCTTTGTTTAATTGGCAGATTTTTTCTTAGAGATACATAAATTAATTGTGCATACTACAAATTGATGTGGCCTAAAACTCAATATAACACAGGATCAAATCATGATAAAACTATATTTCCAATTTCTGGTTTTTTAAAAAGATATTTAAGAAAATTTATTTGGAAGGCAGAATTACAGGGAGAGAAGAGGAGAGACAGAGAGAGATCGTCCATCTGCTGGTTCACTCCCGAAATGTCCACAATGGCCAGAGCTGGCTGATCTGAAGCCAGGAGCCAGGAGCTTCTTCTGGGTCTCCCACATGGGTGTAGGGTCTCCTGCACTTGGGCCATCTTATACTGCTTTCCCAGGTACATTAGCAGGGAGCTGGACCAGAAGTAGAGCAGCCAGGTCTTGAAGTGCCATCCATATGGGATGCCAGTGTCTCAGGTGGTGGCCCAATTTCCTACACCATGACAAGGCCCCCACTCTCTGTTTTAAGATTATTCTGTATTTAGAATTTGAGATATAAGCCGGCGCCGTGGCTCAATAGGCTAATCCTCCACCTTGCGGCGCCGGCACACCAGGTTCTAGTCCCGGTTGGGGCGCCGGATTCTGTCCCGGTTGCCCCTCTTCCAGGCCAGCTCTCTGCTATGGCCAGGGAGTGCAGTGGAGGATGGCCCAGGTGCTTGGGCCCTGCACCCCATGGGAGACCAGGAAAAAGCACCTGGCTCCTGGCTCCTGCCAGGATCAGCGCGGTGCGCCGGCTGCAGCGGCGGCCATTGGAGGGTGAACCAGCGGCAAAGGAAGACCTTTCTCTCTCTGTCTCTCTCTCACTGTCCACTCTGCCTGTCAAAAAAAAAAAAAAAAAAAAAAAAAAAAAAAGAATTTGAGATATAGAAAATTTCCAAATGTAAGAATAATATTCCCAATACATCATGAATAGAAGAGTTTTGAAACAAATTATTTTTCACATGGTTTATCCGTTCCATATTTTAAAAAAACATGTAAGCAAAGCCTTGCCAATCAACACAACTGTCACCACAGAGAAAGCTTCTTTCATCAAACTTCTGAGTCAAAGAAAGGACAAATGTTGCTTTTGTCATGTCTGTAGTAATTGTCTGTGCTTGTCCATTTAACTGATTTTTAAAAATTTCACATATTCTCATTACATCTTTGTCTCTGTTAGGGTGCAATGGCAGAAGATGGCAGAAGATGGCTGGGTCAAACATCCTCTGTGCCGTGTTCTGCTATCCCTCCCTTCCAATCTGAGACTTGTGGATGTGAGGAGTCACTCTGCCCCTAGCTGTGCTAGCCTTGGTAAGAGAATCCAATTCTTCCTCACCATGGATTGCATGCTGCAAGCAACATGGAGTAATGTGCTTTCCTTTTAGATCCTTGGAAGCATCACCCACCAGCTCCAGGACCTCAACAGAAAGAGGTTCCAGAATCACAGCACTGAACAAGCAGCACTGCCACCCACACATCCACGGCTCACGGTGCGGGTCTTGGAGTGTCTGTGGATGCAGCCCACAGGAAGCTGTCACAACCCTCTGTGAGTGAGACACTGCCTAGGATTTGGCCTTCCCACTGTCCTTCCCAGCTTTGCCTCTGGTCGTGGTCTCAGCTGACTCCCCCTCTGCTCAGTTGCCTGCTCTCTGTTGCCAGACCCTCTTCACATTGAAATATTTTAATTGTACATTTGTTAGGATTCAGTGGAATGATTTGATACATGTACACATATAGAATAATATTCAGCCAAGAAAAAGAATGACATCCTATCATTTTTTCATGTTTAATTGGCTATTTCTTCAGCTGAGCTACCTCCCTGAGCTGTTACATGCTGCCAGTATCTAATGGCATTATTATTCCAACCACGAGAATGGTCTGGAACCCCTTCTGCAGCCCTACAAACTCCACTGGGCAACTCTCCATCACTTAGAAGTTTAGATAAAATTATCAACTAAAATTTTAGCAAAAATTATCAACTAGAGCATTTTTGAGACTTTTATATCAATTGTGATTATAGCCCAAATAAAAAAGGTATCTCTCATCAAGAAAAGGAATAAAACCCTCTTTAAACCTTGTTTGACATGTATATTTTGTCTATGTTTTATATGCCAGGTTTGTCATATGCCTTGAGATACAGGAGTGACAAGAAGGACACATCCCCTTGCAGCAAGCAGCCTAGCAAGAAGACAATTTAGAGAAATACTTACCAAAAAGAGTTAAGAGTACCAGGCTGGATGCTTGAAGAACACCTCATCTCACCTAAAATAGGGGAACAGGTAAGCTAGGACCTGAATCTGAAGAATGAGCCTGGAAGCAAAGATTTGCATTTGAATCACCACATGGAATGCATAGAGGAATTGAGACATGAATGTGTAAGACTTGAGATAACGGTGCAGACAAATCCTGGGAGACAGTTGAAAGTCAGCATATTCAAAAAGTGAAGGCCTTCAAACATTGTCGGGGAGAGGACATTGATGGGAAGAAGCTGGTGGGGATCAGATTATGACTTTTTTTTTTCTGCTCATATCAAGGAACTCAACTTTATTTTAATGACAATAGGGAGCTATCAAGGGTTGATACAGAGGAGCTAACAAGAATAGGTCAATTCTTTGCTTTTCATAGTTTTCTCCAGTCTGGTTGATTCTTTAAACTGAGGGAACTGCTAGAACATGAAAATTTCCACCACATTTCAAGGCATTTCAGCTTTAGTCAAAGCCAGAGAGCAGAAGCAGCCTCTGAATATGATGAACCTCACCTAATGATGCTTAAGTGAGGCCCCCTGACATCTGAGGAATAAGCCACTCTCAGAAAATGGAGAATCTCTCTGTTCTATCAAAGATAGACGTTGGCCAGTCAAAAGCTCAGAAAAGTGACAGGTTTAAAAGTGAACTCAGGGGGCCAGAGCTGTGGGGTAGAAGGCTAAGCCACTGCCTGTGGCAATGGCATCTCATATGTGTGCCTGTTTGTGTCCCAGTTGCTCCTCTTCCGATCTAGCTCTCTGCTATGGCCTGGGAAGGCAGTAGAAGATGGCCTAAGTCCTTGGGCCCCTACACCCATGTGGGAGACCCAGAAGAAGCTCTTGGCTCTTGGCTTCAGATGGGCCCAGCTCCGACCATTATGGCTGTTTGGGGAGTGAACCAGCAGATGGAAGGCCTCTCTCTCTCTCTCTCTCTCTCTCTCTCTCTGTCTATAACTCTACCTCTCAAATAAATAAATAAAATAATTTTTTTTAAAAAGTGAACTCAGAACTCATCTCAGTCTAAACCTCTCATTTTGATAATGAATACATAGAAGCCCAAAGAGATGAAGGGCCTTGTCTAAGGTCACATATACCACCTAGGAGAGAGCCAGGATTAAGGTGTTAGTCTGATTTACTGGGTAGCAGCTACCTATGAGCTGAAATCATTTCCTTCCTGATCTTTACTGTACAAACCTGGCTCCTGCAAAGCATTAGATTGGGTCTGGTGTCCAGGGTCCCTGCCCTATCTCATACCCTTCACCTCAAAGATGCACCAATGATTCTGAAGGACGGGGTGCAGTTTAGGATAGGAGTCTTTGCCTGCTAATGGAATCTACAGAGGGGATTGTCAGAGCCCTGGTCTATCCCTTACCAGCATAGACATGGGAGAAATAGGAACAGAGGCATGGGAGTTGACTGAACAGAGTTTGAGTGAAGGTACATGATGAGACCTCCCCTGTGCCAAAGCCTGGGAACCAATATGTCCTAGGGAATTGACCAAATCCTCTGTGTTTGTTCACTGCTCCATTCCCAGCACTTTCCACAATGTCAGGGATTGAGAGTCTGAACATAAGCAGAAATTAAATTATGATTAAACAAATTGGTGAGAGCCTCAGGTGAGAAGACGTGAGAAGGTGCCAAGTGTCTGGACTGCTCTCCAGCAGAACATAGGATAAACCAATGCTGGCCCTACAGGCACAACATTCAGTGACATAAAATGCAAAGAGAGAAGCTGCCAAGAAAGGAGAGGGAAGAAAGGAACTGCAAAGGGGAGAGCCTCACAGACTTGAGAAGGGGGCTAGAGAGCCAAAGGAGCTGACCATGGTTCTGAAATCCTTCCCAACTTTCAGAGGAACAATGGAGAACAGAATGCAGTGCTGCTCTCTTCCCTGCCCCAGTGATTACAGAAAAAGCCTCATGTGGTGGGGGGCGGGGGGGAGCCAGAGAATGGATGGCTAAGCTGCTGCATAGGGATTGGTTGCCTTGGGAAGTAGCCAAGGTATTGAAATTAATACTGTACAAGTTTCTTTTTGTTTAAGCCACCATGATTTCAGGGTTATTTATTGCTGCAGGATAACAGTACATTCTGGCTAATAAACCACACCATATTAGGATTTTGTATTTTATTGTCATATTGTGTTCTTAAGATTATATGCTATTAAACCATGCTGTGTTCTCTGGCTTCAGTTTATTTATTTTAACTTCACTGAGGGATACTTGATACATGATGAGCACTACATATTTTTTTAAAAAATTATTTACTTATTTGATTGAAAGAGAGAGAGAGATCTTCCATCTGCTGGTTCACTCCCCAAATGCCCACAACAGCCTGGGCTGCATCAAGCTGAAGTCAGGAGCCTAGAACTCGATTCAGGTCTCCCACATGGAGGGCAGATACCCAGTACTTGAGGCATTACCTACCAGCTCTCAGGATGCACGTTAGCAGGAGGCTGGGTCAGAAATGGAGCCATGACTTGAACCCAGACACTCAGCTCTGGGATGCAGGCATCCCAAGTGGCATCTTAACCACTGTGCCAAATACCCAGCCTGAAGAGTACATATTTAAAGTGTACATTTTGATGGGGCTGGCATTAGGGTGAAGCAGGTTAAGCCTCTGGTTGCAATGCTGGCATCCCATATTGGAGTTCTGGTTTGAGTCTGACTGTTCCTCTTCCTATTCAGCTACCAGCTAACATGCCAGAGAAGGCAGCATCAGATGGCCCAGTGTGGACTGATGTGGAGTCCCTGGCTCCTGGCTTCAGTCTGCCCCAGTTCTGGCTGTTGTGGCCATTTTGAGAGAGAGCCAGTGGATAGAAGATAGATCTCTCTGTCTCTCTCTGTATCTCTGTCTCTGTCTCTCTCTTTCTGAGTGTGTCTCTCCTTTCTTCTCCCTATCCCTCTTTCTCCTCTCTCCCTCCCTCCTTATCTTCCTCCCTTCCTCTTTCCCTCCCTCTCCTCCTGTATTTCTGATACTCTACCTTTCAAACAAATAAATCTTTTTTTTAAAAAATACAGGTTTGATGACTTTTGATATGCAAAAGCACTTCCAAACATTTGTGGGAAATGGAATTAAAAGATGTTAATTTTGGTGCAAAAGAATTTTCAAACCTATGCATAAGTTATTTCATTTTAATGAATTTTTTGAAATCCTTCATGTGCATGGATTTCAGATTTTTTTGCATCAAAATCAATTTATCTTTTAATTCCATTTTCCATAAAATTTTGGAAGTACACTTGTGTGCATCTGTCAATGAAACTAACATTACAATTAAGTAGGATCTCTGTCCTTAGTGTGCTGTACAGTGTGAATTAATGCTATAACGAGTACTCAAACAGCATTTTACACTTTGTGTTTCTGTGTGGGTGCAAACTGTTGAAATCTTCACTTATATGCTAAGCTGATCTTCTGTATATAAAGAGAACTGAAAATGAATCAATGTGAATGGAAGGGGAGAGGGAGCGGGAGAGGGGAGGGTTGCGGGTGGGAGGGAAGTTATGGGGGGGGAGCCATTGTAATCCATAAGCTGTACTTTGGAAATTTATATTCATTAAATAAAAGTTAAAAAAAAATAATATAAGGAGTATACCCACACTCCAAAAGTTCCTCTTTTCAATTCTTTCCTTTCTCCCATTCTGACTCCCCCAAACCCACCCAATGACCGGATTTGTGTCACTGTACACCTTTAAGAATTTCAGATAAAGAGGTTCTTACACTATTCTTTTTTTTCTGTCTGGCTTTTTTCACTCAGAATAATTACCTGGAGACTCATCCATTTTGTATATATCAACAGGTCATTCCTTTAAATTTCTGAGTAGCATTCTGCTATACAGATGTGCCATATCCTGTTTATTCACTCACCCATTGATGGATATTTGAGTTGTTTCCAGTTTGGGGCTATTACAAAGAAAGCTGCTATGAACATTCACACACAAATCTTTATTTCTAGATGTTTGTTTATTTTTATTTATTTAGAAGGCAGAGCAAGTTATAGGAGGGAATGCAAACAGACCAAGGTCAGGATCTGGGCACAGCAGCATATGGGAGTACAAAGAAGGGAGGTAAAAAAGAATTTGAGGCTGGCACCACAGCTCACTGGGCTAATCCTCTGCCTGTGGCGCCGACACTCCAGGTTCTAGTCCAGGTTGAGGAGCCGGTTCTGTCCCGGTTGCTCCTCTTCCAGTCCAGCTCTCTGCTGTGGCCCAGGAAGGCAGTGGAGGATGGTCCAAGTGCTTGGGCCTGCACCCACATGGGAGACCAGGAGGAAGCATCTGGCTCCTGGCTTCAGATCAGCACAGCACTCCGGCCATAGCGGCCATTTGCGGGGTGAACCAACTGAAGGAAGACCTTTCTCTCTGTCTCTCTCTCTCACTGTCTAACTCTGCCTGTCAAAAGAGAGAGAGAGAGAGAGAGAGAGAGAGAGAGAGAGAGAGAATTGGAAACCAAGGAGGTGTGTCTAGCAGAAACCTTGGAAATCCAGGAGGAGAAAAGGTTTTAAGAAAGAGGTGATTAAATGTGGAGTCTGCTGAGAGGTCAAGGAGAGCAGTGGGTGGAAACTGGTAAATCCAGGACTAGGGTGGCCAGTGGTGCTTCCACCAAGTGGCAGCCTGGCCCACTGCACCACAGGCCTACCCCGTGGACTCTGTGGACCTAGTTTTTCATTTATCTATCTTGGATAAATGCTTGGTAGTAGAAGAGCTAGGTTGTGTGGTACGAGTGTATCTAACTTTTAAAGAAGTCACCAGCATATTTTCCTGTTTGTATGAGAATTCTAACTTCTCCACATCCTTGCCGTGCTTCGTATAGTCTGACCTTTAGCTTTGCTGAAATGAGTAAACATCGCTCGAGAATGCAGCTTTGTTCCAAAAGTCACCAACTTGGGCTCTTGATCCTTGTGTAATAGTCTCTTAACTGGCACTCCTCCCTCAGACAGATCGGGGTTGTCAGGTAGGAACTCTGTGAACTTCCTCCCACTGCCTATAAACTTAGATCTATCAGTACCAATTATTCCCACATTGCCTCGTGTCACAGCAGGGGAGCGGTGCCCCACCTCCTCCTGACGCTGCCCTGGACCCCATCCTCCTCCTGCCAAGCCTCACTCTGGCACCTTTTCCTCCCCCCCAGCTTCATATTTTCCAACTATGCAGCCACTTCCCCTCAGCCTACTATATTCAATTCTTACCCAAACAAAACAAAGACTATCTTGTGACTCTGTATAGCCCTCTAGCAATCACTCCACCTGCTTCCATTTTAAAGCTAAATATTGAAAAAATATAGGAATATTCCCATTTTCTCCTCAATCCCCTATGAATCTCCTCCTCTGCCCATCAAAGCTACTTTCAATCAGGTCACCACTGCCTGCCACATTCCCAAATCTGATTCTTCTCAGACTCTGTCCCACTAGACCTCCTGGCAGCCTTAATCATTCCCTTCTTAGACCTTTTTCTCCTCCTGGCTTTCTAGGGTCTCTGCTGGGCACCACTGCTAGGTTTCCATTTCTCTTTTACTTTGCTTCCTTGCACTCTCGTGTGCTCTGCACCCCAGACTCTGACCTTGGCCTGGTCCCCTTCCCTCCTATGACTTTTCCACTGCAAGGTCAGTGACAACAGAAATTATGCTTCCATTTTAGTCATCCTTGTGAACTCCAAATTCATGAGCCAATTGCCTCCACCTTGATATCCCACAGATCGTGTAATATAACGCATGGAAAACTTGTTTTATCACCATCTTCCTCAAATTTGCCCCTGTCCTATTATCCTATCTCACTGAATCCACAGTTTAACACTCTGGTTTATACTGTTGCTCAACCCAACACTTGCTCACTTAGTTGGAGACCCTCTACTTGAGTCCTCTGATATCTTGAGTCTATCTCCTCTCCTCTACCCTGCTGAGTTGGGCAGGTTGAGCTCACCTCTCATCCTGGATTACCATCTGCCGTCCATCTTTGAGAACTGCATCTTGCTGCCTCCCCAGACTCAACTGTTGTGGTATCTCCTCTGGGCCTACATCTTACACACCCCAGCCACACTGGAAGGCCTACATTTCTCCAAATGGGCTGTGCTTCTGTGTTTCATGTTGTCCTCTCAGTCTGCAACCCCCCCTTTCAATGCCCTTTGCCTTGCAGATTTTTTGTTCTAGGCTCAGATTCCACAATATTTTCCTGACCTTCCTGTGGGATCCTTTCCAACCCAGTGTATACTTTTGTTGCCTTTTTCATTAGTACTGCTCTCCGAACTGTGTCTGTTACTGTACATGGCAAAGGGACTTTGGGGATCATCAGGGCAGGCCCTAAATGTAATCACAAGGGTTCTCATGAGAAGGAGGCACAGGAAGATTTGGCTACAGAAAAAAAATGTGGGCCTGGCAATGTTGTATAGCAGGTAAAACTGCCACCTGTGATGCCGGCATCCCATAGGGGTGCCAGTTCATGTCCTTGATGCTCTGCTCCCCATCCTGGTTCCTGCTAATGGCCTAGGAAACTCAGCAGAAGCTGGCCCAAGTGTTTGGGCCTCTGCCCCAATGTGGGAGAGCAGGAAGAAGCTCCTGGCTCATGGTTTGGGCCTAGTCCAGCCTGGAACATTGCAGCCATCTACACAGTGAGCCCAGTGAATGGAAGATCTCTCTTTTCGTCTCTCCCTCTCTCTCTCTGTAACTCTGACTTTCAAATAAATAAATAAATCTTTAAAAAAAAACACTGATGTAAGATGTTATACTGCCTGCCTCAAACATGAAGGACGAGGCCATGAACCAAGGAATGCAACTCTAAGAGTTGGAAAAAGGCAAACATACAGATTTTCCCTGGAGACCCTCTGGGAGAAATACAGCCTGGCTGGCATCTTGAGTTAGGCCGAGGGAGATTGATTTGAGACTTCTAACCCCCACAACTGTAAGAGAGTCAATGCATGTTTTTTGAGCTTACGTCCCTCTTCATTGTATTTGTCAGTGCTGTAATAAGAACCTAGCATGCTGCCCATGTCCAGCCTGGGCCTCAGGCATCAGAGGCCCCTTTTATAGGCCTCTTCTAGCTGTGCCTCTTCTCTTGGGGTAAAGAATTGATTCTCTCACGTCTACACTAGGCAGCAGGGCCCAGGACCCCAGAATTTCTTGCTCAAGGTCAGTTTCCAGGGTCTGTGTAGCCCTTCCCCAAGTTTGTCCTTTGGAGACCATCTATGCACCTGACAGGCCCACGCCTTGCTCTGAAGAGTCACAGTTGAGGAGGCAGCTGTGCAACGGTGAGCCACTGTGTAGGTGACAGATGGAAACGCACAAGAGCCAAAGCCAGGAGAGCAGGCAAGAGGTCACTGCAGAAACTTAGGAGAGGTGTAATGATAGTGATGGCGCCAAGGGTTAGGATTCAGGGCATATTTTGAAGGTAAAGGCTTTGCTGGTACGTTGGGTGTGTGGTATGAGAAAAAACCAGAGGAGTGAGTGCAATTCCAGGGTTTGTGGCTTGATCAGCTAGAAATTGCCATTAACTCAGATAGTAAATAAGGAATAATGAACACGTTGGGCAGTAAAGGTCAGTGGCCAGGTTTTAAGTGTGTTAAATAAAAGATGTCATTGTGGGGAGGCAGTCGGTTGTTTGAGTGAAGCTTTGCTTTCTCAAAACCTGTATGTTTCTTGCAAAGAGTCTAGAGTCTGGCATTGGGAAATGTTCACCATTCAGTAGGTTAAATGAATGTGTGACATTCAGCTATGGAAATGTTTCAAGATCTAGCCACGGGTTTATATTCTTACATCACCAGATTGGTTAATGTTAAACACCTATCGACGTTACTCAGGTTGGCCAACTGTGTAAGACAGGGTTGTCAACAGCCTGCTTGTTTAGTTTCTTCTTATTCTTGGCTCTCACACACATTTTGATTAGGGCTGGGGCTGATATCGAATATTAATACCCAGTACATTAAAGTCAGATCTGTGGCCTGTGTCTCATTATTCTAACACTAGACCTTTCTTATTGTTCTGACTGCAAGACAGTTTTCTCTGTAATTATAAAATATATAAAAACGTTGACATCTTTGTTCCATCTCTGAAATTGTATTGCTGTTCCACCACATTCGGGGAACTGACAGCCAGAGCTTTTGTATTTTAGTCCAGAATACGTTCCAGACGTGGACAGGACCTGTGGATGCTGAAGAGGCTGTGAAGGCGAGTTCTTTAGAGGCTTTTAATTTGATGAATGAGCAACGACGTGATCTTCACGGGTCTAAATTTACAGACGCTGTGGAAGTGTACCTCTATTGGGAAGGGTGTGTTTTGTCATCTCGTAAAGGTCATGGTTCTGCTATGAGCGGCAAGACCAGATAGCTCGTGCGTTTTCTCTCGTATCTTCCTCAGTCATGCTTTCTTCCTCACTCCCGTTCCTGAAGCTTCTTTTATCATGCTCACCAAGGATGCTTACTTTTCAAAACCTCTAGTCACTTTTAAGTCCTCATTTTACTTACTGTCTCAGCAACACTTAAAAGTGTTTATTTATTTGAGAAGAGGGGAGAGAGAAAAAGAGAGAGAGAGAAGGGAACTCCCACCCATTTGGTTTACTCTCCAAATGCCCATAGCAGCTTGGACTGGGCTGGGTGCTGGGAACTCACCCAGTCTTTCACATGGATGGCAGGAACCATTACTGCTGCCTCCCAGGGTGCACAACGGCAGGAAGCTGGAGTCAGGAGTGGAACTGGGACTCAAACCCAGGGACTCTGATATGGACGTATTATGGGACATGGCATCCCAAATGGTGTCCTAACCACAAGACCCACTGCCCACTCCTTTCCCTCAAACACATTTTTCTTTTTTATTTTGAGACACTGCATTTTCTTGATTTACTCCTATTTTTCTTACCACTCTCCTTCTCCTCTGCTTGATTTTTCTTGTCTCCTTGATTTCTAAACACCTCATTGTCCTGGGGCTCAGTCCCTGGTCCTCTTCTCATCTCTGTCTACAAGTATCTCCCAAGGTGATGCCATCCAGATCCATGTCTTTGTGCCACCTATGCTCAGAGTTCAATAATTCCCTAATTCATTTGTCCAGATTAGATCTGTCTCCTGAACTGCAGTTTTGGATAGCCCACCTCTTTGTGCTTCTGTTCCCTCACCCATAAAGAGGGGTTCATAATAGTCTTTAGCTTGTAAAATTAGTGCTGGGTGTTGTCTGCTTGTACCGGCACACCCACCTTTCGCCCTTCTCCACCTGCTCAGTTGCCAGGAAAGCTGGTCTTTCGTGGATTTCATCAAAGAGTCACCTTGCTCTCTGGCTTCTGATTTAGTTAATGAGATGTACCAACAGGAAGGGAGGGGAGGGTGTTCAGTAATTTATGCCACCAGCTCTTCCCCTGCCAGACCACAAATTGGTAGTGGCTGCCTCCCTCTGCTAATGGCCACAACTCTTGCTGGGTGTTAAGGTGTAAGTCAGCTCAGGTTGCTTTCACTTCCATATAACCAGCCCCACAGCCCTGACTCCTGTTCCCAGTGATCGCCCTCCCCCTTGCCTCTTCTGGCAACCTGGCTGATGCTGGCTCTGGCTAAGCCTTCCCACTTTTACAGGTAGTCCCTTTACGCTAGTCTCCCCAGTCTCCGAATTAAATGGGCCACTGATTTCCTTCTGGGCCCTGACTCATTGAGGATTGTTATGGTGATGAAATGAGCTAATATTTGTAAAGTGCATAGAGCAGCCATGTGGCATTGCTAAGTGCTATGCAAGGGTCGGTGAAACATATAAATGATACATTGCCCGTATGAGCTCTCCATTTAGGTGCCTCAAACGAACTTTTTAAAGTACCCCACTTTTCCTATGCTAATTGAGGTTCTCCAGAGAAACAAAACCAAATGCGTGTGTGTGTGTGTGTGTGTGCACATCCTACCAACAGGCTGTGCAGGTGCATCTGTGTGTGCGGGTGAAGGAATTTATAGCAAGGAATTATGGAGATTGGCAAGGCCAAACCCTGCAGCATGCCCTGGCGGGCCGGAGACCCAGAGTGGATGCTGCAGTTTCCATTCCAGGTCACCAGCTATAGACATAGGAAGAGCCGGTGCTGCTCGTGGAGTCTGAAGGTAGTCTGTCGGGGAGCGACCTCCTACCAGACCTTCTGTTCCCTTCAGGCCTTCAGCTGACTGGACAAGGCCCAGCCACACTAGGGTGGGCAAGCAGCTCTATTCCAAGTCTTTCCATTTAAACCTCGGTCAAAAACATCCTCAAAGAAACACCCAGAATAAGGTTTGACCAAACATCTGGCCTAGCCCTTCTCACCATCCCCACCACTGCCACTGACCTTGAAGCAGCTGTCATTTCTCATGAGGACAGTGGTTTCATGCCTGATCTCCTGTCCTCACTCTGGCCCTACTGGAGACGATTTTCAGTAGAACAGTCAGGATGAGTCTTAAAGTGTAAATCAGATCATATCATTTCCTCATCACTCAGAGTGAAAGTCCAAGTCCCTACAGAAACTAAAGGTTTGAAATGGGGCCCAGCACTGTGGCATAGTAGGCTAAGCCTCCACATGCAGTGCCAGCATCCCATATGGGTGCTGGTTTGAGTCCCAGCTGCTGCACTTCCGATCCAGCTCTCTGCTATGGCCTGAGAAAGCAGTAGAAGATGGCCCAAATGCTTGGACCCCTGCAGCCACATGGGAGACCCGAAAGAAGCTCCTGGCCTCTGGTTTTAAATCAGCCTAGTAGATGGAAAACCTCTCTTTCTGTCTGTAACTCTACCTTTCAAATAAATAAATAAAATCTTCAAAAAAAAAAAAAAGAGCTCAAAATGATCCAGTCCCAACTCCCTCTCCTAATTAATTTCAGACCTGCCTTCCCTTTGCTGGCTGTGCCCCCAGCTATGCTGATCTTCACTGTTTCTTGAACTTGCCAGGTCTGCTCCCACCTAGAGTAATTGCACTTACTGCTCCCTTCACCCATGAAGCTCTTGCCCCCACTTTCTCTTCTGTGTCACACTCTCACTTCACCGAGATTTCCTCCTCAATGTTACACAGCTTCCCTAACCACCCTACCTGAAGGAGCACCCTCTACTGCTTGCCACCCCTCACCCCACTTTATTCTCCTTATTAGCCTTTGTCCTAGCATGGCATTATGTGTTTGTTTATTTGTATGTGGGCCATCTTCCCTACTAGAATGTAATGGGTTGTATTTTCAGCCTTGGAACTGTGCTTGTGTTTGTGGGCTCAGAGCATGCCCATCCATGCCCTCGTGAGCTGTCTTGTTTATCCTCACTTCACTCTGAAAGAAGGGCAAGAGGGGAATCGTCATGCGTGCTCATCGATGGAATGGGAATATCCAGTTCTTAAGAACCTCAAGACACTCTTTCAAAGACAAGAATGCCCTGAGAGGGGATGCTGGGCAAACTTTCATTTAGTTCATGAAGTGATGACGTATAGACTTGCATCTTGGACTCCAGCATTGGAAGAGCTTATTCACTTTATGAGGCAGTACATCTTGCTACAAGACTTGATTGGCAACGATGTACTAAGTCAGCGTGTTTTAAGCATTTAAAATTCTTATCATCCTGGGCCAGCTCACAAGTGCACGTGTGGTGATATGAAGGAATGGTTTCATATATCCTTGGAAACTTGTCTTCCAAACCCAGTGGCCAAGGGAGTGGACCAACTAGCACAGATAACACTAAGAACCCTTTAGAATTCTTTGAGTACAGTTACATGGACATATATTCCCTTCCTGCCCACTACAATAATCTGAATTAGACATCTCAGAGAAAATGTATGCATAATAGTGCATATGATTTTTTACATTAAGTTGTTCTCAGAAGGGTGGGGTTACATAATAAACTTAGAGCAAATGCACTCATAACCCAGCTCTCAACTAGTAATTCTGTAGCCAGTCACAGACCCCAAATTATATTTTTATAACATGTTTATTTGTGTACAAAATATGTTGTAATTTGTTGATGCATTGCAGCAAAATATTCTATCACATACAACAAAAATACACCTTTTGCTCCCTTTCCCCTGCCCTGAAAATGGCAACACTGTTTTGGCAGTTCAGCAGCTAAAATAAAGTGCTATTAATTAAGCAGTATTGGAATGTCTTCATTTGACAAATGTGATGTACAATTTCAGTACACAACCACATCTCTGCATTAGCTTTGCACAGACCTGGAAGCTCCACATTCCCAACACCTTCAGAAGATACAAATATTTGTATATATATGTACACATGTATACACTGTATATGTAAAATGCCAACAAGCTTCCTTGTCCTTGTGAGTTTGTTGCATTGGGGTTTATTTCCTCTTTCTTTCCAATGTCAGTTTCACACCACTGGAATCTCAGAGTTCATCCGCAGGCACGGAGAGGCTCACCAAAGCCAGGCTTGTTGGGGGCATGGTGCTGGCGAGAAGACACTGGGGGAGCCCTTCAGACCTCACTGGGGGACCTGGAGCGGAAGGGCACTTTGGACTGGAAACAGCCACAGAACAGGAGCCACAGGGCGCGCTGGATCTCCTGGTTGCGGAAGGCATAGATGATGGGGTTGATCATGGAGTTGTAGGTGGCAGGCAGCAGGGTGGCATAGGTGTAGATGGCCGGGTCCTCGTGGCTGCCCACCACGCAATAGATGGCGAAGGGCAGCCAGCTGGCGCCGAAAGTGCCCAGCACCACGGCCAACGTGCCCACGCCCTTTCTGGTGGCAGCGAGGTGGGGCGGCGCCAGACAGTGTTGCTGCAGCGCGATCTGGTGCGCGTGGCGCCACACCACCTGGCAGATGCGCACGTACAGATGCAGCATGATCCCGAAGACCGCAAAGAAGGCAGCGGAGAGCAGCGCCACGTGGCTGCGCGTCAGCGGGCGCACCACGCTGCAGGCGGCACGCTCTGCCAGGCAGTTCCAGCCGAGCACCGGCAGCAGCCCGAGGCCTAGGGACACCGTCCAGGTGGCGGCGAGCAGAAGGTGCACGCCTAACAGGGTCCGGCGCGAGTAATAGGTGAGCGCGTTGTACAGTGACAGGTAACGGTCCACTGTGATGGCCAGCAGGCTGCTCACCGAGGCGGCAAAGGAGGCCACGAGGAAGCCCACGGTGAGCAGGCTTACAGTCTCCGAGGGCACCAAGTACTGGAACACGAAGTGCAGGATGAGGCCACAGCCCGCCAGCAAGTCGGCGGTAGCCAGGCTGCCCACCAACACGAACATGGGCGTGCGCAGGGCCGGGGTGGACGCGATGAGCGCCACCACCAGCGCGTTCTCGCCCGCGATCACAGTCCCCGACACGCACAGCAGCACGTCCCATGGATTCACCGCGGGCAGCAGCAGTCCCGACGGGCCCGCCTGCAGCTGCGAGGACAGCTCCAGCGACCCGTTAGCGCCGGCGCCGCCTCCCAGTGCCGCGGCCGCCACAGGGGGTCCCCATTCCCTGGCGTCCGGCGCCCCTGCCACAGTGGCCGCAGCAGCCGCTCCCTCAGCCGCCACCGCCACCACCTGGGACTCGTTGAGCGAGGCGGCGCTGGCGTTCATCGCTGCCAGATGCTGCACCCTGCAGAGAGAGGGAGGGGAAGGGTCAGGGGCGCCCCGAGGCTGTCAGAGAACTTCCTGTGTGCAGGTCCCCTATATGAATCTGGCCCAGCCCAGGACCCCGGAGCAGATCCAGGAAGCAGCGGTTAAGTGCGAACCGCAAGCAAAGACCTGTTGAGTGAGTGCGCACGAAGTGCACGGCCTGAGAGTTTTTGCACAGATGTGCACAGGGACACTGCGCGCACACGCTCACTCGGGATGGTCCGTCAGTGTGCTTGTGTCTGCACACGCACTCCCGCACTCCCGCACTCCCGGAGGGGACGGTCAGCAGTGAGGGTGGGCCGCGGCCGGCACAGCGGGGCAGTCCCTAGGGCTGGGCGCGGTGCCGCTGTCCTTGGTGCTGAAAGCGAGGATTTCTGAGATCGCGGCGCCCGGAGAGCCCCGGAGCGCACAGAGACCCTTGAAAGGAGTTTGCGAGCGGAGAAGTTGGGGTGTGTGCCCGTGGGGTTTGGGTGCGGAGTCAAGCCTGGCTCCGTTTCTCAGGGAAGACCCGTCCCCGGGCTCTCCTACACCCCTCCGCTCCCCAACCACTGCAAGTCCCCCCAGGAGCCGGCAGCTCACCTGGGCAGTCAGGGCTCCAGCAGGTCACTGGTCATGGGCACCGTGGCTGGGCGCCGTGCTGCGCTCCCCGCGCACACAGAGCAGTTGCTGCAGGCGGTAGCCGGGCGGACGAGCTGGGAGCGCGGGCGCGTTAGCTATGCGGGCGCCGCCGCTAGTGAGACTCGGTCCTGGGCGGCGGAGGCTGCCGCGAGCAGCGCGCCCGCCGGAGATTGACAGGCAGGGCGCGGTGACGTCAGGCCGCTGTTCTCGGGTGCGAGCCGGGCGCTTGCTCTGCTCGTCCAGCCTGCCTTCCCCGTTTCCCGCCCCCAAGGGGGCCCAGAGGGTTCCAGGAGGGAGGAGAACCTCCAGGAAACGAATAAGGGAGAGAGAACGGTGAGGGAGAAAGGAGGGAGGGCCGAGAGCGTGAGTTGGGAATAAGTGTGAGGGGCTGGTGGCGCCGGTCCTCCACACAGCCAGGGTCAAAGATCCCCGGGGGACCAGGAGGAGGAGGGGAAGGACGACGAGGCCCGCGCGGTGAGGTGGGGGGAATGACCAGAGAGGAGCTCCTTTAAAAGTTAGAGTTGCTTGAAGGATGGGAACGAAGGAAGGAAAGAAATGCGCCCTTGGACAGGGTGGCTATAGTATGGCCAGTTGAGAAGAGCCCAGGTGAAATGACTGTGGGAGTAGAGAAAAGATGGACAAAAAGGGGGACGGGTGCGTGTTTGAGGGACACACTCTCTGGTTTCTTTGGAGGCCACCTGTGCAATTTCTCCTCTGCCATGCTCTTTCTTGGACTCTACCCAGCAGAATTCAAGAGGCGCTCTGCCCAAGGTTTCCCAGTCTCAGTAGTGGATGGTGTGCCCTTGCTCTTTAATTAAAGACCGGCTCTGTGCCTTGTTAAAAAAGAAGAAAACTGCAAAATACGATTTACTTTCCTGGCGACAGACTTTGCCCAGTTAATTAGTACCCTATAAACCAAATTACAGGACGAAAATAGTGGTAAGTCAGCTGCAGCAAAAATCAGTAGGCAGGAGTTTTATTTTCAGCCCAGTTAAATCATCCTTGTAGTTTAAAGGTGTTTTGTTTTGTCAGGAAAATACAAGCCCACTCATCTTCTTTCCCTTTTCTAATCAGCTAGAATCTTCAGTAACTGTACTTGGGCAAAGCTAAAACAATTGATTCCATCTAAAGCCCTGAAAGGAATGGTTGCACATGAACATGAGAGTGAGAGTTTGGTGCTGAGACCACAGCCATGGTTTTCAAAGATCACCAGGTCTGAATGAAGTGAAAATAGACATTTATTATAGGTGCAACCTCTTCCCCCATGTGCCTTTACTTTTCCTCTCACCCCAGAGACCACAACAAGAAGGAAACAGATACTGAGACTGTCCAAAGGGCTCACTCAGGGCTGCTCTCTTCAAACAAGAG
The DNA here is from genome assembly GCF_964237555.1 of Oryctolagus cuniculus. Lineage (NCBI taxonomy): Eukaryota > Metazoa > Chordata > Mammalia > Lagomorpha > Leporidae > Oryctolagus > Oryctolagus cuniculus. The sequence goes on from NC_091436.1 coordinate 61,509,826, forward strand.
GCCCCTGCCCAGACTGTTCATGCCTCAGCAGAGCTGAACTTGACTAGAGGGGAAAAGGTACACAGGAGAGTTCAATTCTTTGTGGCAGCTGCTGATGCGGTACCATAAAATGAGTTAGCACACAATCTTTGCATTTGGGGAGTTAAAAAAAAATTCACGTGCCACCATTTTCATGAACCCAAAACTTGGCTGAAGTTATGAGTTTCTAAAAAGAACCGTGCTGTGTTTCAGTACAAGACTGTCATCCAAGAATCAAGAGTGCTATTTCAGAGCTGTCAAGTGAGCTGTCAAAGCCGCAATAGCGTGTTAACTGAAAACTTCCCAAATGACTCGATTCCTCCTTAATGTCTAAATATGCTCCTTTCTGACTTGTGGCTGACAGTGGGGGGTTGAAACTGAACCCACCACAGGATCTTTGTTGATGTCCTCATGCTTTCACTACTGCCAGGAATGGACTTCTCAGTGGTTTCTAGAGGAAGACTGGGCATGTGGAATCCCGCATGTAAATAGGGTGGAGGGTTTGTAGACTGTCTTAGCTCACACCAGTCTCTCACATGCTAGACCAGGTCCTGAGAGTGAGTGGAATACATTCTTTGAAACTTCCCCTTTTTCCTCCAAGTTCACCTACCTCTTAGAAGGTAGAATATGGAAAAGGAGAGGCTGGACATTGTGGCTCAGCTGTTGAAGCTACTGCTTGCGATGCTGGAATTCCATGTGAGGTACTGGTTTGAGACCAGCGTGCTCTGCTTTACATCCAGTTTCCTGATACTGTGCCTGGGAAAGAAGTGGAAGATAGCCCAAGTGCTTGGGTCTCTGCCACCCATGTGGAGATCTGGATGGAGTTCCTGGTTTCTGGCTTCAGTCTGGCCCAGCTCTAGCCATTGCAGTCATTTGGAATGTGAACCAACAGATGGAAGATCTGCCCCTCTCTTCTTCTTTTCCTCTCTCTCTGTAACCCTGCCTTTCAATAAATAAATAAATAAATACATCCTTTTTTTTAAAGCTGGGAAAGGATAAAGGCATGTTGTTGCCATTGCCTGCTTTGCCCATAGAACCTACACAAGTTCCTGCCCTTCTGGAACACTCAGCCTGTGAACCACGTGACAGTTTCATCCCCAGCCTGACAAGGGAGGAGGATGACACCTGACTTAAAGATAGACAAGATTAGACATCTGCTGGACAAGTGGCCAGATTGCTGTCTCTTGAACATTTGAACTAAGGGACATCGTAGCGATGGTCAGTCAGTGTTGGTTTCTGGACCTGAAAGATAGTGATAAGTTAAGGAGGTAGTCCCCCCGTGTGGCTTGGTGGGAAACGAGCAATCCGATGAAGCTGACTGCAGTGGAAGAATGAGGTAGATATGCATAGAAGAACAGAGGTGAAGGAGAGAAAATGGCTGAGAGATGGAGGGAGTTACTTCAGTTGCTGAAACTCTGAGTCCTGGCTCTGAAAATTCAGACCCCTGGATGCCTTAAAGCTACCACTCTCACTGTACTCTCCGTCTACAACAAACTCTGCTAATTCTGACCTAAACTGGGGATTTTCTATTCTGTGAAACCTACATACTGTCCAAAACACATAACTAAATGAGTTATTCATCCTCCAGCTTGTCTAGTTCTGGTTATGTTTTGGCTCTTCAGTTTGCTGTCTGACTGGCAGTCACAGGTTGAACCCTGTGACTGTTATGACCAGCTCAGTGGTGTGTTCATTATATTTGCAGGTGCCTTGGTTCTTCTAATTCTAGCACTATCCACTCATATACATGAGGAAACTCCTTGTTTGAGCTTATGCCTGGAAATCAGAGCCTGCTAACCACTACTCTTATCCTGGCTGCCTTTGGTATCTCTTTCCCATCTCAGCCTACACCATCTTGTAAAGCTACCCATCTCTTCACCGCTCACCCAGTGATTCTGATTCATTTGATCTGCAGTGAGACCGATGAATTGTATTTTCCAATGACTATAAAGAAAAGCCAGTGTAGAGACCCTCATCTAAGCAATCATACAATCTCCCTGTCAGTTTAGTGTGCAGTGAAGCTCCAGAAATGATGGGTTACAGTTTGGAATAATTGCAGTAAAGGCATGCTGGCGACCATCCATCTCCTGGTCATGCAGAACCATTTCAAGCTTAATGCACTGGCCAGGCCTCCTCTGCAGACCTTTCATTTTCCACATTTGCATGACCCTCTTTCTGTCCCCTGCTGTAGGCTGACATTCATTTCTCTCTTGTCCCTGATGAACCCAGAGGCAGTTTCAGGGAGTACTAAACTCTGGTTGCTCTGTACCCTTTATTTTGCTGTAGATTTCAAGATGCTTCAAAATCTGCCTCTTTTCTCTGTTCTGATCTCACAGTTACTTCCCAGGTGTGCTCTCTCCTAGCCCAGATCTTTTGCAGATCAATTGTTTTACAAAATCAGAGCTGTAGTCAAACTGTCTAGACTCTTATAAAACCCAACAAACATGGCAGACTAAAAAGTCCGATCTCTCTGTCCCTCTCTCTATTAGCATCTGCATGCAAACACACACACACAAACACACACACACACACATATACACATACGCATACACACACACAGTTCTTCTTTGTCCTTACGGATGACTAATGTAATTTTCTACTGGGAAGCAGAAGTCTATCTGGTCGCACACAGGTACTTAGGCTGATGACTCAAGAAGACAGCAGGTGCATGGTGGGACGTATGAAGCTGGTTGTAAAGAAAGAGTGGCTCTAAAGAGATAGAAATCACAAATTTTACATTCTTTGTCCGGATCCAGAGCGCCAGATACAGTGAAATTTCTTGGGGACACACACTTATGCAGATGGATGCTACCCCAAATCTCTCCTTTTTGTCTGCTTCCACCTGCCCCTGAGTTTCCCATAGTTCTTCAACATCAGTGGTAGATTGCAATTTCCAAAAAAACCACACCCTCAACATTTGCAAACACATTAAGAATGTCTCTGCTTCAGGCCTGGTGAGGAGCCTCCCCTGCAAAGGGCTGGTGTCCCCACCAATGTCCCCACACAATGTCCCGCACAATGTCCCCACCAGACCTCAATAAGGGCAGGCCACCATCCAGATCTCTGCATTTCTGTGAGATCAGAATGAAGAAAAGGGGTCGATGCTGAGATACACAGAAATCCTCAACAGAACAGAGGGGCCAGGACAACTTTGATCTGGAGTCAGGATTTAGTACTCTCTGGTAGGGGCATTGAGTTTATCAGGGACAAGAGAGAGTCAAGTGGGGCTGGCATTGTGGCATAGCAGGTTAAACCTCTGCCTGCAGTGCCAGCATCTCATCTGGGCACTGGTTTGTGTCTCAGTTGCTCCACTTCTGATCCAGCTCCCTGCTGTGTGCCTGGGAAAGCAGCTAAGGATGGCCAAAGGTGCTTGGGTCCCTGCACCCACGTGGGAAATCTGGAAGAAGCTCTTGGCTACTGGCTTAGGCTCAGCCCAGCCTTAGTCATTTTGGCCATTTGAGGAGTGAACCAGCAGTTAAATGATATCTCTCTCTCTCTCTGTAACTCTGTCTTTCAAAAAAATATTTTTTTTTTTTCAGAGAGAACCATGCGACAAGATACAGAATGCTGTGCAGGGCAGTTGACATTTTAATTCAGATGGAGAATGACTTTTTTTTGTTTTCATGAGAAACAAATCAAGAAAAATGATAGTTTTAAGGGCATATGTGTCTTTTTCCTAAGGAGTAAAAATAGGTGCCAGCGCTGTGGTGCAGTGGGTTAACTTGTGGCCTGCAGAGATGGTATCCCATATGGGCACTCCCTATCCAGCTCTCTGCTCTGGCCTGGAAAAGCAGCAGAAGATGGTCCAAGTCCCTGGGCCCCTGTACCCATTTGGGAGACCTGGAAAAAGCTCATAGCTCCTGGCTTTGACCTGGTCCAGCCTTGGCCATTCAGGCCATTGGGGAGTGAACTAGTGAATGGAAGATTCTCTCTCTCTCTCTCTCTCTCTCTCTCTCTCTCCTTCTCTCTCTAATTCTTTCAAATAAATAAAATAATAATAACTTCATTGAGTTTCATGGAGAAGTGCATGTTTCAGCTTACAATGAAATTACCAACTTTGCTGAGTGTGGGACATCAATGAGAACGCTGGATTTACAGGCGTATTTGAGAACTACCAAAGAGAATGTCTTCTATCTGCCCTGCTCTACATTTTCAAAGCACTCTGAAGCTCACTCAGTGGGCTCATAGCCATTATCTCATTTTATTCCTTGAAACGACTGTAGAAGTTTGGGGTTATTATCTCTGCAGGTGGTGAAAGTGGGGTTCAGAGGGGTGAACTACATTTTCTGGGGTTGCACCTGCAGGAGACCTAGGATGGGCTCATTTCATTCAGTGCCACATTTACCAAGAGGCCACTTGTGTGCCAGGAGCCATGGCAGGTCCTGGGCTTTTGGCAGAAAAGAAAGGATACTCCTCTCCCTTCCCTCTCCCTGGCTGGGTCCTCATTTCTCTCCTTGACTGGGTCATGATGGAGGTGAAGCCTGAGGATTTGTACAAGGAGGAGAGCACGGTCCTCAACATCCCTGGTCCTTGGGCTCCTGGACACCGTGTCGGGGGTTCCATGTGCCAGGGCAGGTGCTGCCTCACTCGCAGTCCTCAGCCTCTGCTTCCCCAGTGTTACTTCCTCTAGGGTCAGGTGAGCAGGAACCTCAGGCTGTGTCATCCAAAGTGTCTCCTCCTTTCCAGCACAGAGGCTTCCCCACCCAACCTAACTGCAGGGTTTCAACTTTGCATCAAAAGGAAGCATGCCCCCAAATGTGATGACAAAGTGAAGCCAGTCATGGGCTGCCCATCACCTGTTTAATTATACAGGTTCATGGTGTACAAGATATTGACAGTTTACAGGGAAGCAAAGCAAACACAGGTCCATGTGTAAACAAACAAAGAAACCAAGCACCTCAAAGAGACTTCACTCAATAGATGGATGCAAAATGATGGAGGCTGAACTTCATAGCTTCAGTATTACTGTGAGCAGTGTTTTATAGATTTTTAAACTGCTTTTAAAGTGTATTATTTAAAAATGAAGGAGAGTGGCAGTGTTGTGGTATAGCAGGTGGAGCCACTTCCTAGGATGCCAGCATTCCATATGGGTATCGGTTCATATCCTACCTGCTCCACTTCCAAACCAGCTCCCTGATAATGTGCCTGGGAAAGCAGTGGAAGATGGCCTAAGGGTCTATAGGAGATCTGGAAGAAACTCCTGGCTCCTGGCTTCAGACTAGCCCAGCCCTGGCCATTTGTAGTCATTGAGGAGTAAACCAGCAGATGGAATCTCTCTCTCTCTCTCTCTCTCTCTCTCTCTCCCCCTCTCTCTGTAAGGCTGCCAACAAACACACCAAACACCAGAGTAAGTAAGGGAAAAAGTTTATTGGTGGAGGAAACCCAACAGACCAGAGGGAAGGGTTGAAGAAGGAAAAGAAAGAGAGGAGATCGTAAGAGAGAAATATCAAGAGATAGATAGAGAGAGAGAGCAAGTCACGTGTTCAGGAACAGGTCCTCTTAAAACTTTGCTGGGGGTGGGGGTGGGGAGGACAGGCAGGGAAGTAGGAGCAGGGAATCCCACTAGGGTGTGGTTGGAGCTGACTCAGATGGTTGGGCCATGGGGCTTAGGAGCCTAAGATGGGGAGTGAGGCATAGACGGCACCACATAGACTACACCATTTTACTAACTCTATCTGTAAAAGACTTTCAAATAAATAAATAAATCAGTTTTAAAAATGGAGGAGAAAATTAGTTACCAATATTCCCATCAACTAACAGGATTTCCCCCACCTCCAGATTGTAAACTTCTTGAGTGAATGAGCGGATTTCATTATTGTGATGTGGCACAGAATAGGTGCAAAATTATTATCTCCAGAGAAACCCCACATTCACTGTACCTTAGACGGGAATAGTGCTCCGTGCAGTGTCCTATGTATTTAGCCTACAGCTTCACTTTTTACTTAGTAATAAAAGCTGTCTTGTCCATTTTTCTAAGTTCCATTGTAATTGGGTTTTCACACTTTTGCCTATCCATTCGTTCATTTATTCAACAAATGTTTACTGAACACCAGGTATGTTAGGAAAAGAGGCACAGAACAGAGAGGAGGCAGTGTACGAATTTACAGCCAGACTGAATTTATTCAGAGAAAATATATCCACAGAGGTGGTTGACCAACAGCCAGCGTGGACATGATGGGACCCCCAGGGGCCCAGCCTTTTTATATTTTAGGAGGGCTAGGGGTGGGGGTGGGGTAGGGGGCAGCAGGCAGAAGGGAATTCCTGGAACTGGTCTTTCAAATGTTCTAGCAAGTGGTCTCTCAGTTGGCGGGTGGGGTATGAAGGCAATAGGATGTGAGACCCAGTTGAGATTCAAGGGCAAGGAATACATTTGAATGTTTATCTACCTTTTGGGCAATGAGCAAGAATGGCTGAGGCTTATGTCTCTGTTCCATCAACGTACGTGTTAGGTGTTGTGCTAGGAAAAGAGGGTACCGACATGTGTCCCTGTCCTCAGAGAGAAGCAATCGGATTTGAGAGAGCAGTGTGATCGCAAGGCTCATGGGGACACTCAGGGGAGCCTCACCCAGCTGGAGGAGGCTGGAGCTCTCTGGGGAGGCGATGCTCAAGCTGAATCCTGAAGAGCAAGTAACAGTCAGGTGAATAAGGCGGATGTGGAAGCGGTCCAGGCAGCCAGAGCTGCATCCTCAAAGGTGTGGGGCCCAGGGCTCCTGGCATGGGCCGCTGGGACTGTGGTAGTTCTTTCTGGCTGGGCTGCAAGACAAGACAGCAGAGAGTCATCAGGTCAGTAGGGCCAGTTCACGGAGGGCCACCCACGCCATGGCAGGAGTGCGATTTTTGTTTTGATGGCAATGGGGAGTCAGTGATGGGTTTTCTTTAACAGAAGGCCCGCCAGCAACTGGATCAGGGGAAGGCAGGAGTGGGATCAGACAAAGAGGCTGCAAAGCTGTCGCAGGGATCCGTATGGGGAAAAGGGGATTATGAAGGTCTCGTGGAGGGTAGTGACTGCGGGGACTGGAGTGGGTGAGGATGCTTCAGGTAGTTGGGACATTTTTAAAGTTAGCACACGGGGCCAGTGCTGTGGTTTAGAAAGTTACACCTCTTTCTGCAGTGCCAGCATCCCAGATGGGTAGTGGTTCAAATCCCGGATGCTCCACTTCTGACCCAGCTCTCTGCTACAGCCTGGGAAAGCAGGAGAATATGGCCCAAGTGCTTGGACCCCTGCATCCATGTGGGAGACCTGGAAGAAGCTCCTGGCTCCTGGCTTCAGATTGGCACAGCTCCGGCAATTGCGGCCATTTGGGGAGTGAACCAGCAGATGTAAGATCTCTCTCTCTCTCTCCTCTTTCTTTCTCTGCATCTCTGCCTTTCAAATAAATCAATCAATCTTTAAAAAAAATTAGGAGCACAGCTCTAGTTGCTGCAGAAAAATATTGATGATATCAAGAACTTGCTTCCATGACATTATTGCTTCCTTGAAATTCCAAAGAGGCCTTTCTGAGCTGGCAGGCAGCCCTCCGGGAGGTCAGCCAAGGGGGCCAGCTCTGGCCCTCCCTCCTCCAGAATCCCAGGGTCTTCAGCATTCTCTGCACTAGCATTTCACCTTTCTGCTGGTTGGAGAATGAGCTTGGGGAATCCCACTTGCAGTGCTTTAGGTACAGGGAGACAGAGACAGTCCTATTATTGTCTCCAGTTTACAGATGAGAACACTAAGGATTAAAAAGTGGAGTAACTTTGTTACAAGGTTGGGAATTGAGAAACTAAGAATTTGAAGCCCATTTGCCTGGCTCCAGTTGACAAGAGTTGATGGACCTAAGTGAAGTAGACCAGAGCAGGTGCCCTGGGGAGTGCAGCCCCAGTCCGCACAGGGTGCAAGGACAAAGAGGAAGTTAAGAGCAGTCAGAAAGGCAGGACACAGCCTGCAAGTGCTGGGAGGAGAGAGTTGGGTATGGAAATTCAAGATTTAGCTCCAGGAAGGGGAAGAGTCAAATTACACCGGGACTCAAGGTCAGAGGGGAACAGCCTTCACTGAACTCGGATTCCTGCTGAAGATTCTGCCGGAATGGGAATGGGCAGCAGCCAGCCCAGAGCCCTTGGTGTGTCCACGGAGGGCGAGAAAGGTAAGTGCAGGCTTCCCCGGGAGATTTTTTGCTTGAGAGGTACCGGAGCAACAGGACACCGGCTGGATAGAGATGTAGGCGCTCGGGAGAACTTTTCCTTAAAAAACGGAGAACAACAAGAAGGGACTATGAGGCCAAGACTGGTTTCACGGAGAACAGTGATTGGAGGGGGTGAGATGGTGGGAAACCAGGTTAGAGAGGGAAGGAAAGCAGGAAGAGAGAGTAGCAAGAGGCGGGGGCAGGAAGGTGCAGCCTCGTGGGACTGTTACGAGGGGAGCCAGGAAATCAAGGGCTTGCCCTCTAATTCCTGGTGCAGCTGAGGGCATGAGGAGGTCAGATAATAGGGGGGTGATCAATGGAGGGGACTTCGTCATTCTGTTGGCTGAACAATTTTCACTGAGGGCATTGGGGGACTTCTTTTTTTTTTTTTTTTTTTTTTTTTTTTTTTTTTACAGGCAGAGTGGACAGGGAGAGAGAGAGAAACAGAGAGAAAGGTCTTCCTTTGCCATTGGTTCACCCTCCAATGGTTGCCACGGCCGGCGCACCGCGCTGATCCGATGGCAGGAGCCAGGTGCTTCTCCTGGTCTCCCATGGGGTGCAGGGCCCAAACACTTGAGCCAACCTCCACTGCACTCCCGGGCCACAGCAGAGAGCTGGCCTGGAAGAGGGGCAACCGGGACAGAATCCGGCGCCCCGACTGGGACTAGAACCCGGTGCGCCGGCACCGCAAGGCGGAGGATTAGCCTAGTGAGCCGTGGCGCCGGCCCTGGGGGACTTCTAATTCCCCAGTCCCTCCCGTTGGACCCTGGGGTTGTTTGTATGTTTGCACTGTGGGCAGCCCTGCAACCCTCAATTTCATGCACGTAATTATTTCTATTTCGTATGATTATCTTGACATGGAAATTGTGAGCTAAAGGGCAGAAATATCGCCCCTGCTCTTGCAAGGTGCCGCCAAATTGCTTTTCAAAATGACGGTGATGATTTTCAGCGCCAGCAGCACCACAGAGCCTGCCGATTTCTCTGCAGCATTTATAGCACTCTGCTTTCTGATTTTGAAATATCTTCCCACGCAGCTCTTCCATGAGTGGTACCTCATCAAAGATTTAATCATTATTAAACGGGTAACCAATATCATTTGTCTTTTTTTACTAGAAAATTTGATTTTCCTTGTATTCGAATGATGTGTTCTCTGTTAGAACTTCATGTTATTCCGCTGGAGATAGTAATCCTTTGCATGTCAAACCAGAGGGACACTCTACAGTTTTCCTTTTTTTTTTACTTTATTTTTTTAAAAGATTTTTTTTATTTATTTGAGAGACAGACTTACAGACAGAGAGAGGGAGAGACAGAGTGAAAGGTCTTCCATCTGCTGGTTCACTCCCCAGATGGCCCACAATGGCCGGAGCCGAGCCAATCCGAAGCCAGGAGCCAGGAGCCAGGAGCTTCCTCCGGGTCTCCCACATGGGTGCAGGGGCCCAAGCACTTGGGCCATCTTCTACTGCTTTCCCAGGCCATAGCAGAGAGCTGGATAGAAAGTGGAGCAGCCAGGACTCAAACCGGTGTCCCTATGGGATGCTGGTGTCACAGGCTGCAGCTTTACCTGCTACACCACCACACCAGCCCCTTGACTTTAATTTAAATTGCATTTTTAAAGATAATGTATGTGCACACTGAGGCGTCTAGGCTCTGAAAGGCACACACAAGAGTATTTCAGAAGTCCATGAGGGGCAGGCCTTGGTCTAGCAGTTAAGATGCCAGTTGGGACCTTGCTTCCCACATCGGAGTGCTTGGGTTGGGTTCCAGGCTCCGTCTCCTGAATCCAGCTTCCGGCCAATGCAAACCCTGGGAAGCAGCAATGACAGCTGGCAGAATCGGGTCCCTGACACTCACACAGAAGACCTGGATAGAACTCCTGGCTTCTGGCTTTGGCTCTGATCCAGATCCCCTTGTTGTAGGCATCTGAGTGGTGAACTGGTGGGTGGGAATTCTGTCTATTTGCCATCTGTATCTCTGATTCTCAAGACAATTTTTTTTAAACTGGAATTAATAGATAAATTTATTTTGGTGCAGAAAAATTTTGAAATCCAGCCATAGTTTTTCATAATGCATTTTTTAAAAGATTATTTATTTATTTATTTGAGAGGTAGAGTTACAGAGAGAGAGAGGTCTTCCATCTGCTGGTTCACTCCTTAAATGGCTATGATGGCTAGAGCTTAGCTGATCTGAAGCCAGGAGCCAGGAACATCCTCTGGGTCCCTCATGCGGATGCAGGGGCCCAAGCACCTGGGGCATCCTCCACTGCTTTCCCAGGCCACAGCAGAGAGCTGGATTGGAAGAGGAGCAACCGGGACAGAATCCGGCACCCAAACGGGATGCCAGCACCACAACTGGGGGCTTAGCCCACTACGCCACAGCACCAGCAGCTCATAATACATGTTTTCTATGAAGACCACTTATATGCATAGATTTCACATTTTTTTGGCACCAAAATGAACATGCCTTTAATTTTGATTTTCTGTGAATTTTCTGAAGTCTTCTTGTGCATGGCTTTCCATTAGAGGTTTTTTATTTATTTATTTATTTTTTATTTTTTTTTCCTCTTATTCGAGAAGAGAGAGGACAGAGATCTTGGAGATAAAAGGCTCTGGGAGAGGGCCGGGCCCTGGGGCAGGCTGCAGGCTCCCTCTGAGGGTGTAAAAGCCAAGGAGGGTGGTGGCAAAGGAGGGCAGCAGAGCCTCCAGGCAGAGATGAGAGACTACAGCCCTCAAGGGCAGGCACAGGATTCCCCAGGGAGGCCGGGGATGCTGACTTTAGCTGCAAGAGAGGCTTTGGCCTCTGGGCAATTGGGCCCAGCCCTGGGGTAGCAAGGTGAAGGCCAGTCTGGAGCAGGTGGCATCCAGGTGGAACAAGTCTTTGAGCAAACTTTGAGCAAACAGGCCTGGAGAGAGAAAACTGACAATAGGGAAGGGGGAGGGAGAGTCACACCTACTTTGTCCTTTACTGTGCACAACGCAGGTCACCTACACACACACACACACACACACACACACACATGCACGCACACCCCACATGATCTATTTAACCCCTCCATGCCCCTAGGGGATCACTGGGATCATCCCATTGCTATTATTTTCTCACGTTTATGACTGAACACAGGAAGAATCAGAGGCCCAAGAGGTTACACAGCGTTCACTCTCCACAGCTCCTAAGAAAGTCCTTTGGATCTGTAAGTCTGGCTTCCTTTCAGAAGTTCCCAGCTCTGGAAAGGTGACCTGGGGTGTCACGGACTGGCTGCAGTGTGGTGGGTGAGTGGGGGAGAGGGTGACCAGCAGGGAGCAGGTGCAGGTCATAGTGGGTGCTGCTTGGCTCTTAGAGGGGCTGGGATCCTGGGCAAGAGGAGCCTGAGATCCCCACGAGAGGAGCTGAGCTGATTTGCATTAATGCAGTCTGGTGGTGGTGAGCGGAGAGCTGTTCCCCCGTGCCACACCTGTAGGCACCAAGTAAGTAAAGCAGCCCTACTCAATGAGAGCAAACAGGAACCGATATTTCTGAGTCGTTGCTCAGATCAGTCACCATTCTGGATGCTTATCTGAAATGTAATCCCCTGATCCTTTGAGAAGGATTCTAAATCCCAGGAGAAGTTGCTAGGGGAATAAAGCCCTAAGTATGATAACAACAGAGCCCATCAAATAATTTTCCCAAAATACCACGGGCTCAGTTCTCCAGCCAGCTGCACTTGGAGATGGCAGTGAGGAGGAAGCCAGCCTGTGCTCTTTGCTTCTAGCTCACTTCTTCCCTGTATGCATAGAGGTGAGACCCCCGCCCCAGTTCCCCCAAGGGTCTGTACACCTGCCTTCTCACAGGTGTCCACATGCCTACATGCATTCCTTGAGCCAGGCACCTGCCCTCTTGTGGGCTACCAACAACCCCTCCCAGCTGGGTGTGGCATTGCTTTCGTCCCTACCCGCCCCCTCCCCCCAGACTGAATGGTGCATCCAGTAAGTCATTGATGCAAGTGCCTGTGTAGCATGCTGGTATTATTAGGCAGCTTTGGGTTCAGTATTTCTCTTGAGCTTTGTACAAAAGGCGGGTTGTCTACACACCATCGCTGGAAGACATTCACAGGATGAAAACAAGCCAAAAGAGTGCACACAGCATTGACTCTGCTTTGTTAAAGAAATTGTAGACAAGGGTCTGTGGAAGATGGGGTTGAAAGATATCGTTGATGCTCATGAGGGGTCTTCAAAAAGCCATGAACATGAGTATTATGAGAAAACAATGCATGGAATTTCAAACCTTTTTTCCCCAAATAAATATATCCTTTAATTCCATTTCACTCTGAAGCACCTTCAAACATACATACATGCACATATATGTACATAGCATATGTGTAAATATGTATGCCTTACATATCACAATGGTACGGTGATTGCCTCTGAATGGAGGCTATAATTTTTATTTTTTGATGTGTTGTAGAAAAAAAATAACTATCTTTAAAGGCCCTTTCACTTTGTTTTCGTTAGTAATGGAAGCCAATGTTCTACCCAGACACATGGCCCCCTGGGATAAATACCGCATTTCTAGGCCTCCCTTGCAGCAAGGTGTGGTTATACAGCCAAAGTGTGATCTGTGAGAGGTAAGTACATGTTTTTCCTATCACTTTCCTGAAGTGTCCTGGAGGCAAAGGGGCAGGTCTCTTTTCTGTTTCCAGCTGATTGCCGGCTGGAATGCCAGCAGGATGGCTGGACCTGGAGCTGCCGTTTTGGACCCTGAAGTGGAAGCCATATACTGAAAGTGTTGGAACCATGAGAGAAGAAGCCCATGTCCTCAGTGATCAAGGAGCCATTGTAACAACCTTGACAAAATGTATCTGTGGAGAGAAAATTGTCCTCTTCTGTCTTGTTGAAATCGCTGTGATTTTGACTTTTCTGTTGCTTCACAGCTGAACCAAATGCTAGTACATTTTATCTTTTCTTTAAAAAAAAAAAACCTGCAAAACACCTGGGGGACCATTGAGAATCCAAGACCAAATCCTGTGCTTGGGATAATGTTCCTAGCTGCAGAATTTTCATTGATGCCGCTCGTCTTAAGTTTCACTCGTATCCGCTCCAGTAATCCATGTAAACACATCGCATCAAACCAGCACTCAACACAAGCGCAACTCCTGCCAGAAAGGACGTGCTGTCCTATCCTTGGCTTTGTTGGTTTTAATTCAAAGGGTTTCCCAATTGCCCTGGGAATATGATATTGCCAGTGGCTCCACTATGATGATGTGTGGATATCCATGGTCGCTTTCCAGACGACTGGAGACACTGCAATGGAGCAAGACCAAAACTGAGGTGGTCCAGGCTGCCTGTGTAGGCCTACCCAAGCAGGCTGACTCTATCAACCAATGGGAGCTGGGGCCCAGGAGGACCAAGGAGGAATTCAGTGTGTGGCGTAGCTGTGTCAGACACATGATTTATGTGGGTGGGTGGTGTTTGTGTGCTGCATGGTCTTGGCACACATGTTCTCAAGTCTGGGCGTTTGTGTAGGTTTTGTGGGCATATGTTTATTGAACTGTGTGCTCTATAGGGGTGTATGTATGTGGGGGAGTGTGTGTGCTGTGCCCTGTGATGCAGAGGTGTGTTTGCACGTGTATAGGGAAGGCTTACACAACAGTGCCGGAGGAACATCTGCTGGGATTGAGTCCTAAAGAAGGCTGCAGTGGCTTTAGAAGCTGTGCCCACCCTACCACAGCCCTCGCCCAGTTCTAAACCACAGGCATCCCCCTGACTCTGAACAATAGTGTGATACTTACATTGCGTTCGCTGACCTAAACTGTCGGCGAGCCAGCCTGATCTAACCTAAGGTTGGCTTTGATTCCGCTAACACCTTTGCTTCGGCTGCTTCAAATGACTAACAGTCTTTTAAGGTGATTTTGTTTTACAGGCATTTGCTTACCCTTTGAAGGGAGAATTCTCTGGAAATGTAAGGAATCCTTAAATCCTTATAATAGTAAAATAAAAGGGAGGTGACAGATGAGGAAATGCAGGTGTCCGTGAAACACAGACTTGACATTTTGGCTATCCTCACACATCGGTGTGAAAGATGTGGCCCAACCTCTCACGCATCACCAGTTTGTCCCTACAAGGACTCCACGGCCTTTTGCTTGTTGGCTCACTCACTACCGTGGGTGGCACTCCTGAGCAGGTCAGGGTCAAAGGCACCCTTGGAAGGGGAAGTTCCAGTGCTGCAGTGGAATTTACAGGTCACCTCTCCCTGCACGCACACGTTGAGGGCTGCACGGAGACGCTCCAGGTGTGGGAAGCCAATCCACCCGTTTTTAGCACTCATCACCTCTAAATGTTGAGACATCTGGTGACTCTCTTTGTTACTTATTAATAGGCTTTTAACAATATTTATGTGGTTTTATTTTATTTGAAATGCAGAGAGTGAGAGAAAGAAAGAAACATAGACAAACAGAGAAAGATCTTCCATCCACTGGTTTACTCCCCCAAACGCCTGCAACAGCAGGGCTAGGCCAGGCTAAAGTCAGGAGCCAGGGACTCAGTCTGTGTCTCTGACGTGAGTGCCAGGGGAACATGTATTTGAGCTGCTTCCTAGGATGCACATTAGCTAGAACTGATAGTGGCTCTGGGATTCAAACCCACGCACTCTGATATGGGATGTGGACATTTCAGTTGTGCCAAATGCCTGCCCCACTGATAGGTTTTTGAAAGGTAATGTCAAATGATTGTGTACAGAGTCCTCCTCGCCTGTGGACCCTCCCCCCAGGGGAAGGTGACATGTGACCTGAATTCAGTGTTGCTGGTGTTCATGAAGGCTCCTCTACAAATGCAAATGTGCGAGGCTCCAGTCTGACCTGAGTAGCAGGACGTGGGGCTGGGGATTCCACATCAATCAGCACAGGGGCTGTGGCCTGGGGTCTGGTCTCCTCCAGCACTTGCTGTCTGCAGGGAGTGCTTTGCCGGATGGGCCACCCACGGATGGGTGAGTCTAAATGAGAAGGAAGCACACCATGCCCCAGTCTGTCCACGGCTGTTGAGAAGAGACAGGAGATAAGGGGAATGATGGCGTCTCACTGGCGAGGTGCGGAATTCCTCCCGGATCACTGCTGAACGCGGGCTGGGGAAAGCTGTGCAAGGCAGGAGAGGGAGTTTGCTCTCTAGATGCGCAGATGGCTCAGGCCTGGAGCAGATGCTGAGTCAAGGAGTGCAGGACGGGGGCTTCTGAAGAGGTGAGAAACAAGGGCAGAACTGCAGCTGGCAACCCCAGGCCAGAAGTGGGAAACCAGGAGAGCACTGGTCGGGACGGCGGAGGGGCTGTCGGAGGAGGGCAGAATCCCCCGGGAGCCTGGAAAGCCCCCGAGGAGCCCTGGCAGCCCCATGCCACTGCTGGGGGCACTTGGGAGAAGACACCTGCGAGGGCTCTGAGAAGTTTTCCCTTCCGTTTCCAAAGGAGGCCCTGACTCTCTCAAAAGGCAGTGTCCACTGTGAGTTGTACAATGCATGCCAGCTCTCTGACACACTCCTCTGTCAGGACCCTGGGGCAACTGCTGCTCACAACCTTTCTTGCACTTCTGATCCTACCAGAACCCCTCACTGGAGCCCAGCACAAGTAGGGCAAGCTGAGGTCTTATATGGAAGCTATGTTTGAGAAAGCAAGGAAGCAAGAAGAGGGACTGTGACCATGTTCAGAACAGTTGGGATGATTAATAGCCTGAGCGTGAACTCCAAGAGGGGTCAAGGCTGGGAGTGTAGAGTAGGAACAAACACCCATCTGTTTCCCAGGATACCAGCAGGGTCCTGTCCTTAACACAGCACAGTCACTCTCTCTTACGATGAAGACCCAAACTCACCAGGAAAGGGTTAATGTGGCTGTTTTATTTGGAGGCTGGAAAGGATGCCATATGTTTAGAACTTTCCATCAAATATGTCTATTACAAAATATCTTCAGGCTGAACGCTCCTGAGAAACTCCTCTTGCTGCGATGACACATGGCGAGGGAGCCACTGATGGCCCAGGTCTTTCTGCACTGTGGGCAGAGGAAGTGAGCAGAGGAGTTCACGCACATGTGGCTGTCGTAGCCATCGGCATCTCACAGCCCCTCAGTGTCTCTCTGAAGCATATTTGAAGATGTTCTCTCTCTCTTTTTTTTAAAGATTGATTTATTTATTTGAAAGAAAGAATTTTACAGAGAGAGAAGGAGAGGAAGAGAGAGAGAAAGAGGTCTTCCATCCGCTGGTTCATTCCCCATTTAGCCGCAATGGCCAGAGCTGCACCAATCTGAAGCCAGGAGCCAGGAGTTTCTTCCAGGTCTCCCACACAGGTGCAGGGGCCCAAGGGCTTGGGCCATCTTCTCCCGCTTTCCCAGGCTGTAGCAGAGAGCTGGATCAGAAGTGGAGCAGCTGGGTCTCGAAGTGGTGCCCATAAGGGATGCCGGCACTGCAGGCAGAGGCTTTACCCACTACACCACAGTGCTAGCTCCTGAAGGTGTTCTCAAGCTATTCAATTCTACCTTGCGTTGGAGGCTAAGAAGTTGGGAGTGAAGTTCAATTCTGCCTTCTTACTACATCTCATCCTATCCCATGCCATCTCATCCACTCACTAATCCAGCACTGTGTACCAGCTGTGTGCCAGGGACTCCTCCAGAGCTGTGAATGCAGAAAAGAATAGCAAAGCTGCCTTTCTTGATGGAGATTTTCACTTCTGCCTTTAGTGAGGTGGGGAAGCCACTGGGAAGTTTTGAAAAATAAGGGATGTATTTGTATTTTCATAGGATCAGTCTGGCTTTTGTATTGAGGAGGAAAACGAAGAGACAGAAAACGTATTGCACCAACCCAGGCAAAAGACGAGGGCTCAGCCTCAGCTGACTGCCCGGAGTCCGGAGTCTGGATGTGTATTTTGAAGGAGGTGCCAGCAGAACCGGATGTGCACTCTGAGGGAGGGAGGGAAGCCAAGGGCCACCCCGAGGCAACTGGAAATAATTGAGTTGCCACTAAGCGAGATGGGGGAAGACTGAGAGGCACTGGTGTGCAGGAGAAGATGAGGGGGTGAGGGTTTGGACATGGAAGCTTGAAGAGGCCCCCAGCCACCCCCACAGGGTGGACTGCAAGGCTGGAGTCCAGGGAAGAGGTCTCAGCTGGAGCTGCCAGCTTGTAGACTGTATTTAAAGCCGCAGGGCTACCTGTGATCACCAGGGCAGTGAGCACAGACAGCGGATAGGAACGGCCTCACTCAAGAGCCCTTCCACATTCAAGAGGAGAAACAGCGAGGGAGCCTGAGGAGCCGCCAGTGAGATGGGAAGCAAATCGGGACGGTGAGAGGGACTTGAAGGCAGGTAAAGGCAGTCTCTCCAGGAGGGGCTCATCACTGCCTCCAGCAGGGCCGCCGGGTGGAATACGAGGCCCGAGACGTGCTCGTTAGGAGGAATCGGCTCATCTGAGACTCTGCCAGCCAGGCACCAAGCGCAGCAGAGTCCTTCTCCAAGTTATTTCTCAGAGCAGCTCCTGCTGCTCGCCGCGTAGTTTCAGGCCATCATCCGTTTGGCCCTCCAGTCTCTGCAGCCCAGTCACTGGCTCTGCTTCCGCTGGTGCCCTCGGCCTCACTGTGCTGCCTTGACGGCAGCCACTGGCCACACGGGGCTAGCGAGCCCCTGAGAGTGAGGCTGCTCTGAGACGGGCTGTAAGTGCTTGGACGCACAGGATTTTGAAAACTGAGAATGAAAAAAGGAGGAGATAAACATGTCTCATTAATATTTTTGTATCAATTCATGCTGAAATGATAATATTTTGGGAATTTGAAGTCAAACAAAATATGTTATTAAGGTGAATTACACTTGAGTCTTTTCTTTCTACACTTTTTAAATTTACTATAAAGAGGACAAATTTCATGTATTTCATAGGTACAGTTCTTTTTTTTATTTTTATTTATTTTTTTTGACAGGCAGAGTGGACAGTGAGAGAGAGAGAGAGACAGAGAGAAAGGTCTTCCTTTTTTCCGTTGGTTCACCCTCCAATGGCCGCCGTGGCCAGTGTGCTGCGGCTGGCACACCACGCTGATCCGAAGCCAGGAGCCAGGTGCTTCTCCTGGTCTCCCATGGGGTGCAGGGCCCAAGCACTTGGGCCATCCTCCACTGCACTCCCTGGCCACAGCAGAGAGCTGGACTGGGAGAGGGGCAAGCGGGACAGAATCCAGCGCCCCGACTGGGACTAGAACCCAGGGTGCTGGCGCCGCAGGCAGAGGATTAGCCTATTGAGCCACAGCGCCGGCCGCAAGGACACAATTTTAATTCACTCTATAATCACAGGCTTAATTCACCACTAGCCATAATATTCAACAAGTAAAAAGTAGGAAGACCACAGGTCCACAGGAGTACAAACAGGGGTTAAAAACAATAATCAAATCACAAGATGTTCATTTCTTTCCTATACTCTATATTAACTACCAGACGTCAGAGAAAACATGATATTTGTATTTTGAGGACTGGCTTATTTAACTAAGTGTAATGGTTTCCAGTTGCATCCATTTTGTTGCAAAAGATGAGATTTCATTCTTTTTTATGGCCAAATAGTATTCCATAGTGTACATATACCACATTTTTTTATCCAGTCATCAGTTGATGGACATCTGGGTTGATTCCATGTCTTAGCTATTGTGAATTGAACTGCAATAAACATGGGGATACAGATAACTCTCTTATGCTGATTTCATTCGGGTAAATTCCCAGAAATAGGATGGCTGGGCCATATGGTAGATCTATTTTCAGCTTTCTGAGGACTCTCCATATTGTCTTCCATAATGCCTGTTCTAGTTTACGTTCCCAAAGATTTATTTATTTGAAAGGCAGAGTTACAGAGAGGGACAAAGAGATAGCTCTTCTACCCACTGGTTCACTCCCCAAATGGCCACAATGACTGGGGCTTGGGTAATATAAAGTCAAGAGCCTGGAACTCCATCTGGGTCTCCCACATGGGTGACAGCAGCCCAAGCACTTGGCTGGTCTTCTGCTGCCTTCCCAGGTGCATTAGCAGGGAGCTGGATCGGAAGTAGAGCAGCAGGGACTCAACCGGTACCCATGCCACAGCACCGGGTCCTTTCTACACCTTTTAAATGTACAACTAGGAAATCTGAGGTTGCTTCAGTGACTTGCCTTTGTGGCTCGGGCTGTATTTATATTGGCTAACGTTGGACACACTGTTTATGACTCTACACCCAAAGCGCTCTTTTGAAAGGACAAAGTTCATCACGTCACCATCATGCTCATCCTCTTTGATAACGTCTAGCTGCAGTTAAGAAAAAAACCCTCATCTTGAACTTCAGGCTGTGCATGGGCTGGGGTCTGCTTGTCCAGCTTCTCCTTGAGTCTTCTCTGCTGTCTGTGCTCAGGGCACCCTGGCCACACGCCTCCCACTTGAGATCTATTCAGCCGCTGTTGTCTCTGGCTGGAGCCTCTCCTCCAACTTCATACCTCGCTAGTGTTTACCCACCCTTGGGGTCTCAGCTCAGCTGTCAGTTCCATGGGGCCCCTTCCTTGGTCCCCCACTTCTAATCTCAAGGCATCCCGAGCTTCTCCTTTAATTGCATTTGTCTGACTTGTTCCTTGTTATTTGCATAATTCATTCCATCCTTTCTTCCCAGGTGGTTTGCTCCCTGAAGGCAGAGTGAGTGCCGTCTGGTTCCCTGGAGAGTGCTCTGCACCGGACACCACAGGGCTGTCAGAAGGCTGAGTTTGCTATTGCTCCATCGTGAACATTAACTCCACTTGCGTTGTTAACAGCAGACTTTCCGAAGCACTGCAGGAAGTGCTCCGACTTTTAACTGGGGAGAATTGCTTGTTGTTTTGCTTTGGATTGAAGTTTCTTTTGCATGATTTCTTTTTTAAAAAAGACTTATTTACTTATTTGATAGGCAGAGTTACAGAGAGAGGGAGATGGAGAGAGAAGGAGAGAGACAAAGAGAGAGAGGTCTTCCATCCACTGGTTCACTCCCCAAATGGCCACAATAGCCAGAGCTGGGCTGGGCACTGTACACGGGTCTCCCACTTGGGTGACAGGGGCTCAAGTACTTGGGCCATCTTCCAGTGCCTTCCCAGGTGCATTAGCAGTGAGTCAGATTGAAAAAGTCATATGGAATGCTGGCAACACAGACAGCAGCTTAACCTGCTGTACCACAGTCACAGTCCCTTGCAATGATTCCTACTCTTTGAAAAACCAAATTTGACTTCAGGTAAATGGGAAAACACTAAGCACATGAACCACTGAGTTTTGATAAATAAATACATCCATGTCATCAACATTCCAATCAAGATGTTGAAGATTGCCATCACCCCAAGAAAACCCTTATAACCCCCTTCTAGGCAATCCCTGCCCTTGAACACAGCTTCCTGATTTTCTACCGCTAGAGGCAAGTTTTGCCTTCTTATAGGCTTCAGGTAAATAGAAGCATTCAGCGCACACTTTGTTTGGTCTGGCTTCTTTGATTCAACGTGTTTCTGAGACTCCTCTGTGTCCTTTTTTGATTCAGTCGTTTGTTCCCTTTCGTTGCTGAGTAATTGAATGGATGCATTGCAATTTATCTGTTCACGTGTTGATGGACATTTGGTTCACTGACAGCTTCAGATAATTACAAATAAAGCTACTAGAAATATTCATGTACAAGTCTTGTGGTCATTTATAATTTTTCTTAGTAAATATTTAGGAGTGGATGACAGGGTCCTGGGGGTAAGTGTATGTTTAACTTTACAAAATGTTGTCAAACCAGTGCATGAGAGCTTCAACTTCTCCACATCCTCGCTAACATTTAGTTAATTTTGATCATTCCAATAACGTGAAGTGAAATCTCAATGTGGTTGATAGTGTTGAGCATCTTTACATGTGCTTATCTTGCAGATCATAAGCTTTCTTTTGTGAAATGTCTGCTTAAATCTCTTTATTTTATTTATTTATTTACTTACTTACTTATGTGGTTAGTGAGAGACAGAGATCTTCCTTGCACTGGTTCACACCCTCAAATGGCCACAAAGGTGGGAGCTGGCCAGGCTAAAGCCAGGAGTCTGGAATTCCATCCTAGTCTTCTGCATGAGTGGCAGGGACCCTAGTACTGGAGCCATCTTCTGCTGCCTTCCCAGGTGCACAAGCAGGGAGCTGGAGCACAAGTGGAGCATCTGGGATTGGAACCGGTACTCTGATGTGGGGTGCCAGTGTCGCAGGTGGCAGCTTAATCTGCTGTGCTACAATGCCAGCCTCTGTTCAGACCTCTTGCCTATTTTTAAACTGGGTTGTTTGTCTTCTTGAGTTATAAATCTTTTTTATGTTTTCTAAGTGAAGTAATCCATCAGGTATATGTTTCACAAATATTTTTCCCCATCTGTGATGTGACTTATTTTCTATAATGTGCTTTTTAGAAGGAAGAGATGAATTTTAATGCAGTCCAATTTATTCCTTTTTTCATTTATAGTGAGGGCCTCTTGAGTCCTGTGTATTTTGGCTTGTCCCAAAGCTTCAAAGACTTTCTCCTGTATTTTCTTCTCAATATTTAATATATTTCACATTTAGGTCTCGACTTATCATGAATAAATGCTTCTGATGGGGCGATATAGGGATTGAGGTTTAGTTTTGTGACTTATTTATTTTTCCAATAAATATTCAATTGTTCCAGTTCCATTTATTGCAAGAACTGTTCCTTCCCTCATCGGTGTCTCTGTTAACGATAGTATAAATGTGTGGGTATTTTTCTGCTCTCTGTTCTGTTCCATTTTTCAATATGCTTGTCTTTATGCCAATGTCACATTGTCTAGGTTACTGTATTCTTTTTTTTTTTTTTTTGACAGGCAGAGTGGATTGTGAGAGAGAGAGAGAGAGAGAGAGAGGTCTTCCTTTTGCCGTTGGTTCACCCCCAATGGCCGCTGCGGCTGGCATACTGTGGCTGGCGCACCTCGCTGATCCCAAGCCAGGAGCCAGGTGCTTTTCCTGGTCTCCCATGCAGGTGCAGGGCTCAAGCACTTGGGCCATCCTCCACTGCACTCCCGAGCCACAGCAGAGAGCTGGACTGGAAGAGGGGCAACCGGGACAGAATCTGGCGCCCCGACCGGGACTAGAATCCAGTGTGCTGGCGCCGCAGGCGGAGGATTAGCCTATTGAGCCACGGCCCCGGCCAAGTATTCTCTTTTTTTAAGATTTATTTATTTATTTGAAAGTCAGAATTACACAGAGAGAGAAGAGGCAGAGAGAAGAGAGAGGTTTTCCATCCGCTGGTTCATTCCCTAATTGGCCGCAATGTCCAGAGTTGCGCCAATCCAAAGCCAGGAGCCAGGAGCTTCTTCTGGGTCTCCCATGCAAGTGCAGGGGCCCAAGGGCTTGGCCCATCTTCTACTGCTTTCCCAGATCATAGCAGAGAGTTGGATCGGAAGAGGAGCAGCCGGGACTAGAACTGGTGCCCATATGGGATATCAGTGCCGTAGGTGGAGGATTAACCTACTGCACTACAGCGCTGGCCCTCAGTGATTTTTTTTTTAATGATGAATAAGTGTTCATTTTTTCAACTGATTTCCTTATATCTATTACAATAATCATAATTTTCTCCTTTATTTTATAAATGTGGTGGATTACCCTGATTTTTGGATGTTGAACCAACTTTACATTTCTTGGATAAACCCCACTTGGACACAATGCATCTTTTGATATATTTATATATCTCTCTATATTGAACATTTTGCTATATGGATTTTTGAGTTTATGTTAATGAGAAATATTGATTTTGTAAAAAAAATCTGTAATTTTCTTTTTTCCTAATTTCCTTATAAGATTTTTTTGTATCAGGATTATGGAGGCCTCATAAAATGAGTTGGAAAGTGCTTCTTTCCATTTTCTGCTGGATTTTGTGATATTTATGTAATATTTATGTACCTTGACAGAGAGATCACTAGTCCTGGAATTTTCTTTCGTTTAGAATTTGTTTTTAATTTTTTTGAAAGGCAGAGATGGGGGGTGGAGGGCGGAGATAGGGAGAGAAGTTTTCCATCGCTGATTCACTCCCCAAATGGCTGCAACAGCCAGGACTGGGCCAGGCTGAAGCCAGGAGCCAGGAGCTTGCTCCAGATCTCCCACGTGGGTGCAGGGGCCCAAGCACTTGGACTATCTTCTGTTGGTTTCCCAGGCATATTAGCAGAGAGCTGGATTGGAAATGGAGCAGCTGGGTCTCAAACTGGTACCCATATGGGTTGCTGGTGCTGCAGACGGCGGCTTAACCTGCTACAGCACAACGCCAGCCCCTGAAATTTTCTTACTGGAAAAGTTTCTCATTTCAAATCAATTTCTTTAATGTAGGAGTTTTCTATTTATTCTTTTTGCAGTTTTGGAAAATTATCTTATATAAAGAAAGTATCCATTTAAGTTGTCAAATTTAATGACATAAAATTGCTCATAAAATTCCCTTATTATCTTTTTAATATATTTAGGGGCTTCGGTGTTGTCTTTCCTTATTCCTGTTGCAGATAATTTGTGTTTCTCTTCCTAACCTCACTGACAGTATTTTAGGGTTTAGTTAATTTTATTAAACTAGTCAAAGAACTTTAAAGTTTTTTAAGAATATATTTTTAGTTATTTGAATGGCAAAGTGGTGGTGGTGGAGGCGGGTGGACAGAGCACTCCCAAACACTGGCTCACTACCCAAAGGCCTGTGATGGCTGGACTGGGCACCAGGAATGCAAGCCAGGTCTTCCACATGGGAGACAGTGACCCAACCACTTGAGCCATGATCTCCTGCCCCCATCCACTCCCAGCCCCACTCTACCACCCCTACCCCCAGGGGTACACATCCGCTGGAAGCTGGAATTAGGAGTGGAGCTGGATGTGTGCACCCCAAGCAGCTCCTTAACCACTAGGCCAAATGTGCACCCCAGAAAGCCGTCTTTTGTCTTAATGACTTTCTCTATGTAATTTGTCTGTTTTCCAGTTGAATGGTCTCTTGTGGTTATTATTTCCACCTGCTTTCTT
Source organism: Oryctolagus cuniculus (assembly GCF_964237555.1). Lineage (NCBI taxonomy): Eukaryota > Metazoa > Chordata > Mammalia > Lagomorpha > Leporidae > Oryctolagus > Oryctolagus cuniculus. The sequence continues at coordinate 61,533,958 of NC_091436.1, forward strand.
TGAGAGTTAATTTCCTTTTCTTCGAATTTTTTAAAGTGAAACCCTAGATTATTTTTAGATTTAGATTTTAATTCTTATTTCACAGTACAAGTTCTTGGCACTATAAATTTCTCTGTAAGCCCTGTGTTAACTGTAGCCTGCAAATTTTGATGTTATGCTTTCAATATCATTAGATTTTAAATATTTTCTAATTTCTTTTGTGATTTCTTCTTTGGCTCTGAGGAAAGGAGTAAATTGTTTAGAGGTGTATTACTTAATTTTCAAGTAATTGAAGATACTTTCAAAGCATTTTACTATTACTAGTTTCTAATTTAGTTTTTTATGGTAGGAAAACATTCTTTCAAGGTTTTATTCCTCTGAAATGTCTTAGGACTTATTTTGTGAGATAGCATTTGAGATATTTTGTTGAAGGTTCCATGTACTTTGCAGACAATGTGTGTTCTGCAATGGTTAATTATAACGTCTGCAAATGTAAGTTGGTCAAGTTGCTTGTCAGCATTGTTTAAATGTTTCATATTCTTCCTTATTTTTAACCTACTTATTCGACTCATTACTGAGAGTATGAATTTGTTGGTCTTTCTGCAGTTTTGTCTCATGTATTTTAAACCATGTTATTGGGTGTATGTCTGTTGTGAGTTATTATATCTTCTTGGTTTAATTACGCCTTTGCTCATCCTGACCTGTCCTGAAACCTACTTTGCTTGGTTTTAATAGAGCCACACCACCTTTCTTACTGTTTGCATGCTATAGCTTTTTATGTCCTTTCTCTTTAAACCTATCAGGGTCTTTGAATTCAAAGTGCATCTCTAGGGTCTGGCACTGGGGCATAGTGGGCTAAGCCTCTGCCTTTGGTGCCTGTATCCCATATGGGTGCTGGTTCGTGTCCTAGTTGCTCCTCTTCTGATCCAGCTCTCTGCTATGGCCTGGGAAAACAGTGGAAGATGGCTCAAGTGTTTGGGCCCCTGCACCCATGTGGGAGACCCAGAAGAAGTTCCTGGGTTCTGGCTCCAGGCTCCAGATTGGCCCAGCTCTGGCCATTGCATCCATTTGGGGGGTAAACCAGTGGATGGAAGACTTTCTCTCTCTCTCTCTCTAACTCTACCTCTCAAATAAATAAATAAAATCTTTATTTAAAAAAAGTGCATCTTTGGGCCGGCGCTGTGGTGTAATGGGTAAAGCTGCCACCTTCAGTGCTGGCATCTCATATGGGCACCAGTTCGAGCCCTGGCTGCTCCAATTCTGATCCAGCTCTCTGCTATGGCCTGGGAAAGCAGTGGAAGATGGCCCAAGTCCTTGAGTCCCTGCACCCACATGAAGACCCAGAAGAAGCTTCTGGCTCCTGGCTTTGGATTGGTACAGCTCCGGCCGCTGCGGCCATCTGGGGAGTGAACCAGCAGATGGAAGACCTCTCTCTCTCTCTCTCTCACTCTCTCTACCTCTGGAATTCTCCTTTCAAATAAATAAACCTTTAAAGTCATGTTAAAGAAAGTGCATCTCTAAAGAAAGCATGCATTTGAATATGGCTTGCTGTTTAACCCACTCTGATCATCTTTGCGCATTAATTGGTATATTTCCCTTTGTAAACATTTAATGTACTCACCGACTTGTCCATTTGATAGTTGTCCTTGTTTGTTCTCTCTTCTTTTGGCTTTCTTAGATTTTTTTAGTAATCCATTTTATTTCATCTATTGGTATCTGAGCTGTATCTTCTTATTTTTTTTGTTTTAAAATTTATTTCTTAAAGATTAATTTATCTGAAGGGGGGGAGAGAGAGAGAGAGAGAGAATACCTTCCATTTACTGGTTTACTCCTCAAATCGCTGCAACAGCCAGGTCTAGGCCAGGCCAAAGCCAAAAGTCCATCCAGGTCTCCCACAAGGGTGGCAGGGGCTCAAGATTCTTGGACCATCTTCCACTGCCTTCCCAGGGACATTGGCAGGAAGCTGGATTGAAAGTCAAGTAGCTGGCACTCAAACAAGCACTGTGATATACAACGCTGGCATCACAAGTGGCGGCTTAACCTGCTATACCAGAACATCGATCTTTTTTTTTAATTAACTGATTTATTTGAAAGGCAGAGTTAAAGAAAGGCAGTGTGTGGGGGGGGGGGCGGGGGAGGAGAGAGAGATCTTCCATCCGCTGGTTTACTCCCCAAATGGCTGCAATGGCCGGAGCTGCACTGATCTGCAGCCAGGAGCCAGGAGCTTATTCTGGGTCTCCCACGCAGGTACAGGGGCCAAAGGATTTGGGCCATCTTCTACTGCTTTCCCAGGACATAGCAGAGAGCTGAATAGGAAATGGAGCAGCAGGGACTCAAACCAGTGCCCATATGGGATGCCAGCACTGCAGGCGGTGGCTTTACCCGCTATGCCACAGCACCAGCCCCACATCAACCATTTATACATATACTTTCAATGGTTGCGTGGTGGTTTTAAAAATGCATCAGTAACTTGTCACAGACTGCACAGAGTTAATAATATTTCAAGTCACCTGTAATGTAAGACATTTGTAACAGAATATTAAATTTACTTCTTCTGCTGTTTACATATATTTTACTTATATTCGTTATCGATCATATAGGAGTATTTTCTCTTTAAGTAGTTAATTGTCTTTCAAAGAAATTTGCAAAATGCGAAAGGGCTGTCTGTGACGTTTCCCCAGGTCGTTGTCCTTTCTGGGATCATTCCTCCGTGTAGGTCTGCATCTTCATACCATGTTCTGATGCTGCCTTCTGTCTGGAGAGCTGCCTTAGCGTGTCTCACAGCACAGCTCATCCGGCACCCGACCCTCTGATTTCATTTTCCTGAAAACTTTGAGCCTTGCCATCATCTTTGTGGCCTCCATCGTTTCTTATCATTGCCCCCCATTGCTCTTTTTTCTCCTTCTCCCTCTCCTATTCCCTCCTCTTCTCCCCTCTCCTCGCCTCTTCTCTTTTCACTCCTTCTCTTTCTCCTTCCTTCTTCTCCTCTTCTTCTTCCTCCTTCTCTTCCTCCTCTCTCTCTTCTTTTTCTGGCCATTTTTAATGTTTGCTCCTTATCATTGGTCTTATTTTATCAAACTTAAGTGTGAGGGTTTTTGTGTTTATCACAATTAGTATGAAGAGAAAAAAAATCACATTTGTAGTGCAATTACCTTGTGACACATACCATATAATGCACTGAAATATAAATGCACCTCTTTTAACCTTTTCTTTGGAGTGATAACACCTCACTGATGAGGAACTAAGGCTAGAAATTCTGCATCCAGCCCTGACAGACTGACTGATAATAGAGTTATCCTCTCATCATAAACAATAAGACCACTGGACAGGATGTATGAAGCGGCTCTTCTCCCACACTGGTGAAAAGTCAAAGTGAGCTCCGCCCGCCTCTCCTTGCCCTACTTCTGGTGCAGGTCCCTTAGCCCTGAGTGCAGGGGGGTGGAGGCTCAGTGGAATTTCACTGGGTGGGAAAAACAGGGGTCAGAGTTGGGTGGGGTAGGGGGAGCTCCTGCCTGGGGAGGGGTGAGCGAGGAGCATGCTCCCATGGGGCATGTGCATCTTTGGGCCGGCCACTGACTACAGGGGGGTGCAGGGTGCGGGGAGAGATGGCATGAGGCCCGAAGAGATGAATGGCTGGGGACAACGACTGGGTGGAGAGACACGAAAGATTTTGCAGTGATAGGAGACCAGAGCAAAGGAAAATTGCAAGGACCCCCACATACCCCATCCCGACGCTATCAAGGCTGCATTTTAAGAGAAAGGATCTCAGGAGCAAGATTCTACAGTTAGACAAAGTACAAGGCTGAAATATCCACGCCTGCCTCCCTAACTCAGCCACTCCCCCCTCCTCCTCTTTTCCTCTCCCTCTGCATCCAACACTACTAATAATTGTCAACACATACAGGGCATCTACAACGTGCTAGGTGAGCTTTTCTGAGTGTCTTACTTCTGTTGGTTCTATCGATCATCTCAAGTCCATGTGAAAAGTAATATTTTTATGTCCATTTCACAGTTGTGGCTCTGAGAGATTCAACACCTTGTACGACGCCAAACAGCTATTAGAAGGCAGATCTGGGACTGGAGCTCACGTGAGCTGCCTCCACCATTCATATTCTTTTTCTAAAATTTTTTAAAAATGTATTTGTTTTCATTGTATTTATAAGGCAGACAGGTAGAGTTAGGTGGAGAGAGATTTTCTACCCTCTGCTTCATTCTCCAAATGCCCACTACCGCCAAAGCGGAGGCCAAGAGCCCAGAACCCAATCCAGGTCTCTCACATATGTGTCAAAGACCCAAGTACTTAAGCCATCACCTGCTGCCTTCTAGGGTGTGCAGTAGCAGGAAGCTGGATCAGAAGTGGGGGGGTATGGTGGGAAGAATCACTATGTCCCTAAATCTGTATATATGCAATACATGAAATTTGTATAGCTTAAATAAAATGAAAAGAAAAAAGGGGAGGACCCACGATTTGAAGCAGGCACTCCATACGGGATCCAGGTGTCCCAGGGGTGAACTTAACTGCACCACGTGGTTCCCCTCTGCAGTCACGCTCAGCCACGCCCCCACCCCTGCCCTTTGCGCTGGCTTGTGACTTTCAGGCTGAAACGCTATGGTCTTTTCCCTCTCTGTGTCCCGTCACCACCACCTTGGTCCAAACTCTCCTCATCCCTAGAGGCCGGTAATGACCTTCCCGTAGGCTTCCCTGCCTCTATGTTTTATCAGAGATATTCTCAAATTGTAAACCTCATCGTACAACACCTTTTTGCTTTGTTCAAAATGCTTGAACAATGAGAGGTAAGGCCCGTTAGCGCCTGGCCCCAGCGCCCTATGACTTTTCCCTGGATTCTCCCCTCTCTCTGCTCTCCTACCACTCCCGACCCAGGCCCCCACTTGTGGGTTAACCGCGAGATTTCCCCTATTCGTCAGCCTGGCCGCCTCACTTCCTCCGCCCAGCCCAGCCCAGCCCAGCCCAGCCCGACTCCTCCCAGGCACACTTGGGCCATTCTTCCTCTTTGCGTCCTGGATGTGCGTCCAGCCCGCAGCAGCACGGGGCGTGGTAGAGCTCGCTGTCTTTGGTGCAGATCGTGTTTTACTCCTTCCCAGGGCCCATCTTGGGCGGGGCACATAGCAGGTGTGTAGGCTCATGGCACTGGGCGCACATCAAACGCCTAGCAGCAGCTGACCTCAGGGGGCGGGGCCAAGGTCAAGGAGTCTCGCGAGGCCTGAAGGAGCGGGCCTTCTCTTCTTTCTACACAAAGGTGAGAGGTCACTTCCGCGTTTCCTTGCTTGCTGCTCTGCATCCCGGTTTTCCTTGGGATTTTCTTTATCTCGGAAGGGAGCGTTCCCAAGACAAAAGGGATCCCAAAGCTGCCTGGGGACGGCTTCTGCCCCGCGCCCAGGCCTCCTAGGCACGGTGCACCGCATCCGTTTCCCGCCCAAGGTGAGCGCCGTGGACGGCATGGGAGCTTTGCTAACCAGACTTTTTGCTGCTAAACTGGCCTTCCCGTGAACCCCGACGTTACTGTGAAATTGTGTCAGCGGGGTAGCTTTCGTTTTTGTGATTTGACTGGTTTCCTCCGTGAGGACTTCAGAGAGTCTGAGAAGGTGGCTGGGGAGCCTGCGGCCGTGGGGCAGGAGGAGGGGCTGACCGAAGCTGATGAGGGGCCCAGGAGCCTTGGCCGAGATTCTGGTCTGGATCAGAATCACGGAAGCTGGGCTGCCCTGGTGTAGGCTCTGCGGGCGCAGGTGCTTGTGCGCTGGGAAGCAAGCCCCTCCCTGGCCCCACCAGTGAACTCCGGATTCCGACCCCCAGTCTGGATCAGGAACATCATTACACGGCCTCTGGCACTCTGTGTTTTTCCCTCACAGCATCACCAGATCTTGCAAGACATCTTTGAAGGATTCTCTTACGAGATAACCATGTTTTCCAGAACATTCTGTGCTTTGGCACCTGGCCTGCCCGGGTTTAGCCACTTTCTAGAGATTAAGTCAAGGCCGCAGCTGTGAGCACATCTCTCCTATGCACAGCCACCTCTGTACTGGGCTGTTGCACTCTGGGGTCGCTATTCCAGATAACGAGGCACAGCCCCTCCAGCCCAGGACCCACTGAAGTTACTCAGACTGCACCTGCTGAGCCTGCCTCATCCGCTCCTACTGAGGAAACGTCTGGAGAAAAGGGTCTTGCCCTGTTCCCTTCCCTTCCTCTGCCTCCTGGCTAACGCAGGCGGGTTCCCAGCAGCTGTCAGTGGTGCACTGTGCCTCCCTGTTAGGGACCTGCCCATTAACAATTTCGTCTTTCATGACAGTCATTTCCATGTCTGCATGTCCTTGCATACCTGATTAAAACAAAGCCAGGCTCCCCTCACACTAGCTTATTTTTAAAAAAATAGTTATTTATTTGAAAGGCAGAGTTAAAGCCGGCTCCGCGGCTCGCTAGGCTAATCTTCCACCTTGCGGCGCCGGCACACTGGGTTCTAGTCCCGGTCGGGGCGCCAGATTCTGTCCCGGTTGCCCCTTTTCCAGGCCAGCTCTCTGCTGTGGCCAGGGAGTGCAGTGGAGGTTGGCCCAAGTGCTTGGGCCCTGCACCCCATGGGAGACCAGGAGAAGCACCTGGCTCCTGCCATCGGATCAGCGCGGTGCGCCGACCGCAGCGGCCACTGGAGGGTGAACCAACGGCAAAGGAAGACCTTTCTCTCTGTCTGTCTCTCTTACTGTCCACTCTGCCTGTCAAAAAAATTTAAAAAAATAAAAAAATAAAAAACTAATGAAAGGCAGAGTTACAGAGAGGCAGAGGCAGAGAGAGATCGAGATCAAGATCTTCCTTTCGCTGATTCACTCTCCAGATGGCCGCAATGGCTGGAGATGTGCTGATCCGAAGGCAGGAGCCAGGAGCTTCCTCCGGGTCTCCCACATGGGTGCAGGGGCCCAAGGACTTGGGCCATCTTCCACTGCTCTCCCAGGTCATAGCAGAGAGCTGGATCAGAAGTGGAGAAGTGGGGGGACTAGAACCGGTGCCCATGTGGGATGCCGGCACTGCAAGCGGTGGCCTTACCCGCTGTGCCACAGCACCGGCCCCCACAGTAGCTTATTAATGCTTCTCTCTGACCGCATGCAGAGGATGCGTGCCTGTCTCACCAGTGCTGGCTCAGCACCTGGCATGCAGTGCTCGTCAAATACGTGCGTGGATGAGTGAGTGTTGTTAAGAGCCCTTGGCGGTTCTGGGGAGAGGAAGAGTTTTATGGACTTCATCATCATGTGTTGTTCCTCTTTCACCAGAGTGACATTCCAGACCCTGCCATGTGACAGGCCACTTCTGAGCTGTTTGTCCTGGAGAGGAGGTGGCTGCGTGCACGCCCAACCCAAGCCCATCTGCCCAGGTTGGCTGTGCTGGGCTGTGCTGGGCACTCTGGCTGGCGCTGCTCAAAGCCTCACTGCAGAAGCTCACAGGAGCCATGACGATGCAGGGCGAGTCTCTGTTTCTGTGGGAGCTTGCAGGATATTGAGGAAGAATCCCTATTCCAGCTGGCCTTGGGGAAACAGCAGGGCTTGGCTGGTTACACAGTGTCTTCTGCGTCCCTGGCACTGCTAGGCGTTGTCTGTGTGTGGCTCCACTGGGGGCCTCCCTGGAAGGGAGGGGAATCCACGCTAACCGAGCTTCAGTAACGTGTCTAAGGTTACACCAGGCAGGATTTGGACCCAGGAATGCTTTAACACAAAGGCCTTTTCTGCAGTCAGTGCACAGGGTGTATGAGATGGGAATTATGATACCGATTCCAGACTCACGGTGGCACGTGCCCAGCATGCATGTAGGTCACACACATTGTCCAATTTAATCCTGTTCACAAAATGAGGGACAGTGGACGTTTGGCACAGCAGTTAAGAGGCCACTTGGGACACCTGCATCCCATAGTGGAGTTCAAGAGGCAGCGGTTAATGGCTCAGGTCCTTGAGTCCCTACCACCCATGTGGGAGACTTGGAATGAGTTCCTGGCTTCTGGATTCTGCCTGGCTCAACCCTAGCTGCTGTGAGTATTTGGAGAATGAACCAACAGACTCCCCTCTCTCTCTCTGATCTTCAAATAAGTAAAATAAATGTTTAATTTAAATGAGGGAGACACTGTATTCTACAGATTCTCAAAGACACCTGGAATGGTTTAATAATGCATTCCAAGTCATACAGCCAGAAAGTAGCAGAGGAAGACACTGAATCCAGGCTGGTTGTGGAATCTTTGGCTTAGCCAATTTTCTCCCATGTGCACACATGTCGGGGCTCAGGGACAGCATGGCAGGCAGGAGGGCTGGAAGAAACAGAGGAATGGATATTGCCATTTGATCATTTTTCAGGTGGAAAATCTTGTGGGACGAAGATTCATTGACAAAATTCAGTGTGAGCAGTGACAGTGTAATCATCAGCAATGATAGATGTAACTGAATGTTTTCCCTGAGGCAAGCCAATTAGAGTGAGGGCGCTGTGTCCCCCGAAATGGCCTCTGTCCTGCGAATGGACACAGCAGCCCTGGTGCTTCCGAGACTGAAGCAGCTGTGAACTGAGACCTGGGTGGATTCTTTCGGGAGCACCAGCCCCTGACAAGGCTGCAGAGACTGGCCCTCAGGCTCGCAGCTGCATTTGCCCCCTAATTCGGCATCTGCCAGTCAGTCCGCGGACAGAGACCCATCCATCTCAGGGAGAGCCAGGGCCGGAGACCCACAGCCCCATGAAGCTGTAGCTCGGGCCTGGCTGAGCCTCTTCCTGGTGTCCCCAGACAGCAGGCAGCCTCTCCCCACCTCAGCAGCCTGGCCTCTGAGCTGGTGACAGTGCAGAATTCTCTTCTTCCAGCCATGGCACCTGGAGAATCTCGCTGCATAGTCAAGGTGGGCCTGTGTAGGGCAGATGGAGCTTAGCTTGGTGCCAAGAGACCCTTGGTGTTCCTCTTCTCTGCTGTCCTCGTGGGCTGTACCCACAGGCACCCAGTTGTGGTTGCTAGGCAACAAGCCACGATAGCATCCTCCTCCAGGTTCTAGACTTTTCCACATGGATTCCCTGTCTCTGTGTCTGTCTTCCCTGCAAGAGAATTGGCCAGGCCATGGCCAAAGGTTTTGTAAGACTCCTGGGGGGTGTTTGGATCCTCTCTGTAAGAGACAACCATGGCTGTGGGAGCCTTCACCTTCCATTACTTCCAGTGTTCTCACTTTTATTTATTTATTTATTTATTGACAGGCAGAGTTAGAGAGAGACAGAGAGAAAGGTCTTCCTTCCATTGGTTCACCCCCCAAATGGCCGCCACAGCCAAAGCCAGGAGCCAGGTGCTTCCTCCAGGTCTCCCATGGGGTGCAGTGCTTGGGCCCTCCTCCACTGCTTTCCTGGGGCCACAGCGGAGAGCTGGACTGGAAGAGGAGCAACCAGGACAGAATCCAGCGCCTCAACCGGGACTAGAACCTGGGGTGCCGGTGCCACAGGCAGAGGATTAGCCTAGTGAGCTGCAGCGCCGGCCAAGTGTTCTCACTTTGTAACATTAAAAAGATTGTATTCCAGGGGGGCAATTCCATACAGACAGGTGTGTTGGTTCAAGCTTGGGGCATCTGGGAAGTGTTCCTCTTTTTCTCCCTCATATTTTATTTTTTTGTCATTTTCTCTTAAGGAGCTAAAAGTCCTTGGGTACAGAAGAGCAACCTGTATTGCCACAATTTTGCCGTTATTGGTTTGGGAGACAATGTGTTCTGGATTGAGGGGTTTTTTTGTTTGTTTGTTTTTTAAGGAAGCTCTCTGAGGTCTGTGGTCAAAGGTGAACAGGTTAAATGCAGAATTAGGAAGCAAAATACTGAATAAATGACCTAGCCTCACCTTCACCCCACCCAGTGGCTCCACTATTCATGGAAAGAAGGCGAGTGGTGATCCCACGGGGGGACCTGCAGAGACTGCACCGGGCTGCCCGCACTCCTCCACCATCTGCCTTATGCAGTGTCTTCCTGTCATTCTGAATGCCAAACCAAGTTTTCATGGCTCTGGTAGCATGCAAGCCACGGAAGCCTGAAGACACAGAAGCCTGGCCATCGACCAAGAAAGCAATATGCAGAGTTTTAAAACCATCTGGAATGCTTCTATTGAGTATCCCAGAACATGTTCATGGGCTGATGGGGGCTAGAATCCACCCAACACACACCCAAAGAACAGTGTCCCTTGGTGTCCACCATCTCTCTCCTCCTGTTCTCTGTCCATCAAGGCAGCTCTCTCCTCTCAGGGCTCTGCCTCCACCCGTGGAAGAGTCTGCCCTCTGAAGGACCGGCAGAGGAGTGGGGATGGCGGTGGAGGGACCCAGCGTTTATGGAGCGTCGGCACTGGAGAGCATGCGTTGGGCACTTTCTCTATCTTGGTGCAGTGGACCTTTACAATAATCCCATAATGCATAGAAATCCTATTTTAGAAAGGAGGATGCTAAAACTCAGCAAGATTAAGGGATTTATTTGTTTGCTGTCACATAGCTTGTAAAATCCCCAGCTGACTTCCCCTGTCCCTCAGTCAGCCCTTGCCACACAGGGGCATGCTAATCCTCACAGCTATCTGGGACAGTTCTCCAGGGCTCAAATTTGGAAAGACACAGAATTGTGGCAGCCAGGGCTCCAAGTCCAGGTGCTAACACTTGTAATGAGCTGGCAGACCACACAGCACTGTCCAAAAATCCACAGGAAGACAGAGGCTTAAGAGAAAAGCCAGCGAAAGTGAGCAAGTGCGAAGTCTCTCCTATTCCTTGGACTCCCCTGGGAGAGTTTGCAAATGCAGCCCTGAGGGCCCTGGCTGTGTGCTGCGCTGGTAGGTGTGAGGGCTGCGTGGCCGTGATGGTCTTCTGGACAACATGGCCGTTTTCCTTCTCAGGGAGAGCTTCCATCTGAAAAGGAAGGGCTGGCCACTGCGTTCTGTGATCCTGCAGGAGCAGCAGCCATCCTCTTGTTGCTATAGGAACAATTTCTTACACATCATCTGAAACCCACAGGCCTGAGTGAACGCTGTCGCTGTTAACACATGGACTTCCGTGGGTTCAGTAGAAAAGAGAGTGGCCAGGAGGTCACCTGCTGGAGACAGAACCTGGAGACGTCTTTCCAATTTTAACAGAAATTAGCAATCCCATGCGAACCGTGGGGGCACCTGCAGACTCTGCCCTATGGTGCCTTCAAACTCCTCTCAGCTTGTTTCCTAGTGGGACAGTGTTTGTGGCAGAGGTGCTGGTCCAAGGAAGGTATCCTGGTGGCTGTGACTCATCCAGGGAGTGGGGATTCAGTCCAAGCATAAAGGAGATGAAGATAAGGCTAGATGTGCACAGACCCATTCACACCCCACATACAAGCCTCCAAGTTCACACCATTGTGTTCTACCATGTTCACTTCCTGGAGGGCGCATCGTATTTGGTCAACAGAAATTTCTTATGGTGAGGCACCAACCTTTAGCACTCAGGAAAAGTTGTGTCTCCTTGCATGGAGGCTCATGGGTCTGCACACATTTTTCTGTTTTGCATACGTGTTCAGGACCTTTCATTTCTTAAAGGAAGATGAGGACATCTGGCCAAGGTAGAATACTCTGTGTGGAGGCAGCCTCCACATAAGGGGAAGGTGACCTGGATTTAGTTTCAGAAGACTTGACCTCCTCTCATCTAGCTATGCGAGCTTGAACAAATCATCTGGTCCAGCTGGATGACGTTTTCCTCATCTATGACAAAGGATAATCAGACCCCCTTCATAGACAGGTTGATCTAATTAAGTTGATTCATTCATTCAGTAGTTGCCTAGGTCTGGGATATTTCAAATGAAGATGAGACTAATTTCCTGCTCTCATTTTAACATACATAAATATGTGAAAAAATAATGAATAAGGGGACATAGTAGGCAGGTGAATCCCCAGGGGATATGAAAGGGTGGGTCTGCCAACAGCCTTACATGGTGGGGGGCGGTTAGGGAAGGCATCTCTGAGGAAGTGGGGTCTAAGCTGTGTCCCACTGCAAAAACTGTGGGAGGCAGCAATGACAGAAGGAATATGGAGTGCAAGACCCTATTATGAGACCCTGTTGATGAGCTTGGGGTGTTTGAGTAAGGAAAGAAGGGTAATATGGCCAAAGTGTGGTAAATGAAGGGGAGCAGGAGGCAGAGCCAGCTTCTGCAGCACTTTGTAAACCCATAGAGTGAGTTCAGATTTTATTCTGAGATGGGACTTCATGGGAATATTCTTAGTGGGGGAAGGGTGGTGTGATTTGATTTTTGTTTTTATAAGATTCTGGTGGTCCCTCTAAAGAATCTGAATTGGGACAGGAAAACAGTTAGGAGACTGTTGTACTAGTCCCAGCTGGTGTCAGGTGCTAGGGGAGAGATGGAGAGAGGTAGACACTTCTGGACTCTGCATTGTAGATTCTATCAGTGAGTCTTGTTGATGGATTGGCTGTGTTGGGGGAATAATGGTATAGGGGTGAGAGTTTTTGATTTGAGAAGTTGTTTGAGATGAAGAAGCCTAGGGAGGGAACAGCTTTGGAGGAATCAAGAATTCCCCCTTAGACCTGATGGGTTTGCATGGTCTTTTTAGCTATGCAGGAGAAGTAGTACCTAGGCTGCTTGTTCTACAGGTCTAAAGTTTTGGAGGCAGGTCAGAGCTGGAGATAGAAATGGGGAGTCTGTCAGCAAAGGGAGGGATTCGAAGCCATGGGACTGGGTGAGGTCATCTTAGGAGAGAAAAATGCAAGGGCTGATCCTGGGTCTCCCCAACCTTTAAAGATGATGTTTGAGCAGAAGACATGGACAAACAGCAGTCACTGTGGTCAGAAGAAAAGTAGAAGAGTATGGTGTCTCTTCAGCCCTGCCACAAGAGTTGACAACCAAGAGGCCAAGGAAGATGAGAAAAATGAGCCCACATTCAGTGCCACGAAGGCAGCCTCATTGGGTATTTGTGTGGGATGGAAAAGTGCTTTGGAAGCCCTCGGGTGCTGTTGGTGGTTTCCACAGGAGCCCCTGTGCAGAGGCTCAGAATTCACATACCTGAACCTCAGCCCTGATCGACTGAATCTGGAGCCCCAGTTAAGAGCCACTCGTATACTCTGTGCCGCTTTCAGTCTCTCTGCTGCTTTCTGAAATAAATGTCTCCATTGAGAGGACAGCTTTTGGTCTGATCTCCAGACACACTGATAGTGTGGGTAGGACAGTGACATTCAGTGCTCCTATAGCAATAACTCACACTGGACAGTTGTTTGCCTGAACAGCCATGCAGCTCTAGCCCAGCTGAAGAGCTCATGGTAGTATTGCAGGTAGGGATTAGTTTATGTAATTTCCCTACTCAAACATGAGTTCCATTTGGTTTATATGAGAGAATTAGTTGGCAACCAAAAAGGCCCAACTTTCCCAGGCATGACCGCCAAGCTGTGCTCCAATCCAAGGCGACAGATGACCCTGAGGAGGACATGTTTATGGCCCATCTTCTTTTCTTCCAGTCCTGTTGCCCTGTGCCTTTCACTTTGTCATTTTCCTGTTCTTCCATTTTAGAGACTCTGGATCAATAAGCAGATGTGTGAAAAGAATCTTTTAGACTATCTTGTAAATGCTTAATTGATTTAAAAATGTCACTTTGATAGTAGCTCTAATAATTGTCTGACAACTGTTTCTGAGAAGGCTGCTGAACCTTTGGGGAAATGATTATGAACACATAATTATGTCAGTTATCACACAAATAATCAAATGACTTCTTCTCGCAGTCATACACCTGGATGTGGCTCAGGAGGGCTATCACGGGATGAGATCTGCTGTGATATCTTTATTAATGAGCAAGAAGTAGAGGTAAATATTGTGCTAATTAAATCTACTGTGGATACTAATCTAGATGGCATGGCTCACCAAGGGGAACACAGATGCCTTACTACATCATTGTGAGCTTTGAAGTACGTGGAATGAGAGCAAGAAAATGGATTTTGATGACAAAGAAAGAAAATGTGAGGGGAAAATATCCTAGATGCACAAATTATTGGAAAGATGATAGGAAGAAGTAAATACCAATGACTGCCTTAATTGCTCAGCAAGAGCCCTGAGTTAGCTGGCCTGCCCCACAAATGGAATCTCCAGAGAATCCTAATTGGAAAATTAGTTTTCAAAGACAAGAGAAAGGAAGCCAGAGTGGTTTTATGAGGTGGTGTTTACTGACTAGGAGCGGTTGAGTTCAGGGAGAGGTAAAGGCCAGTTGAAGGGGTCTATGTTAGTGGGAGAGGTTAGAAGGCAAATGAGGAGAAGCAGAACTGATGTAGGACCTCTGGCCCTAAGGGAATAAGGGTTACTGGGAAGCTTGTCGGACAGAGGTTGACATCAACACATGGTGGCGACGCCCAAGAAGGAAAGGGAGGGAATGCCTTTTCTTGGTGGCACTAGCCACTTGGCATGTTCTGTTACTTCTTTCCAAGCACTTCCCTTATTAGCTGCCCCCTCCTTCTGTCAACCCTGGATCTGGCCCCAAAAACGAATAGGAAGAAGATTCTAAGGACCCCAAAGTATTAATCTCTTGTCTGTTCCTAACTGCCGGGTCTAAGGAGATGGCAGGCCCCATTGACACTCAGCTGGAGGACTTAGGAGAAAAGGCATAGCTCAGTGCTCACGCAAGCATCTCATGGCTGCCTACAGGCTGCCTTTGCCCATGGAGGCTGTTGGCCAACCTTGTCTGTCTCCATGGGTTAGGCAGCAGGAGAGATTTAAGTCTGTGGGTGCTGGACCTTGTTATCTGTGGCTGGGCAGTCCCAGGCGGCGGGGACTGATGGTGGCCTCTAGTACCTCCGTGAGAGAAATGGACCCACAGTGAGGGCTAGTTATCCAGTCCAGCACCTTTCTAGTATTCTCTTCCTTGGAAAACAAAATAAGTACACAAGACTTGGAAGATCAATGCATTTGTTTTTTTGAGAGGCAAAGAGATAGAAAGAATTGCCATCCACTGCTCATAACAGCTGGGATAGGGCCAGGCTGAAGCCAGGAGCCAGGAGCCAGAAACTCAGTCTAGGTCCCCTGTGCCAGTGGCAGGAACCCGATTCCTTGAGCCATCACTGCTGCCTCCCTGGGTGTACATTAGCAGGAAGCTGGAATTGGGAGCAGAGCCAGGACTCCAACCTAAGCACTCAGACATGGGATGCAGGTGTCTTAACCAACATCTGAACTGCTAGATCGAACACCTGCCCCAACACAAGGGTTCTTAACCACAAGGCTAAATGCCCACCCCAGAGCTCGCATCCTTGTGCTCTCTTGCAGAATTTAGATGTAAGTGTAGCAGATAAGAGCACAGGCTGAATTCACTACTACATATTTTTATGTCATGTTTGATAATAGGCCAACTACATAAACACTCTGAGCCATATGTTTCTTACCTGGAAGTTACAGCTAACAACGCCTACTTCACAGAATTACTGCCATAGGGATTAAATAAAATTATTAAGATGTTGGGGTTGGCGTTGTGGTGTATCAGGTGAAGCTACCGCCTGTGGCACTGGCATCCCATATGGGTGCCAATTTGAGTCCTGATTGCTGCATTTCCTATTCAGCTGTCTGCTAATGGCCTTGGAAGGCAGTGGAAGATGGCCCAAGTGCTTGGGCCCCTGCACCCTCATGGGAGAACCAGAGGAAGCTCCTGGGTGCTGGCTTCAGCCTGGCCTAGCTCCAGCCATCTGGGGAGTGAACCAGTAGATAGAAGATTCATTCTCTCTCTCTCTTCTCACTCTGTGACTCTGACTTTCTAAATAATAAATATTTTTAGAAAAGAAAGCATGTATAGGGAAGGCTCCCTTTCTCATTAACAGCCTCATTTCTGGAAAGCTGATCTAAAAATGGAGTCTGGGAGTCCCCACCTGGGATAATTTGTGGCAACAGGAGAGGAAATTGGAAAGCAACTGTAGGAAAGAACTGGCAGCTGGAGTTGGGACCTAATTTATGTCTCCAGTCTCTTCCCAGCTACAAATCCTCAGCATGAACTTTGTCAGAATCTGCATCAAAAACACTGGCTTGCCTGGGGTCTCCTCTCTTTCTTGGTTGCTGTAAGCCCACCTGTGTGATGGAGTTTCTGCTTAGAAACATCTGTTCTCCAGTATGAAACAGACTCAGCAGTTCGCGCATCATCACAAGATCTCAGAGCTTGCCCTGGGGGCAACGTTTGGTTCAGACCCGTAGCCCCTGATGGTGTGCTATGGAGTACCATATCAAAGGCAAGTAAAACAGAAGCCTTAAGCCAGATGAAAACCCAGGTAATTAGCAAATTAGTCAAGTTTTCCAAAGATCAAGCCATCAGAATCTCCAAGATTGCTTGTTAAAAAATACAGATATTGGGCAATGTTGTGATGCAGCAGGTTAAGCCACCAGCTGTGACACCAGTATCCCATGAGAACACTGGTTCCGTTCCTGATGCCTCAGCTACGATCCAGCTCCCTGCTAATATGCCTGGGAAAGCAGTGGATGATGGCCCAAGTGCCTGGGCTGCTGATACCCATAAGGTACCTGAATGTAGTTCCAGGCTTCTGACTTGGGCCTGGTCTGGCCCCAGCCACTGTGGCCATCTGGAGAGTGAACTAATTAATGGAAGACCTATCTCTCTTTTCTATATGTATGTTTATCTGTGTCTCCCTCTCTGTAACTCTGTCTTTCAAATAAATCTTAAAACACGCACAGAGATACCTGCGTCTTTCTCAGAGCTGCTGAATCAGGATTACTGAACTTGAGATCTGCCACATTCCACATCAGCAAGTTGTCCCATGATTCTGATGGATGATAGCTTAAAAACCAATGTAAGAACTATAAGGACCACAGGGGGAAGACATCCACTTAAACAGATTAAAATTGATGTGGAGAGGCCCCAAGATGGTGGAATGGAGAGGGAGCTTACTGCTCTAGTCTAGGGGAAGATAGTTAAAAAAAAAAAAAAAACCTGGAGAGAGTGCAATTTCAGGGAAGAGGTAGAGAGAAAACAGCAGAGGAAACTCCATGCAAATTAGAGGGGCACTGTGGATCTATGTGGAGGGTGTAGATGCACACAACTCATGACCCCAGCAGCTGAGAGCCTCAACACCAGCTTTGGACAGTGAGCCTAAGCCACTGGTGATAAAGCTTTGGGTAGAGTCTGGCATGAGTCTGGCTTGGAGCCCTGTGGTGGACAGTAGAACTGCCAATCTTGAGGAAAAGGGGGGGCACATTTCTTTCTCCCCTACCACCCAGCACCAATGTCCTGTTACTAGTCAAGAGTTGGTGGGTTTGTTTTGGACAAACGTTAACAGCTGTGCCAGTTCATGTCCACGTGCCCAGCAACCAGCTGAGAGGAGACGCCTAAGTGTGGCTGGGAGAATTGACACGGGGCTGGGTGTTCATGACTGTGGGAGCCTTGGGTGATGGAACTGTGAAAACACTGTCGCTGTGTGTGAGGGTGCAGGCTGTGGCAGGGTCTTTGGGCAGTCACTGAAGGTGGCTGCACATGCTCAGGGCTCCCTGATTCCCTGGTGAGGGTCATTGCTGCAGGATCCTGTGCTCACACCGAGGACTGCATGGATCCTCTGTGGTTCCTGTGTCAGTGTGGATGAATATTGTATCCACTGGGGCTAGTGCCCAGGTATTAGTCTCCTTGGAGGAGAGAACATAAGCATGAGACTACACCAACAGAGCTGAATAAACTTCCCCTCTGATTAAAGAGAGAGAGAGAGAGGAGATTCACCACGCCCAATTTGGAAGTCATCTTGGACTTCCCTCACCCCGAAGCATTGAACATATCTCCGTGGCACTTGCCTCAGGTTGTTCACTAGAAGAGCAGACACTCCACTAATCCACAGAGACATAGTCCAAAGATAAAATCCATCTCAGGGGGAAAAATATAAACCAAAAAGTACCACAACAGATGCCTAAAAATAAACACAGCAATTCAAGAAACAAGAATAAGGAAGAAAGCATGACTCCCCAGAAGGAACACAACAACATTTTAATACTAGAATGTGAAAATGAAGAGATCAAAGAAATGCCAAAAATGGAATTCAAAAAATTGATCATAGGATTACTTAGAACTAATCAGAAGCAAATGCATGAACTAATGAAATCCATGCATGATGTGAAAGAAAATTTTTCTCAAGAAATTGAGATTTTAAATAGAAATCAAAATGAAATACTGGAATTGAAGAATTCAATAGAACAAATAAGAAATGCAATGGAAAGCCTTAACAACAGAATCGGTGAGGTAGAAGAAAGAATATCTGAGTTAGAAGACAAATCTCTGGAAGTTTTACAATCAGACTGAAAACAAAGAAGAAATTAGAAAACTAAAAAACAGTGTTGGAGATCTATGGGATACTATCAGATGACCCAACATGTGGATCTTAGGAATTTCTGAAGGTGTGGAAAGAGAGAATGGATTAGAAGGCATTTTTAGTGAAATAATTACAGAAAACTTCCCCAATTTGGAGAAAGAAAGAGATGTCCAAGTACAGGAAACACATAGAACTCCTAATAGACATGACACTATATAGTCAAACTCTCCACACAGTCTTTTGTTGTACTTTTTTTTGCTGTCCTGTTATATCTCGATCTTAATTCTCAGTTTGTATCTGACACTGGATCATATCATAATGGACTTACCCTCTTTCCCTACAGGACAGCAGAATCAGGGTAGCTGGCCCAGGACATCTGGGCATTTTAGCTGCTTTGGACAATGCACAGAGTAGAGCAATGGGCCCAGGTGAATCTATAGGCTGGTCCCTTGGTTCCCTATAGCACCACTTGAGCATGGCCTATGCCCATTGTTAAGAACTGGATGGGAGCGGCCGGTGCCGCGGCTCACTAGGCTAATCCTCCATCTTGCGGCACCGGCACACCAGGTTCTAGTCCCGGTCAGGGCGCCAGATTCTGTTCTGGTTGCCCCTCTTCCAGGCCAGCTCTCTGCTGTGGCCAGGGAGTGCAGTGGAGGTTGGCCCAAGTGCTTGGGCCCTGCACCCCATGGGAGACCAGGAGAAGCACCTGGCTCCTGGCTTCGGATCAGCGTGGTGCTCCGGCCGCAGAGCGCCAGCCGCGGCGGCCATTGGAGGGTGAACCAATAGCAAAGGAAGACCTTTCTCTCTGTCTCTCTCTCAATGTCCACTCTGCCTGTCAAAAAAAAAAAAAAAAAAAAGAAAAAGAAAGAAAAAAAAAAAAGAAAAGAAAAGAAAAGAACTGGATGGGGCAGACAAGGAGCCAGGCCTGGCAGGTGGACAGACCTTGCCCTTTACCGAGGCCTGCAAGATCTCCCCACTGATAGCCCCCAGTCTTGCCTCTTCTCGTTTCTTATCTAGCCCCAAACACCAAACCACCCAGCCCTCTGCAGACTCCCTTCCCCTCTGCAGGCTCCCTGCTCCTGGCTCCTTCACCCCACTGGGCCTGACTTCATACTCTTTCTGCCCCTGCTCGCCTTCTCACTCCCTGCCCTTTCCAACCTCAGCTCCATCAACTCCTCCTTGTTCTTAAGTTCCTGTCTGGGCGCTAAATCCAGAAGGAAATCTTCCCTGGCTCCAGGCTGTGCCCTGCCCTCAGGTTCACCCTGGCAGCCTTGGCCATCATGACCTGTTACACCCTTTACCACTACGCTTCCGAGGCACCTGTCACCAGACCCATATCTGGCCCAGGGAATCAGGGAAGGGTGTTTATTTATCTCTGTATCCCAAGAGCCTTATGCCAGACGGATGATTGGCTCCATAGAGCTGATGCACAGAGACCAAAGCCTGAGCTGCTTGAGGCTCTGCCTTCTAGACATGGGCACTTATTCCTCAGTTTTGTCTAATTTCTGCAGAACTGGCTATACTTTGGGTTAATGATCTTGCAGACACACATTTAAAACCAGTTCCCACTGTGGAAGAGAGCGAAGAGGGAGGAAGGGAGCTGTATAGAAGCTGGACCTCCCTGAATGCACCTTGCTTTTAGCTCAATTTTGGAGCCAGTTATGTTTTCATATATTTCATATATTTAATTAAATAAAAATAATTTCTAAAGATGGAAAGCAAACTTGCAAAAACAGGATAAAATTTTACCCATATATATGGTTGTTGGATTATTTCTCTTTATTTTTTGAGTTTATTTGAAAGGCAGAGTGACAGGAGTGAGAGAGCAAGTGAGCAGGACAGAGAGAGAGAAAGAGAGAGAGAGAGAGAGATCTCCCATCCACTGGTTCACTCCTAAATGGCCGCAACAGCTGGGTCTGCACCAGGCCAAAGCCAGGAACATGGAACTCTATCCTGGTCTCCTACATGGGTGACAGTGACCCAAGCATTTGGGCCATTTTTGCTGCCTTCCAAGGTGGGAATTTTGCAGGAAGCTGGATTAGAAACGGAGCAGCCAGGACCAGAACTGGCATGCTGGTATAGGATGCTAGTGTCACAAGCAGCAGTTTAACCAGGTGTATCACAATGCCAGCCTCAGGAAACTTACCTCTAATTACTTTGAACCACAGTAATATTACCTCCCTACTGGGAGCTAGCTCAAAAATAAGGAACCTTGAAGGTATCAATCTTACTCTGTGTTCACTGATGTTGTAGGTAGGAATATTGATACTGGTTTTTTAAAAGCACTTATTTTATTTATTTGAATGGCAGAGTTGGGGGTGGGGAGGAGAAATAGAAGCAGGGAGAGAGTGAACCATCCACTAGTTCACTCTCCAAATGGCTGCAATGGCTGGGACTGGATCAGGCCAAAGCCAGGAGCCAGGAACTCCATCAAGGTTTCCCATGTGGGTGGCTGGGCCCAAGTACTTGGGTCATCTTTCTTCTGCTTTCCCAGCTCATTCACAGGGAGTAGGACTGGAAGTAGAGTAGCTGAGAATTGAACTGGCATTTATATGGGATGCTGGCATCACAGGCTACAACTTAACCCCCTGATAGCGTTATTTTGCAGTCAGGAAAAAAAAGATAAAGCAAATATATATGTCCAATATTTTAGGTAGGAACCAAGACTCTGAATAAAAGGAGATAAAACATAGAGATCAAAATAATACAAAGTTTAAATAAAATCCTGAAATTGTTACCTTAAATTTAAAATATCAACTCATGATTTATATTTCTTTTTTTAAAAATGGATATTTCTTAAATATGTCTATGGCAAGGATTTAGAAGCAACAATAACTTAATAACAACAAACACATTAGTTGCCAAATTGTTGCTAGATGCCATCTCCCACTCAAAGGAACAAGGACTTCTTGAGCGGGAACATCTTGTCATGCCTTAAAGCAAGGAAGCTGTCAAAATTACTGTGATCACAGAATGATGCATGGCCAACCTGAAGGGCTCCCATTGACCAAAGATGAGGCCTTTTGAACACACACACACACACACACAAATCACCACAGTGGGGTGAAATGCATCAAACCTATAAGAAGTTCTGGGTTCGCCTCTCCCACATTGCCAAAACCGGTAAATCTGCCACAGTCACATCTGGAAGTCACTAAAACACTTCTTATTCTGAAAACTGACTAGTAAAGAAAAAGAATCAAATAATTACCCTGCCTTCCCAGATCAACAATATCCCATGGCAATCAAATAGTTGTTCTTTGATTCCTTCTAGAAAAAAACACAACTGGTAAATACAAGGGTAACACTGGGAGTTCACCAGTTTGAAAATCCCGAAAGAGATAATGGTTCAAGGCTGCAGTCGTCAATGGCTGCAAAAGCCATTGGGATGAAAGTTGCTTAGGGATCACAATGTATGAATGAGGTTGACACCACCTGAATCCAAAGATAAAGGGTAAATGAGTCAGGTGTGCCGTGCACCCTGATGTGACGCAACAAGAGGACACAGCGTCCATCACCTACAGAGTCTGTCTTGCACCATAATTCTTCCTTGCTGTTCTCTCCCCTAAAAATCCCAAAGACCTTGAATGTACTAAAGCTCTAGACCTGACTCTCAGTCCGCAGGAAATATGGTAGGTAGAGAGCATGTTCAATATCATCATGAGTAATTAAGCAGGAATATATTAAGTACATGGGAAATTCTATAGAGCAAATGACCCAATTTAATCCTAAAATAAATGGCTTTTCTTTTAAATAAAAAATAGAAGTGGAACAATTACAGATAAAAAGATTTAAGAAACATGCCAACTTTGGTGACTCTTATTGAAAGATATACAAGTATTTTTTATAATATTCTTTCCAGTTTTCTGTAGATTTTGGAAAATTTTCCATTTTTTAAAAAGGAATCAAAGACATATTAGCCAAACACAGTGTGTGGATCTCGTTTGGATATTGATTTGATCATGCTAGTTTAGAAAGATGCATTTAAGACAACAAGGGAAAATAGGCATGTGCTTTATTCTGAGTTACTGTTCTTGTTGAGTATGATAATTTTACCATGGTTGTATTTTTCAAAAGCCACTATTTATTTATGTATTAATGATTTATCTATTTGAAAGGTAGAATTACAGAAAGAGAGGGAGACTAACAGAGAATCTTCCATTTGCTGCTTCACTCCCCAAATGGCTATAGTGGCTGGAGCTGTACCAGGCTAAAGCCAAGAGCCCAGAACTTCTAGGTCTCCCATGTGGGTGCAGGGGCCCACGTGCTTGAGCAGTCTTCCACTGCTTTTCCCCAGGCCATTAGTAAGGAGCTGGTTTGAAGGTGGAGCAGCCAAGTCTCCAACTGGCACCCCTGTGGAATGCCATGCCACAACGCTGACCGCTAGCTAGTATTTAAAAATAGATGATTAAGTAGTATAAATGAAAAGCATTAACATAGTACTAAGGCTTAGGTACAGGAGAAGGAACATGTTGGGTATTATTAGAGCTACAGTTTGAGCTCAGTACTGGTATCACTGCTAGTTAAGTGGGAGAACTTGAGTGAATTTCTTTCTCTCTTAGCCTCAGTTTCCACCAAATACCACCTGCTTTACGGGACTGTGAGAATGGGATAGAATATGTTTATGGCAGTGCCTGACACAGTTGATATTTAACAGACTTTTTTTTTTTTTTAAGTGTAAGAGGTTATCACTTTCAGGCAGATTTGTGTTTAACCTATGTCAACATCTCAAGTGGCTCATGATGGATTTCCAAGCCTTCTCTATGGGTGAATGACCAAGTCACTTGAGCCCAGGTCACCTGTAGTTTCCATTGGTTCCCAAAGCACTAGACTGTAAAGGGTAGGAATCAGGGAGACACTTGGCGTTGTAGGCAGCCCGCACTAGGCATATGACCAAGGTCACCATATAGTGGTCAAGCTAAATGAATCAATATCTGTAACCTGCTTAGAACAGTGCTGACTCATGGTCATATTCTGTAACATTATTATTATTATTGGAAGTGACCTAGCAGGGGACCGGTGTCATGGCTCACTTGGTTAATCCTCTGCCTACGGTGCTGGCATCCCATATGGGCACCGGGTTCTAGTCCTGGTTGCTCCTCTTCCAATCCAGCCCTCTGCTGTGGCCAGGGAGGGCAGTGGAGGACGGCCCAAGTGCTTGGGCCCCTGCACTCACATGGGAGACCAGGAAGAGGTACCTGGCTCCTGGCTTCGGATCAGCGCAGCACTGGCTGTGGCAGCCATTTGGGGAGTGAACCAATGGAAGGAAGATCTTTCTCTCTCTCACTGTCTATAACTCTACCTGTCAAATAAATTAAAAAAAAAAAAAAAAAAGGAAGTGACCTAGCCAAATCCAAGGCAACTTTAATTCCTACAAATTCCTCCTTTTTCTGTTTCTCTGAACTTCCTCTCAGGGGTTGAGGTGACAATCCATAAATCGATGTATTTTTTTCTATGCTTAGAAAGGATGACTCAGTCTCTTAATTCACAGATTCTACTCTTGCCTTAGGCATGAACCATTTGAGTTTCCATTTTGACTGTATTATTGCTAATGGGTCTTTGACTCTCAAAGATAACAACTGTTTTGGTCCAAAAATGATGAGAGGGATCAATGGCCCCATAGGGTCCCCTGCACCGGTTTCATCCTGCTGCTCCAAGGGAAGTCTTTTCCTTGTTGTAGCAAGTGGTAATCAGAGATAGAGATACGATTAGTCCTTTCCTAAGACAGCGAGAGGTCTTGGAGAAGGGCTTGGTCTAACTATCACCTGAGGAAGTCTGCCAGTTGGTAGCCTTTTTGCGAGAGAGGAGATTTGTTCGTGTTTCAGTTTCTTCCCTTGACCATGGACTGCTCAGTACAAATCTCTAGGAGACCTGAGTTTAGTGAGTTACCCTACAAATGGGATAAATTTGAACTTGGAGGTCATTCAAGCAATGACTGTAGGTGCTGAAGTATGACCCGCATTAGGATTTTATAATTTTGGCAAAAGCATCCTTCTAAGACAACAGGTTGGCAACAAGACCTGTGATGCTGGGGCCACATCAGCCTTGGAGTAAAACCTTTCATTGTCTTTATCTCATCTTGAAATTGCAGGACCCATGGCTCTCTGGAACCCACTGCTGCTGGTATGACTGAGTTTTCCAGGCTGTGTCTGACATGTTGTCACCACCCCAGGCATCTGGGCAGAGGTGGCCAGCATTTGCCCTTCTTTTCCTGGGTTCTCACCACCAAGCCTCATGTCCAGCCTCTTGGCTCACTGGGGGGCAGTTCCAGTGTCACTTCCCCACTCTCCCAGGGGCTTAGCTCTGATGCTTCCTGGTCTTCTGATGTCATGTTGCTGGAAATTAGCTGGGGTGAAAGTGAGGGGCGCTGTTGCCGGTTGCAGTAGCTTGGAGAAGAGCTGCCGGAAGGAACCTCAGTCCAGGAGCCACAGAGCCAGGTTTGCTAGTGTGGATTTGTGGGTCAGAGGCCAGAGATGGCACTCAGCAGGGCATTGAAGATAGCATGAGGATGCCTTACTCCCAACCAAGTAGCAAGCAGTAGCCCTCTCAGAGGGAAATACAGCAGAAGCTGCAACATGGCTGGGGTTGTTGCCTGGCTTACCGGGGTTGTCTGCCTAGCATCCCTCTCCAAGGAGTAACCTAATTTATGCCTGCACCCAAACCTCTACTCCATCGGGACCTCACATACTCATCCATCTCAGAGTTTCACTCGAAATCACACTATCCAAACTCAAAGCCCATCTCTGTCACTTAACAGGCATGTCTTTAGACTGCATTTACACTCTCTGTGTTTCTGGTTGTGTGTGTGTGTGTGTGTGTGTGTGTGTGTGTTAAGTAGAGTGCCCCGTGTGTTGCGTAGAACACCTAAAGGCATACAAAAGACTTCTCACAGATCCTGGTACCTGGTATGCATTCATGAAATGTTTTACATCATCAGCAAGCACTCATTATCACCTAGAACTCAATCCAGATCTCTCATGTGGGTAGCCGGTATCCAACTACTTTATCTGTTATTGCCACCTTCAGGAGTCTGTATTAGAAGGAAGCTGAAATCAGGTGTGAGGTCAGATATTGAACCCAGGCACTCCAATATAGAATGCAGACATTTTTTAAAAGATTATTTATTTGAGATGTAGAGTTACAGACAGAGAGAGGGGGAGACAGAGAGGAAGGTCTTCCATCTGATGGTTCACTCCCCAGATGACCACAACAGCCAGAGCTGGGCCATTTTGAAACCAGGAACCAGGAGCTTCTTCTGGGTCTCCCACACAGGTACAGGGGCCCAAGCACTTAGGCTATCTCCTACTGCTTTCCCAGGCCATAGCAGAGAGCTGGATCGGAAGAGGAGCAGCTGGGATATGAACCAGTGCCCATATGGGATGCTGGCACCACAGGCAGAAGCTTAGCCACTATGCCACATTGCTGTCCCCAGAGTGCAAGACATCTTAACCACTAGGCTAAATACCTACCTCTCTGTTTTTATTATCCAGAATTTTGTCTGCTATTAATATCTAACTTTAACATGATATATGTTAACACAATATCAAACATATAATATTAGCATGATCTGTTCTTTATTGGATTTACATATGTGTCTAAGAGCCAACATGAACTAGAAGTATACTAATATTTTCTCCTATTTCCTAAAGAATATTAAGAGGATTCCAAGCCAGATTCCACCACAGTACCTCAAAAACCTCACTCCTGTTTTCCCCAATCCCCTCTCTGCCTCAATGTCTCTGGAGTCTGTTCCCAACAACCCACTTTCTAAACTCTCTGCCATGGCTGGCCTGCTTGTTCTCCCTCCTCTCCCTTCCTCCCCAACCCCTGCCTCTTTTTAAACCTCTACATCCTGTCTCCTTCATAAGAGATGTGGAACAGGGCTGTTGGCCAGGAAGGAATTCTCCTTAGGCAGCAGCCTGGGAACTCCCCAGTAAATGCAATTAATACAAGTACTATCACTAAACACATGTTCACTGCCTGATTTAGGGCAGAGTGGAGGAAGATAACATTCTCTGGTGATCAGGGCAAGTGAAGAAGAAAGAAAGAAAGGAAATACCAGCAGGTTAATAAGCTTGTTCCTGAGAAACATCCAACATGACCGTGCCCTTGGGCCTGGGGTGGATGTTTTAGCTCAGTGTTACAAAAGGCTTTGGTAGGACCCTTGCACTTAGGATGGAAGGGGTTTTTGGGTGCTGGAACTGCAGATTGTAAAACCTGGAAATCTTTCTTGAGACTATGTTTTGTTTGGCTTCACAGGAAGATAAGCTAGTCTGTAGCAAGAGGTGAGCATGATGTGTGAAGCTGAGACAGTCAACAGGAAGTCTCCCGGGCATCCGAGCCCCTCCATCCTGGGATCTGCCTGCCCTTTCTTCCCACAATTTCCTCTTGGTTTAATCAGGTTTGAGCTGTACTTCTCTCCCTTGCAATACAAGGTCTAACCTACAACCCTGGATTGAGACAGGCCTTAAATAGGGGCAACAGCAAGAAGGCCTCAAAGACAGGCAGAGATGGGTAGCGCTGAAGAAGGGGACAAGAATGTAGCCTGAGGCAGGAACAGGCCTCACGCTTTCTTAAATGGGGGTGGCGGAAGCCCAAGCTTGTCTGCAGGCTTAACCCTGGCATCAGGAGTTGTGCATGCAGTGGGTGGGGCAGGCTTGGGGGCCAGTAAGAATTGGGGTATCCAGAGTCAGGGCTGAAGAACTGAGCCTCAGGCTGTCTCCTCCCCGACTTGAACCACTCCAGACTTGGCTCTAGTCTCTACAGCATCCTCTGTGTTCCCACCCTGCCTGCCTTGGCCAGGTCAGCCAGGGAAATTAGCTGCACCAAGCATTTCCTCTTGCCTGGTGCCTCTGCCTCTGCCTCAGGCCATTGCCAGAGCTCTTGGCCTCTCCTTCTCAAAACCTGACTCCGGTTTTTCTTCTGAGCTGTTGGTCATCAATGAGCATTCCCGAAAGGGAGGAAGGTGCTTGAATGGCAAGGGCCTCATTGAACATGGGTGGCCCCCAGAGCTCATCACCCCTTCACCGGGGGGACCTCCTGTGCGAACCTCCACTCCCGCCTCTACAGCCATGAGTGTCCTGTTTACACGTGTGCCTCAAGAGCTGTGTTTGGGAGCTCGTGATTAAAGCAGCTTCCATGTTGCTATTTTCAGTCCAGTCTGTGGCATGTTGTGCCCAATACCCATTCATTTCTATAGGTATCACTATTCCTTGTAAAGTTGCGACAGAGAGAAGATGCGTGTGACAGTCTAATGGTGTTTACGGATTCAGTCAAGCCACAGTGGGCCCGAGTCTACAACTGACATCACCAATCAGGAGTAATCAAAATAAAAAGCATGCTACCAGGTTATTTTTAGGCCTTATGGTTTAAAAAAGTAGGTTTTTTCAAATGTAAAGGAAACTTTTTTTTTTTAGAACAGTTTCAGGTTCACAACAAAATTAGGTTCACAGCAAAAGCAGAAAGTATGGAGATTTCAACATTCTCCCTTCCCACCCCACACACAGCCTCTCCCTTCATCAACACCCTTACCACATGCTACATCTCTTACCATCAAGAACCCTGCATTATCACCTCAACTCCACATCTTTCTTTGGCATTGTGTATCTGCTTAGCTTGGAGAAGTGTACAATGACATGGTGCCCCATTATAGGGTCCTACAGAATCATGTCACAGCCCCACAAATCCCCTGTGCTTGTTCATTCAGCTCTCTGTAGTCCCTTGCATCCTGTAGTTCCACCTTTTACAGAATGTCATGTTACAGTTGGTGGAATCATACAGGATGAAGCCATTTCAGACTGGCTTCCTTTGCTTAGTAATATGAATTGAAGGTTCCTCCATGCCTTTTCATGGCTTAATGCCTTATTTAAAAAGGATTATTTATTTATTTGAAAGTCAGAGTTACACAGAGAGATAAGGAGGCAAAGAGAAAGAGAGAGAAACAGAGACAGAGACAGAGAGCGAATCTTGCATCTGCCAGTTCACTCCCCAAATGGCTGCAAAGACCAAGGCTAGGGCAGGCCTAAGCCAGGAGCCTGGAGCTTCCTCTAGGTCTCCCATGTGGGTACAGTGCCCTAAGTACCTGGGCCATCCTCCATTGCTTTCCCAGGCCATTAACAGGGAGCTGGATTGCAAGTGGAGCAGCTGGGACTTGAACTGGCGCCCATAAGGGATGCCAGCACTGCAGCCGGCAACTTAACCCGCATTGCCACAGCACTGGCCCCATTGATACCTCATTTCCCTATAACATGAGCAGTAGTCCATTGTCTAGATATACCATGGTTTATTATCCATTCAGCTCCTGAAGGACATCTTGGCTGCTTTCAGGTTTTAGTAAATGTGAATAAAGCTGCTGTAAACATCCATCTTCAGGTTTTTGTGTCAACATAAGTTTTAGATCTTTGGGGTAAGTTCCGAGGAGTACAATTACTGCATCACATGGTGAGAGTAGGCTTAGTTGAGTAAGCAGCTTTAATAGGCATTATCTAGGGTAATCTTCGGTGTTCGTTACACTTTAGCATCTGGGACTGCAGGAGGTGCAGGCACTTGTGCAAGGTCCCCAGCCCGAGATGCAGATACGGATTGTAGGACCCCAAAAGCGGTGTCCTCTTGTGACGACCCCAGAAACACAGACTCCAGACCAGACGATGCAATAGAGCAGGAGGTAACTTTATTTCATTTGTACAAATGGGCCCCCTACTGCTGCAAGCAGCAAGCAAGTGAGAGGAGCCCCGAGCAGCTATCTCACACAGCTTTTAAAGGGCAAAACCACAAAATTAACATATTATAGGCTGGCGTAAGTTCATTGGATAATTTTCAGTAGCGGGCCTTGTATGGCAGTCTGAAGTGCTAATGTCGGTGGAAAAGTACTAGGTCAAAGGGATACATTAGGGGAGGGGGTTTCTAGGAGACAGGAGTAGGTTGCTATGTGCCTTGTAACTTTCTTAGTTAACCTTGAGCAAGCGTAGGGAAGGGGGCTTATCTACAAGGCAGGTGTTCTGCGTATCTCTGGTCAGTAGCTGACTGCTTTCTCTGTGAACCGGTTTACTCCCCATTTTCCAAGGCCGTCTCTGGAACAGTTTGTCTCAAGAGCCCCATTTTTTTTTTATGGTGGCTCTTGGCTCCTTTCAGGATGAGGAGAGCATCTGTCTCACCACTGTCCAGCTTCAGCCCCTGGCAGTTCTCGGCCCCTTGCCAGGCAGGTCTCAAGCTGTCTCCCTCTGCAGCACCCCAGTCTCAGGCTGGGGTTGGCAGTAATGACCAGAAGAGGTGTTGGGTGCACCCCCATTGCCCTCTCTGATTCAAGGATTTTGTTAATGAAGCAAGTTGTTTCTTCCTACCCATGGTGCCCTGCTTCTTCCCCCTCGCCCAGCGTCACATACTCCGCAGGCTGCATCGATCCATGGATGACTAGCTTGGGAAATCCGTGGCATTTGGGGAAGAAAGCTGAGTTGTAGGAAGAGAGCAAAGGGTTATGGCCATTTTGCATGTGATGGGTGATGGCAGTGGGGAAGTTTGAGCCTTATTTCTCCCTTGAAGGACAAGGACCTCACAACAATAGGCAATCAGTGGTCTTGTCGGTTGCTTCATCTTAAAAAACAAAACCAAAAAACCTTTCTTTCAGGCTCTGTGCTCCCAGCAATTATTTGTTTAAAATCATTTCTTCACGATTGCCTGTTTATTCTCCCCGAATGTAGCACTTCGTGTTTCCTGCACAGGATGTCCTCTCCGGGGGAGGAAGAGAAACGGTGCTAATAAGCACCATGCACATTTTGTTGTTCTCTTCAGAACCTGGGAATTTTCTTCTTGGGGCGAGAGATGGGCAGTTGCTAGTGGGGTGATTAGCATTGTCTTTCTGCAGTTTTGACTGCCATCAACTTACTTTTTTTTTGATGTTTCTAATTGTTTTTATTTTTATTTTTTTTTAACTTCTATTTAATGAATATAAATTTCCAAAGCACAGCTTATGGATTACAATGGCTTCCCCCCCCCATAACTTCCTTCCCACCTGCAACCCCCCCCTTTCCCGCTCTCTCTCCCGTTCCATTCACATCAAGATTCATTTTCAATTCTCTTTATATACAGAAGATCAGTTTAGCATATATTAAGTAAAGATTTCAACAGTTTGCACCCACATAGAAATACAAAGTGAAAAATACAGTTTGTGTACAAGTTATAGCATTAAATCACAATGTACAGCACATTAAGGACAGAGATCCTACATAAGGAGTAAGTGCACAGTGACTCCTGTTGTTGACTTTACAAATTGACACTCTTGTTTATGGCATCAGTAATCACCCTGGGCTCTTGTCATGAGTTGCCAAGGCTATGGAAGCCTTTTGAGTTCACCAACTCTGATCATATTTAGACAAGGTTGTAGTCAAAGTGGAAGTTCACTCCTCCCTTCAGAGAAAGGTACCTCCTTCTTTGAAGACCCGTTCTTTCCACTGGGATCTCACTCGCAGAGATCTTTCATTTAGGTTTTGTTTTTTTTTTTTTTTTTTTTTTTTTTTTTTTTTTTTTTTTTGCCAGAGTGTTTTGGCTTTCCATGCCTGAAATACTCTCATGGGCTTTTCAGCCCGATCTGCATGCCTTAAGGGCTGATTCTGAGGCCAGAGTGCTGTTTAAGACATCTGCCATTCTATGGGTCTGCTGTGTCTCGCTTCCCATGTTGGATCGTTCTCTCCCTTTTTTATTCTATCAGCTAGTATTTGCAGACACTAATCTTGTTTATGTGCTCTGTTTGGCTCTTAGTCCTATCATTATGATCAATTGTGAACAGAAATTGATCACTGGGACTAGTGAGATGACTGCCATCAACTTATGCAGCCTGAGCAGCTCTAGATAAACAGGAGGGAGGAGCTGCAGGAGGATGCAGTCACTCATTTCTTCGGCACAACTTGAATTCTTCCTGTTCTGTGCAGGAAGTAAACAGAAAAGAAGGCAACACAGTGGCTTTTAAATGTTACCTAAGGGCCTGGCACTGTGGCTTAGTGGGTTAAGCCTCTGCCTGCAGCACCAGCATCCCATATGGGTACCAGTTCAAGTCCCACCTACTCTACTTCCTAACCAGCTCCCTGCTTATGGCCTAGGAAAGCAGTAGTGCTTAGGCCTCTGCACCCATGTGGGAGACCTGGAAGAAATTCCTGGCTCCTGGCTTCGGATCAGCTCAGCTCCAGCTGTTGCGGCCATTTGGGGAGTGACCAGTGGATGGAAGATCTCTCTCTCTCTCCCTCCCTTCCTCCTCCCTCCCTCCTCTCTCCCTCCCTCCCTCTCAAATAAGTAAATCTTTTAAAAAATGTTACCTAAGCACCAACTTACTCCTACTCTGCTGGTACAGAAGAGCCCACCTCACCCCACCCCAGACCTTGTCCTATTCTATTTGGATATTCCTGAGTTGCATTTTTTTTCTTTTTCAACATAATATTTTATTTTTGATACAATTTATTTTAAATTTACATTATAATCAAAGGCTTAATGCTCCACAAAATAAAAATTCAACAGATAAAAAAGACCATAGTTCAGCAAGAATATAAGCAAGGTCTAAAACAAGAATCAAATGAAAAGTATTCTTTAAAATAAAGAGCTGGGATCGAGTGTTTGGCCTAGTGGTTAAGATGCCTATATTGGGTGCCTGAATTGGAGTCCAGGCTCTGGCTCCTGACTCTAGCTCCCTGTCGGTGAAGACCCTGGGAGACAGTAGTGAGGCTCTGATGATTGGGTTCCTGCCACTCACATGGATTGTTTGCTGGCTCCAGGATTTGGCCTGGACTCAGCCCCAGCCATTTTGAGTATTTCGGGAGTGAACCAGCAGTAAAAGATTCTCTCTCTCACTCTCCCCGTGTGTGTGTGTGTGTGTGTGTGCGCACATGTGCGCACGCCTCTCAAGAAAAAAAATTCTTGAAAGGAAGACATGCTGATGTGGGATAAGCAGGCAGCCAGTTTAGGATCACTGGGCTGGAAGTGACATGAAGAGAAGGAGGGAGCCTTGGCGGCAGGTGCTGGGGCCAGGAGCACATCAGGGATTGTGTGGCAGGGGCAAGAAGAGGCAGAGCTCGAAGAGCTGGAGCCGGATCCAGGCTGACGGTGGGCTTGGAGACACAGGGGGGTGGCTGGGGAGGGGCTCAGTGAGAACACCGTGGCTCACGAGCGTGAGCAGTTACTCCTGTGGCTGCCCAGAACCTGAGCAACAGTGGTGCTGCCATTGGCCAAGTGTTTTTGCAGGAGTTGCACAGAGGGATTTATCTACTGATTTATTTATTTGCTTTGCTTTAGTCTCTTCCCGCATTTAACAAGAACAATGCATTATATTCACAGGTGTCTGGAAAGGGGACTCACTGGACTGAGAATATGTGCCCTTTAACCCCAGCATGTTTGAGAATGTTCTTAAAACCTTTAAACACGTAAGTCACTCTGTAAGAGGGGCGTCGGGGTGATCATATTAACATATATCCATTTCCACAAAGACCTCTACACTCTTGTGTGCGTGAGGTGCACAGCTAGGTGTTGGAATAAGGTGTAAGGAGCATGGCAGGGATGAGAGAAGTCAAGACAGACGGCACCTGTGTGTGTGTTCCCAGTCCTTGAATGTCCCAGGACCAGCAAGGAGAGTGGCTGGGCTCAGGTGCCTGAGGAGGGACACGTGGACACCCCCAGCCCCACAGAAAGACCTGAGACCCTCATAATCGTGGTCTTCTGGAGGAAGGCACCGGGGAGCTGCAGTGGTGGATTCTCAGAGAGCCCACTCTCCTCTCCCCTCCCTTTGGTGGACTCTGGGTGTCACCTTTCTCCAGGAGCCTCCCTGGCTTCTGCCCCTCCCCCATGACTCTCCTCTGCCTGATCTGGGAGAGCTGGAGGGCCTGCAAACTGGAACAAGGTGCCCCCAGAAACTGGGGAGAGGGACGCCATGTCTCCAGGTGATCACATTTAAAAAAGATGGCCTCGGCGCTGTGGCATAGCGGGTAAAGCTGCTGCCTGTAGTACTGGCAACCCATATGGGCATCGGTTCAAGTTCTGGCTGCTCCACTTCTGATCCAGCTCTCTGTTGTGGCCTGGGATAGCAATTGAAGATGGTCCAAGTCCTTGGGCCCCTGCACCCCTATGGGAGACCTGGAGAAGTCTCCTGGCTCCTTGCTTTGGATTGGCATGGCTCTGGCCTTTGCGGCCAACTGGGGAGTGAACCAGTGGATGGAAGACCTGTCTCTCTCTCTCTCCGCCTCTCCTTCCCTCTCTGTGTAACTCTTTCAAGTAAATAAATAAATCTTAAAACACACACACACACACACACACACACACACACACAAACAGATTGCCTGAATGCCAAAGCCACATAGAGGTGGAGCCTGAATTCAAACCCAATCTCTCAGGTTGAGTTGGAACCTGGGGAGGAATCAAATGTTTTTCAAATTCCAGTTGGATTTGGAAATTGGTGCAGAAGGCTATGGGAAACCTGCAAAATAGTTCACTTGTCTAAAGAGGAGTTCGAGTTCAGCAAGGTTAATTCCTTCTCCTTGCCCTTTGCTGGCACCCAAGTTCAGCCTTCATCTCCTCCAGCGATGTGTTTTAGAATAAAAGGGCCAAATCAGATGATTGCCGATCATAAGCTTTGCACACACACGCCGTGATGATTTCGGTGTCCTCACGGCCTTTGCAGCGTGCGGGGAACAAGCTGAGTCCAGTTCCCCACTGTCAGCCTGCTCATCGCGGGCTGCTGTGCGGTGTGGGCTGCAGTGCGCATGCTCAGCGGCTGCTCACAGTGGCCGCCTACCTCCTCCCGTCGTCCGTCGTCCTTGCAAAGGATTCAGTGTGGGAGGAGGTTTCTTTGTTTTCTTTTCTCAAAAATGTGGTCCTGCATTTTGGGAATGGTACTTCTAGAGTATGTCTGATGTCTTTTACAAGTGTGTTTTCCAAAGAACATAAGATTTGCTAGATGGCATTTTGATACAGTACAGCATGGATTGTAAAATTTAAAAACTGTGGTCAATCCCGTCTCCAGGCTGACATTTCCATTCTCATTGACCTGATTAATTGGAGGCGTTGTCTGCAGATGTGTGTAAAAGACATTGCATCACAACTGGGATCCATCTAGGAGGGTCTCGTGTCCATGAAATACTGTGACTGGTTTGTTAATGATAGTTGCTATGAGGGATCTCTGCCCTGAGAGTCTCCAAGTGTCCATGCATGAATGGATGAAGAAAATGTGGTACAAATGCACAATGGAATATTATTCAGCCATGAAAATGGATGAAAATCTTGCCACTCGTGAAAACACGAATGAACCTAGCAGACATTATGTTAAGCCATGCACAGAAAGACAAATATCGCGTGGTCTCACTCACGTGGAATATTAAAAAATAAAATAAAAACTAACCTTACAGAATACACTGACTCAGAAACCAGTTTTATTGCTTTATTTTATGTCCTCCACTGCTATCCAACACCTGCATGGTTAGACCCTTCATCCCCAGTCTGGGACAAAAAGTCCAGTGAACCGCTGAGCTTTTCTGGTCATTTTGAGACATTAACAGGCTAATTCTGTCTATGATCATAACATCAGTCGCTGTCCCATTGAAATTCGCTTCCCTGTCCAAGGGCAGCTTACCTGGAGCTCAGAAACCTTCAGGGGAGGTGGGAAGCACCCTTGCTGCGTCACTGTTTCTGCACCAGCCTGCCCACCTCTCTTTTTCTTTTTCCTCTCCACTCATGCTGCTTCCAGGTTGGGACAAAAAGCAGGATGAGGAGGAGCAAAGGCTGGCTCTTCATCCTGTCACTCTGAGTGACGGGTCCGCCCTGCAGGCCCTTGTCATCTGAGGCCTTCCTACTCCAGTGTACCCCAGTGCGGAGGATTCTTCGGGGGGCAGGCCACTCATGGGCAAGTCCCTAAAGAATTGCACCATTGTCAAAACAAAACTGGTCAGGATAGTCATCAAAAATGAAAACTAAAAAAAAAAAAAAAAAAATAGAAGCCATTCTCCCCATGTCAGACTAGCAAATACTTCATTAAAGATTTTATTTTTTTATTTATTTGACAGGTAGAGTTATGACAGAGAGAGGGAGAGACAGAAAGGTCTTCCATTTGCTGGTTCACTCCCTAGATGGTCAAAACAGCCAGGGCTGAGCCAGGTGAAGCCAGGAGCTTCTCCCAGGTCTCCCCCACGTGGGTACAGGGGCCCAAGCACTTGGGCCATCTTCGGTTGCTTTCCCAGGCCATAGCAGAGGGCTGGATCGGAAGTGGAGCAGCCAAGACTCGAACCAGAGCCCATATGGGATACCGGCGCTGCAGGTGGAGGCTTAGCCTACTGTGACACAATGTCGACCCCAGCAAATATTTTAACCTGTGAAACCATTCAAGGTTGGTAAGGATGCAGGTACAGGTTTGTCCTCCCAGCAGGCATGTGAAATAAAACAGTGTATCTGGGAGGTTCTTTGAAATACACATCAGAGTGTTAAAATATGCACGCCAGGCAGCTGGAGAAAGCTTACATCTCTGGAAACCTTGAATTTCAACACAAGCCATGTAAGAGGTGTTCTGCAGAATGCAAGGGAAACAGTGCTGAGATGAGCCTCCAAGTCAAGGCCATCTAGCAAAAGGGCCAGCTGCATCCCATCAGAGGGCTGATGCCACCCAGAAACTTGAACCATGAAGAGTCCCTGTCTTCCCCCCGCATCTGCTGTTCTGAGGACTGGACTTCTTGGCACATTCTTTGCTATCACAGGTAAAAGTTCCACTCGTGCTCAAAAATGGCTTGAGTTGTATTTTTCCTTCAGAAATGTGTTCGTTTCATAATGAGAGAAAAAATGGTGGTGTTTGCTGTAATTTGACCCCCGCAAGTCATGAAGGAATTTGATCCCCAAAATTAAGTGTTAATGGTGGTAGGAGAGTGGAAATGAAATCCACTTATGGTGTTCAGCATGGATCTCCCATGATAGAATCCTGTGGCTTTATAAGCAGAGGGAGAGAGATGCATAGACAGACGCAGGTGCACACACATTGTGCTTATTGCTGTGTGGTGCCACTTAACTGTCTCAGGGCTCTACAACCAAGAAGGCCACCTCCCTCCCTCTGTCTCTGTCTCTGTCTCTCTCTGTCTCTCTATCCCTCTCTCCCTCTCTCCCTTTGCTCTGACTTTCAAATGAATAAATAAATCTTTTAAAAATGCAATTGTGACATAACGGGTAATCCCACCACCTGTGATGCCAGCATCCCATATGGGTGCCAGTTCAAGACCTGGCTGCTCTGTTTCCAATCCAGCTCCCTGCTAATGCACCTGGGAAAGCAGCAGAAGATGACCCAAGTCCTTGGGCCCCTGCACCCATGTAGGAAATCCAGAAGAAGCTCCTGGCTCCTGGCTTCAGCCTGGCCCAGCCCCGGCAGTTGCAGCCATTTGGGGAGTGAACCAGTAGATGTCACCCACATGGGAGAGCCAGATAGTGTCCCTGGCTCCTGCCTCCTGGCTTCAGCCCAGCCCGGTCCAGAATGTTGCAGGCATTTCTGGAGTGAGCCAATGGATAGAAGATCGATCTCTCTCTCTCTCTCTCTCTCTCTCTGACTCTCTCTCTGTCTCTGTCCGTCTGTCTGTCTCTCTCTCTCTTTGTCTTATTCTCTCTCTCTTCCTCCTTCTCCCTCTTCCTTTCTGCCTTTCAAATGAATAAATATTAACAATAAAGTTGCTCAATATCTTATGTCATTAGGGAATTGCATGCTAAAAAATCTGTGAGATGCTATAACACACCTGTTAGAGTAGCTAAAGTAATGAAGCATTGGTAATATCAAATTCTTTCTAAGATGGGGAACAGCAGGAGTTCCTGTTCATTGCTGGTGGGAATGGAAATTAGTACGGCCATTTTGGAAGACAGTATTGTGGTTTCTTACAAAGTCAAACATACTTTTATAGTCAGGTTCCTATTCATCCAAATGAATTGAAAACTTATGTCCACCCAAAAACCTGCACAAAGATCTTTACAGCAGCTTTCTTCATCAGAATTCCAAAACTTGGAAGCAACCATGATGTCATTCAGGAGATAAATTAGCCAGCTTTTCATGACTACCACTACAATAACTGACAGGAGCTACTTATCAAAGAAGGTTTATTGTGGCTCATGGTTTTGGAGACTCACAGTCCAAGATCAAGTGACCCCATTAGTCTGGTGTCTGATGAGGACAGTGGCTGGTGGAATTCAAGGAAGGGGAGGGTCTCGTGGTGAGCCAGGAAGCAGAGGGAAGGGTCGTGCTCATCCTGTGTCTGTGGTCTCTCCTTATAAGGCCGCCATGATTCATCATGGACTTCCTCCCTAACAACCCAACCCAATCTTTCCAAGGCCCTACCTTCAGATACTTTCCTCAGATTAAGTTCCATCCTTAATCCATTACCGTAGATTGGGGATCAAGTCTCCAACATGTGGGCCTTTGGAAACACCCAAACCATAATAAGAATGGAATAGATAAATAAACTGTGAGACATCCAGATTGTAGGATATTACTCAGCACTACAAGTGAATAGCTATTCAAGTCATGGAAAGATAGGGAGGAGCAGTTACTGAATGCTATTAAGTGAAGGAAGCAAATCTGAAGAAGCCACATACTTCATGTTTTGAACTGTAACATTCTGGAAAGGGAAAAACTATATAGACAGTTAAAAAAATTAATGGTTGTCAAGGTTAGAGAAGCGGAGATGGAGGAATGAATAGGAGCAGCATAGGGGGGTTTAGGGCAGTGAAATCATTCTGATCATTCTGTATGATACTATTTTGGTGCATACATGTTACTATACATCTGTCTAAACCTATAGAATGTATAACATGAAGACTGAACTCCAATGTATGTTATGGACCTTAATTAATGTGATAATAGTAGATATCTGGTAAATGTCATAATTTATATAAATATATTATAAATATAAAAATAATTTATCACATTAATGCAAGACACTAATAACATGGGAAATTATGGAGAAGGGTATATGAGAACTCTATGTTCTACTCAGTTTTTCTGTAAACTCAAACTGGTCTAAAAAATGGTCAATTTTTTTAAAAAAAGGAATTAGTGGTTTCACTGAGTTAGTGATTCAAAATAGTAGATCCAGGATTTTGACATGGTCTTAGATAGCTATAATCTGTGGGGCACTCTATCTTCCACTAAGATCCTTAACTCATAGGACTGCATGTGTTTGTTTGTTTGTTTTTAAATATTTATTATTTATTTGAAAAGCAGAGTTACAGAGAGGCAGAGAGAGACAAAGAGAGGTTTTCCATCTGCTTGTTCACTCCCCAAACGGCCACAACAGCCAGGGCTGGGCCATCAAAGTCAGAGCCAGTAGCTTCATCCGAGTCTCCCACGTAGACACAGGGACCCAAGCATTTGGGTCATCTCCGATGCTTTCCCAGGCACATTAGCAGGGAGCTGGGTCAGCCGTGGAGCAGCTGAGACTCAAACTGGCATCCATATGGGATGCTGGCGCTGCAGGTGGCAGTTTAACCTGCTGTGCCACAGCACCGGCCCCAACTGCATGTGTTAATTCTGTTGTGAACGTGTCCATGCATGGTTAACTAGAAAATTTTCAAGACCAGCTGCATAAACAGTTTTATGAATGCTGGGTCTCCACTGTCCCCAGTGGGCCTAGGGGTTGTCTTTAGGGCACTGGTGGGGTACCCTTGGCGGGCACTTCTCACCATCTCTCTCTTCGCCTTGCACAGTCCACTCACCCTCTCAAGCCTGGTGTTGGCTTCTTTGATTTGTCCTGAAAACTCCACATCTTTGAGCTTCCTCTGGTTTCATGTGTGAGAGAAAAAGTAGTACAATGGTGCTTAGTTCCTATAAAAACACTATGCTCCTGCCCCAAGAGTGCATTGATGCTGGATGGAGAGGCTGTAATTGTGCATGTCTTGGCAACAGGAAGCCTGGGAGAGTACTCAAGCCAAGGGCAATCAGAACTCAGAGTGAGCATTTGTGTTAATGGTTTCACAAGAAGCTGTGAGGCTGCACCTTGGAGGAGGGTTGGAGAGAGATGTGCAGTACAGTCTGTGCAGACGCATCAGTCTTGCCCTTCCAACCCAGGCACAGGCTGCATCCCGGGCATCTGATATGGCCAGATCTGCCTGACAGCCAAGTCCCACAGAGTCCTTACTGTGAGAGCAGACAGTGGGGAGTGGGGACAGGACAATGGAGTGGGAAAACCGGCTTGCCTAAGAGA
Organism: Oryctolagus cuniculus; assembly: GCF_964237555.1. Lineage (NCBI taxonomy): Eukaryota > Metazoa > Chordata > Mammalia > Lagomorpha > Leporidae > Oryctolagus > Oryctolagus cuniculus. Next base: position 61,573,397 of record NC_091436.1, read on the forward strand.
TCAGCACAGGTCAAAGGGAGCCATGTGTTGACCAGAAAGACAATGGGAGAAAGATCCCAAAAGCATTTCAGTGGTCCTCCCGGTTTCCCTCCCCTCACAAGGCTAGGAGCCTAGGAGGAAGAATTGTTCTGTGAAAACCCAGGGCACTTTCAGCAAGTGTGCTCAAAACTGCCTTGGGATTTGTTTCCCTGGGCAAAGCACTTGGGGGCTGCAGCCCTGGCTCAAGTGGAACCAGATGCAGCCTGTGCTGGTGGCAGACCTAGGCATGATCCATAGCAGGCTGGTTTTGAAAGTGTGCAGAATGCAAGCATTTATGGGGTCATAACTTCCACTGAGATTTCAAAGGAAGCCTGGGAGGGCAGGCAGAGTTCCACCCTAAGGTTCTAGCCCCTGTGTGGACACTCAGGTGCGGTGATGGGTAGTGAAGCCATCCGAGAAAAGCCAATGTGGATATCTCAGAAGGGTACAATGGTCGGTATCTGCCTGGCAAAGCCCAGGACAGCAGCCTGCAGCCTCTGAGAGCAGTGTGGGAACAAAGAGGCCGACAGAGCCACAAAAGCATGGAGTCTCCACCTGGATGTCAAAGGATGTCAGACAACTTGGGAGTAGAGACCTGGCAAAGGATCCAGGCCCCTGCAGAGAGCCCCCACGAAGCCAATGCCTTGTGCAGTGCAGACATCAAACTCCAACCTGTGAGAGCCAAAGCCTGGGCTGTGAGTAGCAAAGCTGGAGGCGCAGGGCTGCCCAGTGGGGAACCCCCACCCCAGTGTGTCCAAGATGTTGGAAATGGGCTTTAGGAACAAGCCCCACTGGGTTTCAGTCTTGCTTTGGTCTGGTGAATCCTTTTTATTTCCCTCTCTCCCCCTTCTGGAATGGAAATCTATACCCTGTACCTACCTGGTCAGTCTTGGAAATATGTAACTTGGGACTCACAACTGGAGTTTTGCAGACTCACAACTGGAGTTTGCCTTGAGTCTCAGCTGAGATTTTGACTTTGGACTTTTGAATTAACATTGAACTGAAATAAGACTTTGAAACTATTGGGGCTGGAATGATTGTAGGTTACATGTGAGGTCAGTTGAGGCAGATGCTATGGTTTGAGCAGGCTTTGGCTCCCAAACTCATGCAAAGCCATGAGTTGAGAGTAGACATTTAATCCAGTTATAGTGTTTAGGAAGTAGGCCTGGTGGGGAAATACCCTAGGAAGGCATTCTCATGATAGGCTTGGTTATAAAAGCCTGAGTTGGGCTCAGGTGTTCTCTCCCTGCCTCCTGACGTACCCTGTGATTCTTCCTCCATACACATTTCACCATTGCCATTCTCTGGCCTCACCCAACAGCCAAGCCAATGCTGAATCTTGAGCTGTGAACCTCCAAAACTGTGAGCTGAAATAAGCCTCTATGCTTCACAAGTAGCTTGTCTTAGGTTTTTTGTTGCAGTGACAAAAAAAGTTGCCTAATACATAAAACAATGTACATGACGCAAATATGAGCTGTTCTATGGTATTTTTCTGGAATAACAAGAAGAACAAAGATCTGTACATACTCAGGACAGAATTACTATTTTTGGAAATATTTTCCACATGCAGCTAGTTGAATCCCAAACACAGAACCTGTACATGCAGAAGACCCGCAGTATGCATCTAGCTTCTCAGAGATCCATGTTGAGTTAGTGAGAGCTGAGCCTCAGCAGCCAACCACTCAACGATCTAAGTCAGAAAAGCTTGGAACATTTGAGTGAGTTTGCAGTCAGAAAAGTGAATCCCTTTTATTAGGAATGTTCTTTATAGAAAGTAATTTTTAAACTGTAAGCATTTTATTGGAATGTCCCAGGAAGGGAGATCCCAGAGATAAGTCTCCTCACAAATGGACATCATTCATACAACGTGCATTACTTGCAATGGGATGTGCAAATGCTATTAGGGTTCTCTTCAGCTAACATCTCTAAGGTCTTGTTAGTTTATTTTAGTGAATGGAATAAATAGTGTAATAGAGTCACTTATCACCTCTGCTCCTCAGCCTGCATTTTCATCTAAGGTGTTAAACCCCTAACTATGGAATTCTCTAGAGTTTTCTGAGACTTACACAGTTGGAGAAAAATATTTCACAGTGGACATTAATGGAGATCACCGAGGAACAAGCCCAGTCAGAGCTGCGGAACTCAAGGGCATCTTCTCAGGGAAGTATTTTCCAGCCATGCCTGCAGAGGTGAGATGACACTAGTCTGCTGCCTAAGGAGACACCTGGGCCCTTCCCACACCTGGGTCCTTCGTGTGGTCTCCACTGGCCACCATGTCCTGTCCAGTACCTCCCGGTGAAGACAGTGTAGTTTGCGTGTCAGAATGGCAGAAATAATGTCTTCAAAGTGCCCATGCCTGCTCTCTCATCTGAACCTCACAAAAGCCCTGTGGGATAAATGCCAAGAGCATGCTTGATAACCAAGGAAACTGAGCCTGAAGAAGCTGGATGACCTGCTTAAAGTAGTGAATAATTTCAATTATTTTGAAAAGATTTATTTATTTATTTGAAAGTCAGAGATAGAGAGAGAGGTCCTCTATTCATTGGTTCACTCCTCAGATGGCCAAAATGGCCTGTGCTGGGCCAGGCTGAGATGAGGAGCCAGGAGCTTCATCCAGGTCTCTCTTGGGTGCAGGGGCCCACGCACTTGGGCCATCTTCTGCTGCTCTTCTCAGGCCATTAGCAGGGAGCTGGATTGGAAGTGGAACCGGCAGGACACGAACCAGCACCCACATGGGATGCTGGTGTTGCAGGTGGTGACTTCACCCACTCTGCCACACCACTGGCCCCAAAATAGTAAATAATAAAGCCAGAATTTTCCCCCAGGTTGTCTACTGCTCAAACCTGTACACCATCACCACTGGTTTTCATTACCTATGTAACATGTGTCAGAAGGAACATACCGCATCAGCAGGGATGTGCTCTGTGCGACCGACAGCAGACTGGACAACAAGGGGGTGTTTGCGACTATTTTAGAATGGAAAAATCCATATTTTGAAATCCTAAAAAAAATGTTGACGTAGCTGACTCTACTAAATGATGGCAAACAGGGCCAATGGAGAAAGAGGATGAATCCCAGCGTCACGTATTTAAAGTGATATTAGTTGAAGTCAACTTTTACAAACCAACAAGGAAAAAGTAAGAGAGCATCAGAAATCGATAGCACAATTTTAGTGTTAGCTGCATTTAAGTCACAGAGCTCTGACTCATTCAACATGTGATGTCAGGCCAGGCAGGTTACAAGGGGGCAAACACGTATTTTGGGGAAAAGTTGGAAAATGAATGATGAATTTCAATATGCCACATCTTGGTAACTCATCCCTGTGGACAGAGATGAAAGAACTCAGAAGGGGGCCAGCGTTGTAGCACAGTCAGTGAAGCCGCCGCCTGTGGTGATGCCAGCATCCCATACAGGCGCTGGTTCCAATCCCGGCTGCTCCATTTCCAATCCAGCTCCCTGCTAATGGCTTGACAAAGCAGCGGAGGATGGCCCACGTGCCTGGCCCCTGAACCCACGTGGAAGACCTGGAAGATGTTCCTGGCTCCTGGCTGCCATCTGCCCAGCAGACAGAAGACCTCCGCCGCCTCTTCTTCTCTCTCTGTAACTCTGACTTTCAAATAAATAAATAAATCTTACAAACAAAAAGAACTCATCAGAGACCTTCCTGGAGCCCTGAAGAATCTGTCTGTGTTCTGAAGTCTTAAGAGCTGGCTAGAAGCTGAGGCAGTGTGCAAATCACTGACAACAAGCGGCAAATGAGGATTGGGAAATCAAGAAAGGAAGAAAGTCTGAGTCTTTAGAATCTCTGTGCCTGCGATTCCCACAGAGCAAGGAGTGAGTGATCTACACCAACACAGGGAAAGAAGGAAGTGTCTAACTGCCAGACATGAGAGTCTCTGATGGTTCTCAGTGGTCCAGTCCAACCCACTCCCTTGATACATACAATGAAAGCACCTGCCCATCCTTGGATTTCCTGTGTCTTCTTTGTTCACCCTTCATCCTTTTGATCTAACAGCTATGACAATGTCCTTTGGTGCTGCTGTTGGGAGACTGCCTGTTAAATCATGTAACTGATGTTGAGAGGCGTCATTTGATCAAGCACTCTTGGGAGCCATGCCACAAAACAGCAGGGTTGATTTTGCTTCATTCTGCTTGCATTTGTTGTCATTTTTTGCTGGGAAGGGTGCGTGTACAACAATGTACACAAGCTCCTTCCCTGAACTATGAAAATGTTCTGTTGTTTTCTCCCTGCAGAATTGCAAGAAGCTCATAAAAGAGGAGAGATCATAAGTTGGGTTGTGAGGTTCCAGCAGGCCAGGGAAGATGAACAGTGAGGCAAAGCTGCTGGATTTGTAGCTAAATTTATGGCAAGTTCTGGGCTGCATCTTGCAGGCACGGGAGCTATGGGCAGGAGGAACTCCAGAGTGTGCTCTTTGCCTCTTCACAGTGAACCCAGCCTTTTTTTTTTTTTTTTTTTTTTTTTTTTTTTTGACAGGCGGAGTGGACAGTGAGAGAGACAGAAAGGTCTTCCTTTGCTGTTGGTTCACCCTCCAATGGCTGCCGTGGCCAGCGTGCTGCGGCCGGCGCATCGTGCTGATCCGAAGCCAGGAGCCAGGTGCTTCTCCTGGTTTCCCATGCGGGTGCAGGGCCCAAGGACTTGGGCCAACCTCCACTGCACTCCCGGCCCTAGCAGAGAGCTGGCCTGGAAAAGGGGCAACCGGGATAGAATCCGGTGCCCCAACTGGGACTAGAATCCGGTGTGCCGGCGCCGCAAGGCGGAGGATTAGCCTAGTGAGCCACGGCGCCGGCGTGAACCCAGCTTAAGCCGTTATGGGTCCCTGCGCACTTCCTGGCCAGAGTGACTCCACTGCACTGATAACTGCCTGGGTTATTGCACCCATGGGCCGGGGTCCCTGTGCTGATGGGCCAGACGGCGGGGGTTGTAACCATCGGCCACACGACTCCACTTTCTGTTCAGGCTTCCAATCTCCAACACTCTCTTCCTAGATAACTGGGGCCTTGGGGTGTCATGGGATAGCCAATTTTCTTTTTGAAATTCACTCTTTACTTTTACCGGAAAGGTAAAAACCACTTGTGTGGATTGAGGGTGATTCATCTCCACTGTAAAGATGAAGTGTCTTATAGGATACAAAATACTTTTATTCAACAATAATAAAAAAAACTTAGTTTATTTTTATTGACTTCTTAAATACAAAGTTATCCATGCTTGTTATGATCCATTGGAGGGGGGAGTTGACATTTGAAAGTTTGTTCCCATCTACCATCTCACCCCATTTCTCTGCAGCAAGAGAGTCACAGCCTGATGCACACCCTTCCATCTCTCTCTCTCTCTCACTCTCTCCCTCTCTAAGATTTATGTATCTATTTGAAAGTCAGAGTTACACACAGAGAGAAGGAGAGACAGAGAGAGAAAGAGGTCTTCCATCTGCTGGTTCACTCCCCAATTGGCTGCAACTGCCGGAGCTGCACCGATCCGAAGCCAGGAGCCAGGAGCCAGGAGCTTTTTCCGGATCTCCCACGTAGGTGCAGAGGCCCACCTTGGGCCATCTTCTACTGCTTTCCCAGGCCATAGCAGAGAGCTGGATCAGAAGCAGAGCAGCCAGGACTGGAACCGGTGCCCATATGGGATGCTGGCACTACAGGTGACAGCTTTACCCACTATGCCACGGCACTGGTCCCCCATACCTTTCTCAAACTGCATTCACACACGTTCCAATATACATACCCAGGCCCAGAGAGGCTTAAGTTTTGGTCTCTCCTGGAATCCTCTTCCACCTTCCCAGTTTGAAATAGGGTTTTTACCACTTCGTCCACCCTGTGCTTGTCCCTGCCTTCAGGGTTTCTGCAGTAGCCATTACGTAATCTGGGGAAGAGAATGAAGCAGGGTGGAGGAGCGACCCAGCCCAGGTGGTTGTTGGGCTTCCTGGTGGAGCTGCTCTCTGTGTCCTCTGTGGCCACTGCTCAAATAAATCCGAGTCACGGTATCTCTGTCTGATATGAGCCTGCTCAAGCTATGAGGATTGACAGCTGGGATACCTGTGTAGACTCTGGTACAAAAAACAGATTCCAGAGACTTGTGACCAAGCAGGAGAAGCTGGAGAATGACTGTTGCAGTGTGTTAGCTGGTTCTGGAATATTCAGCGGCAGTGAGTGGATAGTCAGCACTCTTACTTCTCCCCGGCCTCCCGCTGAGGCTGGTGTCAGGGCTCATTAGCACCTCCGCTGGCTGCTGCGGGCCCTTGTTGGGAAGAAGAGGTGAGAGCAGTCGATTCTGCCACTCATTAGCAAGTCTGCACGGCCAGTGGTGGGAAGATTGAATCTATTGGCAAAATGAGGCTTGATTCTCCGGCGGCACAGCTAACCCTTCTAGTGCTTTCTCCAACAGCCTGTGTGCTGGGTGTGCTGGCCTCATGGAGCAATGAGAGAGACGGGACATAATGTAGAAAGGCTACTTACTCCATGCTGAGCCCTTACTTCTCTGTTGGTCCTTGAGAGGTGCAGACTGAGGGGAAACGAGTCTCCCAAAGTGGAGACGGCATCAAGCCAGTGGTCAAGGACTAACTCCTTTTTTTATTTTTTATTTTTTATTTTATTTTTTGACAGGCAGAGTTAGACAGTGAAGAGAGAGAGACAGAGAGAAAGGTCTTCCTTTTTCCATTGGTTCACCCAAGTGGCCACTACAGCTAGCGCGTTGTACTGATCCGATGGCAGGAGCCAGGTGCTTCTCCTGGTCTCCCATGGTGTACAGGGCCCAAGCACTTGGGCCATCCTCCACTGCACTCCCGGGCCACAGCAGAGAGCTGGACTGGAAGAGGGGCAACTGGGACTAGAACCCAGGGTGCCAGCGCCGCAGGCGGAGGATTAGCCTAGTGAGCCGCAGTGCCGGTAAGGACTAACTCTTAAAATTAAAAAAAAAAAAAAAGCAACGTTTTCAATAATTAATTGAATTACAAAACCAAACTTTCAACCCAGTCTTCTCAACTTGGCAGTCTATCTGTGATAAATGTCAGATAAAAACTTACATCTTAACCATCTGATGATCCCATGTTTAAAAAATTAGACTAACCATCTCACAAATATATGGAGGAAAGAGGAACAGTCGTGTTGACCTAACTAATGAAGCTAAGAGAAGAGTGGACGCTGGAGGAGAATTGGCACCTTGCCAAGCCAGGTGAGCAGCTCCTAGAGTAGGAACCTGTAGGACTTGAACCTCCCATTTCCTGGATAAAAATGATACCTTGCTAGGGGTACCTGTCACGGCTCACACACCTACCTCATTCGCTCTTCCTTGCTCACTGCAGCCTTTACTTAAGTGAATCTGAAAAACATGGCATGTATACAGCATTAAAAAAAATCTCACATAATAATTCCCTTTTAAAAAAAGTTTTATTTATTTACTTGAGAGGTACAGACAAACAGACACACAGAGCTCTCATAGGCGGATTCATTTCCTAAATGCCTGTAACAGCCAGGGCTGGGTCAGGCTGCAACCAACATCTGGGCACTTCGTACATGTCTCCCACATGGATGGCAGGGACCCAACCCCTGAAGCCATCATCTGTTGCCTCCCCAGTCAGAGGCAGGAGGGGGGACAGTAGCAGGAAGCCGGAATCAGGAGCAGATCTGGGGCTGAAATCCAGCCACTTCGATATGACATGCAGGCATCAAAAATGGGGTTTAGAACTGTCAGGTCGAATGCAAATGTCACTCCATATTCTACTTTCTAGATGCAGGTTTGTTATTAGAAAATTATTGAAGAAAGTTGAAATGTATGCTGTTACTTTGGTGAATCACATCTTCCAGTTAATACTTAGAAAATAACCACTGTTTGAGCTACTAGCATTGTGTTGGTGGTACCTATCACACAAGGGGTTGCCCTGTCTCAGAGTGCTAAATCAATCTCAGGGTTAGGGGAAGCGGGGTGGGGGGGAGGCTAAAACAACAGGAAGAGCGGACAACCTGGGATCCTCGTCCTCCCATCTGTGCTGCCTTCACTTGCCCCGTGTGCCTGGCACTGGGTCCTGACACACAGCGCATCACCAGGGCTCACCGGGACTCCAGGGGGAGTCAGGTGTTGCGGCAGTGTGACCACCACAAAGAAACAGCTCTGCTGACCCATCTTCTGCACATTCTGGGATCATGCCTCTCCAATTTTTACTTCAATCCAGACTCGCAGTCAGTAATCAGTGCCACTAGAAGCCAAAATATTCTTGTGAGGACATGGCTGCACCTGGACTATTTCACCCTTAGGCGACTCAAAAGCATGCAGTTCCACCAGGCAAGACCATTGCAATGATGCGATGGTTCTGAGCATATAACAAGCCCTGTTTACTTCTCCTTCATGGTTGATCTTGATTTCTATTTCAATTTTTCCACTAACCGAGCCCAAACCTTCCAGCTCCCATTTCTTGGCAGTAGTGTGACACATTCGACTGCGCAGTACCCTGGCTCTCCCCAGGTGCTTGTCTTCATTGCCCTGTGTGTCCCCAGGACAGGGCGATGCCGCTGCAGTCTTTCCCTGCTGGTCTGGTTGCACCTGGAAGCTACTGTGCAGTTAGGCGGGGCCGCTGCATGGCATGGTTCAGCAGCAAATCAATGACAAAACAGGGTTCTTCTCATCTTGTGTATGCCTCGTTGATCACATATTCTTCCGTAGAGTGTCAACAGCTTTTTGTGTATCAGCTATGATGGGCAGGTGAGCCGGGGGGCTCAGATCCTGGGATCAAGTGTTTTTTTTTTTTTGTTTTTGCCTTTTTTTTTTTTTTTTTTTTTTTACAGGCAGAGTGGACAGTGAGAGAGAGAGACAGAGAGAAAGGTCTTCCTTTTGCTGTTTGTTCACCCTCCAATGGCCGCCGCGGCCAGCGCACCGCGCTGATCTGAAGGCAGGAGCCAGGTGCTTCTCCTGGTCTCCCATGGGGTGCAGGGCCCAAGGACTTGGGCCATCCTCCACTGCACTCCCAGGCCACAGCAGAGAGCTGGCCTGGAAGAGGGGCAACCGGGACAGAATCCGGTGCCCCGACCGGGACTAGAACCCCGTGTGCCGGCACCGCTAGGTGGAGGATTAACCTAGTGAGCCATGGCGCCAGCCCCTGAGATCAAGTTTTTTAAAGTATTAGAGACAGGGCTGAGCATTTGGCATAGTGGTTAAGATCCCCACATCCTGGATCAGAGTGCCTGGGTTCAAGTCCTGGCTCTGCTCGTGTTCCATCTCCCTGCCAGCGTGCACCCTGGGAGGCAGCACGTGATGGTTCAATGGTTGGGTCCCTGCCTCCCATGTGGGAGACCTGAATCCCTGGCTTCTGGCTTCCGCCTGGCCCACTCCTGGCTGTTGCAGGCACGTAGGCAATGAACTCCAGAATTGGATGCAGGTGTCCCAAGTGGTGGCTTATACACTCACTGTTCCCCACGGCAGCTCCTGCTTTTGTTTTCAAGCTCAGAACGAAAAGCTCTTTCAAGTTCAAAGACTTGCAGACAGGTCCTCTCAAGGTAGTAGTTTGTTCTTTGTTAAGTGATCATTTTTGGTATTAAAAAAAAAAAGTTGCTGTTAGAAAATTCATTGAAATTTCCACAAAAGCAAGTGTCTAATTAAGATCTTGCCAAGTTCAGAGACACATTAATAAATGCCTGAAGCAGCTGGGGGCACTACGACTTTTGTTTTTGAAATTAAATCTGCCTCTTACATTATTAAAGTCCCCATCTTTGCTCATTTACAAACCTGGTATCTCAAACCAGAATACACGACGTCTCATTAGAGTTCATTCTCTTCGGCAGGACTTTGGGAGTGAAGTATTAGGAAAGATTGTCAGGAAATATTGTCAAAGATTGGTCAATGGGCACAAAAGATCACCGAAGCCTCTGTGTGATGTGCTGGGCGCTGCTCAGTGGATCCTTTCCTTCTCAGGAATGGGCAGGCTCAAGCAGAAGGAAGCCGTGCGTAACAGAAACGAGGCTTAACCACGGCAATGCAAGCAATCGTTGTCCAACAGAGACATAATGTAAAAATTTTGAACTAGTAGGAAACTACCATCATGTATTGTCTTACAGGATATTAACCAGCTTTGAATCCTTGGGCATTTGTGATTACACTCACACATACCCCTCCCCGCCCCCAACATGTTTTATTCTTTAAATTTTCCTTTGATTCACTTTCAACATCTTACTGATCTCCTAATTAATCAACAGAATAAAATAAAACACTTGACCTGTTGACCATGTATTTCTATGAGACTGTGACTTTATCTTCTTGGATATTATACCTTAGAAAGACTCACCTACAAGTACAGTGATTTCTTCTTTCTCTGAGAAGATCTGGTAACAGCCTACATCCCTCAGCTGAACTCGAGTAAGGTTGCTAGAAATAGCAAAAGACAAGACAGGACACCAGGTTACATTAGAGTTTCAGAGAGGGAAACAAACATATTTTTAGTATGTCTCGCACAATAAACTAAAGTTTTGTATGTACTTATAATTTTAAAAACTATATTGTTCATCAGAAATTAAAAGGTAACTAGATGCCTACATTTTATTTTTTAATATTTATTTATTGATTTACATTTGAGAGGCAGAGCTAGACAGACAGAGATCTTCCATGCACTGTGTTCACTCTCCAAATGTCCCCAGCATCTGAAGCCTGGAGTCAGGAATGAATCCGGGACTCTCGCATATGTGGCAGGGACCCAAGGCACTATAACCCCCTATCACTACCTGCTACCTTGAAGCTGGAGTCAGAAGCAAAGCCAGTACTCCAGCCCCAAGCACTCCAATATGAGATGCGGGCATCCCAAGTGGCGCTTTTTAAACACTGAACCAAATGTCCATCCCCAGGGGTCATGCATTTTACTTGGCAACCTTACACTCAAGTCAATCAGTGTTCCTGAAGTGACATTACTTATAATGAAAGTAAAAACAAACAAAAAACCCCAATATATAAAGTACAGGTGGACTCAAAAGTTCCTGGAAAGAATGGAATTAAAAAGCAAGTTTATTTTGGTGGAAAAAATAATTGAAATCCCTGCATGGTGGGGTCTTCAGAAAGTTCATGGAAAATGTATATTATGAAAAAGCTAGGCGTGGGTTTCAAATTCTTTTCTGCACCAAAATAAAGTTACCTTTCAATTTCAGCTTTCCACAAACATTGGGAGGTGCCCTGGTACACCGGGTGCTTTCCCAAGCACTTTTGTCCACTTGCCATCCTATAGGATGGGCACCATGGCAGGAATTCCTAGTGAGGAAACTAGGAGTCTTCGACGGTGAGTGGTGTGCCCAACAGCCCACGGTTGGGGACGTGCCTCGTGTGTGCTCTGCACCGAATCACAGTGCCTGCTGCCATCTGTGAGGCTCTCGAGCAGTGGGGGAATGGCTGTCCACCCGGGGTGAGTGGGGACAGACAGAAGGCGGTCCTCAGTTCTCATTCGATCCAACTCTGAGTCGTGAAGCCTTGCCTTCCATCTTTCCTCTGTGTGTAATTGGCCTTGTGGTTGAGAATCACAACTGTCTTCAAACTGCTGTGTCCATAGACACCTCCCAGGGATTATTCCATATTTTTGTGGAACAGAAATACTTTGAGTCCTAAGGAAAACATGGACCTGTGTGTATTTGGCAATAAAGAGACACAGGAAGGAGAATTGTGGATTAGGGAAATTGGTTACCTACGGATGAGGGAGGGGTGGGAAGGGGTGAGAGGGATGTAGGAGAAAAGGACTTTTTGTGCTGTTTTATGTGGTTGTATTTTTTTAAATGCGCTGATGTTTTATCATTTTTAACTATAATTAAACCCACATGGATGAAAGCTGAGGCAAGTTGAATTCCAACAGAAACAAACGAGTAAGAATCACACTGAGGAAAATGTAAATAATGAATTCAACCAACTTTTGAATGCAGTACTTTTTCATTCTCAGTCTAAAGACAAAAAATATCTACAAACAGACCTTGAACCCTGACCTGGCACATTTGCTATTGGTGGAGGTACGCATGTATCAATTCTGGAATTACTTTGTGCGTTGTTGCTCCATTACTGAGCAAAAAGCCACTATTTTTGATTTGGAGGGAGGATCCAGAATTCTCACTCTGACAGACAGAGGATACAAATACGAAGTAGGGAAAAGCAAAGGCCCATGGTGTACGATTGGGATTAGTGGTCACACTGGGCTCTGTCCATTAAAATGCAATGAGACTCCTGTTCACAACGCACACATCTTGGGTTCTAAATAGCATTCCCTGACAAGGACTTCTTGCAAATATTGCTGACTCCAGGGCTAGGCCGGGAAAGAACAGAGACATTTTATTGCTCTTAAAAGTAAGAAAATGCGGCCAGTGCTGTGGCTCAATAGGCTAATCCTCCACCTAGCAGCGCTGGCACACCGGGTTCTAGTCCCAGTCGGGGCACCGGATTCTTTCCCGGTTGCCCCTCTTCCAGGCCAGCTCTCTGCTGTGGCCCAGGAAGGCAGTGGAGTATGGCCCAAGTGCTTGGGCCCTGCACCCCATGGGAGACCAGGAGAAGCACCTGGCTCCTGGCTTCGGATCAGCGTGGTGCGCAGGCCACAGCGTGCCAGCCGTGGCGGCCATTGGAGGGTGAACCAACGGCAAAAGGAAGACCTTTCTCTCTGTCTCTCTCTCTCACTGTCCACTCTGCCTGTCAAAAAAAAAAAAAAAAAAAAAAAAAAGGTAAGAAAATGCTCATAAAATGATGGGAGCATGTTGCAAGAGTGTAGAAACATCTTGAAAGGGGTCCCACTGGTCAAATCTGCGATAATTTGAACCTCGAAATAATTAAGATAATGATGGATTATAGCCAGTGAAAACCTCATTAATTCATATTTTTTCCAGAGTCACAGTTCCAGAATTTTTATATTTGACAAATGTGAAGGAGGGTGTGTGTGTGTGTGTGTGGGGGGGTGTCTCTCTGTTTCCCAGCTCTTTGGAAAAGCCTAGGACCAAGGAGTCCAAAATCAGTGATAGGATTTCCTCAGCTGAACTCAGGACAGAGGATAAGAGGCTGAGCGTGGTAAGGAAAACCCTCCAGCGGCCCCAGGGGCGGTGGGTAAGAGCTCGGGGGTGCCCTGGGAGCAGCGCTGAACTCACTCAGGGTGCCGGGGTGCCGGGGGAGCCGGTTAGGTGTTAATGGACATCTCTCCCTGTCTCTGCTCTCAGACGCGGAGCTGAGGATGCTTTTGCGATCCTGGATGAATCCCACCCGGATCTCTTCAGGGTCCTCACCATTCCAGTGCACCAGCAGCTTCAGCTGGCTCCAGGGCGGCGCCAGAGCCAGCCTTCCCATCCCCACTGCAGAGCCTGGCTTGTGACGTGCGGTCAGCAGGCACTGCGTGTCCTGTAGGAGCTGCTGCTGCACCAAGCAGGAACAGCACACGTTGGTTCCCTTCAGTTGGCTCGGAATGTGGGCACTGAAGACCATCACCGCTCCCTGGGCGTCCTTCATCAGGGCTGGCCAGCGGGTCTCAAACTTTGTATCCCCGCGGCAGTCCCATAGCCTGGATTCGCAGCCCCTTCCTTTGCTGTTGCTGTGAGCTCTGGGTTCTCAAACTCCCCGATCCTCACCGCCTGGGTTGGATTATACTTGGTGATGTCAGAAGACTCGGTCAGGACATTGGCCAAAACAGTTTCCCACCTTCGCAGGGCCCCACGAAGAAGATCTTGGCCATCAGCATCCCCGCCAGCCACCCCGGAGCCCACCAGAGCATTTATTCATATTTATACTAAAGCAGTTAACTAGAAAAGCAACATTGGGGCCGGCACTGTGGTGTAGCGAGTAAAGTCACTGCTTGCAGTGCCAGCATCCCATATGGGCCCCGGTTTGAGTCCTGGCTGCTCCACTTCCAATCCAGCTCTCTATTATGGCCTGGGAAAGCAGTAGAAGATGGCCCAAGTCCTTGGGCCCCTGCACCCGTGTGGGAGACCTGGAAGAAGCTCCTGGCTCCTGGCTTCAAATTGGCGCAGCTCCAGCCATTGCAGCCAATTGGGGAGTGAACCAGCGGATGGAAGACCTCTCTCTCTCTCTCTCTGCCTCTCCTTCTCTTTCTGTGTAACTCTGACTTTCAAGTAAATAAATAAATCTTTTTTCAAAGCAACATTTTGCAACCTCAAAGTACTAATAGATTGAGGAAGGAATCATCAATGGGCACTCAGACTCTTAGGAGAAAGTCTGGAAGTGAGGTGTCTCCTCACAGATGACTTATTAATTGAAAGGGAAAAACAGTCCAGCTCCATAACCAACTGATCAACATCCGCATTGCCTGGGGCCAGCCCTGTGGCACAGCAGGCTAAGCTTCAGCCCAGGATGCCGACATCCCATAGGCATCCCATATCAGAATGCAGGTTTGAGTCCCAGCTGCTCTGCTTCTGATCCAGCTCCTTGCTCATGCGCCTGGAAAGGCAGTGCAAGATGGCCCAAGCACTTGGGCCTCTGCCACCCTAGACACCTGGATGGAGCTCCAGGCTCCTGGCCTTGGCCTGGCCCAGCTCCTGCTGTTGTGGCCAGTTGGGGAGTGAACCAGCCGATGGAAGATCTCTCCCTCTCTCTCTCTCTCTGCCTCTCAAATAAATACATAAATCTTAAAAACTTAACATTGCTAATACTGGAAGACACTGGCATCGGTGTGGTTTCTGGTGGGATGTGCCTAGGATACAACCCAGACGACTGGATGGAACTGAATGTCCATAGTGGGGGACATGCACTGGAAATCTGGAGGAGAAAGTCAATGGCTGCACCAGGCCGCATCCGTTCTCCAGCTCTCTCCTGAAAGTGATCCCACGACCGGAATTTTTACAAGACTGAAGCAGAACTAACAAAGTTCTGCTGGGCAGTGCCTTGTGTACAGTACGTGCTGCTTTCTCAGGCTGTTTCAGAGAAGGGCTCATTTTACTAAGAAGTCATTGCCTTTGGAAGGCTGGCAATTCTCATTAGTAACCAGGTGAGTGAGTCTAATAAGCGACGTCTCCTGACCTCGCTAGGGAGGCCATGGAACAGCATGTATGGTGGATGTTTCCCTACCTTGAAAACCAAATAGGACCAGCATGCACATAATTGAAAGATAATTGACGCGTATTTTCCAAGATGCATTTTTTTTCTCCCGTGCACACAAAAGAGACCGGGGATTCAGGGACGAAGTCCTTGAGGCCCAGGAGACAGCTGTGCTGAGGGGCGCCTTTCCCTCTCCTGGAGACACAAAGTGAGCACCAAGCGATGCAATGCCCCGGGGGAGTGCCCTAGCACTGCTGGCATGAATGACCACAGCTGGCTGCCTTCAAACAGCTACCTTGATGTCTCACAGTCCAGGAAGCCAGAAGTGCAAGGCCAGTGTCGGCAGGATTGGTCTTCCCAGAGGCTGTGTGGGGGGAATCCCTCCCACACCTTTGTTCCGGACCCTGGGCACGGCCGGCAATGCTCAGCACTCCTCGGCCTATTGCGGACCCCTTCTGATTTCTTTTCCTTTTTTTTTTTTAAGATTCATTTCATTTATTTGAAAGAGTTACAGAGTGAGAGGGAGACCCCCAGAGACAGGTCTTCCATCTGCTGGTTCACTCCCCAGATAGCCACAACAAGTGAGGCTGGGCCAGGCCAGAGCCAGGAATCAGGAACTCCATCCGTGTCTCCCACATGGGACCTGGGGTACGAGTTACTTGGGCCATCTTCCACCACTTTCCCAGGCACATTAGCAGAGAGCTGGATCAGAAGTGGAGTGACCTGGACTTGAACCCATGCCCATGTGGGATGCTGGCTTCACAGGCGGTGGCTTTATCCGATATGCCACAACACCGACTCCATCCCTCTGACTTCTGCCTCCGTCTGTCTCCTGCTGTGGCAGACTATGGGTCTCCAACTCATTATAAGGACACCAGTCCTTGGCTTTGGGGCCTACCCTGATCCAGCGTGACTACATCTTAGCTTGATGACAGGTGCAAACACCTTATTTCCAACAAACATCACACTCTAAAGCTCTGGGAAAGACAATTTAATCCAATGCATTACCTAAAATCCACGTCTTCCTGCCCTTTACTTCCAGTTAGAATTTCCGAAGCTACATTTATAGTGAGACACTATCAAGAAATTAACATTGAACTTACAGTCAGACACTATCAGGAAATTAACACGGAACGCAGGAAACGCCTGGAGGCAGCACCTGGCAGATGCAGAAGACCCGCTTGCAGGCAGAGGTTCTTAACCTTGGCCTGTGCTGGGACCCCTCCAGTTTTGTAAAATCTGGATGAGCAGGCATTGGTGGTTTTTAAAGCATGCCAGATGGTTCCAAGGAGCAACCAAGGATGCAGGCTCCCAGGAACTCCGGGGACTCTTCCAGGCTGAGCAGAGCAGGGGGCCTCGCCAGCTCCTGGCTGCAGACCTGCAGGTGAGCGCTCCCGCTGACTACAGAGAATTTGCACTGGCGCATGCGCATGCGCATTTGATTTCCACTTTTTCATTTTGTTTGAAGGAAGGCAAACTCCAAAGTTAATAAGGAAAAAGAACATGAGTAGGGGAGTGTGTGTGAATAGGTTTAACATTTCATGCTGGATCTCAGAAACAATTTTTGTATGTATCTGTGCTCATCATAGAAATTTGAGAATTCGGGGTAGACGCTGTGGCTCATCGGGTTGAAGCCCTGGCCTGGAGCGCCAGCATCCCATATGGGCGCTGGTTCTGGTCCCGGCTGCTCCTCTTCGGATGCAGCTTTCTGCTGTGGCCTGAGAGGGCAGTGGAGGATGGCCCAGGTCCTTGGGTCCCTGCACCCGCATGGGAGGCCTGGAGGAGGCTCCTGGCTCCTGGCTTTGGACCGGCGCAGTTCCGGCCGTTGTGACCGATTGGGGAGTGAACCATCGGATGGAAGACCTCTCTCTCTCTGTGTCTCCTGTCTCTGTGTAACTCTGACTTTCAAATAAATAAATAAATAAATCTTAAAAAAAAAAAAAGAAATTTGAGAATCCCAGAAAGCACAGGAAAGAAATGAAATCAAGTACACTTCTATCTCATATCAAGTATACTTCTATCCCAATAATGATTTGGTAAACGTTCTTCTGATTTTTTTTTCTGTGCACCTATACGTACAAAATATGTAGCTTACAAATGTGGAATTATGTGATTTGGGCACAGATTTCTTGGTTTAGCAATGTAATGGTTTGGACATTAGTTTGGGCTCTCCCAATAGCTCCCCAGGGCTGTACTATTTGGAGGTGGTGGGGTCTGGTGGGAGGTCCGTAGGTCATGAGGAGCATGCCCACGAAAGACGCTTCCCACTGGAGGGTCGTGATGGAAGCCTGAGTTTGGGCCCCATTTCTCTGCCTCCCGGCCCCCCATGCAGCCCTTGCTCCACACGCTTTCTGCCATCCACCACGGGGCCTCCACCAGAGACTACACCGTGCTGTTAGGGCTTTGAGACTCCTCCGGAACTGAGCTAAATTAACCTCTCCTTCCTTTGTCATAGCACATCTCGGGCATTTTGTTGTAATACAACGGTGGCTAATCCAAGCAATATCTCATTAAATCTCTCTCAACGAATGCCCATCAATAAATGCTTCCCATTAAGTAGTCCTTGGGTTTTGAATGGCTACACTTTATTCCTTTGTGAAGACTAGTCTGTAATTTTTTAAAAGATTTTTATTTATTTATTTGAAAGTCAGAGTTACACAGAGAGCGAAGGAGAGGCAGAGAGAAAGGTCTTCCATCCATTGGTTCACTCCCTAAATAGCTGCAACGGCCGGAGCTGTGCCAATCCGAAGCCAGGAGCCAGGAGCAGCAGAGTGAGGGCAGGAGGAAGCACATACCCCTCATCCCAGCACAGGTCCCCACGCCTGGGAGAGAGGACGGGCACGCAGTTGGAGGTGAGATATCGCCACTGGGGCAGGGGAATCAGAGGCCTTTAATACATGCATGCCCCTCCCCTTTTGTCACCAAATAAGTTTACCAAGGAAAAAGAAACAAAGATCCCAGTTTGGTGGGATATAGACAAGGGCTGTAAGCGATAACTGAATTGAAAGATGAGCGTTTCACTCATATACAATACATTTTAAAGTAATCGCAGATCATTAAGACTATAGTAGTGTAACATTCTTAACTGTTGCTTTGACAAAGATATGAAACAAAGTTTTTTTTTCTTTTTTCTTTCTTTCTTTTTTTTTTTTTTTTTGACAGGCAGAGTGGACAGTGAGAGAGACAGAGAGAAAGGTCTTCCTTTGCCGTTGGTTCACCCTCCAATAGCTGCCGCGCAGCCGGCGCATCGCGCTGATCCGATGGCAGGAGCCAGGTACTTCTCCTGGTCTCCCATGGGGTGCAGGGCCCAAGCACCTGGGCCATCCTCCACTGCACTCTCTGGCCACAGCAGAGAGCTGGCCTGGAAGAGGGGCAACCGGGACAGAATCCGGCGCCCCGACCGGGACTAGAACCCGGTGTGCTGGCGCCGCAGGCAGAGAATTAGCCTAGTGAGCCGCGGTGCTGGCCCTGAAACAAAGTTTTATAAAACTATATTTGCAGCAGCACTGATACACACAGGCATTTCTTTCTTTTTCCTTTTTAAATTTTTCCTTTCTTAATTTTCTGTCCCACATAGAAGGGAGGGCATGCGATATATGCCTCTGTGTCCAGCTTATTTCATTCATCATTCTGTCCTCCCGTTGCATCCATTTGGATGCAAATGGTAGAATTTCGTTCTTCTTTGTAGCTGAATAATATTCTATTTTACACATGTGCCACATTTTCTTTACTCATCTGATGATGGACACGTTGGTTGATTCTAAATGCTGGCTGTTGTAGACAGTGCTGCTATGAACGTGGTGGTGCAGGTGTCTCTCTGACCCAGCGTGTTCATGTCTTTGGGGTATATACCCAGTAGTGGGATTGCTGCACCATATGGCAAGTCTCCTTCTAGGATTTCAAGGACTCGCCATACTGTTTTCCAGAGTGGCTGCACTGATTTGCATTCCCACCAACAGTGTATCAGAGTTCCCCTTTCTCCACTTCCTCACCCACATTTGTTAGGCTCTGTGTTTTGGATTTCAGCCATCCTGACGGGGTGAGGTAAGGTCTCATTGTGGTTTTGATTTGCATTTCCTTAATGGCTAGTGATGCTGAGCATTTTTTTCACATATTTATTGACCATTTGTATTTCTTCTTCTTTTTTATAAAGATTTATTTTATTTACTTGAAAGAGTTACAGAGAAATCTTCCATCCACTGGTTCACTCTCCCAAATGAATGCAGTGGCCAGAGCTGAGCTGATCCGAAGCCAGGAGCCAGGAGTTCCTTTGGGGTCTCCCACATGGGTGCAAGGGCCCAAGGACTTGGGCCATCTTCTGCTTTTCCAGGCCAGAGAGCTGGTTTGGAAGTGAAGCAGCCAGGACTTGAACCAGCACCCATATGGGATACCGGTGCTGCAAGCCAGGGCTTTAACCCACTGTGCCATAGCGCAGGCCCCATGTATTTCTTCTTTTGAGAACTCTTTATTGAGGTCCTTTGCCCATTTCTCAGTTGGCTAAATGCACATGGATTAATTTCTGGGCTCTCTGTTCTGTTTGATTGATCTACTAGCAGTTTTTATGCCAGTACCATGCTGTTCTATTTACTATAGCTTTGTAGTATGCTTTGAAGTCAGGTATTGTGATGCCTAGGCTTGATTTTTCTTGCCCAGGATCTTCTTGGCTATTCTGGGTCTTTTTTGATTCTATGTGAAATATAGGATGTTTTTCCTAATTCTGTAAAGAATGTCATTGGGATTTTGATAGGGATTACATTGAATTTGTAGATTACTTAGAGTAGTATAGGCATTTTAAGATTTTGATTCTTCCAATCCATGAGCAAAGAATATCTTTGAATTTTTTGTGTCCTTGATGATTTCTTTCACCAATATTTGATAATTCTCATTGTAGAGATCTTTCATTTCTTTGGTTAAATTTATTCCTAAATATTTGGGGTGTGTGTGTGTGTAGTTATTGTGAATGGGATTTTTTTCTTGATTTTTCAGTGATTTCATCATTAGCATATAAAAGAGCTACTGTTTTTTGTATGTTTACTTTGTAACCTGCAGCTTAACTAAATTGGTTTATCAATTCTAACAGCGGTGTGGTGGGGTGTCTAGGTTTTTCCATGTACAACATCCTGTCATCTGCAGACATGGATACGTTGACTTCCTCTTTCCCAGTTTTGATGCCTTTTGTTTCTTTCTCCTCCCTAACTGCCCTTGCTAAAACGCCCAGTACTGTATTCAGTAAGAGAGGTGAAAGTGGCCATCCTTGTCTTGCTCCAGATCTGAGGGGAAGTGCTTTCAGCTTCTCCCCACTCAGTATGATACTGGCTGTTGATTTGTCATATGTAATCTTTATAATGTTGAGGAATATTCCTTCTAGACCTAATTTGTGAAGTGTTTTTATCATGAAGGGGTGTTGAACCTTATCAGATGCTTTCTCTGCATCTGTTGAGATGGCCATATGGTTTTTGTTCTTTAGTTCTATTGATGTGATTTATGACATTTATTGATTGGTGAATGTTGAACCACTTTTGCATTTCTGAGATAAATCCCACTTGATTGTGATGTATAATTTTTTTTTTATTTTTTTGACAGGCAGAGTGGACAGTGAGAGAGAGAGACAGAGAGAAAGGTCTTCCTTTGCCATTGGTTCACCCTCCAATGGCCGGCGCCCTGGTCGGGGTGCCGGATTCTGTCCTGGTTGCCCCTCTTCCAGTCTAGCTCTCTGCTGTGGCCAGGGAGTGCAGTGGAGGATGGCCCAAGTACTTGGGCCCTGCACCTGCATGGGAGACCAGGAAAAACACCTGGCTCCTGCCTTCGGATCAGCACGGTGCACCGGCCTCTCTCTGTCTCTCTCTCTCACTGTCCAAACTGCCTGTCAAAAAAAAAAAAAAAAAAGGATATAGGTCTGTAGTTTTCATGGCATGTCTTTGATTTTGGTATCAAAGTGATACTAGCCTCATAAAAAGAGTTTGGCAGAGTTCCATCCTGTTTCATATTTTAGAATAGTTTGAAAAATATTGGAGTTAGTTCCTCTTTGAATGTTTTGTGGAATTCAGTAGTAAAGCCATCAGGACTTAGACTTTTCCTGGATGGAAGACTTTTGATTACTGCTTCAATTTCATTGCTTGTTATGGGTCTATATAGATTGTCTATATCTGCTTGACTTAATCCTTGCAGGTTATATGTATCCAGGATTTTATCCATTTTTTTCAAGGTGCTTCAGTTTATTAGCATATAGTATAAGGTAGTTTCTTATGATCTGCTGTATTACAGTGGTGTAAGTTGTAATATCTCCTTTTTCATCTCTACTTTTATTTGAGTTTTTTCTGTTTTTCTTTGTTAGTCTGGCTAGAGCTTTATCTGTTTTATCTTTTAAAAAACCCAACTTTTGTTTTGTTGATCTTTTGTACTTTTTTTTAGTTTCAATTTCATTTATTGCTGCTCTACATGTATGCCCTTGAACCAGCAGACACATGTCCAGGAATTTATCTAAGGAAATAATCAGACATATGGAAAGATTTATATAGTAAGATAATTGCCATATATGAAATACATTTTCTGCATCCTAAAAGCCATAATATTTTTTAAATCACCTGTTTTAATTTGAATTTCCCTGATGGCTAGTGATCCTGAACATTTTTTCATGTGTCTGTTGGCCTTTTGGGTTTCCTCTTTTGAAAAATGTCTATTTAGGTCCTTGGCCCATCTCTTAAGTGGGTTGTTTTGTTGTTGTAGATTTTCTTGATCTCTTTGTAGATTCTGGTCATTAATCCTTTATCAGTTGTATAATTTGCAAATATTTTCTCCCATTCTGTCGGTTACCTCTTCACTTTCCTGACTGTTTCTTTTGCAGTACAGAAACTTCTCAATTTGATGCAATCCCAATTGTTAATTCTGGCTTTGACTGCCTGTGCTTCCAGGGTCTTTTCCAATAAGTCTTTGCCTGTGCCTATATCCTGCAGGGTTTCTCCAGTGTTCTCTAATAATTTGATGGTGTCAGGTTGTAGATTTAGATCTTTAATCCATGCTGAGTAGATTTTTATGTAAAGTGTGAGATAGTGGTCTTGCTTCATAGTTCTGCATGTGGAAATCCAGTTTTCCCAGTACAATTTGTTGAATAGACTGTCCTTGCTCCTGGAATTGGTTTTAGCTCCTTGATCAAATGTAAGTTGATTGTAGATGTTTGGATTGATTTCTGGTATTTCTATTCTGTTCCATTGGTCTATCCATCTGCTTTTTTACCAGTACCATGCTGTTTTGATTATAACTGCGCTGTAGTATGTCTTGAAATCTGGTATTGTGATGCTTCCAGCTCTGTTTTTGTTACCCAAGAGTACTTTAGCTATTCGAGGTCTCCTGTGCCTCCATGTGAATTTGATTGGTATCACTAATCCACTGTTGATGGGAATGTAAACTGGTAAAGCCACTATGGAAGAGAGTTTGGAGATTCCTTAGAAACCTGAATATAGCCCTACCACATGACCCAGCCATCCCACTCTTTGGAATTTACCCAAGGGAAATTAAATTGGCAAATAAAAGAGCTATCTGCACCTCAATGTTTATTGCAGCTCAATTCACAATAGCTAAGACCTGGAATCAACCCAAATGCCCATCAACAGTAGACTGGATAAAGAAATTATGGGATATGTGCTCTATAGAATACTACACAGTGGTTAAAAAAATGAAATCTGGTCATTTGCAACAAAATGGAGGAATCTAGAAAACATCATGCTGAGTGAAATAAGCCAGTCCCAAAGGGACAGATATCATATGTTCTCCTTGATCTGTGACAACTAAGTGAGCACCTAAAAGGAAACCTGTAGAAGTGAAATGGACACTATGAAAAACAATGACTTGATCAGCCCTTGTCCTGACTGTCAAGGAACAGCTTACTATTGTATTCTTTTTAATATTTTATTTGTCTACTTAATATCATTGGTTGAACTCTTTAATTAACACACAATTATTCTTAGGAGTTTAAATCCAATGGAAAATTGATCCCTGTTAAAAATAAGAGGGGGAGCAGCACAATTCACAATAGCTAAGACCTGGAACCAACCTAAATGCCCATCAACAGTAGACTGGATAAAGAAATTATGGGATATGTACTCTTTAGAATACTATACCGCAGTAAGAAACAATGAAATCCAGTCATTTGCAACAAAATGGAGGAATCTGGAACACATCATGCTGAGTGAAATAAGCCAGTCCCAAAGGGACAAATACCATATGTTCTCCCTGATCGGTGACAACTGACTGAACACCAAAAAGGAAACCTGTTGAAGTGAAATGGACACTATGAGAAACGGTGACTTGATCAGCATAGCCCTGACTGTTAATGGACAACTTAATTCATTATCCCTCTTAGTAGTTTTTTTTTGTCTGTTCTACTTAATATGACTGGTTTAATTCTGTAATTAATACACAGTTATTCTTAAGTGTTGAAATTTAACTGAAATGTGATCCCTGTTAAACATAAGAGTGGGAATAAGAGAGGGAAGAGATGTACAATTTGGGACATGCTCAAGCTGACTTGCCCCAAATGGTAGAGTTAGAAACATATCAGGGGACTCCAATTCAATCCCATCAAGGTGGCATGTGCCAATGCCATCTCACTAGTCCAAGTGATCAATTTCAGTTCACAGTTGATCATAATGAAAGGACTAAGAGTCAAAGGGAGCACATAAACAAGTCTAGTACCTGCTAATACTAACCGATAGAATAAATAAAGGGGAGAGTGATCCAACATGGGAAGTGAGATACTCAGCAGACTCATAGAATGGCGGATGTCCTAAACAGCACTCTGGCCTCAGAATCAGCCCTAAAGGCATTCCAATCTGGCTGAAAAGCCCATGAGACTATTTCAGGCATGGAAAGTCAAGACACTCTGGCAAAAAAACAAACAAACAAACAAACAAACAAACCACCAAACCTAAATGAAAGATCTCTGTGAGTGAGATCCCAGTGGAAAGAACAGGTCTTCAAAGAAGGAGGTACCTTTCTCTGAAGGGAGGAGAGAACCTCCACTTTGACTATGACCTTGTCTAAACAAGATAAGAGTCGGAGAACTCAAAAGGCTTCCATAGCCTTGGAAACTCATGACTGGAGCATAAGGAGATTACTGATGCCATAGACAGGAGTGTCAATTTGTAAAGTCAACAACAGGAGTCACTGTGCACTTACTCCTCATGTAGGATCTCTGCCCTTAATGTGCTGTACATTGAGACTTAATGCTATAACGAGTACTCAAACAGTATATTTCACTTTGTGTTTCCATGTGGGTGCAAATTGTTGAAATCTTTACTTAATGTACACTAAACTGATCTTCTGTAAAAAAAAAAAAAAAAAGAAGGCCGGCGCCGCGGCTCAATAGGCTAATCCTCCACCTTGCGGCGCCGGCACACCGGGTTCTAGTCCCGGTTGGGGCGCCGGATTCTGTCCCGGTTGCCCCTCTTCCAGGCCAGCTCTCTGCTATGGCCAGGGAGTGCAGTGGAGGATGGCCCAGGTGCTTGGGCCCTGCACCCCCATGGGAGACCAGGAAAAGCACCTGGATCCTGGCTCCTGCCATCGGATCAGCACGGTGCGCCGGCTGCAGCGGCGGCCATTGGAGGGTGAACCAACGGCAAAAGGAAGACCTTTCTCTCTCTGTCTCTCTCTCTCACTGTCCACTCTGCCTGTCAAAAAAATAAATAAATAAAATAAAATAAAATAAAATAAAAAGAAGAAGAAGAAATTATCAATTCCCAACTTGACTCTCACTGGGATTAAACATGACAATAGGTCTGATCTGATTTCATCATCATTTAAAAAATCATCTATTATTTTTCACTTTATGTTTCTGTGTGGGAGCAAACTGTTGAAATCTTTACTTAATGTATGCTAAACTGATCTTCTGTATATAAAGAGAATCGAAAATAAATCTTGATGTGATTGGAAGGGGAGAGGGAGTGGGAAATGGGAGAGTTGCGGGTGGGAGGCACGTTATGGGGGGGAAGCCATTGTAATCCATAGAGCCGTACTTTGGAAATTTATATTCATTAAATAAAAGTTAAAAAAAAATAAGAGGGGGAATAAGAGAGGGAGGAGATGTACAGTTTGGCACACACTCACTCGGCCTTACCCATAAGGGTAAAGCTAGAAACGTGCCATGGGACTCCAAATCCCATTAAGTTGGCAGGTACCAATGCCATCTTACTAGTCAAAGTGATCAGTTTAAGTTCATAATTGATCATAAATATAGGATTAAGTGTCAAAGGGATCACATAAATAAGACCACTGTCTGCTAATAACAACTGATAGAATTAAAAAGGAGAGAACGACCCAACATGGGAAGCTGGATACATAGCAGACTCATAGAATGGCAAATGTCCTAAACAGCACTCTGGCCTCAGAATCAGTCCTTAAGGCATTTAGATCTGGCTAAAAAGCTAATGAGAGTTTCTCAGGCATGGAAAGCCAAGACATTGTGGCAAAAATGACCTAAATGAAAGACCTCTGTGAGTGAGATCCCAGTGGAAAGAACAGGCCATCAAAGAAGGAGGTACCTTTCTCTGAAGGGAGGAGAGAACTTCTACTTTGATTATGGTCTTGTCTAAACAAGGTCAGAGTTTGTGGACTCAAGAGACTTCCATAGCCTTGGCAGCTCATGACAAGAGCCTCGGGTGATTACTGACATGATAAATAAGTGTCAACTGTTAAATCAACAATAGAAGTCACTGTGCATTTACTCCCCATGTGGGATCTCTGTCCTTAATGTGTTGTACTATGAGAATTACTGTTAAAGTAAAAATAGTCTTCAAATAGTACTTCTACTTTGTGTGTCTGTGTGGGTGCAAACTGTTGAAATCTTTACTTAGTATATACTAAGTTGATCTTCTGTATATAAAGATAATTAAAAATGAATCTTAATGAAGAACGGGATGGTCCGGCGCCGCGGCTCACTAGGCTAATCCTCCGCCTAGCGGCGCCGGCACACCGGGTTCTAGTCCCGGTCGGGGCGCCGGATTCTGTCCCGGTTGCCCCTCTTCCAGGCCAGCTCTCTGCTGTGGCCAGGGAGTGCAGTGGAGGATGGCCCAGGTGCTTGGGCCCTGCACCCCATGGGAGACCAGGAAAAGCACCTGGATCCTGGCTCCTGCCATCGGATCAGCGCGGTGCGCCGGCCGCAGCGCGCCGGCCGTGGCGGCCATTGGAGGGTGAACCAATGGCAAAGGAAGACCTTTCTCTCTGTCTCTCTCTCTCACTGTCCACTCTGCCTGTCAAAAATAAAAAATAAATAAATAAATAAATAAAATAAAATAAATGAAGAACGGGATGGGAGAGGGAGTGAGAGATGGGATGGTTTATGGGTGGGAGGGTGGTTATGGGTGGAAAGCCTCTATAATCCAAAAGTTGTACTTTAGAAATTTATATTTATTTATTTATTTATTTAAGATTTATTTATTTATTTGAAAGTCAGCATTACACAGAGAGAGAAGAGGCATTGGTTTTCCATCCAATGGTTCACTCCCCAATTGGCTGCAACAGCTGGATCTGCACCAATGAAAAGCCAGGAGCTTCTTCCGGGTCTCCCATGTGGGTGAGGACTTGGGCCATTTTCTACTGCTTTCCCAGGCCATAGCAGAGAGCTGGACTGGAAGAGGAGCAGCCGGGACTCGAACCAGCACCTATATGGGATGCCAGAGCTTCAGGCCAGGGTGTTAACCCACTGCGCCACAGTGCCATCTCCAAAATTTATATTTATTAAATAAAAGTTTTCTTAAAAAATCACCTGTTGTTTAAATAACTGTTAACAGAATTCTGACAGTCTATTTTATATAAAATTGAAATACAAGGGGCCGGCCTCCTGACTCACTTGGTTAATCCTCTGCCTGCAGTACGGGCATCCCATATGGGTGCCAGTTCTAGTCCCGGCTGCTCCTCTTCCAGTCCAGCTCTCTGCTGTGGCCCAGGAGGGCAGTGGAGGATGGCCCAAGTGCTTGGGCTCCTGCACCCACATGGCAAACCAGGAAGAAGCTCCTGCCTCCTGGCTTCGAATTGGTGCAGTTCCGGCCATGGCAGCCATTTGTGGGGTAAACCAACGGAAGGAAGACCTTTCTCTCTGTCTCGGTCTCTCTCTCTGTCGATAACTCTACTTGTCAAATAATAAAAAATATAAGAAAAAAAGAAAGAATACATTAGGTTTTATAATAAATAGAATCACTGAAAATAAAGAAAAGGAATTTTAAACAGCTGGTCATTATACATTGTTGAGGATACCATATTCCATATTACATTACTATGAAAAACTACCCTCTCACTCTGAAATACACTGCAAACAACAGCCCTGAGGTTATGCGTGCAGGCTTTGTGGGTTGGGAGTTCGATAAGGTGCAGCAGGAATGGCTTGTCGCGTGGTTGGGATATCTACAGCATCTAGGACTGGAAACATCTGGAAGCATCTTCACTCCCACAGCTGGCAGCTGGCTGTGTTGACCTAATGGCGAGGCTCAGCTGGAGCAGAGGTAGAGCACCTGCCTGGTGGCTGGGGTAGCTCACAGTAGGGCAGCTGGGTAGCAGAAGTGGTCCCAGAGTAAGAATTCCAAGACAAAACCGGAAGGAGGTTGCGTGACCTTTTATAATCTTGGAAGGAAATGGTGTCACTTCTGCCATACTCTGTTGGTTAAAGCAGTTACAAACCTGCTTGTATTCAAGGTGGTGGACACTGGAGCTGGCACAGTGGCACAGTGAGCAGTCCCTGCCTACAACACTGGCATCCCATATCAGAGAGCCAGAGTCCCAGCTGCCCTGCTTCTGATCCAGCTCCCTGCTAATGCACCTGGGAAAGATGGCTCAAATACTTGGGCCCCTGCTACCCTCATGGGAGACCAAATGGCTCTCCAAGCTTCTGGCTTCAGCCTGGCCCAACCCTGGCCATTTTGGCCATTTGGAAGTGAACCAGCAGATGGAAAATCTCTCTCTCTCTCTCTCTCTCAGCTCTCTTGCTCCCTCCCTTTCAAATACATAAATAAACCCTTTTCAAAAAAGGAAGGAGACAAGGACCCCATCTTTGACTAGAAGAGAACTAAACTATCATAGACAGCATTCATAATATTTAACAAATTTGTGGTAAAGTCTGCAGTAAAAGCCAGTTCATGCTCTACTTGTTTTCTCTGCTATTACCATGACACTCATGGCGGCATCTTTCTAACAATACAGTGTTCCGACACCTACCAGTCCTGACACCAACTGGGTGTCCCAGTGATCCAACGCAATCCGGACACTGCCTGCGCAGAATTCAGACATAACTTCCATAAGTTAAGGGCTCTGTCCATCCCTGCCTCAGACCCTGTTCACAAGTGCCAGAGCCCCGGGTTGCCTGCTCTTCTGTCGGATGTGGCTACAAATGTGGGGGTTCCTGTGACCCCACCCCCTCAGGTTTGCTGATTTGCTGGAATGACTCAGAGAACTCAAGAAAGCACTCCATGTACAAGTACCATGTGTCATCTAGGATACAAGCAGAAAAGCCAGATGGCAGAGCTGCCAGGGGCAAGGCCGGGGGAGTGACAGGGCCGCCCGTCCTCCCAGCTCTCTGCCTTCACCAACCCGGAAGCCCCCTCCGCCTCGAGTTTTAATCAAACCCTTATTATCTAGACACGACTGATTCAATCATCAGGCACCCTAGTAAAGGCACAGCTTGTTAAGCCACCACCTATGTCACCGGCATCCCATATGAGCACAGGTTCAAGGTCCGGCTGCTCCATTTCTGACCCAGCTCCCTGCTCATGCTCCTGGGAAAGCAGCAGAGGGTGGCCCAAGTGCTTGGACCCCTGCACCCATGTGGGAGACCCAAATGGAGTTCCAGGTTCCTGGCTTTAGTCTGGCCCAGGCCTGGTCATTGCAATAAACTAAGGAATGAACCAGTGGATGGAAGATCCTTCTGTCTGTCTTTCTCTGTAACTCTGTCTTTCAAATAAGTAAATAAATCTTTAAAAAAAAATTTACGCACTAAAAAGTACTTCTTCAAGAACATCTTTCTGGAAACTGTTGAACTTCAGACTAACCTCACCCTGCTTATTAATCACTGTGACTGAAGGTTATTGTTTCACAATATCTGATGCAGGGGCCGGCGCTGTGGCGTATTGGGTAAAGCTGCCACCTGCAGCACCGGTATCCCATATGGGCGCTGGTTCGAGTCCTGGCTGCTCCACTTCCAATCTAGCTCCCTACTGATGCACCTGGGAAAGCAGCAAAGAATGGTGCAAGTGCTTGGGCCCCTGCAGCCATTTAGGGAGTGAACCAGTGGATGGCAGATTGTGTGTGTGTGTGTGTGTGTGTGTGTAACTGTCTCTTTCAAATAAATAAATAAATCTTTAAAGCAATGATGCAATCCTCTTCTCTTCTGCCTTGAAGAAGTTCCCCTTGCCTCAGCCTCTCTGGATCCATGGCTTTTCATGGCACACACATTCCCATGGCAATGCTGTGATATTCCTGAATAACAGCACTATTCCTAGGAGAGTCTCTCTGTTTTTCTATTTGGGTGGGCATCCTCTTATCATATGATGGGTTTTGCCGGTGACCAGCCACCACCTTGAAGCTGAGAAACACCCCTTCCAGTGAGTCCATTAGCAGATAGCGGACGTTCCCATCACTCAGGAAATTCTAAGGTTTCAGGGGCTCTGTATGGGAACCAGTGGCAGAGTCGAAGCACACCGTGTATTTACTACGCGGCAGCATAACACCCATTGTAAGCATGCAGAGCCCTGGGCCGGGTGCTGGAAATCTGCAGAGGAAGAAGGTGCAGAGGCTGCTTTTGAGGCACTCAGAACTTGGTGGGGGAGTCGGGAATGTGACCGGGTTTCTGCGGAGACGTGAAATAAGCACCTGCAGGGGCTCCGAGGAAGAGTGACTCACTGCAGGTGCGTTTAGAGTTCCCTCCTACTGGAGAAGAAATTATTTACTTACTCATCTCCCCCGACTGCTGAGAGGACTGTGCTGGGGTTCATCCCCCGTGCACGTCAAACAGAGTGACAGCACACCGAGGGGGCCGCGTGACCAGCCGTACACGTGCATTTCCAAGTCAAGCAGCGGAACACCTGATGGGAAGACTGGGAACGTGGGGCAAATAGAAACGATCGCCACAGACACGCTCTCTGGAAGGTGGGCTGATCCTGCTGCAAGCCTCTGGGTGCAGGAGTGCAGGCGAGGCTCTGTACTGGACACTTGCTGCACCACGTGGACCTAAGCACAGCACCCTGGCGTTTGCAGGCAGGGCTATGATTACCAAGGGAGGCCACACACCTGAGGTTTTATGCCTACCTCTCTAGAAGTCACAAGTCAAGGGGCTGGCATTGTGGTTCAGCAAGTTAAGCTACCACCTGTGACCCCGGCAGCCCATGTCAGAGTTCTGGTTTGAGTCCCAGCTGCTCCACTTCTGATCCAGCTTCCTGCTAATGCACTTGGGAAAACACTGGAAGATGGTCCAAGTGCTTGGGCCCCTGCACCCACATGGGAGGCCCAGGTGGATTTCCAGGCTCCTGGCTTTGGCCTGGACAAGCTCAAGTCATGGCAGGCTTTTGGGGAGTGAATCAGAGGATGGACGACGCCTCTCTCTCTCTCTCTCTCTCTCTCTTTTTCTCTTTCCCCCTTCTCCCTCTTTCTGTCACTCTGCCTTTCAAATAAATAAAATAAATCTTAAACAAAAAAAAATCAAGCAGTAAATTGCTAACTAAAGGATTTCTCTCTCCCTCTTTTGACGGTTATATCTTATGATGGAAGGGCCAGGTTCAAATGTAGGATCTCAGTGCTATGCCTGAATGTGGGGGCCAGCAAAGGCTTGTTGGTGACCCCCCCACCAACCCTCATCATACCATCCGTGGCGCCATCTCCCACACAGGCAGACCCCCAGCCTATATGTCCACATGCCTGCAAGTGGTCATCGTCTGCCACCCCTTGGGCTCAGGGCCAGGATAGGGGTCAATGTGAGAGGATGGCTCAGGGAAGAGGCCCCCTCAGGGTCAAGAAGTGGGCTCAGGGCCACTGCGGTAGGGAATACTGGATCCCAGACACCTGGTGCCCGAGGGGACAGGCCATGGGCCCCAAAGGGGTACATCCTCTTCACCCTGCAGACTCGTGGTGGGAGGGGGGCCAGAGCTGGGTCCTTATAGGCTCAGAGCCCGGATTTGACCCCTCTTGTCCTGCCCGAAGGTGCTCACAGAACCCATCACCCAAGGCTGATCTCAGAGCAAACCCAGAGGCCGAATGTGAGGTGGCTGATAGAGACAGGGAAGTAGTTTCCCGGAAAAATCACACTGCAGGGTCATTCCCCCAAATGCCCTCAATGATGAGGGTGGGGCCAGGCTGAAGCCAGGAACCTGGAGCTCCATCTGGGAAACCCAAGGGCAGGGCCCCTCCCGGCTTTGCTTCTCTTTGTGGTTAAGTATCACTTAGAACCGCTCATGTCCAAAAGCAAGAACGGTTTTCCTTTTTGTATTTACTCTCTTAGAAACACAAAGTCACTTCTCTCAAAGCAATGGCTTAAAACTCCTGGAGTCTAGCTTTTTGCTTCAAAGCAGCTGAGAGTCCATTGGTGATTGTATGGTTTAAGCCTTTTTCTGCCACTGATTTTCCTGGGCTCAAACCAGCATCATGCACTAAGCAGTGAGTTGGGAGGCCCCATACCCTGTCTTGCTAGCAGTTTGGATGCTGCAAGCAACAGGGGAAAAAATGCCTTGCTTAGCTCTCCCTCTAACCCAGGTCCCTGCTTCTCACCTCAGGCTGCCATGGAGGATGCCCTAGGGAACTCTGGGAAGTGCCAGGTGCAGCCCCTGACCAAGTGAATCAGAATCCTGAGGCTGGGGCCTGGGCACTGTGGTGTATCAGAGCTCCCAGGTGGTCTTTTTTTGTTATTTATTTATTTGAAGGGCAGAGTTACAGAGGGAGAGGGAGAGAGAGGGAGAGGGAGGAGAGGGAGAGGGAGAGGAAGAGGGAGAGGGAGAGGGAGAGGGAGAGGGAGAGAGAGGGAGAGGGAGGGAGGAGAGGGAGAGGGAGAGGGAGAGGGAGAGGGAGGAGAGGGAGAGGGAGAGGGAGGAGAGGGGGAGGAGAGGGAGAGGGAGAGGGAGAGGGAGAGGGAGAGGGAGAGGGAGAGGGAGAGGGAGAGGGAGAGGGAGAGGGAGAGGGAGAGAATCTTCCATCTGCTGGTTCACTCCCTAAGATGGCTGCAGTGGCCAGGGCTGGCCCAGGCTGAAGCCAGGAGCCAGGAAGTTTATCTGAGTCTCCCACAAAAGTACAGGGGCCCAAACACTTGGGCCATCTTTCACTCTTTTTCCCAGACACATTTGCAGGGAGCTGGATTGGAAGTGGAGCAGCCAGGACAGGAACTGGTGCCCATATGGGATGGCAGCCTCACAGGCAGTAGTGTCACCTGCTAAGTCAGAGCGCCGGTCCCCTGGGGTAGGCTTCACGTGAGTACCCTGCTGCCAGGGCCAGGAAAGCAGTTCTTCACTCACTTTGCCAAGGAGGGCCGTGGCCTGGCAGGAGGAGCAGCCCCACTGGGACCAGCGTAGGTGCTCTCTGCTCCTGCCGAGGAAACTGCACCAAGCTGACCTTCCTAAACACCTCCTCCTCTTCAGCACTGATTGTTACCGGATAAAGAAACAAAAGTTAAAGACCCAGACCACAACACTGTCTTTCATGGCAGCAGACAAACCTCCAAACGGAGAGGGAAGGGACACCATATATATAACCGGCTCCCACAGACAGAGCACAGTTGCCAGCCGCAGTTAAGATGGGGTTTTTAAGGTCACAGAGACACATAGCACAACAACAGAACAGAAGAGGGAGTCGAACGATTCAGTTTCAGAAAGCGAAAGGATTCTCAGAGAGTGCTGAAACTGAATAAACTCCAAGCCACGAATGAGTAGCAAATGCTGCCAGGCTCAGGGACCGAAGCCGCTTTCTCTTAGGGAACATTGCCCCGGATGTGCAGGGTGAGTGGCTGAGCGAGAACTTTGGAGCTGGTGAGAGCTTTCCAGGGACTGGGAGGCAGGCCAGGGACAGCCCCGGGGACCTGTTCCAGGCCTGCCTGCTGCCCACCCATGCTGGGAACAGCCGGCGGCCACAGCAGCAGAGCCAGCAGGGCACCTCCTCCAGAACAGCCTCTCAGGGACCAAGCAGGCACCGGGCGAGATTCCTACGGAGAAAGGTCAAGGCAGACTCCGCCCCTCACGGGGGCTGCAGTGAGCCACATCGAATGCAGACGGAGGAACACACACGAGTGAGCAGGGTCCCAGCTGTGTTCTCAGCCCTCTCAACCACCTGAGCTGGGAGTCAGGCAGCCACTCCTCGGTCTCGGTTTCCCCATTTGTACGTTGCAGCCTTAGGCCTGGGAGAGAAGCAAGACCGCTCCCACTCTGCTCGTGTACACGCAGGTTAAACTCGTCTGGTCGCTGTGGATGACACTTAGCAAGTGCACCTGCGCCAGGTCACCCAAGAAACCAGACGATCCCACGGGGCAGAACCTGAACTTCTAGACACACAATCTGCTTCCTAAGTTCTCCCAAGCCCTGGGCAAGCGAGCAATCACAGCGGGGGTGGGGGGTGCTGGCTCTTTTCCTCCTTGCCCCTCCTGGCTCCCCTCAGAAGACTCTCAGGCTTAGAGTCCCCTGGCGGGTCTCACACATGCTCACGGTCCCCTGGGTGCTCGCCCAGCCGCAGGGAGCACCACAGCCTTCCCTTGGTCCCCGGGATGTCACTGCCTCTTCTGCTGTAGTGCAGTTGCTGCTGCTCCCTGGAGATGTCTCAGGACCCTCATAACTTTCAACCAGGTTGGGGGGGCGGGGAGGCTGCTGGGGCCACCGCAGCCACCCCAGGCGTGGAGCTGCCTCCTCTTGTTGACCCATTAGATTTTTATTGTTTTAAAGATTTTATTTATTTGAGAGGCACAGTTGCAGAGAGAGAGAGAGAGAGACGGAGAGAAAGGTCTTCCATCTGCTGGTTCACTCCCCAAATGGCCGCAATGGCTGGAGCTGGGCTGATCCAAAGCCAGGAGCCAGGAGCTTCTTCTGGGTCTCCCATGTGGCCTGCGGGGGCCCAAGGACTTGGACCATATTCTACTGCTTTCTCAGGCCATAGCGGAGAGCCAGATTGGAAGAGGAGCAGCCAGGACTTGAACCGGCGTCCATATGGGATACAGGCGCCACAGGTGGAGGCTTAGCCCACTACGCCACAGTGCCAGCCCTGACCCATTGGATTCTTGTGTGTCCACATTCTCTGTGCTGTTTCAGAGGACTCTGGGAGGGGGAGCTTCAGCGGGGAGCCCTTTACCACCTTTTTGCCGCGTTCTGTTACACATATCACAAAGGCAGCTTGGATTTGGTAAGACACTCCCTTGTGTGGGCGTAGTACCTGTGAGCGCAGAGTCCAGGGCCAAAATGCTGGGTTTGTGTGCTGGTTGCAGGTCACTCCTCTCTGGGCTGTCCTTCCTCTTGCATCAAGGGAAGATGACAATGTTATTTATTTTAAGGGACTCTTGTGACAACCGAGTTACTACTTACCAACCGTCTGGAGCAGCATTTGCTGCAGAGTAAATGCTCAACATATATTCGTATTTGCACACTGGAGATGGTTGATTCTCAAAGAGCTAGGAGGAGTCGGAGTTGGTGTGTGTGCATCTCTCGCTCCTAGCACCTGCCTGGCACAGCTAGGGGCTGGTTTGGTGGACGAGTGAGTTCCTGAATGCTTGAGTAAAACAAACATAAGGCCAGAAGGCTGCAGGGAGCAAGGCGGCTAACCGTAAACACAAGCACAGCGCCACCCCCAGGGAGGGGCCAGGGCCTCAGTGGGCTCTGGGGGAGCAAAGGAGAGGGCAGCAGGGGAGGAGAGCCCACCAGTCCATCCCCACACAGACAGCAAGCTCCCCCAGGCACACACCCAGCAGTCCAGGCAACCGGGATCAGACATGCACTTGGCTGTAGTATGAATGCTCCATCCTCCTTGCAGCTCCGTGTTCAAGGGTACAATCAACTTCTCTTCATGGAGGAGGGTGAAGGTTAGGAAGGGCTTGGGGTAGACAAGGAGGCCGTAGCCTGGGGCCGGCGCTGTGGCATGGCGGGTAGAGCCACTGTCTGCAGTGCTGGCATCCCATGTGGGCACCAGTTTGAGTCCCGGCTGCTCTACTCCAGATCCAGCTCTCTGCTGTGGCCTGGGAAAGCAGTAGAAGATGGCTCAAGTCCTTGGGTTCCTGCACCCATGTGGGAGACCTGGAAGAAGCTCCTGGCTCCTGGCTTCGGATCAGCATATCTCCAGCCATTGCGGCCATCTGGAGAATAAACAAGCAGATGGAAAACCTCTCTCTCTCTCTCTCTCTCTCTCTCTGCCTCTGCTTCTCTTTAAGTCTGCCTTTCAAATAAATGAATATTTAAAAAAAAAAGACATACCTTCAGTCACTTGGAACTTCTAGTTTCTTCTGTATTCAGTGTGTATGTTATGAGATTCAGTCTCTTGGAGTCAGTATTGTGGCACAGTGGGTTAAGGCATGGCTTATGGTGCCAGCATCCTGTATTGGAATATTGGTTCGAATCCTGCCTACTCTGCTTCTGATGCAGCTTCCTGCTGATGTGCCTGAGAAGGCAGCAGAAATGGCCCAAGCACTTGGATTCCTGCCACCCCTGGAGGAGACTCGGAGGGAGTTCCTGGGCTCCTGGCTTTCGTCTAGTCCAGATGTGGGCTGTTGTATCCATTTGGGGAGTAAACCAGTGGATAGAAGCTCTCTGCCAGTCTCTCCTTCTCTCTCTGTTGCTCTGTCTTGCAAATAAATGAGTCTTTTTAAGAAGGATTCCCTCTCTTTATTTCTGTGTTCTGTGGAACAATCCAGGCTGAAAAGTTTCTTGTTGAGCCAGCATTGGGACAAGTGAGGTCTGCAGACTCCGCCTGCCTGGATGGTAGCGTCTCACCTTGTTCCTGAGCCCCCTACCAGGCAAGCCAGGCTGAGGCTAAGTCCCTGGATCTGGGTGGCAGCCCCTGGTGTCAGTCCTCTGCCCGCAAGACCCTTGTCCCTTTTTCTTTTCTCTCTCCCCCTTGCTTTTCTCTCCCACCACACCTGCCGGCCATCATTTCAGACTTTATTTCCCTGCTTCCCCCTGCTGGGTGGTCAGGGGCCCAGTACCCGGCCTGGCAATGCTGACCCACACCTGTGCTGTCTGAGGAGCAGCAGCTGGAGGCTCGGGCCCTTGGGAGAGCAGGCGGCAGCGGTCCAGGGTTTACGTCATCGCCCTCCACGTTCGTACGTTCACACACTGCATCATTCATCGAAGAAATTAAAACTCATCATCTTCTCCCAGAATGAGGCTGACAGACTTTAATTACAAGAATCAGGAAAAGCAGTGACATTTTAATTATAATAGTTTTTCCCAAAAGAGTATTACCTCATTTGCTCTGTTAAAGAAAAAAATGATTCATGAGACCTGCCTAAGAAGAGAAGGCAGAATTTTATGCCAGGGCTGGCTGGGGGCGGGGCGATAAGCAGAGATTGGACACAACCTGGACTCCCACAAGGGTGAGTGGGGGTGAAGAAGTCCACTCTGCTCTAACCCACGCAAAGAAAGCAAGCTGAAGTAGCCGGGCGTTAAGCAATCCACCGCTTGCCCTGTGCCGATTCCTGCTCCTGCCCCGGCTACCTTACACAATCCCACTGCTCCAGCTCACCCCACAGAGCTCCCGTCTGTCTCATAGCCTGGATGCTGCCTGCTGGGTTCTTGCCCCCACGTCACCAAGTGCTGGGGAAATCCCAGGTGGTTCTCCCTGTCAGGGCCACGCTTAGAGTCCAGTTAAGGGGACTGAGTGCCCTGGGCCCATCTGTGCAGCTGTAAGAAAATAGCGCAGACTGGGTAACTTACAAAGCATAGTCACTTATTTCTCAGCATTCTGGAGGCTGGATGTCCAAGGTCAAGGCCCCAGCAGACACAGCCCTGGTGAGGTAGCTTTCTGCTCCAAGAGGGGGGCCTTGTTGCAGTCTTCACCTGGTAAAAGGCAGAAGGGCAAAAGAGCATGGCTCGCTCCCTCCAGCCCTTTTACAAGGTCACTGACCCCGTCCATGAGGGCTCCCCTCTCGGGGCTGAATGACCTTCTGCAGGTCCCACTCATCAATACCATCACGTTGACGATTAAGCCCCAACAGACGATTTTGGAGGGAGCTCGTGCAGACCACATGCCTTCATGCAACCATCTTATTTTGGTCGCAGACTCCATGGGCCAGGGATTTGCAAGGAGCACATCTGGCTTTTCTTGGCTCCGATGTCTGGGGCCTCTGATGGGCCGGATGAGGGGGAGCAATGGCAGCTGGCAGCAGGGACCTCAGCTGGGGCTGTTGCCCAGAACACCTCCACCAGGCCCCTCCACGTGGCTTGGGCTTTCTTGTGGCATGGCTATCATGGCTCACAGACAAGCATCTTAGCTCACAAAACAGAGCCATGTGGTTTTTCCTCTGTTTTCATTTGAAAGGTAAAGAGAGAGGTCTTCCATATGCTGGTTTACTACCCAAGAGCTCACAATAACTAGGGCTGGACTAGACAGAAGCCAGAAGCCCAGAACCCCATCTGGGTCTCGCACACAGGTGCCAGACCCAAGTATCAGAGCCATCACTGGCTGCCTCCAAGGATGCACGGTAGCAGGAAGCTGAATCAGAAGCCCAGGAGCTGGGACTCCACCCAGGCGCTCTCATATGGGATGCAGGTGTCCCAAACGACAACCGAACGGGTGCACCAAACACCACCCCACACAGCCATTTTAGAGCTACTGCCTCCAGGGCCTCTCCAGTTCCAAGGACGCACGCTCATGGTGTAAGCGCATGTGAGATGGGGGTCGCTGTTGGGGACATCTTTAGAACTTGTGGCCTGCAACAGCCCCTCTCCCAGACCCCTCCAAAGGCTGATCTTGTTTCCTCATCCTTTTCCTAGATATATGGGTGAGAAGGGTGTGCAGAAGAAATTTTTTTATATTTATTCATTCGTTTATTTGTTTATTTGAAAGGCAGAATGACAGGGAGAAAGGGAGACAGAGAAAGACAAAAAAAAAAGACTTTCATTTGTTAATTTTCTCCCCAAATATCCACAGGTAGCTGGGCTGGGCCAGAGCCGGGAACCATGGACTCCATCCGGGTCTCCCACATCAGTGTCAAGGACCCAAGTTCTTGGGCTGTCTTTTGTTGCCACCCAGGCACATTTAGCAGGAAGCTGGTTTGGGGGTGGGGGCAGGACTCCATCCCAGGCACCTGGATAGGGATGTGGGCATCTGAATGCCTGCCACAAATGTCTGCCCCAAGAATTCTTTTATAAAAGTCCTCATTTCGGAAATATGAGCCAATGGCCCTCTCTTTTCTCCCATGTCAATGGCTCATGGAAACCAGCATAGAAACACTTTCTTTGGAGGTGGGTATTGTGATGCAACAGGTTAAGGTGCTATTTAGGTAGCCTGCGTCCCATATCTGAGTGCTAGTTTGAGTCCTGGCTACTCTGCTTCTGATGTAGGTTCCTGCTAATGCACCCGAAAAGCAGCAGATGGCCGGCCAAGTACTCGGGTTCCTGCCACCCACATGGGAGACCCAGTTGGAATTCCAGACTCTGGCTTCAACTTGGCCCAGTCCTGGCTGTTGTGGGCATTTGGGGAGTGAACCAACAGATGGAAGCTCTCTCTCTTCTCTGTCTCTCCTTCTATATCTGTCACCACTCTTTTAAATCAACAAAGAAGAAGAAGAAGAAGAAGAAGAAGAAGAAGAAGAAGAAGAAGAAGAAGAAGAAGAAGAAGAAGAAGAAGAAGAAGGAAAGAAAGAAAGAAAGAAAGAAAGAAAGAAAGAAAGAAAGAAAGAAAGAAAGAAAGAAAGAAAGAAGGAAAGAAATGCTTCCTTTCCCATGGCTGTGGTCCCTAAATTGTCTGTTGAGACAGGGAGAATAAAAAAAGTGAATTCTTAGGGGGCAAAGGTTGGTGTTGCATCACAAGGAGAAGAATAAGTGTCTCATAGCTCCAACGTGAGAGCTAACGTGTGAAAGTGTGCAAAGTACGGGCGACCCAGCGAGGATTTGTCTGCCCTTTCTCTCTGTGGGGATGGCACAGTGCCGGCACAGGCCCGGCCGCGGAGGACCTGGTGCTGAGCAGGGTTGACTTGAGGAGAGTGAATCAGTATGAACTTGGACTTGATGGTGGAGATGACTTAAGTAACTCCTTTAAAAGCATCTGGAGAGGAAAATGCCATCTGTTCTGGCCCTTTATGGCCCTAAATGGCCTCTCTGGTTCTCAGAGAGCCCATTCCACTCACTAGCTTCCCTGGTCCCAGAGAGTCCTTCTAGCTGCTCCTCATTACAGACCAGACAGCCTGCGTGAGCTGGTGGGGAGCCCACTGTGGGCCACAGGGCCGGGGCAGTGCCAAGTGCTGCTCCATCAAATTCAGCATCTGGGTCCCCCGTGGGTGGAATCTTCAAAGCACTGCAAGCCTGCGAGATGATGCTAAATCCCACACCTGAGGATCATAAGTGGAGGGACACAAGCACCTCTGGTCAGCAAGAAATCACCTTCCTGCTCCGCAGGTGGACCAACCTGCACCCAGGTTGAAGCCATTCATTGTGTTGGCACAGGGCTCCCGCCTCCAAAGCATTTGTGGATGATTTGCAGCCTGCAGTGCCACAGAAATGTGTTAATAGCTTCTTTGCCCTTCTTTGAGGAAGCAGAAGTAAAGACAAACTCTCATCATAAAAACAATTTTTCAAAAAAAAATGGGCAGAGAAATTGCTTTGTCGTTTATAGCAAAAGCAAAGTTTGCCCACATTCTTTCATTGGGGGAGCGATTACTCCCTCCACGAAAGGGAGCTGCCTGTCATGGATTCGGACTGGACCATTTGCTGTCACTGATGGCAGGAGCAGAAAATGACACTTTTGCTTCTTTGTCACTTAGACTATAATGCGGCAATTCTCAACTTGGCGGCGTTCGTGGTATTCTTTCTAATACCAAAATGTCTGGTGCTGTAGGGGAAGGTATTGGAAGGTGAAAACAAGGCAAACTCAGCCACCAAGCTTGCAACACACACCTTAGCACAATACAGCACAGCACCTCCCACACCTACGCCTGCTTTGTTTGAAAAGAAATGGCTGCTGCCTGGCTACCGCTCGTGTACTCTGGGGCTGCGTTCTACGGTGTAGGATGCAGAATCTTCTCTTCGCAAGGGATGTGACCATGCTCCACGTCTCCCCTCTTACCTGCAGCTATGGTGCCTGCTCCATAGCTGCTGTCTGATGGCACAACCCCGCTGTAGGAGCACTCACTGGTCTTAAATGAGTTCTATGCCCCAATGAAGAATTGACAGCCCACGTGTCGAGGAATTGCTGCCCACCATTGAGAACCTCTGAACAATGCAGCCACACAACACCTTGTTTAAGCATTGTTTCTTCCTAATTGGCAAAGTCCTGTGTATCCAGGTGCCCTGATGCCTTGCACTTAGCGCACATTGTGACTGTGACTTGTCAACCTGACCGAGCCACGGGGTGCCCAGATGGTTTGTCAAACGTTATTCTGGAGGTGTCTGCCAGCATGTTGCTGGATGAGATTGAGAATGGATCGGTGGACTGAGTGAAGCGGG
Organism: Oryctolagus cuniculus; assembly: GCF_964237555.1. NCBI lineage: Eukaryota > Metazoa > Chordata > Mammalia > Lagomorpha > Leporidae > Oryctolagus > Oryctolagus cuniculus. Next base: position 61,614,002 of record NC_091436.1, read on the forward strand.
GTCCCGCCCATCTGAGCAGCGGGAGGCCTGAAGGCGGTAAACGCTGACTCTGTTGTAAGCATGGACTCTTCCCACCTGACAACTTTCGAACTGTTATCAGCGTTTTCTTATTTTTGGGCTTGAACTGAAACTCTTCCTGGGTCTAGAGTCCACTGGCCTTTGGACAGGAACTCCAGTTTGGAACCTCAGCCTGGGACTTGCCCACCTTCACATTAGCCTGAACCAAGTCCTTGTAGCAAATCTCTTCATAAACTTATTTCCTTATATAACACACAAATGTGCATCTACGAGGGAACTTCACAAAGTTCATGGAGGAGGTGAAGTCGCCACTTGCGATGGCCACACTGTATCTTCGAGGGCCTGCTTGGAGTCCTGCCTTCCTCTTTAGTGTTGGCCTTACAATCCAGCCTTCTGCTAATGTGCACCCTGGGAGGCAGAAGATAACGGCTCAAATACTTCAGTGCTGGACACCCATGTGGGAGACCCAGATGGAACTCAGGGCTCCTGGGTTTGGCCTGCCCAGTCCTGGCTATTTCAAGCATTTGGGGAGTGAACTAGTAGATGGAAGAGCTTTGTTTCTCTGCCTTTCAAATAAAATGAAAATAAATAAATATTTTTTAAAAGTGCATGGAAAATGGAATTAAAAGATGTTTATTTTGATGCAACAATTTTTGAAAATCTATGCATAGTTTTTCTTTTTTTCTTTTTTTAAGATTTATTTATTTATTTGAAAGATAGAGTTAGAAGGAGACAGAGAGAGTGAGATCTTTTATCTGCTGGTTTACTCCTCAAATGGTGGCAACAGCCAGGCTGAAGCCAGAAGCCGGGAGCTTCTTCCAGGTCTCCCATGTGGGTGCAGGAACCCAAGTAATTGGACCATCTTCTGTTGCTTTCCCAGACACATTAGCAGGGAGCTGGAAGTGAAGTGCAGCAGCCAGGACTCAAACTGGTGCCCACGTGGGATGCAGGCATTGCAGACTGTAGCTTAAACCACTGCACTAGAGCGCCGGCCCCCCTATGTTTTCTTTCTTTCTTTTCTTTTTTTTTTTTTTTAAGATTTTACTTATGTATTTATTTGAGAGGTAGAGTTACAGACAATGAGAGGGAGCAACAGAAAGGTCTTCCATCTGCTGGTTCACTCTCCAAATGGCCACAATGGCTGGAGCTGAGCCTATCCGAAGCCAGGAACCAGGAGTTCCTCCAGGTCTCCCACACGGGTGCAGGGGCCCAAGCACTTGGGCCATCTTCCACTGCTTTCCCAAACCACAGTAGAGAGCTGGATCAGAAGAGGAGCAGTTGGGACTAGAACCGGTACCCATATGGGATGCTGGAGCTGCAGGCAGAGGATTAAACTACTGCACCATAGCGCCAGCTCCCCTATATGTTTTCTTTTCCTTTTCTTTTTTTTAAAGATCATTTATTTTACTTGAAAGTCAGAGTTACACACAGAGAGAAGGAGAGGTAGAGAGAGAGAGAGAAAGACAGAAAGAGAGAGAGAGAGGTCTTCCATCCACTGGTTCACTCCCCAATTGACCACAACGGCCAGAGCTGCGCCGATTCAAAGCCAGGAGCCAGGAGCTTCTTCCTGGTCTCCCATGTGGGTGCAGGGGCCCAAGCACTTGGGCCATCTTCTACTGCTTTCCCAGGCCATAGTTGAGAGTTGGATCGGAAGTGGAGCAACCAGGTCTTGAACCAGCACCCATATGGGATGCCAGCACTGCAAGCAGCAGCTTTACCTGCTAGGCTAGTGCCAACACTTTCCCCATATGTTTTCATAACATACCTTTTTATGAACTTTTTGAGGAACCCTCATGTCTGCAGGAGATGTCTCTGGCATTGTTTCTGCTTCTTGGAGAGCCCTGACGGATAGGATGATGCTCACCAGAAGGCTTCTCGAGACCCTTTTCTGGCTTGTCTTCCACACTAGACCATGAACTTCTTGTGAGAAAGACCCACGTGTGGCTTGCAGGTGTGTTCTCTGTCCCTAGTAAAGAGTGCAGCAGGCGGTAGGTGTTCAGGTCTGATTCTCTAGTGGTCCCATCGTGTCATGTACGGGGGCCTGCCTTTCCCTTCTGGGAGCTGGCAGATGCGGTCCTTGTCCGACTGCAGCTTCTGAATGCTTATACCAAGCCTAGTGCCAGAAGAAAAGGAGAGAGAGAGACAGAGACAGAGACAGAGAGGGAAAGAATAGAGAGAGGAGGAGGGAGGATGGGAGGGAGGAGGAAGAAAGGAAAGCATGTTTGTTGAATGAATCAGCTGGGGTTGTACTTCAGCCAAAGCCTAAGTGGAGGTATTCATACGACCCTTGCCGCCATCGTCCCTTCATCTTCCCTGCCACAGCTGGGGAGGGTAGGGGCCTCCTAAGACAGGGGGAGTGACAGAGGAGCTGGTGCTTGTATGGTGGGGGATGGGAAGAGTCAAAGCCCAGAATGCTTTGTAGGAGCAAGAAGCAAAGCACTATGAGGAGAGAGGATTTGGACTGAGAGTTTGGACTCAAAGAGTCCCGCCAAGTGCGCATTTCGGGAAGGGTGGAGGAGCGGCTCACTTCCGGGGTCCATGGCCTCATACAGGAAGGGGGTCCCACTATGTTTTCCTCTGCAGGAAACACTTGCTTGTTACCGGCCTCTGCACCGTGTCATGCATATCTTTGTGAACTAAAGAGACAGCTAACACTGTCAGCCCCAGGGGTCCAGTCAGAAACACTTTTCATACCTGGGAATGCATACCTATTTTTTCCAAAATAAAAGATCTTCAAAAAGTTCATGTGAGATGTGTATTATGAAAAGAACTATACATGCATTTCTAAACCATTGCACCAAAATAAACTTCTTTTGCAGCTCCATTTTCCACGAAGTTTTTGAAGTACCAGCATACGCAGGTACTATTTACTTCAAAAGCGACATCTGTGCATTAACATATACAGATGAGCTGCCTTCTCGTTACACTTCCCTAAGAGCTTTGGAGCTGATCCGTACTGAATGGGGCAGCCACAAAACCATGGCAAGCAAAAGCCCGGATCCTGCTCTCTTTAAGGGGACCTGAGGGATCCCAGGGTACTTCCAAAAGTTCATGGGAAAACGGAATCCCAAGATAAGTTTATTTGGGTGCAAAAATTTCTGTGACATTGCTTTTTCATAATGCATGGTTCACGAACCTTTCTGAAGCCTCCTTGTCTCGTGGGCAGCTGGAGCTGCCCCAGGCCCTCTCGAGCCATCCGCCCTCTGTTTCCCCCACGGCTGCCAGTACACAGCCTGGCTGGACATTTGCAGCCCAGCACCCCTGGGTCCCAGTAAGGTTGAGCAGGAGGTAGACCCTCCAATTCAATTGGATTCTGGTAACTTTTTTTTTAAAGATTTATTTTATTTGAAAGGCAGAGTGACAGAGAGAGAGGAAGAGACAGAGCAAGGTCTTCCATCTGCTGATTCACTCCCCAAATGGCTGCAACAGCTGGAATTGGGCTAATCCAAAGCCAGAAGCCAGGAGCTTCTTCCTGATCTCCAACATGGGTGCAGCGGCCCAAACACTGTACAATCTTTCACTGCTTTCCCAGGCCATAGCAGAGGGCTGGATTGGAAGTAGAGCAGCCAGGATTCAAACCAGCGCCCAGATGGGATACTGGTGCTGCAGGCAGAGGCTTAACTTACTACACTCAGTGCCAGCAGAGATTCTGATAACTTTTAAGAGAGCTTAAAATGCATCATTTAAAAATGACCTAAAGATTTGAAGCCATGTTTTTTCTGGGCCCTGGATTAGCTTAGCAGCAACCTTACTGAAAAGAAAATTTTAAAAAGATTTATTTATTTGAAAGGCAGTTACAGAGAGGGGGGAGATAGAGAGTGAGAGACAGAGCACTATCTCCCACCTGCTGGTTCACTCCCCAAAAGGCCTCAACAGAGGAGTCTGGGTCAGGTTGAAGCCAGGAGCCTGGAACCCCATCCAGGTCTGCCACGTGGGTGTCGGGGACTTGGGCCATCTTCTGCTGCTTTCCTGGATGCATTAGCAGGGAGCGCCATGGGAAGCAGAGCAGCCCCGACACAAACCAGCGCTCATATACGATGCTGGAGTTGCAGGCAGTGGCTTAACCCTCGGCGCCACAACGCCAGCCCCACCAAAAGGAATTTGTAAAATAAGAACGAAATTCTGCAGTGTTAGGTGAAGCACACCTTGGTGTGGGCCGCCTGCTCTCCTCACTGGGGTGTGCGACTCTGTGCTCCGTGACCTATGGAAAGGGTCATCGCTGGTCCCGCTGGCTTCCTCTAGTTACTCAGTCACGGCCTTGCCCTGCCCTGCCCCCAACAAAGAGGAGTCCCTCTTACTCCTGCGAACCCAGCACCCCAGGAATTGGAATCCTGGCGTGTTTGTCAGGGTCAGCTGTGGGTGCAGAGGGTGCCAAGGGTGGGCTCCCCCTGGGGACTCCTGCATTCCTGTCTACTTGCTTTCAGCTTTGGGCTCCCGTATCTAGCCACCAGGGGCACTGTGTCCTGGGGCTCTCAGAGCTGCTGTGGGAGACACAGGCTGCAGTCTGTGAGGAGAGGCAGGCCTGGGGCTGCCCCACGGAGGCTGGCAGACAGCAACTCCACCTGGCTTCCAGGCTCAGCACTCACGTGCCCAGCGTTCGGGGAACTCCCTACACCTTGGCTCCACTGGCACAGTCAGCCCCTGTCACTGTCCCAGCCTTTGGAGACCGGGCTGTGTTGCCCAAGTACAACAGGGCCACCTCTGTGCCCAACCTCCGTATGGTGTCATTAGAAACCCCATCAGGGGGCCGGTGCTGTGGCACAGCAGGTAAAGCTACCACCTATGACATCAATAACCCATATGGGTTCTGGCTGGAGTCCCAGCTACTCCACTTTTGATCCAGCTCCTTACTAATGGCCTGGGAAGGCAGCGGAGGATGGCCCAAGTCCTTGGGCCCTGGCCACCCATGTGGGAGACCCTGATGACGCTCCAGCTTTGACATTCCCAGCTTTGAGCTGGCCCAGTGCTGGCCATTGAGGCCATTGGGGAATGAGCCAGTGGATAGAAGATCTCTCTCTCTCTCTCTCTCTCTTTCAAAATGAATAAACAAATCTTTAAAAAAAAAAAAAAAGAACAAACTCTATTAGTCCAGACCCCTGCCTCCAAATACATACAGACATCTATAAATACATTTATGTAGAAAAAAGCCAGAATGCACACTTCAAAGCCAGTGAAATCTCACTTTAGACTCAATTCTTGCCAATTATTTTATTTTTTAAAACTGTCTCTGTTCTTTTTTTTTTTTAGATTGTATTTACTTTATTCGAGATATAGAGTTACAGACAGAGCGAGAGACAGAGAGAAAGGTCTTCCATCTGCTGGTTCACTCCCCAAATGGCCGCATCAGCTGGAGCTGAGCCAATCCAAAACAGGAGCCAGGAGCTTCCTCCAGGTCTCCCCCGCAGGTGCAGGGGCCCAAGCATCTGGGCCATTTTCAACTGCTTTCCCAGGCAACAGCAGAGAGCTGGACCGGAAGAGGAGCAGCAGAGACTAGAATGGGTGCCCATATGGGATGCCGGCCGCACAGGCGGAGGGTTAACCTACTGAGCCACAGTGCTGGCCCCGCCAATTCCTTTCGGACCTCCCTTGCTCGCAGGATGACACCTCTCTCCTGCGTCCCCCAGCAGAGCTGTCTCTCACCGTGATGCCTTCCCTGGCTTCTTCCCCACCGGGTCTCATCGCCCATCTAGTCCATGCGCCCACCACGTGGTCTTCTCCACCATGGGGAAGTGAGAATTTGCCACCCTGGAACCGTGGTGAATAAAATTTTTGCTCTTCACTATATGCAGATGGGTAAGGCCTCCTGATCATGTCTCCCCACACAGTCAGGGTGCCCTCCCCTCAGAGATAAATACAAATAAACTGTTTTTACAAATCACACCAGTGCGCTTAAGCCACCACGTGGGGTGCCAGCATCCCATATCAGAGTGCTGGTTCCAGCCCAGGTGCCCCGCTTCCAATCCAGCTCCCTGCTAATACTCTGGAGAAGGCAACAGAGGGTGGCCCAAGTACTGTGTCCCTGCCACCCGCATGGAGACCTAGATGGAGTTCCTGACTCCTGGCTTCAGCCTGGTCCAGACCTGACTGTTGCAGCCATTTGGGGAAGTGAACCAGCAGATGGAAGACTTCGCTCTCTGTCTCTCTCTCCATCACTCTGCCGTTTAGAGAAATGAAATAAATTTTTTAAGGATTTTATTTATTTATTTGAAAGGTAGAGTTACAGGGAAGCAGAGGCAAAGAAAGAGGAAGAGAGAGAGAGGGGGAGAGAGAGAGGGAGAGAGAGTCTTGAATCCACTGGTTCACTCCCAAATGGCTACAATGGCCAGAGCTGGGCCAATCCAAAGCCGGAAACCAGGAGCTTCTTTCAGGTCTCCCGTGTGGGTGCAAGTGTCCTAGCACTTGGGCCAGCTTCCACTGCTTTCCATGGGTGCATCAGCAGGGAGCTGATCAGAAGTGGAACATCCAGGACTCGAACCAGCGCTCATATAGGATGCCAGCACTGCAGGCAACGTCTTTACCTACTACACCACAGCACCAGACCCGAAATAAAATAAATTTTAAAGAAACAAGTCATAACCCAAGGCATAAGAAGATTAGTGCTACTATTAGGGAAAACAAATTGTTTTCACATAGATCTGGATTCGCTGTACCCTCCAGGGGTACATTAAGTCTCTCATGTTAGTGCATGCATAGTGTATTTCCACGTGAGGCAGGTGCTGACCCAAGAAGAAACCCAGAGGAAGCCCCTCCCCATGGCTGCCAACCCCAAGGAAACACATTTTTTTTTTTTTTGACAGGCAGAGTGGACAGTGAGAGAGAGAGACAGAGAGAAAGGTCTTCCTTTGCCGTTGGTTCACCCTCCAATGGCCGCCGCGGCTGGCGCACCGCGCTGATCCGATGGCAGGAGCCAGGAGCCAGGTGCTTTTCCTGGTCTCCCATGGGGTGCAGGGCCCAAGCACCTGGGCCATCCTCCACTGCACTCCCGGGCCACAGCAGAGAGCTGGCCTGGAAGAGGGGCAACCGGGACAGAATCCGGCGCCCCGACCAGGACTAGAACCCGGTGTGCCGGCGCCGCTAGGCGGAGGATTAGCCTAGTGAGCCGCGGCGCTGGCCCACATTTTGTTAAAATAAACAAATACATTCTCCCTGGTAAGTACGTACAAGAGAAGTCCTTGATACAGATAATAATCTGACTTTCCTGAATAGACGGCCATATTTTTTTATGCAGAAGACTCTCAGAAGGCTTGTAGAGCAGCTGTTTAATCCACTCCCCAAAGAGTTCCTGAGGGAAAGATGAAATAGATTTTTTTACACAAGCTTAATTGACCTGAAGCTGTGATTGGAAAGGTCAGATACTTTCATTTACTCAATGTTTTCTGTGAACAAGATGACCTGTGAATTTCTTTCTCTGAAGATACAGACAAAATTAAATGTTTTATTGAACTGAATTAAATATGACTTCATAATCAGGGAAGAGAGATGCATAAAGGGTTTTTAATCACACGTGGTTTGCCAGTGTGTGGTATATTTTCTCAAATTTATTTCTCAGAGGTATTAGAGTTTATGGAAGCAGAGCCCAACTTAACAAAATTGTTTCCTGTGGATCTTGGAAAGAAAACAAACCTTTATAGCTGATGTGTCAGAAGCAATTTATACCATTCCCCACAGTTAAGCATCTAGTGGGGAAAAAGACACATTAATAAATAGTGTAGGGGCTGGTGCTGTGGCATAGCAGTTAAAGCTTGCCAGTTCAAGTCCCGGCTGCTCCACTTCCAATCCAAATCTCAGCTATGGCCTGGGAAAGCAGTAGAAGATGGCCCAGGTGCTTGGACCCTGCACCCACGTGGGAGACCTGGAAGAAGCTCCTGGCTCCTGGCTTCAGATCAGCCTGGCTGGCTGTTGCGGCTGTTTAGGGAGTGAACCAGCAGAAGGAAGACCTCTCTCTCTCTGCCCTGCCTCTCTATAACCCTGTCTTTCAAATAAGTAAATAAATCTTTAAATACACACACACACACACACACACACACAGAGTGTAGTTTCTCCTGCTTAAAAAAGCCCTCAGAATTAAATAAGAATGAGAAAGTGAAGTAGACAGGCATACAGGTTAAAACTGATTAGGTTTGTGAGCTAGAAGACCACGCCTTCGGCCGGCGCCGCGGCTCACTAGGCTAATCCTCCGCCTAGCGGCCCCGGCACACCAGGTGCTAGTCCCGGTCGGGGCGCCGGATTCTGTCCCGGTTGCCCCTCTTCCAGGCCAGCTCTCTGCTGTGGCCAGGGAGTGCAGTGGAGGATGGCCCAGATGCTTGGGCCCTGCACCCCATGGGAGACCAGGAGAAGCACCTGGCTCCTGCCTTTGGATCAGCGCAGCACGCCAGCCGCGGCGGCCATTGGAGGGTGAACCATCGGCAAAGGAAGACCTTTCTCTCTGTCTCTCTCTCTCACTGTCCACTCTGCCTGTCGAAAAAAAAAAAAAAAAAAAAAAAAAAGAAGACCACGCCTTCACCATGCCCCTGTGTGACCTCATGCCCCTACCTGGCCACACCTTAGTGCCCACCAGCCAATCAGATTAAGTAACCACTCCCCTTTGAAAGTGGATTAAAAGCCTGGAACAGGGTGTGTCCGCCCTTTTGCTCTTTTTCCTCGAGCTGGCCTCTCGCCTGTAGGGGGCTGGCTATAGCCCTGCACCTCCAGGGCGTTTGGCCTTCAGGCCAACCCACCCTATGCTTCCTGGCCTAGATGCTCTTCCACGTGGCTGGTTCCTGGTACTCGGTATGAACCCAGATTTACCTCTCTCTTAGATAAAACTCTCTTCTATGCATCTTTTGCACTAAATAAAAGCTTAAAATGTACCATGCTGCCTCATTTATTTATGCCGGTATTCAGAATTCTCTGAATATTAGGCAAGAACCCACATGGGCTTATTAATATTGGGAACCTATTAATAAGCATATGGTGATGTTGTATGGCACCCTAAATTCTGATAACATATGTGGCACCCCAGATGGGACTTTTGGGGAACTTTAAGGGGCCACATTTTTGTATATATTTTAGGGAGTCAAATTCCGATATCAAAAGTACATTATTAAGAATTTTTAACATTGTCAACACAGTTTTATTATGTTTCAGTGACCAAATCCAATAAAATTAAAGTTCTGTACTAGCTGATAAATTCTTATAAAAACAAATTCTAAATCCACATTACTTTCTTTTTCAAAAAAGACAAGAGAGGGCTGGTGTCAGCACAATGGGTTAAGCCACTGCCTGAAGTGCCAGCATCCCATATAAGCACCGATTGGAGTCCCAGCTGCTCCATTTCTGATCCAGCTCCCTGCTAACGCACCTGGGGAAGCTGCAGACAATGGTGCAAATACTTGGACCCCTGCCACCCACATGGGAGACTTAGAAGAAGTTTTGGGCTCCTGCCTGCAGCCTGGCTCAGCTGCTAAAATTGTGCTCAGAGCATTCCTTCCACAACATTAATTGCGTGCCAGTGAGGTGGGCTCTGGACCTGGAGGAGAACCAGAGTGCGAATTGGTTTCTGCTCTCAAGATGTTCATTTTCTTGGGAGACACACATAAGCACATTGCTACACAACACTGTGATAAGTGCTGTAAGAATCCAAGGTGCTGGGAGCACCCAGAGACAGTGCCTTGGCATTCATTCAAGACATGCAATGGGTCCCAACCACCACAGGTTAACACCTAAGCCCACAATGCCTTAGCCCAGTGGTCCTCAGAATGCAACCCTCAGACCCATGAGAGTTCTGAGACCTGCTACCCACCTTTTTCACCGTGTTGACATTGGCATTGATGGTGCAAAAGCAATGATGATGAAACTGCACAAATCAAGGCAAGGACACCAAATTACATTCACGGTTAGTGTGCTTCACCCCACACTCTCAGTACATAACCAGTTTCACTTAATGATGTCCTTGATAAAGCACTGAAAGTTAGTTCTCTTACCTCTCTACTTCTGTGTGCATGTAATGGTTTGGATAAAAGTCTGGGTGTGGCCCAAAGGCCCAAGAACTGGGGGCTTGATCCTCAAAGTCTTGTGGTAATGGATGAATGGTAATGGTTAATTGATTAAGAATGGAGACTGGATCTAATTAGGGCATCAGGGCCCTGGGAGGCCTTTGGGTAATCGGGCATGTTCCAGGAAGGACGCTCTCTTGAAAGGTTGGTTAGAAAAGCTGAGTTGGTCCTAGCTGTTGGCTCATACTCTCGTGCACTCTCATGCACTCTCTTTCTCTCCCTCTCCCTCTCTCCCCCTCTCTGCTTTCTGGCTCACCATGTGATCCTCCCTCCACACATGTTGCACCACCTTCATCAGATGCCACACCCGTGGGGCCCCCTGAACTTGGACTATGAACCTCCAAATCTGTGAGTAAAAAGTAAACCTTCTCCTTTGGGAGTTAGTTCTTCTCAGGTGTTTTGGTTGTAGTGATGAACAGCTGGCTAATATAGCCCAGGCTTCTAAAATATTCTATGTGGTGATACCTAAAGCTTTTCAGCTGCATACCATGGTTAATAGTTGCCTTAAGGAATATCACAAGTAGTTGGGTGGTGAGGGAACCAGCCACATTTTTATGCAAGACTATTTTTACTTGAAAGAACAATTTTCAAGCAAGCTATAGTTATTCAGGCTTGAGTATTTGACAGATTTTTTTTGAAATGAAAGAAAACTGGCAATATTTATTAATAAAATTTGAGCTTTCAAGCAAGCATTAGAATTTTGGAAAGCTTGTATTTGCCACCATGAGCTTGGCAATTTTTCAATGCTTAAAAGCTTTTATAGAAGATTGGTTGGCTGTAAACAAATGTGTCACCATTTGGGAAAATCTGCCTGACTCAGTGAACCAATATTTTCCAAATTATCAATGTGTGATGTTACAAAATCCTTTGTGGGTAATAGATCCAGTCTAAGCTCACAAGAGAGTAATGGATTTTAGTGTCACAGACTGAAAAGCTCATTGATACAGTTTCAGATTCCACAATATAATTGACCTTCAAGAATCTATCATTTGTGGAGTTTTGGTAAGATGGAGTGTCCACAATTCCCTAAGAAGACTACTGAAATATTCCTTCCTCCTTTTTCTAGTTTTATAGCTGCATAAAGAGAGATTTTCTTCAGTGCTTATCAAAGTGGACTGAATGCAGAAGAAAAATATCAGAATCCAGCTGTTCTGTTAAGCCCAATGTTCAGAAGATTTGAAAAAGTAAAGCAATGCCAGTCTTCATTAAGTTGTTTTGTTTTATAGGAGAAAAAGGTACTTTCCATAAAAAATACTACTTTTGCCAACATGGTAGATTTATTATCATCTTGGTAGTTTCCGTTTCTAAATGTAGCAAATATTGGTAGGTAGAACCAATGTAAACAAAAGGTCTTTGGACATGTTCACTTATTTGTAGGATTGCCGTGGGGTTCTGAGAGCCCTATTTGAGAACCATTGTATTAATGTATCAGGCTCTTCACAATCTTTCCTGATTTGGCTTTCCAACATTATTTTCTAACATTTGCCTTCCCATCACTTCTTTCTGGAAAGACCCAGTATAGAAGAACCATCTAGTAAGGCAGCAGAAGCCAAGAAACCGAAGAAAGAAGCAGACAAATCCAGGACTACAGAGTGGGGTGAATTAGGGACTGATGGACAGAAGTGTGTCTTGGGCAGCTGAAAGACAAGGATCCCCATGTCTTGAGTCAGGAGAACAGGGCTTCATAGACAATGGTGAGCCATGGTCAACCAGAATGTGCCTATGTGGACTTTCTCAAGAAATACTAACATTTGTAAAAGATGTCAGATTAGAGTGGCAGATTGTCTTAATAACTGTTTATCCTCCTAGGATTTGGTATGACTGTCAGGGTCATCTAGAGGGCAAGATGGTAGATACCGCAAGATGGTTACAGTCATGTCAAAGTAGGTTCCTACAAACTCTCACTGCTACGCCCCCCCCCCCCCCCCCCGTCCACAATCACCTGATGACTTTCAAGCCTCCGAGTGGGCCGCACTCCTCATTTGCATGATTTGTGAAGACCCTCTCTGTTTCAAGTTTCTAATCATGCTCTAACAACCAAGTTCAGTAAAAATGTCCCTCTTTACCGGAGAATGCACAGAACCGCTCCTTGGGTCTGAGGGACTTTGTGCAGGTCTGGTGATCTTGAGAGATAGTCTGATGCCAGACTGTTCCCACTTCTGACTCTCCCTCCACACTGCAGGCTCCTCAGGGTGAGAAAGGGTCTCCCTCACTCTTTCTGCAGCCAGCGCAGCTCTGTCACATTGCTGACACTCAACGAGTTCAAAAAACGGAATGGGAAGAGGAAAAGGAATTTCATTCCATTCTCCTGCCCTGAACTCATAGCTCTGGGATGGAGAGGCAACATGGTGGATAGTGTGGAGTGAAGGGATACACTAGACAAATCAGCAGGCATAACCTTGAACCCTTAGCTGTGCAGCACACACACCCTCCTTCCTTCCCCCATGCGCTTCCAGAAGTGTCTTCGTTCAACACAAGCCAAAGATACCTACAGACAAATTTAATTATGCACTACTCACCCATCCCCTCACCACCTCAAGGAAATCACCCAGAGACCTAGCCAGCTATTGTAATCACAGAGCACGGGCTCTCAGGGCTGCAGCTGTCCTAGGAATCTGCCACCCTAGGAGCCAAGCGGTGAATGTACATCACCAACCCAATCATCTCTAAGGCATAATGACTGGGGCTTGAGGAGCAGCGCAAGGAAAGAGGAAACAGCTTTGCTTTCAAGTCATTATTCCTATTTTAAAAGGAAAATTGATGGGGCCGATGCCGTGGCTCACTTGCTTAATCCTCCGCTTGTGGTGCCGACATCCCTTATGGGTGCTGGTTTCTAGTCCCTGTTGCTCCTCTTCCAGTCCAGCTCTCTGCTGTGGCCAGGGAGGGCAGTGGAGGATGGCCCAGGTGCTTGGGCCTCTGCACTCGTGTGGGAAACCAGGAGGAAGCACCCGGCTCCTGGCTTTGGATCAGCGCAGTGCCAGCCATGGTGGCCATTTGGGGAATGAACCAATGGAAGGAGGACCTTCTCTCTGTCTCCCTCTCCCTCACTGTCTGAAACTCTGTAAAATTAATAAAAAAAAAAAAAAAGAAAGAAAGAAAATTGATGGAGTTAGGGGAGTTCTGGGATTAGTTGCTGCCTAGAAGTCCAGGCCATGCAGATGGAGACATTCTCCTTGTGTCTGCTGCTAACCTCAAGGCAAGTCTGATTTTCTCCTGCATCATACACACCATGTTCCTTTTGCTTTTGACCAGCATCTTTGTTGATGCCTTGCTTAGCAAACCCTATTTTCCAGCCCTACTCCTTCCGTATGGACTAACGCAAGTGACTTCATGTTGTGATTTTCTTTGTGCAAAAAGTTTCCAATCACTGAAGCTCAATTCAGATTGCAATTTTTATTTACCAGGTGGGTGACAATTGCATTGGAGTCCACTCAAACGAATGTACTGAAGAAATGAACCCACAAAAATCCCTCGTGGGTGGGTCTCGAGAGCTGAAGGACAGCTTAATGCTCTCTGTTAGTAAATGGCCCTCCAGCTTCTGAAATGGAAGAGGAGGCTCAAGAGTCCATTGAAGGAGGCTGCGCACGTGTGGATGCAGCCACCTGACCTGTGACAGGGGCACAGCAGAACACGTGCAGCTTCCAAAATAACCCATCACCTCTCCCAACGGGAAGGCAGTAAGTCTCACCAAGCAGGTAGAACAGATCCTGCCTCCTTCAACAAAGGATTCATTTAACCGGAGTTAGTTCTGTTGTTTGCCAGGCCATAGGGATTCTAGGAAGCTGTCTTTATCTCAACAGAACAAACAATGATGGGAGGAAGGCAAACCAGAAACAGACAATGCCTCTTTAAGCAGATGTTGAGAGCAAACCGTGGTTTCAAGGAAGAGAATGCTTGGGACATTAGAACCTCTCCACCTCTCTGACCACTCTGAGCCATTGCTCTGGACAGCCAGCCCCAAAGACACACATGAGGACAATTGTGGGGCATGTTAGTTTTCCAGAAAGAAAAAAAAAAAAAAAACAACTTCTGACTCATCAGCTGGCAAATTCTAGGAAAGAGAAAGCTCACCAAGGTGGGGAAAAGAAATCTTTACTGTGAAACATATAATAAGACCCAGGATAATTGTTCCACTAAACTAGAGTTGGAATCTCATTTTCAAGTGGCAACTAATTTATTCAATGTAAGTGAAGAACAGAGTATTTGAATTCTGAGAGGAGTCATTTTTTTCTATGGAGAAATGGACTTCATATAACTTCAGTTTGGATGCACAAAATCAAAGATTAAACTCTTCTGAGGACAGAGCATCACCACATGTATTTTCCCTCATAACAAAAAATAATTTTTTAAAAGGATTTATTTATTTGAAAGTCAAAGTTACATAGAGGGAGAGGCAGAGGTTGTATAAAACAGGATTATAATTTCACTTGATAAGATTTGATTTTGTTTTGTCTGGTGATATCATCTTTGCCTATAGTTTTCTTTATAGATTTTTTAAAAATAACATTTTAAAATTATTTAATGTAGTTCATTTGTTAGTATTGATTTTTTCAGTGGAGACTATGCAGTAATGTTTCCTTTTTAACTTTTGAGATTGGTAATTCATGTCATTTATGTGTTCAATAATTCCTTCTGGGGTTTATGAACTTGCTTTATTTTCATTTATTACAAATTTGTTTTCTATTTCATTTAAAAAAGAAAAAAAAACAGAGAAAGAGAGAGAGGGGAGGGCGGTTGCCAGAGCGAGTCTCGTGGGTTCTTTTCCACAGGTTAGTATAGAAATAAAAAGCCGGGAAACAATTTGCAAAGAGACAGAAACCTTTATTAGTCAGAAAAGAAACTTTTATTTGGTTGGCAATTGACAGAGAAAGCATTTGGTCCGAGAGGAGAGCAGGCCAAGTGCCTGAGCGGGACACTGGCTTTGAGGAAGTGTCCTGGGTTTTTAAGGCATTACTGATTTTTCCATTGGGTCATTCTGAGGGGGTGTCCATTGGATGGGGGTTTCACATACTGTATTTTGATTGGCCTGGGGCTCATGGAAATGGGGGGTCTCCTGGAGTCTGTCTCCTCAGGAGCTCAGCACCCCGCCCCCCAACCTCTGTTAGCTCTAGGTGAAAGATTGCAACCGCCCTGGAGGTGTGATTTAAAGCTATAAGGTCACACATGCAACACAAGAAGCTATTGGAGGCAGCGCCGCGGCTCACTAGGCTAATCCTCCACCTTGCGGCCCCGGCACACCAGGTTCTAGTCCCGGTCGGGGCGCCGGATTCCGTCCCGGTTGCTCCCCTTCCAGTCCAGCTCTCTGCTGTGGCCCGGGAGTGCAGTGGAGGATGGCCCAAGTCTTTGGGCCCTGCACCCCATGGGAGACCAGGGGAAGCACCTGGCTCCTGGCTTCAGATCAGCCCCACTGGGTGGCCTCAAGAGAGGTCTTCCATCCGCTGGTTCACTCCCCATTAGCTGCAACAGCCAGGGCTGGGCCAGACCAAAGCCAGGAGCCAGGAGCCAGGAGCCTCTTCCGGGTCTCCCCCATGGGTGCAGGGGCCCAACACTTGGCCCATCTTCCGCTGCTTTCCCAGGTGCATTAGCAGAGAGCTGGATCAGAAGTGGAGCAGCCAGGACTCGAAATGGAGCTCATATCGAATGCTGGCAGCAGCTCAACTTGCTATGCCACGGTGCTGGCCTCTAAAGAATGATTATCTCTCTCTCTTTCTCTCTTTCTCATAAATATATAAATAGATATTTTTAAAAGATGTTTATTTTGGTGCAAAACAACTGAAATCCACACAAAATTTTTTTCATAATATGCCTTTTCCACGAATTTTTAGAAGACTCCTTGTGTGAATAGATTTCAAAATTTCTGCACCAAAGTAAAGTTATGTTTTAGTTGCACTTTTCCACGATCTTTTTGAAATGATCTCATATAATCTACTGTATTTCAGGGTTAGATCATCTGAGTTGAAGAATTAACCTCGCTAATGCCAAGATGAACCAGGACGCCTTCCCCTTTGCTAGTGACTGGGGATGTTGCGCATGAATGTACAACCTTGTTCTGGGATGATGCTCAGGGTCAAGTTGCAAGGGAATTACACTTCATCAATGGCCTTGTGAGCCAACGTGTACGCGCTGTTTACTGGGTGATGCACACCATGCCTGGTGCTTACCTTCTTTCTTTCTCTCAACAACTCTCTATACTAGGTGAGAAAATGCAGGCTCCGTGTCACATAGCTATCAGTGAGTGATGGGGGGGGGCAAAGTTCACCTCTCTTTTAAAAAACTTTTTATTTATTTATTTTCATCTTAATTAGAGAGGCAGAGAGAGAAAGAGACCTTCCATCTGCTAGCTCACCCCACAAATGCCTGTAACATCCAGGGCTGGGCCAGGTTAAAGCCAGGAGCCTGGGACACCATCTGGATGCACATCAGCAGGAAGCTGGACCAAAGCAGAGGAGCCTGGACTTGAACTAAGGTCCTCAGATATGAGATGCAGTTGTCCCAAACAGGGACTGGACAAACGCCCATACCCTAAAGCCCAACTCTTAGCCGTGACATTTTTCTTCCCTTTGGGTCTCCAGATGACAGCATCCTCTGTATTCTTCATGGCATAATCTTTTCTTTTTCCACGTAGTCACACATTCACTCCATTCACATGCTCCTTGAGGTCTCTAGATGTGAAGTGTTGTGTTAAATGTTGTGTCTGCCTCGCGTCATCTTGAGAGACCTTTCTTGTGCGGCTGAAGTTGAAGTGATCTGAACTAATGACAAAATTAATAGCTCAGATGCCATCTGGTTACATCAAAATCATGTTAAGTCAGAGAAGGTCCCGCGAAGCTGCCTTAAATCGAGACCATCAGGATGTTAGCAGCAAAAACAGCATCCCTGCCAGGATCACTATCCACTAGCAGCAGCTGTTGCCACTGATGCAGCAACACTCACATGCTAAGCACCCAGCCTCGTGTATTGCACATATTGTCTTTATACTAAATTACCCAACAGAGTACAGATTATTATCCTCATTTTATAGCAACAGAAAGTTAAGCATGGATAGGTTATGAGAGAAATCCTGGATTCCATTAGCAGGAGGACTTCCAGAAGCCATGCTAAAAACAAATTTAAAAAATGAATATCATTGTCTGATCTATAATTGGTGCCTCTGCAGCACCTCAGGATTATCTTTTGACGTGGGAGGGCTCATGTGAGATCCACGTGCGGCAGCAAGCTTTCGAGTTGGAGAGCAGAACTGTGCCAGCTCTCTTATCTATTCTTATTCTCTAATCTTTTAAAAAATATTTATTTGTTTGAAAGGCATAGTTGAGAGAGAGAGAGAGAGTGAGAGAGAGAGAGAGAGAATCTCCCATTTGCTGGTCCACTCCCCAAATGGCCACAGTGGCTGGAGCTGGGCTGATCCGAAGAAAGGAGCCAGGAGCTTCTGCCTGGTCTCCCACGCAGGTGCAGAGGCTTGGGCCATCTTCCACTGCTTTTCCAGGCCATAGCAGGGAGCTGGATCAGAAGAGGTGCAGCTGGGACTCAAACAGTGCCCTATGGGATGCCGGTGCCGTACATGGCAGCTTAACTTGCTGCGCCACAGCGCCAGTCCCTGTGGTTCTCTAATTGTGACTTCATGGTGGCATCAGTCAAAACTGTCTGTACAACGGGGCTTCACCTTTACTTGCAGTGTCAAATGTCTCATAGAGTCCTCGTGTGAGAGCTGGCCATACCTTGTAGATCATTTCACTTGGTCAGTTTTCCCTCTCCCATTAGATGGCTTGATGTCTTTGTTCATGTTATTTACAGGGAGAGAGAACTGAGGCAATTAGTAATAAAGGTGTAGATCTAATGAGATCAAGTCATTTGTGTAAAACTTTGGGCAGTGCAGCAAGTTGGCCATGCTGTGGCTGACTATGGAGGACAAGCCAGAAGTGCCTGTGAGCAGGCAGCACCTGACTGGACACCAGAGGCCAAAGACCGCAAAGTCTTCTGGACAGGATTTTTTAATGTTTTGTTTTGATCTGGTTTTAATTTACAGGAAAGCCACAAGAATAGTTCAAAGGAGGCCAGTGCTGTGGCACAGTAGGTTCATCCTCTGCCTGTGGCGCGGGCATCCCATATGGGCGCCAGTTCTAGTCCTGGTTGCTCCGCTTGCAATCCAGCTCTCTGCTATGGCCTGGGAAAGCAGTGGAGGATGGCCCAAGTGCTTGGGCCCCTGCACCTGTGTGGGAGACAGGGAAGAAGCTCCTGGCTTCGGATTGGCGCAGCTCCAGCCATTGTGGCCACTGGGGAGTGAACCAACAGAGGGAAGACCTTTCTCTCTGTCTCTCCCTCTCACTGTCTGTAACTCTACCCCTCAAATAAATAAATAAAATCTTTAAAAGAAAAAAAAATAGTTCAAAGAACTCCTGCTTACCCTTTGCCCAGGTTGACTAAGTACTAATATTTTGCTCCATTTGCTTTTCCATTTCTTCTTTTATCCTGCACCACTGTAGAGCTCCTTGGTGACGTCTTATCCCTTTATCCCTAAGTATTTCACTGTTTACTTTCTAAGAGCAAAGACTCTGAGAACAGTGACATTTTTTAAACAAAATTAACATAAAAACTATTAATAAGAGAAATTTTTAAAAATGCTAAATATAAAGAAAAAATACCTTGGCCTTCGTTACTCAAAAGAGAGGAATTTAGGGACCTGGTTTGTTTATTAGAATATTCCAGATCTTTTTTTTCTAAAGATTTATTTATTTTATTTGAAAGGTAGAATTACAGAGAGGCAGAGAGAGAGAGGTCTTCCATCCGACGGTTCACTCCCCAGATGGCTGCAATAGCCAGAGCTGCACCAATCTGAAGCCAAGAGCCAGGAGCTTCTTCCTGGTCTCCCATGTGGGTGCAGGGACCCAAGGATTTGGGCCATCTTCTACTTTCTACTTCTACTTTTGGCTTTCCCAGGCCAAAGCAGAGAGCTGGATGGGAAGTGGAACAGTCAGGTCTCAAAATGGCGCCCATATGACTTGCCAGCACCGTAGGCAGCGGCTTTACCCGCTATGCCACAGTGCCAGTCCCGAATATTCCAGATCTTACCATAATTTCTGGGACCCAGAAGACGCTCAGTGAACACCTGTTGAATTGATTTCTGAATGTGCTGGTGTGACACAGCATGGACTGTGCTTTAAGCAAAGCGTCCACACTTCTAAACACAGCATTTGTAAAATGAACAACAGTAGGACATCTGATCATGTCTTTATGACCCATATTTTGCAAGGAACATTGAGGAATGACCTTTTTAAGATAAAATGGATGACAGCCTAAGCAGAGGCGACCTTTGTGGTCCCCTCAGGGCCGCCCCGCGGCCCCCGCCCGCTTCACAGGTAGCGGTTCCTGAGGTACTCCCGGTACATGGCGGTGTCGTCTTTCCCCAGCGGCTGCATGACCCCGTGACTGCCCTGGATGTGGGCTTGGAAGATCTCTGTCGATTTTCTGTCCACGCGCGGGGGCTGGACTTCATAGATGTTGTCTTGTGAGAAAGCCGAGATGGGTGTTCTAGAGAAGATAAAGAGAGAGAGAACTGCGCTCAGGAAAACGGAGCAGAGGGCAACAGGGAGCCACAGTCTCATAGAGCAGGGCAGAGCTGCCGACCTGGAGAAGAGGGGCTTCCTGCTAACAAGCGGCCGCCACGAATGCTCCACAGGCCCCTCGCGGCTGGACTAGCACCTGCCCGGGGAAGCCTAATCCAGCTGAAACTCATAGGCGGCGCACCCGAAACCCAAGCTGACAGTTCTCGTGCCACCTCGCGTGAATACGCCTGTGTTTCCTTAATGGATGCAGCCTCCAGCCACGTGGCTGGAGGTCTTAGGACAAGACGCCTGGGCCCTCTTGGTGGGCTAACGCCCTGTCTGAATTTTGTGACTCGGCTGGTTGCAGGCTTTCGGATGAACAACTGCGGCTAACAGGCATCTTCCTTCTTTTCCGGGCTGATCTGAAACACACCCAAGAATCTCTCTATTCAAAAATACCCTTCTATTCCCACCCACCCAGTCTGCTAAAGTGCTTAAAATTTCCATCCACCCCTGGCGGAAGGCACTGGCTCTAGAAAGACCTTGTCACAATGCCGCTCTGATCTGACACACCGTCAAGGCGAGGCAATCTGGACACCCAGTGGTCACTGCGTTCTTAGCTGGGGGACCCCTCGGGGAGGAGGCGTGACCCAGAGCACGCGCTTGTCCTTTCAGAATGCGGACTGTCCTTGTGTGTGCACCCAGGAAGGAAATGAAGAGGCCCCTCGGGGAGGATGGATGTTAAAGACATCAGATGGGACTAGGCCTCCAGGACAACACACTCACTCCATCAGCTGCCCCAGGGCTGGCCTGGAGAGGAAATTTGAAGAATTCCTTCTGCTGGGCTGGACCCTCAGCCTTGCTCCCGTGCACCTCAGCAGAGGCATCAGAAGGGCATGCTGGATGCCCGGCTGTTTGCTTAGCTGGGCAGACTCCTCCAGCCAGAGCAGGCGCCTCAGAGCCAGCTGGCTCCATGCTTGTAATGTCACCCTTCCGCTGGACACTAGGAGGTGCAGTGACACACAAAGGAAGACTGACGTTGGACAGTAAAACCCCAAAGGGCTCTCTCTTCATAGCGTGTGCATTGTTCCTCTCCCAGAAAATAGTCAAGGAAGCTCACTGTATGAGACTTCCAAAAACTCACTGAAAGTGGACTCAAAAGCTCATTTTGGTGCCACAAAAAATTCAAAAATCCATGCACATATCTTTCATAACATGCATTTTCCAGGAACTTTGCCTTTATCTGGAACACTAACACACCCTCAGCTGGTTGGAGACCCTATATTAAGTTGTATTGCAGTAACACTGGAGGTGGACTACTCTTTCTGGAAGCCAACCTCAATTGTTTCCACTTCAGGGTAACACATTTCAACTCCAGTTTGGCATACACTTTATGAGGTGCTCCCCTTCCTTTTTTTTTTTTTTTTTTTTTTTTTAGCACTCCATTTCACACCCTCTGAGAATGCATCCTTATTTAAGTCAAGGAAAACCAAGAGGTACAGGAGGTTACTTATGGGCTTAAAAAAAGACTCCTGAGATGTCTCAACCACATGGACGCCAGCCTGTGGCGGCGGGGCTGCTGTTCAAAGCCCAGAAATTATCATTATTCAAGCATCTGTGGCTAACATTATGATGGTGAGTGGCTGGGGTAATTAACATGTGACCTCTTCTCATTTCTCCCTCAGACACACAGAGCAACCCTGTAGTCGGTTACAGAATGCAAAATGAGATGCTGGAGTCCTTGGACGCTTGGTAACACTCAGGGCCAATGCACTTCATGGGAAACCTTTATAAAGGTGACTCCATTTGCGTTCCTAGAGACGGCCATCGGAGCGGCAACCACTCGACTGAAGCGCATCATCCACACCTGTCTGCTGCTACCTTGCCTTCTCTGTGCTCTTGTACATACGTGATTGGGCTGATTTTGCACATCTGCCTCGGGAGCAGGAAGCGCAGTGATTAACCCCTCCAGATTTTACAGATGAGAGGTTTAATGTCTATTTGTAAAACAGGACTAACGGTCTCTGTTCTGTCTCCAAAGCCAGACCTTTGCCCTGAACTCCGTGCGCGTTCACACAGATGTTTCTGACAGCAATCTTCCCAGACATGCACTGGATGTAGAAAAGACAGCCTCTGCAAAAACCCATGAGGTTCAGCTGGGAAAGGGACAGTGCTAGGTCCCCAGGTCGTCGCTGTGCAGCAGCCTAGGTGATACACAGCTGTGTGGGGCAGGCAGAGGGAGGCAGCAGACCCGGCTCAGCAAGCGCTCAGTGACCCAGGGGCAGGACAACCATGAACCGGCTCACACCCGAACCACTTCTACCTTGAGTTTCTGATCCACACATCAGTCAGGAGCCCTCACCCTACTTCTCAGCAAACTGCTTCAGTGCCACACGGAGCAATGGAGAGTGAGGATTACAACACCATAAACATGAGGTGCCCATTATCGGCCTCAAGCAGCAGGTGGGTTTAGGGTTCCAATACCACCTTACACTGGTTTCAGAATAATCTACCAAGCAGGGGAGTCGGAAGAGACCTCAGCTGTTCCCTTTGTCCTTTTTATTCTTCTGGATATGAAGTCTGCATTAAACAACAAAATTGTGATGTTAAAATGTCCGTTCCTAGATGTGGGCCAGAAGGAAGTCGGACATTCCCGACATTGCTGGTGTGATCAGAAGGAGCAGGAAGAAATGGATTCAAAAGGAAAAGTGTGTGTCATTTTCACTCGGGTGTCAAGGGGCCCGTCGCGCCGAGCTCCTGGGGGTCAAGGCAGCGGTTCTTGAAGTGTGGTTTCTGACTACCAGCAGCATCCAGGCACTTGCTAGAAATGCACATTGCCAGCTTGCACTCGGCACTTACTAAATCAGAAACTCTGGGGGAAAAGCCCGGCCAAGGCGTTTTAACAAATATTCTAGATGATTCTAACACTTGCCAAAGTTTAAGAACTTCCTGTGGCCAGAGAACACTGCAGTTGTGTGGGTGAGGTATGGAAATACTGGATAAGAGCTTATTTGTGGTCACTGTAGCAGCATTGAGCATTTTTAAGCATAAATTTAAAAAAAAAAAGAGTTATTTATTTGAAAGGCACAGTTACAGAGAGAGAGGGAGGAAAGAGAGAGAGGGAGAGGGAGAGGGGGAAAAGAGAGAGAGAGAGAGAGTCTTCCATATGCTGGTTTATTCCCCAAATGGCCAAAATGGCTGCATCTGGGCCGCACCAAAAACCAGGAGTTTCATCTGTGTCTCCCATGTGAGTCCAGGGGTCCAAGCACTCTGGCCAATTTCCACTGCTTTCCCAGGCATATTGGAAGGGAGCTGGATCAGAAGTGGGCAGCCAGGACATGAACTGGTGCCCATATGGGATGCCGGCATTGCAGGTGGTGGCTTAACCCACTACTTCACAGCATCAACCAGCGTGAACTTTCTTTTTAAATAATATACCACTCATCCTACATTTTGGAAGGGATAACTTAATATTTAATTTTAAAATATGAGCAGCAGGGACTGGCCATTCTAGCACAAGAGGGTCAAGCCACCACATGTGGATGCCAGCCATCCATATTAGAGTGATGGTTCCAGAACCAGATGCCCTGCTTCCCATCCGGGTCCCTGCTAATGAGCCTTGAAAGCAGCTGAAGATGGCCCCTGCCACCCACACTGGAGATCAGGATGGAGTTCCTAGCTCCTGGCTTCAGCTTAGTCCAGCCCATTTCCACTTGGGGAATGAACCAGTGGATAGAAAATGTCTGTCTGTCTCTGTCTCTCCCCTGTAGCTCTGCCTTTCTCATAAAATTTTTTAAATAAAACACAGGAGCAATATTAGATTCATCACCCATTCCTAATGAAGAGACAGTTTAGATTGCCCTGTTGACATAGACATTTCCAAAGTGGGAAAGACAAAAACATCCAAGACCTCACCAGCAGCTGCCAGTCTCTCCCTTGTAACCTAGGCACTGGAAAAGACAGAGGGAAACCCAAGGATGTTCCCAACACTAACAGGAAGTCTGCACTCGCTTACCTGGCCTCTGCTTCTACATGAAAAGGCCAGGATTTAAACATCAAACAAAGTGGACGCTGTGAGGCTACTTTCTCTTAGTCATTCTAGTAGATAGCTTGTCACTGCACTTTCATGGTCCAAAAATGCCTCTCATTTCTCTCCCTGGCCATCAACAGAGGGAATGTTTGTTCCAGCGTTTCCTCAACAGCCCCTAAACGCCTAAGCCCCACTGCCCTTCATTCAACTGTTAGTAGCACGCCTGCAGATAAAACATCCTAATTACAGCTTTGCAGGCTCATTTCCTTTTATCTACAAAACCTAGCTCCATCTTCAAGGAGAGCTCAGTGTTTCCCCTGGAGGAACGTTGCAGTCTTATTTAGGATGATGCATTTGCCAGTTCACTCATGGGGTGCTTAACCCGCACTGCTTGGTGCACTCAAACATACGGACTGAGAACACTTAGTCTTAACTGCAGTTCCCATTCATGGAGGAGGAGTCTTCAGGCAGAAATTCATTAGACACACCTGATGTTCTGAAAAGAAAGCCCTTACTGGTGCCCTTTTATGCTCTCTCTTAAATGTGGCATTACTCACTTGGTTGGTTGTACTATGACCATGTCTGGTAATAACCATACCTTACACTTGGATGCAGAAGTAATGGTTCAGTCCCTTTTATAAAAGTTCAATTTCCTGCTGAGATTTTTTTTTTTTTGACTTGCACATTTTGGCTACCCAATAAACAAATACTTGTTTGCCAAGAAACTATTTTACTTTGGAGGCAGTGGTGAAATGTTTTCTGAATTGTAACAGTGTCATGATGATGGCGAATGGAAACCCAGACAATATCTGCATGTCTAATTTCAATAATGTTATATAGGTGACACTTCTCCACCTGTTAACACCTTCTGCTTTTTTCATGACGGGCAGTTTGGCATACTTGAAACCTCACTTGGGATTTCCAGAAAATTGAGCATGTGTTCTAGTTATAGGATATATTTCTCTTCCCAGCGATCCTTTCTGCTGCTGCCACCAACTCCAGATTCTACCCCCTCCCCCAGCAAGGTGGTTCCCTTCACATCCCTGGACTGTTCTTTGTTGGCCGTTACTGAGTCACAGAACAAAGGGAATTTCTTTGCTGAAGAGAATCTCAGAGAGGATCTGGACCTTGTCCAACCCTCTCATTTGCAGAAGATAGCCGCTGTTAGCTCATTTCCCTCACCATTACCCCTACTTTCTGGGGAATGCTATAATTAAGATAGGTTCACAATCTACCAGACCGGGTGACCTCGGGGAAGCAACACCCCGGTAAATGTCTGCGTTGTATTATGCTACTTGTCTTTCTGCTGGTTTTTGTGATTTCTTTTAGGAAATAACAGCGGGAGAGGCGGCTGAGACCTACTTCACACGGAATGACTTCCTGGCTTTGATGCTGCTTTACTGGCCTTAGCCTGCAGCTTGTGGGTGACATTCTAACATTTTCTTGTTAACGTCTATGTCTTGTCTTTAGTTCCTAAATAGATTGCTTGTATCTTTCCCACAAGGTACTCACACACTGAAGTCTATTCCTGTAATGTATTTACTTCAGTCCTGGAAGAAAACACATATTTACTCTTCGCAAGCTCATTCTCCACTAGATTCTCCAAGGAGGGCTCATGGGAACAACATTCCATGAGTTCCTCTTCATTAACAGCAAAACTGTCTCTCCTTTACACTTAAAAGGTTTAGAAATTATAGTTCAATTTTTACATGTGCACATTTTCTTTTCCAAAAGATATTAAATATATTATTCCACTTATTTTTTGGCCTAAAGAGTGCCATATCCAAAGCATCTCAAAATATTTTTTCTTTTCTTGCTCTTGAAAGTCACTTGCTTGAGGAGGATGGCCCAAGTGCTTGGGTCCCTGCACCCCCATAGGAGACTGGGAGGAAGCACCTGGCTCCTGGTTTTGGATCGGCGTAGCGCCAGCCATGGCAGCCA
Organism: Oryctolagus cuniculus; assembly: GCF_964237555.1. Classification (NCBI taxonomy): domain Eukaryota; kingdom Metazoa; phylum Chordata; class Mammalia; order Lagomorpha; family Leporidae; genus Oryctolagus; species Oryctolagus cuniculus. Next base: position 61,639,564 of record NC_091436.1, read on the forward strand.
TTAGGAGAGTGAACCAACAGAAGAAGACCTCTCTCTCTTCTGCCTCTCTCTCTCACTGTCTAACTCTGCCAGGCAAAAAAAAAAAAAAAAAAAAAAAGTCACTTGCTCTTCATGTCTACACATCTAAAGGATTTTTTTCCCCTTAAAAGTCCAGTTAACTTAGTACACTGTATCTTGGCATTGGTGATTCTGGATCAGTATTCTCGAATATGTGATGCACTCTTTCAGTATTAGTTTTAAGTAGTTCTTTCAAAATTTTTTGCATTATTATCTTTGGGATTTTTTCTGTTCCCTTGCTTTAGTTTTCTTTTTAACCCAGGTTAAATCTTAGTTGCTTCTTGTCAATATCTGACACTTCCTCTGGATTCTCTTTGCTTTGCTTCATTCCTCTCTGGCTGTTAAAGCTTTGTGTTCTAGCTCTTCTTGAAGCAGTGTGCTGCAGTCTTGTCTTCTTTCCTTGCCTCTTCTCTCTGCTGTGCTCTCTGTCCGCAGGGATGCTTTTCTGCCTGGTGTTCTGTTCTCCTGATAACCCAATATGGGACTGGCCCCTTGATGCTCTTTCGTTGCTCATTTTGTGAGATTAGTTCTCCAGAACCTGTAGAAGGAGGTGTCACCCGGGAAAGCCTTACTAACTTCCCAGAAGTCCCTCCTTTGCGTTTTACTGAAATGATCGAAGCCACGGCAGCTTGCTCTCTGAGACTTCCTCCTGTTCGCCTTCCCTGCTTTATCTGGGATTTTCTTCCCTTCATCTCTTGTCACTGTCCTGCTCACTTCTGACCCCACTGTCAGCCTTTTCTCCCCAGCTGCATCCCTTGCGGATGAAGGCGGTTTTGCCTGCCTGCTTGGATGCCAGAGTTTCTGGGGCCCGCTCTTGCCCCTTTGAGAACTCACCCAGAAGCCCTTGCACTAACCTGGTGCCGAATCTGGGGCTACCCATCAGATGAGTCCCCTGCAGCTTCTCGTGGGTGCTCCTTGGCTCTCATGGGGCCTCCCTGTTGGCAGGCCTGTCGGATGCCTCGTGGCTCCCTGCACACTTCTTCCCCTTGCACAAACACAAGTCATGCAGGTCCCAGGGCTGCTGGTGGTTCCTCTGCACCACTTGCCCAAAGTTAGGGGATTGTGGGAAAACTTCATTCTGCAGTTTTGAGGTAAATGTTGTCTATGGCAATTGGTTTTGCTACTTGGTTATTCTGTTTTTGTGTGATGATTCAGAGAGATTTTTTAAAATATGGTACAGTGGTGTTCTTCCCAGGCAAATGTATTCCGGGCTCTCAGACTGCCCCTAAATTTGATGTACCACTGCATGCGTGGTTCCACTGCCTCTCCTTGTCCCAGGGCCGCTGGAAGAGCAGTTCTTTCCTGCTTGATTCCCAGGTCTACTATACACTGTGTGCACACGAGTGTTCTTCAGAAGTTCAAGAAAATGTATATTATAAAAAAATGACATGTGGCTTCTATTAGATTTTTGCACCAAAATAAACTTTTATTTTTTTAAAGATTTATTTATTTATTTGAAAGTCAAAGTTACAGAGAGGCAGATGCAAAGAGAGAGAGAGATCTTCCATCTGCAGGTTCACTTCCCAAATGGCTGCAATGGCCACAACTGGGCCAGTCCAAAGCCACGAATCAGAAGCTTCCTCCAGGTCTCCCACACAGGTGCGGGGGCCCAAGAACTTAGGCCATCTTCCACTGCTTTCCCAGGCACATTAGCAGAGAACTGGATCAGAAGTGGAGCAGCCAGGACTCGAACAGGTGCCCATATGGGATACCAGCACTGCAGGCAGCAGATTTACCCACTACGCCACAGCGCTGGCCCCCAAAATAAACGTTTATCTGAATTCCATTTTCCATGAACTCCTTGGGGTACCGTTGTGTTGCAGATGTCCAGATGTAGCCCCTTATCTTTTTTTTGACAGGCAGAGTTGGACAGTGAGAGAGAGACCGTGAGAAAAGTCTTCCTTCCATTGGTTCACCCCCCAAATGGTAGCCCCTTATCTTATCTCCCTTGTCTAACAAGAGCTTTCGTTTCCCTCTGCCACCACTGTGTCTGGGGGCAGACAGGTGTCTTTCTGCTTGCAGGTCACCAGAGCACAAGGAGTCTTGTGTGGACCTGAGGACCACAGCTGCATGTCATCAGAGATCCTGAACATTTAAGGTCTCCCCCAGCAAGAAGAGCATGCGTGGGTAACTGGGTAGCTACCAGGACACACTGCGACAGCCAACATAGATTAGATTCCTCAGCATCCCTGTGAACATGCAGAACAGAAAAAAGCAAAAAAAAAGAAAACCACAGTATTCCAGATTCCCATGCAGTTCGGGTTCAAAGTGAGCTTTAGGTTGCGTGTATCATTCGTTCTTTGATTTGGAACAGAGTCCTGTAGGAAGAAGCCATATTGCAGACTGTGGCAAAGGGGACATGTTCTTGATGAGCCACTGCCAAGGGGGCTTTTTTAATACGGTTGGGGTGGCTGGATTTGGAGCCAGCAGCCGCTGTGATGGGTTCCTGATTCAGGCTGACTCAGCAGATGCTCTGAGAGCTGGCCCTGTGGTTTGGAGAGTTGTTGGCTGACTGCCTCACTTCAGCTTCCCAGTGATTCTGAAAGCCACCCAAACCCCGTAACACATCACTTGCTGTTTGCTTTCTACAACCACACCCCGACCAACACAGGCAGGCCATGGCTGCAGCACATCTGGCTCTACTTTCACCAGGATCAGGGACCTTGTTTTAGACAGTTCTGGCAGGAAGGGGATGCTTCTAGCTGTTGAGGCACACACATTTGCTCTCCAAGAAGACAGAAGGAACAGTCTCCCCAGGCACCTATGTGAGGCCACGCTGGTACCTTTCATGCTGCAGACATAGCCATTAATAATGTTTACTGGTCTACGTATGGCAATGAATGGCACCCTTTTTACATTCTCTCAGCTCCAAAATAAAAATGTCACTGATGTGTTTTTAAAAGAAGTATTGCTTTTGAAGAAATGAAACAGCATGATTTTCTGATCTGAAGCAGGTAAAATGCCTCCTATTTGGAATTCAATTTACAAACTGCATGGTTTCCCTCCTATTTGAAGGATGTGTTATCTACCTTGGTAGAAGACGCCTGACGCCTGTCCTCTGTTTCAGCTGTGCTTGATACAGACACCAGGGAAGCAGCCAACCATGGTCAGCTGCGTTGCTCTGCAGGCTGTAACTCAGACAATTCAACTGATGCTTAATGAGAGCACTTGGCTTTGAGCCACAGGTAGAGGGACTGGTTAGGCTGTACACACACTGAGAGGGCATTTCTGCCCTTAAAAGACAGGGGACACATCAGCACACAGCAGCTCTCTTCAAAGGGCAAAGAATGTCACTGCTCTTCCTACTGTCTGCCCTTTCCCCTGCCTATATGCGGGGCCACCTCGTCCTTGGGCCTACTGGTCACCCACCAGACATGCTGCTGCTGGATGTGCAGGTGTGCAGAACGCCAGCGTGATGGAGTCATGGTGGCTTCCACTGAGATTTCAAAGGAGAGCCTGATAGGACAGAGTTGCAGGTTCGGAGGCCCTGCATGGAGCCCCATAAGAGGCAATGCCTTGTGGAGCTGTGGGAGTGAAGCCCACAAATGCAGAGGGACCAGCAACAGGAGATACCCACTAAGGAAACCTGCAAGCAGCATGGCAGGCCAGCCTGGGAAAGCTGCAGCCATCAGCATGCATCCTCAGAGAGGTGCTGTGTGAGAAGAGACCAACAGAGCCACGGAGGCCTCCACCCATTTACTTCAAAGGATGATTTGGACAATCTCCGAGCCTATGCATGGAACACCCGTCATGGAACGGAGCCACAACAGCCAGCCTCCCCAGGCAAAGCCCCGCAGAAGCATGGGGCTGGAGATGCTGCAGAGTTCCCACCAGAGCAATGTCCAATGGAGCTACTCAGAACAAGACTCCGACATGTGAGAACTGAAGCATGGGCTGTCATCAGCAAAGCCATGGCAGGGGGACTTCCCCGCTAAATGTGCCAGGCTGCCAGATGTGGAGCTTCAAGACTGGGTGTTTGCCCAGTTGGTTTTCAGTCCTGCATTGGTCCACTTGATCCTTTCTACTTCCCCATGTGCCCCTTCTGGAACACAAATGTAGATACTGTCTCGACATTACACTGTAGTCAGTGTATAACTTGCATTTTTTAAAATATATATATATTTATTTATTTCAAAGTGGAATTACAGAGAGAGAGAGGAGACACAGAGAGAGTCCACACACTGGTTTAATCCCCAAATATACACAATGACTGGGGCTGAGCCATGCTGAAGCCAGGAGCTTCCTCCGGGTCTCCCATGTGGGTGCAGGGGCCCAGAACTCAGGTGCGTTAGCATGGAGCTGGATCAGAAGTGAAGCAGCTGGGGCCAGAACGGAACCAGAACTGGAAGCGGTGCCCATATGGGATGCTGGCACCACATGTAGCACTGGCCCCATAACTTGGATTTTTACAAGTTCATAATTGGAAGTGCTGCTTTGGGTCTCAGATTTAGCTTTAGACATTTGAATTAATATTGGACTAAATTAAGATTTTGGAGCTATTGGAGATGGAACGATTATAGGTTGTACGTGAGAAAGACATGAGTTTCAAGGAGTCAGGGGTGGGAAGTCATAGTTTGAGCATGATTTGGCTTCCCAGCTCAGGTAGATGACTGTCCCAAAGTCATGGACTGATGTTATTAGCAGGACGGAGGCTTGATCCAATTATGGTGTCTGGGAAGTGGGCCTGGTGGGAGGTCCTTGGGTCATTGGTGGTGTGCCATTGGCGGGCTGGCCATGCAGGCGTGGGTTGGGCCCAGTCCTTCTCTGCTTCCGGGATTGTCCTTTCTCTGCCCATGCTCCATGATTCCCATTCACCATCCTCACCAGAGATCCAGCCAGTGGAACCTGATCTTGGACTGTGAACTGCCAAAGCCATAAGCCAAAATAAACCTCCTTCCTTCATAAGTAGCTTCTCTCAGGTATTTCTTACAGATGAAAAGCTGACCAACACACAGTTCTTAGCCCAGATGTACTGTGTAGAATCTGTAGCAAAAAAAAAAAAAACAAAAAAAACAAAAAACAAACAAAAAAAAAAGAGCCGGCGCCGTGGCTCAATAGGCTAATCCTCCACCTTGCGGCGCCGGCACACCGGGTTCTAGTCCCGGTTGGGACGCCGGATTCTGTCCCGGTTGCCCCTCTTCCAGGCCAGCTCTCTGCTATGGCCAGGGAGTGCAGTGGAGGATGGCCCAGGTGCTTGGGCCCTGCACCCCATGGGAGACCAGGAAAAGCACCTGGCTCCTGGCTCCTGCCATCGGATCAGCGCGGTGCGCCAGCTGCAGCGGCGGCCATTGGAGGGTGAACCAACGGCAAAGGAAGACCTTTCTCTCTCTGTCTCTCTCTCTCTCACTGTCCACTCTGCCTGTCAAAAATAAAAAAAAATAAAAAAATAAAAAAAAAAAAAAGAATCTGTAGCAAAAGAGCCTAAACTCTGTATTTTGTATCCCCTTTAAAAATGATAAAGCTAATTACATTTTTAATATAGAAATTCATAAAAACATAGCTCTGGCCCGGTGCTATGGCACTGTGGGTTAAAGACCCCGTCTACTGCGCTGCCATCCCATATGGGCACCAGTTAGAGTCCCGGCTGCTCCACTTCTCACCCAGCTCTCTGCTATGGCCTGGTAAAGCAGTGGAGGATGGCCCAAGTGCTTGGGCCCCTGCACCCATGTGGGAGAACTGGAAGAAGCTCCTGGCTCCTGGCTTCAGATAGGCACAGTTCCAGCTGTTGCGGCCATCTGGGGAGTGAACCAGCGATGGAAGACCTTTGTCTCTCTCTCTCTCTCTCTCTCTCTCTCTCTCTGCCTCTCTGTAACTCTGAATTTCAAATAAATAAATAAATATTTATATAAAAAACATAGCCCATATTCTATTAGTACCATTAATATAAATAAAAGTACAGATGTGCAAATTTTTAAAGAGTAAGCAAAAGTCAAAAATGCTTTCATAACCTATTTAACCATTTTCTAGGGAAAATGTAGTTGTTCCTGTTTTCATTGTTGCTTGTTTGCTTTGGGATTTGTATTTCAACAAGTTTCAAATATACTTCAGTATAATCACAAATTAGAAACCCACTATTCGGCGCCGCGGCTCAATAGGCTAATCCTCCACCTAGTGGCGCCGGCACACTGGGTTCTAGTCCTGGTTGGGGCGCCGGATTCTGTCCCGGTTGCCCCTCTTCCAGGCCAGCTCTCTGCTATGGCCCGGGAGTGCAGTGGAGGATGGCCCAAGTCCTTGGGCCCTGCACCCCATGGGAGACCAGGAGAAGCACCTGGCTCCTGCCATTGGATCAGCACAGTGCGCCGCCGCAGCGTGCCAGCTGCGGCGGCCACTGGAGGGTGAACCATTGGCAAAGGAAGACCTTTCTCTCTGTCTCTCTCTCTCTCTCTCACTGTCCACTCTGCATGTAAAAAACAAAACAAAACAAAACAAAACAAAAAAAAAACCACTATTCCCACTATTATAAAAGAAAGAAAAAATTCAGCTGAAGGGGAATAGAATGCCCCTTTTAATGCTGACATCCATTATAAAAATTGTAAAGCCCTGTTTCTCCCCTTCTCCTCCCAAAGAAGCCAGCCCTGCATCTATTAGATACGTAGACATCTGCACAGGTAGGCAGCCTGTGCCAGTCTAGGGGGTGCTGGAGCTCGAGCAACACGAGGTGAGAGTAGCACCTGGGGTGGGGAATTAAAGATCTGGGAGGGTGAAGCTGGCACCCTGGGTACATGCAGGATGGGCAGTTACAACTGGAATAGGGTGCAGAGGGTGTCTATATGTAGGGGCATCCAGAGATTATGGCATATCCTGAGTAGGGAGACTCAGGCATGGGATTCCACATGGAAGAGTGGCCCTCCATGTGGAGGGCGGACCTGGGGCTGGGGTATCTCCACAGTAGGAATCAGGGCCTGGGTATAGGTGTCCACGTGGGAAAAGGAGTAGACGCAATAGATGCGGAGTGATGGAGAACTGGTTTAATATGTGGGGATTAATCAAGAAAATATATGTACTGGGAGCTCATTTCTCACTGTTAGAGTGGCACTTGTTAACATGGAAAGGGAGGACAGAATATCACTTGGACTCCCTACAGTTAGAGCAATCAGTATGAGCTTATTTATTTAAATATATACATTACTAGGGGCCGGCACGGTGACACAGTAGGTTAATCCTCTGCCTGTGGCGCTGGAATCACATATGGGTGCCAGTTCTAGTCCCGCTGCTCCTCTTCCAATCCAGATCTCTGCTGTGGCCTGGGAAAGCAGTAGAGGATGGTCCAAGTGCTTGGGCCCCCGCACCCGCATGGGAGACCTGGAAGAAGTGCCTGGCTCCTGGCTTCAAATCAGCACAGCTCCGGCCACTGCAGCCAATTGGGGAGTGAACCAACGGAAGGAAGACCTCTCTCTGTCTCTCCCTCTCACTGTCTGTAACTCTACTTCTCAAATAAATAAATAAAATCTTTAAAAAATATATACATTACTTGTATTTGTAAAAATAAATTAAATGCACACTCATATAATATATAAATTAGATACATATGTATATACTTACACATTTACACTTATAAGGACATGTAAATGGGTGAGTGTGCTTTGAGTGGGCCTGGGAGAAGTGACCCTCCAATGGGAATCAGTACACCTGGTGACCATATCTTGGCTATAATATCATTTTCCATTAGAAAAGAATCAGAGTTTCTTAGAGAAATGACTGATTTCAGACCGGGACAGGCACAGAACATGATGGGCCCAGAACATCTTGAGCCAGAAATCAGGGGAGTGCTCACAGAATGATGAGGACACATCCAAAGCTGAAGGGACTCTGGCGAAATCTGGAACAACTTGAACATTGAAGTAAACAATGACAGTACCAGGTTATGTCCCACCGGGTAAACAGGAAATCAAGGCCTCATGCCAAGAAAAATGAACGAAAGGTTCAATGTTTGATGAAGAAAGGATATCTGCAAAGTTTCAAAGTACCCTCCATGAGCTATTCATTTATGAAAATGGAAGTGCAGAGCCTGCAACTTTCCAGTAGCAAAGCTCAACAGACAGCACTTTAATGAAGGGACGGGAATAAAGTCTGTGCCCCCAGCTAGGGTGCAGTGTAAAGAACTCCCCATCACTTCTGTGATATTCCTGCTTGCATGTGTTATGTACCCAAACCTACAAATGTTTGTTCTAGGGGTCAGAAATCTGGGCGTGGCTCATTTTGGTGGTTCTGGTCCAAGGTTTCTCACAAGGTTGCAGTCTATCTGTCACCTACTGCTACTGCTAAGTGCAGGTTTAACTGGGGCTGAAGAATCCACTTGCAAGCTCACTCCCTCAATTGATGGGCATCAAGCTCTTGCTTGCTGTTGGTGAGATGCATCTTTTCTTGTGGGTCTATCCACAAGACTGCTTGGCCCACGGCAAGCCATCCAAGAGATCACTTTCACAACTTAATCACAATGATTAACCTTGGTTCAATGAGGAGATTACATAAGGGTCTGAGTAAGGGGATATGGGGAGGTTGGCATTGGAAGGCTCGTTGCTCCTCTGCCATAACCTATCTCCTAATCTGAAAACAGTCATGACAAACCCAAATCAATAGCCAATCTACAAAGAGAATGAGTCAGCATTCTTTAAAGTGCCACAGAAAACAAGGAAGAGTGGGGAACAGTTCTGGAAGGAAGCAGACTAAAGAGATTTACCAAGTACATGGAATGTGGGATGCAGGACTAGATCCTACTGCAGTTAAGGACGTTACTGGGACAACCAGCAAAAATGTGAATGGATTTTGAGGATTATATGGGTGCGATGTATTGATGTTAGTTTCTGAGTTCACTCATTGGATTGTGATTTTTGTAGGAGGGTATTCTTATTTACATGACAGACTCACTAAAGTGTGTGTGTGTTTGGCCTGGCAGTTAAGATACTGCTTGGGACACCCATATCCCATAACAGAGTGCCTGAGTTCCAGTCGTGGCTCCAGTTTCTGACTCCAGCTTCTTGCTAATGTGGTGGTAGTGATGGCTCAAGTGATTGGGTTCTGGCCACATGTGTGGGAGACCTGGACTGTGTTCTTCTCTTTAGCCCTTGTGTTATCAGATAGAACAACACCTATTAGGTCTTTAAGCTGGAGACCACACCCTTCACCACACCCCCTGTGTGATCTCACGTCCCCACCTGACCACACCTGGGTGACCTCCTGCCCACCAGGCCATGTAACTACACCCTTTTGAAAAACATACAAAAGGCAAGGAGCACCCCAAAATCGCTCTCTGCCTCTGCTTAATTGCCAGTGATAAGCTGTTGATAGCTGCTCAAAACACTTGCTGCACATGGCTTTTGGCCTGCTTTCTGCTTGTTATGGACTCCAACCTAATTTCCATACTTTCCCTTCTTCTTAGATTAGACTAACGCCCTCACTCTCCTATGCATTTCTCTCACTAAATAAAAAGCTTAAAAACTTGTCATGCTGCCTCGTTCATTTATGCTGGTATTCAGAATTCTTCTCTGAATATTGGGCAAGAACCCACACAGGCTTATTAATCTGGGAATTTATTAATAAGCACACGGTGATATCACAATCGGCACCGCATATTCTGATATTATTTGCAGTTACACACATTCAGGGAATGAACCACTGGGTGAGAATGCTCTCTTATTCTCTCTCCCTCTGTCAGTCTCCATGTCTCTCTGCCTCTCAAAAAACTTAAATATATACAAATATTTAAAAAGTGTTAGGCCATCAGTCCTATAACTTACTTTCACACGATTTGGAAGGTAGGGAATGTGCTCTGTTCCGTAACTGCAACTCTCAGATAAGTTTGAGATTATTTCCAAATGAAAAATGTATATAAATGATAAAGATCTATGAAAGAAATTTAAAATTCTGCAAGTTAAACTATGAGGTAGAATTCTATGAGACTACTGTTATTGTAAGTCAGAAATGGGTGAATATTGGTAATTTCACATGGTTCAGTTTAATAGAAGGAAACCTCAGCAAATTAATCGACACCAAAGAATGACATTCTGGCTTTCAATAAAAATGCAAAACCATACACAGTGCCCTTTGGAGGAGGGTCTCTCCTGCAATCATTCCCTCTGTCCAGCGCCCCCAGCAGCCGCTTCTCCTATTGCTGTGCACCTCCTCAGAGAAGCACTTTTTTTTTTTTTAAAGAATAGTTTCTATTCCCAGGTGCTCTTCTTACTTATTTCCCATTTTCCCCCTAAATTCACTCCAGGTGGGCTCGCAAGGCTGCCACCCACAGAAACTCACTTCTCAAGGCCGTCAGTGTTGCCTTTACAACTAAGAATCTCTCTGTGTTCAACCCCCTCGCCCACTGCTTCCTTCTTGAAACACGTGCTCCTCTCGGCTTCTGAGAAACTGCATTCCTCTTGCATTTCCTCCTGCTTCCCTCTGTTCCTGCTTCCCTGTGCCTTACATTTCATCCCGAAGGAAGCGCCCAGAGTGGTCTTTTAGAGCAGCGAATCAGAGCCAGCCACTCCTTACTGAATGCCCTCCAGTGGTTCCCCAGGGGGCTGATTCCAGTTAAGCGCCCCAGAGAGGCCCCTGGAGACCTGGTTCCTTGCAACAGCTGGCTCCATCCCGTACCACGTTCCTCTGTGCCTCTCACCTCATCGTCCACTTGCTTCTCCAATGCCCAGGAGCAAGCAATGCCCAGCCTGCTCCTGCTGTGCTCCTCTGCATGTGTCCTCTCTGCTTCTAACACTCTCCCCAGTCACCTCTTGGCGGACAACTCCCTTCCATTCAGTCTCAGCTCAGACGCTCACTCCTCAGAAAAATCTTCCCTCCAAACCTCATCCAACAAAGCCCCGACACTTAAGCGGTCCAGTCACTCTCTCCAGTCCCCTGGTTTCTGTGCACTGTCTGACTTATGTGTTCATTTGTTCAATGCCCGACTGCCCACCCTGGAACAGAAGGCCCTGGAGGACCCTGACGGTCCTGTTTCCTTACTGGATCCTCAGAGTCGAGGATCTTACACATAGTAGGTGTTTAACAAATATCTGGTGAATAAAGGACTCCTTTGCCTTCTGTCTCCAGCTGTGAACGCTGCCAGCTATTAGATGACTCAAGACTGTGGCAATGGTGATCACATAATCTTAGAAACATCCTTTATTCCAGCTCATCTTGTCCAACCTCAGCCAAATGAAGAACCCCTCACAAAATGAGGCAGCCCGCGCTCGAGTTCCCTCAGTCACGGGGAACTCACGGCTTTCAATAACTGGATGTTTCCGTGTCCTCGTGGACCATTCTAATCCGAGAAAGCTTTTCTCTCCAGGGGCCCGACATTTTCCTTCCTGCATGCTCCACTTATCAGTCCCCAAAGCAACTCAAAAAGCCTTGCTCTGCCTGACAGCAATTCAAATACTACATGCAGGAATGATCACATGACTCCTAAATCTCTTCTCCTCCAATATAAATACTCCCGGTTATGTCAACACTTGATGTGAGTGAAAAATTAGCCAGCATTGCACATGAGAAAGCTGTGCCCAAGTTTAGCAGCCTGTTTTTTTTTTCTTTTTTTTTCTTTTTTACCCATGAAACCTTTCTAAGCATCTTCCCTGGAAACTTCAACAGAAGAGCATCCCTGGATACTCGCAGCACAGTCTCATTTCTCATGGCTGTCTTCCTGTTCCCTGAGCAGCTGCTGCTCTGTGTTTCACTCCTGATCCAGAGGGAACTGAAAGGATCAGAGACAGCCAGGCCTGCGGCCATCTTTCCTGAGACACAGTCTTGGGTAGGTTGGTTGGTTTGTTTTCCAGGACACACGTGTGGCTTTGTACTTTAACTTCTGAATAAATTTAACATTTTAACAAGACAAATTATGTTAACATAATTAACAAGACGTTAATTAACTGTTCACTAAAGAGCTTTGTGCAAGGGCTCTCTGCCAAGGGCATTAAACAATTTATTAAATGAGTATTCTATGAAAGAAAAAAAAACGAGTTTGGATCGAACTCCACTTTGAGCTTTCAATGTGTGTACTGCAGAAGGAAAAACATCTGTTGTGGTTAACCAGGCAACATTTTAGTTGTATCCTTCACTGCCACTGACATAATAGAGTAAGCACTCAATGATTACCACTGAATGAAGGAGTAAGTGACCAAATGGGCCAACAAACCAAAGGATTGCAGAGTTAATGCACTAACTCAGCCTTGCTACAGACTAGGGAGCCATGGCTCAACCACTCACAGCCCAACAGAGCCACACATGGGACCAGCTCCTAGGACTCTCATTCTCAGGCTCAGAATGCCTCCCACAGACTCACTCTGCCTCTCCACTGGGTACCTATACAAAAGAACTTCCAGTTAGCTGAACAGGTAAGAAGGGTATTTTTGTTTTGTTTTGTTTTGTTTCTAATAATTAAGCCCTTGTGGCTGATTTCCCTACATCCATGTGCTCTCAAATATTGTTTTAAGCCAATCACAGTAAGCCCATGGCCTGCATGGCACCTGCGGCGTTGGCACATACCCTGATCCTAGCCGTCAAGGCAGGAGAAGTCTGCTGAGTGGGTTCTGGGATTCCTGGCTTCTAAAGAGGAGACAGGGAAAAAGTCCCCCATCCCCCCGCCCCCGTGCATTCCCGTGGTCCTGGGAGATACTGCTGCTTATCTGAGGAGGGGGCTGCACTAACGATGGGAAGGAAGAGACCTGGAAAGAGCCGCAGACCTCAGGCTCATGGGAGATTCCTGAATTGGCCTACCCTGGAAACCGTCCTACCTGCAGCCTTGCATTGAACTAAGATGATAAGTTACCGCATCCTTTAAACCAGCTGAGTTAGATGTACTGTTAACCACAGCTGACAGCATCCTAAGAAGTTTAGGCCACATTTTAGGGAAAAAATAAAACCCTTGAAAAAAAAAAAAAAGCTCTAAAAATAACGAAACATTTCTTCAGCTAGTTAGAGATATTCCGCTGGTAAATCCTGAGCAAGGATATATGTGTGTGTATATATATATATATATATATATATATGAATGAGAGAGAGAGAGATTTGAAAGGCAGAGTTAAAGAGGGGCAGAAGTAGAGGGGGTGCATCTTCCATCTGATGGCTCACTCCCTGTCGCTCCCCCTCTTCATGGAGGAACGACACTAAACCCTGCCTAGGCTTCATATCCGAGTCACGGCACCATTATGTCACTCCCCCTCTTTATGGAGGAACGACACAGGACCCTGCACTGTTCTTTTGTCTGCTCGGCCCTCCCCGGGTTTGCTGCTGGTTCTTCCCGGGTTGGCTACCGTCCCTTCCACCTCCGTGGAAGGGCGGTTCCCCCTGCCACTTTCCCCACTTCCGCGGGGGAGTGGCACACCGCCAGCCGGCTCTCTCGGGGGCTGCACAGGTGTTCCTTCAGATAGATGTTCCTGGTGCATGTTGTCTCTCTCCTCCTTTATAGTTCTCTTCCACCAATCCCAACTCTGCTACTCACACGCCGAGTACGCTGCTCTCCTCCAATCAGGAGCAGCTCCTACAGTTTATTGGTTGAACTGGAGGCAGCTGTGTAGAAGCTGTTTCCTCCTCTCCCAGCGCCATATTGTGGGAGAGCAGATGCATAGAATAAGTCTTAATTCCAGTAACTTAGTCTAGTCCAAGTTGCTCCCAGTTGCTCCCCACAACTCCCCAAATGGCCACAATGGCTGGAGCTGGGCTGATCTGAAGCCAGGAACCAGTTGCTTTCTCCAGGTCTCCCATGCAGGTGCAGGAGCCCAAGGACCTGGGCCATCCTCCACTGCTTTCCCAGGCCATAGCAGAGAGCTGGATTGGGAGAGAAGCAAACGGGACTAGAACCAGTGCCCATATGGGATGCTGGTACTGCAGGCGGCAGCTTTACCTGCCATGCCACAGCAACGGCCCAAGGCTATGTATCATATTATATATTACAATAATGTCCTTGGTTGTTTCAGGCTGCCTATTGACATAAATTGTCAAATACGCTATGCCAACAAGTTCTCAAACTTTTTAGTCTCAGGATCCCTTTACACTTTTTTTTTTTTTTTTTTTTTTTTGAACAGGCAGAGTGGACAGTGAGAGAGAGAGACAGAGAAAGGTCTTCCTTTGCCGATGGTTCACCCTCCAATGGCCGCCGCGGCCGGCGCACTGCGCTGATCCGATGGCAGGAGCCAGGTACTTCTCCTGGTCTCCCATGGGATGCAGGGCACAAGTACTTGGGCCATCCTCCACTGCACTCCCTGGCCACAGCAGAGAGCTGGCCCGGAAGAGGGGCAACCGGGACAGAAGCCGGCGCCCCGACCGGGACTAGAACCCGGTGTGCCAGCACCGCAAGGTGGAGGATTAGCCTAGTGAACCGCGGCGCCGGCCCCCTTTACACTCTTAAAAACATTACTTAGGACCCCAATAAACTTTGATTTATATGGATTTTATCAACTGATATTTACCAAAACAGAAAATTTTAAAATATGAATTTAAAAGGACCCAATAAGTGTTGATATAAATAACATTTTTAAATGAAAAACAACTATATTTTCCCAAGCCAAAAAAAAATAACAAAAGAAGCAACGTTTTACATTTCCAAATCTTTTCTACATATAGCTTAATAGAGTAGAACTTGGTTCCCAAATCTGTTTCCTCTATCACAATGAGTTGTTCGAGTGAAGTATATGAAGAAAATTGGGCCTCACAGAGACTGTGGCAGGAAAAGGAGCACTTTGACAGCCTTCCACCTAACTGTAGGCAGTGTTCATCGATAGGACAAAATCTGACGAGCTTCTTGAAGGTGTGGCACTGAAACCCCACCACTGAACTTTTCATATCCCCTTATCTTAAAGCGCACTACTCTAGCTTGCACTGGGAATGATTTTTTTTATCCATGCATTTTTTTAACAGTATGCATAGGTCATGTGAAAAATTTTGTTTCACTAAGTTATAAAGATCTTCCAAATGGCAGCACGTTTCATTACACAACGTGAAAAAAAAATCACAGCTGTGAAGATTGTTATTTGAAAAATCTTCAAGCACTGCTCATGGCGGCGGATGCAAGTTTTCCAAAATTCTGATTTTCACTTCACGGATCTAACTTTATCGCCAGCAACAAACGCTGTCAATTGTTCTCCTCAAAATGACAGGCTTGCTTTGTTCATTTGCAAGAAAGTGCCTGGCAAATTCATGGGAGTATCTGAGGAACCACAGTTAGCCTGTCAGTCATTATTTCGATGGGTGTTCCCTGAAGGAAGCGGTGGCTTCAGCTCAAAGCTTAGACAGCACAAGCCCTTCTTGCCAAGACAACCACAGGACTTCAGTCTGTGACATATACACTTTATGTATACTGTATTTCCTATTTAGTCATGAAAACATGAAAATGACTGCATGTAAGGCTTGATACTTAATAATTTTACAGCTTCATCCAAAGCTTCCTTAAGCATAAATGGTATTTTTCCTTCTCTCTCTGCCCCCCTTTTGCTGTGAGTGCGTAACCAGTAGTTTTGTGACATTGCTTTAATATCACAGACTCACTGAAATGGTTTTGGAACCCCCAGGGGTCATCACAGTTTGAGGGCCAGTGCTCTAAGCTTGGTGTCTTTCCCTTTTGCTCCTTTGGTGATGAGCTGCTGGTCCACCTGCTAGCATGGACGGCTGCTATCATCTTTGCTTCCTGTACCTGCTCTCTCACTTTTGGCTGCACACAACAGGTACATGGATTAGGAAAATTCAAGCTGCCTGGCACAGGAACTCATGTTAGACTGGACTCTGGATTTGAGTCTCAAAGAAATGAGGTGGGGACCCAGATTTCTTGATCACCTCAAAATTCTACAACTCTGAATGAGCCACTGACCCTCTACAGGCCTTCTTTTCTTATAAAATCAGAGGGCTGAATCATACAGTCTCTAAACATCTTTTAGTTCTCAAATTTCATAGTCCCAACATAGCTCTCCTGCCCCAATAGGACAACCTAAGAACACACCTTCCAAACAAGTAGGATTTTATCTCTGTATTTCTAGAATTCATTAGATACAGACTTTGAAAAGGAAGAATTCAGACAACACTAACTTATGAAGCTATTGGGAAACAGATCCAAGGTTACAGATGTAAAAACAAAATTAAACACTAAAAAGAAACAATAAACTTAATAAACAATAAATTCAATTATGTCATCTATATGATTTATAAACAAACCAGTAATTGATCCTGTCACCAGAGTGACAAGGTGGAAGATGAGTTAAAACTGTTTAAGACAAGGAAAAGTAAAATCTTTGGTCCAATGGAAATAATAATGAAAAGAGTATGTGAAACAGCAATAGCCAAGACCTGGAACCAACCTAAATGCCCATCAACGGTAGACTGGATAAAGAAATTATGGGATATGTATTCTTTAGAGTACTATACCGCAGTAAGAAACAACGAAATCCAGTCATTTGCAACAAAATGGAGGAATCTGGAACACATCATGCTGAGTGAAGTAAGCCAGTCCCAAAGGGACAAATACCATATGTTCTCCCTGATCGGTGACAACTGACTGAACACCAAAAAGGAAACCTCCTGAAGTGAAATGGACACTATGAGAAATGGTGACTTGATCAGCATAGCCCTGACTGCTAATGGACAACTTAATACATTATCCCTCATAGTATTTTTTTTTTGTCTGTTCTACTTAATATGACTGGTTTAATTCTGTAATTATCACACAGTTATTCTTAAGTGTTGAAAATTAACTGAAATGTGATCCCTGTTAAACATAAGAGTGGGAATAAGAGAGGGAAGAGAGGTATAATTTGGGGCATGCTCGGGCTGACTTGCCCCAATTGGTAGAGTTGGAAACATACCAGGGGATTCCAATTCAATCCCATCAAGGTGGCATGTGCCAATGCCATCTCACTACTGCAAGTGATCAATTTCAGTTCACAATTGATCATAATGAAAGGACTAAGAGTCAAAGGGAGCACATAAACAAGTCTAGTATCTGCTAATACCAACCGATAGAATAAATAAAGGGGAGAGTGATCCAACATGGGAAGTGAGATACTCAGCAGACTCATAGAATGGCGGATGTCCTAAATAGCACTCTGGCCTCAGAATCAGCCCTAAAGGCACTCGGATCTGGCTGAAAAGCCCATGAGAGTATTTCAGGCATGGAAAGCCAAGACACTCTGGCAAAAAGATCTCTGTGAGTGAGATCCCAGTGGAAAGAACAGGTCTTCAAAGAGGGAGGTGCCTTTCTCTGAAGGGAGGAGAGAACCTCCACTTTGACTATGACCGTGTCTAAACAAGATAAGAGTCGGAGAACTCAAGGGGCTTCCATAGCCTTGGAAACTCATGACTGGTGCATAGGGAGATTACTGATGCCATAAACAGGAGTGTCAATTTGTAAAGTCAACAACAGGAGTCACTGTGCACTTACTCCTCATGTAGGATCTCTGTCCTTAACGTGCTGTACACTGAGGCTTAATGCTATAACGAGTACTCAAACAGTATATTTCACTTTGTGTTTCTATGGGGGTGCAAACGACTGAAATCTTTACTTAATGTACACTAAACTGATCTTCTGTAAAAAAAAAAAAAAAAAAAAAAAAGAAAGAAATTATCAATTCCCAACTTGACTCTCACTGGGATTAAACATGACAATAGGTCTGATCTGATTTCATCATCATTTAAAAAAAATCATCTATTATTTTTCACTTTATGTTTCTGTGTGGGAGCAAACTGTTGAAATCCTTACTTAAGGTATACTAAGCTGATCTTCTGTATATTAAGATAATCGAAAATGAATCTTGATGTGAATGGAAGGGGAGAGGGAGTGGGAAAGGGGAGGGTTGTGGGTGGGAGGGACGGTATGGGGGGGAAGCCATTGTAACACATGAGTCGTACTTTGGAAATTTATATTCATTAAATAAAAGATAAAAAAAAAAAAAAAGAGTATGTGAAACAGTTACTGGTCTGAGAAGTCTCAAAGACAGTTTTATTTAGAGTAGCCATAAGACACCTAAAATTAAATTTTAAAGATTAAAATGTTTTGCTCTTTTATGTCTGCTAAACATTTACTGATACTTCTGACATTATCCAACTATTTTTCCATGCTGTATTCTATTTTTATAAAAAATAAATGTATTCAGGCGTGGGGTTGTGGCATAGTGGGTAAACCTGCCACCTGTGACACTGGTATCCCATATGGGTGCTGGTTCATGTTCTGACTGCTTCACTTCTGATCCAGCTCCCCTACTAATGCACCTGGGAAAGCAGTGGAAGATGGCCCAAGTGCTTGGGCCCCTGCCACCCACATGGAAAACCTGGAAGAAGCTCCTGGCTCCTTGATTTGGCCTGGCCCAGCCCTAGCCATTGTGGCCATCTGGGGAATGAACCAGCAGATGGAAGATCTTGCCATCTGTAACTCTTTCAAATAAGTAATAAAGAATCTTTTTAAAAATAATAAAATAAATGTATTCAAGCACACTAGCTCTATTTAGTTATTTACTTGTCTGTTTTCAAATCACATTATAAAGGAGCTACTGATATAGCTAGCTATTTATCCTTTGAAACAAGCCTAAAAGAGTTTTATTTTTAAAGATGCAATACATTATTCTGATGTACAATGCTTAAAAGCAGTAATTGACTTTATTTTGACATTAAGTAATGAATTTATAACGTAATTATGAAGAATAAAACAAAATGGCTAAGCAAGTCAAGATAATCTCAATCTTTTCTTCTTTCCTGCATAAGGACAAGATACACTTCATTTAGATAGACATTTCAGAATTTAATTCATATCTTGGTGACATCACACATACAGAATAGAAACTGTGACCCTTTAGTAATGAATATAAACCATCTTAAAAAGAGTGTTTTTCACACTAATGGGAAGTGAGTCTGAAAAGGAAGGTGTTTAAGAATGTAAAAATTTCCACTTTCCCTGAGATCAAACCACAGTAATTGTTCTAAATGACAGGATTCTAGGAGGAACGTCAATACAAAAGCAAAGCCATCTTCTTTTTGATCTTCTTGTATTTGGAAACAGGCAAACCCAAGTCAGGAACTCATGGTTCCCTTCCAGGCATGTGGATAGAGGGATTCCAAGAGCTGGTTATATATGGGAGGAAAATCTCTCATCAAGAGCTTCAGCAAGTTGGTAGCAGCAACGGGGAATAAAAAATCAGAACACCATGGTCTATTTTAGCCTGTTCTACTATATAAGCTAATTAGTAAGGTCAATCAGTTGTCAACCGAGAAAATCATGAGAAGCCTGCCAAGAACTCTGAGTTCCTACCTAACACTGAAAGTAAGTCACAGAAAAATAAAAACTTACAAATACTTATCACTTCTTCTACTATTTGCTTCCATTTGTTAACTCTGGAATGACTCCTTCACTCTCTCACTCTCTCTCTCTCTTTTTAATTTATTTGAGAGATAGAGCTATAGACAGAGATGGAGAGACAGAGAGAAAGGTCTCCCTTCTATCCACTGGTTCACTCCCAAAATGGCCACAATGGCCAGAGCTGAGCCAATCTGAAGCTGAAAGCCAGGAGCTTCTTCTAGGTTTCCCACATGGATACAGGGGCCCAAACACTTGGACCATCTTCTGCTTTCCCAGGCCATAGCAGAGAGCTGGATCAGAAGAGGAGTAGCTGGGACATGAACAGCCGCCCATATGGGATGCCGGCACTGCACAGCACCAGCCTCCTCACTCTTAATTATTGCATAATATTCCTATAAGAGGTGAACCTAATAAATGCCATATATTGCTCACTCACAATTTATTTAATGTTTGTTGTAGACCAGGTATCACGCTAGGACTAGGGATATAAGGACAGTTGAGCTCAACTCTCAAATAATTCATGATCTTTGTAGATGAGTTTTAGATTGGAAATACCATATAGTGGGTTCCATTTATCATGGACTTTCTGTTCCCATACAATTGGGAAGGGTGGCAGAGGATGCTTATATTTTATGAGCAGATCTTTAATTATGAATACAAGGCAACTGATTTCCACGGTATTGTTTTCCAAAGTCCTTCATAAGACTCTGGGGAAAAATGAGTAATGCATTTAAAGTATCAAACATGGAAAATAACTTATATAATACTAAAAGATCTGTGGGTGAATTTTAAACAAAATTAGGACTTAATGAGGTTTGTACTTTTAAAAATCATATGTAAAAGCCCCCAGGGCTCTGAATCACATGTAGGATAGTAGAGCTATATTTAAATATGAAACTGAAATGTGTTTTCTTGTATTTCAGAATTTTTCCCTTAATGGAAAAGACTTGTGATCTGTGCTCAGAGGAGACAAGGGCTCTAAATACATCAGACCTGGACACTCACCCTCATCATGCCAAAGAAGTGGTGGTTAGGACACCATGGTGACAAAGCGCAAGGCTCAGTGCCCATCTGCCCAAAATCATTCCACCCACCTTCCACACACAAAACTGATGATGATTTGGCAAACTGACCAAATAGCAAAAGGTAAAACTGTTATAAAGTACAGAAAAGAGAAAAATCAGTGAGTAATACCCCATGTATGACCATACTAGATATCCAGATCTGCCCCCACCTCCCACAAGGACTAGCTGCTTGCTCATATAAAAAGTAAGACAGCGCTTTATGGGATAAAGGTACATTTTAAAGCCATAACAAATTCTTCATCTCTAACTATAATTGAAGTATTTTTCCTCTTAATCTGACCACAGACTCCCAGAAAACTTAAAGAGCACATATAATAATCTATTTAACTTTGACTTCTTCAAAGGAAGCTGAGAAATTTAACTTGACTTTTAAATGAAGGGCAGAAAAAACTAAATTACTGAGCCTCAAACATATCTCGAATGTCCTGTTACCCTTTGAATTTCACCACGTTAGCCCCCACATTGGGCACTGTTGTGTATTTGCTCTCCTGGAAACTCACCATTGCATCTAGTCAACCAGCTCTAAAACTCCTGGCCTCTCACGCGGCCCTGAGACCCAACCCACCACCTTTATAAGGTAATTCCCCTTCTCTATTTCAACGGCCAATAGCCTCCTCCCAGCACTTTCTCATCCTGATGTTTCCAGCAGATGGGCTGTTTATCTCCCTGTCTCCAATCCATTCTCCGCACTATTTGTAGACTGACCTTTCTGAAATGCAAATATAAGCCTATCACTCCCATGATTAAAACAGAGCATTCAAGAGAAGAGTCAGACTCTCTGTAGCAGAACTTCTTCCTAGTCTTCTGTTGTCTCTGTCTTCAGCCATCTTTTTTATTATTCTGTTGTACCAGATACAATGGATGACTCAGGGGCTTCCAAAAGTCTGAGACAGAGGCTCAGGACCACTCATCCATGCTGATGAGGCCTAAGACCGCCTGTGAATCTGTGGAAGCCCCCCAAAATGGTGTGCTTTGTACTCACCAAAATAAACAGGCAATGCACCAGGTTTTCTTCTTCTTCTTTTTTTTTTTTTTTTTTTTTTTTTTTTTTTTTTTTTGACAGGCAGAGTTAGACAGTGAGAGAGAGACAGAGAGAAAGGTCTTCCTTCCATTGGTTCACCGGCAAGTGGCTGCTACAGCCGGTGCACTAGGCCGATCTGAAGCCAAGAGCCAGGTGCTTCCTCCTGGTCTCCCATGCGGGTGCAGGGCCCAAGCACTTGGGCCATTCATCATTGCTTTCCCGGGCCACAGTAGAGAGCTGGACTGGAAGAGAAGCAACCGGGACAGAATCCAGCGCCCCAACCGGGACTAGAACCCGGGGTGCCGGTGTTGCAGGAGGAGGATTAGCCTAGTGAGCCGCTCGCTGGCCCAGGTTTTCTTCTCAATTGTCCTTTTGGAGACTTTTGGTTGGTAACTAAAGTCTCTATAAATAAATGTCAGTTTATTCTTCATATACTGAAAACATTTTGGGATTAGCTCTTCCCTGAAGTGTGCTTTTTTTTTTTTTTTTTTTTTTTGACAGGCAGAGTGGACAGTGAGAGAGAGAGACAGAGAGAAAGGTCTTCCTTTGCCATTGGTTCACCCTCCAATGGCTGCCGCGGCTGGTGCACCGCGCTAATCCGATGGCAGGAGCCAGGTACTTCTCCTGGTCTCCCATGGGGTGCAGGGCCCAAGCACTTGGGCCATCCTCCACTGCCTTCCTGGGCCACAGCAGAGAGCTGGGCTGGAAGAGGGGCAACCGGGACAGAACCCGGTGCGCCAGTGCTGCAAGGCAGAGGATTAGCCTAGTGAGCCTCTGTGCCGGCCTTTTTTTTTTTTTTTTTTTTTAGACATTTACCTTGTTTCAATAAATGTACTTTGTTTAAAAATAACAGATGTAATTGCAGATACTGTTCCAATAAAGAGGCACTTACTCTTCTTAGTTGAACCTCCACTTGTCTGATGGCTTGTTCATTTTGACCCTTGGCTGAGGCTTCCTGCTACCTACTTCTCTCATGTGCTATCCCAGATCCCAATTCACTAGAAGTAACGGGAACATCTTTCCCAACAGCTGCATTTATTTGATCCACAATGGATACACCACGGATATTTTCCTAATCCCTCTTTTTCTCCTTTGCTAATTATCCCCAAAAGAAATCACTCACACATCCTTTCATTTATTCAGCAAACAACTACTAAGTGTCTAGGTGCCAAGAATAGAGCTAAGTTTTAAAAATTTGTATGATCCCAGAAAAGGTACAAATATATTGAATGCTAACTGTGACTGCTACTGCAGTAAGAAATACACTTTACATGGTAAACCAATATGCACATGCTATACCCCCATTTGTGCCCTGAAACAAAAGTGTCATGAAATAAGACTCAGGCACATGTGCTGTGCACTGGCAGTTGCTACTGTATTCAGTTCAATTCCATTTCATTTCATTGTCTGGAGACTACTACGTTAATTAATGATCCACCGCTTTGTCAAGAATTGCAATCCACAAAACGCTGTCCTAGAATACATAAAGGGAACTTGTGTTTGGGAGTGATTATTGTATTTTAAAACACACACACACACACACTAATAACACTCTGGAGGGCTAGAGAGAGGATGGACAAGGAGAAAGGGAAAGTGAGAGGAAGTTAGACAATAAAATGGGGGAGGGTTTGTAAGACAACTAAAAATAGAAGACACATTCAGGGAAAGTCTGAGAGTGTTAAAGAAAAGAAAAACCAAGGCCAGAAGGAGAGAAGAATGACTGTAACTTCCAAGAAAGGATCACATCCTAGTTTCCTGGGACTGAGGAGTTGTTATCACCTATTATCTCCCACCCTGTGGAGGGAATTAGCTGATTAATCGTTGATCACTGCCTCCCAGCTGCTCTAATCCTTAAGCTTTTAAAGACCATACTGGGTGTTTGGAAAAGATAGAGATTCTTATTTAGCCTGCAGCACCAGAGAGCAGAGCATGAGCTACCCAGCAGATGAAATCAATGGGGCGGGGGAGGAGACAGTCCAGAGGGTGACTGGGATGTGGGGAACAAACACATCATTGGAAATTATATCATGAAAAGTAAGTGAGGTTGAATTAATCACGGCCATTGTGCCATGCACATCTCATCAGAGTGAAGTGTTGTAATACTAACTGCACAAGTGTATGCTCTGACTTGTAAAACACTTTCCCTAGCAGAAGCCTGTATCAAGAGGCATTCACTCTAAGGTCAGTAAATGCCACTTAATAATGAGCTATATGAGATATACTTAGGGAATAAGTAAGCACAATTATTATCTTGCATCACATTTCAACTTAACCCTGTGCAAGAAGAATCCTAAATTACACAGTATTCATACAAACTGTGTATGTTTTGGACCCTTAGAGGTAATTTTTAAGTGACTGAGCCATCTTCCTGGAATAAGTGAGCCACAAAATAGCAGGCACAAATAATATGTGTGTTCATGTCTTTTTAACCTACTATTGATTGGCATTTACTGCTCAGTTAAGAACGCCCAGAGAACTGGCTGGGGTAGAAAAGGAGAACACGCTGGTCCTGCATGAACACAGTGCAGCACCCTCAGCCTACGGGATCCTGTCCACTGGGTACCGCCAGTCCTTCCACTCCGGTCCTTCTCACTCAGCATTTGCTTATAGGTGCAGAGGAGGAGGAAGAAAGCGGAAGGTGGTAGGGTGTGTGTTGAAAACTTTGTGTGCTTACTTTTTTCTTCTTTCAGAAGGTGGCATAGAAACGAAGAAACAGGAGGGGGCAGAGGGCCTATGAGGAAGAAACAGAATTGGGCAAGAACTATAAAGTGGTCAGGGATAGAGGCCAAGGAAGCTCCTGTGAGATGATGCTAACCACTCAGGTGCTGGGGGAGCACTATGGAGACTCAGGGGCCTCAGAGTCCTGGGTGGGATGGGAGAAGACAGGAGGAAGCACATTTCAACAAATATTAGCAATGCTGCACTGGTGATGGCTCAACAACCTCCGCACCATGTCCCCAAATCAGTCAAGCAAAGCAGGCTCGCCAGGAAGCTCCGGTATGCTCAGGTGAGGGGCCAACGTGCTGAGTCCTCGGGAAAGACTCAAGGGACATTCCCTATAACTATTTTTCTTTTAAAGATTTATTTGAAAGGCAAAGTTACAGAGAGAGAAAGAGAGATCTTCTATCTACTGGATCACTCCCCAAGGGTCACAACAGCCACGGCTGGGCCAGGCCGAAGCCAGGAGCCTGGAGCTTTATCTGGGTCTCCCACATGGGTGTGGGGGTCCAGGGCCTGGGGCCATCTTCTGCTTTCCTGAGAGCATCAACAGGGAGCTGAGTTGGAACTGGAGCAGATAGGACTCAAACCTAGGCCCATACAGGATACCAGCCTTGCAGGTGGCAGCTTTACCCACTACACCACAACACCAGTCCGTAGCTATTTTTTTTTTTTAAATCAAGATCAACAGAGCAGAGATATTATGTCTGCCTATCAAGCTATCCATAACCCCAGGTCATGTCAGAGGACCAGAGTGAAGACTGCTAATACTAACAATCCAGCATCTCTACCCCAATGGCTATAAAAGCAGCATGGATAGCTAGGCAAAGGAGAACACAGGCTCTGGGGCCAGCCTGTCTGGGTTTGCACCCTGGTTCTTCCACTTGTTAGCTGTTTGATTTTGTGCAAGTTGCATCACTTTCTCCATTTGTGTGTCACTTTCTCCATTTGTGGAGTTGAAAATAAGGTCTATTTCCTAGGGTTATTGTGGAAACTGGGTTTGCATAGGTACAGCTACAGGGAACAGTTCCCACTACACTCTAGTGACCTGCTGACAAATGTGGGCTGACCTCAAAGAGGGAATCCAAGGGAGGGGTCACATTCTGACAAAAGACAGCGCTGGGTATGAGGACTAACAGTGTAGACATTGACTGGTGTGGGGTTTAACATCTATTTATAGGCAGGGTCCTATAAGACCTTGAATGAAAGTGTCCAGCTCCCCCATCCAGGTCTCTGCACCCCAATTTTGGAGCTCCTGTTACACAGGCTTCTTGTCAGTTGTTTACTGCCAGTAGTTTTTACATTTGGTATTGTAACTACTTCATATACAGAAAAGGAAAATGGAGTTGCCTCATGATTTCAATAAAAACTGGTAAGATTATGAACTATCTGGTGATGAGTAGATGCATATGTAAATGAACTTCAAATAAAACTTATTATCATTTTAAAATATACTAGAGCCTAAATATAAGAGGAGACTTTCAAGAATCTCATATAAATCTAATTTCTCTTGGATTACGTATAGCTTTAGAAACCTAAAAATGAATAGTTGACATTTCAAGAACCTGGCTATAGATTTGAAACTTAAAAGTGCACACACACACCCCAAAAAACATTCTTGGGCAGTTACCATGGCAACACAATGCAGAGCCTACCAGCTCTTTGTTATCCTGCTGAAGATGCAGCACAAAAACACACTCATGATAGATTCTTCACTAATTAGATGGAAAAGGCTAAAATTTCTAGCTCTACATGGTTTTCATTTGAGTTAGGACTCAGAAAAAGCAAATACTCAATATTTCAAGAAAAACAATGTGAAAGCAGGGGTGGGCGTTCACCCTGCATTGCATATTACAGTACCTGTATCCAATTCCTGGCTCCAGCTCCTGACTCCAGCTCCCTGCTAATGCCCATCTGGCAAGAAGTGATGACGGCTCAAGTAACTTGATTCCTGCCACTCATGTGAGAGACCTGGATTGAGTTCCTGGCTCTTGGCTTTGGTCCTGGCCCCGGCCCAGCTCTGGTTGTTGTGGTCTTCTGGGAAATAAACCCGTAGATGGGATTCTCTCTCTCCCTCTCCCACTTCCTCCCTTTCTCTATCTCTTTCTCTTTCATTTGACTGCCTCTCAAAAAGAAAAACAAATTTTAAAAGAATGTGAAAATATGGGGCTGGTGACCAGCGCCGCGGCTCATTAGGCTAATCCTTCACCTGCAGCACCAGCACCCCGGGTTCCAGTTTTGGTCGGGGCACCGGATTCTGTCCCAGTTGCTCCTCTTTCAGTCCAGCTCTCTGCTGTGGCCGGGGAAGGCAGTGGAGGATGGCCCAAGTGCTTGAGCCCTGCACCCGCATGGGAGACTAGGAGGAAGCACCAGGTTCCTGGCTTCGGATTGGCACAGCGTGCCGGCCGCAACGCACTGGTAGTAGCAGCCACTTGGGGGGTGAACCAATGGAAAAAGGAAGACCTTTCTCTCTGTCTCTCTCTCACTGTCTAACTCTGCCTGTCAAAAAAAAAAAAAAAAAAAAAAAAAGGGGGCTGGCATTGTGGTGCAGTGAGTTAAACTGCCACCTAAAAACATCAGCATCCCAGATGGGCTCTAGTTTGAGTCCTGGCTGCTCTATTTTTTTTTGACAGGTAGAGTGTACAGTGAGAGAGAGACAGAGAGAAAGGTCTTCCTTTTGCTGTTGGTTCATCCTCCAATGGCCGCCGCGGCCGGCGCGCTGCGGCCGGCGCATCGCGCTGATCCAAAGCCAGGAGCCAGGTGTTTTTCCTGGTCTCCCATGGGGTGCAGGGCCTAAGTACTTGGGCCATCCTCCACTGCACTCCCAGACCACAGCGGAGAGCTGGCCTGGAAGAGGGGAACCGGGACAGAATCCAGCGCCCCGACCGGGACTAGAACCGGGTGTGCCGGTGCCGCAAGGCGGAGGATTAGCCTAGTGAGCCGCGGGCACCGGCTCTGCTCTATTTCTGATCCAGCTCCCTGCTAATGTGCCTGGGAATGCAGCAGAAGATGGCCCAGGTGCTTGAGTTCCTGTACCCACATAGAAGACCCAGAAGAAGTTCTAACTTTTGGCTTTGGCCTGACCCAGCCCCTGCCGTTGTGGCCATTTGAGGAGTGAACCAACAGAAGACCTCTCTCTCTGTCTCTCCTTCTCCCTCTCTCTCTGTAACCTTTCAAGCAAATTAAAAAAAAAAAAATTTAAAATGAATGTGAAAATAATAACTGTAAGACGATTACAGGTCAAAGTGGAAAGTCATTGAAGAAAACATGAGACTTTTAATTTTACCCTGTATGCTGTAGTTACTTCATGATCATCTCAAAAGTAGAATCATACCACTTTAATGGAATGACCAATTTGTGTAATACAATTTGGTGAACAGGATTTCTTATTCTACTATCACTTAAATGCTTCCTTCTTCGACCACATGTTTCAGTTCATTTGGGTGCCCTTACTTCCCACATGCTAAATAGGTACAACAAAGAAAAATGGCCTCTAAATTAGTAAAAGAGGAAACAATTAAAAACAGTGATGGGGAGAGAAAGGGATAGCCAGCCCTTTCTGAGGCTGGGATAAAGCACTGTTTCATTTCCCTTCCGCTCCTCTGATGAGCCAGCCCTGTCTTCTTGCTGGTTTCTCTCTTCTGTGCCAGCATCAGACCCCGCTTCCCTCCAGAATCAGTGTGGACTACTCTCACCCCAGTCTCATTCTCCAGCTGTGGCTTTCACAGTCACTCCCGAGCACTCGCATCCCCAGCACAGCCTCTCTTCTGAGCACCTCCTGAACGCCTCTGCTCTAAGTTTAAAGGTCACCGCGGCTTCCCGCAGTGCCGCTCACCTAGGTAAAGGGCAGCTCTGAATGACCCTAATAAACATGATCAAGATCCATCCGCTGAATGAATACATGAATGAATGAATGAAGCCTGTCACATAAATCGAAACACCAGAGGATGACAGCCTATTCCTTCAGAACCTATGTCCCATCTGTTTTACCTGATAAGTACTTCCCAAATCCATCCCATTCTCAAAACCCTCGCAAGCACTACTCTCGGACACCAGTGCTTGCCTGGCTTACTGTAACAGCCTCTGAACAGTCAATCAGAAGCTTGCAGGTGCAGCAGAGCCAGCAGTAAGGAAGCCAGTACCCATCACATACACAATTCATTGACCACCCTGACAGAGCTGGCCTGAGAGAACATTTAGTAAGTGTGAACTGCACGTGAGACACACACCACCTCACGGATCTCCACAACGACTAACTTTATAGAAGAAACTCAACCGAGTACGCGACACCCAGGAGCCTCTCCTGGTCCCAACCCTTGGCTTTGTGTGGTTCCAACCAGCAGCGACTAATGAGGAACATGAAGGTGTTTATTCCACGTGCTGTGCAAGCCCTGTGTGGGTGCTGTTTAAGCTTCATCACCCTCCTAAGGAGGTGCTATTGTGACCCCCTTTTGCTGAGGGGGAGATTGTGCCACAGCACTCAAGTTACTCCTTCAAAGTAAAAGTCCAGGAGCTGGCAGGAAGTGGTATGATCTGAATAGTTCTGTTTATTTTAGCACTTACCAAACACCTATTTAACTTGTAACAAGTTATGGGAACTGATTGGCTATGCATCTAGCAGACAAACCTGTCTACGCCCTCAAGGGGCCTGCACTGAACCTGAGAAAGTCTCCAGGGTCAGTGCTCTCTTATCATCCCACCTCTGCCGGGGGGGGGGGGGGGGGGGGGGAGGGGGTTCATGGAAGGAAGCCTCTCCCAACTCCAATCCCACTTCCAAAGAGGGCATGCCAAGTACAGGCAAGGCTGCAAATCTTTTTCAACCCCATGGAGATCCAGTTTTCCTCTATTAAAAGTACCAGGAGGAGAAGTTTTAGTGCTTCTACTAATTCGGTGGCAATACTGAACATTTTTCTTAAAAAGTCTTTTAAAAAGCACTATAAATAGCATTAACACAAAGATATATTTAAACCTTTGATCTCATACTTACAATTTTATAACTCCATCTGAGCACCTGGAGCACAGCTGCTGGCTGCTCTTGTCTTGTTTGTGTTGACTCTGCCCCAGCTGAACAAATCTATGAAGGACATTGGACAGAAGTAAGCTGAAGCAGGAAGTACTTGCAATTAATTCTGTAGATTACTCAAAATGGTGCAAGCTTCTAAATGACAGTGCACGCTTGGCTCAGAAAAGCACATAAGAGTACCCCATGTAATACAACACTCAGTCTGATTTTAGAGCAGGTTTGTAAGGTGGGGTCGGCGTTGTGGCATAGTGAGTAAAAGCTGCTGCCTGCGACGCTGGCATACCGTGTGGGCGCCAGTTAGATTCCCAGCTGCTCTACTTCTGGTATACCTCCCTGCTAATGTACCTGAGAAAGCAGCAGAGAATGGCCTAAGTCTTTGGGCCCCTGCACCCATGTGGGAGACCTGGATGAAGCTGCTGACTCCTGGCTTTGGACTGGCCCACCTCTGTCTGTTGTGGCCATTCGGGAAGTGAACCAGCAGATGGAAAACCTCTCTGTCTCTCTCTGCCTCTCTGTAACTCTGCCTTTCAAATCAATCAATCTTTTTTAAAAATAAAAAAAGGGGGGAGGGGCAGCACTGTGGTGTAGCAGGTTAAGCTACCATCTGCAGTGCTGGCATCTCATATGGGCAACAGTTCAAATCCCGGCTGCTGTGTTTCTGATCCAGCTCCCTGCTAACGTGCCTGGGAAAGCAGCAGAGGATGGCCCAAGTGATTAGACCCCTGCACCCATGTGGGAGAGCCGGATGAAGCTCATGACTCCTGGCTTCCAACTGACCACCTCCAGCCATTGTAGCCATTTGGAGAGTGAACCCAAAGATGAAAGATCTCTCTCTCTCTGTACCTCTGACTTTCAAATAAAGAAATAAAGGGATTCTGCTATAGAAGTAGGTCATCACCATGGATTTAAGAATGAGATCAAATGTGTACTTATTGCATTTCCATTAATTTAACACTACGCAAGACTCGAACAGCAGTGTTCCTGGAGATGACACTGCAGGGTCTCACAGGCCTTAGGTAGACACACTACGGATGCATGGAATGCAGGGAGGTGCTTACAGTCAAAGGAATGGCACAGAATGAGCAGGATGAGGCTAGGGGCCCACCTCCCAAAGCAGCGACGCTGCTGAGAATTACAGACAGGGAGCGAGGATATAAGAATCCCCCTCCAAGTAGACTGCAGCCGCTCCTCAGGGCAGCACTGCAGCCAAGGCAGAGGAGACCACTGCCACCCTCCACGTCCACAGAGCAGACTTCCCAGCACTAATCCTGGCTTTACACTAAGAGCCGAAGGGAATGGCACCAGGGCAGCTCAGCGGCTAAGAGGATACCTAGCAGGTATTCCTGAAGTGCACACTTGCCTGACCCACCTTCCCTTCAGGGATGCAGTTCTGTAGTTTTGTCCTAATGTGCCCATGTAGGGAGCTGGGCACAAGTAAAGAGCTGATTTCCTTTCCATTTGTCAACCGTTTAACATATTTTCTTCTGATGACTATGAGGTAGGCAGGAGCTAGACACTGCCAGAATCCAAGACACACACATGTAGTCAACCCCCAAACTTCCACCCTTTCCATGTGAAATCAACATGGCTGCAGTGCTTGGCACCCATTCCCCAGGATGCACCTGAGACTCACTTCTCAAGCACAGACGCCAAGGCCCTCCTAGAGATCGCCAAGCAGGCTGAAGCCCCATTCCAAACTCCACCTCCTTTGAATATTCAATTAGGCCCTGCCCTGGGCACCACCCTATAAAACGGATGACCTGGAATAAATTACAGCACTGATTTCCCCCAAGATTGCCTGTGCTAGCATCTGAGTGTGTACTATCCCTTTAAGGAAATCTTTCCTACTCCCCTTTATCTCTACCTCCTTGAATTCTTTCACAAGTGGAGGCAAGTGCCTAGAATAAGTCTTGGGAGGGAGCCTGGAATAAGTCAGGTGGCTCTGTCTCCCTGAGCCCCACCTTGCAATAACTATGGATAATTTTATCATTTTTTGAAAGAATGTCACATAATACCAATTTTTGTACAGCAGTTTAAACTTCCCAAATAAAGTAGGATCTCAAATAAAGTTTATTTAAAACAAAACAAAACAATGATGTGGCAGGTGAATGAGACTTAGAGAGAGCAAACAGAGGCTTCCGGGTCCCGTCAAGATAGTTAAGTCAAAGATGCTACAAAGGATGAGTGGAAAGGAAGACAGAAAAGGGCTCGGGAATTAGAACAAAACTGCAAAGCAGTCCCCAGAGTTCCTCAGGAGTCTGGAGGTGGCCACGGCCCAGTGGAGGAGAACGGGCAGCAGAATCAGCTCCACCTGCATCACTTCCCTTCCCACAGCGCTCTTGGGTGGCCCTGCTAGGAGCTGTACTCTCTCATGTGCGTGAACTTGGCTGGGTACCAGCCAGGTGGTGCGGGATGGGGGTGGTAGGGGCACCTGCCAATGGGCTCTCATCCTGCACTCTGAATCAGAGGAGGTGCTAAGGAGCCCCAGTGCCCAGCTAGGACAGAGTAGGTACCAGTTAGTCCCTGGCACACCCACCGACACATGCTGATGGAGGGGGCTTCCTTTCCCTATAGCAATACCCATGGTAGATGGAGAAAGGAGATGCTGGGCAGGAAAGCAGGGGAGGGGGAAGCCCGCTTTCCTGGGGCAGTGTGCCCACAGCAAAGGGCTACTCACGGAGAAGGAAAGAATGGCCAAGTCTCTCTATTCCTCCCCCTTTCCCCGGACTGTGTATCATAAGCAGAGGCAGCTGACGTGATCAAGAGCAAGGGGTGGGGAACATCCGGCCTGCAGGCCACAAAAGGCCTGCGAAATCATTCGGTCTGGCCCTGTGAGGTGACTGCAGGTGGAACTCAAAATTCAATACATCTACAGCAAGCTGAGTTTTTAGTTGATAATTTTACATGGCCTGCAAATGATGTGATAAATATCCAAATGGCCCTTGGTAAAAAAAAAAAAAAAATTAATTCCCACTCCTGATAAGAGAATGAAGAGGAGTGAAAAAAATCACAAGATACCTAAGAGCACAGGCTACCTCCTGGGCAAGTCACTGAAGGGCTCTATCTTTCTGCACACTGAGCCCACAAAGGGGGATAACAGTGCATTTTCAATCTGCTGTAGCAGACAGCCTTTCAACACATCAACACAAACTCCTACTCCAGGACATGGACTCCTCCCTCCCCTGTAACAATCTCTTGCCTACAGACCTGCCTTTGCTCCTTTCTTAGCATCCCGGGGATGCTGTGGGTGAACAAGGCTGGATCTCACCCCTGAGAAGGGAGAGGTTTGAGTGGCCCTGAGTTTATAAGGCTCCAGGTCAAAGTAATCCTTCATGCAAGGGACACCTTCTTTTTGCTTAATCAGCCAGAGCCAACATTTCATCTGAATATATAGACTCAGCTCTCTTCAATAAGCAGAAGTCCTAATGGCCAGCCACAAAACCCAGAGCATTCATTCTTCCATACCATGTTGGTGATAAAGACCCACATCACCTACTAAAGAGTGTAGTTACAGTTTTAACAGCTGCAGTAGATAAGTTGCTGTGTTTATGCATCCAACGGTGAGGAAGTGTAGCTGAGTTCTGAATGACTACAACGGCTTCTGGTTAGATGGCGATACGTGATTCTAGGACTGTAAGTTACGAGGGCTGCTTTTACAGTCCAGAAATGCTGTGCGTTTTATATTTCATATATTCAGAGTAGATATTATTAGTTTGAAATAAAAAGTTGATATGACCCAGTTCAATGGATTATCCTTAAAAACTAACTGAAGATTAGTGCTTATTTTTCTGCAGAACTTTTATTCAAGCTGAAATTACATGGACGAAGTGGGACTGTGTTCACATGCAACAGTCAGGTCTTCTGAATGCGTGCGTTAGAGCTGAGGAAGTGCTTACAGTGGGCTCACTGGGCTCTCGAGAATTTCTGGGTGAAGAATTCTTTTTTTTAAAATTTTAATTGTATTTATTTATGTAAGACTTATTTATTTGAAATAGAGTTACAGAGAGAGGTAGAGCCAGAAAGAGAGGGCGAGGGAGGTCTTCCATCCGCTGGTTCACTCCCCAGATGATCTCAACAGCCAGAGCTGAGCTGATCCAAAGCCAGGAGCCAGGAGCTTCTTCCGGGTCTCCCACACGGGTGCAGGGGCCCAAGGGCTTGGGCCATCTTCCACTGCTTTCCCAGGCCACAGCAGAGAGCTGGATCAGAAATGGAGCAGCTGGGACTCAAACTGGTGCCCATATGGGATGCCAGCACTGCAGGCTAGGACTTTAACTCACTATGCCACAGTGCTAGCCCCAGTTTATTTATTTTTATTTGAAAGGCAGAGAGACAGAGAGATCTTCTATCTGCTGGTTCACTTCCCAGTTGTTCACAACAGCCAGGGCAAAGCCAAGAGTTAGGAACTCAATCTCGGTCTCCTATTATGACCCAACTACTTGAGGCATCACCTGCTACCTAACAGAATTTGTGCCTTTGCAGGAAACTAGATCAGAAGTTGAGCTGGGACTTGAGCACAGGTAAAGAATTATTTTGAGAATGACAATTCTGAATCTTATCCTCAAAAGGATACACATACACACACAATTATGCACATGATTTGGGGAAGTGGTACACTTGCACCAATGTTTTCCTTTTCCTCCTATGCCACCAACCCCACCAGCATTCCAGAGCTAAAGCTAATGCAAGGTCTTCAACCATCAATGCTCCATAGTCACTCTGTAAGAAGTTACCTTGATCTTGAGGATGGGAGAAAACAGGACTGTAGTTGTACTTTGGTTTGCAGCTATACTTGAGGGTACTCAGAAAAGTTTGTGGAGAATGTAATTGAAAGATAAGCCTGGGTAGGGGTTGGTGGTGGCTGGAATTGTGGTGTAGTGGATAAAGCCTCCACTTGCCATGGTAGCATCCTATATCAGCACTGGTTCATGTCTCAGAGGTTCCACTTTCCATCCGGCTCCATGCTAATGGCCTGGGAAAAGCAGCGGAAGATGGTCCAAGTGCTTGGGTCCCTGCTACCCTCATAGGAGACCTGGATGAAGCTTCTGGCTCCTGGCTTCAGCCTGGTCCAGTGCTAGCCATTGCAACCATCTGGAGAGTGAACTATCATATGGAAGATCTCTCTGTATCTGTCTCTCCCTCTCTCTGTGAATTTTAAATAAATAAATAAATCTTAAAAAAAATAAACTTGGGGATGGCACTGTGGCACAGTGAGTAACACTACTGCCTGGGACACCTACATCCCATATGGGCGCTGGTTTGAATGCTTGCTGCCCTACGTCTGACCCAGCTCTCTGTTAATGGCCTGGGAAGATGCCAGAAGATGGCCCAAGTGTCTGGAACCCTGCTACCCACATGGGAGACCTGGCTTCTGCCTGGCTCAGATTGGCCATTGTGGCCAACTGGGGAGTGAACTAGTACATAGAAGCTCTCTCTCTCTCTTTCCCTCTCTCTGTGTAACTCTTTCAAATAAATAAATATTTATTTTGAAAAAAGAAATAAGCTTATTTTAGTGAAAATTTTGAAATCCATGCATAGTTTGTTTAGAATATGAACATTTGAAGATCCCCTCATATGCATGTATGTCAAAACTCTTTGCATTAAAATAAATTTATCCTTTAATCCCTTTTTCCATGATCTTTTTAAAGTAGTCTTGTATGAGAAGTGAAAATGCATTCATGCTTCATAAGTTTTGATTGAGAGTGAATTCTTAAGCACTCAGTCTTTTAACTCCAAATATAAATTAGTGTTTCAGAATTTCACTTCTATCATGTTCCAAGTAGAATTCACTTCTTTCTGTGTTGCTACTTTGATTTAAGTTATATTAGATATAAATTATTATAATTTTATTTTTCTCTTAATCTCCATATGAAAGTATCTTACCTTGAATAAATGGACAAATCTTCTTCTGAAAGGCCATCGGAGAGATTAATCCCATAGACCTCTTTCATGGGCTGGACCACATTCTGGAGTTTGAAAAAATAAAAGGTTTGAAAAATAAAAGTTTGAAAAAATATTGCTTAAGAAGCAATATTTAGATATCTAGCTTATTAATAATTTCCAAAGATGAAGCAAATAAACCTGTGAATTTTTCCATAAAAGTAACCACAGTGTTTCTTCAACCTGTTTATTATATCCCTCAGTTAGAGATCTTTTTAAAAATTGGATTTCCACTTCCACTAAAAATAGCTTATTTTAAGGTAAAACCTTGTTAAGTAACTACCAGTTGCTTTGGTATGAGGCAGGGTTGGCAAACGTTTTCTGTAGGAGGGCCAGATAGTGAGCACTTTCAGCTCTCTGAGTTATCCCATCTCTGTTGCAGCTCAGTTCTGTGGCTAGAGTACTAGAGAGGCCATATATGACATGTAAACGTGGCTGGGCTCCAGTAAAACTTTATTTACAGAGACAGGCTGCAGGCTGGATTTAGCTGATGGGCCATAGTTTGTCATAATGTATTGTCATAATGTATTTATTCCTTAAATTATCAGTTTCGTTTGACTTATCTATCTCTAAATGACTTTTTGGCTGCTTACTCAACATCCCCAAAGCTAGATTTGGTCCTTTAGTTCCTTCCCCTAATACGTTAGTAATACTGAATTGAAGGGATGAGCTTCCCACTGGGGGAAGATTGTGAGGGCAAGGTCCAAACCGTGCAGCCCAACGAAAGCTGCAGGAGGAATACACGGACCTCAAGGGCAGGGCTGCTCAAAGAGAGGCAGGATTCCCTTAAGATTTCTAAAATGAGAAGGAATTCACTATTATACAGGGACCAAAACCACCATTCCGACGTCTATGCAGAAGGCGCCCCAAACACCACACGTGAAGACGGCAGGAGCGAGACAACGGGGCATTTCCCCAGAGCCCGCCCCCGCGCACCTCAGTGGCTTTGGCGCTGTCCCCCGTGTCGGTCATCTTCACGGGCGTGCAGCGCTGAGACACGGAGCCCTCCTCCTCCCGGTCGGTCCCGGAGTCGTCCTCCGAGCTGCTGGACAGGGCCTCCTCGCTGGGGGGCGGCGGCGCGCTGGCCGCTGTTTTCCGCTGCAGCACGGTTTCTTCTCGGTTTGTTTTGTTTCTTTAAAGAGATGACTGTGGCTGAGAAGCATCGTTAGACTGAACCCTCAACACTCGTCCGTCTTTCTACCCCGAAGCCCAAGCATAAGAAAACGACTACGAGAAACTGGTTTCTGGGTTCAAGTTGTGCAAAAAGAGAGATCTTTTGAGATTTCCCGTGTAGTACTGACTTCATCTGAATTTAAGCCTTGTTATACATTTTTTAAAATGTACTTTCAGACTGCCAAAAAATCTTCTCATCAACTTGGCTACCAAGCCTATCTTTGGAACTAAAATCAGCATTTTCAAAACATATGGTGTCATAATGGAAGACTATGTTTGAGATAATTAGCAAAATTGCCTATAACTTGCAAAAATTTAAAGAAAAGGCCAAGAGTCAAATCCAGGTATCAATGAGCATATCATAATAATGAACAACTTGATGAACACAAAATTTGAAATCTGTTGTGTTATTAGTAAACACACACATCTGCTAAACACACCCTCCAACAGCGGAGACCAGATGAGATAAAAACACAGAAAAAAAAAAAAAAACAAACAGTGCTCTTCCAAAAGTACTTCCTTTTATTTTAGTGCCAAATTTGGGAATAATAATAATTATTCTTAATTCAGAAAATATTTTAGAGTAATATTTTTGGCGTTTATGAAAAATGTTTAATATTTTACTTTTAATTTTTTATTTAATGCTTTTAAAAAGATTTACTTATCTGCTTATTTATTTGAAAGGCAAAGGATGAGGGGAGGAGAGAGAGAAAGAGCAAGAGAGAGAGAGAGACAAGAGAGGTCTTCCATCTACTGGTTTATCCCCCAGTTGGCTGCAACAGGCAGGTCTCAGTAGGCTGAAGCAGGAGCCAGGAACTCTATCCTAGTGTCCCCCAGGGGCAGCAGGGCCCAAGTGCTTGGGCCACCATCTGCTGCTTTCCCAGGCACCTTAGCAGGAAACTAAACTGGAAGCAGAAATGTTGAGACTCAAATCAGGGCTCTAATTTGAGATGCCAGTGTTGCAAGCAGTGGCCTAACCTACTGCACCACAACACTGAGTAAAGTGCCATAATATTGCTCTATGAAGGGGAAAGGTGATATTACTTATCCATGAGTTAGGTGTTGCAGAAATTAGTCTTTGACTGTCTTCAATTCAAAACTAAAGTTGATGGAGTTTCTGTGCTACACGCTGTGTAACACAGCTGATCATTCACTTATTTGTCATGGGAACTCCCTGTATTCTAAACTCCTGAGGACTTTCTTTGAAATTCCTCTTAGCCTCTGCTGAGGGCTTAACATAAAGCTATTTAAAGGCTACATATTTAAGCCCCAGACATGGTATATCTGGAAAGGATGAATAACTATCACATTGTATAAATCATATGCAGAGAGAATCCGATTAAGATCCCATATACATTCCCAAATACAATTAGGACTCCAAATCTACAGTCTGGCCAGGGTTCCTGGTCAGAGTATAGAAGAAATCCTATCATCAGGACAAGGCAGGTCAGGGGAGGTGAACAAGAATCTAACACCAGAGCACAGCACATTTCACACCAGCCTCTAAGCACAAAGATGAGGGTGGGGTATGTTTCTTCCTCATACTGGATATAATAAAATAACAGTCCTCCCCAAAATAATGTTACAGTGATACGCCGAAAATCTATTCAGTTCTCTGTCAGAGTAAATCTGCTTTTATGTTCCTCAGGATGCCAACAAAAATACAATGAATATAAATTTGAACTTAAGTATTTTATGTTTGGAAAGAGAGAATGCTGAATTATTTACAGGACATAACACTTAATTTCTGTTACCTGCCCTTATGCCATCTGTTATATTTCCAACTTAAAATTACAGGAGGCTCTGCCTTACTGAAACTCCCCCAAATCCCATTTTCAGTGTTGAATACTTTAGGGATCCCAGTTGCTATAAACTACTTGTAAGGATGTAATAAATGAATTGTGCCCCAAACGAGGTGACTTGAAGTTACCAGTTTTAGTGGAAATTGTATTTTACATGCTATTATTTTACATGAATCTTTAAAATTTCATTCTATATGCAAATCTCACCCCAATACTGATTTTCCAGTTTCATCCGGTTTCCGCACAGTAAATGGACTTGGATCAATGCCAATGGTCTTTGGCATAAAGTCACTAAAAAATAAAATAGATGAAACAAATCAAAAATCTTACATGAATCACTGTCTATCAGACGAAACTGGCTTCCCTCTTGGTTCACACTCTTATAAATATTCCTTCTTAGCTACATATATTCTGCACCAGATGTTCAGGGGAGCTTCCGGTGATCAGGACCAAGGAACTCCATGAAGTAACGGCACTGGGCAGCATCAGTGTCATTGTCAATGTGAATCTCTATAAGGCCCAATCATTTTGAAATTAAGATTCTGTTTACTAGAACAGTGCTGATATCTGAACTATGGTGAAAACATATACCATCTGGTTATATGTCACAATTAATTCTCAGGTGAAAGTAAACTCATCACAACCAATGGCAAACATTAAACGGTTTAGTTTTACAGGCAAGATTTTTAAGCTACCTCCGAGGAGGTAGATATTAATGATCAAAATACAGTGGTATGAAATGAAATATCAGTATCTACCTCAGTGGACTGAAGTTAACTCATTTAAACACTGCTGGAACACCAAATAGAAACTACTGTAATTTTCCACTTACTGAGATAAGTGGGATTTCTTTCTCATGACACAAGAGCTACCTTCCTGTTAACTGCTGAGGCCAGACCCAGTTCTCTAACAGGTGCCAAAAAGACAAGTGCTTCGTGATTTATGCTGGCACTTGTGACCTGTGGCAACGAGATCACTCCAAGTGTGTGGCTGAATTTTTACAGGAAATGAGAGTAAACTTGAATCTGACTCAAGATACCTACTTTAACAGTTTGACATTCTTTTAAAACCCAATTGGTTTAATTTTCCATCTTTTTGAACGTATCCAGCTGATCCTCATCACCTGCAGATTCCACATTTGCGAATGTGCTTACTCACATGTGTCAGCCCCACGTCAACGCTCGTGGTGCTTTTGCAGTCTCTCACAGACACGCACATGCACAGGCACACCACAGTAAAAATGTCAGTCACCCGACACCAATGTTCCCAGCTGAGGTCACACAAGTGGTGTTCTGCCTGTTGATTTCTGCTTCCATACAATGAACAAGTACCTTTTACATGATCTGTGTGGTGCCATCCTTTTCACATTGTTTTATGTGTGTTCTGTTGGTGACCTCGCTGTGTACAGTGGTCTCCAAGCATAGTGCTAAGCTGTCTGATGTTTCTAAACACAAGAAAACTGCGATGCGCCTTATGGAGGAAAACACATGTGTGAGATAAACTTCATTCTAGTGTTGTAGCCTGTCAGTGCAGGGTTAGCCAATCAACTATATATTAAATAAGGAGTCTAATCAGAAACACGCCAAAAACTAAGTTATGTCCCAGCATGCTCTGATTAGGGGCCTATGGAAACCTAATCCTGTATTCCCGCTAGGAGCCATGGCTAAGTAGTCACTTATTCAGTGTTCGCAGCAACTTTATAGAACAAAACTACCAGAGATAAAAGCAACTATATAGCTATATGCTCCTATATGCATGCCATTTAAGCTTTGCTGAGCTGAAAAATTCTAGAAATGAAAAAGTTAAAACCACTAAATTTTAACTCTAACTGAAAAATTAAGAAACTAAAAATTTCACACTTCTACTTACCATCTGAAATGGAAGAAAAAGAGTGATTTGTAGGAGACAAAACCATAGAATATGTTTTTAAATACACCTCAGCTGAAGAAAACAAGATATGAAAGTTTAAACTTTTTTTTATAAAGTTTAATAATCAAGAAGTGATTTGCTTTGTCCAATTTTCTTATTCTAGTACCACTATATTTCCTAAAAGTTCCCACCTAATTCTAACAGAGGCACAGAAAAATGGAATATGTCCAAAGGTGACCCTCAGGATGGAGAGAATCTGGAAACCACATCACATGAGCTATGGAAGAAAGAATGAAGGAGGTTTGTTCTCAAAGCAAAACAAAAAACATAAATACTGTTCTCTCTAGTACCTGAGGGCTTTGATAAGTAGAGGAACCAGACTTGTTCTGTGTCTAAAAAATAGTAATAGAATAATAGCTACTATGTATTAATCACTTCTTGTGACAAGTGCACTTGGTCTGTGTATATATGTGTGGACACATGAGCACATGAACCCTAAGATAACAGATAAGCTGCATAGTGTTCTTAAGATTATACAGTTAGGCAGTGGTTAATATAAAACTTATATCCCTGCCTTTTTAGTATCAAAGATGATGCTATTTCTTCTAATTTATGTTAACTTCCAATTTCTAGATTCAATGACAAAACTGAGTTTATTTCAAATGGCAAACTAGGACTAATGGGAGAGAAATGAACTCTAGTTGACTAACAAGAAAAGGGGCTGCCTCTTGAAATAGCAGGCTCCCCATTACCAAAGGCATTCAGAGGCTCAATACCCATCAGGGAGCAGGCTTGCAGAAAGCACTTCTGGGAAAGTAAGACCCATGTATATCAACCAGGGAAAGGACAGCTCTCAAATACTTACAGAGGACTCAGAACATACCGTGCGGAACTTGTCATAGCCAAGCAAAACGTATCATCAAAACTGCTCAGCTCATATGGCCGGAAGAACTCATTGTGGATATCAATCTCTTCTTCAAATCTGTGAAATTTCTTCACTATCAACTTCTTTAAGTTTGCAGCACAGATAACTAAGAGAGATGCTGCCTGTTATTCTAAAGGTCTTTAGATTACATCCAGCAAACATTTATGTAGTGCCAACTGTGCTCAGACAACACTGTGGTAAGCTCGGGATGGGGGTGGGGGACACAGCACTGAATAGGGCACACTCTGCACAGAATACACAGTGCAGGGACTGGTGCTTTGGCGGTATAGAACATTATGCCTGCGTCTGTAGTACAGGCATCCCATGTGGGTGCTGTTTCAAGCCCTGGCTGCTCCACTTCCAATCCAGCTCCCTGATAATACACGTGGGAAAGCAGCAGAAGATGGCCCAAGTACTTGGGCCCCTGCACCCACTTGTGAGATCTGGGAGAAGCTCCAAGCTCCTGGCTTCAGCCTGGTTCAGCCCTGGTCATTGTGGCCATTTGGGGAGTGAACCAGCAGATGGAAGACCTCTCTCTATCTCTCTCCTCCCCTTCCACCCCCGCCTTTTTAAATAAATCTCAGTGCAAAGTTGAGTGTGACAAGCTCTAGGGAGGCAAGGGGGGCTTGGGAGGGAGCAGGGAGTTAACTTATAAATCAAATTACTCGGCCCTTTAAATTCCTTTTTGCTCTTAAATATATACTCTCTGTATTTAATCTAAAAAACACATAGCTATTTCACTAAGTTTCCTTTATATTTCAAATCCTGTTAATGGCCATTGTTAGACAGTTTAAAACTATTTCTTTCTCCCAGAACAACTAAACCATCTCAGCTATATGATATTTATGATTTTGCCCGGTATATCAAGTTACAAAACCTTTTCCAAGATGAACTCATAATTTATTAAGAATTAAAAATCCTTTGTTATCTCCTTACTTTAAGGCTTTCAACACCCAAAACTGGGATGGTGAACCAGGACTACATCTAGTCCCTAGCTGTGCGTTCCAGGTTGGCAGGAGATCTTACTAGGCACCCTTTCACAAATGGAAAACTGGCTTCTCTGAGTTCAGAGGAATCATAAGAGGGCCAAGACAAAACTATATCTAAAATTGAGCAATCATTTACATTTGGAAACATCACCCCATTGTATTATACATTTGAGGGTATTCCCAAAACAGAAATTTTTCTGCCTCTAACAAATTATTAAAAATTAACTTAAATGTGTCTAAAATATACGTTCATATACCCAGCTACGCTTTTTACTTCACTGCTTAGATCTAGGAAAACGTTTTCACTTCTTCTAGTGAATGGATCTTTACTTTCTCCCCATTCTCTCAAAAACAGATGGAAATATAATCAGGACTAGTTTAAAATGATTGATATGCTCAAAAATATATCGACTAAATGTCTGAGAGACACACCTAATAACTAAAACACAATATAAGGTTTTGGTCTACTTATATAAAAGAAGTATAACATAATCTTTGTGTTTTGTGAAGCTAAGTAACAATCCTCTATATATCATATCAGCATACACTGAGTAGCCATTTATTTCTTTCTAATAAAATATTATCTGCAAAGGATTTGTGCTTCAAGTTTATTTAGGTATAATTCCAAAACACCTTAGTGTAAAAATCAAAAGAGAAACAGTTACCTACCTTCATCATAAGGCAATGGTAAATGCTTTATTACTTCCGGTGTCCACCAGTAAGTATAACTATAAAATTAAAACAAAAATAAGGACATCAAATGTAAACACTGGTTTTCGACAAACTAACAGATGAGTTGTTTGGACCATGGTAACATATTGTCTCCTACTTTCGAAATTTTTTAAGATGTTTGCAAAATTTTTGACACAGCAGGTCTTCAGCATGTAAAATCCCTCCCCAACCCCTTTCTGGTGTCAATTCTGTCACAGGCCTACAAAATGGCATGCATATGCCTGGCAGTCAAGATGCTCTGAGGCTATCTACTGTCAGCTAAAAAAAAAAGATTGGATACACAGGTTGAGCTTCTCTAATCCAGAAATCTCAAATCTGAAATGTTTCAAAATCCAAAAGGTTTTGATCATCATGATACTCAGAACGTTCCAGGAGTGGTCATTTAGCCTAGCAGTTTAGATCACCTGCATCTGACATCAGAGTGCCTGGGTCCAACTTCAGGATCCAGCTTCTGACCATGGTTCCTGCTAATGCAGACCCTGGGAGGCCGCAGTGATGATGGTTCAACTAATCAGGTCTCTGACGGGAGACCCAGATAGAGCCTCCGGCTCCCAGCTGTGGCCCTGACCCAGACTGCAGGCATCTGGGAGGACTGAATCAGAGTTCTCTTGCTCTTGCTCGCCCTCCTGCTCTCTTTCCTTTCCCCCTTCTACCTTCTCTATTTCCCTCCCTCCCTCCCTCTCAAACAAATAAAAACAAAAAGAAAGTTCCAGATTTGGGGACATTTAAGATTTCTCAATGAATGTGTAAATTTGCAAAGTCTATGTAAATATTTTAAAATCCAAAAAACAAACGAAATCTGAGACATTTTTGCATAAGGGACACTCAGGCTATACTAAGCCAACCTGAGGAGCTGCTGTTTACTTATCTGAGGGGGACTGTGCCTACAGTGTCTACTAGATGAACACTGGGACCTTGACCCAAGTCCCACCACCTGGAGTCCCTCTCATGTAGTTACTTGAGAGTGAAATTACTTTTCCTAGTCTGCTATATGTGTATGCACCTGCGTGTATACTCAATTAGACAGTTGAGCAAAATCACTCAGGAATGGGCTGGATAGCCCTAACGAGCCATTCCCCTTAGGAAACAGTATAGACTGTTCATCTTTACCTGTGAATATTCACTACTTGATCGCAGAGGCCAGTAGGGTAAAGTTAGGGAATCTCAACTGTCTAGATTTCTGCCAAAAGACTCATCTGCTATAGGCAGAGAATCTGAAGGAAGCCTGAACTGCCTTCTTTCTGAGTGCTGGTTCTACATCTCAATCAAACTCGGATGAAATGGATGTTCCGGGGGAGAGTACAATGTCAAGGTTCATGAGGGCTAACAGAGGAAGCAATCGAAAAGAGAGTCTCAAAAATTTTTAAATAAAACATACCTCCAGGAGTTTAAAATGCTAAAAAGAAAACAATATATATGAAGGGTTTCTAAAAAATAAAGGTTGAAGTTATAATCTTGAATAATTCCTGATTATGAGGAAATGAAGGGACATCCAAATGAAACTGTCAACATCAGGGCCTCTCCTAGTGACAGCAAGCAGAACACTGACCAAGGATGACAAAAAGGAACACAGAACCTAACACGGAGCTGGGGGTGGGGGTGCTTGACTGAAGTTATGCTTCAGAGCAGTATTTCTCAAAGTTCAGTATACACACAAATCACTTGGAGACCTTGTTGAAAGGAGAAGCCGATTCATTAGGTAGGGCCTGAGATTCTGCATTTATGACAGGTATGAGTGATGCCAAAGGGGCTGGCCCTCAAGCTGCTTTTTCAATAGCAAGGCTTTAAGGCAGAGGCGGGGAACCTTTTTTCTGGCAAGGGCCACTGGATATTTCTAACATCATTCTCAGGCCAAACAAAATTATCAACTTAGAAATCAGCCTGCTTTAGAGGTTACTGAATTTTGAGTGCCACCTGCAGTTGCCTTGGCAGGGCCACACCAAGTGACTTCGCAGGACTTTTCCAGCTCGCAGGCTGGATGTTCCCCGCCCCTGCTTTACAGCGTGAAAGGAACAGAGAAAGGATAAACCTCCTGCTTACACAGAACCCATGTAATCATTCAACATTTATTAAGTACCGACTGTGTGTCAGGCACTATAGTGCTAAGATGAAATAATGAGAGAAGGTAGAGCTACTAAATTCCAATATTTTTCTATCTTCATC
The DNA here is from genome assembly GCF_964237555.1 of Oryctolagus cuniculus. Classification (NCBI taxonomy): domain Eukaryota; kingdom Metazoa; phylum Chordata; class Mammalia; order Lagomorpha; family Leporidae; genus Oryctolagus; species Oryctolagus cuniculus. The sequence continues at coordinate 61,684,313 of NC_091436.1, forward strand.
AGAAATGACAAACTAACACACACACACACACACACACACACACACACACACCCTACCCACAAGAGGAAACTGTGTACAACCTAAAAGCATGCAAGTGTCCCGGTGCAGCCGAGGTCACTCATCCTAGTGAAGAAGGGAACATACACTGGAAATGGACAAGTGCAGTCCTGGTGCTCAAAAGCGAGAGAGTAACAGATTCCAAAAACCATACATGAATGAGCACGATGTCAATCCAAGCATGATAACAGAATCAAGTGTTAGATAGTGATGGCTTGTGAATGACCGAACAAGATGACTGGGGAATTCTACAAATCCATGTATGTTTGCTGAAACCAGCCTCACTAGACTAATCTCATTTTCTTTTCTGAAAAGAGCATCCAACTGTCAAATCAAGGGGATGGAAAAGATGTGTGGGCTAATCATTTAAGAGGAATGTGTGTGACTTCTACTCTGTGATGACCTGAGCCTAGGAGGAGGAAACTAGAGAAGACATCGTGTATGCATGCAAAACATACACGAAGATTAGCAAATCAATCCATGTTTGTGAACAAGACAGGGGATTGTGGGCAGGGCAGGGAGACTTACAGTTGTTTAAACGATTTCAACCAAAAGCACTAAGCAATGTTAGGTGGAAGGAGCTTTCTGGTGGTTTACCACAGGGTTCTCCATCTCCCCTGTTCTGCTCACATTTTTCATCTAGGACTTGTATTAGGAAAGATGGCCAGCTGATTAAACCTGAGGAAGCTACAAAATTAGAAATATTAGTTAACAAAAAGATTAAAATATGAATACTCGTTTTGGAAGCAGACACTACATAAATGAGCATGACAAGAAGGAAGGAGTTGGCTCAAGAGGACCTGGTACAGATAAACTCTAGGGAGAGTGATGGGAATGGCTACCTGCCACGAGGATCACTGCTCTAGTCTGCTGTCTTTAACTGTATCACTGACAGATGGCTGAGCTTCCTGGAGGAAAGAACATTGCACTTACAAAGAAGATGTTGCTTAGATGTAGCGCTTGAGAACTATAGACAGACTCCTTGACCATTAGAGTCCTATAGAGTTTCACACTTTCAGGAAGTTCTCAAAAAACCCTATTGGTTTGCTTTAGTGGAGCTACAACGCATTTCCAAGGATGAAGTTCTGAGACTTAGGAAAAATACAAAACAGCAATTGCTAACCACAATTTCCCCAACCTATTATCAGGACTTCCACATCACTAAACACATGGCAAACGTGCAGTAAGATAGTCTACTTCAGCCTGTATGATTAATTCTCAAAGAGAATCATCTCATATTTGAAATCATATCAACTCTGAGTTCACACAATAGACTAGGAAGAAAAATACCTTCTTCTTGTGGGTAAAAGTCTCATGGTATTTTTGTGATGCAAATAAAAATCTGTTGGGAGTTCCCAGAGATGAGGTTTCCCTTCAGTAGGATGGAAAACTCCCAGGAAAAGATTAATGGAATCTTGTCTATCAGCATCTAAAAAGAAAAAACACAGCTTTTAGAAAATCCATTACAGTACTGACATATACAACTCAGAGGAACGCTTTCTCAGGAGGATAGTGATACAACTGTGAATTCATGGGACATATCTCTGGAAATAAAAGTAGTATTTATACTTCAAGTTTTATATATATTATAGATATTAACTTTATATACATATATAGAATTAAAAAAAAAAAACAAGATTTCGAGCAGAATCAAAATCTTGCTTCAAGATGTTTCCTTTTTGTTTCGGACTTCTCATAATAGAGGATAGCAAACATAAATTGCTTGAATTTTCAAAGACCTCTAAAAATCTTTAAGAAATTCTACAATAACTTCAGATCATGATTTTATTTTTATTTTCATTTTTAAAAATTTTTTAAAAATATTTATTTTACTTGAAAGTCAGAGTTACACAGAGAGAGAAGGAGAGGCAGAGAGAGAGAGAGAGAGTGTGTCTTCCATCTGCTGGTTCACTCCCCAGTTGGCAGCAATAACTGGAGCTGTGCCCATCCGAAGCCAGGAGTCAGGAGCTTCTTCCGGGTCTCCCATGTAGGTGCAGGAGCCAAGGGGCTTGGGCCATCTTCCATTGATTTCCCAGGCCATAGCAGAGAGCTGGATCAGAAGTGGAGCAGCCGGGACTCGAACCAGCACCCATATAGGATGCCGGTACCGCAGGCAGTGGCTTTATCTGGTATGCCACAGTGCCAGCTCCCATGATTTTATTTTTAAAATGAAACATATCATCATTATTTGTCACCTGAAGTACAAGCATCTTCACTTTGTTGCAAAGAGAAGCAGAGACATCAGAAACAAATAGAACAGCCCACTGAAATCTTTACTTAGAATAGAGTTAATCTTCTGTATATAGAGATAATTTAAAATGAATCTTAATGAAGAATGGGATGGGAGAGGGAGTAGGAGGTGGGACAGTTTTGGGGGTGGGAGGGTGGGTATGGGGGAAGAACCACTATATTCCAAAAGCTATACCTATGAAATTTATATTTATTAAATAAAAGCTTTCAAAACAAATAAAACGTCCCAATTCCTATCATTATTGAGTTGTACAATCTTAAACAAGCCAGGTGCATATTTTCTACTTTTTCTCCTTGAAAAGACATTGGTTCTTTGACATCTGTGAGCCTGTGTGGTTAACAATGAGAGGGCACGAGAGTAACAGCCTTATTCTAACTGTTCAGCCACTCCAAAATTACCTTTTCAAACTGTACTAAGAACTAATAAAACTGATTATATATTTTTCTTCTTCCTTTTCCTCCTTAAATTCTGCTAAAAAGGATAATAAGCACCAAAGTGGTATCATGAAACACCCTCTGCATTTTACACGTCCTCCTCCCTAAAACCCTTCATTCTTTCCTCTCGTCTCCTTCTCTCCATCCTCGTCTGAGAGCCCTGCAGACTCAAGTCTGTGGCAGACATCCAAAATGTAAACATCTCCTTCTGAAAATGAGCACAGGACGAAGAAGATAACACAGGGGAAATGACTGCTTTCAGAACAAGAAAGTACTTATCATAAAATCAATTTTCTTCCAACAGCTATAATAAATACAGATACACTTGAAATTAGCAACATTGTTCTCATCACATTATTTGATCATTTCAGCAAAAGCAGATGAATGTAATGTAACACATCAAGCGTGTATCCCAGGTGTTAGTATTTTTGCCAGGAATTATTCCATTAAAACAGCACTCACCTTTCAGGCTCAAGGTAATAGACAAAAGGGATAAGTCTGCGTGTTGAGCATGTTTGGGGCTTTTTTTTCCCCGTTGTTGAGATAAAACATCAAGTATGAAATAATGCAGACATTACTGCCCCAGTTTTCTCCCTCTTTACACAATACAAAAGTAAACACGCAGCTCTTACCATAATTATATCCTTTTTCCTTCTTAAATAGTTTTAATGGCACTTAGTAGTCTACTCCATGTAGAACCTCGAAATAATTCCACATTAACCAGAGAAGCCTTCCATTTTTCAGCCACGTTTTCAAAGACTTTCTTTCAGTCTTTAAAGCTCATACAAACATGGGGCCAGTGTTGTGGCATAGCCGGTCCAAGTTCTGGCTGCTCCATTTCTAATCCAGCTCTCTGCTATGGCCTTAGAAAGCAGAAGATGGCCCAAGTCCTTGGGCCCCTGCACTCCCATGGGAGACCCAGAAGAAGCTCCTGGCTCCTGGCTTCAGATCGTCACAGCTCCGGCCGTTGCGGCCAATTAGGGAGTGAACCAGAGGATGGAAGACCTCTCTCTCTCTCTCTCTCTCTCTCTGTAACTTTTTCAAATAAATAAATTTAAAAAAAAATTTTTTTAAAAAGTTCATACAAGCCCATTTAATTTTTAGCAAGTATGATAAAGAGGTGAGAAACATAACTTTCAAAAGGATACTTCAGAGGATCATAAAGAGGGTATCTTGAATGTATTGCTGTTGCAACTTAAAATATATCCATGAGGTTTATGGTCACTTAAGTCTGTGCTGTGACATTGGCTATAATGAGCCTGAGGATCTGTTCCTGGAAAATGTTCATTGCAAATAAGACACCACCTCCAGGAGCCAGTGCTGTGGTACAGTGGGTTAAACTGCCGCCTACAGTGACAGCATCCCATATTTGTGCTGGTTTGAGGTTCAGTTGCTCCACTTCCAATCTAGCTCCCTGTAAATGCACCTGCAAAAGCAGTGGAAGGTGGACCAAAGACCCTGGGCCCTGCACCCATGTGGGACACCTGGAGGAAGCTCCCGGCTCTTGGCTTCTGCTTGGCCCAGTCCCAGCCATTGTAGCCATTTGGTGAGTGGACCAGTGGATAGAAGATCTCTCTCGCTCTCTCTCTCTCTCTCTCAGTCGCTCTCTAACTCTGCATTTCAAATAAATAAATAAATCAGAAAAAAAAAAGACACCACCTCCAGGAAGATGTTAATACTTTGGATATGGACAAGAGCTTAAAACAGGTAGAGGGGTGTGTGTGTGTGTGTGTGTGTGTGTTTAAGCTCTGAAAAATATCCATACCCTTTGACCTAATAAACATGTTTAAATATGTTTCTGGAATTTTTTCTTAAAGATTTAGTATTTATTTGAGAGGCAGAGTTCGAGAGAGAAAGAGAGAGGGAGAGACAGAGTTGTGGGGAGCAACTCGGACTAGACTAAGTTACTGGAATTAAGACTTATTCTATGCATCTGCTCTCCCACAATATGGCGCTGAGAAGGGAGTAACAACTTCTACGCAGCTGTCTCTCGCCAATTTGATTGACTGAGCTGCAGGAGCTGATCTTGCTCCTGATTGGAGGAGAGCAGCGTACTCGGCATGTGGGTAGCCGAGTTGGGATTGGTGGAAGAGGACTATAAAGGAAGAGAGAGACAACATGCACCGGGAACATCTAGGGGAACATCTATCTGAAGGAACACCTGTGCAGCCCCCGAGAGAGCCGGCCGGCGGTGTGCCGCTCCCCCGCGGAAGTGGGGAAAGTGGCTAGGGGGAACCGCCCTTCCACGGAGGTGGAAGGGTCGGTAGCCAACCCGGGAAGAACCAGCAGCAAACCCGGGGAGGGCCGAGCAGACGAAAGAACAGCGCAGGGTCCTGTGTCGTTCCTCCACGAAGAGGGGGAGCGACACAGAGTGATCTTCCTTCTGCTGGTTTACTCCCCAAATGGCCAAAACAACCAGGGCTGGACCAGGCTGAAGCCAGAAGCAAGGAGCTTCTTCCAGGTATCCCACATGGGTGTAGGGGCCTAGGCACTTGGGCCATCTTCCACAGCTTTCCCATGCATATTAGTAGGGAGCTGGATTGGAAGTTGAGCAGCCAGGACTCAAACTGACACCCATAAGGGATGCCGGCATTGCAGATGGTGACTTTATCTGCTATGTCACAAGGTTGGCTCCCAGAATTTTCTTAAAATCAAAACTATGCAAAAAAATGGGTGTATGTTCAAAGGTATTTGTTTAGAAAGACTCTAAATGCATAACAGATAACCAAATTATGATGCTTCTAATGGATAGAGTACCATGGGGCTGCTAAAAATCACACTGTAGAAAAATACTTAAGGCCATTAAGATTACTCATTATCTAAAAGGACAAAAGCTGATTATAAACTACATGTATAGTAAAACCAAAAGGGCTATGTTCTCTTAAATATGAATAAGTGGCTATCTCTGGAAGGTGGGGATTATATGGCTTATTTGTGAGATATTCTGTACTTTCTATAATTAACACATATTACTTTAGTAATTGGAAAAAATTCATTCATTCAAGAACCTATTATATCCCACAATGAGAATGACAAAGACCTGGCTCTCAGTAGCTGATATTTCACAGTAGGAAACAATATAGAAGTAATAAAGGAAACAATATGCAAACAAATAATGGACAAGGTATTTTCAGAGGATGTAAGTTCAGCATTGACATGAGAGAGAAAGTGATACTGAGACTGGCTGGTCGAGGGAAGAAGCCTATGCTGAAGTGTCCCAGGCAGTAACATTTGAACAGGAAGGGTAAGGAGGTGGTTGCATGAAGCTCAGGCTGTGCCCAAGCAGAAGGACACACAAGCTGCAAAGTCCTGACGTGAGAACAGGCTGGGCAGCTCTGAAACAGAAAGGAGGCCAGGGAGGCTAGAGGGGGGTGTGAAGGAAGAACAGTAACCTACTAGAGACGGATGGAGCTGGAACACGCAAGGCCTTGTAGGTCTTGTTACAGAACCTGGAAAGGATTTTAAAATGGGGGTGATGCGATCTGATTTAAATGTTGAGAAAATCACTCTGGTTGCTGTGAAGAGCAAGATAGGGGAGAGGGGGCGCGGGGAGGCGAGCCAGGAGCCACACTGCAGCCTCCAGTGGCAATGGGTGTGTGGACCAGTGCAGTAGCAGAAGGATGAAAACAGTGGGAGGATTTGGGACATATTTTGGAGGTGGAGCCAACAAGATTTGGGATTTGGCAGGGTGGGTGATGCAGAAAACAAAGGATTCAAAAATGCATTCTAGGTTTCTGAATTGAGACATGGATGTTGAGGTAGAAGAAGAAATAAGTGGAGAATCAGGTTTGAGATGGTCAAGAATTTCCATCTCGGAAATGATGCTATCACTGGAAGAAATTTGGCACCAATGACCTATGATCCCAAAAGTCATACACGTGAATATTTTATTTTAAATAACAAAAAGGACTGTGCCGGTATTGTGGCACAGCGTATCAGGCTGCCATTTTGGATGTGTGCATCCTGTATCAGAGTTTCTGGCTGAAGTCTTGGTTACTCCATGCTTTCAATCCAGCCTCCTGCTAATGTACACCCTGGGAGGCAGCAGGTATGCCACCCACATGGGAGACCTGGATGGAGTTTCTGGCTCTTGGCTTCAATCTGGCCCAGCTCTGGATGGTACGGGCATTTAGGGAGTGAACCCATAGACAGCAGATCTCTCCCTGTTTCTTTCTTGGTCCTTCAAATAAATCAAAAGAAAAGAAATATTTTTGTAAGTACAGAAAGAGAAGAGAAGAGGGGAGTTTAGAAACAAGGCAGGGAAATCAATAGGGGACCTGAAATAGATGTAACAGAGGGAGATTTAAGAAAAAGGGAGTGGTCAACTGTTACAAATTGTTGAAACGGGTGAGTTAAGACGGAGCCAGAAAAGTGACCTTTAGATTTGGCAATGGAGACTGTTGGTAACCTTGACAAGCAGTTTCAGAGTCCTGACAGAGCAGAGACAAGGTGGAACAGGTAGATGGAGGATGTGATGGAGGAACGGGCAGGTAGATAATTCTTTTAAGAGGTTTTGCAGGGGCTGGCGTTGTGGCATAGCAGGTAAATTCACTACCTGTGATACAGGCATCCCATATGGACACCAATTCCTGTCCCAGCTGCTCCAATTCCTCAGCCAGCTCCCTGCTAATGGACTGAGGAAAGCAGAAGAAGATGGCCCACATGTTTGGGCCCCTGCCACCCACGTGGGAGACCCAGAAGCTTCTGGCGTCAGCCTGGCCCAGCTGTGGTCATTGAGGCCATTTGGGGAGTGAACCAGCAATGGAAGATCTGTGTGTATGTGTGTCTCTTCTTCTCTCTCTGTAACTCTCACTTTCAAATAAAATAAATCATTAAAAAAAAGAAACCAGAGAGAGACTTTGCAAAAGAGAGTGGTTCAACAGGGCTGTAGCCAGAGGGGGATGCAGCATTAGGGACACATGAAAATGTTGGATGGAAAACACTAAGGCATGCTTTTATGCTAATGGAAATCATGCAGCAAAGAAGAAGAAATTGATGATGTACAGCTACAAGCATATAATTATAAAGGAGAGCAGGAAAGAGTGTGATTCATAACACTGCAAATGGGTTGGCTTGGAATGGGGTGGGACATTTAATGAATACAATAGAAGGTAGAAACTATGAGTGCAGATAAAAACAATCTCTGCCTTCAGTGGTAAGAAGAGGGATGTCCCTTCCAGTGGCTTTGATTTTCTCAATGAGGTATGAAACAGGGTCATCAGCTGAGAGTGGGGTGTTGAGGTTTAAGAAGTGAGACCAGGGTATGAAACGGTCACTTTGGAGAGTGGGAGAATGAATCTACTGGGGAAATGTAGTAGGATGGTCAGTGGTTTTCAGTGTCCTGTGTAGAAGCGCAGTGAGTTTTAACTGAGGGTAGTTGGAAGCAGCTCTTTCTGTTGCCAGGTCTAACTGTTTTGGCTGCAGGAGAGATGCAGGTTCCTATACCCTCCCCGTGAGGCATGCTCCAACTGCCTATTTACCAGTTACATTAGACACCAACAGGTGCTTCCTAGAGGCAAACTCCAGAACAAGAACAGTTCTCAAAATGAGCTTGCAAGTGGGCAAGGTGAGTTGCCCATGTAGCATCCACCTGTCGAGACGAACTAGGGGTAATTCCTAACCACCTGACCTCACAATTCTAGTTCTTTATCAGCAAGAATCTTCCTGCCCAGCCCACGGGTATAACATGGGAGATGAATTAACTTTTGCAAAGTTATCTTGAGTACTTTACAGAAAATTGTTCTATAAATTTTTGTAGAAAATTGTCATCATTATGTAATATCTATTGTAATTTTAAAAGAAGTTGTACACCCCAGCAATACCATGCTTCTTAAAATAAAAAAGTCTGTTTTAGCCTCATTATTCATAAAGTAATTCCTTTCATAGTAGTTATACTTTCGCTTGTGCATAGTTTTGCCTTTTCCATCATGTGAATGTTACTTTTCTCAGAACCATCTTTATCTTTTCATATCACTCCTTTCTGCTTAAATCACTTATAGCTATATTTCATTCTCTGTGTCCTTGTTGGAAAGCATATTACTTTGTCCTACAGTATTAGTAATGACTCCTGCTATGTGGCCAATGATGACAGGAGAGGGGTGGGAGAGCGGATGGATGCCCTTCTCATCAGGGCAGTTCTAAACCTTGTTCATGGGAACACACACCCAGAAGGAAGGCACTTGTTGGCACATGGCTTATAAGTACACCCTTCATCTCCTCCATGGCTCTTGGGGGTTGAAGGCATCTCCCAAGAAGACACATTAAAGTCCTAATCTGTGGTTTCTGTGAAAGTGACCTTATTGGGAAATAGGGTCTTTGCAGATACATCCAGTTAAGATACAGTCACATTGGAGTACGACAGGCCCTTAATTCAATGTAACTGAGTTGGAGGGGAGACACACAGAGAGGCAGAGAGCACCATGAAGACAAGGACACAGGAGAGTACACCACGTGACACAGGCACCACATGACAGAGGCACAGGTTTATGTGTTACAGTTACCAGCCAAGGATGGCCAGCAGCCACCACAAGCTAGAAAGAAACAAATAAGGATTCTCCTCTATGGGTTTCAGAGGGAGCATGGCCCTGCTGACACTCTGACTTCAGATTTTAACATCTAGAACTGTGGGACAACATATTTCAGTTAATTTAAGGCATCAGTTAATGTTATTTTGTTATGGCATCCTAGAAAACTGATGTGAAGGCCTGCGTCATGGCTCACTAGGCTAATCCTCCACCTGTGGCACCGGCACCCCGGGTTCTAGTCCTGGTTGGGGCGCCGGATTCTGTCCCAGTTGCTCCTCTTCCAGTCCAGCTCTCTCCTGTGGCCCGTGAAGGCAGTGGAGGATGGCCCAAGTGTTTGGGCCCTGCACCCGCATGGGAGACCAGGAGAAGCACCTGGCTCCTGGCTTCGGATCGGCGCAGCACTGGCAGTAGCGACCATTTGGGGGGTGAACCAATGGAAAAAGGAAGACCTTTCTCTCTGTCTCTGTCTAACTCTGCCTGTCAAAAAAAAAAAAAAAAAGAAAAAAAAGAAAACTGATGTGAACTTATTGCGCGTGCATGTATGTGTGTGTGTGTGTGTGTGTTCAGTAGGGAGGGGGTTGTGCTTTGTTTCTGGCCAATGGAATAGGACAAAGATGGGCTGTCACCCCGATGATGACACTACATTACATAAGACTCCATCTTGCTAGCAGACTCATTCTTCAGACCCCTCCCCATGGCAGCTGTGAAGAAGCAAGTCCCTGTGAGTCCTACAGTCGCCAGGAACTGAATTCTGTCAACAAACCCAAGAGCTGGAGGTGGATCCTTCTCTGGACAGCCTCTGGATGAGACAACTGCATCTTAACTGCGCCACTGTGAGACGAGAAGCAGAAGCCCCTGCTAAGTTGTGCTTGGACTTGTGACCCGCAGCAATGGTGAGATAATGAATGTGTGCTGTGTGAAGCTACTAATGACACAGAAAACAGCACATTTCTAGAAAACACCGAAAGTTGACTCTGGGGATCCTTTCATGGGTGCTTCCAAGCCTCTCACAAGCGGTGCCTCTTGCAATTCCCTTAGCTGGGCACATGCATCTTTTTCAGGCAGTTTCCTGTCACTCCTTCCTCAGCACCTCAGTCACATGGTATTTACCTCCTGATTCTCATTGCTAGATCTTTCTGTCTCTCAAGGGGACTTACTGGCCAGCACCTAGGACACACCCATGCCAGCATCCTCTCCCATGAGGCCCCATCTGGTTACAAGTAAACACTCAAGGATCCCTGGCCCAACCAGCTCAGGAGTAAGGCAGTTCCCAACATGGCAGTACTGTCCTCAGCCCATTCCTCTGCTTTGATTTGCTGCATAGCAGTCCAAGGCCTTCACATGGGGGTCCCTATGATGGCAGGACACCATAGCAAATGCATCCAGAGTCCTGCTGAAGCCCTCTTTTGTTTTAAGATGGGTGGCAGTCATTACAGGCAATACACACACACACACACACACACACACACACGGGGGGGGGGGGAGGGAGAGAAGGGGAGAGAGAGAGAGAGAGCGCTTCTGTATATGGGTTCACTTCCCAAATGGCCCCAAAGGCCACAGCTGGGCCAGTCCGAATCCAGGAGTCAGAAGCTTCATCCAGGTCTCCTTTGTGGTATTTATGTTCTTAGCTGTTAAGAGTTTAAATCCTATTTTTTTAAAAAAATAACAATTCAGGAGCCAGCACTGTGGCGCAGTGGGTTAAAGCCCTGGCCTGAAGCACCAGCATCCCATATGAGCACCGGTTCTGTCCCAGCTGCTCCACTTCCAATCCAGCTCTCTGCTATGGCCTGGGAAAGCAGTACAAGATGGCCTAAGTCCTTGGACCCTGCACCCACATGTGAGACCTGGAAGAAGCTCCTGGCTCCTGGCTTCAGATTGGCGCAGCTCCGGCCATTGTGGCCATCTGGGGAGTGAACCAGCAGATGAAAGACCTTTCTCTCTGTCTCTCCCTCTCTCTGTAACTCTGTCTTTCAAATAAATAAAATAAATCTTTAAAAAAATAATAATTCAACATCTTCAAACAAATTGACCAGCACTTTACAAGTAGAAATAAAGGAGACAGAAACCAACGAATCAAAACATGTTATATAATGTGAAAACTTCAGGCTGGATGCCAAAATGCAAAAACGCCATATTTAAATATCCCAAAGCGTTTGTTCATTCATTTACAGAACAAATATTTATTAAGCACCTTCTAAGTGACAGACATTATTTTATTTAAAGTTTTTTAATATTTATTTTCATTTAACCGGATACCTTTAAAAAAAGTACTTAAATACGGAGAAAAAGAAACACCGAGGTAAGACATAGAAATGTCTATTACTCCGGAATTACCTGAGAAAGCATTGCTGTAATACCTAGACAGGGTCTGCATGATGTCTTTTGAATGCTGCGTCCATGGTGCTATCTTTCTGTAGGTTTTGACACGATGAACAAGTTGAGACCCACCATACTGAAGGGACAGGGTATCACCATGATCTTCATAGAGTTCCTCAAATAACCTAAGCAAAAGAAAAACTTTCATTAAAGCATTTTTCCAAAATGATTGCGTAAGATATTCAATTAGCCATAGACTGAAAAAAAATCTTAAACTTTATGAATTCTTCTGAGCCTTTCAAGTATATGCCTCAACATCTTGAAGATGATGCAAACACAACATGGATTATTTTTCACACTGTTACTCCAAGAAGCATAGCAGACAAAAGAAACCTAAATTGGAAGCAGGGACACCAAATCCTAACCCATCAAAGATAGACAGACTCCATCAAAAATAACAATGACATTTTTCACAAAATTATTTTAGAAGTCCTAAAATTCATAGGCAACCACAAAAGAATAGAATAGCCAAAGAGATCCTGCAAGAAAAATAAAGTTGGAGACATCACAATACCAGACTTCTAAGCATACTAGAAAGCTATCACAATTAAAATCACAAGGTACAGCCATAAAAACCAACACAGAGATCAATGGCCTAGAATAGAGATACCAGAAATTAATTCATATACATACATCCAATTGATTTTTGACAAAGGTGCCAAGAACATAAAGTGTAGAAAGGATATTTTAACGAATGGTGCTGGCAAAACTGGGAATACATATTTTAAAAATGAAATCAGATTCCTACTTCTCACCATATACAAAACTCTGTTCAAGATAGATCAAAGCCTAAATATGTGATCTGAAGATAAGAAATTGTTAAACAAAACTTAGGTGAAAAACTTCAAGACATTGGTATAGACAGCAATATCCTAGATAAGACCTCAAAAGCACAGGCGACAAAAGCAAAATTAGACAAATGGAATTATATCAATCTCAGAAGCTTCTGCACAGCAAAGGGAATAGTCAATAGTGTGAAGAGACATCAAACAGAACAGGAAAAAATATTTGCAAGCCACTTATCTTACAAATGATTAATATCTAGAATACATACAGAACTAAAAAAACTCAGCAACAAAAAAACAACCAACCCAGTAAAGAAATGGGCAGATGGGGCTGGCACTGTGGCATGGCAGGTAAAGCCACCTCCTGCAGTGCTGGTATCCCATATGGGTGCTGGTTCGAGTCCCAGCTGTTCCACTTCCTATCCAGCTCTCTGCTATGGCCTGGGAAAGCAGTAGAAGATGGCTCAAGCACTTGGGCCCCTGCACCCACATGGGAGACCCAGAAGAAGCTCCTGTCTCCTGGCTTCGGGTTGGCCTAGCTCCTGCCATTGTGGCCATTTTGGGAGTGAACCAGCCGATGGAATACCTCTCTCTCCCTCTCTCTGCCTCTCCTTCTCTCTGTGTAACTCTGACTTTCAAATAAATAAATAAATCTTAAGGAAAAAAAAAGAATGAAATAGGCAGAAGATTTGAATAGACAATTCTCAAAAGAAGAAATACAAATGGGTCACAAATAGATGAAAAAATGCTCATATAACTAGCCATCAGAGAAAAGCAAATTGAAAGCACAGTAAGATATCACCTTACCCCTGAGAGAATGGCTGTTATCCAAAAGACAGAGTAACAAACACTGGCAAAGATGTGTAAATAGAGAAATTCTTTTACACCTTTGGTGGGAATATAAATTAGGACAGCCACCGTGGAAAACAGTAAAGAGATTCCTTAAATAACCAGAAATAGGATTGCCATATGATCCAGCAATCTCAATACTTGGTATATTTCCAAAAGACAAGAAACAGTACAAAAAGAGATATCTATTCCACCATGTTTATAGTAGTACTGTTCACAGTAGCCAAAATATGGAATCAACCAAGGTGTCCATCATCAGTTGAACAGATAAAGAAAATGAGATTCATATACAAAATGGAATATTATTCAGCCATAAAAAAGAATGAAATCCTGTTATTGGCAACAAAATGGATGGAACTGGAAGACACCATGTTAAGTGAATATACCAGGCATAGAAAGACAAACACTGCATGTTCTCCCTTATATGTGGAAGCTTTAAAAAAAAAAAAAAAAACTCAATCTGAACACAAAATGGTGATTACTTAAGGGTTGGGGGAGGTGGGTAGAGTGAATTTGGATCATGAACACTGAACCAGAGATTGGAGGAGTAAGTTCCTGGTGTTGCATGCAGTGTTGGGTGACTATCGTTCACAACAGCCTGTACGTACTTGATGAGCAAGTGAAGGAGGGGAGCTCTAAGGTCGCAATCATGCAGACATGTCAGGGAAGGGGAAATGCTGATCATGTTGATTTAGCTGTACACAGCTGTATACACATATTGAAATGGTGCACCATGGCCCATAAATACATATAATTAGTTTTTAAATTAAAAATATAGAGAGATGAAAAAAATAAACACTCTTGAATTTCTGTAGAAATTTTGTTCTCTCTGAAATGTCTTTGAAAAAGGATGTGTTCTTGTCATACACAGTGCCTGAGTTGATTTGGGCTGGTTTAACCAAGCACCATGGACTGGGTGGCTTATAGACAACAAACATTGATTTCTCATAGTCCTGGAGGCTGTGAAGGCCAAGATCAAGGCACCAGCAGAGTCTGTGTTTGGTAAAGGCCTGCTACCTAGTTCATAGATGGTGCCATCTCCTGGTATCCTTCCATGAGGAAGAGGAAAGCCAGCTCTCTGTGTCTCTTTCCTAGGGATAGAAATGCCAATCATGAAAGTTCTTTCCACAAATCCAATCACTTCCCAAAGGCCTCACCTCCTAGCACCAGTACTTGAGGGGTTAGGATTTCCACATATGAATCTGGGAGAAGCACAGACATTCAGCCCATGGCAGGCAGACCATATTCTTTCCCAGAATACATACATGTTGGAAACCTGGGTTTATTCCAGTGCCTGTCAATATTTTCGGTGCAGTGTTCTCTCTGGCTCTGGCTATTTGCAAGCTGATAACTTCCTTAGATGAGCCTTTATGACAACTTCAGATGACCAACTGTACCAATATCATTGAATTTTCAAGAAATAATAATGCATATAATTTCACAGATCCAAGGGGAAGTGAATAATCAATAATGAAGAATAAATCCTTTATATCTCAAAAAATGTAATATAGTTTATATTTTCTTAGTTTTAAAATGTATGAAGGCATAATACTTGTTTCAAATGTCATCTAAAATATTTCAATTACTGCTTTGTCTAAGTACTTTGAATATATCTAAAAAACACAATATTTATTGATAATTAACAAAAGCAAACAGACCCAAAACAAAACATGTCAATAGCACACAAATCTTAATAGAAAAACTTATACAGAATTAATTTGAATAATGTCTTCTACCAACATAATTTTTGAGAAGCTAAAAGTAGAAATGAGCTTATAAAAGTCATTATTATTAATCAGACTTGCTTTCAGTCATTACCAGCATTCAAATGGCAAAAGGCAGGCTTACCGCACAGCATCTGTATCAAACTGTAGGTTAGGTTTGTCGATCAGTCCCAAGGAATACAGCTGATAAGCCAGAGCGCACTTTCCCACCATGAACTGGGCTGTGTTGGTGCGATCCAAACAGTCCACACAGTTGGTTCGCAGAACGCCAGTCTAAAGAGAAACATCCTAAGATTCTCAGTCACCATTCAGCACCAAACTACTCCCATTACTACTTTAGGCTGCTTTTCTTTGAGAAGCAGAAGAAAGACTGTAAGCAGGTGTTATTCCTGAACAAACATCAACCACTGACTTTTATGTAAACTTAATAGTGAAAAGAGTGAAAAGATTTTTAAAAATTATGTAAGTTATTTGTTGCTCAGCTACTATTGCTTCAACAGCATCAGCAGACCTGGTCTACATTTGAATTTACATCTTTAATTTGACAAGATCAAAACAAACAGCTAACACATGTGCCAATTAGTAAAATTGGGGCTTTTTACTATGAAAACTAATTATTCAGTGGGTAAAGCAACATCATTTGTAAAGCATAATTAACATATATAGTATATGACCTGACTTTTTTCAAAGTCATTTTAATTTATTCTTTTCACATTTTCATTTGTGTTTGTATTTCCAATAATAAAATTTAATATACAGAAAAAAGATCCATAGTCCATTGTACTTCTGCTCACATCCTTCTGTGAAAGTTAAACACGAATACTAAGCAGGTTAAGCCACTTCTCGGGATGCCTGCACCCCACATTGGATCGCGTGGTTTGAGTCCCATCTGCTCTATTTCTTATCTGAAGTAGCAGATGCCAGCTCAAGTGTCTAAGTCCCTGTCACACATGTGGGAGACCCAGATGGAGTTCCTGGCTCCTGGCTTTGGCCTGGCCCAGCCCTAGCTGTTGCGATCATTTGGGGAGTGAACCATCAGAAAATTTTTCTCTCTCTCCCTCTCTCTATATGTGCCTTTAAGTAAACAGATGAATCTTTAAAAATAGTAAAATAAAAATCATTCTCAAATGAGCAATAATTCTGCATTAAGTAAGAAGTATCTCTGGTTGATTTTGGGAAAACTTTATACTATGGATATAGATTTTATTCATTATGAACATAATATTGTCTATACCTGTAGGCGACCAGTAGGAATCACACATCCTCCTAGTTCATTCCACCTGTGTTTAAACATAAGTTTTTTAAAAAACAAGTTTAATGGCATACATCTATTTACTTTTGATAGTAGTTCTTTGTTAAGTACCAAAGAATCAAAGTAATAGAGCTAAATAGCCCAAAAAGTCAGCCAATTCCGTGCGTTCTCATTCTTTGTTAAGTCTATGTAAGTGAATATACAAAAAGCTGAGGTGAATGGCTTGCCCAGGAAAAGGGCATTTTAACCTGCTCCAGTGCCCCCAGACTGGCTCTTTGTCACCTATGTTCAACCAAAGCATTCCCTGTCTTCATTTACCCTATGTCCAGTCTGGTCTCTATAGACATTAACAATAATTATAGACATCTTTCTAACAAATTCTTTCATGCCTTGACCTTTTCTACTCAACATTAGGATTCTCTCCCCTCTCCAGCATTTCTGCATGGTGCCTTTGTTTCATTCCTTTGACTGTTTTGCAGACTCCCTTTTATAAGTACCGCGCGCTAACTGATTGTGCAACTGGAGCCACAGCCAGACTCCCTTTTAAAGGCTACTTATTCAGGCCACACAGCAGACTCAGAATGACAAATGCCCTAAACAGCACTCTGGCCTCAGAATCAGCCCTTAAGACATTCAGATCTGGCTAAAAGGCCCATGAGAGCATTTCAGGAATGGAAAGACAAGATACTGTGGCAAACAATGACCTACATGAAAGATCTCTGTGAGAGAGATCCCCATGGAAAGAAGGGGCCATCACAGAAGGAGGTACCTTTCTCTGAAGGGAGAAGAGAAGTTCCACTTTGATTATGGCCTTGTCTAAATAAGATCAGAGTTTGTGGACTCAAGAGGCTTCCACAGCCCTGGCAGCTCATGACAAGAGCCTCAGGTGATCACTGATTGTTAAATCAACAACAGGAGTCACTGTGCACTTGCTCCCCATGTAGGATCTCTGTCCTTAATGTGTTGTACTATGAGAATTAACGGTAAAACTAGTCTCCAAACAGTACTTTATACTTTGTGTGTCCATGTGAGTACAAACCGTTGAAATCCTTACTTAGTATAGAGTTGATCTTCTGTATATAAAGATAATTAAAAATGAATCTTAATGAAGAATGGGATAGGAGAGGGAGTAGGAGGTGGGATGGTTTGGGATGGGAGGGCAGGTATGGGGGGAAGAATCGCTATAATCCAAAAGTTGTACTTATGAAATTTACATTTATTAAACAAAAGCTTTCTATTAAAAAAATTAATAAGCCTGCCCAAGGAGGGGAGCAGATAAAGGCTACTTATTCTCCCCATGCACTAATAAATGCCTAAGAATGTATTTTGTTAGAAAATGCTACATGATGATGTTATATTTTTGTTTAATAATGCAAAGGAAGGCGCTGTGTAGACAAGAATGAACATAACCAGGCTGACTGTGCCCTTAGAAAGCTTACAAGCCTGGCCCTTGGGTGGCATCGAGGAAGTGGATTTCAGAAGGGTTCCCACTCGCTCATGGGCCAATGCTCTTTCTAGAAACGATATGTCTTCTCCTGAATACCATTTTTCCTTTTGGAATGTACCAGGCAGAAGTTCTCTGTGTGACTAGCCTCCAGTATAAAACCCTAAGACTCTAAAAGCTTCCCTGTGTGGCAACACATCACACAGGCTGTCATAATTTGTTTCCATGTGCATCCACTGGGAGAAGACTCTAGAAGCTTGTGCCTGGTTTTCTGCACTTTTTATTTCACTTTGTACCCTTTCACCATTCTAAATCACAGCCACAGTGCAATACACTGGGTCACTGGAGTTCTCCTAATGAATCACTGAACCTGACAGTGGTCTTGGGGACTCCCTCACAGGTACCCTAAAATTCATAATACAACAAAAGCAAACAATGCCAACTTTAACCAAAGGAACACTTTCAAAGATATACACACTAGCACTTTTTTTTTTTTTTTTTTTTTGCTTTTTGCTGTTTTATCATTGTAGTTAACTATGTTACACTGAAAATACAATGCTGGAAATAAACAATATTGGTTCATTAAAAGATTCATGAAGGGATGAAGTGGGGCGGACACTGTGGTGCTGCAAGATAAGCCATTGCCCTCTGCACTGGTCTCCCATATGGACGCAGGTTTGAGTTCCAGCTACTCTACTTCTGATCCAGCTCCCTGCTAATGGCCTGGGAATTCAGCAGAAGATGGCTGAAGTGTTTGGGCCCCTACACCCGTTTATGAGACCTGGAAGAAGCTCCTGGCTCCTGGCTTCATCCTGGCCCAGCTCTGGCTGTTGTGGCCATTTGGGGAGTGAGCCAGCAGATGGACGACCTCTCTCTGTCTCTTCCCCTCTTTCTGTAATTCTGCCTTTCAAATAAATAAAATAATTTTTTTAAAAAGATACATGAAGCATGCACCCTTGATCTGAGGAGGCTAACAAAGCAGTCATGAAGAAAGATTTGTGAGTAAAAATTACTGTAATACAATGATATAACTATTTTCATAAAAATATTAGTACTTAATCTATAAGATGCTGCTCCTAATTAATACCCAAAATGGAATTCACTGTACAATTTTACTTTACAGAAATATTTTATGGAGTATTTATTCCATGAAGCTGGAGATAAAGATCTCATGCGGGCGGGAGTTTGGCCTAGCAGTTAAGATGTCAGTTATGGAGGCCAGCATTGTGGCACAGCAGGGTAAGCCACCACTTGAGACGGAGTGACAGTTCAAGTCCCAGCTGACCCATTTCCTATCTAGCTCCCTGCTACTGTGCCTGGGAAAGCAGCAGCAAATGGTTGAAGTACTTGGTCCCCTGCCACCCAAGTGGGAGACTCGGATAGAGTTCTGGGCTCCTAGCTTCAGCTTGGCCCAGCCCTGGCCGCTGGGGCCATTTGGGGAATAAATCAGTGGATAGAAGATTTCTCTCTTCCTTTTTCTATTACTATTCTTTTCTAAGAAATAAATAAATCTTGAAAAGCTAAATGATGCCAATCAAGATTCTCATGTGCCACATTGGGAGTTGGATTTCTGGCTTCAGTTCCTGATTCCAGTTTCCTGTTAATGTGCACCCTGGGAAGCACATTAGGTAATGGTTCAGGTAGTTGTGATTCTGAAATCCTTGTGGGAGACCTGGACTCAGTTCCCAACTCCTGGCTCTGGCCACTGGCTTTGCAAGCATTTGGGGAGTGAGCCAGAGGACAGGAGACACTCTTGCTCCCTTGTTCTTTCTCTTTCCCTCCCTCCATTCCCCAGCCTCCCATCTTTCTCCCTCTCATTCTCTCAAATAAATAAATTTTTAAAAATGTTCTCAGGGGTCAGCTTTGTCACCACCTGCAATGATGGCAACCCATTTGGGCACCAATTGGTGTGCCAGCTCCTCCACTTCCCATCCAGCTCCCTGCTAATGACCTGAGAAAAGCAGTGGAAGATGGCCCAAGTACTTGGTCCCTTGCCACCCATGTGGGAGACCTGGATGAAACTCCTGGCTTTGGCCTGGCCCAGCCCCGGCTATTGTGGCCATCTGAGGAGTGAACCACTGGATAGAAGACCTCTTTGTCTCTCCCTCTCTCTCCGTAACTCTTTCAAGTAAATAAATAAATCTTTAAAAAGTTTTTTTCTCAATCCCATGGCTTCCATCTCAAAGTATATACCACCAAAGGCATCGCCATGCCCATGGTGAACATCCATTACCCAGTGACGTGAGCAGCTTGCCTCCCCAAAGGGCTAAACTTGCCCACACTCCAAGAAATGCACTGTTCACATTTAGAGTATTTTTATCCATGAGAGCAAAAATCTTGACTTACTTTAAAATTTTAAATACCATACATACTTTTCATCTGGCCGCAAAATGCTACAGTAAGAATCAGGGCGGTTGACAAAGAAACCTGTTTTCTTCACCACACTTTCTGCAATGACGTTCAGTCGATCAAGAACGTTACACAGCTTGCTGAGGGGAGAAGGAAGAATGAGAAGAGAGAGAAGGACCCAATTTCTAATACACATTACTAACATCCACAGCACATAAAGCCCATAGTAATGGCAGTCAGCGATTTCATTACTTAAAACTCCTGGAACACTGTAATAGCTAATGTCCAGAATACAGTATAAACTCCCTAACATTTGATGCAAAAGGGACAGGAAGGGCCTGGAACTTAATGTCAAATACTGGCAATCCCTCATCTTGGCATGGGATATCCCTTCAGGACTTTTTCTAAAGTCTTTCACTCCCCAGGAGTTGGCAGTCAAGTCAACACACATTCATGAGATGAAGAGGAAACTGGAAAATAAATTATTATGAATGATAGCAAGCATAATCTAGCTACTCTCCGAGAAAGTGTATGTGCCTATATCCAAATACATAAAAGGATCAGGAAAACGAACAATGAGATAAATACAAAATGATACAGGAGCTTTTAAAAACAAATAAACCTAATGCTTGTTCAATGCATGGAGAATCAGTAAAAAGACAATGCGAGGTCTGATGATAGAGATCCCCTAGAAGGGATGAGTTCTGAATCAGATCGAGAAAGAAAAAAGTGATGGCAAACAAGAGGCACCAAGGTTCAGGGACGGGACTCTGGCTGCTCCATCTGGGGTCCAGCATAAAGACTAGGTTTTTCTGGAAGAGAGTATTCCTGGGAATAAAAAGTTACTGCTTCCTGGAGCTAACCAGGTGATGAGGCTTTCACATCACACTAAGGAGTTTAGATTTACTGTGCACAATAGGGAGTTACTGCAAGTTCTTCCTTGAGAGAGAGAATCTGAGAGTGGTACCTGGGAACAAGTGTTTAAACCATGAGATGGGATGAAACAGAGAGTGACTACTCTAACGCCTTTATGGACCAGCGGTAGAGATGTTCTGAAGTGACCAGGTATGTCAACAGAATTCACAAAAGGGACAAATGGGAGGCAGAGAGAGAGTCTGGTTGATTCATTTAAGCACTTGACTTGAACTGCTCCTCCACAGCTCCATGAAGGAAATTAAAGCAGCACCATTTACTTTATTGCAGAGATCAACTTCCTGCTGGTTGTCATGATAAGAAAAGGAAACCATCGCAACCAGACAGGTGAGCACCGTTTACCTTTTGGTGTACTTGGCCATATCCCAAGGAATATAAACAATAGTGTGCTCGGGAGGCAAAAACTGATTCAGGTAGGTCACCGCAGCGACAAGCTCTTCACTCAGAATCCTCTCATGCTTTCTCTTCTCTCGTTCCTTTAGAACAGAGCAAACGTAAATCAGAGGAACAGCCTTTTAATATTTTTACTTTTCAGCTAAAGTAAGACAAAAACCCCACCTTGCATAACCTGAAATGAAACCTACCTACAAAATTAATATAAATGCAAATAAACAAACACTTCATTGAGTTAAAGACAACAGATAATGGGCTTTACAGAGCCAAGGAGGTCAGGTTTCTTCCTGGTAAACTTCTTCAGCCAGGAGAAGCCCAGTTTGTCCCAAACAGGCCTGGCCCACACTCTCCACACTCTACTTTGGGAAAGGAGACACCTCCCAGAGGACCAGGGGAAGGGACATCCCATCCAGGCAGCTGAAGGCCAGACAGGTCCCCTGGGTCTGGACAGACAGTTCCCAGACTGGCATGGCAGAGAATTCGTTCATAGCCTTCACTGACTTTTAAATTTGACTTGCAAAATACTCTGTGAGATAGCCAAGACAGGCACCTTCTTCCTTTTTACATTGCGGCCACATGAACTGAGGTTAAGAGGTGCTCGTGGGACTAAACCTTCCCTTCTGCCTCCCTGCTTGCAGCACTGGCCCTCATCCAACAGGCGCTAGTGCTTTACTGAACAGTGCTGTGGCTGGCATGTCAGCATTCCACTCACGAGCCACGTGGCCCTGGGTGAGCCTCTCCACTTCCTCACAGAAGCAATGGGGTGACAATATCATCTTCCTCACAGCACTGACGCAATATTTAAATGAGATCAAGCACAGCATCTGGCATGTGGTAAGTACTCAATAAATTTAGCTATTTTTATTGTTATCTGATCACTACTTGACTTAGAAACAAACAGAATAAATTCTGCAAGATTGACATGGAAATAGCATTAATTGCTGACACCAAAACAAGTCTGTGCTGTTTTCAGTCACAGAGATTGCTTTCCAATTACCACGAATTTAATTAGATAACTACTGTGGAAGCAAAAAGGGTACGTATTTTGCACAGCTGAATAAATCAAATGGAAGTATTTGATAAGAATTGATTGAGAAAGATGTTAAATTAAATCAGTTCAGGATGAAAACATATTTGGCTTATTTTTAATATTGGAGAAAATTAAATTATGTATGTGGAACTTTTCTTAAGAACACTTTAAAGTAACTAGGGAAATAAAGTTTTTTGAAATTCTGCTAGCAAATCTGTGGCTTCAGGAGATGAAAAGGTTACTCAGTCAGCCTTCCCTCATGGTGCTTTATGCATCTTGGTCCACAGTGAATCAGTGTTAATGGATTGCTTAGTCTACTTCCTTAGGACCACAGGCTCCTGTAGAGATCAAAGCAACACTTGAGGTACACAGGTGACTTTGCACATCATTTCAAAGAGTTCAGAGAGCCCTCTAACTGCCATCCATGGCCCCAGATGAAAACTCTCTGGTGTCCGGTTTGCACTCTATTCTAGGATGATTTCCTGTTGATTTCCAACAGCAGCACTGAAGAAGGCATATGCTGTTCTCTCCAAGTTGAATACTGTTCTCTTTCCGCTTGATCAAGCCCATGCCTCAAGGGAGCCTTCTCTATGGAACCCATGCTGGTTCATCCGCATAACTTCCCCAGTTCCTCTGCTAGTCTGAAGGCAGAAACTGTTTCACCAATGCCCTGGCACCCAGGAAACCCTCACAAACACTTGTTAAGTGACTGACTAAATAGACAACATGTTCCTTTGGTTTTGTAATTAAACTGAATTACATTTATGAAGCAACCTCTCAGAGTAATCTCAGATACTACTAGGTTGTTGGCCACTGCCACATCATAACATAACAAAATCTTTCTTTTTCGAACTCTCAGTAGCTTCTTGGCTGCTGACTGATCCTTCCAATTCACTTGGTTGCAATAGGCAGATAAAGTTGTTCAGTATCCCTGCTCTCCATCCTTGGCCTTTCATGTGGATGCCCACTCACATACACATGATCTGTGGAGCAGTGCACTCTGACAAGGAAACAGAGAACTTTGAGGCCAATGTCACCACCTGGTTCCTGAGTCACAAGGGTACCCCGATGTGTGCATCCAGCTCTTTGATCCTGTTACTATGTATTAATCTCCCCAAGAGTTCCCATGGCTTGTCAAGGGAGCTGGATGTAGCTCTAAGCTTTCTTCTCACAGAAACTAAGGCAGAAGTTTCATCCACACCTAATCCACACAAGGCAGTAAGGAGCCTGACACACAGACTCATTCTCCTGCCTTGGAAACATGCAATGGATTCCTCAGTACACAGGGAAGAGACCATGTAGAATCCAAGGCCAGAGGACAGTAGCTCAGACATCGGGGACACAGGGAGCCATCATACCAAGCTAATCTGCACACTTTCCTCTGGAGAGAAGTGAAGCACAGCTTGTTAACCCCCTTTGTGCTGCAGAAAAATGCGTTTGGATCTCATAAGTGACAGAAAAACACATCATACCTTCACTAAATTCAAGATGATGATGGGGGAGCCGAACCTCTGAAGCATCTGGTCAAAGTGAAGGGCGGCCACGTGTGCAAACGGGTCTGCCTGATCCACTGAGGAGGGAAGAGGGGGACAAGCGGCAGACGGGAACTTACACAGAAGCATGGGGGGGGTTATTTCTTGATGTCTTAAGAAACACAACTCAACTAATCTAGTAGCTTCACTTCCCAAATTCCTCACTGGACCGTCACTCATCACTCATTTTTTATTTATTTATTTTTTTTTTTATTTTTATTTTTGACAGGCAGAGTGGACAGTGAGAGAGAGAGACAGAGAGAGAAAGGTCTTCCTTTGCCGTTGGTTCACCCTCCAATGGCCGCCGCTGCAGCCGGCGCACCGCGCTGATCCGATGGCAGGAGCCAGGAGCCAGGTGCTTTTCCTGGTCTCCCATGGGGTGCAGGGCCCAAGCACCTGGGCCATCCTCCACTGCACTCCCTGGCCATAGCAGAGAGCTGGCCTGGAAGAGGGGCAACTGGGACAGAATCCGGCGCCCCGACCGGGACTAGAACCCGGTGTGCCGGCGCCGCAAGGTGGAGGATTAGCCTATTGAGCCACGGCGCCGGCTCTCATCACTCATTTATTAACTTTGAATGAGTCTTAGATTCTCAAAGTGAAGTATAAGTAACTTACTAACAGTCAGAATTAAGCATACATCTATTGCATAAATAGTAGAAGTATTTCTTCTAAATTATCTAGTTTTCAGGATTAAAATCCTGTTGCAACCTAAGGATTTATGAGATTTTTGTGACAACAATTCTTTATCTCTAAATGTAAGCATAGAAAAAATACTGTTCTACGCACATGTAATGGGCGGCTTAGGCATCATAGTTGAAATGTCCTGAGACCAGTATAAGGGAACTGATCCTCTAACTTGCACATAAGAAGAGTAACTTCCAGCAGTAAAAGACATCACAGAAGCATCACAGAGTATTTGTTCAGTCTCCACTTCATTTGCAACATCACCCTGGAAAGAAAGGTACATTTAAAGATGGTCTATGTTCTTTAGAATTTTTTTAATGGAAAAAATTTCAAGTATACAATGAAATTACAATTCCTACTCATCAAAGATCTTAAGAAAGGTAAATACTGTCAATATTCAATGTGTACATTAGAAAAGCAAAACCATTAAAATGCAATAAAGGAAGGTAATTAAAAGTAGCAGGGAATACACTGTGGGGAGGGAATCAAATTAAGTAGCTAATAATGCAAGTAGAAAACAGAACAGCTAGGCTGGCATAAATGGTTGGGGAAGAGAGAAAAGAAAAATAATTACATGAAATTAGACAAAAGGTGAGGAAAACCGGACTACCAGAATTCAATTCTGAAAGCCAAAAAGGAATGATGGCACAAAGGAATGAGATTCAAATAACACCTAATGAACAGAAGGGAAGGGAGGGCTTTGAGACAGCATTATCTATAAAACCATACATGGATATGACAGAGAATAATTTTAGATGCATTAATAACATGTCTGTTTGATTATCCAGTGAATATTCAAAAGCAAATAAGAGAGTGGCAAAAATTCTGACTTTTCTTAAAGTACCAGCTATAACAATTTTCATTGTTGATACAATTTTAAGAACAATATTGTTATTTTAAGTCAGGGTCAAAACTCAATGCCTCATTCAATCTGTCTGTTCAGTCACACATCTGCTCAAGACTCAGGCTGTCTATTGCAAATAGAGATGGCAGGCTCAAAGCAGAGGACATGGCTGCCGCAGGATGGGTGGATTTTCACGCTCGTTTTCTGGTAGTGAATGGTAAAAGGAATCTGGGCAACAAAGGGAAGAGCGCAAAGGTTTTCCCAGGCTTTGTTCTACTCTGCCTTCTCAGAAATGCCCTTCCACGGACAAGTGCTGCCTTCTGCTTACTCCTTGGGTGAAGATGTTTTATCTCTACATTGCAATTACATTTTCATATATAACAGAAACTGCTCATCCTACAAAACATTAGACATTTCTAAATTCCCTAAAACACTGCCTAACTCTAGGAGAGCCAGCTTCTCAGAACACCTGTAGATTAGTCATATTTCTCCTAAGTTTCAGCTACTCTGGAGAGTAATTCTTGATATTGTCCCATACTGAGACTACTTAAGATTCCACACTGCTTTATCTATGATAGTCTAGCTGATGTAAAAGGTTACTTGTCAGCAGTAATCCTGCTTGTCATCTTACCTCACAGTTTGCACCTCTCTTGAGAAAGCGGGTTCCAGCAAACTTACTGGATCGTCTAGCTATTAGAGTGACATACACTGGTCGTCCATAGATCAACAGTTCTTAGAAATCAAGTTAAGTTGTTTAGCATTTATGGTTGTCAGATAAGATGAACAGAAATACACATTTAAGTATATATGGTCCAATGAACTAAAGAACACCAAAAGTTCCACCAAAGAATGGAAGAGCATTGGGTCATACAGATATGAATGCCCTACCTATGGAATGGTTTCTAAGAATTTCAGAGGAAATGGTAACCAAGTGCACAGTTACTGGCCAGGGGATGACCTGTCCCTCCTTTGTAGCCATGCATAGGTTGTGAACAAGTACACCTAATCCTCCTTTAGTATTTAGAGACCATACACCTCTCAGAGAGCTTGTGCCATTTAATGGGATGTATAAAACATGAAGTAACATGTAATACTGAGGGAGTGGAGCAACTAAAGGGAGCCAGTGCTGTGGTGTAGTAGGCTAAGCCTCCACTTGTGGCACCAACATCCCATATATGCACCGGTTCATGTCCTGGCTGCTCCTCTTCTGATCCAGCTCTCTGCTGACGGTCTGGGAAAACAGTGGAAGACGGTCTAAGTTCTCAGGCCCCTGCACTGCCGTGGGAGACCCAGAAGAAGCTCCTGGCTCCTAGCTTCAGATCAGCCCAGCTCCAGCCATTGTAGCCATTTGGGGAATGAACCAGCAGATGGAAGACCTCTCTATCTCTCTCTGTCTGTCTGTCTTTCTCTCTCTCTAACTCTGCCTCTCAAATAAATAAATAAATCTTTCTAAAAAAAATAGCAATTGAAAATCTGAACACTGAATGAATTAATGTCAACTGCTTAACCAACATACATCTTTTTCATTAGTTAGGTCATCTCTATTTAACTTTCTGGGCCATAATCTCATCTTCTGTGAAATGGAATAAGTAATAATAGAGTAGTTATAGGTTGAGTTTCTCTAATCTCAAAATCTAAAGTTCAATATGCTCCAAAATCTAAAATGTTTTGAGGATCAGTATGATGCCACAGGTGGGAACATCCATCCCCGACCTCATGTGATGGTCACGGTCAAAATGTAGGCAGAATATAAATACCATATAGAACTACCTTCAGACAGTGTGTATAATATAGTATATATAAAATATAAATGATTTCATCTTTAGACAATGGTCCCATCCCCCAAACAGCTCACTATTTATATCCAAATAATCTAAAATCTCCCCCAGAAAATTTGAAATCTGAAACACCTGTGGTCCCAAGCATTTCAAGTAAGGAATACTCAACCTGTACTTCCCCTAGGTGGCTAGGAAGACCAGATAAAGTAACACGTATAAACCTCTTAGTGCCTTGCCTGTAGTAAATGTTCAATAAATAGCAATTACTCTTATCATCAAATAGATTCCAGAATTCATTAAATGCTTGATAACCAGGGACTAGAGTCATCATTTAAACTAATGAGCTTTAAAATTATAATCTATGATGATGCTCATTATTGTAAATAACAAACATTTATTATGCTTAATACACGCCAGGTTCCGAGCTGGCTACTGGAAATATGAAACAATCTAGAACTACCGTTTAGGAGCAGCCTCTAGACACTAGCACATTCCTTTTGGTATTCTTGGTGGTGAAAACCCTGTGTTTTTCCCAGGTAGATTTTATTTTTGGAAAGACAAAAGTCATTCAGGGCCAAATCTTGCTATGCAGTGAACGATCAAGCAGATAACCTCAGTCACTAGCTGGAAGTGACTTTAAAGCAATGAGCCTAATTCTCAAACATGGCACATGAATCTCACTCCTCCTCACATCAAAACCCTGTGTCTTCATCTAGCCTCTCCTCTCCCACAAGTGCCACAAGGTAGGCAGTACTTCCGCTCTCCAAGACTAACCTCTCCGGTTGTGCCCTCTGATTCACTCTCCCCAAATGCTCTGGCACAAGAAAACTTCATAGTGGTTACTCACACTCACCCACTCAACAGTCTTCCAACAATCACTCCTTTATAGTTCTTACCAGAGGCCTTTAAAAGTCTATGATACAAGGAAGAATATCAACTAGAAAACATGCAGGCTGCACAAATGTCCTACATGTCTCCAAAAGTGATGGAGAGACGTAAATTCCACTGGGAGATAGTAAACACTATCTTCCTAAGTCTTGTAACACAACAGCTCTGCACTGAAAGGTTCCAAAGTAGCTGGAAATGAAATGAAAACTGAATCTATAGAAGGGAAAAAAAATTTTAATCAAACTGAACTCAGCATCTTAATCCAAGGCTCCACCTGTAACTCTTCAATCTACTACGCTGGCTTCAGTACATTCCTCCTGAACCACTGCAAGCTTTTCCTTACTTGTGTCCCTTGTTCTAGTCTCATTTTACTCAACCCAACTTGAAAATAGCTGTCAACTTAAGCTCCCTAAACACTACTTTGAATATGACATCTTCCTAAACAAAAAATTTTAAAAGTTTTAGCACCAAATCCAAAGTTCTTACTTAGCCTGACCACCAAGGCAAGCTGGTGACTGGCAGTCCTTCGACCTTCAACTTCCACCACCAATCTCCTTCTCACTGATCATACACAAGCCAAGTACAAGTTCTTTTCTACCTCTACCCTCGTGATGCATCCCACCCCAGGATTTATCGCTCTCTCTTTCCCTCGTTCTCTCACCTCACTGCTACGGTCTGAGGTCTGTTTAGGGCCCAGGCCAAGCCCTACTATTCTCATGAGCCTGTCCCATCCTCCCCACCTGCACGTGGTTCTGCTCCTGCTCCCAGATAAGCATGACCCTGGCTGTGGATGTCACTTACTATGCACTTAGCACTGTCTTCCTTGTTATTTATTAATCTTTCTGAATGTCTTCTGCCCAAGTAGTCTGTATTCCTCTTTGTATTTCTACTACATGGCATCATCGGTAAGTTTTCCTTGTGGGGCACCTGAAGTGATAATTATAATCTCATGATCTGTATGTAGCTTTCTACATATTAGTACAGCATGAGTTTAACAATAAGTATCTTAAGTTTTACACAAAGGATACTTGACTGCCCGCAGAACCCATGAATAATGTACAAGAGCCAGTCACGATGCACAGTGTTTTTAATTATATCCAGAAGTTCACCATTCCACACATACTTCATATAAGGCTCACTGCAGATCCCAAATACACCTGAAAAATAAAAGTTAGTATCAGAAAGAGGAAGAAATTGGTTGGAATTCAACTCATCTTTTTTTTTTTTTTTTTTTTTTTTTTTCTTTGACAGGCAGAGTGGACAGTGAGAGAGAGACAGAGAGAAAGGTCTTCCTTTGCCGTTGGTTCACCCTCCAATGGCCGCCGCGGCTGGCGCGCTGCGGCCAGCGCACCGCGCTGATCCGATGGCAGGAGCCAGGAGCCAGGTGCTTTTCCTGGTCTCCCATGGGGTGCAGGGCCCAAGCACCTGGGCCATCCTCCACTGCACTCCCTGGCCACAGCAGAGGGCTGGCCTGGAAGAGGGGCAACCGGGACAGAATCCGGCGCCCCGACCGGGACTAGAACCCGGTGTGCCGGCGCCGCTAGGCGGAGGATTAGCCTAGTGAGCCGCGGCGCCGGCCGGAATTCAACTCATCTTTAAGTTCTCAGACTTCTGTCTTTAACTTCAAAATGAGATGCCTCATGAATCGCACTATTGTTAATTCCACATGTATCACTCAGTCAGCACTCAGAACACTGTGGTAATTCTGTAGCTATGGAATAAACACGTTTTCTGATGTGTGAGAGTTTTCAACTGAGGAGAAAAGGAAGCCACAGGGAAATGAAGGACACGTGTACAAATATATTAACAAAGCCAAGAGACAGCATAGAGTACTGTGGTCCAGGGAACGCAGTTGTGGGTCACAGTGCATGGTCAATGTCCTTGCTCTGCCTCACGCTGGCAGGGTGACCAACATGACTGAGAGTGTTCTTTACTGCCTTACAGCCCCTTTCTCCTCACCAGGACCTGTACTGTACGGTTGTTATACGGATGAAATGGGTTAATAATGCACATTTAGTGCTTAGAACAGGCCTGATGCAGTAATAGCCCCATAAGTGGTAGTTATTAATATATCAGGCCTTTTCTATTTGAAAAAAAAATCCATTTCATCAAATGTGATTTCAGTATATCCAAATATACATAAATTATTTTTATGAAATGTATATGAAGTGAAAAATAAGAAATAAGCATATTTATAAGATTAGGCTGAAAAGATTATTAAAGTTCTAGATGTTATCCAACGTGATTTTTTTGTTTTCTCAAAACTGATCTGTGAAGAGTGTTTATGACAAATACTCTTCAATTTGATTCACAAAAGCTGAACTTTCCCTGACCTTTCCACACATTGCACAACAGAATGAAAAACACAGAAGGCGTTAAAATTCAAGTGTCTGAACCAGGCAAATTCACGTGATCCAGATGATCTCTGAGTAGGAAGGATGCACTGGCTGTGGCCGTAGGTTCAGGGATAACCAATCAAGTAAATTTACAAGGGCCTAGGGCAATGCCAGGGATGCTATTCAGTTGAAGTAACAGCCTTCTTAGAGTGAAACACAAGGCACTAAGACAAAAACAGCCTCTTCTGAGTGGTCTGCTAGGACAAATATCCTGGGTCCACTTTAGATAGGGTTCTACCTCTGTAGGCACATCTTCACCACAGTCATTTAAGCTGCATGGGGAAAGGAGCATAAAGATACCACTGACTTACTACATTGACAGCTCAGTTCAACAAAAGTCCCTGAACTTCAGCTTGCAAGGATTTCTTCACAACACCCACATGAGACACGTCTCTTGCTTCGTTGTTTTAGACCAACCTAAGGAACTGGTGATAAAGGTGCTGAGAGAGGGGGGCAAAGGCACCGTGTATCTGGTTTTGTGCAGGATCTCCAGGGGCAACCCGCAGTCCCACAGGGATTCTACAGTGGTCCTGATAGAAGCAGGGTCCAGCTGGGACCAAAGCAAGCAGTGACAGCCTCTGGCCTGCTGTACTGATGGCCCTGGACATGGGCCACATTAACTTAGGCCTCAGTTCCCTAACCAAGCTATTCTGCTAGAAAACAGGCAGTGTTTTTATGAGGAGTAGAGAGAGGTTTTATATGTTAAATGTCTAGCAAACAATAGGTAAGCCATCGTAACTTTTCTCCAAAACTTGGGCCACGGTGAGCTGGTCTCTAAGAAGGACGAGATGGTGTATATTCTCTAATATCCAAAAAGCATAACAAAATAAACAAACATGAAAACAATTCTCCATTTAAACCTCACCAGAAGTCTGGACTTGAATGCATTCCACAAAAAAGTGCACGAATAATTGCTGGAAAATGTCAGCATACAATTTTCTGGCTGGCCTACCAATGAAATCATACGGTGACTAATGATCTCTATAAAAATAAATTGGTCAAGTTCATGCACCCAAAACAACCCTGGTAGGGATAGAGAGTAATGAGCGATAGAGAAATATGAGGGAAATGTGGGTAAATTTAATGAAATGTCATTTCATGGAGCCCACGTTAACACACATTAAATATGCTGAAAACCACCTACCGCTTCCACCCTGTGTAATTAACCCTTCGTCTTCAAAGATGTCAAAACTCTCTTGGCGAGTCTGGGTTGTTTCTGACTTTAACATCTCCAGGGGCATTCGCAAGACAGTGAGATTATACTGAAGTGAGTGTGATAAATCATAGCTGTAACTGAGAACAGAATTGAAATTTAAGAAATAAAAGAGCAAAGTACATTTCACAGTCTTAGATCCCATATGGAATTAAAACCTGTGAACTAAATTACTTAGCACCTGTTACTTTACTTGGATGCAGTACTGTTTAAACAAGTGCTGTAAAACAGCAGAATATGAACGTAAGTGAAAATTATAAATTCATTTCATGTCTTAGGCATTCGCATAACTAGAAATACATGATATGATCTGGGTGACCTACATTCACTGATCTGTACAAGGTGGATTTCTTGTTTCATACTGACATAAATCTTGTGCAAAGAGGTCATACTTTCAGATGTATCTGCATGAGGTTTGATAGATACAATATCCACTGCAACAGTGTATGGTGTTATACCCTTGTTTACCCAAAAACAAAAATAATTCTATGAGTTATTAATGGTGATATCATGAGTGAGTACAATAACACAAAAATAAGAAAATAACATAGGCCACTGCAGTGAAACATGGCTTAGGACCATAAATGCCCTTTCCAAAATTCTAATAATCTCTTTGCAAATAAAATTTCTTTGGGCCAAAAATACCTGCTATAATTCTGATTATCACATGATTAATAATTTTATAAGTATTTCTAGCTGTATGTTTTTAGTGCAGAATTTCAGAAGGTATATGTTAGGTTTATGCAAATATGTTATTTAAATATTTGAGTCATATTTTAAGATAGTTACAATTTCATCTGTGAAGTTGCATTATTAAATTATTATTTCTTCAATTTATATAATTTGATTAAAATTGATTTCTGTATCATCTGTGAAATTCAATTTTACCACATTTGCTGGATGGATTCACTTTAATAGCATCTAATCTCAAAGGGATGAAAATTGTATTATGAAGTTTGTTTCTAACTTTTAACAATCAATTCTTCCTATTTAAAACATTTGCTTTATTCTAGTTGAGTCTGCAATTTGTCACAAAAGCTCAGGGACTTGGGCTTCATGTGTCTCAGTTTTGTCTGTACCCCCATACTGAGTAGTAAAAAGTAGTATAGCCTTTTCATAGTCTACTCATAAGACACAAAAACATTAACCTACATATTTTTACTTATGGGATAACTTGAACTCAGTATGGGAGTACAGACAAAACTAATAACTCACAGATGTTGCAAACACAAAATGAAGCCTTCTGCAAAGTAAGGAGAGACAAAACAATGGAAATACACATTAAAGAAATACTTGTGGAAGTGGAAATCCTTTCTCTAGGAGCTCTTCTCCACTACCATTGTTTTTAAGGATTTTTATTTATTTCTTTGAGAGGTAGAGTTACAAAGAGAGTGATAGAGAGATCCATTCTCTGGTTCACTCCCCAAATGGCTGCAACAGACAAAGCTGGGCCAATCTGAAGCCAGGGGCTGGATCAGAAAAGTAGCAGCCAGGACAGGAATCTGTGTCCATATGGGATACCGGTACCGCAGGCGGAGGCTTAGTCTACCATGCCACGGCACTGGCCTCTCCACTTCCGTTAAAAGAACTTCAGTTTTACCTCAGTGACAACATAATACACTCTACATTGAGAAATGTCAACTATATTAATAATTGAAAATAAATTTCTTAATGCAAAGTGCCCTGTCTGTCTATAACACTAATAGCAACAAATGCTCTGGGTCCTCTTTTAGTCTTTTATGACTCGAGTCCTTATTGCTGCATGCTGTTTTCTCCTCTATAGCTTAGATATTATAGCTGGTGGAGTTTTCCACCCGTCACAGTAACTGTATCCACCAGGCCTACATATTGGTCATATCAATGGAGGTGTAATACTTTATCATAACACTCAATCTTAATTCGCTTGCCTTTTCCTCAATTATTGACATTTGGGTTGTCCCTGGATTGGCCTGTTTGCTTATTTGAGCTATCACAGACAGAGAAGGCACAAGTATCTCTTTACTAGCAAATTCATATTTTCCCTCCTACTTGATATTTTAGGAAATGTTGCCATAGGAGCCTAATGCTACATTCCTATCCAGGAAAATTATTAATTCACAATGCCACCAACAGTACATTGGTATTTTGAAACAGTTATATTCTTTTTTGAGCTTATTTTTACTGACTTTTACTGGATTATTAACTGAAAATTCAACTGTGAAACTGTTACGAGGTTACATGTGAATTTCATTTTTGTACTTAAAAATTCCAAAATGAGAATATTTCTTTAAAATACATTAAATTGTATCCAAGATAAACATGATTTTTATAGTGACACTAAATACTCTTTAATTTATCTATTTGGATTTTCATGTATCAGACTTTTAAAAAGAACAAATAATTGTGTTTTTATACTTTTAGATGAACTAATCTATCTTATTTTTAAAAATAGAGTAAAGTACTATTTGTATGCTTTGATTTTATTTTTGCCCCCTGGAAAATAATATAAACATTTCAGGGATCAAGAGGAACAAAACCAAACTCACTCACCTGAAGTAAAAATTGCTAGACAGGTCCACATTTTGAAATATTCGAAGATACCTTAAGAAAAAAAAGCAAAGCATATTACATTCTTACAATACTCCAGGCTGAGCATTCCTAATCAGAAACTCTGAATGATGTTGAAAACATTTTAAGTTTTAGAGCATTTTAGATTTCCATATTTTTACATTAGGGATACTCAGCTGATAAAATCTATGCAAATATTCCAAAATGCCCAAAACTCCAAAACCTGAAGCTCTCTGGTCATAAGCATTTTGGGTAAGGGATACTCAAATTATTTTATCTTTCGCAATTTAACATAAGCTCATTTACACATTTAGATGACAGGGATTTCATCTGAAACAGCTCTGAGTCTGTTGATGGTTCCTTCAGAAGCCCTGAACTCTAGAGCTTGACCAGTGGGAGGCAAAGTCATGCCTTGGGCACGTATGGGACACTTACATTGTGGGCAAGACAAAAGCAAAGCCTGCCTTTGCTATTGTGATGTGTTTGGTCAGTGTGCTGAAGATGAGAGGAATATAACACAAGCAAAATGTCTGTTGGAAAGCTTTTCAGTGGAAAGGAATGTACAGAATAAAAAAAAATCCATGTACTTACCACTCAGGATTAATACACGTTCACATTTTTGTACATTCAGTTCAACTCTACTAAAATGATGACATAACTAAAACATGATTTCAAAGGTTAAGATCCCTGTTAGAACCTAGAAGCCACCACTTTCCTGGTATTGGTAGGAGTCCTCCCAGGACACATGCCCCCTAGCTTCACACCACAGACAACTCTAACCAATGTGTAGGGGTCAGTACTGTGGCACAGCAGGTTAAGCCACCGTCTGCAACACTGGCATCCCTTATGGACACTGATTCATGTCCCAGCTGCTCCATTAGCTCTTTGCTAATGCACCTGGGGAAGCAGCAGGTGATTGCCCAGGTCCTTGGGCCCCTGTCTTTATGTGGCAGACTTGGATGGAGTTGCAAGTTCCTGGCTTTGGCCTGACACAACCCTAGCTGTTGCTGCAATGTGGGGAGTGAACCAGTGCATGGAGGGTCTCTCTCTCTGTGTTTCTACCTCTCTCTCTGTAATTGCCTTTCAAATAAATAAATAAATCTTCAAAAAAAAGTTTTTTTAAATAAATAATACATAGCATTACATTGTGTGATTAGAATATCTGTGTAAGGATGGGTGTTTGACCTACTAGATGTTAAGATGCTGGTTAAAACGTTCCTGTACATATTGGAGTACTAAGGATCAACTTCTGGTTCTACCTTCTGACTCCAGCTTCCTGTTAATGTGGATCCTGAGGGGCAGGGAATGAGGGCTCACATAGCTGTGTCCCTCCCATTCCAGCTCCTGGCTTTGGCCAAATCCAGCTGATGCAGGCATCTGGTGAGTGAATTAGCAGATGGGAGTGTGCTCTTGCTCTTGTTCTTTCTCTCTTTCTAATAAACCAATACAAATTTTTTTAAAAAAACTTTTATTTAGTAAATATAAATTTCCAAAGTACAGTTTATGGATTACAATGGCTTTTCCCCCACCCATAACTTCCCTCCCACTCGCACCCCTCCCATCTCCCACTCCCTCTCCCATTCCATTCACATCAAGACTCATTTTCAATTATCCTTATATACAGAGGATCAATTTAGTATATAGTAAGTAAAGATTTCAACAGTTTGCACTCACACTGAACATAAAGTGTAAAATACTGTTTGAGTACTAGTTATAGCATTAATTCACATTGGACAACACATTAAGGACAGAGATCCTACATGAGGAGTAAGTACACAGTGACTCTTGTTGTTGACTTAAGAAGTTGACACTCTTGTTTATGGTGTCAATAATCTCCCTAGGCTCTTGTCATGAGTTGCCAAGGCTATGGAAGCCTTTTGAGTTCGCCGATTTCAATCTCAGACAAGGTCATAGGCAAAGTGGAAGTTCTCTCCTCCCTTCAGAGAAAGGTACCTCCTTCTTTGATGGCCCCATTCTTTCTACTGGGATCTCACTCGCAGAGATCTTTCATTTAGGTCCTCTTTTTTTTGTTTGCCAGAGTGTCTTGGCTTTCCATGCCTAAAATACTCTCATGGGCTCTTCAGCCAGATCCAAATGCCTTAAGGGCTGATTCTGAGGCCAGAGTGCTGTTTAGGACATTTACCATTCTATGAGTGTGCTGTGTATCCTGCTTCCCACGTTGGATCATTCTCTCCCTTTTTTATTCTATCAGTTAGTATTAGCAGACACTATTTTTAAAGTAAATATTTATGCAAATCATTTCAAATTTTGACTATTATCCTACAACTCTCTTCTCACTCAGTTTTTGAAATCTAGCTATGCTGAAATCTGTGGACTTAATTTGTTCATTTTAAGTGATGCTCGGTCATCATATGATACATATTTACTCATTCCTCTCCTGAGAGACCATTAGATCCCTCCTGGTTCTGCCACTACAGATATGTTCAGTGCTGCCAAGGAAGTCATGCATGTTTTCTTGGACACATGTCTAGGAGTTTCTCTAGGGCACATGCATATATATAGAATCACTGGGCTGTAGATAATACGTATTTTTCGATTTTGCCAGAATATGTCAAATTCTCCCAAGTGGCTAAAATAATATCACTCCATCTCATAGTGTCTAGCCCATTTATACTCATCATGTGCAACTAATTGCCTACATTGCTGCTGACAGCAAATATTTTAATTATTCCCAATCTGACTAATGAGAATGAAACGGTACCTCTTAAAACTGCATTTTTAGACTCAGAATCTTGTCTCTGCTGTTCCTCTTTTATATATATTCATATATATATGTATATATGTATATATATGTGTGTATATATGTGTATATATATATATATATATATATAAAAACAGGAAGCTGGAGTCAGAAGGTAGAATCAGAAGTTGATCCTCAGTACTCCAATATGTACAGGAACGTTTTTTTTTTTTTTTTTTTTTTTTGACAGGCAGAGTGGACAGTGAGAGAGAGAGACAGAGAGAAAGGTCTTCCTTTGCCGTTGGTTCACCCTCCAATGGCCGCCGCGGCCGGCGCGCTGCGGCCGGCGCACCGCGCTGATCCGATGGCAGGAGCCAGGAGCCAGGTGCTTTTCCTGGTCTCCCATGGGGTGCAGGGCCCAAGCACCTGGGCCATCCTCCACTGCACTCCCTGGCCACAGCAGAGGGCTGGCCTGGAAGAGGGGCAACCGGGACAGAATCCGGCGCCCCGACCGGGACTAGAACCCGGTGTGCCGGCGCCGCTAGGCGGAGGATTAGCCTATTGAGCCGCGGCGCCGGCTTACAGGAACGTTTTAACCAGCATCTTAACATCTAGGTCAAACACCCATCCTTACACAGATATTCTAATCACACAATGTAATGCTATATATATATATAGAGAGAGAGAGAGAGAGAGAGAGAGAATTAGTGTCACTTTTTTTTTTGTTAAAGATATTTATTAGAGAAGTAGAATTACAGAGAGAAAGGTCTTCCATCTACTGGTTCACTCCCCAAATGGCCACAACTGCCAAAGCTGGGAAGATCTGAAGCCAGGAGCCAGGAGCTTCTTCCAGGTCTCCCACATGGGTGCAGGGGCCCAAGCACTTGGGCCATCTTTCACTGCTTTCCCAGGCTATAAGCCAAGAGCTGGATTGGAAGAGGAGTAGGTGGGACACGAACCTGTGCCCATACAGGATGCCAGCACCACAGGTGGAGGCTTAGCCTACTATGCCATAATGCCAGTTCCTAACTCTTAACCATTTTCAGTTGGGCTACTAATCTTTCACTCACTAATCTGTAGAAATTCTTCATATATTCTATGATATGTTACAAATACCTGACTTCAGACTGCTGCCTATCTCCTGAAATCTAATTGTGAAGATATCTTAACCTTGATAGCATCAAATATATCATTGTTTCCATTGATTATAATTTTTTATTTTTCTGATGATATTCTCCATTGAGGGTCATAAAAATATTGTTTTTATTTAAAATTTTCTTTCTATTTCTAGAATTGCCTCTTATCACAGATTAGAATTTAATTTTGTTTCCAAATGGAAAACCAGCATTATTTATTCCCTCTTTCCCCCAACTATTTGTCATTCCTACTTTATCATATTCCGGTTTCCCACATAAAATACATCTTTTCCCAGATTTTCTCAACTCTGTTCATTGATCAATGTCAGTTCCTCTACCAGTAGCAGAGCAATCTTACTCTAGTTTACTATCTGATTACCTTAATTACCATAAATGTTACTGTCTGGTTGCACTGATACTGTCTCATTTTTCTTTTTTAAAACTGTCTGGATGATCCTTAGACTTTTGTTTTTTCATATGAATTTGTTTCTTGTATATCTGAGTCTCAGGTGCTCTTTTTTTTTAATTTTATTTATTTATTTGAAAGGCAGATGGAGAGAGAGAGTGCGTGCATGTGCTAGCACACACGCGTACTCCCTTTACTCCTCAAATGCTTGCAGCAGTTGGGCGTGTGCCAGGTCAGTAGCCAAGAATTCAATCCAGGTCTCCCACATGGAATATCTGGGAACCAGATATTCGAGCCATCACCTGCCACCTCTCAGGGTGCACATGAGCGGGAAGCTAGAACTGGAAGCTTAGTCAGGATTCAAATGTAGGCATGGTGATAGGGGAGGCAGGTGTCCCATGTGGTGTCTTAACTGACAGACCAAGTACCCACCCATCCATATGAAGTTTAAAATCAGCCTGTCAAGTTCCATTTTTTAAAAATTCTCTTGGAATTTAGATTAGAATTACATTAAGTTGGTGAATTAAATCTGAAGAAAAGAGATTTTCATGATATTGAATCTTCTCATTCATGAACAAGGGACATGTTTCCAATCATTCAGGGATTTTTAAAAAGTCTTTTAGTAATGTTTTTAATATTCTCTCTATGATTTTATATGGCTTCTGTTATATTTATTTTCCAAGTACTTTATAATCTTTGGTGTTTTCTGAATGGGATCATCATTAAATTTTCAATAACTTATTGATAATGTGTAAAATTACCTTACTGGTTCTTATGTGCTGATCTTTACTTCAGTCACTTTTAAAAATTCTTCCACTAGTTCTGAGAGTTTGTAGATATTCTTGGATTTTCCAGGTATAAAATCATGCTGACTGAATGTCTGCCTATTTTTAAACTTTATGACTTATTTTTATATTTTATTGCATTATCTAGGGCCTTCAATACAATGTCAACTATTA
Organism: Oryctolagus cuniculus; assembly: GCF_964237555.1. Taxonomy (NCBI): domain Eukaryota; kingdom Metazoa; phylum Chordata; class Mammalia; order Lagomorpha; family Leporidae; genus Oryctolagus; species Oryctolagus cuniculus. Next base: position 61,723,798 of record NC_091436.1, read on the forward strand.
GGAGTGATGGCAAATACTTGTATATTGTCCCTTACTTTAATTAAAGGTAACACTTTTAAAGTTTCACTTCTTTTTTTTAAGCTTTTATTTAATGAATGCATTTTTCATAGGTACAACATTAGGAATATAGTGGTTCTTTCCTCCATACCTGTTCTCCCACCCCGACTCCCATCCCACCTCCTACTCCCTATCCCATCCCATTTTTCATTATAGTTCATTTTTAGTTTAACTTTATATACAGAGGACCAACTCTATGCTAAGAGCTTCTAAAATAATTTTGTATGTAGGTTTTTAATGAGTATCATTTCTCCAATTAAGAAATTTCACTTAGATGCTTAGTTTGCTAAGACTTTTGACTACAAATAGCTATTGATTATTGCCAAATATATTTTCTACAAATATTAAGATGATCATACTTTTATGTGGCAAGATGCTCTAGTAAATCTTCTAGTGTTGATGCAATCCTGCATCACAGGGATAACCTCTACTTGTCATTGTATTATTTGACATTTTACCAAGTATCTTTATTTAAATGTATTGTTATATTATATAGTTTTATAAGTCTGTTGAAAGTATTTTTCTATCTAGTAATATTATTTTAGTCCACCTATAACAAACTATTAATATAATTGTATCTTATTTTGGATAACTTCCATTTAGTACACCGTATTAACCATAATATGATTTCATTCTTGAAGTCATTCAGATCACCACATAGCACAACACAACTGGCTTTACTATTCTCAGCTAAAGGATCCTAAGGGCAGAATTTGTGAATAATACAAACCTCTTCAACTTTTTCCCATCCCTTGGATTTGTAAAAGCTGGTCTGATTCACCTTTAATTGATGTCTTCCTGCGAGCCATTTGGGGTATTTTCCCCCAGTGGCTTAGTTAGTACAAGACAAATGTTTACTTTATCTGGTCAATTGTATTTATCCTAACCTGGAACAAATTATTCAACAACTATCTTCCAAATCGCCATCAGGGACAAAGTCACAAAGGTCCAGAAAGCCACTATCTAAGAAAGTCTCAACCACAAGACCCACTCACTTTTAAATTGTGGCTCATGTATCGGAAAACACCATACAAGTATAGAGCACAGTTAAAATCGAAATCATTACGTACTATAAAAACTTATAAGTACACCTATGTTTGATTTTAAGCATTAAGACATTAAATAAATTGAACATTTATAATTTTAAATTTACCAGTTTTAATAATTTTTCCTTCCACATTCTCAAAGCTCCAATAACCGCCCCCCCAACTTTTGGAAGATTTCAGATCAACAGAAAAATTGCAACCAAAAAAAACTGTATAATAAACACCAGACAGTATGTCCTTCCTCTAAATTCACTGTAAAAGCTCTTAAAACATACACATACATTTTTCTCTTTAAATACACATTTTATTTTTCTCAATCATCTGACAATAAGTATCAGATATCACTTTACCAATATTCACAAACTATTCACAAATATATTCACAAATATTTTGGCATGTAGCTATCTATTACGAACAAGGACAACCTCCTAAGTGACTACAATACTATTATTATACCCCAAATTTAGTATTGATTCAATATTGTTAGAATCCAGTTCATATACAAACTGTCCCCAAAAGTGTCTTACAACTGTGTGTGTGCACGCGCACACATTTTAACCGAGGATTCAACAGAAATTTCCATGTTTTATTAATCATATCTGCTCCTAAATCTAAATCTAAATCTAAAAGCTGCTCCCTGTTTTTGATGACTCTTAGATTTTCTTAGGAGTTCAGGTGTGGGCCTGATATGGGATAGCTGGTAAGGCCACTGCCTGAGACACCAGCATCCCACATGGGCCCCAGTTCATATTCCAGCTGCTACACTTCTGATCCAACCCCCTGCTAATAGCCTAGGAAAAACAGTGGAACATGGCCCAAGGGTTTGGGCCCCCGCCACCTACATGGGAGACCCAGATGATGCTCCTGGCTTCGGCCTGGCCCAGACCTGGTCATTGCAACCATCTGGGGAGTGAACCAGCAGATGGAAGAGCTCTCTGTCTGAGTCTCTCCCTCTCTCTCTGTAACTCTGACTTTCAAATAAATAATATTAAAATAAAGAATTCAAGTCAGCTGTCCTGCAAAAAAGTCCTACAATACCAATTTGCCTGATTATTTCCTCATACTTAGATTCAAGTTAATTATTTTTAGTAAGAAAACTAAGATCACTGCTTCATGTCAAGAAGCAAATAATGTCAGTTTTGTATCATTATTAGTGACAAGGTTGATCATTTAAGTATGTTTGCTTTTCTTTTTATTATAAAAATACTTTTTCCTTTGTAAATATTAAAGAGTTCAATAGAGTTTCATACATTAATACATGTGAATATTCTGTTCTTCAATAACCTCTCACATAATTTGAGGTTTTTTTGCACATTTAATTAATATTTATTTATCTGAGAAGCAGAGATAAAAACATAGAGACAGAGAGCAGGTGCTCCCAGCCACTGGTTCACTCCCCAGATGTCCTCAATAGCCAGGACTGGGCCAGGGCCAAAGCTGGTAGCTGGGAAATCTACTCAGATCTTCCATGTGGGTGGCAGGGACCCAATTAGTTGAGCCATTACCACTGTCTTCCAGAGTCTGCATTAACGAGAAGCTGGAGTCAGCAGCCAGGAATCTAACTGAGGTACACCAGTGTAGGACAGAGGCGTCTCAACTGTCAGGTTAAATACCCACCCCTCACTAATGGTTTACTAGCCACTGTTGTTCCTTACCTGACTCAGCTATTACGATGGGGGTCTGTAAAAGCCCTGGAGCAAAGGTTGTTGACTTCTGAGTCAGCACGTGACCTTGTCCCACAACACTGACAATTTCGACCTACCACATTAAAAACAAGCAGTTACCACAAGTACGTACCTAGCTTCATCGGGATGAGTAACCCGTACAGAATCATTGGGTATATAGATCATATTTGTATCTTCAATCTTATATATTGCATGACCTCCAATATCTGCCATCTTCCTCCGTTTAGTTATTAACACAATATAGTAGCCTTCTAAAAACCTGACAAACCCTGGACAACAAAAAGAAAGACAAAGTTTTATAAACTTATTAGTACATTTGGATACAAATTTTAAATGCCAAAGATTTTTTACCCATTTCCTACTTCACTAGTTTTTTAATTTATGGCCATTTAAATTTTAAGTTGTGTTAGAATTATTCTCTAGAAACACCATTTTACTAACATTTATCTCACCAAAAAAACATAACCCTAAACAACTTTATTTAGTCATTCCTTTTAGTCCCATTCCAAATACAACTGAGGAACCTTAAGCAAGTATATACATAGGGTACGTCAAAGGTTCATGTGAAAATGAAATTAAAAGCTAAGTTTATTGGGGTGGGTGTTTAGCCTAGTGGTTAAGACACCAGTTAAGCTGGCCATATCCCACATCCGAGTATCTGGGTTTCACACCTAGCTCTGGCTCCAGACTCCTTCCTGCCAATGTAGCCCTAGAAGGCAGCTCTGATGGTTCAAGTATTTGGGTTCCTGACTCCCACTATGGGAGACCCGGATTGAATTCCTGGCTCTCAGTTTCTGCCCAGCTCAGTGCTGGACATTGCATTTGAGGGAGTGAACTAATGAATGGGAGCTTGCTCTCCCTTTCTGTCTATCTGTCTCTGTGCCAGATTAATTAATTAATTAAATCTTTTAAAGGTTGGAGATAGGAGGACAAACATTTAACCTAGTGGTTCAGACACTTGTATTTCATATCAGAGCCTGAGTTCAATAGCTGGCTCTACTGCTGACTCCAATTTCCTGGTAATGCAGATCCTAGGGGACAGCAGGTGACAGGTGACAGGTGAAAGTAGCTGGATTCCTGCCACCCCTGTGGGAGACTCAGATAAATTCCCATTTCCTGGCTTCAGCCTGGCCCACTGACAGCCACTACAGGCATTTGGGGAGTGAATTAGAGATGGGAGCCCTCATTCTCTGTCTGTCAAATAAAGATTTTTTAAAATATATGTTTATTGGGGCCGTGGCTCACTTGGTTAATCCTCTGTCTGCGGTGCCGGCATTCCATATGGGTGCAGGGTTCTAGTCCCGGTTGCTCCTCTTCCAGTCCAGTTCTCTGCTGTGGCCCGGGAGGGCAGTGGAGGATGGCCCAAGTCCTTGGGCCCCTGCACCTGCATGGGAGACCAGGAAGAGGCTCCTGGCTCCTGGCTTGGGATCGGCACAGCGCCGCCCGTAGTGGCCATTTGGGGAGTGAACCAATGGAAGGAAGACCTTTGTCTCTGTCTCTCTCTCACTGTCTATAACTCTACCTGAAGCATACTTACATGGTTCAAAATAGTAATAATAATAAAATATGTTTGTTTTGGTACAAAAGCTTTTTGAAAACCGTGCATAGTTTTTTCACGAGCTTTTTGAAGATATCTGTACGAGATTAAGGAGAGGTAATGTTTGATAGACAGAGACAGGCTTGGTTTTACAAATATGGAAAATTCCTAGAGATCTGTTGCACACTGAGGTACATATAGTTAACACTGTTGCACTAAACACTTAAAAATGATTAACATGGTAAATTTTATGTTATGTGCTTTTATCAAAATTAAATATATTCACATACACATACATACATACACACAAACACACACACACACACACACAACTGATGAAGAGGGAAGAAATTATAGTATAGGAAAACAATGTTAAAAAAGTAAAATGAAGCCAAGAAGTGGAGGCAACACGTAAGAAGGCATCTTAAGGCCCTGTGTACTATTCCCCACATCTGCCTCTGCATTTCCTAATAGATAAAGCAAAGAGGAACGACCATGCATCCAATTACTCCATAAACAATAGCTGAAATCAAAATCCAAGTCAGTTACTTGGAAAAGCTACTCCAGTTCTAAGAACTGAGAGGTAAGCCTGGCCTGAGACCTCCTAACAGGGTGTGTGTTTAAGGAGAATTCTCCAGCAGTATCGAGCGTACATTTATTGCACAAGGCTGTTTCAGATGTCAAAGTCCAATCAAGAAATGCCGCTCTCTGCAAACTAAAAGGATTCAGGCAAGGCACACAGCTGAATGATGGTCTAATTCCATTTGAACATGAAATTTAAATATCTATGGTAGCATTTTCCTAAATGTGTTACCCATGAAACACAAGTTAACAGATTCCAGAGGTGGAGGTGAGGGGAGGACTACCTGTGAGCAAATGAGAGAAACACTGGACTAAAAAGGAAAAAAAAAAAAAAAAAAAAAAAAACAGATAAAATCTCAGAACCTTATAGTACTGTGAATCCTGATGGGGAACAGACTAAGTGCCTTTCTAGAATCATTTGACCGTGAGTCTCCCGGCCCCCCTACTACACACACTTATTAATGGATAAACATTCAGAGGAAGCTATTTTGGGAAATGTTGTAACACTGGCATCCCACATGGGCACTGGCTCATTTCCCAGCTGTTCCACTTCTGATCCAGCTCCCTGCTAATGAACTGAGAAAAGCAGCATAAGATAACCCAAGTGCTTGGGCCCCTGTAGCCATGTGGGACACCTGGGTGAAGCTCTTGGTTCCTGGCTTTGGCCTGGCTCAGCCCTAGGCATTGTGGCCATTTGGGGAGTGAACCAGCAGATGGAAGATTCTCTCGCTCTCGCTCTCGCTCTCGCTCTTGCTCTCTCTAGCTCTTTCAAATAAATAAAAGCTTTAAAAAAGACTCAAATGTGTTGATGTTCAGTAGCATAAAATTCTCAGCAACACACTAGTTACCATAAAGTCTTTTTTTTTTTAAAGTTTATTTATTTATTTGAGAGGCAGAGCTACAGGCAGAGAAGACACAGAGAGAAAGATCACACCCCAATGGCTGCAATGTCAGAGCTGAGCAGATCCAAAGCCAGGAGCCAGGAATTTCTTGCAGGTCTCCCATGCAGGTGCAGGAGCCCAAGGACTTGGGCCATCTTCTACTGCATTCCCAGGCTACAGCAGAGAGCTGGATCAGAAGTAGAACAGTGGGGACTCAAACCAGTGCCAGTATGGGATGCCAGCACTGCAGGTGGTGGCTTTATCTACCCCGCCACAACGCCGACCCCACCATAACAGTCTTTATCAAAAACTTTCTGCCTCCCAAACTTTTGCTTTGGGAGTTAAAACTACTTTGGTGGTGGGTAGGAGGAGAGTACTTCTGAAAAGGCAATATGAGAAGCTCATCAGACCCTTTCCCCAGTGAAACAGCATAACTGGTGAAAATTAAAAAAGCAAACCTAACATTGAACATTTCTGGAAATTGTCCTAAGAGTATACTGCAAGTAGGGAAATATTTAGTTAAAAAAAAAAATCCAGTAGATCTTGCTAAGAACAGCAGGTTTGTGGCATATGAATCATGGTCTGCTTCCCTGCCAGCCATTGTGACAGGCTGGGTACTCCAGGCAGGAGCAGCCACTAAAACAGGGCTCCTTCCTCTCCCCAGTTCCCAGTCTAGGACCACAGGTTTCTGCTCATGAGGGGCAGGCCGCCTGCATTTCTCATCCCCTCCAGCTGTTGCAGAAGCTCTATTCCAGTCAAGTGTGGCTGAGGCTTGGCCTCCCATCTTCTACCTAGCTCTACTTGCAGAGCGGAGGCTCTGCCCCCAGGCAGGACAGAGGGAGGATGCTGGGCCCAGCAGCCTCCACTCCAGGTCACTCACGGAACAAGTGCACAGTCACATACTGCTGACTTCTCTACAGAAGCAATGGAGGCCAGAGGCACTAAGGTGACATATTCCAAGTATTGAAAGAAAAAATTGTCAACCAAGAATCTCAAATCTAGCACAACTATTTTCAAAACAAATTTCTCACACATAAGTGTTTGCACATGCTTGTTCTTGCTCTCCCCCTCTTTCTCTCTCCACACGCGCATGCACACACACACACACACACACTCTATAAAACCTAGGATCCTGTGCTGTGGATTTGTGGTCTAGAATTGGCAAATATCAATGGACTATGTCTTCTTGTTCTCAGCCAATAACAACGACAAAAAAAAAAAAACAACTACTAATTGAATACATTAACATAAATGAGTTGAAATCTATAATGGAAAGATGTCTTGAGGACTTTATGAGCCATGTGACTGAGAAAAAAAATACGAGTAAAACAAAAACAAATACTTGTATTTTAGAGATCTACAAAGCCCAAAGTGCTTTAAAAAAAAAAAGTTCATTTATGCTTATTTTCCTCTTGGAGACAAGCCAAGCACTCCCTTATTAAAGCCAAAGGACACAGAAGTGAGAAGCGAGGGGAAAAAGCTGAAGACAAGCTCATAAAAGGCAAGTTAAGAAGTAGTTGTTCTTTTAGAAAGATAAAACTTACAAAAGTAAGGCTCTTGGAAGCATTATTAAAAAAAAAAATCTCTAAGAGAGAATCCAATTGTGTTTAAGTAATAAACATTTCCAAAATAAATTAGCGTTCCTTTTATTCTTGCTATATATTTTTAAACAAAATTCTCTGTAGTAATTGCTCTCAACCTGCCTTCCAATTGAATTTTAATGTTATGTTATTAGAGCCAGTCTATTTGTATCGTTCTATATTTCCTTTCATAACTTGTGAGAAAGTAAATACAATGCACAAAAGAGACTCTTTTCTTCGAGCTCAAATGCTTATGGCACACTGTAAATGAAATCACAGGGGCTTTGTACATCGGAGCTTTCTGGAACCAAAGTGACACCTCTAACATCAAATTCTAGAGCCCAGACTTGTTGATGTCACTACACTGGGTCTTCAAGCTATCTTTAAGGGTGTTGTTTTAGCTTTTTTTAAAATCTTTTTTTAATTTTTTTTAAAGATTCATTTATTTATTCTAAAGTCAGAGCCACACAGAGGAGAGGCAGAGAGAGAGAGGTCTCCATCCAATGGTCCACTCTCCAATTGGTCCCAATAGCCAGAACTGTGCCAAACCGAAGCCAGGAGCCTCTTCAGGGTCTCCCACGTGGGTGCAGGCGCCCAAGCACTTGAGTCATCTTCCACTGCTTTCCCCAGCCACAGCAGAGAGCTGGATTGGAAGTGGAGCAGCTGAGTCTTGAACCGGCGCCCATATGGGATGCCGGCGCTTCAGGTCAGGGCATTAACCCGCTGCACCATAGTGCCGGCCCCAAAGGTGTTGCTTTAAATAACAGCTCAGTCTGCTACAACGACACTTCTCCTATGTACTAGTAGCTCAAAAGAGTGTCCTCTGACAGCCGACACGGGCAGGGAAGACGCAGACTTGAGGGCTATGTATTGAAAAGGCACGACGAGCATGTGTACAAAGCTGTTTTCACAGCGTCCTACCCAAGTCTACAGCAGGAGAGTTTCTCAGACTTGTCCTAGTGAATGAAGTGTCCCGACAGGTGGAGAGCTGCGGCTGAAGCATCTGCGAAGGCTGAGAGAGGGGGAGGGGTTGTTGGGGATACAGCCACCCGAGAACAACAGCAACTTCCCCTCCTTCGGGCTGGCCTTCATCGACGTGGAGAAAGCCAGGATAGAGAATTCTCCCAAACCCTTTGTGGCGGGAAGGAAGTTCTTTGTGCCCCTGCAAAGAATCATGGCTTATCCCAAACTGTACTGCATCTGCCCTAATGAAGACGTGATGAGGTCACTGGTGGACGACTGCATCAGCTTGAGCAGCGATGGTTCTGCAGTGGTGGTTGACCTACACGATCATTATGATTATCTGTTTGAAATTTGAGCCATGCTTATTTCCTGAAATTCAGGGTTTTTAGTGACAGTTGGGCTATCACTAAATAGAAAATTTTAATTTTCTGTGTAGTCATAATTCAGGTAATTTTTTTAAGTTGTACCCCAAAAGTCATGTCTTTAGCAGGTAGACAGGTGAGTCTAACACAGAGCCAGACTCCTTTTCACCTAAGAAGGAAATTAGGGTTTAGCTAAAGGTGGTAGGTTTTCCTTTGAAACCCTAAGTTTTCTGTTTTCCCAGGAATGAAGAAATTGGATGTGGTAACGTGTCAGTTTTTAACTTATGCATATATATTTTATGTTAGAATATGTTGTATGTGACATTAAAAGTTTTAAAAGAAAAAAAAAAGAGATCTGAGGGGTCAGGACTGCAGACCAGCAGCTATTGGCTTCATTCATCTGACTTGGGACCAGGTCAAAGGGTTCCAGGACAGGCGCTCATGGTCCCATCAAGTGTTTTCTGAAATGTCCCACTGGCTGTCAAATAGCAATGCAGCAGGTCAGGAATTGGCAGTGTAGCCAAAGGACTGGATCAATCCATATCTTAGCAAAGAAAAGCCTTTCATGTACCTAATACTCAAATACGGTCTTGGAACCAGTGCTGGCCCATGAGCTTCCAGTCCTATAAACAAGCTGAGAGTCAGGGTTGAGAAACTTTGAAGCAATTTGAATCAGCTTCACCTGACTGTATGATCAATAAACCTGCCTGGAATAGGAAACAGGCCGGTTTGAGCATTACTGGACTTGCGCACTGAGTCACACATGTACAAGCTGCAACAAGTGCTGCATAGCAGGTTTGTGTATTGGTCTGCAGTATACTGGGAGAAAACCTGGTTCTTCATTACACAGAGTTGTGGAGCGTTGCTCTAGAGTCTTATAGAGTATGTATTAAATTAGCCATGATAATAGTCTAAAACATCCCAACAAAAACATTCTGCACACATGAGGCATGCCGGAAAAGTTGGTAGAGAACAGAAGACAATCATAGTCACGTCATACATGCATTATCCTGACAACTTGACTACACATTTCTCAAAGATAAGTATTCTGTATTTTATGATTTCAGTGTCCTTTATTGTTTATGAGATAGTAACAGGAAAACCATAGACTTTATTAATTCTCTGTTCATTTGTCAGGGATTCTAAACCGTATCTACATGGTTAAACTAGAATACATAAAACGCATAGCCATAAAAACAATGAACGTCAGTCAGTGCATGACTATGTGACTCCCATCCAAGAAGTCTCAAACCCAAGAGGTTTCTACCTGTAGGACGCGTAGCAGAGAAGTCCCCTTTAAGAATGTCACCTTATGAGAAACACGGAGACACTTCAGACCTCACCAGAGTTTGTTAACTAATACTTGGTTGTAAAATAATGTCTACTACAAACTTGGCTATCAGTTGGTTCAAATAAAACTTCTGGTCTTTCAAGTTTGCTTATCAATAGATTAAAAAGGGGCCAGCTTTGTGCCATAGCAGGTTAAGCCATATAGGCTCTGGCTCATGTCCCAACTGCTCCACTTCCAATTCTGCCCCCCTGTTAATGACCTGGGAAAAACAGCAGAACATGGCCCAAGTTTTTGGGTACCTGCCACCCATTTGGGAGACCCAGAAGAAGCACCTGGCTCCTGGCTTTGGCCTGGCTCAACACTGGCCATTGCTACCATCTGGAGAATGGAGAGTATATGGAAGCCCTCTCTCACCCTCTTTCTCTGTAGCTCTGACTTTCAAAATAAGTAAATCTTAAAAAAAAAAAAAAAAAGAGAGGCAAGAAATATTGCCAAAAGCAATCATGTCAAGAATAAGAAAAATGACAGAAGTACCATAAAAACACAACAGTCTTCAAGGCTACTTAATGTAAAGTCAAACAGCCCCAAAACAACTCCAGAACACCCAAGGGCAGCTATTTTTTAAACAAAGTTCAATAACTGATCTTCACTTCCTTATGGCTTAATCATCAAGGAAGTTTTAATTTTGAATAATAAACCTTGGCTAAGAGGAATTCAGTACTACATATACCTTAGGAAATTTCCATGAAAAAATGTTAATAATAAAGTATCAGCATTTAAAGCAGTAAGAGTAAAGCCTATCACAGTTAAGACATACTTTATTTTGAGCTTCCTTTATCTTAAATTTAAAATGAGTACTTAAAGTAGAATTAGACATATGTGGAATTTATGGAACACACCTCAGATGACATATGCAGACATAACATGCCTATAACATTTGTCCAACCAACAGGTACCCTCAAAGGCAAGCAGAAGGCATATAAAAGGGGCCAGGTCCAAGGAAAAAAACCTATCAGGCAGTCACCTGAGACACGACATGGGCCTAAATGGGTGCCACATGAATGGCCATGAGAGCACTCTGAGAAAAATTCCAAATACGGCAGAATAGAATCAAAGTTCCAACAAACACAGTCACAAAATAGGAAATCTGAATCAGAAAACCTAACATGAGAATTAGAAAACTTACAGCATTGTCACATTCATACTACCTTGGTTAACAGCTATACACAATGCAGTGGGATTAAGAAGCACAGAGATGGAACAGGCGTATGGCACAGCAAGTTAAACTCCTGCTTGGGACACCTACAGCCCGGCTCCTCCACTTCTAATCCAACTTCATCTTGATGCAGCTGTCAGCATATGATGACCCAAGTACCTGGGCTTCTGTCCCTTATGTGGGAGAGCCGAATGAAGTGCCTGTGTACACCTGGGAAATGAACCAGTGGCTGGAAGATCTCTCTCTCTCTCTCTCTCTCTCTCAATCTCTCTCTTCATCCCACCCTTCTTCCCACCTCCCTCCCTCTCTGCCACTCTGTACTTCAAATAAATGAGTCTTTAAAAAAATAAACCTGCAAAAAAAAGAGAAACAGATTTGTATGAATGTACACATGTATAAAATAATAAAAGAAGCACAGGGGTAAATTCATAAGTGTTTAAAAAAAGAAAAAATAAACAGACTCAAATAAGGCAATGGTAGCAGAGATGCTGTGCTTTGGCTTCCAAGTCCCCAAGAAATCTAGCTTTCCCCCCCTGCTGCTCAACCTTCCAGCACCTGGGGGCATCTTCATGCTTATGCCTCTGCTGTTGGAGATCCCTCCCTTCTTGTCCGCCTTGGTCTATACCTTACTCCTCCTTCAGACTCCAGCTTGAGTCTCATCTACTCCATGCAATCTTTCCTGACCATTCCAGGTCCAAGTAAACTAACTTTTTAAAAAAGTTTTCAAGTATTAATTTTACTAATGTTATCACAGTAGTTTTTAATTTTTTACTTATTTACTTATTATTTGAAAGGCACAGGCATACACTTGGGGGTAGAGAGAGAGAGAGATCTTCCATTTACAAGCTCACAGCGAAATGGCTGCAACAGCTGTGGAGGGCCAGGCTAAAGCCAGGATCCTAAAACTCAATCGTACCTTCCAGCATCACTGAACAGTAGGGCTTGGCTCTTAATTATAATTTTCCAGTTGCTCCCTGAGCACTGGTTTTTGTCCTCTGTCCACAGCAATCAGAGCCAAACCCATAACAGAGGAAAGACAGGCTTTCTGCCCCCAGCAAGTGAGGCAGAGCATCTCACCACAGTTAGGGAGTATGTAGAGCACTCCAGGTCAGGAGAAGCTCAGGTAAAACTTAGATGAAGGGGCTCAGACCAAAGCAAAGCAGTACTTAAAGAGACCACTATCGAGTATGGACAAGGAAGCAGACCCAGGGTCCTGTTTAACATTGAAAACAGGACAAAGTTAGCACAATTACTGAATATTGTGTTTCCAGAAACTTCTCACTTGAGCCTCTGCACTAGAATTGTACATTGAAGCTGCTTCTTTGTGTCAAAATGACTTACATTGCCCAGGAAGAATAAGATGCTTTATTTTACTGATAACAATGTCAAGCAGCAAAGTTTCTGCCTGCCTGTGATTTTCAAGAACAAAGCTTCCCAGTGAGACAGAACACAGCAGACACCCAGGGGAAGGAGGTTGTGATACCTCACAGCTGTGAGCTGTCCTTAGGAGAAATTGTTTTAAAGCTCATCTTACTGCATCTGTCATTCCAACCAATGAATGACAGGGCAAATGTTTACAATGCCAGCTAACCTATAGGTTTTTTTCAAGGTTTATGTATGTGAAAGGCAGAGAGATAGAAAGAGAAGGAGAGACAGAAAGAGAAGGAGAGAGAGAAAGAGAGAGACAGAGAGAATCTTCTATCTACTGGTTCACTCCCCAAATGCTTTTAACAGCTAGTTCTGTGCCAGGCCAAAGCCAGGAGCCAGGAACTCTACCCTGGTCTCCCACATGGGTGGCAGGGACCCAAACACTTGAGCCATTATCTGCTGCCTTCCCAGGAAAACTAATATTCCTGCTGGATGGGAGGCAGAGTAGCCAGGACTCCAACCAGGCACTCAGATATGGGATGCAGGTGTCGTGAGCAGAGGCATTAACCCACTGCGCCACAATGCCTGTCCCCAGTTTTTACTTTTTCATTCCACAGCAAGCCACACAGCAGAATCTTCAAAGGCAAGAAACTCTGTGTATATTTGTTTGTATTCTATATAAAACTAAGCAGTGCTGAGCACAAAAGCAGATACTATATGAATGCTGTTCAATATCCGATTGGTGAATAATGAAGTGTCAAACAACCAAAGCCCACAGATGATGGGTTTAAGTACAAAGCTAGATAGCCTGAAAACTCTCTTCACTTGTTCTATGCAGAAAAAGAGAAAGAAAACAAAAGAATGCAGTAAGAGGTCGCATGCTTCTTACCCACAACACCAAAAGCCGAGACGGCACGAAACAACCCGGAGGATCCTTTCTGTCCCATCTTCGTTCTGTTGCCCAGGTCCAGGCGGCCAAGAAGCTCCCTCACTTCCTGCTGAGTATACACGTGCTGAACAGAAGCACAGTGATTATTTATGATTATTTATGACTTACCCCCGGAAAGCCCACCAGAACCATTAGCTTCACAGAGAAGTATGTGATAACGTGTGGCTCAGCTACGGTTTTAAAAAGCCAACAAGTTCTTTCATTATTAGATCACTTTTTCTGCTATACTTAAGCATTGTGCCAAAACCTTATACTCTGAACCAGACATTCAGGGACTTAAGAGATCTGTAGAAAACTTTCAAGAAGTTTGTGAATCCTCTAAAATTGTATATAAGGTTTTGGCTATTTGTGCATTTTTATGAGAAGGCCCATTGCTTGTCTTAGCTTCTCACAGGGCTCCTTGATCAACTACTCCCAACTCCAAATACATCCAAGAACCACTGCACTCTATTAATAGGAACTCCCAGGCAGGTGGCAGGGGTACGGACACTCAGTAATGCAGGAAGTCACAATAAAGAATTTATCTTAAATTATTACAGCACAGGGACCAGCACTGTGGTGCAGTGAGTTTAGACACCATTCGTGATACCGGCATCTCATACTGGAGCACCAGTTCAAATTCATGCCATTTCACTTCCAGTCTAGCTCCCTACTAATGCACCTGGGAAGGCAGCAAAAGATGGCCCAAGTGCTTGGGTCCCTGTCATCCATGTAAGAGACTGGATGGAGTTCTTAGCTCCTTGGCTTTAGCCGAGCCCGGACCCAGGCATTGTGCCCATCAGGGAAATGAACCAGTGGACAAAGGAGCTCTCTATCTCTGTCTCTCCCCCTTTCTCTCTGTCCCTACCACTCTTTCAAGTAAAAACATCTTTAAAAGAAATTATTATACCACAGAAAATATTTTGGCAAAGAGCTTAATGGAAATGGGTCCCACAATGTAGCTACTAATATGCTTCAGGAATCAACCAGGAATCCACATGGATTCAAAAATATTCTCAGACAGCAACTTCAATACAAAAAGTAAGTTATGTTCTCCCATTTGCAAAAGTTAAAATTAACTGGTCTATACCCAATGCATTGTAGAGAACTATGACTAATAGTTTCATGTTTTTGTGTCACTTGAATTAAGTGTCTGTATTCCTGACTTTGGATACTATAGTGTCTGGATAAGAACAGCTTGGGTGGGGGCCGGCACTGTGGCGCAGAAGGTAAAGCTGCCATCTGTGGCGCCAGCATCCCATATGGGTGCTGGTTCATGTCCCGGCTGCTCCACTTCAGATCCAGCTCCTGAGAGTGGCTTGGGAAAGCAGCAGAAGATGGTCCAAGTCCATGGGCCCCTGCACCCACGTGAGAGACCCAGAAGAAGCTCTTTGCTCCTGGCTTTGGACCAGCCCAGCTCCAGCCATTGTGGTCATTTGGGGAGTGAACCAGAAGGTGGAAGATCTCTCTCTCTCTCTGTGTCTTTCCCTCTCTCTTTCTCTGGAGCTCTGCTTTTCAAATAAATAAATCTTAAAAATAAAAACAGCTTAAGTGGTCTTAAGTGTCTAGCAAGTTATCAGAACAGGTCCTAAGAGTTTTGAACAGAATGAAGTCGTAGCATAGGAGTCTCCCCTGGCCACGAAGAGTTTTGCATTAAAGCACAGCAATGGGTCATCTCTTTGGGAGAGGTAAGATCAAGTTATACTGAATCCTTAAAATATTAGCTCTTCAAGGAAATGTCTTTATTATCTTAGCCACAAAAAGTGCTTTTGCAAACAAATCAAAATGATGAACAGGTCTAATTCTGGCATACTTCTTGACATCATAATTTCGAGAAAGCAGATTAGAGATTCAAATTCTATCCAACCAAGAAAAGTAACTAACTTTCTGATGCATGCTAAAAAAAAAAAAAAAAAAAAAAGCATCATTAAGGATATTTTACGTCCTTTAAACAACGGATGTGGAAGTTTCTGTAGCTGTTTGGATGGTACTCACCCTATCATCAATTATGACCAAATCTCTGGGCTCTGTTCTATCAATTTTCAAGACACGATATTTCGTTTCCGCATGATTGCTCCCAACGAGAAAGTATCTCTATAAATAAAAAGAAATGGCATTAGTTTCTTAAGGCACCTTGCCCCGCACACATTTTAGAACCACTTCAGGTTTTGAAATTAAACCTATTCATAAAGGCAGCTTGCTTTTCTTTTTAAAGAAATACTTCTTTTTTTTTTTTGGCAAATTATAGAAAGGCTAATTCCAAAAGGGCAATTTAAATTGAAATATTCTTAGTGGTTTCGCGATAAGTATCAGTCTGATATCTGAAATGTGCCTAGTAACCAGGTCAGATGCATTTAATTATATTACAAAATTAGAGATTAACCTAACTGATTGGAGACTGATGTTTCAGCTTTGCCAGGACAAAAGCAGCTCTTGTAGGCATCAGAAGGCTCAGCACACAATTGGGAATGCTTGGAAAGGTACAACTATTAAAATAGTGACAATTTTTCAAATCAATCTTTAAAATTTTTCTATAGAAAGAAATTAAATTCTGAAAGTGACTTTAATACAGCAACCATAAAAATCTACCCCAAAGTCCTATAAAATGCTTGTACTTTCCCAAGTGGCTTTTTACAGATAAGCTATAGGAAATAATGACTACTCTCTTTCCTGAAACACTTCCTTGGAGTATTATGCTGGAACACAATAATATTTCGTCTTCTTAAATGAGTACTGTAAATAAAATGAATAATAAAAGTGTGGGAAGGGGAGGGGCAGGATGACCCACCCTATAGCTGCATGCCTGGGTTCCAGTCCCTGCTCCTCTCCATTCCAGAATCCTGTTAGTGCGTAGCCTGGGAGGCAACAGGGGATGGCTCAAGCAGTTGGACCATGGCTATTTGCAGAGCGAGCCAGCAGATGAAAAATCTCTCCCTCTTTCCCTCTTCCTCTATCCCTCTCCCTCGCCTTCTCAATCTCCCTCTCTGCTTTTCAAATATAAAAATTACTATTGTGGGAAAATAATTGTATTTAAATGAAAATGTTTTTTAAAAATCTAGATGTGATGAATTATTTTAAAATAACATTTAAGGGGCTGGCGCTATAACGTAGTAGGCTAAGCCTCTTCCTGGGGCACCTGCATCCCATATGGGTACTGGTTCGAGTTCCGGCTGCTCCACTTCTGCCCCAGCTCCCTGCTAGTGGCCTGGGAAAGTAGCAGAAGATGGCCCAAGTCCTTGGGCCCAGGCACCCACATGGGAGACCCAGAGGAAGCTTCTGGCTCCCGGCTTCAGCCTAGCTCAGCCCTAGCTGTTGTGGCCATCTGAGAAGTGAACCAGTGTATGGACAACCTCTCTCTCTCTCTCCTCACTGTCAATGTAGTTTCAAATAACTAAATAAATCTTTTTTTAAAAGGTTTTACTATCAGAATATGAGCACTTGGTTACAATGTTTTAACTCTAAATTTGTAGAAATACAGATGGGGTTTTTATCATGATTGTTGGATATGTATCTGGTACAGATCTGATCTGATCCACTCGCAGGTTAGGAAGAAGAGCCACACTGAACATAGGAAGATGAGGGCCTGCCAGTGTCAAGAGGAAGGCTAACCAAAACTATGCACCTTGTCTGCCAGGAGAGGCAGAGCCTGGGGAACACTTCCAGCTGCAATGAAGCAGCAATGAAGTGACTGCAGTAAAAAGTAGTAAACCAAGCTGGGGCATTCAGGGACAGGACTCAAGGGCCTGGGGGCGGGGGGCAGCAAGCAGGCAGGGACACCGAGAGGGAACAGGTCAAAGAGTCTCAGTTGGGCCCAGCTTACTCCTGTCCCTGCGACCCTAGCCAGCACTGGGAGGAGAGGGGCAGCCAAGCTAACAGAACGAACCCACGAAGGATTCATGCCAGTTAGCAGAAAAGGGAGCCAGCTTCTTGAGGACACGAATGAAAGCAGTTCCCAGGAGAGGAGACAGCAAGTGGGAGCCTGATGGGAAGAAGCTGGTGTTTGTGGGAGGAGCAAGAGGAAGGAACAGAAGCTCACAAGGTGCCCCAAGCGTGGGGTCTGCCCGGTCCACGGGAAAAGGGCACCAGCGAGTGCGGGTTCCTTCTCTCTGTGGCTCGGCTCTCCCCTCCCCCAGTGGCGGGCCTGGGACCACCTGCCTGCCTCTGTGTCTCCCGGCACCATGTAGCTCCACAGGCGTTGGCGACTGCTTTGTGGAAGAACCACCGTCTACCACAAGGTCAGCATTTAGTGGGGGAATCTTCCACAACAGCCACACTAAGCAGGCTCTTCTAAGTCAACTGCTTAGAAAGAAGGCACATCATGGCTTTAAAAGGGCATAAAATCCCTGTACGGAACTCCTAGGATTTTAACAGATGCTAGGAAATCTAAAGCTTAACTGTAATAGGATTATGAGTTGGCAGTATGCAAAACAAAATAGACTGAAATACAAACATAAATCCTGACATGCTACTGAGAAAATGTGCTATTGGCCTTTGTGGCACACATAAGAAGGCAGATCTACACCTCCCATAGCCAGCACCTTCCAAACCCCACAGAGATGCCACAAGCCACAGGAAGCAAAAGCGAAGATCAACGGGATTTATGACCAGATCTGAGTGCGGAGAAAGAAACGGGAGGCAGTATAAACCACCCACTCTCTCTACTAAGTCGGTCTAAGAACCCTAAAAACGTTTTGTGCAGAGAATAGCGACCTCACGCGAAGCCAGTGTGGGACAGCCTGGACAGCAGAATGACTGCCTGCACTGCCCTCTGGTGGGCAGTTGAACATCTACTTTCATACCCATTGTTTTAAAGTGGTAACTTTTCCACTTGGTGTGTTTCCACCCCCACCCCCCCACCACCTGTTCAATACATCAAAATCCTAACTATGTGTATTCTTAGACTCTGTTACATTTACTAGTATGCTTAATGTAATAAGAACTTGCTACATGCAATAGTATGTTACATCTAATAGTACCTGTGGGGGGTTTAAATACGGCCCTGAAATATTTTTCATTAAATTCTCCACTGCTGACGTCATACATGAGAGTGTTGATTGTTAAATTAACAACAGGAGTCACTGTGTACTAACTCCCCATGCAGGGCCTCTGTCCTCAATGAGTTATATTATGAGAGCTAACTGTAAAACTTGTTCCCAAACAGTTTCAGTGGTTTCAGTGTGTTTGTGTGTGTGGGTGCGCAAATTGTTGAAATCTTTACTTAGTATAGAATTGGTCTTCTGTGTACAAAGTTAATTGAAAATGAATCTTAATGGAGAATGGGACTGGGAAGGGGAGAGGGAGGAGGAGGAGGGGTGGGAGTGTGGGTGAGGGGGCGGGTATGCTGGGAAGAATAACTATATTCCTAAAGTTATATTTACGAAATTTGTATACCTTAAAATAATTAATTTTAAAAATTCTCCACTGCTGATTTCCTCCAATTGTTTATTTTGAAAAAAACTCTCAAACCTCCAGGAAGATAAAACAGTACCATGACCACCTACGTATCCTTTGCCTGGATTCCCCAACGGCTGATGTTCTACTGTACCCGTTTCCTCCTTCCTTCTCTCCGTCCTGACAGCAGCTGTCCTCTTCTGAACCATTTGAAATGAGCTGCAGGCATCCTAACGCATCACTACTAGACCCTTAATTTGTATTTCCTAAAAGCAAGGCCATCCTCTCACGTATCGTAACTCCACTGGTACTGTAGCACCAGGTTTTCAAATTTCCCCAGCTGTCTTTTATAATGTCCTTTATAGCTGGCTTTTTAAAAAACAGAATCTAATCAAAGATCATGCATTGCATTTGGTACCATATCTTTTTAAATATCCTTTTTGTTTTTTTTAAGTCAGAGTTACAGGGTGGGGGGTATGGGGAAAGACAGAGAGAAACAGAGAAAGAGAGAGATCTTCCATCCGCTGTTTTACTCCCCAGATGGCTGCAACAGCCAGCACAGGTCTAGGCTGAAGCCAGGAGCCAGGAGCTTCAGCCAGGTCTCCCATGTAGATGGCAGGGGCCTGAACACTTGGGCCATCTTTGCTTTTCCCAGGCCATTAGCAGGGAGCTGGATTGGAAGCGGAGCAGCTGGGACACAAACCAGCACCCATATGGGATGCTGGCACCATGCCACAATGCCAGCCCCTACCTTTTAATCTAGAATAATCCCCTGCCTTTGTCATTTGTGGACCCCACAGCTGTAAAGAGCCCACACTGTTTTTCACACCAATCCTTGTTTTCAGTTGATGTCCATTTGACCATTGACCAGTGAATGCCTCTGTATCAGGCACTGAGCCAGCCACCTGGGTGAAATGATAACTGAATATGAATTTTGAAGATATAATTTACTAATGGATTTGACTGGGAAAGGGAATAATCCAATTATGTGTGTTTGAGCAACTAGCTAAATGGTGTCGCATTTAGAAAAAAAAAAGAAAAAAACAGGCTTGATGAGACACTAAGAGTTGTGTTCACAAAATGCCCAAAGAGGTGAAGCAGGAACTGGCGACCTGAGTGTCATAAACACACTCACTGCATTTACGGCCTGAGGACTGGGTTGAACCTACCAGGGGACGTACAGACAGAAATGAAAGCCCAAACGCCTAGCTTGAGGAGCTCCATCACTGAGAGGCTAGCCACAGAGAAGGAAGAAGCTGAGAAGACCAAGAGGAGCGAACATGGAAAAGGAAACTCTCTCGCCTCTGCCCTCCGCCCTCCCCCAGAGCCCAGGATGCCCTCATAGAAGCCAAGGCAGAAGACGCCATGGGAGCAGTCACACTCAGGTCAAATGCCATCTTCTACTGCTTTCCCAGTCCTTGGGCCCCTGCATCCACGTGGGAGACCCAGAAGAAGCTCCTGGCTCCTGGCTTCAGATCAGTCCAGCTCCAGCCGGTACAGCCATTTGGGGAGTCAATCAGCGGATGGAAGACTTCTCTCTGTCTCTACCTCTCTCTGTCTGTAAACTCTACCTCTCAAATAAAAAAGAATATAGCTCAAAACGAAGATAACATAAACTTTTTTTTTTGACAGGCAGAGTGGACAGTGAGAGAGGGAGACAGAGAGAAAGGTCTTCCTTTGCCGTTGGTTCACCCTCCAATGGCCGCCGCGCTGATCCGATGGCAGGAGCCAGGTGCTTTTCCTGGTCTCCCATGGGGTGCAGGGCCCAAGTACTCGGGCCATCCTCCACTGCACTCCCTGGCCACAGCAGAGAGCTGGCCTGGAAGAGGGGCAACTGGGACAGAATCCAGCGCCCTGACCGGGACTAGAACCCGGTGTGCCGGCGCCGCAAGGCGGAAGATTAGCCTAGTGAGCCGTGGCGCCGGCGATAACATAAACTTCTAAAGACGGAGAAAAGCGGCTCCATAGGAAAGATGAAGAGAACGACATTAGAAATTCTCAGCAGCGACACTGGAAGGCGGGCGACAGGGATGTGATGCCTTCACAGTTCCAAGGGGAAATTTGTTTCAGTTTATTTATTTCAACATTACATTTATCAGTCAAGCCTTAGGGTGGCAGAAGTACATTTTTAGATATGCATGTGCTCGAAAAATTATTACCTTCCATGAACACTTCCCAGGGAAAAAACTGAAGGAGACACACTACCAAAATGAGGGCATAAATCCAGAAAGAGGGAATTATGGGATCCTGGAGAGAGGCAAATCATCACAAGGACAAGGGAGAGGGACCATCCCAAGATGGCGGCCATTGCTCCAAGATGAGACCCTCCCCAACAACACCTAAGGTATGCGAATGTGTCAAAAGTTTTATTATTATAATTTAATTATTTAAGAGGTAGAGACACAGACAGGTGGAGAGAGAGCGCCCGGCCACTGGTTCACTCGCTGAATGCCCATGACAGCAATCAAAAGCACAGCCAGTAGGCCACCCCAGGTATGTTGAGAGGAGAGTTATGGATCTGGAGGAAATCCAGAGCTCAATTTATTATACACTCATAGTGAGGACTATGATTGTAGGGAGGGAAAAAAGGCACCTCAAATGGTGGCAGGGTTTGAAGCAGTGATGGGATCATAGTTCACACTCTGAAGGCGACAGAGATAAATGAGATGTCCAAGAGCAACAGGAGGGAAAGGGAGCAGTCACTGGAGGATGTGAGGCTTCCATAAATCAGGCGCACCATGGCTCACTAGGCTAATCCTCCGCCTGTGGCACTGACACACCGGGTTCTAGTCCCGGTTGGAGTGCCGGGTACTAGTCCCGGTTGCTCCTCTTCAAATCCAGCTCTCTGCTGTGGCCCAGGAAGGCAGTGGAGGATGGCCCAGATGCTTGGGTCCCTGCACCCACGTGGGAGACAGGGAGGAGGTACCTGGCTCCTGGCTTCGGATCAGCACAGCGTCGGCTGTGGCAGCCATTAGGTGAGTGAACCAACGGAGGGAGGACCTTTCTCTCTGTCTCTCTCTCACTGTCTAACTCTACCTGGCAAAAAAAAAAAAAAAAAAAAAATCAGGCGCACACCAGACTGAATGAATATACACAGGCAATTAGGTGTGTGTGCAGCAACACTGCTGATGGAAATGTGTGTTGGTAGATAAGAGGGTACTTCAAAGAGTTCATGTAAAAATGAACCCAAGATAGTTTCTTGTGGAACCAAAAAAAAAAAAAAAAAAAAACATGAAATCCATAATGTGTTCATCATCATGACTTTATGAATTTTTTGAAAACCCCCTCATATGCATGGATTTCAAAAACTTTTTACACAGAAAATAAAATAATTTCATTTTCCACAAACCCTTTGAAGTATCCTCCAGGGTTTGGGAATTAGGGGTTTGGAAGGAGTTGGGGTGAAGAATTAGGATACCAAAAAAAGCTATATTAAAAGATAAAGAAGATGCTCTGAGCTGGCTCCCTTCCAAAAGTTAAGCATCAATATTCTAGAAAAAGCTCAACACTTCAGCATGTAGCTTTAATAGTGGTGACTGGGTATAAAGATAAATGCGTTTCTAAAGTATGTATATGAGATCCAAATGGAATACAATAGCTAATCCATTTAACAGGAAATTCAGTATCTACTACATTATTATCTCCTTTTATAATGACAGGCTAATTAATCATTCACTTTTCATCCGAGGGAGGAAAATCAACCTTCTTGAAATGGAGGAAATTTTAGGTTGTACGACAGCTTCGATTAATGTTAAACTTCACTTGAACTTTCAGATTAAATGTCTGCTTTTTAAAGAACATCAGGAAGTCACTTCTCACACTCTAATACCACCGCAGGCCTATGCCTCACTCACCAGGCAAGCAAGTCCAACAGGCAGCATGCAGCCGGGAAGGGAGGAGTCTCCTAGTCTAAGGGGATGTCTCCAGGCCCCCCTGTTAGGGCTTCAAATGCCCTGCAGGAACACGTGTCAAACTGTCACCCCGGCCACGCCTCCTAATCCAGCTACAACCACCACTCTTCTCTCTCCGACTCCATACCATTTGGTTCCCTGCTCCAATCCCTTACCCCACCACACCCTAAACTGTTCTCCTGTTCCTGAGTCCACAAATCAAGGTTAATTAACTAAAAATCATCATTTCTGATGTGGTTCTCATGACATCAGGGTAGGGGGTGATGGAGGAAGAAGTCTCCTTAAACCCTTCTGATGCAAGGTAAGGAATTAATTAATTAATTAATTGATACAATTTAACAATTTTGAACTATAAGTGTAAAGTTTATTCTCACAAAACACACACAGACACAAGCAATCCTTGTTCTATTCAGTTACCAGTTGCATTTATTTTTACTTGTTTTTGTTTATTTATTGATTGATCAAAGGAGGAGAAAGAAAGCTAGAGATCTGCCAATCACTGGTTCACTCCCCAGATACCTGCAACAGCCAGGGCTGGCCCAAGTTAGAGCCAGAAATTCCATCCAGATCTCTCATTTGGGTGGCAGGGACCAAGTGCGGAAGCCATCACTCACTGCCTCCCAGAGTGCACATTAGCAGGGAGCTGGACTGGAAGCAGAATGGAGACTCAAACCCACACATTCTGATATGACATGCTGCTATCCCGAGCAGCATCCCAACTGCTGGACCACAACACCCACAGAGTCCAACTGGGGTAAAGTCAACTGCCATGTGCTCATCTCTTTGGTATGAAATGGTCACTTACTGTGACGGTAATACCCCTAGAGCATCACATTTTAAGGGCAGATACCCATAAGTTAGAAACCATCTAAGGCAAACTGCAATTTCACCCATGATAACTTCAAGTTGGTACAACTCCTGTGGGCAACTTCTGGTCGCTTTGGGCTGGATCAGTCCTAAGCCACAGGGTACACAAAGACCAGAGCAGGGTCACAGGAGCCGAAGGACCACAGGACGGTGCTGGGTGCCAGACAAAACAGCTGTGTCTGTGAGGGGCTGCCCCTTCACAGCGGAAACACACCTCCTGCATGCCTCCTACAAACCTAACTCCCTTCCCTCTCCAAAGAGTCCACAAATACACCTCGAAACACAGGTGATAATGACAACCTGCACTTCATCTTGGGAGTAAGTTCACCCTTCTAAATTTCCTTCTAAATGAAGGTTTGGGACAAGAGATAGTCCATTGGACACTTAATACATCTCCTCATCCTTTAGTAATCTATTAATACTCATACATGCCCATCAACCACAGCAAATGTCATTTCTTTTTATTTTAAAGATTTATTTTATTTATTTGAAAGAGTTACAGAGAGGTAGAGACAGAGAGAGAGAGGGGTCTTCCATCTGCTGGTTCACTTCTCAGATGGCTGCAGTGGCCAGAGCTGTGCTGATCCAAAGCCAGGAGCCAGGAGCTTCCTCCAGGTATCCCACACGAGTGCAGGGGCCCAAGGACTTGGGCCATCTTGTACTACTTTCCCAGGCCATAGCAGAGAGCTGGATCGGAAGAGGAGCAGCCGGGACTAGAACCGGCGTCCATATGGGATGCTGGCACTTCAGGCCAGGGTATTAACCTGCTGCGCCACAGCGCCGACCCCAGCAAATGCCATTTCTTTCACATTCTTGCCAACAACTTTGGCCAAGCTTTGCCATTCTGATAGGTGAAAATTATAATCTATTTTCATTTGTTGCTTTGCTTGCAAGTTCAGTATCTTTTTATATTCTTACTTGGTTTTTGATGAATTACCTTTTCATTTCCTTTCCTTTCTTTTGGGTGTTTTATTTTTCATATCAATTTTTTTTGAAAGGTAGAGTTATAGACAGAGAAAGAGACAGAGAGAATGGTCTTCTTTCCGTTGGTTCACCCCCAAAATGGCCACTACGGCCAGCACTGCGCCAATCCAAAGCCAGGAGCCAGGTGCTTCTTCCTGGTCTCCCATGCGGGTGCAGGGCCCAAGCACTTGGGCCATACTCCACTGCCTTTCCGGGCCACAGCAGAGAGCTGGACTGGAAGAACAGCAACCGGGACTAGAACCTGGTGCACATATGTAATGCTGGCGCCACAGGCAGAGGATTAACCAAGTGAGCCATGGCACCAGCCCCCTTTCATATCCATTTATAAAAGATTTTTGCATGTAAGGATATAATGCTTTATCTGCTCTTGATGCAATTATTATTTTATCTGTGTTGTTAGCCTTTTTAAATAAGAATTATTTATCTATTTGAAAATCAGAGTTACAGAGAAAGGGGGGGGGGGGGCGTATCTTCCATCTGCTGGTTCACTCCCCAATTGGCCACAAAGGCTGGAGCTGGGCTGATCCAAAGAGCTTCTTCCAGATCTCCCACATGAGTATAGGGGCTGAAGCACTGGGGCCATCTTCCGCTGCTTTCCCGTGCATTAGCAGGGTGCTGGATCGGAAGTGGAAGACTGGGTCTTGAACTGACCTATATAGGATGCTGGAGGCATCACAGGCAGCAGCTTTACTCACTATGCCACAATGCTGGCCCCCTGTTGTTGGCTTTTTGATTATTATTTTATTGACATTTATGGTTTTAAATGCTTCCTATTAGAATAAAAAAACTATGTAAATTATCTAAAATTCTACCTTATGAAACTAGAAAAAAAAATGAACTGATTGCTATGGTATAAATGTTTATATCCCCCAAAATTCATTCATTGAAACCTAATCCCCTGGGGCAGGCTTTGGCCTAACAGTTAAGATGCCAGTCAGAACACCTGCAACCCATATTGCAGTGCCTGGGTTCAATGCCAGACTCTGGCCCGACTCCAGCTTCCTGCTAATTCATACCCTGGAAGGCAGCGGATGATGCCCCATGTAGTTGGGTCCCTGACAACCATGTAGAAAACCTGGATTGGGAGTCCAGCCCCCAGATTTAGCTTGGCCCAGTCTTGGCCATTGCAAGCATCTGCAGAGTGAACCAGTGCAATGGGAACTCTGTGTGTTTGTGTCTGTCTTTCTCTGTTTAAAAACAAATCCCCAATGCAATAGTATTACGAGGTGGTGCTAGGGCCAGCATTGTGGCAGAGCGGGTTAAGCTACCACTTGCAACACCAGCATCCCATATCGGAGTGATAGTTCAAGTCCCAGCTGCACCGCTTCCAATCCAGCTCCCTGCTAATGCACCCAGGAAGGCAACAGAAGATGGCCCAAGCACTCAGGTCCTTGCCACCCATGTGGGAGGCACAGATGGAATTCCTGGCTCCTGGCTTCAACCTGGCCCAGCACTGGCTGTTGTGATCATTTAGGAGAGTGAACCAGCAGATGGGAGATCTTGACTTCAATATCTGTCTGTCTCCCCGCTCCCACCCCTTCCTTTCTTCCTCTCCCCTCCCTCTGGCTGTGATTCTGCCTTTCAAATAAATAAATAAAATTTTGAAAGGGTGGGGCTTTTTGGAGGTGATTAGGATATGAGGGCAGAGCCCTCCCAAATGGAATTCCCGCCCTTATAAAAGAGGCCAGAGGGTGTTTGCCCGCCCCTTTCACACTCTTATGGGAGGGCATATGGGGCCCTCACCAGACACTGAAGCCGCCAGTGCCTTGAACTTGGATTTCCCAGCCTTTACAACCATGAGAAATAAGTTTTCGTTGTTTATAAGCCACCTCGTTTGTATATTTTGTTATAGCAGCCCAAACAAAGACACTGATTAACTCAAAATCCATTAAGAAGAAGAAACTAAAATCTTAGAAGCAGAAATTGATTAGACAGCAAACATTAGAGAAAAGCAATCAAAGTCAAAAGCTAGTTCTTTCTAATGGTGAATAAAATTCATAAATCTCTAACAAGATGGATGCAGGAAAAATGAAAGAATGCAAAATACCAATGTCAGGAATAAAACAGAAAATTTTACCACAAATCCTACAGACATCAAAAGGATATAAGGAAGGCCGGCGCCGCGGCTCACTAGGCTAATCCTCCGCCTAGCGGCGCCGGCACACCGGGTTCTAGTCCCGGTCGGGGCACCGGATTCTGTCCCGGTTGCCCCTCTTCCAGGCCAGCCCTCTGCTGTGGCCCGGGAGTGCAGTGGAGGATGGCCCAGGTGCTTGGGCCCTGCACCCCATGGGAGACCAGGAAAAGCACCTGGCTCCTGGCTCCTGCCATCGGATCAGCGCGGCGCGCCGGCCGCGGCGGCCATTGGAGGGTGAACCAACGGCAAAGGAAGACCTTTCTCTCTGTCTCTCTCTCTCACTGTCCACTCTGCCTGTAAAAAAAAAAAAAAAAAAAAAAAAAGGATATAAGGATGTATTAGGAACAACTTGATGTCAATAAATTCAACAAACAAGATGAAATGGGCAAATTTCTCAAAAAAACAATGTATCAAAACTGATTCAGAACCCACTGAAAATCTGTATAGCCCTGTGTCTCTTAGAGAAACTGATTCATTATCAAAATTCACCCCAAAAAGCTACTTCAGCCCCAAATATTTCATTAGGAATTCTAGCAAAAAAAAAAAAAAAAAGAAACAATATCTAGTCTCTTTTGAAAAATAGAAGAAACACTTCAACTCATTTTATGAGGCTAAACTTATTCTAATGTGAAAAATCAAACAAAGATGTTAAAGCAAATGATAGACCAATATCCTGAACACATTCATAAAGTCAAAAATCCTTAACAAAATATTGGCACATAGAATCTCATAATACATGAAAACAGTAATATGGCATGAACTAAAACTTAAGGCTTGTTTAACATTTGAAAATGAATTAATGTAACTGATCATAGTAAGCAAATAAAGGAAATGCCATATGTGGATACAGAAAAAAAATTGAGCAAAATTCAACTATTCACAATTAAAAAAAAAAAAAAAACCTCTCAGTGAGTAAGAAGAAAGAGGAACCTTTCCCAACCTGATAAAAGGCATCTATGAAAACCAATAGCTAACATTACTCTAAGTAGTGAAAGACTAAATAGTTCCCCTAACATCAAGACCAAGATAGGGCTGTCAGCTCTGGGGGTGGGTATTTAGCCCAACACGTAAGACGTCAGTTAGGAGGCCCATGTCCCATGTCAGAGTACCTGAGTTCAGCCTTGACTCCAGCTTCCTGCTACTGCAAACGCTGGGAAGCAATGAGATGATGGTTCCAGTAGCTGGGCTCCTGCCACCCACAGGGAAGACATACATTGAGTTCTGGGCTCCTAGCTGTGGTCCCCTGGCCATTGTTGGCTTTGGGAAGTGAACCAGCAGATGTGAACTTCCTCTGTCTGTCTCTCTTTGGCTATCTGTCCCATTGCATCTCTGCCACAAAACTAATTCTAACAACCAGTGCTTTGGCTACTTGTATTCATCTTTATACCAGGGGTCTGCTATGGTTTAGAAGAGGTGTGACACCACCAAAACTCACATAAAAATTCTACAGCCAGTGTAGTCACGTGGGAGGTGGGCCTTTAAGCAGGATTAAGGTCTTTCTTGTGAGACTGGATTGGTGCTCAAGGGAAAGGATTAATTGTCACAAGAGCATATAGCCATAAACATCTGGCTTCCAATTTTGCCTTTTTTTCATACATGTCTGCTTGCCTTCTGCTTTTCCACCGTAACCATGAGCCATAAAACTGCTTTTTTCTTTCTAAATTACCCAGACCCAGGTATTTTGTTATAGCAACATAAAAGGTCCTAGTCTGTGCTGTAAGACAAGGAAAGGAATAAAAGGCATCCAGATGGGGAAGGAAGAAGTATTTCTCATTCTAAATGATAAGATTTGGGGCTGACACTATGAGTTGCGAGCATCCTATCAGAGCGCCAGCTGCTTGCTTCTGATCCAGCTCCCTGTTAATGCACCTGGCAGAGCAGCAGAAAACAGTCTAAGTACTTGGGCCCCTACCACCCAAATAGGAGAACCAGTTGGAATTCCTGGCTCCTGGCTTCAGCCTGGCCCAGCCTCAGCCATTGTGACCACTCAGGGAGTGAATCAGCAGTTAGATGGAAGAGCGCTCCCTCTCTCTTTCTCTCTCTCTCTCTCACTCAGTCTCTCAAATAAATACATAACTCTTTAATAAATAAGTGATATAACTTCAATTCTCAAATTGATTAACAGGTTCAGTAAAATCCAAATCATAATCACAATTCCTTTTCAACAGACATGGACAGGCCTATTACAAAATTCATTCGAAAACACAAAGGATCTAGAATAGCTACAATAATTTGCAAAAAGAATAAAGTTGGGCAACTTTCTGATGTTAAGACTTACTGTAAGGGGCCAGCACGGGCCCTGAAGCGCTGGCATCCCATATGGGTGCTGGTTCTAGTCCCAGCTGCTCCTCTTCCGATCCAGCTCTCTGCTATGGCCTGGGAAAGTAGTACAACACGGCCCAAGTCCTTGGGCCCCTGCACCCGCGTGGGAGACCTGGAAGAAGCTCCTGGCTCCTGGCTCTGGATCAGCGCAGCTCTGGCCGCTGCGGCCATCTGGGAAGTGAACCAGCGGATGGAAGACCTCTCTCTCTGCCTGTCCTCTCTCTGTGTAACTCTGACTTTCAAATAAATAAATAAATCTTTAAAAAAAAAAAAAAGGAAAAAAAAAAGACTTACTGTAAAACTACAACGATCAAGTTGATAATGATGTTACAAAAGAAAACTGACCAAACAAAATAGTTAAGGAGTAGACTCACATCTATTCAGTGAGTTTTTCACAAGGATGCCAAAGAAACTCAACTGAGAAAGGATAATCTTTTCAACAAATGATGCTGAACAACTGATGTATGGAAAAAAGTGAACCGAATCTCTGTAGTGGTCAGATTCTAAGAGCCCTTCCTCTCATCTCCTGCTACTTGCCCCATCTGTCTGAGCAGGGCTGACCTGTGTAATCAGTAACAAATTGCAGACATGACAGAGTGTGACCCCAGAGGCCAGGACACAAAAGATATTGCAGCTTTGTCCTTTTTGCTCTTGAATGACTTTCTCTGGATGAAGCTGGTTGCCACATCACTAGGACATTCAAGGAGTTCTATGGAAACCTCATGAGGCGAGAAACCAAAGTCTTTTGCTCACAGTCAGCTCAACTTGCCACGCATGACAGTGTGCCATCTTGAACTAAACCCCCATCCCATTCTGTCCAAATTCTACAACTTTGCTTTGTGCGTCTCAAACTTCGTCAATTCTCTCTCAAGGAAAAGAACTTGAAAAACTAGGTGGGAGTGAAATGAATTATAGATAGGAAGAATGACAGGGTGCTGGTAATGTTAAAGCAGGGAAATGGATACACAGGAATTTTTATTTTGTTTACTTTGTATATGCTTAACTTCCTATAATAAAAAACCAAAAAAAAAAAAAAAAAGGCAAAGAAATTCAAATCACAAACTGGATTTCCAGGCTGGCGCCATGGCTCAATAGGTTAATCCTCCGCCTGCCGCACCGGCACATGGGGTTCTAGTCCCGGTCGGGGCACCGGATTCTGTCCCAGCTCTCTGCTATGGCCCGGGAGTGCAGTGGAGGATGGCCCAAGTGCTTGGGCCCTGCACCCGCATGGGAGACCAGGAGAAGCACCTGGCTCCTGGCTTCTGATCAGCGCGATGCGCCGGCCGCGGTGGCCATTGGAGGGTGAACCAACGGCAAAAAGGAAGACCTTTCTCTCTCTCTCACTGTCCACTCTGCCTGTCAAATAAAAAAAAAAGTTTCCAACCATTTAATCTGTTTCTAGATGCAATTTGTCACAGTTCAGTTATAAATCTCTCTCTCCGCAGGTCCAACCACACCTCATGTAACATGGTCCTAAACTCTCTTTGCCTTGTCTTTATCTTTCACTAAATAAAAATATTAGCCATTGGAGTCATAGCAGTAACATCAGCGACCTCATAGAGGTTTTATGAAGATGAAGTAATAACAGGCAGGCATTCGGCCTAGGGGTTAAGATGCCTGTGTCCAACATCAGAGTGCCTGGGTTTGAGTGCCGGCTCTGCTTCCTGACTTTGTGCTAATGCAGACCCCAGAGGCCACAGTGATAACTCAAGTGCTGGGTCCCTGCTACCCATGTGGGAGACCAGAGTGGAATTCCCAGTTCCTGGCTGAAGCCTGGCCAACCCCTGACCACTGTGGACACCTGGGGAGTGAAGCAGTAGATGGAAACCAACTCTCTTATCTCTCTCTCTCTCTGCCTCTCAAGAATAAAAAAAAAAAAAAAGAGAGAGAGAGAAAGACATTTGCTTTTGTCTGGCAAAGTATGGGGGCATCACAGTAAAAATAAATAAAATAAAATAAAATATCTGTAGAATCCTTTGAACAGTGCCTGACTGAATACTCTGAAACATTAGCTATTATTCTCACGATACAACATACTTCAGATCTTTTTTAACTGCTAGGATTTATTTCATTGCCAGCAATTTTATATCTTTTCCTGAGTTATTTGTATTCCTTAAACTTTGAGCTTACTACTCAAAAAGTCTTTGTGTTTATTGCTTTTTTTAAAAAAAAGATTTATTTATTTACTTGAGAGGTAGAGTTACACAGAGAGAGGGAGACACAGAAAGAGAGGTCTTCCACCTGCTGGTTCACTCCCCAGATGGCCTCAACAGCTGGAGCTGAGCTAATGTGAAGCAGGAGCCAGGAGCCAGGAGCTTCTTCTGGGTATCCCATGTAAGTGCAGGGGCCCAAGCACTTGGGCCATCTTCTACTGCTTTCTCAGGCCATAGGAGAGAGCTGGATCAGAAGTGAAGCAGCCAAGACACGAACTGGTACCTATATGGGATGCTGGCACTACAGGTGGAGGTATAACCTTTACTATGTCACAGTGTCAGCCCCTGTTTATAGCTTTTTTTTTTTTTTTTTTTTTTTTTTTTTTTTTTTTTTTTTGACAGGCAGAGTGGACAGTGAGAGAGAGAGACAGAGAGAAAGGTCTTCCTTTGCCGTTGGTTCACCCTCCAATGGCCGCCGCGGCCGGCACGCTGCAGCCAGCGCACTGCGCTGATCCGATGGCAGGAGCCAGGTACTTATCCTGGTCTCCCATGGGGTGCAGGGCCCAAGTACTTGGGCCATCCTCCACTGCACTCCCTGGCCACAGCAGAGAGCCGGCTTGGAAGAGGGGCAACGGGGACAGAATCCAGCGCCCCGACCGGGACTAGAACCCGGTGTGCCAGCGCCACAAGGTGGAGGATTAGCCTAGTGAGCCGCGGTGCCAGCTGTTCATAGCTTTTTAAGATAAGTATCAACAAGAAGAATCACCTACTTAACTGATAAGGAAACCGTGGTTCAGAGAACCAACGCACTAGACATTTGGCAGGGTGGGTGCCTGGCCCCCAACAGTCCCTGTAAGGGAAGGGTGTGTCCACAGCCCACTGCCAGGTGTCCTGTAGCCAGGTGCAGGTGCCCAAGCACACCTGAGCCAATCAGGTTCTCACTCCCAGTACCTGCCCTATGTTTGTGGCAGCACTCAGGGAGGGCTCTCCATCCTGCCATCTTGTTCCTGCTTTTCCAGAAGCTGGGGAGACAGGATCCCCCAAGGATTCCATTCAGTGGCTCTCCAAACATCCTTCTGATAAACGTCCTTTCGATCTCCTAGCTGGCCAGAGTGAGCTTCAGTTTCCAGAGTTTCACAGTGCACATCTCTTTGCCTTAGGTGCCCTTAACCAGTGTCTATTGAGAGCCTAACATTTGCAAAGGCATTTGCCAGCTCTGCCCTGTGAGTACCAGCATGGTTTTAACTGAGTCAGACATTACAGGAAGAGAACAGCAGAAAAACACTGAGTACATATGGGGAACTGAAAGCAATGCAGCTCACTGCCAAACAAGGCACAGTGCTGACCTTCAATACACGTCCGCCGAATTGACACCAAAGGAGATGTAAGACTAGACGGTAAGTTGAGGGTGCACCAGATATGTCTCTGAGTGCCAGACTGAGGGGTTCTGAGCGTCCTCTCTTCAGCATGGGGGCCACACAGATGGCTGAGGAGATCCCTGTACCGTGACGGCGCTTTAGAAAGAACACTAGCGTCTCAGCCAGGCCTCACGCGTGTGGCTTCTGATCGGGCTGAAACTTCTGTACTTTATTTAGAACCAAGGATGCTTACCAGCACATTTTATAGAAAGTGGGAAGATTTCATTGCAAGGACAACATGATAAACCTGCAGGACTCTCTTCAGAGAAAGGCACAGCCTTACGAATACAGACCATGAGATCCTTTCGTGTTCTGGTCGGGATCTAACCCAGTGAGGTTGTCAGCAAAGCTCACTTAGCATCCACAAGGGTTGCATGTTCATGATGACTGAGGAAGACGGGCTATTAGGAATGCACTGGAACTGAGACACTTCAGACAGGTACTGTGTGGTTTACCTCTATGGGAGACAACCTGTCCCCTCCATGTCCCCCTGAAGACACTTTCTAGCCCTGTAGAAAGTATTAAGCAAGAACCCAGCCTTTGTGGTCATATTACCATGAGGCAAGTAGCCTTAAACATAGAACTGGCACTGTGGTGTAACAGGTAAAGCCGCCACCTGCAGTGCTGGCATCCCATATGGGTGCTGGTTCAAGTCCCAGCTGCTCTACTTTCGCTCCAGCTCTCTGCTAAGGCCTAGGAAAGCAGTAGAAGATGGCCCAAGTCCTTGGGCCCCTGCACCTGCGAGGGAGACCCAGAACCTCCTGGTTCCTCGCTCCGAATCAGCTCAGCTCCAGCCGTTGCAGCCGTTTGGGGAGTGAACCAGCAGATGGAAGACCTCTCTCTCTCTCTCTCCCCCTGCCTCTGCCTCTCTATGACGCTGCCTTTCAAATAAATAAATAAATATTTAAAAAACAAAAAGAGATCACAGAAAGTATGTAGTTCTTTCAACAGCATTCCCCAAATCAGAGAACTAGGAATCCATGTGCTTATTCACTATTTATGAAGCCATTCAAGTAACATTTTGAAGTAACAGAAGTTTTAAAATAAAACATGTTGAAAAAATGTAAAGTGGGGGCCAGTGCCGTGGCTCACTTGGTTAATCCTCTGCCTGTGGCGCTGGCATCCTATATGGGCGCCGGGTTCTAGTCCCGGTTGCTCCTCTTCCAGGCCAGCTCTCTGCTGTGGCCGGGGAAGGCAGTGGAGGATGGCCCAGGTCCTTGGGCCCTGCATCCGCATGGGAGACCAGGAGGAAGCACCTGGCTTCTGGCTTCAGATCGGTGCAGCGCCGGCTGTAGCGGCCACTTGGGGAGTGAACCAATGGAAGGAAGACCTTTCTCTCTGTCTCTCTCTCTCACTGTCTATAACTCTACCTGTCAAAAAAATAAATAAATAAAAAATTTTTTAAAATTTAAAAATAAATAAATCTTGTTTAAAAAAAAAAAGAAAAAATGTAAAGTGAAAAGCAAGCTATGGGGCCAGTGTTGTGGTGCAGCAGATTAATCATCCACCTGTTGTGCTGGCATCCCATATGGTCGCCAGTTCTAGTCCCGGCTGCCGCTCTTTCAATCCAGCTCTTTGCTACAGCCTAGGAAAGCAGTAGATGGCCCAAGTCCTTGGGCCCCTGCACCCACTTGGGAGTCCCTGAATAAGCTCCTGGCTCCAGGTCAGCTCAGCTCAGCTCCAGTGGTTGTGGCCATTTGGGGAGTGAACCAGCGGATGGAACACCTCTCTCTCTCTGTTTCTCCCTGTCTGTAACTCTACCTCTCAAATAAATAAATAAAATCTTTAAAAAAAAAAAGCAAGCTAATGTTACCCAAATAAACTAACCATCTTTAAATAAAGTAAGTTTTTCTTTCCTTTTAAGTTAGTGCGGGGGTAGGGGGAAGGAGAACCAGAAAATTCAGCAAAGTCCACGTGATGAACATCAATCACAACGACGAAATAGGAACAGGAAAGTGACGGAGCCATTGGTCAAGTTTTTTTTCCCCATACTCCCGCGTGTAAGGTGTGGAACCATGAACCCCAGAACTTCAACAGACTTTCTGAACGCTGAAAAGAGCCCAGTGACTCCCACGGAACCTCGGCAACTGCTCCTGAGGTCCCGCAGGCACCTGCTTCCAGCGCGTCCCGGCCGAGGCTCCAACGTGTAAATATTTGCACTTGCCAAATACTTGCAAATGCAGCAGCGGCCTGGGTGCGAACACAGGGTGCAGACCCCCGCGCACGGCCCAGGGCTCCCGCTCCAGAACTGGGCAGGGCAGGGGGAGACCCCGCCCCAGGACCCCGCTCCCGCCTTCCTCCAGCCCGCGTCCCGCCGCGCCAGGTACTCACGGCTCTGGTCTCATACAGAACCAGCTTCTGGACTGAGCTGATGATGGGGGCGGCGGCTGTGGGCATGGCCCGAGCCGATGAGGGCCCCGCAACAGGGCACCAGGCCGCGGCTCAGCTTGTGGCAGCCGCCGGACTGCCCCGGGGACGCGGCGAGACGACACCTCAGAGCCGGGATCCCAGGTCCTGTGGGAAACAACACCGCCTGGGCGCTACAGCTATAACGACCGCCTGCAGTTCAGGTGTTTCCGGATTCCTGAGCCCCGCCTCCAGGCAAGCCCCGCCCCAGTCGTGATGGGGGCGGGACTGGAGGACGTACCGTGGAGAGGCCGTCTAGAAGCTCTCAGGACCTGCGTGCTGCTAAAATGAGAAGCTGTGGGCGCCATCTTTGGTGCGGGCAAGAGGGAATGTGGGCGGAGATAAAGTGGCCAGATTCGAAGTTTCTTGTGTATCTGCTCCCCCTGTTTGGAAAAGGGCGGCGAAGATTTGCGATTTTCTGAAGGGAGTTCTCTGATAGATCCATTCCCAAACTGGCCTGATTTTTCCCCCTACTTCCGCCCTTATTTTCCTGGAAACCGGCTCTTGGCAGACCCTTCAGCGAGGATCGGTGGTTTTCCTCTGTTAGCTATTTTATCCTTAAGAGAGTCAGCAAAATCCCTGTTGTGTAATGGCTGTGTGGTGCAGGGAATTAAGAAAAAATCACCCCCAAAGTCCAAGCTTTCGGCTTTGCCTCAGAGCAAGGCCTGCGGCTAACCGCGTGTCAACCGCAAGCCCCGGCTTCGGGGTCGGGCCGCTTGGCACTGTCTGTGCCTTCTCTGATTATCCCCTTCCACACGTGTGGAAAGGCGCGCGTCGTAATGGTCAATCCAAAATGACACTCAAACGCAAACGTGGAGGGTGAGAAAAGAAGCCGCGGAATTCCAGCCCGGCCCCGAGGCCCCGCCCCGAGGCCCCGCCCCGAGGCCCCGCCCCGAGGCCCCGCCCCGAGGCCCCGCCCCGAGGCCCCGCCCCGAGGCCCCGCCCCGAGGCCCCGCCCCGAGGCCCCGCCCCGAGGCCCCGCCCCGAGGCCCCGCCCCGAGGCCCCGCCCCGAGGCCCCGCCCCGAGATGCCCTGCGCGGCGCGCGCGAGGTTTCCCGGGCAACCGCTCAACAGCTCCGGGAGCGTCCGCAGGTAAGCAGTCTTCCTCCAGGTGCTCCATGTCCGCCGCGCGGGGGCAGTTTGGTATCGGTGGCTTGGAACCTCACCTCCTGCTGGGACCCCAGGCCAGTTTTTGTCTCGCAAAACGAAACCTCAAGGACTCTTCGTAAATCTGCTTCTTTAAAACCACTTTTCCTTTGAACGACTCCCGTATTTGACCGGCCAGGGCTGTTTTCCGCTGTCCTGGAGGGGCGGCTAACCTAGCCCAGGCAGAAGGGCTGGGTTTCCCAGGAGATGCACACAAGACCTGTGTGGATCCGAGTCCGCCCTGAGAAGGTTTCCCAACGGCTAGTAGCGGGCTGAAACTTTTAAGAAAGTGTGGTATCGTAGCACAGACGCTTAGCATGAAGTGATACTAGCAGTTGGATTGTAAATTCAGAGTTGAGAAATTACAACATTTAAAAAAGAAATTTTGCTTATTATCGAAATTTTCTTTAATGGCTTAGTAAGAAATAGAATATGGCCATGTCGGTTATGGCATTTTGCTTTGACTTGGGTCTTTGAAAGACGAGTATTTAACTCTGTTCTATTTCATAACGGAAACCATCTCTGGTTCTTTAAGATAGTGGCTAGTCCCACTTTCTAAAAAAGAAAGACTTACAAAATGAAGATTAATGCGACAAACTGCAGAATCTGCTACTGCAAGTAACTGTAGCCCATTCTAGGTTTTCCTACCCTTGACCACCATTTCCCCTAGTATAAGTTGCTTGCCCAGTAGGTTAACCAGCTCTCATCCCTAAGGGACGTTACTGTGTTACCCTGGTTCCTGTGGCCTTGCCAGGCCTTGGTGGCTGCGATTACCCATTCGCCGTTCTGAAAGCAATCAAGAGATGTCTCTGAGAAGCCCCTGAGTTGCTGATATACAGTCCTCATCCAGTCGTGCAGCAGCAAGCCTGTCTCCGCCTGCCAGTGCAATTCCTCCTCATGGGCTTGTGGAGCCAGAAATGACTGGGAGGCAGCAGTAGATGTAGGTTTAGGGAAACCTTTACTGGGTCCCCTGATAGAAGCGGCTCTGCTCTCCACCAAGCCCAGTACCTCCAGTCTAGCAGAGCCTGCACTGTGAGGAAAGCAGACGGCATATCTGTCAGTCGTTGAGAGTGATGGTGTGAGAGGCCCCTCATACTTTCAGTCCTTGGTTCGAAGGACGTTCCTCACCTTGGAAGGACTATACTTGGTGCCAAGTGTACTCTTCACACCGTCCCAAGCTAGTGCACTGACTATTCCTTTAAGAGATGATTCCAATATGGTCAGACCAGCAGCTTCCGGATGAGGTGGCATGTAGCAGCATTTGTGGATGCCATGTTCACCTGCCTCTTTCTCACTTCTTTTCTATAAAGCAAGTGCTTTCCTCCAAGACGATATTATATGAGATCCCACGATAGTCAATGAGACACAAAGCTCTAAGATAGCAGCAATGGCCCAGGCCCTGTGGGTAGGGAAGGCAAACCTATACCAGGTAGACATGTTGTGTGCCCCTCCTAAGATGAAGGGTCCTGTGTCCTAAGTCATTGAGTGGATGTTCTGTCCCTTCCAAGGGATTGTCCCCTGTGTTGGCTGCAGGTACTGCAGCAGTCGGCAGCACGAGTAGCTAGATCAGTTTGGTGAGAGGGAGCCCATTGTTGAGCCTGTGCACAGCCTCCGTTGCCTCCGTCCCTGCTGCCTGTTTAGGAGCCCATTATGCAAGCACCAAGACCAAGGTCAAAGAATGACTGGCATCTACCAGGGAATCATCCTGCCATCATATTGTTCAGTGCCTCTTCTGAGATCTGCAGATTTTGTGCCCAGTTTGTGTCAGTTTTCTATACTGCATAACAAATTTAGTGGCTTAAAACACACATTCATGACCTCATAGTTTCAGTGGGCAGGAGTCCTGGGGTCGCTCAGCAGGGCCCTCCTCCATTCAGGGTCTTCATGAGGCAGCAGTCAGCTGCTGGCCAAGCTCTGTTTTCTTCTGGACACTCAGCTCAGGAAGAAGGCCCTCCCAAGCTCACTCACTTTGCTGCCTAAAGTCACCTGTTTGTGCTGTGGGTCTGAGGTCCCTGTTTTCTTACTGGCTCTCGGCCAGTGGCTGCTCTCAGTCCTGAAAGCCACCCCCTGTCCCCTTACTATGTGGTCCTTTCACAACATGGCAGCTTGCTTCCCAAGCCAACAAGAAGTTTCCCTCCAGTCTACTAAGTTGGAGTCTCCTACCACACCGCATGCTCGGCATGATATTCCTAGGCCTTTGCTGTCTTTAGAAGCAAGGCGCAGATCCACCTGCTCTCAAGGGAAGGGGATTCTACAAGCGTGTGACCCATTGGAGGAGTGCTAAGAGTGTGTTTGCCAAACTCTAAGTCCAGTCACACATTTCTTCCCCTGAACTCTTTTTCTCTTCTCATCTGACTTCTTTGAGGCCTTTGACGAAGCCACTCTGCATGGTCCTTCAAACTGAGGATCAAGAGTACTGCTTGAAAGCTCTGCCTGCCAGGTGGAGTCCCTCCAGCAGCCACCGTTCAGGGCCCCCTGTGAGCTACACTAGAGTCTGGACACGTTCCATTCATAGCCTGCACCAACGTAACATCATTCTCCATGAAACTTTGTCATTTTCTGTCAACTGTTCCCAAGGAACTGGGCATGAGGTGTGAGCTGAAAGAGAGCCAGTGGTACGTGAGACAGGTGATAAGGGGTCAGGGCTGCTTTTTATGAAACTTATTTGTGTCCTGGAAACCATCTTGGGCCTGAACCCAATGTTTTTTTTTTTTTTATCTTTTATTTAATGAATATAAATTTCCAAAGTACGACTCATGGGTTACAATGGCTTCCCCCCCCATACCGTCCCTCCCACCCACAACCCTCCCCTTTCCCACTCCCTCTCCCCTTCCATTCACATCAAGATTCATTTTCGATTATCTTAATATACAGAAGATCAGCTTAGTATACCTTAAGTAAGGATTTCAACAGTTTGCTCCCACAAAGAAACATAAAGTGAAAAATAATAGATGATTTTTTTTAAATGATGATGAAATCAGATCAGACCTATTGTCATGTTTAATCCCAGTGAGAGTCAAGTTGGGAATTGATAATTGCTTTTTTTTTTTTTTTACAGAAGATCAGTTTAGTGTACATTAAGTAAAGATTTCAATTGTTTGCACCCCCATAGAAACACAAAGTGAAATATACTGTTTGAGTACTCGTTATAGCATTAAGCCTCAGTGTACAGCACATTAAGGACAGAGATCCTACATGAGGAGTAAGTGCACAGTGACTCCTGTTGTTGACTTTACAAATTGACACTCCTGTTTATGGCATTAGTAATCTCCCTATGCACCAGTCATGAGTTTCCAAGGCTATGGAAGCCCCTTGAGTTCTCCGACTCTTATCTTGTTTAGACAAGGTCATAGTCAAAGTGGAGGTTCTCTCCTCCCTTCAGAGAAAGGCACCTCCCTCTTTGAAGACCTGTTCTTTCCACTGGGATCTCACTCACAGAGATCTTTTTGCCAGAGTGTCTTGGCTTTCCATGCCTGAAATACTCTCATGGGCTTTTCAGCCAGATCCGAGTGCCTTTAGGGCTGATTCTGAGGCCAGAGTGCTATTTAGGACATCCGCCATTCTATGAGTCTGCTGAGTATCTCACCTCCCATGTTGGATCACTCTCCCCTTTATTTATTCTATCGGTTAGTGTTAGCAGATACTAGACTTGTTTATGTGCTCCATTTGACTCTTAGTCCTTTCATTATGATCAATTGTGAACTG
Source organism: Oryctolagus cuniculus (assembly GCF_964237555.1). Taxonomy (NCBI): domain Eukaryota; kingdom Metazoa; phylum Chordata; class Mammalia; order Lagomorpha; family Leporidae; genus Oryctolagus; species Oryctolagus cuniculus. The sequence goes on from NC_091436.1 coordinate 61,763,731, forward strand.
AAATTGATCACTTGGAATAGTGAGATGGCATTGGCACATGCCACCTTGATGGGATTGAATTGGAATCCCCTGGTATGTTTCCAACTCTACCAATTGGGGCAAGTCAGCCCGAGCATGCCCCAAATTATACATCTCTTCCCTCTCTTATTCCCACTCTTATGTTTAACAGGGATCACATTTCAGTTAATTTTCAACACTTAAGAATAACTGTGTGATAATTACAGAATTAAACCAGTCATATTAAGTAGAACAGACAAAAAAAATACTAAGAGGGATAATGTATTAAGTTGTCCATTAGCAGTCAGGGCTATGCTGATCAAGTCACCATTTCTCATAGTGTCCATTTCACTTCAGGAGGTTTCCTTTTTGGTGTTCAGTCAGTTGTCACCGATCAGGGAGAACATATGGTATTTGTCCCTTTGGGACTGGCTTACTTCACTCAGCATGATGTGTTCCAGATTCCTCCATTTTGTTGCAAATGACTGGATTTCGTTGTTTCTTACTGTGGTATAGTATTCTAAAGAATACATATCCCATAATTTCTTTATCCAGTCTACCATTGATGGGCATTTAGGTTGGTTCCAGGTCTTGGCTATTGTGAATTGTGCTGCAATAAACATTAGAGTGCAGACCGCTTTTTTGTTTATCAATTTAAACTCCTTTGGGTAAATTCCAAGGAGTGGGATGGCTGGGTCGAACGGTAGGGTTATCTTCAGGTTTCTGAGGAATCTCCAGACTGATTTCCATAGTGGCTTGACCAGTTTGCATTCCCACCAACAGTGGGTTAGTGTCCCTTTTTCCCCACATCCTCGCCAGCATCTGTTGTTGGTAGATTTCTGAATGTGAGCCATTCTAACCGGGGTGAGGTGAAACCTCATTGTGCTTTTGATTTGCATTTCCCTGATTGCTAGTGACCTTGAACATTTTTTCATGTGCCTGTTGGCCATTTGGATTTCCTCTTTTGAAAAATGTCTATTGAAGTCCTTGGCCCATCTCTTAAGTGGGTTGTTGGTTTTGTTTTTGTGGAGTTTCTTGATCTCTTTGTAGATTCTGATTATTAACCCTTTATCTGTTGCATAGTTTGCAAATATTTTTTCCCATTCTGTCGGTTGTCTCTTCACTCTCCTGACTGTTTCTTTTGCAGTACAGAAACTTCTCAATTTGATGCAGTCCCAATAGTTGATTTTGGCTTTGACTGTCTGTGCCTCCCGGGTCTTTTCCAGAAATTCTTTGCCTGTGCCAATATCTTGAAGGGTTTCTCCAATGTTCTCTAATAACTTAATGGTGTCAGGACGTAGATTTAGGTCTTTAATCCACGTTGAGTGGATTTTTGTGTAAGGTGTAAGGTAGGGGTCTTGCTTCATGCTTCTGCACGTGGAAATCCAGTTTTCCCAGCACCATTTATTGAATAGACTGTCCTTGCTCCAGGAATTAGTTTTAGATCCTTGATCAAATATAAGTTGGCTGTAGATGTTTGGATTGATTTCTGGTGTTTCAATTCTGTTCCATTGGTCTATCCATCTGTTTCTGTACCAGTACCATGCTGTTTTGATTACAACTGCCCTGTAGTATGTCCTGAAGTCTGGTATTGTGATGCCTCCGGCTTTGTTTTTGTTGTACAAGATTGCTTTAGCTATTCGAGGTCTCTTGTGCCTCCATATGAATTTCAGCATCATTTTTTCTAGATCTGCGAAGAATGTCTTCGGTATCTTGATTGGGATTGCATTGAATCTATAAATTGCTTTTGGGAGAATGGACATTTTGATGATGTTGATTCTTCCAATCCATGAGCATGGAAGATTTTTCCATTTCTTGGTATCCTCTTCTATTTCTTTCTTTAAGGTTTTGTAATTTTCATCGTAGAGATCTTTAACGTCCTTGGTTAAGTTTATTCCAAGGTATTTGATTGTTTTTGTAGCTATTGTGAATGGGATTGATCTTAGCAGTTCTTTCTCAGTCATGGCATTGCTTGTGTATACAAAGGCTGTTGATTTTTGTGCATTGATTTTATATCCTGCCGCTTTGCCAAACTCCTCTATGAGTTCCAATAGTCTCTTAGTAGAGTTCTTTGGATCCTCTAAATACAGAATCATATCGTCTGCAAAGAGGGATAGTTTGACTTCTTCCTTCTTGATTTGTATTCCTTTGATTTCTTTTTCTTGTCTGATGGCTCTGGCTAAAACTTCCAGAACTGTGTTAAATAGCAGTGGTGAGAGTGGGCATCCCTGCCTGGTGCCAGATTTCAGTGGAAATGCTTCCAACTTTTCCCCATTCAATAGGATGCTGGCTGTGGGTTTTTTATAAATTGCTTTGATTATATTGAGGAATGCTGAACCCAATGTTTTATTTTGACCATTCCCTGGATTGCTGCTCCGCCTACCCAACTTTAGGACTTGGTCTGTCTGACACACCCAGCTCATGATGGGCAGGTGAATTGTGCAGTTCCTTCGTAGCCTATTCCCAGAAATCCATTCTCTACCAGAGCCAGGAGCATGCCAAGAGCTGCTCTTTGGAGAATAGCTCTCTGCTGCAGACTGCAAGGAGCTACACAGAGAGCTTCCGGCTGTGGCTTTCCTCTAACTCCATAACATACATCGCATACCTATAGCATCGTGAGATCTGGCCAGGTGGATGGCCCAGGAAGCAAAGCCCCTGCTGCCGTAGCTTGGAAGTATTAGAGAGCTTCCTCTTGCTTTGACTGCACCACAAAACAGAGCTTTTCTAGTTACCTGTTAATGGGTCAGAACAGCATTTTCTTTTTTTTAAGATTTTATTTATTTGAGAAGTAGAGTTACAGACAGTGAGAGGGAGAGACAGAAAGGTCTTCTGACCATCGGTTCACTCTCCAAATGGCCGCGATGGCCGGAGCTACGCCAATCCGAAGCCAGGAGCCAGGTGCTTCTTCCCATTTCTCATGCGGGTGCAGGGGCCCAAGTACTTGGGGCATCCTCTACTGCTTTCCCAGGCCATAGCAGAGAGCTGGACTGGAGGAGGAGCAGCCAGTATTAGAACAGGCGCCCATATGGGATGCCAGCACCGCAGGTGGAGGATTAACCTACTGCACCACGACACTGGCCCCAGAACAGCATTTTCAAGTATGCTTTTCATGCTGTCTCCAAAAACAAAATAGACCTACAAAATACTGTGCCTCTCTTTTTTTAAAGGGAGAAGGTGTAAAGTGCAATAACTTATCCTTTACCTTATGAGAATGTCTCCAGATGTCACTGGCCCTTTAAAATTTCACCAAAGCAGCAAGGTTCACCTCCCACTTTGTTCTGCTCGTGTGCTCCTGAGGGCATCCAGAATGCTTGCCACTGCCTGCTCACCAGCTCTGATATTGTCAGTATTGTGTATCAGCAAGCCACCTCTGCACTGTGTGACTGTGTGAGTCCTCGGTGTGACTGAATGTGCACTGCTGAGCCTTCAAAGAGAATACAGACTGCTCAGATCCTCTTTCTCGGTGGGGATCGAAATGAAGGCATGCATCTGCCACATCAGACTTGGCATTCCAAGTACAAGAGGCTGTGCTGATCTGGTAAAGATCGCATCTGCGCAGCAGTTGCAGTTGGGCTGACCTTGGTTAGATTTACAGTGGGCTGCCCTCATCTGTTGTCCCCTTTCACTCTCTTTCTCTCTGGCTTTTGCACAAGCCAGGCTGGAGAACTAAGCAGGACCATGCATCTTTTAAATAATTTCGAGTAACACTCTTCATCCACGGTGATTTACTATGGTTTATCTTGCCCACAGGTTTCATGAGCTTCCACTTGGTCTCTTCTTTTTTTTTTTTTTTAAAGATTTATTTATTTATAAGTCAGAGTTACATAGAGAGAGGAGAGTCAGAGAGAAAGAGGTCTTCCATCTGATGGTTCACTCCCCAATTGGCCACAATGGCCGGAGTTGCACCAATCCGAAGCCAGGAGCCAGGAGCTTCTTCCAGGCCACCCACGCGGGTTCAGGGGCCCAAGGACTTGGGCCATCTTCTACTACTTTCCCAGGCCATATCAGAGAGCTGGATTGGAAATGGAGCAGCTGGGTCTCAAACTGGTGCCCATATGGGATGCAGGCGCTTCAGGCCAGGGCATTAACCCTCTGTGCCACAGCGCCAGCCCCTTGGTCTCTTCTACCACACTGACATCTAACTCCCTAGACAGGGAACCACTGTGAAGGTTTCGCCATCTGCTGTCCCAGTTATGCACTCAAGGACCAGGAAATTAACCCTGGGATGATCCCACAGACCCACTGTACGCAGTGTAAGGCAGACTTGAGCCAAGACTCCATGTATTACTGGCTCTCCATTTCTCCTCACTGTCACAGGGGAGCATGATGGCATTTTGGGATCTCCAGGCAGTGGTGTCAGCTCAGACCCTGTGTCCAACAGCCTTTAAAGAGGATATTCCAGTTTTCATACTGTGCATTTCTCCTGTGAGTGGTTGTAGGTTCTCCTGGAACAGGACTGGGAGATCACGATTGTAAATACTTGCAGGGTTGTAAGATCATTCTTCAGGGCTCCTAAACCCCCCTGTAGTACATGGGCTCTGGACCTGAAAACTGAGCAAGGTATCGTGATTTTCCATGGTGATGGCTGACATCAGCTTTTGCTTCATTTGCTCTTTGTCCTTTTCAGGTGTGTAAGTTCATCACTGTCTCGGCTGCTCATTTGTCTCACCCTGTAGAATGCCGTGGTTTATCAGCCGTTGTCACAGATCTCTGTGGGTCTTGCATGTTGCCATCTTGGACTTGCCTCTTATAAAAATCACAAAATATGTAGCTTTGGGGCTTAACTTTTTCTTGTTATTCTTCTGCATAACTCTTCAGAGGTTGATCCAGATTGTTCTGTATATTGATAATTCATTTGTTTTTGTTACTGTCACACTCCATAGAGATGGACCAGTTTACGTTTTCATGTGCAGAAGGACAACAGGATTATTTCCATTTGGGGACTGTTATGAGTAAAGCTGCCATAAATATTCATGTATAAATTCTTATGTGGACATAAATCCTCTATTCTCTGCGATAAATGCCAAGGAGTGCAGTTGCTGGGTCATATGGTTATTGTGTGTTTTGGTTTTTTAAGAAACTGCCACACTATTGTGCCATTTTAGATTCCTGCTGGCTGTATGTGAGGGGTCCAGTTCCTCCGCACCTTTACCAGCGTCTGGTGTTGTCCTTGTTTTTTTTTTTTAGCCATTTTGGTAAGTGTATAGTGATATCTCATTGTGGTTTTGATTTTCATTTGTCTAATGGCGAATGATCTTTAACATCTCTTTGTGTGTTTCTTTGTCATCTGTATAACTTCTTTGGTGAAATGTCTCTTCAGATCTTTGGCCTGTTTTCTAATTGGATCATGGGGTTTTTTGTTTGTTTATTTTTGTTTTTTGTTTTTTTTACTGTTGAGTTTTGAGAGTTCTTTATGTATAGCCAGTTCTCCTAAGTGATTCATCCTCTACTATATTTTACAATATTATAGGTGAGTTTGTATTTGGTAGGGCTGGCACACCTTACTATGTGACACACACACAAAGAATCAGATTATAATAATAATTTAAGTATATGTATTAATTTGAATATGGTTGATATCTTGACGAAATTCAATCTTTCCATGTAGAAACATATTATGGTTCTTCATTGGTTTTTTAATATCCATCAGCAAGTTTTTTTAAAGATTATTTATTTTATTTGAAAGTCAGAGTTACACAGAGAGAGGACAGGCAGAGAGAGAGAGAGAGAGAGGTCTTCCATCCAATGGTTCATTCACCAATTGGCCACAACGGCTGGAGCTGAGCCTATCCAAAGCCAGGTGCCAAGAACTTCCTCCAGATCTGCCACATGAGTGCAGGGGTCCAAGGACTTGGGCCGTCTTCCTCTGCTTTCCCAGGCCACAGCAGAGAGCTGGACCGGAAGTGGAGCAGCCGGGTCTCGAACCAGTGCCCATATGGGATGCTGGCACTTCAGGCCAGGGCGTTAACCCACTGCGCCACAGCGCCAGCCCCAGCAAGATTTTATAATTAGTACATATTTCTTACTAAATGTATTTGTTTCTTGTATAGTTTTTGTGCAATTGTGAGATTTTGTTGTTATTGCTAGTCTAAAAGGAAAGAATTACTTTTTAAAAAAAAAATTGTATATCATCTTAATTATAGTATTTAAGAGTGCTAATAAATAATAACATTATCATTATTTGTTAATATTTTATAATTTTACTTTGATATAATATTTGGAAAAACATTATTTCTTTTTACTTTTCAAGAATTAGAATTTTTTAACGATTTATTTTATTTATTTGAAAGAGAGTTACAGAGAGAGGTAGAGACAGAGAGAGATCTTCCATCTGCTGATTCACTCCCCAGATGGCTACAACAGCCAGAGCTGAGCTGATCCAAAGCCAGAAGCCAGGAGCTTCTCCCAAGTCTCCCACATGAGTCCAGGGACCCAGGCACTTGGGCCATTCTCCACGGCTCTCCCAGGTGCATCAGCAGGGAGCTGGATCGGAAATTGAACAGCCAGGACTTGAACTGGCGCCCATATGGGATGCCAATGCTGTAGGCCAGGGCTTTAACCCACCGTACCACAGTGCCAGCCCAAGAATTAGAATTTTTGAAATTACTTTTATGGGGCTGGCACTGTAGCACAGTAGGTTAATCCTCCACCTGCAGCACTGGCATCCCATGGGGTACCAGTTCTAGTCCTAGATGCTTCTCTTCTGATACATCTGTCTGCTATAGCCTGGGAAAGCAGTACAAGATGGCGCAAGTCCTTGGGCCCCTGAACCCACATGGGAGACCCAGAAGAAGCTCCTGACTCTTGGCTCCTGGCTTCGGATCAGCTCAGCTCTGGCTGTTGCTGCCATTTGGAAAGTGAAGCAGCAGATGGAAGACCTTTCTCTCTGTCTCTCCCTCTCACTGTAACTTTACCTCTCAAATAAATTAAATTAAAAAGTACTTTTATAATTATTTTTAATGTTATTTCATCATGGTTGGGAGCTATGACCTATGTTATTTTTACTATTTACATATTTGAAATATTCTAGATTATATGTAAATATTTTGTAAGTATAAATATGTAAATAATATAAAAGTTCTTGACGACAAGAATGGTCTTTATGTAAAAACAAATTTTCAGTACTACTACCTACTTTGTTTCTGTTTGATTCCAACAGAACCATTGTAAGTGGAAAACTTAGTTCTTATAATGTTTTAAATTGGGGCTCTGTGCTTAGAAATCTATTTAATACTCAAAATAACAAAACATTTCTATAAATAATTTTAAAATAAATAAATATATATTCTGATAGGCATTATATGTTCCTATAAACATTAGCCAAAGTTTCCTAAAATGTAAAAATATGAATCTAATATATTTAGTTAGTATTGTCTTTTGTGTTTGTGGCAAAACATATATATACTCCTATGTATGTATATATAATATACTTAATGTAAGCATAAGGACATATGTGTATTTATACATATATGGATGTACTATTTTCCTTAATCTGATCTTCTCAGGACAGTGTATTTGAGTTCTATTTTATACAGCATGTAGTTGCACTTCTGTTTGTGTCTCAAACTAAGAGACTGTTACTGTTTTAATAGATGAGTTTATTTTATTTTCAATTTCTGACAAAAACCCACGTGTTTAGTGGTACGGAGCAGCTTTCGGACCATGTGAATTCACACATTATTCCAGCTCTCTCTAGTCTGCCTACTCCAACCAAATTAGGTTCTTTAACAATCTTACTCTTTCTTTTTCTAGTATTTTGCATTATGACTTCTCAAGAGAAGACAGAGGAGTATCCTTTTGCTGATATATTTAGTGAAGATGAGATTGAAAGAAATTTTTTATTGTCCAAACCTGTTTGCTTTGCTGTATTTGGAAAACCAGTAAGTCATCTCTTCTGGCCTATTACTCAGTATTTTATTTAGTTTTTAAACCATAATCTTATAAGTTAGCATATACAAATGAAAACTATATAGTATGCTAATAGAGTGTATGACAGGTGTTTATTGTATAACTTAAAATGTGATATAATATTGATTATAAATTTATAACTTTTTATACATTGTAATTTAAGAGGAGCCTAGGATGTATTTATGTTCATTTTTAAATGTGAGGAAATTAATTCACCCAAACACTGCTCCATGATCATTGTCAGCAGTATGTGATCTAAAGTTATGTCACACTGGATTTGCCTCTACAACTTTCTTTGAAATTGTTGTGAGACTCTCCAGATTTGTGATGATAGGACACTCTCAAGACAAGTTGAGAGCTTGTCATGTTAACACCTGAAGCTAATAAGAGGCAATGTTGGGTCTTTACGTACAGTGTGTTAGAGGATCCACGTATCATCTTGCCACAAAACAGAAAGAAACCAAAAATGGCTGTCAGAGAAGTTTGCCTTTCTGGACAGTTCTGGCAATGACCTATAGACAGTGCTATTTTCAGCCTGTGAGCTAGCTGATGGCTGGCGTCAGAGGGCCCTGAGCTGGCTAATGAAACAGCCTCTCCAGAGCACCAGAGATGATTCCTGGATCTCTAATTTTTTTTTTTTTTTTTTTTTTTTTTTTTTTTTTTTTTTTGACAGGCAGAGTGGACAGTGAGAGAGAGAGACAGAGAGAGAAAGGTCTTCCTTTTGCCGCTGGTTCACCCTCCAATGGCCGCCGCTGCAGCCGGCGCACCGCGCTGATCCTGGCAGGAGCCAGGAGCCAGGTGCTTTTCCTGGTCTCCCATGGGGTGCAGGGCCCAAGCACCTGGGCCATCCTCCACTGCACTCCCTGGCCATAGCAGAGAGCTGGCCTGGAAGAGGGGCAACCGGGACAGAATCCGGCGCCCCAACCGGGTCTAGAACCCGGTGTGCCGGCGCCGCAAGGTGGAGGATTAGCCTATTGAGCCACGGCGCCGGCTGGATCTCTAATTTTATAGGGACCTTAGGACAAGCACAAAGAGAGTTCCAACAACTTTTATTATTTCTATAAATATAATTTTGAGAAGTCAACTATAATGCAATCAAATGCAAATATTACCTCATGAATAATGGCCTTTTATCTTAAAAATATAATTTCCAAAGATGTCAGTTAAGGATTTTTTCTGCCATCAAAACATTTGTTGTTATAAATTTTTTTAGGGAAATAAGTTGATGAATGTCAATAGAATTGCAGTGGTTTGTAATTAAAATCACAAAATTTTACAATGAAAGAGTTTACCTCCATAATGCTTCAGCTTCCTGATTTCAGAGCTATTTTCCTAATTTAAAAGATTTTATTTAAATCACTTCTGGAAATGTGGCCAATGCAAGGGTTAGTAGAAGAAACAAAGCTGTAAATGCCTGCAGTCTATTCCTCATTTTTTACAGGAAAAATACTTTGTAACATTGATATGATAGTAACTATAACAGGATCTTTAAAAATTGCTATATCTCTTTCACTGTCAGATGACTGTACTGCTGGGTTTTAAATGGTCATTCTCTTTTTAAAGGGAGTTGGAAAGACAACATTAGCCAATCAGATTGCACAAACATGGAAATGTATTCGTGTTGAAGGTAAACTTTATCTTTTTCCCCAAATGCTTATTATGAAAACTTGTAAAGATGTATAACAGAACTATACAATGAACATCATATACCTGTTTTGTCCACCACCGTCTAGAATCTATGATTAACATTTTGCTCTAATTGCTTTAGCATACCTCTATCCACCTATCAACCCAGCAATTACCATGTTATCTTTATAATAGTATCAATCCCTTCATGCCTCACCCTTCTATTAGTCCTCGTTTTGTTTATAGGATTTAGGGGGCTTATGAAATGGCCTTGACTCCATCTTACTGACTCAGACCCTTGAATTGCCTGATTTAGAACTATTTGGGAAATGTGTGCTTTGCATATCTTCTTTTTTTTTTTTTTTTTTTTTTTTTTTTTGACAGGCAGAGTGGACAGTGAGAGAGAGAGACAGAGAGAAAGGTCTTTCTTTGCCGTTGGTTCACCTCCAATGGCCGCCGCGGCCGGCGCGCTGCGGCCGACGCACCACGCTGATCCGATGGCAGGAGCCAGGTACTTCTCCTGGTCTCCCATGGAGTGCAGGGCCCAAGCACTTGGGCCATCCTCCACTGCACTCCCGGGCCACAGCAGAGAGCTGGCCTGGAAGAGGGGCAACCGGGACAGAATCTGGCGCCCCGACCAGGACTAGAACCCGGTGTGCCGGTGCTGCAAGGCGGAGGATTAGCCTAGTGAGCCGTGGCGCCAGCCTGCATATCTTCTTAGGAAGCATGAGAAGGAAAGAACTCTCACAACTTTTCTTGAAACCACTTGCCAGAACTTATTTTCAATGCTAAATTTTACTTTTTGTATATAAAGTATATTTTTGTTTATATCCTTGCATTCTCTGCAGTATATAAGACAAGGGGTTGATATCTTAATATGTAAGTATTATCCTCACCAGTAGAGTTATATGCCAGAAAAAAAATTATATACCAGAAGGAAAAGAAGGATTAGGCAATTCATAAAAGTAACAATAAAAAGACTATATAAGAAAAAAGAGTTTAACCTCATTGTTGGTCAATGAAATCTTAATTGAAATAATATTGATCCATATTTGCCTGTCAACTGGCAGTGAATCTTTTAAAGCTGCTGTAGCCGAGGTATGTTCTTGGCCTGGTGGTGAAGATGCCACTTGGGACACCTACATCCCTTGTCAGAGTGCCTGGAATAGAGTTCCGGCTGCACTGCCAATTCCAGCTTCCTGCTAATGCATTCCCTAGGAGGCAGCAGGTGGTGGCCCATGTAGCTGGTTCCCTGGAGATACCTGAATTGACTCCCTGGCCCCCAGCTTTGGCCCATACCCAGCTGTTGCAGGCATTTGGGGAGGGAACCAGTCAATGGGAGATATCCCTCTCCCCCCACCAACAAATAAATTTTTAAATTACTATAGTCATTGTTGGAGAAGGTGTTATGAAGTAGGCATTCCATACTGCTAGTAAAATTGTGATCTGGTATAGTAGGGATGTGACAGGGTGGAGAACCATTTGGTAATACATAGCACACCCACAGAACTTCAAAATTTGCCTCTTCCCTTGAACAAAATATTTCTCCTCTAGGAAATCTTAAAGAATACCAGTGACATAGTGATATCATTTGGCCTCTGGGTGCTCCCCTAGGTCAAGGTTCTGTCTTTCCTGATGTTCTCCATGAAGGGATAGCATATATCATCTCAGAAAGGAAATAAATCACTGGAATTTCAGCCCAGCACCCCACTTTCTAATGAGTGTTTATCTATTTTAATATTTCTTGATGCATACTTTCACTTTATATCATCAATGTGCAAAGTTAATGGGCTCTGGACATAACTGTATGTCTCCAAAAGTTTCTGAACAAATACTCATACACTGATGTACACTTTCTTTAAAGATTTGTTTATTTGAAAGGCAGAGTTACAGAGAGGCAGAGAGAGAGAGCGAGAGAGAGAGAGAGAGGTCTCTGGTTCACTCCCCAAATAGCCGCAGCGGCTGGAGCTGAGCCAATCTGAAGCCAGGAGCCAGGAGCTTCTTCCAAGTTTCCCACGTGGATGCAGGGGCCCAAGCACTTGAGCCATCCTCTACTGCTTTCCCAGGCCATAGCAGAGAGCTGGATTGGAAGTGGAGCAGCCGGGACTCAAACCAGCACCCATGAGGGATGCTGCACTGCAGGCAGAGGCTTAGCCTACTACACCACAGCGCCAGCCCCTAATGTACACTTCTGTGTGATACTTTACAACTTACAAACCATTGTCAAATGCACCACCTCATTCCATCTTCCAATCTCTTGTATACTACACAGGGCCTATCCATCCCAGGCCCAGAGGTGTGTAGGGAGTTAGCTCCCCAAGTGTCTTCAGCCAGCAACTGGCGGCGACAACTTCTCTATGAATTTGATTCTTCTGCTCCTGTTTTGGTTAGTCTTTAAACTACATAATGTGTGTGGATGTGTATCGTATATCATAGTTACCTACAGATGTTAATTTTTGTTACCAGTCACAAGATGTTCAAAAGTGTTTCTTATTTTGACTATCCTAATACCAGTTTGTGCTAATATTTCAAATTCATTTTTAGCATTACCAGTTTTGGAAGAATACATTGCTGTCGAAAACGAATTAGGAAGTATGGTAAACAAATCTAAATTTCAAACTTACTGTAATTACAATAAAAGCCCTGTGTCACAGATGTATTATAGAGTAACATACAATGTCTGTGTCTGTCCTTAGTTGAAATCGATGCTGTTCAGTGGTCAAAGCATTCCAGATGAACTTGTCATCAAGCTAATACTGGAAAAGATCAACTCCCCAGAAGTGTCTCACTTTGGTATGCATGTTCTACACCTGCCACCGGTAAAACCGCCTTAACACTAGGGCTGTGTCAGAGACACAGATAGTTGCTGGGGTTGCTCTTTCTTTTGTCTCGGCACAAACACTGGGTATCTGGATTCAGCTGAGCAGTTCAGATAGTTTTATTTGCTTGTTTACTTGGTTTTTATTCTATACATGTAAGAAAACATTACTTTTATCTTTATATGGCCCGGTTTTATTTAGCATTGTGTCATTCAACAAAAGCATCAGAAAGCTTCCGTGGCTCACCTGGTAATGCTCATAGCCGCTGATTAGCACTGCCACATTCACCCCGAGTCTTGTGACTCAGTCCTGTCGTTGGGTGGGTCTCTCTGTGTAAATCAACCCTCACAAGGCAGGAATGGGAATAGGAACAGCACCAACTTTCATCTGGCTCCAGATCCTGGCAGACTTCAGCCTGTCTCAACAGTCAGCCCTCCAACTCCGAATGTGAAAATTCAAGTATGGATGGATGCTGAGCAAGGGCTTGGGGTCTGTGATTTCTCAAGACCAAAACCACTGGAGCTCAGAATGACTAAAAAGAAAAGAGCAAACTCTAAGACATTTTGCAAAAGAAAGGGAAAAAAATGAAGATGAGCTTGGGAGAAAATCATCTACCTGAAGTAGGCTTATTAAATGAAAGAAGGAAATCTTAGCTGCTTTATAGTCTCAGTAAGTTAGAAGAGTGCATTGTAACTGTTAAGAATACAGATGAAAATACCGTGTGGTAAAGTAAAGCCAAGACTGCCAGAGTAAATCAATAATGGAAGCAGCAGAAGCAGACTTACAGTGCAAATGTGTGACCATAGTCTCCGTAGACCAAAAGCTCGCTGTCTACATAGATCACATGTGTATGTAGATGGTCCGTAGAATGAATTATATTTATCCATGTACATATAGACCTCTATAATTCATAATTATATATATAATACATATATGACTTTTCTATGTATATTATAAATACCTCTGTAATATAGATACATAATGGCACAGACAGGCAGATAGAGCTTATCTGTAAACCATCTATCCATGCATCAGTGATCAAGATGATGAAGCAGGGAGAAATACCCAGAATGTAGGAGGTTAGATGAACAAAAGGGTAAAAGGGCAATCACAAAATTCTAAATTAGGTCACTAAATGACCTCAGAACGCATATTAATTGATACAGTGGGCTTTGGCTTAGTGGTTAAATAGATGCTTGGGATGCCTGCATCCCATATTAGAGTGTCTGGTTCAAGTCCAGCTATCCCAATTCTGACCCAACTTCCTGCTGATACAGATCCTGGGAGGCAGTAGTGACAGCTCAAGTACTTGAGTTGCTGCCGCCAACATGAGAGACCTAGATTGAGTTCTGGGCTCCTGGCTTTGGCCTGGCCTAGCTCTGGCTGTTGTGGGCATTTGGCACACACACACACACACACACTACACACCTCTCAAAGAAAATGAAAAATAATTTTAAGCATATTAATTGAAACTGAAGCTTCCATTTGGGTAGGTAGCTATATTATTACACTCTCCATTGCTATGACAAAATGCCTGAGGCTAGGTACTCTTGTAGAGAAGAGGCTTATTTAGTTTGCAGCCTTGGAGGTGGAAAGTCCAGACAGTTGATGCTGGCTCTATTCAGCACCCCCTCCCCCACCTTGGCTGCATCCTATCATGGTGGGAGCAGGTGGGGCAGGGGGAGATCACATGCAAGACAGGGCCAGTGCTGCTCTTTGATAACAACCTTCTCGGTCGGCGCCGCAGCTCACTAAGCTAATCCTCCGCCTGTGGTGCCGGTACCCCGGGTTCTAGTCCCGGTCAGGGCACCGAATTCTGTCCCAGTTGCTCCTCTTCCAGTCCAGCTCTCTGCTGTGGTCCGGGAGTGCAGTGGAGGATGGCCCAGGCCCTGCAACTGCATGGGAGACCAGGAGGAAGCACCTACCTGGCTTCTGGCTTTGGATCGGCTCAGCGCACCGGCCGCAATGCACCGGCTGTAGCGGTCACTTGGGGGGGGAGGGTGAACCAACAGGAAAAGGAAGACCTTTCTCTCTGTCTCTCTCTCACTGTCTAATATATATTATATTATATTATATTATATATATTTATATATTTAAATATATATTTTTAATATATATTAAAAAACAACCTTCTCATAGACTAACAATTAGCAGTAGTATTATAGTCCCTCGAGAACTACAATAATTCCTTCCTAGGGCAGCTCCCCGATGACCCAGTCATCCCCTGCCAGGCTCCACCTCTTCCAGCTTCCACCACCTTCCAACTCTGTGCCTGGGACCAGGCTTCCAACACATGAACCTTTGGAGGACGCACCCAAACCATATCCAAACCAAGCAGCCTGCAACTATGTATTTGTTTATACTTTCTCTCACTTACCCTTTAAAAATTTAGAGTGGCTTACATGGCTACGAAAACATATAAGCACTGATGAAAAGAGAAAGAAAAAAAACCAACATGCAGAAAGAAACTTAGTTGTGTCAGTCACACTGTTCATAACCTTTTAAAATTCTTATTAAGGAACAGCTCAGACAAAAATAGATGAATATAAAAATCCCCAACACATGGGCACATCCCCCAGCTTCAGCCATGACAGCTCTTGTCTAGTCTTATTTCTTCTATACCTCTGCCTATTCTCCTCTCCCAAAATATTTTACTTTGAAGCCAATCCATATCATATCAATTCATCTGTAAGTTTTTCAGAATGTATCTTTAAGAAGGTGACTTTTAAAATGTATTACCGCACCTAAAAGTTACTTATTGTTTTATATCATCCACTAACAAGTCTAAGATTTCATGGATTGCCTCAGGTTTGGGTTTTGTTTTCATCTTTGTTTTTTATTTTTTTTTTAAAGATTTATTTATTGAAAGTCAGAGTTGCACAGAGAGGAGAGGCAGAGAGAGAGACAGAGAGGTCTTCCATCTGATGGTTCACTCCCCAATTGGCCGCAGCAGCTGGAACTGCGCCGATCCGAAGCCAGGAGATTCCTCCAGGTCTCCCACATGGGTGCAGGAGCCCATGGACATGGGCCATCTTCTGCTGCTTTCCCAAGCCACAGCAGAGAGCTGGGCAGGAAGTGGAGCAGCCGGGTCTTGAACCGGCGCCCATATGGGATGCCGATGCTTCAGCCCAGGGCGTTAACCCGCTGGGCCACAGCACCAGCCCCTGTTTTTGTTTTTTAAAGTAGGATTTAACCAGGTCTTACATACTGCAATTACTAGTATATCTTAAGTCTTGGTAATCTGAATGTTTCCCCTATCTCTATCTTCTTATGTTTCTTTGCTGAAGGAACTGGCTTTGCAGTTTCTCACATTCCGGATTTGGTATCATGTAACGTTTTCCTCTGTTCCCAATAATTATGTACACTGGTACTTGTCCTGGGAGCTGTCAGATAAAGAAAAAGGTTTTGATGATTTCTCGAGTCTGAGGGCCGCTCTCACCATGCACAGCTGGGCTCAGGTGAGGGCTGCGGTGGAGACAGAACCTGGAGCCCTTTCTGCATAGCCTCCCCTGAGCCATCCTTGAGCATCCCTGAGGAAATGTTTGTGGAGCCTGACACACTGCTGGCCGCAGTTTGGAATTCAGTTAGGATTCCCAGCAAGGCTTCTCATTCTGATGTTTGGTCTTAGCAGTGTGATAGAGGGTAGAAACACAGCTGAAAGTTAACAACTTGAGACAGGGACTGGCCGAGGCTGGATACTTGATGATTCCAAACTCTCAGAGAGGTATTCTGCCAGAGATAGTGCACAGTAGAGTATTGCCAGATTCAACTTGAATTATTTTTTCTGTACCAGAAACATTTTGTACTTGGAGTTTCAATTACTATTTTTTTAAGATGTATTTATTTATTTATTTGAAAGGCAGAATTATAGACAGGCAGAGGCAGAGAGAGAGAGAGTTCTTCCGTCCACTGGTTCACTCCCCAAATGGCTGCATCGGCCAGAACTGGACTGATCTGAAGCCAGGAACCTGGAGCTTCTTTTGGGTTTCCCACATTGGTTCAGGGACCCCAAGGACTTGAATCATCTTCCGCTGCTTTCCTAGATACAATAGCAGGGAGCTAGATTGGAAGTGGAAGAGCCAGGACACGAACCAGCGCCTCTATGGGATGTTGGCACTGCAGGCAGCGATTTTACCCGTTATGCCATGCACCAACCCCTCCATTACTATTTTTAAAGGACCTATGTAACCTACAGTTACAATCTTTCATGCTATGCTGACCTTTAATCAAAGTCAATTTGTGAGAATGACATCCTCATCCGAGAGAAAAAACTCCCTTGACTCCTGCTTCTGGAGTCGGGAAAAATTCATTTTCCCCAGTGAATAATGGATGGCCCTAGTCTGGGCACTCCTGCCCCAGGAATGTCACTGTGTGAATGGTCTTGCAAGTCTTCAGTCGCCAGTGCACCTAGCCATGTCAGTGGCCTGAGGTCAGATGGGTAGTAAGACTGGTTAGACATAATACTACCTGATTTCTGCAAATCTCTTATCACTTTAGTCTGAAGACAGGAACCTGCCACCATCAGCTTCATGGAAGATGGAAAGTCTTTCTCTTTCTGACTGTGGCACCTATACTTCCATCTCACACATGTGTCTGGGAGTGAAGGAGTTGACAGTGGGCTCAGAAGCTCTGATCTGTTTACTAAGCAGTGTGCCCCTGAGATCTTTCCAGAATTGGATCTGGAGTACTAGGTTATTCCAGTCTACCTCTGCAATGGCAAGGCTAACTTAAATAACATGCCTGTCTATCCTACACCTCCTCCCCTAGCCACATTGCTTTCATAGAAGTATATGAAGAAAATACAGCTTCACACAGACGTGGAGTTAGAAAGGAGAGGTGTATTTTAATAGACTTTGGAATAATAGTGTATATTCTTGATCCTACACCTAGAAACTGGAAGGTTTGTTTTTTAATTATTTATTTGAAAGAATTACAGAGAGGTAGAGACAAAGAGAGAGATCCTCCATCCGCTGCTTCATTCCCCAATGGCTGCAATGGCTGGAGCTGGTACAGGCCAAAGCTAGGAGCTTTGTCTGGGTCTCCCACATGGAAGCAGGGACTCAAACACTTGGGCCATCCTCCAGCTGCTTTCTGGGGCACATTAGCTGGAAGCTGGATTGGAAGTGGAGCAGCCAGGACTCGAACTGTCACTCATATGGAATGCTGTTGCTACAGAGACTTCACACGCTATACCACAGCGCCAGCCCCACAACTGGAAGTTTTTATAAACGTTAATCACATTGTGGAATCTGAAACCACATCAGTGAGCTTTTCAAACTTGCATGAAAACCCACAGGTCTGGAGGTCGAGCAAGATTGCAGCTGAGTAGAATACTCCAGCAGCTGTCTCCTCACAGACATCAATTTGGACAGCTGTGCGTGTACCAGATCACCTTGACAAGAACTAAGGAAGGCAGGCGATAGATCACAGTGTCTGGTTTTAGTGCAATAAGAAAAGATACATTGAAGAAAACAGGAAAAAGAACTGCTTTTCTCACCTCTCCCCAGCTCCAAACAGAGAGATGCCTGCCATTTGGGAGAGGAAGAGGGAATTAGGTGCCATCTTTAGACTTGAAACCCAGTCGGAAGCCCACCACAGTGAAATGCAGTGCTAGACTGGGCACTGGGCCCTCCTTCCAGGCTGATACCTATCCACCAAGCCAAGTGACCATCCTATCACCTGGCGTGCACCCCTGAGAAAACACAAGTCCCTGTAACTGTGAGACTCAGGGGCAGTCTAGCTTGGTGTCAGCCTCGGAAGCCACAGAACTAACTTCACCATCCCACCCCCAGCCTCGGGCAACAGAGAGGAAAGAATAAGGCTCCAGCTTCTGGAGAATAGTGCAGGAAAGGGAGCGAAAGACTTGGCTTTGGAGGTTATTGCAGGTCCCACCACGGTGAGACTCAGCACCAGGTAAAACACAAAAGCCCCTATCACCAATCCAGGGCTCACAGCGCCTGTAGACCTGCCCTCGCAATAGGCAGAGACATTCACCCTAGTGGGACAGACTAGTGTTTCACATGTGTCACCACCAGCCACTTGGAGGCCTGACATGCATCCCTGAGACAGCAAGGAATAAGACTCCAGTCACTGGGAGTAGGACAGGAAATGGAGCACGGGACTCTGTCTTGGAAATTACTGCCAGGCTGGCAAAACCTAAAACACTGGGCAGACCCAACGTGCCTGTGTGCAGAGCCTTTTGTCCCATCCCAGTGCCAAGGAGACACCTATGACCCGTTGTTTGAGTTACGTCCCAGCCAGCTTCAGCTGTAGCTGGTTGCAGCAGGCTAGGGCTGTTAAGTCCCCCTCAGCAACAGGCAGCCCAGGTAGTGTGGAACTTGTCCTATCGCTATGCTACACGTTGTGGCATTGGAGGCCATGGGACTGCCCAGCTATTTCACTGCTAACCCTAAGGGGCACAACACACAGAGAGAATAACTGCCTTCTGGGAGAAGAAAAGGGAAGTGGATGGTAACTCATTGCATAAGAGCCCAGGGCTGAAACCGCTGTGGTGAGGCCCAGGACTAGGCAGAATCCCCTGGTGCCTGTCCACAGCCTGTGACTGTGATTAAGTTATCTGGGCCTATCCTGACCCCATATAGAGCCTTTCGGGGACGGACTTCCCTCTTGGACACTTCCTGAGTTCATTCTGAACTATGCTGCAACTGCAGATTCGGGACAAACCTGAGCTTTCGGCAACCACCAGTCCTAAAACAGTAACAACACACCAATATCCGACTTGCTGCAACCCCAGACTTAGGGTGCCATCAACGCCAAAATACCAGAGCTGTCCATGGGCTCAGAGAAAATAGAAGACTGCTTACAACTTCTAAAGGGACGAGAATACAAAGCCAGATTGTTAAGATTGGAAAATACCCAGTCTTCTCAAAAGCACTTGGGAAAGGCTCTGGGATAGATCATATGATAGTCACAAAACAAGTCTCAATAAATTCTTCAAAATTGATATATTGGATCTCTTTGCAGACTGATAAATCAATAAAAAAGAAAATCATTGTCAGTCAATAACAAGAAAAACATTGGGAGGTTTAAAAATATGTGGAAATTAAACAGCTTACTCCTGAACAAACAATGGACAAGGAGGAAATTATGAAGTTAATTTTAAAACTTACTGAAACAAATGCAAATGGATATACAACACATCAAAACATATGCAATACAACCAACTTAATACTAACAGAAAAGCTTATAGCAAGCAGTAATTACATCAAAATAAACAAAAAGATACAAAATAAATAAATCTGTTCTCTTTATATTAATAAAAATTTTTTAAAATAAATAATTACTTTCAAGGTTAAAGAAAAAACTAGAAAAGTAATAACACCCAAAATTACTAGAAATGAAGAAGCAATAAATGTCAGAGCTGAAATAGAGACCAAAAAAGTACAAAAGATGAATGAAAGAAAGAATGGTTTTTCAAAAAAAAATAAACTTGACAAATTATTATCTGGACTGGGAAAAGAAGACTCAAAGTCAGAGGTGAAAGGGAGAAATACAAAAGATTATGAGAGGCTATTACAAACAACCACATGCCAACAAATTTGATAACCTAGAACAGTGGACAAATTCCTGGACCCCTGTACCTTACCAAGTTTGAATCATAAAGGAACAGAATACCGAAACAGACTAGTAACAAGTAACAAAGAAAAACGCAGGGCCAGATAACTCCTTTACTGAATTCCACCAAACATTTAAAGAATTAATACCAATTCTTCTTTAATTAATTGAAAAAATGGAAGAGGAGGGAAATCTTCCCAACTCACAGTGTGAGGCCAACATTGCCATGGTGATACCAAAACCAGACAAGCACACAACAAAGAAAACTACAGACCAATATCCTTCATGAATAAATGCAAAAATCCTCCACAGGGCCCAGTGCTGTGGCATAGAAGGTTAAACCTCTACCTGCAGTGCCAGCATCCCATATGGGCACCGGTTCAAGTCCCAGCTGCTCCACTTCCAATCCAGCTCACTGCTAATGCACCTGGGCAAGTAGTGGAAGATGGCTCAAATATGTGGGCCCCTGCACCCACGTGGGAGACCTGGCCCAGCCCTGGCCTTTGGAGGCCATTTGGGAGTGAGCCAGCAGGTGGAAGACTCTCTTTCTCTCTTTCTGCCTTTCAAATAAATAAAATCCTTAAAAGTAAATCCTCAACAACATACAAGTAAACTGAAGCTCTCAACACATTAAGAGCTTATTCACTGTGATGAAATGGGACTCATCCCAGGATGCAAAGATGGTTCAACATACAAAAAAAATTAACAAACTTGATCTGCCACATAAACAGAAATAAGAATAAAAATCTGGGGCTGGGGCTGTGGTGTAGCAGATAAAGCTGCAACCTGCAGTGCTGGCATCCCATGTGGGCAATGGTTCAAGTCCCAGCTGCTCAATTTCCCATCCAGCTCTCTGCTATGGCTTGGGAAAGCAGTAGAAGACAACCCAAATCCTTGGGCCCCTGCACCTGCGTGGGAGACCTGGAAGAAGCTCCTGGCTTTGGATCGGCCCAGCTACAGCCGTTGCGGCCATCTGAGGAATGAACCAGCAAATGGAAGACCTCTCTCACTCTCTCTGCCTCTGCCTCTCTGGAACTCTGCCTTCAAATAAATAAATAAATAAATAAAATATTAAAAAAAGAATAAAAACCATATGATCATCTCAATATATCCAGAAAATACATTGGATACAATTAAACATTCTTTCATGATAAACAGTATGGACATAACAAAGTCCATATATAATAAACCAACAGTTAACATCATGCTGAAGGCTTTCCCTCTGAATTGTAGAACAAGATAATGATATCAGCCGGCGCTGCGGCTCACTAGGCTAATCCTCCGCCTGCGGCGCTGGCACCCCGGGTTCTAGTCCCAGTCTGGATGCCGGATTCTGTCCCAGTTGCTCCTCTTCCAGTCCAGCTCTCTGCTGTGGTCTGGGAGTGCAGTGGAGGATGGCCCAGGTCCTTGGGCCCTGCACCCGCATGGGAGACCAGGAGAAGCACCTGGCTCCCGGCTTCAGATCAGCACGATGCTCCGGCCGCAGCAGCCATTGGGGGATGAACCAACAGAAAAAAGGAAGACCTTTCTCTCTGTCTCTCTCACTGTCCACTCTGCCTGTCAAAAAAAAAAAAAAAAAAAAAAAGATAAGGATGTCTACTCTAACTGTTTTAGTTCAATATGCTCAGAGTCCTAGCCAGATCAGTTAGGCAAGAGGAAGAAATAAAGCATATCCAAATAGGAAAGGAGAAAGTCAAATTGTCACTGTTAGCAAATGATAATGTTCTTCTATGCAGAAAAGCAAAGACTGCACCAAAAACTATTAGAAGTAATAAATGAATTAAGCAAATTTGCAGGTTACAAAATCAGTAGCATTGCTATCCGTCAGTAGTGAGTTGTCTGAAAGAAATATTAAGAAGGTGGGGCAAGCGCTTGGAATAGCAGTTAGATGCCCATGTCCCGTATTGGAGTTTGTGGGTTCAGACCCCGGCTGTGCTGCTGATTCCAGCTGTGTGTAATGTGGACGCTGGGAAGCAGCAGTGATGACTGAAGTGTCTGAGTTCTTGCCACCCACGCGGGAAACCTCTGTTGAGTTCCTGGCTTCTGCTTCAGCCCTCACCCCAAGGCCCTCCTACTTTTTCTCTCCCTCTCAAATAAGTAAATTAAGAAAGAAATCAATTTTCAATGGATAGCCTCCAAAAAAACTGAAATACCTAGGAATAAATGTAACTAAAGAAATGAAGTATCTCTACAATGAAAATTATAAAACATTCATGAAAACTTAAGAGAACAGAAAGAAATGGAAATGCATCTCCTGTTCACAGATTAGAAGAATCAGTACTGTTAAAATGTCCATATCAACCAAAAACATCTACAGATTCAAAGCAACCCCTATCAAAACTAATGACATGCTTCACATAGTTAGGGGAAAAAATCCTAACACTCATTTTAGAAATGGGGGAAAAAAAAAAAACAGAATTGCCAAAGCAATATTAAACAAAACAAGCAGAGCAGGTGGCATTATTGTCACCTGGCTTCAAAATATGCTACAGTGTTATAGTGATGAGAGTCCAATGGAGTTGGCACGAAAACAGACACATATCCCAGTGAAAGAGAATTTAGAGCGTAGAAGAACACCCGTGTGTGAAGCCTACTGATTTTTGACAGAGGTGCTAGGAGTATGCTTTGGAGAAAGGACAGTCTTTTCAATAAATGGTGCCGAGGAAGTCGAATACCCACATGTATAAGAATGAATTAGGTCTCCTTTCACCCCCTATCTCTTACCATTTACAAAAATCAGTTCCAATTTGATAAAAGACTTAATTGTCAGAACTGAAACCATGAAACTACTGGAAGAAAACAAAGGATAAGTACTTCAGGATGTTGTAATGGGAAAGGATGTTTTGTATAATATCTCAATAGCACAGGAAAGGAAAAGCAAAAATGACATAAGGAATTTCATCAAACTAGAAAGATTGCACAGAACCAAGGAAACAATCAACAAAGTGAAGAGAAAATGTTTGCAAGTGAAATATCTGATAAGAGGTTAATAATCAGAATATATAAGAAACACAAACAACTCTAGAACAACAACAAAAAAGAACAACCTGATTTTAAAATTGGCAATAGCCCCAAGCAGACGTTTTTCAAATGAAGACACACAAGGTCTGTCCAACAGGTACTTGAAAAAAATGCTTAGCATGACTGATCGTCAGAGAAATGCAAATCAAAGCCCCAGTGAGATATCACCTCCCTCCAGTTAGAATGGCTGTACTCAGTCAGACAAAAGATAACAAGTGCTGGCAAGGACTTGGAGAAAAGGAAACCCTTGCACACTGTTTTATGGAAAACAATACTTGAGCCATTGTGGAAAACAGTACTGGGGTTCCTCAAAAAGCTAAAAATAAAATTACCATATAATCCAAGATTCCCACTACTGGGTATTTATCCAAAGGAAATGGAATCTGTATGTCAAAGAGACAGCTCCATCCCCCATGTTCATTGCATCACCATTCACAATGGCTAAGAAATGGAAACAGCCCCAGTGTCCATCGACTGATGAATGTGTGGGGCAAATATGTATACATACACACTATGGAATATTATTCAGCCATTAAAAAGGATGAAATCCTGTCATTTGTGACAACATGGGTGGAACCTAGGGGTCATTATGTTGAGTGAAATAACCCAGGCACAGAAAAGTAAATAGCACATGATCTCACTCACATGTGAACTCAAGACATTGATCCCACAGAAGCTGAGAGTAGAATGGTGGTGAGAGGGATTCAGGAAAGGGATGATAAAAGGATGATTTGTAGGTACCAAGTTCCAAGTAGATAGCAGAAAGAAATTCTGGTGTTATATTGCACAGTATGGTAACTATAGACAATGACAAGGGACCGTATATTTACTTTTAAAGTCTAGAAGAGGGCCGGCGCCGCGGCTCACTAGGCTAATCCTCTGCCTTGCGGCACTGGCACACCGGGTTCTAGTCCCGGTCGGGGCGCTGGATTCTGGCCCGATTGTCCCTCTTCCAGGCCAGCTCTCTGCTGTGGCCCAGGAGTGCAGTGGAGGATGGCCCAAGTCCTTGGGCCCTGCACCCCATGGGAGACCAGGAGAAGCACCTGGCTCCTGCCTTCAGATCAGCGCGGTGCGCCGGCTGCAGCGCGCCGGCCGCGGCAGCCATTGGAGGGTGAACCAACGGCAAAAGGAAGACCTTTCTCTCTGTCTCTCTCACTGTCCACTCTGCCTGTCAAAAAAAAAAAAAAAAAAAGTCTAGAAGAAAGGATTTCAAATGTTTTTACTACAAAGAACTAATAAAAGTTTGAGGAAATAGATATATTTATCTTGGTTTGAACATTATGTAATGTATCAAAACATCACATAGTCCCCCTTAAATATGTACAGTTTTTATCAGTTTAAAAAATTTTTTAAATCTATTTGTCTAATCTTGTACTTGGAATGAATCTTTTACCTGTGCATGATTTTGTGGTAATGTTCATTGGTTATTTATAAACTAATGATTCACCGAGTTATGCGGATCTTACAAAGAGTGACATATATCATGATATCATAACAAAAAGTCACATTTGTTAATATCACCACCAATATCATCAGGAAATGCTTTAAGATTTGGGAGGCCATAAAGTTTATGGCAGTGAAAACAAGTTTTACAAAATTCAAATTTTCACTTGAATTTTATAACTGGCAACAGACACTATCAAGTATTGCCCTTGAAGTGACAGGTTACTCCATTCAATTTTTGTTAAAGTTCTGCCATATATCTGAGGCTGAATAAACATAGTTTTTGAGTTGTTCTTCCAAGAAAAAAAAAACTGTTCTATGACAATTGCAGAAATATAGGTTGAGGGCCTATAATTCCCATAGGGAGAATTGAGGTTTTATTCTGTTAATAAGAGGAAAGTTGCTTGAGCCAGAGAGTGACATAATTAAAGAAATATACTAAGGAAATCCTTGTGATGATGATAAGAAAGTTTGAATTTCAATGAAGAGATTCAGGGTTTGCACTGGGATGCAAGCCAATAAATGTTCCAAGCAGAAATCATGTTGATAATAGTCTGCTTCTCAAACTGGTAGATACAGGGGTGTTTTATTACTCTACAGCTCATGTAAGCCTTGGGTACATATATTCTGTTATCAAATATTAAGTTAATAAGACCATATACATGCATTCCCTATTATATATTCCTACAATTCATCACATGAGCTCTCCCAACACAAGTTAGGCAGGTGTTTGTAACAGTAGTAAAGACACCTCTTGGGGCATCAACGGCACACATCAGCAACCTGAGTCAAGTCTCTTCTGCTTCCAGTCCAACTTTCTGCCAGTGCACACTCTTGGAGGCAGCAGCAGATGGCCCAGCTGCCACCCATGTGGAAAATCATTGCGGGCAACTGGGGACTGAACCAGTGTATGAAAGATTTCCCTTTCTCTAGTTCACTTTCTCTCTCTCTCTCTCTCTTGCTATGTGTGTCTCAATCTCTCTGCATTGTAAATAACATGAAAATAAATAAATCTTTAAAAATAATTACTAGCATGGAATTTCCTTCCTTAAGTACCTCGTCTGTCTAGAATAAATAGATATGGAATTTTTTTAAATATCTCCTCATAGCCCAATGATATTTTTTTGTTATCAGAAAAACATTCATAGTTACATTTCATGTGGCAGTAACCTTAGCTGATAAAGTTATTGACAGATAGTTTTATGACCTGCATTAGTCACCTGATTACTTTTGTTAAATAATAATGAATCCGTATTCTCATAAGTTGATAATTTCATTAAGCTTTTAAAATTTATATTTTATAGGTTATATCATCACAGAAATACCATCACTTTCTCAGGACGCCATGACTGCTTTGCAGCAAATAGAATTAATTAAAAACTTAAAATTCAAGCCTGATGTTATAATCAATATTAAGGTAAGGATGTTAGCTGTTTTTTCTAGGATAGTGAAGCCTCGTTTTGAAAGCAGTTGAATTCGAGGAATGTCCTCAGAACTGTTCAAGTTTCTGTGCTGCTGTGCACCAACCACAGGGGCCGGGCTCTGCTTTCTGGTATTCTGCAGCTCCATCCACATCAAGCACTTGCCTCTTCAGCAGGCATGATCATAGCCGTCCTTTGAGAGTTTAGTCCAGGCATCACCTCTGGAAATTCGCCTGACAATCTCTCTCTCTATCCCCCTCTCTCTTTCCCTCTCTCTCTCTTTCCCTCTCTCTCTCTTTCCCCCTCTCTCTCTTTCCCTCTCTTTCTCTCTTTCCCTCTCTCTGTCTTTCCTTCTCTCTCTCTTTCCCCCTCTCTCTCTTTTCTTCTTTCTCTCTCTTTCCCTCTCTCTCTCTCTTTCCCCCTCTCTCTCTTTCCCTCTCTCTCTCTCTTTCCCTCTCTCTCTCTCTTTCCCTCTCTCTCTCTCTTTCCCTCTCTCTCTCTTTCCCCCCTCCCCTCTGTGTGTGTGTTATCTCTGCCTCTCCTTCTCCCTCTCTTCCTTCTCTCTCCCTCTGCCCCTCCATCTCTGTCACCAACCACAGGAGAGTTAATTGCCTCTCTGATCACAGTTCCTGTTGCTCTCTTCTACCGTACTCCTCAGCTCACTGTATTCAGTCGTCCAGTTTTCTCCTGGACTCATTTGTGTTACCAGAAGGCAGGAACCATATCTTATTCATAGCCAGCACACTGCATGGTCATCAGTGAGCCCTAATAAGTTTACCAATTAAATGAAATGAGAGAACAGACAAAGGACTTAGCTATGTGGATGTTAATGAATACTACTACATTGATTAAGAGCCAAGACTAGGTCCTTTCCTTGATTCTCTCTTTTATTAACTATTAGAATTTGGTAAGTCACATTTAGAAACCTCAGTTCTCTTTTCAAAGGTGACTATAGCTGCTTCCTGGGGTTGTGATAAGAATTCAGAGAGGTGACATGTACATGGTAACGTGAAAATGAACACAAAGCTTTTGTATTCATACCCTACCTGACTCCCCAAAGGGTTTATGACACTTTGAAGTAAATTAGATGGTCCTTAGCTCAGGTTTCAGGACTCACTGGAGTGTCAGGATCGCTGTGAGAGACAGGTGGCCTTGCAGAGCTTAGCCAGCTCCAGGCACAACACAGGACCAAGGGCCACATTCCCCAGGGGGGCAGAGAGTAGAAGCTGCAGTTACATCACTTGCACATCTGTATCCTGTATTGTGCCTGAGTTCCAATCCCAGCTCTGCTCCCCATTCCAGCTTCCTGCCAATGTGCATCCCAGTTGACAGTTCAAGTGCCTGGGTCCCTACCACCCACGTGGGAGATCTGGATTGAGTTCCCAGCTCCTGGCTTCAGCACGGCTCAGTCCTGGCTGTTGCAGGCATTTGGGGAGTGAACCAGCAGATGGGAGTTCTGTCAGTCTCCCAAATGAATTAAAAAAATAATAAATGAATAAGTAATTTTTAAAGGTCCTGAGAAAATGTTGTGACTATCACAAGTGTGAATATGTGCATAATGAAGAGAAGATCTCAATTAACTGAAACCAAATATAAAGTCTAAGCCAGGGAAAATATGGGTTAAATAGGAAAGTAAAACCAGGTAGAAAGACAGCATGTAGATACATGAGGATATTTCACACTGTTTGTGGAAAACTGGAGTTTAAAGATAAGTTTATTTTAGTGTAATAACATTTTGAAATCTATGCATAGTTTTTTTTTCTTGTATTTATTTAAAAGGCAGTTACAGAGGGAGAAGCAGAGAGAGAGAGAGAGAGAGAGAGAGAGAGATTGATCTTCCATAGCTGGTTCATTCCCCAAATGGCCACAGTGGCCAAGGCCAAGCCAGGCCGAACTCAGGAGCTTCATCCAGTTCTCCCAAGTTGGTGGCAGGGGACCGAGTAGCTGGACGAGAAGTGGAGCAGCTGGGACACAAACCAGCACTCATATGGGATGCTGGCATTGCAGGCGCAGCTTAACCCACTAAACTACAATGTCGGCCCCTATGCATAGTTTTTTCATAATATACATTTTCCATGATCTTTGTGAAGACCTCTTATATGCTTGGACTTAAAAGAAATTTACACCAAAACAAACTTCTCTTTTAATTCCATTTTTTCATGAACTTTTTGAAGTCCCCTCCCTCCTACAGGGCAGAAGGCCCCCAAATGCATTACTAAGTTTGGGTCACCAATTTGGTCATATGTTCTGTGAGCCAAAGTGAAAAAGGAAATATGACCAGTATAAAATTCATATTGTCCATTAGAAGATAAAGCAGTCCTCCTGAAGAAATAAAACTCCCACTAAAAATGAGATAAATACCTTACATGGATATCAACGTAGTGAGTGGAGTGCTTAAGCCCATCATGCTGTCAAGATAAGAGTGAGTGTCCTGGGGCAGTGTCTGCAGGGTAACCGGAAGACCTGATGTGAGACACACTTAGCACAACACTTCTTGGATGGTTTGGCCTCTTTGGGAATATGCCTGGAATTCTGGGGCTGGGGATCCATGAATCCCTGAGCATCTGTATTAGTTTATTTCCTGTTGCTCTAATAAAATAATACCTGAGGCTGGGCAATCATAAAGAGAATAATTTAGCTCACAGTTCTGGAGGCCCAAGAGCGTCTAGCACCTGCTCTGCTTGCAGTGAGAGCCTTATGGCCCAAGGCAGGTGGGTGCATGGGAAGAGAGGCGCACATGTGAGAGAGAGAGTGCTGGTGCCAGCCACACTTTTTTGTTTTTTTTTTAAAGATTTTATTTATTTGGAAGACAGAGTTAGAGTTACATACAGAGAGAGAGAGAGAGAGGGAGAGAGAAAGAAGGATCTTCCATCTGCTGGTTCAGTTCTCAAATGGGCACAACAGCTGGGGCTGGGCCAGGCCGAAGCCAGGAGCCAGGAGTTTCTTCCAGATCTCACGTGTGGTTGCAGGGGACCAAACACTTGGGCCGTATTCTGCTGCTTTTCCAGGTGCATTAATGGGGCGCTGCATTGGAAGTAGAGCAGCTAGGACTGGAACCGGCACCCATATGGGATGCCAGCACTGCAGGCAGTGGCTTAAACCACTATGCCATGGTGCCAACCCCAGCCTCACTTTATAACAACCCACTCTCCCTCTAACTTACCCACTCTCCAGGGAACTGCATTAATCCCTTCAAGAAAGCATAGCCCCTGTGACCCAATTACCTGCTACAGGTGCCACCACCTCTCAATTCCCTTATACTGGAGACCAAACCTCAGAGTCAGCTTTGTTGGAGATAAACCAAATTCAAACCATAGCAGCATCCATAAACCTCTGAAATTATATGCAAGATCTTATATGTATGTGCATTTTTCCAAAGTAAATACCTTTGGCTTTTATCACATTGTAAGGGGTGGGGAACTTTTTACCTGCCAAGTCTCATTCTGATATTTGTAACATCATGCACAGATCAAGCAAAATTATCAACTTAGAAATTAGCCTGTTAAACATTGATTGAATTTCAAGTCCCACCTGTCCAAATGATTTCATGAGGGCCAGACAGGTCTGTGTTATATATTAAAAAAAAAAAAAAAAAAAAGGAAGGGAGGGAGGAAGAAAGGAAGGGAGGAGGAGAGAGAGAGGAGAGGGGAGGGAAGAGAGGGAGGAGAGGGGAAGGGAAGGGAAGAGGAGAGGAGAGGAGAAAAGGGGAGAGAAGGGGTGGGGGAGGGAGGGAAAGAGAGGGGAGAAGAGGGGAGGGAAGGAAGAGAGCTGAGGGCCAGCAGCCTGCTAGAACAGCAGTTCTCACAGCGCTGTCACAGATTCAGTGGCATCAGTAGCACCCAGAAGCTTGTTCAAAATGCAAAACCTCAGGCCTCCACCCCCAGAACTGAGAACCAGGCACAGTGGAGGTATAGTACCCAGCTATATGTGTTGCAGAGTCGGCCATGTGACTCTGAAGCCTGCTAAAGGTTCAAGACCCCTGCTCTGGTCCTTAGACTGACTCCTTATAAGGTCATGGCCTACAAGTGAAAACAGGAGACAGCTGAGGGTCTTTGCCAAGGGGACTTTGTCAGGGATGCAGAATATGAATATCTTGGGTTGCAAATATAGGGTACTTTAACAAGTTCATGGAAAATAGAATTAAAAGTTTATTTTGGTGCAAAAAAACCCAAACCTGAAATCCATGCATATAAGAGATCTGCAAATGTTCATGGAAAATGCATATTATGAAAAAATTATGTATGGATTTCAAATATTTTTGTACCACAATAAACTTATCTTTTAGTTCCAATTTTTCACAGACATTTTGAGATACCCTTGTACCTATGTTTTAAAATTACCTTAGTGAGGGGACTGGCGCCGTGGCTCAATTGGTTAATCCTCCGCCTGTGGCGCTGGCATCCCATATGGGCGCCATGTTCTAGTCCCAGTTGCTCCTCTTCCAGTCCAGCTCTCTGCTGTGGCCTGGGAAGGCAGTGGAGGACGGCCCAGTTGCTTGGGCCCTGCACCCGCATGGGAGACCAGGAGGAAGCACCTGGCTCCTGGCTTCGGATCAGCGCAGTGCTGGCCATAGCAGCCATTTGGGGAGTGAACCAATGGAAGGAAGACCTTTCTCTCTGTCTCTCTCTCTCTCACTGTCTATAACTCTACCTGTCAAAAAAAAAATCTTAAAAAAAAAATTACCTTAGTTGAAATCCTCTTTGTGATAAATTATAAACCCCAAATAAAAGTCTGGCTTAATAAATACCCATCCCATGTCCACATAATGGTGAGAAGAAGACATCAAAAAATGAGCAAGAAAGGTTCCAAAGATCCTTGCTTCCTTTGTTTCATAAAGTGTGGTGTATGAGCTCTTGGCATCAGAATCATGAGAATGCCTATGAAAGTGCCCAGTCCTTTCTCCAAACTTAGTACGTTCCAAGGAGGAGCAGAAATCATTATTTGGCAAGCTCTCCAGGTGAGTCATATCCAGTTAGACCTGAATGCTAGTGAATCCTTGCCATAGAGTATCAGCCACACTTTGGTCACCCTGAAAAATACTCAGAGCAGGATTTACAGCCCCAAATCATTATCCCCAGGGAAGCACCCACCGAGCCTGGTCTGTGGATCAGGAGGCCTGGCTCCAAGTTGGATCCTCCATAGGACACTGATCCGAGACCAGTCTCTCACCCTGCCAGAGCTATACTTCTTTGATCTGCAAAATGGCTTTCATCATAATCTTGAATTATTTCATCTTGTGGGGGTAGTTTGAGAATGAAATAGAATTAATTACACACATGAAATAACTTTGAAACAAAAATTCCTTATATACTTTTGATTTGGGCTTTCTTTTTCTTTAACTGTCTAGAACTCAGTTTTCTGACTTAGAAAACTTAGAGGTTAACCCAGAATAGATGATCTTTCAAGTAGCATTCATGGTGGGCATTTTATGAAATACTTCACCCATATAGCTGTAAATGTTGCCATTGCACAATATTATTTTGTTGGAAATATGTGGCTCTTCCCCCATTTTCCTCCACTCAGACTTTTCAAGCTAATTTTATAGAATCTTTCTGTGTACCTTAGAAGATTAAACTGTCTATGCTATTTCTCCACTCTTTCTACTGTTCTAACCTTCTTTCTTCATCTTAAAACTTCTGGTACTTTGTTCTGTGTTTTAATATCAGAGAAATGAAAATGTTGGCGTAGCATATAGGCTGCAGCTTTTGCCTCTCCTGGCATATAGTGAGACATGATGCCATATGCCAGCCACCAATTGCACTTGCTCAAGTTTTTAAGATGTTTTCAGGTTTATGTACTACATAATATGTGAATAGGAATTAAAAGCCTATCAGAATATTTTAAGTAATTAAATAATATTGTACCTTAGTGCCCTGACTATGATTTATGCCAAAGAATTTCTGGACAAAGACAGCACAGTAGTACGGGGTACATATATACTAGAGACCACTGGGATCCTGAAGTTATCGAGAGTCGTAGGAAAAAGAAGAAAGAATTACAAAAAGAAGGAAAAGGAGAAGATGAGGGAGAAGAGGAAGAGGAACAAGAAGAAGAAGAGGTAATATCCCAATAGATCATTCCATACCATACTCTTTTAATATTCTATAATTACATTAAATGATAACATGGATAATAGAAAATAACAGATACAAGAGAAAGTTACATTATATTTTTATTGAGTCTGGAGGAAATAAGCAAAAAAAATTTCATGTTCCCCAAAACTATTGTATCACAATCTTGAGGTCAAGTTTAATTGTTCTTCTACATTCTAACAGCTTGTCTGCCTCATTTCATAGCCACAGTTTTTGGTCACCTGCTATGTGTCAAACTCCATGTAAACTAGAATTAGGAGTTAGGGAATAACAATAAAAGATGAAGTATAATATGTGGAGCAAAGTAGCCCAGGCATAATTCAATCTCTGGGGCTAACACATTCCTGGTTCCAAATTCTTACAAAGAGCTTATGAAAAGAAATCTGTGGCCATATATGTGTCTGTATATGTGTAGATATTTGTGTGTGTGTATATGTGTGTGTGTGGTTGTTGGAACAAACCTAAAGTAAATCTAGTAAACAATATATGTCAAGAATCTTCTACTGTGACTTAAAGAGAAAATTTTGAAATCTGTTAACAAGTATGGGCTATATTTGGCCCACATGGGTGTAAATGGCCATTGTTTACCATTCCCTGCTCTAGTGAAAATGTGTCTGTTATTAGCTATTTTTCTTAGGTCTAGACTCTGTGAAATCAAATGTTAACCTGTAGATGGAGACATTGCAAATCATCTGTCTAGTAGAACGATAACCCCCATAGGTCACAGTCTTACTGCCCTATAAGGCGGTAAGTAGCCTTGTAACTATAACTTTTGCAGTCTTATTTCAGAGATTATAAATAATTCTGCTTTGCTATCCTGTTGGTTCCCTCACTAATGGGTTAAATAAGTCTTTGACAAGTGTTCTTTTAGCCCACTTAAAAACATAATATGATCTCACTTGTGGAAAGAAAGCATTGGATAATAACCAGCATCTATTCCAGATTTTTTTAGCCATTTTTAAAATTTTTAATTAGTTCTTAACAGATTCAATGTGATTTGTAGATACAATTCTAAACACGTAATGATATTCCCTTCCTCTCTCTCTTCCTCCCTTACCCTCTCTCCCTCCCACCCTCCTTCCTTCTCTCTTTTTTTTTTAGCTTTTGAGATAACATGCTTTAAATTTACACTATGGTAAAAAGGCTTAATACTTTACCAAATAAGAAGTTTAACAATTAAAAAGCAAAAAGAGCCTAGTAAAGAAGGAATATAGACAACAGTTATAAATAATAATTGAATGGAAAAATGAGCATTTCACCCATATACAGTAAATTTTAGAGTAATCACAGATCATTAAATCTATAGTAGTATAACATTCTTAACCATTGGTTCCACAAAAGTATGAAAGAGTTTTATGAAACTATACAATATTGATACACATAGACATTTCTTTCTCTTTTTTGTTTGCTTTTTAAATTTTAACTCCCACATATAAGGGAGAACATGTGGTGTTTGTTTTTCTGGGTCCAGTATATTTCACTCAACATGATGTCCTCCAGTTGTGTCCATTTTGCTGGAAATGATAGAATTTTGTTCTTTTTTATAGCTGAATAATATTCCATTATGTATTTATACATTCTTGTCAGCATTTGTTACTCTCTGTGTCTTGGATTTTTGCCATTCTGGCAGGAGTGAGGTGATATCTCATTGTAGATTTGATTTGTATTTCTTTGATGGCTAGTGAAGTTGAGCATTTTTTCATCTTTTTGTTGGCCATTTGAGAAAACAAGCCTGAAATTCATATGGAATCACAAAAGACCCAGAATAGCCAAAGGGATCCTGAACAAGAAAAATCAAGCCAGAGGCATCACAGTACATGACTTCAAAGCATGCCACAAAGCTATTGTAATTAAAATAGGATGATACTGGCATAAAAACTAATACATAGATCAATGGAACATAATAGAGAACCCAGGAATTAATCCACATACATACAGCCAATTGATTATTGACAAAAGTGCTCAGATCATGCAGTGGAGTAAAGATAATCTCTTCAATAGCTGGTACTGACAAAACCAGATATATACATATGTAGAAGAATGAAATTAGATCCATACTTCTCACCATATACAAAAATCAACTCAAGATGGATCAGAGACCTAACTTTAAGACCTGAGGCTGTTAAGTTGTTGGAAGAAAATGTAGGGGAAACACTCCAAGACATTGGTGTAGGGGGTGACTTTCTGGACAACACCCCCAAAGCATAGTCAACAAAAGCAAAACTAAATAAATGGGACTAGGTCAAACTCAGAAGCTTTATACAGCAAAGGAAACGATCAATCAAGTGAAGAGACAGCCAACAGAATGGGAAAAAATATTTGCAAACCACCTGACAAAGGATTAACATCTCAAATATATCAGCAACTTAAAAAACTCAACAACAAAAAAATCAACCAATCCAGTGAGAAATTGGCAAAGGACTACAATAGACAGTTCTCAAAATAAATACAAATGGCCAACAAATATATTCCAGCTATTTTTAAGAAAAGGAGAACCAGGGTAGGCATTTGATGCGGTGGTTAGGAAGCCAGTTGGAATGACTGCATCCTCGACCAGAGTGCCTGGGTTTAAGTCCCGACTCTGCTCCAGATTCCAGCGTCCTGCTAATGTGCACCTTGCGAAGGCAGCAGATGATGGCTCAAGGAGTTGAGTGCCTGCCACCCACGTGGACTGAGTTCCTGCCTGGACTGAGTTCCCAGTTCCCAGCTTTGGCTTGGCCCAGCCCTGGCTGCTACAGGCATTTGGAGAGTGAACCAGCATATGGGAAATTTCTCTCTTCCTCTCTCTCAAATAAAAAAATAATAATTTTAAAAGAGAAAACCTCATAGCAAAAAGTAGAAGTAATAAAATGTGTCCTCTTGGTATAAACAGAGCAACCATCTTAAAGCCAATGTAGCACTCATATGAGGGTACTTCAGAATTACAGCAAAGTGGAATTAACATTGCTTATTTTGGTACAAAAAATCCTTGAAATTCATGCATAGTTTTTCCATAATTCACATTTTTCATGAACTTTTTGAAGATTCATTATAGGCATAGATTTCAAAACATTTTTGTACCCAAATAAACTTACCTTTAAATTCAATTTTCCACAAAGTTTTTGAAGAACCCTCCCATGGTAAGATACAGGGGTCACAACTCCCTTAGTTCCAGGGATCAAATAAGTTTTGTCATTTGGTGATGTTGGCCAGGGATATAATCAAGAAGAATGGGAACTAGCTTAGGTTAGAGTTACACTGTCCAATACGGGAGCCACTAGCTGTAGGTGACTATTATAAATTTAAATCAATTACAATTTAAAATTTAGTTCCTCGACAGCACTTAGTAACTAAATGTGGCTGTGTCTTCCTAGTTGGACCACATGGGTATACAGTGTTCCCATGGCCACAGAAAGTTCTGCGGGACAATTAGAGAGTACATGCCCCCTCTCCCGAGAACAGCTCCAGCCCAGCCAATGGCTGCCAGACACCAGATACTAGCCCATTTTTACAAGGTAGTCTGATTTTCCCAGAGAAGACCGAGATGAGAGTTAAATAATAAAAAGTTGGTAATTCATCTGAAATGTCCAAAACCCAATATAAGCCAATGCTGTGCAAGATAATCAACTTGTGTCCTTAGGCTAGCTTCAGCCTCCTGGGTCCAGGTGGCTGGGATCCCAGCCTACAGGCACAGCCACATCCAGAGTTTAGATTTGTGGATCTGCTGCCCTCAAGTCCATGGTCAGTAACCCCATTACAGTGTGTTCATCCTTGTGTACACACAAATCTAGACAACTCCCTGAACTGCTGCAATGCTTTGTAAATGTGCTCTTGGCTTCTGCTCTCCTCGATATTCCCCATCCCATTTTCATACTTTCCAGAAGCCAGTGCCATTTTAGAGGAATGTAACCCTTGGTAACTTCCCATTGCCTTTAGATGAAAATCCAAACACCCTCACGCTGTTTAGAAAGCCACAGACCCAGCCTCTCTGATCTTGACCCTGGTTGCTGTCTTCCTGTCTGCTCACTGCGTTCCACATTAGCCTCCTAGCTAGTCTCGAGGGCTCTAACCAAGCTCATTTGGACCCCACGCCTTTGCATCACTGTTCCCTCGGCCCACAGCCCTCTGTTCCAGGTCTGTTTCACTTGCTGCCCCCTTCTCCCTGCCTACTCTAACTGCAGGTAGCTCATCCTCAAGAGACCAGCTGGCAATTTGCTCTAACTCAGCACTGTGTGATAGAAATATAGTACAAGCCATATGTGATTTTAAATTTACCAGAAAAAAAAATGAAAGGCAAATAAAAAATAAATTTACTAGAAGTCTTGCTTTTATTAAAAATTCTTTTATTTGAAAAGTGGAGTGCTAGAGGGAGAGAGAGATCTTCCACCCACTGGTTCTCTCACCAAATGCTCACTGTAGCTGGGGTTGCGCCAGGCTTTAAAGCCCAGAGCCTGGACTTCCATCTCTGCATCTCCCATGTGACAGAAGCCATGCTTTTAAAAAGTAAAAAAGAAACAAGCAAATGTAATTTTAAGAATATATTTTATTTAATCCAATATATATAATATTTTATTTCAACCTACAATCAACATAAAAATTGTAAGAATGGGAGCAGACATTCTAACCTAGTGATGCCCATGGTCCCACAGTGGCACAGTTGGACTTGATACCCAGCTCCAGCTCCTCACTCCAGCTCTCTGCTAATGGGAGGCAGCGACAATGGCTCAGATAATCCAGTTCCTGCCACCCATATGGAAGACCTATATTATATTCTCAGCTCCCAGCTTCAGCCCAGTGCAGACTCAGCTGGTGCAGGCATTTGGGGAGTAAACCAACTGATGGGAGTTCTCTCTCTCTCTCTCTCTGTCTCTTTGTCTCTCTCTATCAAATACATAAATACAGTGAAAAACTAATTCTAAGAATGATTCATTCTGTTTTCATACCAAGTCTGTGAAATCTGGCGTGTTTACATACAGCACCCTGTAGTTTATACTTACCAAATTTCCGTTCTCAGTAGATGCATGTGGCCAACAGCTACCAGTCTAACCACTTACCCTGCTTTATGTTCCTCATAGCACTTACCACTTTCTGAAATGGTGCTGCTCTTCTACTTTCTTACTGTTTGTCCAACTACTCACTGGATGTAAACTCAGTGCATCAGGGACTCCATGGCCAGCGCCTGTAACAGTGCTTAGCAGATAGTAGGTGCTTAATATGAAGTTGCATAATAGCTGACTAGCATGAATGGGAGCAGGCTGGGAAAGCTCTTTGCTAGAGAGACAGGAGTGACAGCAGATGTTGGAAATGACAGTGTGTATTGAGCTACTTTGAAATGTATCACCTTCAGTCCTGTCATTCTACTGTTAGAAACGATTCTAAGGGCAATATTAGCAACATGAAGAATTATCAACAAGGCTATTTATTGCAACATTATTTATAATTATGAAAAATCTGGTGGGGGGGGGCAGCGCTGTGGTGCAGCAGGTTAAAGCCCTGGCCTACAGCACCGGCATCCCATATGGGCACTGGTTTGAGTCTCAGCTGCTCACTTCTGATCCTGCTCTCTGCTATGGCCTGAGAAAGCAGTTGAAGATGGCCCAAGTCCTTGGGTCCCTGCACTCGCCTGGGAAGCTGGGAAGAATCTTCTGGCTCCTGGTTCCTGGCTCCTGGCTTTGGCTCAGCTCAGCTCTGGCCGTTGCCGTCATTTGGGGAGTGAACCAGCAGATGGAAGACCTCTCTCTCTCTCTCTCTGGCTCTACCTCTCTCTGTAACTCTATCTTTCAAATAAATCTTTTTAAAAAATAAATTATAAAAAAATAAAAATCTGGAACATCCTGTTGTCCAACTAGGATGTAGTAATTAAATAATCATATGTTCAATGAATTATATGATTTGGTCATGAAAATCACATTTAAAACAGATGATTAAATGGTTTACATAGGTAATATGATTCAAGTTGCATAAACTATGTATTTGTAGCATTGATAAAAGCTAGAAAAAAGAGAAAGATGGTAATAAACATGATACAGAAGCCTTAGACTGTGCCAGGCCAAGGGCCGAGAACCTTCACGTGTGTATCCTGTTCCCTCTGCCTGGAATGTGCTTTCTCCAGAGACTTGGGTGACTCTGTCCTTCGTTTATTCCTGGATTCCACTCACTTGTTACTCAGGCAGAGCACCTGATATGAAGTAGCACCTTCTCCCTGTCACTCTCCATCCATTCCCCCCAACTTTGCTCACCTTCCTAGTACTTTCTAGTCTCATCTAATATGTTATATGTTTATACGCCTACTAGTTTATGCTCTGTCTTCCCCAGTTGGAGTGGGGGTTTTGTGAGCCCAGGGTACAAGTTGGTTTGTTCACTGCAGAATCTGAACTTCCATGATAGTGCCTCACACATAGTAGTCACTCAATAAATGAATGAGGGGAGAAGGAACAAGTATCCAGAGAAGAGATCTGGTTTCTGTATTTTGTGTCTAAAAATTTGACATTCCTCTCCTACTCTCCACTAATTATTGGGAGCAAAAGGAAGTCAGTGATCATCCAAGTCAATTTAAAGCTTATTTCAGCTGATAAAGACCCCTTCAGGCCAGCGCCGCGGCTCACTAGGCTAATCCTCCACCTTGCGGCACCAGCACACCGGGTTCTAGTTCTGATCAGGGCGCCGGATTCTGTCCCGGTTGCCCCTCTTCCAGGCCAGCTCTCTGCTATGCCCGGGAGTGCAGTGGAGGATGGCCCAAGTACCTGGGCCCTGCACCTGCACCTGCATGGGAGACCAGGATAAGCACCTGGCTCCTGCCATCGGATCAGCGCGGTGCACCGGCCACGGCAGCCATTGGAGGGTGAACCAACAGCAAAGGAAGACCTTTCTCTCTGTCTCTCTCTCTCACTGTCCACTCTGCCTGTAAAAAAAAAAAAAAAAAAAAAAAAAAAAAAAAAACCTTCAAAGTGTACAATCACTTACTCTTAAATAAAACACCCTCAGTCTCTAATCCTTTCCTCCCTCTGCTTCTCACCCCAAAATGGCCTCTAGGTGTAAGGAGGTAGGGATGTGTCTTGTTAGTTGAATAATCGTTTGCCTAAAAATATTAAAAATCTCTTCCATTTAGGCGTTTATTGCTGAAATGCAGATGGTGGCTGAAATTCTTCAACACCTGGTTCAGAGGCCTGAGGATTATTTGGAAAATGTTGAGAACACTGTTAAACTTTACAAGGAAACAACTCTTCAGGTTTTGGAAGTAAGAACAAGATATTTTGCTGAATATGGAGATAGAGGCATTTGTGTTTTACCACGATTAAGCAGTTCACATGTCATCGTCCCCTCCGGTGTCTGATTATTCTCCCGAGTGTGGTGGAACAATGTTAGAAGAAGCCTTCTGCCGCAAAGGCAATTTCCCCCAGCGAAGTTCCTGGGCTCTGAAAAGGAACTCTGTTTCTGAAAGTGACAGACGAACCGAATTTTTCACAGGTCCTTAGGAGGAATACATTTATGGATAGTAGTTGAAAACTTTATATTAAGAAACAATTTCGTTAAAGCACTTTCAATCCATAATTTATGGATTTAACAGAAGAAAG
This sequence comes from Oryctolagus cuniculus, assembly GCF_964237555.1. NCBI lineage: Eukaryota > Metazoa > Chordata > Mammalia > Lagomorpha > Leporidae > Oryctolagus > Oryctolagus cuniculus. Next base: position 61,803,186 of record NC_091436.1, read on the forward strand.
GTGCATTTAAGATAGACCTTTTGTTCTAAAAGGGATTCTTCCTTAGTTAAATTGCAGTTATTAGTCCTGGATTTGTTTCCATGGCCATTCCATTCAAAATTGATCATATATAAACATGATAAGGTCATTATGTATTGTAATAAGTTTTAATTAAATCAATTGGCATTTTTAAAGTATGATTGTTGAGATTATAGTTAATGAAAATCACATTTTATATGGTCAAAAATCCAGGGAAGACTCGGCCAGATACAATCAACTGTGTTGGAGATTTAGTCTCCAGGCATCTATTGAACTTGGGTATGTGGCCAGACGCCGTCCCAATTAATAGACTATGGAAAGCGAAAAAACAATCCTCAAATTGCTTCTTCTCATCTGATAGAGAAACAATGATTTTCTTTGGTGCTGTTATATAATACTTATATATTTTAAAGCCAAATGTGTGGCGTATATTGTAATCCATCTCCTTAACTGAGAGTCAAATTTCATTTTCTTGTATATGGCTTTTATTTGTCCCCATGTCTTCTACCATTGGTCTTTAAACAGAGCTACTTAAGAGTAAATTATGTGAATGGGGCTGGGAAACTTTTGGCTAAGTCACTATTTGGGATGCATGTACCCCATATCTGAATGCCTGGTTCAAGTCCAGGCCATTTTGCTTTCTTTCCTGCTTCCTGCTGATGCATACCCTGGGAGATAGGAGATGATGGATCTAGTACTTGGGTACCTATCACTCATGAGAGAGACCTAGATTGAGTTCCAGTGATCCTGGCTTCAACCTGACCCAGTCCTGACTATTGTTGGAATTTAGGGAGTTAACCAGCAGGTGGAAGATCTCTTTTTGTCTGTCTCTGGGCCTCTCTGCCTTTCAAATAAAATAAAAATAAATAATTTTTGAAGAAATTATAAAACAATAACATTATTCCTTCCACAAAAGTATCCTATGTATTCTTTAAGTGGCCAGCCCTGAACACAAAATAAAATTTAATTAGAATTAGATTCAGGCCAGTGCTGTGGCGTAGTAAGTTAGTCCTCTGCCTGTGGCACTGACATCCCATAAGAGCACCAGTTCAAGTCCCAGCTGCTTCATTTCCAATCCTGCTCTCTGCTATGGCTTGGGAAAGCAGTAGAAGAAGGCCCAAGTGCTTGGACCCCTGCATCCATGTGGGAGACCTGGAAGAACCTCCTGGCTCCTGGCTTCAGATTGGCCTCACTCTAGCCATTGCAGTCATTTGGGGAGTGAACCAGCTGATAGAAGACTTCTTCCTCTGTCTTACCCTCTCTCTACCTCTCAAATAAATAAATAAGTCTTTCAAAAAACTTAGAATAAGATTCAGAAAATTAGAAATCTGTATTAATGAGGGCAAAAATGCAAAGGTAGTCTCTTCAAGGACAGGGACTACGTCATCCATTCTCACATTTCCAGTGCCCCGTGTGAGCCCAAAGTCTGGCAAGCAGTAACTGCTAGAGAGGTCAGCAGATCACATGACAAGATCACAAGGGAGAAGGAATGAAAGCTTCCATTTCATAAAGTAAGAAACTTCTAGAAAGTAAATAAATAAACAAATCTTCACTCAGATTAAAAGACAGCAAAAATATCCCCCATTGACTATGATAAAGGATTTGAAGTTTTGATATACTAAAATCTTAAAGAAATTATCTTTTAAGATCTATAAGTTCACATTCTCCTAAAATAAATGGACAGCAAATAAGAGCACACAATTAACAAAAATGATAGACAAAGGCTTACAAGCTTCTAGAAAAATGTTCAGCTTCATTGTTGATAAAGAAATGCCCATGGAAGTACTGAACTAGCATTTTCATGATCCAATTTTAAATTATGAGTGCATAAGTGTTCTTAATAATAGCAAGAATATAGTAAAGCACCCTGCTAATAAATGAGTATGGCTGTTTTTTTTAAAGATTTATTTATGTATTTATTTATTTGGAAGGCAGAGTTATAGAGTGGGAAGGAGAAACAGAGAGAGAGGGAGAGAGAGAGACCTTCCATATGTTGGTTCACTCCCCAGATAGCCCCAGTGGACAAGGCTGGGCCAGACTGAAGCCATGAGCCTGAAACTCCATCTGAGTCTCCCACATGAGCATCAGAGGCCCAAGCACTGGGGCCATCTTCCTGTGTTTTTCCCAGACATTTAGCAACGAGCCAAATGGGAAGTGGAGCAGCCAGGATTTCAACAGGCACTCATATGGGATGCCGGCCTTCAGGACAGTGGTTTAACCACTTCCCATCTGGCTCTTTGCTAAATCCACCTGATCTTAAGCAGTGCAAGAAACTTTAGAAGACTATTGGTTTAATCTTGAAATAGACAAAATCTAATTTGAACAAAAAGACAAATCCAGTGGAAGCAGATATATACATGGTTATAAAAATATTTTATATTGTAAAAAGCACCATAAGCAAAGTCAAAAGATAAAGAGGGGCTAGTGTTATGGTGTAGCAGGTAAAGCTGTGCCCACAATGCTGGCATCTTATATGAGTGCCAGTTCGTATCCCAGCTGCTCTGTTTCTGATATGGCTTTCTATAAAATGTGTCTGGGAAAAACAGCAGAAGATGGCCCAAGGGCTTAGGCCCTGAACCACACCCACGTGAGAGACCTGGAAGAAGCCCCCTGTCTCCTGGCTTCAGCCTGGTCCAACCCTGGCCTTTGTGACCATCTAGGGAGTGAACCAGCAAATGGAAGATCTCTTTCTCTGTCTCTCCCTCTCTATTTCCGTAACTCTTTCAAATAAATAAATCTTTAAAAACAAAGATAAATCATAGAAAGATAAAATATATGCAATCCATGTCACAGGTGAGGCTTAAAGACTTTCCATGAATGTTAGAGAAATCAATCTAATAGTAAAATGCACAGAGGTTATGAATAGGCAGTTCACAGAGACAGATGTCTAAATACTGAACCTCACCAAGGGAATAAAAGGTAAAACAAGCCAATCCTGTTTTTCAACTCAGTTTAACAAAACTAAAGTGGCCAGTGATGGCAGGAAGAGGTGAGCATTCTCATACATTGCTGCTAAGAGTTTTGACTGCTGCAACCTCTTGGAAAATTAACCAGCAATGCCCATTAATAGGAACACCTACTTCTGGAAGTCTGGCCTGTGGGTCTGATTTATGTCAGGATCTAGCCAGAGGATGCTTATTCAGCATTATCTAGCATTTCTGTGTGTGCATACACTTAAGTCAGCGAGGAGAGTGCCGAGGAAAGACACACCTGATTGGAGAGGCAGAGTAGAAGAGTAGGAAGGGTTGGATTACCGGTTTCTATGCACTGTCTGCATTCCTTCACTGGTTGCAGTTAGCACAAGTTACTTTCGTGATTACTGAAGAAGAATGTAATTTTTAAACTTTTTTAAAATAAAAAGAAATGCTTGAGAATAACTAACAAAATATCATGACCTACCTAATGGCAAGCAGCAGAGGAATGTAGATGGTACTGTAACCACACTCTGTAATTTTATCAAACCATCAAAATCCTGACAATGATCTTGCTAAAGTAAAGGAGATGATTAATTGCAATGTTGAGTGAAAAAGTAAGCTCAAAAGTTGTACATGATAATCTTGAACGGGCAAAAAAAAATTCATGGAATAAAAGATGGGAGGAAAATGAATAGCAACTACTTTGGAGTGGTAGGATTCTAGGTGTTTTTTTAATTTTCTATAAGAAAAATATATCTTAATAAAAATGTGTTACATTTTTTAAAAAATGAAGACCATCTGTGATTTAAATAACATCCATTATAACATGGGTAAGAGAAACAGTTTGGCTTTAGACATTTCTTCATCGGTTATCAAGATTCTGATCTTATATTCAGGTTTCCCAGGGGTCCTGGATTTGAAGGCTTCTTTTCTGTTCTTGCAGGAAGTAATGGCTGAGCACAACCCCCAGTATCTCATTGAACTCGAGGGAAATAAGCCACCAGAGGAGCTCTACATGGTAAGTGTGTGGTCCGTAAAGAATGTTGACGGTTTGGAACATCCAGAGCTCTTTGGCAGTATTGTAGTTATTGCCATAAATGGAAATATATATTTACTTTTTTTAATGTTTTATTTGTTTATTTCAGAGGGTGGGTCACAGACAAAGGCAAAGACAGAGAGAAAGGTCTTCCACCCTCTGGTTCCTTCCCCAAGTAGCCTCAGTGGCCATGTCTGAGCCAATCTGAAGCCAGGAGCCAGGAGGTTCTGCTGGGTCTCCCACACAGGTGCAGGAGCCCAAGCACTTGCGCCATCTTCCACTGCTTCTCCAGGTCATAGCAGAGAGCTGTATCAGAAGTGGAACAACCAGGACACAAACTGGCACCCATATGGGATGCCAGTGCTTCAGGCGGAAGCTTAGTCTACTACGCCACTTTGCCAGCCCCCTATATTGACATTTTAACACCATTTTTTCTTGAAACATTTGTACTGACACTTTAAAAAACGTGATATCCTATTTATTCATTTTTCCATATTAAATCAAAACTACATTTAAACTTAAAAATCTCCAGATGACAAAATGTGTCTCAAAGAAAACAAATGGTAACTATTGAACACATGATAATATGCTTAACACTATTAATCATTAGAGAAACATGAATCCAAAATGTGCCCACTAGGATAGCCAAAGTAACAATAACAACAACAACAGAAACAACAACAAAAGATAATAGCAAGTCTTGATAAGGATGTAGAAAACTTGGAACTCAAAGATATTTTACAAAAATGAGTAAGCTAATACAAAAATACAGTAGCTGTATGCACCTGATAGGTGTCTGGCTTTATGACAAGGTCTGGGTTTACAGCTAGCAGTAGGCAAATGCATCCATAGATGACTCCCTTCATGTAGTATCAAATATATAGAGGTACATAAACATTTAAAGAACAATTTGTGTTATAGTCACGAGGGGTATAATACTACGGGAGCTCAGGCAGAAAGACAAAAGCTCGTCTGGTTAGGAGGGTACCTCTCTGAAATCATTTTTGCATTGAAACCTAAAGGGTGAGTAATCATTAGAAGAGGTGGATTGTGTTCAATGATACAGAAATGGTCTTGTACAAATGAAGACCCAGAGGTAAGAAAGAGCATAGAGAGTTAGAGAGTTGTGGGAACCGAATGTGGGACAGGGGTGTAAGGGGCTGGGGAGGAGGGCAGAACAGCACCCAGACTGGGAGGAAACAGGGGTTGCACCTGTGCATTCACAACTCCTCGGTAGGGAGTAGGCAGTCAGTGAAAGGGTTGGGGTCAGAGAACAGAAGTGATCATTGTTTCTGTTTGGGAAAGATTGCTCAGACTGCCATGCAAAGCGAAGGCAGAAAGAGAAGTTAGTGGAAGGAGGACTAGTTTTTAGCTTTTGTGGTCCATCAGGTCAGTGATGATGGCCCTACCTAGGTTAGTGATCCTAGGAGCAGATGGAAGAGGACAAGGACAGGTCTGAGAGAGATCTAAGAGGTCTGCAGTTGAGTAATCTAGTGTAGGAATCACATGAGGGAGGAAAGGCAAAGACAGTGCTCTGATTTCTGGCTTGATTTCTCTAGTGGGCACATGCTGATAAATGTTAGCATGGAGCCAAATGAGGGAAAAACTCCTTGCTTGAGGCGTGCCCTTGCCAAGACCAGTGGTCTCCTCTTGACCAAGGCCAGTGGTCATTTTTCAGTTCTCCATCTAATTCAGTCTACAGGCAACGTTTGCCACAGCTGGCCATTTTTCCCTTCCTGCAGCCTCCACGCATCCATTGGTTTCTCCATCCCACACCACAGTAGTTTCTTTCTCCTCATGAGACACTCAAAATCTCTAACCTCTAGAGTTGAGGACCCCAGGGTTCTCCCACTGTGGGTTTCTCTCCATCCACTCTCTGTCCTGAGGAAACCTCATCCAGTGCACCAGCTTGACAGCTTAACTGCCTTCTCAACATTGGCAACTCTTTTTTTAAAAAAAAAAATATTATTTATTTATTTATTTGAAAGAGTTACACAGAGAGAGGAGGAGAGGCAAAGAGAGGTCTTCCATCCACTGATTCACTTCCCAATTGCCTCAACGGCCACAGCTATGCCGATCCGAAGCCAGGAGCCAGGAGCTTCTTCCCTGTCTCCCATGCAGGTGCAGGGGCCCAAGGACTTGGCCCATCTTCCAATGCTTTCCCAGGCCATACAGAATGCTGGATCAGAAGTGGAGTAGCCGGGACTCGAACTGGTGCCCGTATGAGATGCTGGCACTGCAGGTGGTGGCTTTACCCGCTATGCCACAGCACCAACCCCACATTGGCAACTCTTAAATTCATGTCACTATCCCAGATCGCCCCCTAATTTCATACTTGTAAACCCAGCTGCTGCCGAACTCCTGTATATCCAATTGGATGTCTAATAGTCATCTCCAATTTAAATGTGCAAGGTAAAACTCCACCACCACCACTTGGGCCAAAATATGCTACTCCCATGGTTTTTCTCTTCCAGTAAATGTCAAAACCATCCTTCCTGTGGGGAGCAACTCGGACTAGACTAAGTTACTGGAATTAAGACTTATTCTATGCATCTGCTTTCCCACAATATGGCGCTGGGAGAGGAGGAAACAGCTTCTATACAGCTGCCTCCAGTTCAACCAATAAGCAGCAGGACCTGCTCCTGATTGGAGGAGAGCAGCGTACTCGGAGTGTGGGTAGCAGAGTTGGGATTGGTGGAAGAGGACTATAAAGGAGGAGAGAGACAACATGCACCAGGAACATCTAAGGGGAACATCTATCTGAAGGAACACCTGTGCAGCCCCCGAGAGAGCCGGCCGGCGGTGTGCCGCTCCCCCGCGGAAGTGGGGAAAGTGGCTAGGGGGAACCGCCCTTCCACGGAGGTGGAAGGGTCGGTAGCCAACCCGGGAAGAACCAGCAGCAAACCCGGGGAGGGCCGAGCAGACAAAAGAACAGCGCAGGGTCCTGTGTCGTTCCTCCACGAAGACGGGGAGCGACACCTTCCAGCTGAGTTTCTTCTGCATTTGCCCTCTCATCCCACATCGAATGTGTCAGCCTACACAGCAGGCTTCTCCTTCAACATATATTGAGTTTTACCACTATTACTACCTGAAACATGCTATCTTCAAGGTGGACGGTAGAAGCTTCCAGAGGCCAAATTGACACTTGCCAGTCCTGTTAAGGCCCCAGCTTGGAACAACTACTCTAACACTTCTGCCCACATGGCATTGATGAAAGCAAGTTGGACAGAGAAGCTCAACATCAATGGAGTGAGAATTGTACTGGAACAAAGGCAGTGAGCGAATTCACAAACAAAGGGCAGGAAGGTTGAATTGTGAATAAATAATGCAATCTACCATAGATTGTCACATACCAGGAGGATTTTGTTTTTGTTTTTTCACCATTTTTCATTTTTTTTATTTGATTAGTAGAGTTATAGACAGTGAGAGAGAGACAGAGAAAGGTCTTCCTTCCGTTGGTTCACTCCCCTAATGGCCGCTATGGCCAGCGCTGCGCCAATCCAAAGCCAGGAGCTGGGTGCTTCCTCCGGGTCTCCCATGTGGGTGCGGGGCCCAAGCACTTGGGCCATCCTCCACTGCCCTCCTGGGCAACAGCAGAGAGCTAGACTGGAAGAGGAGCAACCAGGACTAGTACCCAGCACCCCAACTGGGACTAGAACCCGGGGTGCCGGCGCCACAGGGGGAGGATTAGCCAAGTGAGCCACGGTACCGGCCATTTTTCACCATCTTTCATCTCAGATTCTCTATGCTTGCCACCATCCTCTCCTTCCTCCTTCTCCTTCTCCTCCTCCTCTTTATTTATTTTCACTTCTTTTTTTTTAATATTTTTTTCATATAGTTTCTGTATCGAGTTTCCTAAGATTGCCGTGAAAAAGTACCACAAATTCAGTGGCTTAAAAAGACAAAAACTTACTCTCTCACAGTTCTGGAGGCTAGCAGTTCAAAACCCAGGTCTCCGCAGGGCCACACTCCCTCCGTGGCCTCTAGGGGAGAATCCATCCTCGCGTCTGCGAGCTTCTGATGGCTCTCAGTGTTTCTTGGCTCACAGCAGCACCACTGCAACGTGTGCCTCCATCCCCACATGCCTGTCTTCCGTTGGCTGGAAAACAGCCTGTAGACCCAGCCCTCCAAGAAGGTGACTGTTGGAGGCCAGTGGGCAGATTACTGGGAGTTGAAACAAATGATACATGCTTGTGAATGTGACCTTATTTGTTTTGTTTTGTTTTGTTTTCAAAGATTTATTTATTTATTTATTTGAAAGGCAGAGAGAGAGAGAGAGAGAGGTCTTCCATCCGTTGGTTCACTCCCCAATTGGCTGCAACAGCGGGAGCTACGCCAATCCAAAGCCAGGAGCCAGGAGCTTCTTCCGGGTCTCCCACATGGGTGCAGGGGCCCAAGCTCTTGGGCCGTCCTCTACTGCTTTCCCAGGCCATAGCAGAGAGCTGGATCGGAAGTGGAGCAGCCAGGACTGGGGACTCAAACCGGTGCCCACATGGGATGCTGCCACTGCAGGTGGCTGCTTTTTACCCGTTATGCTGCAGCGCCTGCCCTGAAAGTGACCTTATTTGGAAATAGGGTCTTTGCATATATAGTCAAGTTCAAATGAGGGCATGCTGAATTAAGGTGAGTGGTAGTCCAATATGGATTAGAAGAAACTCGGATACATGTGGGAAAGATGGCTATATAATAAGAGACAGAGATTAGAGTGATGCATTTATGTGAGGACTTCAAAAAGTTCATGTGAAATAGATATTATGAAAAAACTATGCCTGAACTTCAAAATATATTGCACAAAGTAAAGTTTCTTGTCTTCCATGTTCTGTGAACTTTTTGAAGCACTGGCATACAAACCCAGAAACACAAAGAGGGTCCCAACACATCACCAGAATCCAGGTATATTCAAGCAGGAATTCTACCCAGCCTATTGCTTCTTCAGACTATTTGTAGTAATCACTTACCATTGTATTTAAACATTTTTTTCTTTAGACAGTTTTAGAACGTCTTAAACATCTGAACCTGAAAAGAGCAGCTATTATAACCAAACTTCAAAGTGCAGAAGAAGAAATTGACATAATGGAAAATGTAAGTTATAATTAACCACTTAAAATCCTACCTTTTCAATATATCTTGTGGTCTTAATTATCATTTCAAGATTTAAAAGGAGTAACCATAGTATTAGCAACATGTTCTCTTTTTTTGGACACTTTTTAAAAATTTATTGTTTAAGGATACAGATTTCTTAAGTACAACTTTAGGAATGTACTTATTCTTCCCACCATACCCACCCTTCCACCCACACTCCCAGCTCTCATCCTCCTCCCTCTCCCCTTGTCAGTCCTGTTCTCCATTGAGATTCATTTTCAATTAACTTTGTACACAGAAGACCAACTCTGTACTAAGTAAAGATTTCAGCAGTTTGCACACACACACATACACACACACACACACCTGTTTGAGAACTATTTAATTCTCATAGCATAACTCATTAAGGACAGAGGTCCTGCATAGGGAGCAAGTGAACAGTGACTCCTGTTGTTGATTTAACAATTAACACTCTTATTTATGACGTTAGTGATCACCCGAGGCTCTTGTCATGAGCTGCCAAGACTATGGAAGCCTCTTGAGTCCACAAACTCCAACAATATTTAGACAGGGCCGTAATCAAAGTGGAAGTTCTCTCCTTCCTTCAGAGAAAGGTACCTCCTTCTTTGATGGCCCCTTCTTTCCACTGGGATCTCACTCACAGAGATCTGTCATGTAGGTCATTTTTTGCCACAGTATATGATCACTTTAACACTTAATCCTATCGATATGTTCACTTTAACACTTAATGTGATCAATTTAACAAGATGGCATTGCAAAATATTTTTTTAGACACTAAACACAACAAAAGTATTGAGACAAAGAAAAACAATAAAATCAGAACAATTAACCATAGGAATAATGAAAAGAACCAAGATAAGTTTAAAATTTTTCTAGCACCAATGAGAGCAAAACATAAAATTGTCAGCTCTGTAAACACTCATTCATTCCTTAAATCATTCAACTAATTTTTAAGTAAGTACTATGTCACTGGCAATGATGTACTGTGGATATGATAGTGATTAAGTTATAATTGCCAAGTACTAAAAGGATCACAAGGACTTTTAAGATTTAACCTAGGGGTTGATGCTGTGGTGTAGTGAGCTAAAGCTTCTGCCTGTGGCACTAGCATCCCATATGGGCACCGGTTCCAATCCTGGCTGCTCCTCTTCTGACCCAGCTCTCTGCTATGGCCCAGGAAAGCAGTAGAAGTGACGAAAGTGCTTGAGCCCCTGCACCCACATGGGAGGCCTGGAAGAAGTTCATGGCTCCTGGCTTCAGATCGGCCCAGCTCTGACCACTATGGCCATTAGGGGAGTGAACCAGCAGATGGAAAACCTCTCTCTCTCTGTCTCTCCTTCTCTTACTCTGTAATTCTACCTTTCAAAATAAATAAATAAAATATTTTTAAAAAGAATATTTAACCTATTCTGGCAAGTTTAGTTTCAACAATATGAATAGAATTTTTTTAAGTGCCAGAATTATAAAGGTTTAAAATAACCTCTGAAGAAAGAGGCCATGTTGTTACCCATACCATGTGGACCCAGAGATTTCAGAGGGTCAGTGTAGCATGAACAGGTGCCGAAGAGGGAAGAAAGGCGGGCGTGACCACCACAGAGGTGACCTCCCCTACTCCACATCATTATTGAAGGAAAAAAAGGAAATACCCCACAAATCCTATGGGAATTTCCCCAGTTAGAAAGTTGGCTTTTAGGAAATTCTATACACACGAGAATAAGGTTGTTGTAGTTCATGAGATGTATGACCAAGTGTATCTGCCCCCTATTTCATGTCAGAGTCATACACCAGAGCCTCTATTCACATCCCCTAAGCAGTTTTTCCTCCTGGCAGGGCAGACCACCTCCAAACAACTCCTGGGAAGCTGACTACATGTTTAAATTCCTTACCTCCAAATCCCAGACTGGTTAAGCCAGAATGTCTGGAAAATGGGACATAGAAATCTTTTTCGCCTGGTCCAAAACTGCCTGCTCTGCCCATTTAAGTTTGGGAACACCTGCTTTCATATTTGGGACACTAAAAGAGCCTGGGCAATTAAAGAGGGTTGATCTGCAATTTCCTGTGTGTTTTGAAGGACTTTTTTTTTAAGATTTATTTTATTTATTTGAAAATCAGAGTTACACAGAGAGAGAAGGAGAGGCAGAGAGAGAGAGAGAGGTCTTCCATCTGCTGATTCACTCCCCAATTGGCCACAATGGGCGGAGCTGTGCTGATCCAAAGCCAGGAGCCAGGAGCTTCTTCTGGGTCTCCCACATGGGTGCAGGGGCCCAAGGACTTGGCCCATCTTCCACTGCTTTCCCAGGCCATAGCAGAGAGCTGGATCAGAGGTGGAGAAGCTGGGTCTCTAACTGGTTCCCCTATGGGATACCAGAGCTGCATGTGGCAGCTTTACCCGCTATGCCACAGTGCTGGCCCCTTGAAGGACTTTAGATGGATGCCTGTCAACTAAACCCAGATGATTTTTAGAGGAACAACATAATGGGAATTTTTAAATAGTGATTCCCAGTCCAGACTGCATGATGAGGTAATCCTGGAAGCTTTACTAATATACCAGTATCCAGAATAGTTAAAATAGAACGTCTGAGGTAAGGCTCTAGCATTTGTTAAAACAAAACAAAGCAGGATATGACATCAAAGGCACAGGAAAAGAAAAAAACAGGTACACATGACTTCATCAAAATGAAAAACTTCTGTCCTTCAAAGGACACTAACAACAGAGGAAAAGCAACCCACCAAAGGAAGGAGAATACTTGCAAATCATATATTAGAGAAGGGATTAATACCCAGAATATATAAAGAACTCCTGCAATCCCACAACAGTAAAACCACTCATTGAAAAATGGACAAAAAAGGACTTCATTGTCGCACAGTGAGCTAAGCTGCAGCCTACAATGCCAACAACCCATATCAGAGCACCCATTTGAGTCCCGGCTGCTCCACTTCTAGTCCAGCTCCCTGCTAATACACCCTGGGAAGGCAGCAGATGGTCCAAGTACTTTGGACCCCTGCCATCTATGTGAGAGATATGGATGGAATTCTGAGCTCCAGGCTTCATCCTGGACCAGCCCTGGCCATTGCAGCCATTGGGAAAGAGAACCAATGGATAGAAGGTAACTCCCTCGGATATCTCTTTCTCTCACTCTCTCTAACTTTCAAATAAATAAATAAATCTTTATTTTAAAAAGAAAAATTGGCAAATAACTGGAATAAACATTTTTCCAGAAAGATGTATAAGTGGCCAATAAGCGCACAGAAAGATGCTCAATGTCACTAGTCACTGGGGAAATGTGGATCAAAACCATAATGAGACACCACTCCATGCCCATTACAGTGACTGGTACTCCCCCCAAAAAGGGAAAATAACTAATGTTGTAGGGTTGAGGAGAAATTGGAACCCTCTTGTGTTGCCAGTGGGGATGTAAAATGGTACGGCTACTGTTTAAGAAAACATGATGGATCCTCAAAAAATTGAACACAGAATTATCATGTTATCTGCCAATTCAGCTTCTAGGTATTTCCCCCAAAAAACCAAAAGCAAGAACTCAAAGTGATGCTTGTTACAACAATGTTCATAGCAGTGTTATTTACAATAGCCAGAAGGTGGAACCATCCCATGTCAGTCAATGGGTGAAAGAGAAATAAAATATATCCCATGTGTGGTGGAATATTATTCATCCTTAAAAAGGAAATGAAATGCTGACACATGTTAAAATGAAGAGGAGCCATGTGAACATTATGCTAAATGAAACAAGCCAGACACAAAAGGACAAGTATTATGTGATTCTCCATATGCGAGGTACCTAGAGTAGGTGAATTCATAGGGAAAGAAAGTAGGCTAGGGGTTACCGGATGAGGAGGAGACAATAGGGAAGTATTGTTTAGGGGTACAGAGCTTCTATTTGGAGTGATGGAAAAGTTCCAGAGATGGATAATGGTGATTGTTGCACAACGCTGTGAATGTACTTAATGCCACAGAATTATATACTTAAAGATGGTGATAGTAGTAAATTTTATATTTTTTATATATATAGTCACAATGATAAAAACCAAAAGCCTTGCTAGGAGACTTTCCTGTAAGGGGGTAGAAGAGGCACAAAGCCCTTCCTGTGAATGCCAGCCCCGTGGTGAGGAACGTGAGGACTGTGACACCTGAGGAGTGGTTAGGGAAGAAGGGATGTGTGTGTGTAGCAAGGGTGGGGTTGGGAGGAGGCAGAAGGACTGTACCAGGCTGAGCAGGTCATAGATTTAGTTTTCAAATCAGATGGACCTGGGTTTGAATGCCAGCTCCACAGATCTGCGACTTTCCTTAGCTTTGCCTTTTACTTAATGTTGTTTTTCTTTAAAAAAAATATTTATTTTATTTATTTGAAAGGCAGAGTTAGAGAGAGAGAGAGACAGAGAGAGAGAGATCTTCCATCTGCTGGTTCACTCCTAAAATAGCCATAATGGCTGAGGCTGGGCCAAGCTGAAACCAGGAGCCAAGAGCTTCTTCCAGGTCTCCCACGTGCATGCAAGGGTCCAAGGACTTAGACTGTCCTCCACTGCTTTCCCAGGTGCAATATCAGGGAGCTGAATTGGAAACAGAGCAGCTGGGACTCGAACCAGTACCCGTATGGGATGCTGGCACTGCAGGCAGCTGCTTAACCTGCCATGCCATAGCACCAGTTGCAATTCAATGGCTTTTTTAAAAAAAAGATTTTATTTTTTTTAATTTATTTGAAAGAGTTACACAGAGAGGTAGAGACAGAGAGAGAGAGAAATCTTCCAACCGCTGGTTCACTCCCCAGATGGCCACAATGGCTGGAGCTGTGCCAATCCAAAGCCAGGAGCCAGGAGCTTCTTCTAGGTATCCCATGTGGGTGCAAGGGCCCAAGGACTTGGGCCATCTTCTACTGCTATCCCAGGCTATAGCAGAGAGCTGGATCAGAAAAGGAGCAGCTGGGACTAGAACCAGTGCCCATATGGGATGCTGGCACTTCAGGCTAGGGCTTTAACCCACTACGCCACAGCGCCGAACCCTATCAATGGCTATTTAAAAAGGGGACTCTTGCTCCTAGAGCATAGTGTTTCCATAAGAACTGCATGAGATGATATTTTAAAGTGCCTAGAGCCAATGGTGATATTCAGACTATCCAGCAGCTGGGTAGCAGGAGCAACGCTGGCCTCATGGGTTTCATGCAGGAGCACACAGTTGGATGGGCTCCATGCTTAGTTTAATGCTCTATTGTTACAGTCTGGAAATTCTTAATAATTTGAGAAGAGCCCTGTACCATTTTGTCTTGAATCTGGTAAACTAACTTATTCCATACAAAAGCATTCACCAATCACAGCAGAGCTGGAGGTAGAGCTGAGAACCCCTGTGTGCCAGGGAGTAGCTGTGTCCATGCTGCCTAAGGGAAGGTCCACAGGTTCCTCCAGGAGAGGCTCAGCTGGGAGCAGAGCTCCAGGGACGCGGCTGCAAGCTACCAGTGTCCTTGTGCCTCCCCAGCCACGTCTGGGGTCCCTCTCCCGTGACCCTCTGGCTCAGTCTCTCCAGAAAAGTATGATTCCATGTTTCTGATTGACTGCAAGGTAGAGGCAGGCTGGAGGGGAAGGGGAGTTGGCTGACCATGTGCAGTGGGGAGTGACTCGGGCCACTGAACCTCCTTTCAAAGATTTTCAACCAATCTGCTCTCCGTTCAGCCCGCTTCAGAGGCCTCCAGTATCACCAGGTCCTGTGTCTTTCTAGGATTTTGCAGAGTAAACCACGTGGCTTCTTGGCATCCTACCCATTTCCACCCCTGTCCTTGCCAGCACAGATACTTAGCTCTCTTCTTTTCTCTGATGCCAGTTTCCACTCATCCATCTGCTTTCTAGCTTACAAAATTGTGTGGCCATAGCAGGTCAGCTGTCAGTGCTGACCAGCATCTCTGGTCTCTTCTTCCATCCTCTGTGCCCTCATGAGTTCATTTCTTTTCAGAATCCTCTTCTAGCATTTCAGCAAGGACTGTAGAAGCAGCAAACATAAATGCATGTGTTGAAGCTGCCCGCTTAACCAGGAGGCAGTCCTGATCACTTACGAGACTGTCGTATCAAACCCATCCAGAAAGTCATCTTCTCCACCCTCAACACTTGCCAGAAGTGTGGCTGGAGGGTCGTGAGGTTGAGAGGGACACTTGTCTGCTACTCACACACTTGCCCGTGTTTGGACGGGAAGTAGGGATGGTAAGGAAAGAGTGGCTGCCTCCTCGCTCACCTGGCTTCAGTCCCTAGCTCGCTGTCTACGGGCTCCAGGGAGAAGGGTGGCAGCGCAATGTGTCATGCCGCCAAGGCCCTCGGACTTACACAGCTCTCCTAAGAAGTGAAGGCTGCCTTAATGCTCAACTGTCACTTTTAGCATTTGGCGGGGCGAGGGCAGATTTCCAGGCAGCATCCCTCTCTCCCTCTCTGTGTGGTTTCCTTTGCTCTCTGAGGCTACTGCAGTGGTCCAGGCAGGACCATAGCTTGCAATCTCTCCTGTGCTTAACTGTCAACTCTGGAGCCAGCACATGCATATCACATCAGCCCGGACCCCTTGACCCTGGCATTGCCCACCATGCCGTCACTCTCCAGTTCTGTCGTCCCCAGATAAGGTAGCAGAAGAACAGGTGAACTTTTCAGCAATCTATGCGGTCTGTAGAGAAATACAAGGAGTCTTTCCAAAGTTCACAGCAAACCTGAATTATGGGGGAAAAAAAAACTACACATGGATTTCAACGTGTTTGAAAAATAAACTGGGGCTGGCACTGTGGCTTAGCAGGTAAAGCCACCACCTGCAGTGCCAGCATCCCATATGGACTCCGGTTTGAATTCTGGCTGCTCCACTTCCAATCTAGCTCTCTGCTATGGCCTGGGAAAGTAGCGGAACATGGCCAAAGTCCTTGGGCCCCTACATGTGTAGGGGAGATTCAGAAGAAGCTCCTGGCTCTGGGTTTCAGATCAGCCCAGCTCTGGTTATTGCAGCCATCTGGGGAGTAAACCAGCAGCTAGAAGACCTCTCTCTGTCTCTGCCTCTGCCTCTCTGTAACTCTGCCTTTCAAATAAATAAATAAATCTTAAAAAAAAAAGAAAGAAAAATAAACCAAAATAAGCATCTTTTAATTCCATTTCTCAAAATCTTTCTGAAGTACCTTCATATTTAACTTCTTTGGAGGTCACCAGCAGGAAGGATTGTTGAAGAGGACTTTCAATTTTAAGAATGGAAGAGTCATACTTAAGTAAATGCAAAAACACTCTGTTTATAACATCATACTATTTAAATACTTAGATTAAATGGCTAAGAGTCTGGTACATTTTTAGACTTTTTCAGGAAGACTTTTCCCAGATGTATTTTCTGAAGATGATAGGAAAGGCTGTAGCTGTCTTGTGCTCATTCTACCATCTGATAGAAAATGCTTAGTAAAATTTAAACAAGATTTTCTAATATAATGAAAATAGTCTTACCAAATCTAGGCCACAAGAAGAAAGCTGCAATTAAGAAAAAAAATAATAAATTGGTGCTCCGACCCGCAAGGCCCTGCACAGCTGGGATCCGCTGCTGCTGTTTCAGCCCAGAGTGGGTGGGGGTGAAGTCAGGGCAGGGGAGGAACCGCCGGAGCTGCTGGAGCCGGGATACCCAGGGCAGCTACACTCAGAAGCCACAGGGATGCTGTGGAGTCCCCACCCCTCTTCCCAGCTTCTCTTCCAAGCTGCCCCATGGCCCTGGATCCAGAAAGCCACTTCAGAAAGGTCCCTTGGGAGAAACTGCTTGAGGTGTCCAGGCTGAGAATTGGGGGCAATGCCATTGTGAGCTCTAGATGGTGTGAGACCGCCCCAGAGCTAGGAGGTGGCCACAGCCTTGGAACCAGAACACATGCCCACATGTTAAGGCAGGGTTTGTGACCCACAGGAGGAGCTGCTCCGAGTCCTCGCGTCCTATAAAATGATCGCACCGAGATACAGGTGGCAGAGGAGCAGATGGGGCCGGGCTTGTCCTGTTGCTTTAAAAGACGGAAACATATATCCAGGATTACCAGATTTTTCTGTGAGGTAAGTCAGATTTTGGAACTTAATTTTAAAATGTACCCTTCCATCTTTTCAGTTGTTTATTATTTTGGCATTTTGAAAAGTTTTTTAGGTAAATTGTACTGCCTTTCATCAGAAGAAGCCTTAAAAGCATTTTCATTGAATCCACGACGCTATCTTCTTCCTCCCATGCCGGCACCACCGTGCAAAGTAGTCGTATGTGGACCTCAGCGCGCTGGGAAAACAACGCTTGCCGATTTGATTGCAGAACATTACAAAGGAAAGGTAACTGCCTACTTACTCGGTTGCCTTTCTTCCTTCCTTCCTTCCATCCATCTATCCATCTTTTTCTTCCTGCTTTTCATCTGGCTGTCTACCCTTGGTTCTAATTTGTAGAATTTTTTTTGTTCTGAGTTTGCGGAATTGTACACTGACAGTGGGGTTGTTGTTCCACGGGGCTTGGCATGGGGAAGGCCGCCCCCTTGCTGTTACTGCTGCTTCCAGACCACACTGATTCTGTTAGGCCCTTGGATTCGAGTGTTGTGTCATCCCAACCAATGCCACCCATTACTTCCTTGGTTCGACTCATCTGTTTCCTGGGCTCCCCCCACCATTCTGCCCACATATTCACTCCGACCTAATTCTTGGTGACTTTAATATCTACAAAGACAGCCCTCCCATCACTCCCCTCCCCCGCCCCCCCAGTCAGTTTCTTGACCTCTTCTCCCCCAGTTACCTTGTTTTCCTCTCTCAGTGAGAGAAGAGATACAATTTTGGGCTTAGACAAGAGTGACAGCAGTGAAGAAGCAGGCATATTTGGGATATCCTATGAAGGCAGAGCCAAAGGGTTTGATGAAGAATTGGAAGGTAGAGGAATTAGAAATTTAGTGTGGCTAGAACATGTGAATGGAGGAATGGCACAGGATGAGGGTTGAAAATGTAGTCAGGGCAGTGCAGACCACCAACGAGAAGGGTTATTCAGAGGGCTGCTGAATATTTATAAGCACCAGAGTAACCTTTTTTCTATTTGCTCCTAACTTTTTATTGTAAAATGTGAAATTCACTGAATTGTCACAAAATGAACCCCCATATAACTGTCACTCGGGTCAAATATGGAGTGTTGCTAGCACCCTAGTAGCCCTCGCATGCCTCTTCCTAACACCAGTCCCCCTGCAGAGGTAGCCATTGCCCTGAATTTTACAGTATTCACCACCATACTTTTCTGTAATGGTTTTCTCACTGGTGGCCACCAGCTTGCCTTGAGTCTTTTTCACAACAGATAATGAATTACAGCTCAGTGAGACAAAACTATGGATAGTAAAACAGAGTTTATTAAAGTTTCCAAGAGAGAAAATTTGGCACCCTTTCTTCTGGCTTTGGGGTTTTATCCCTAAAGCTTAAGGGTTCTGATTATTGATGTAGCCATGATGCTCATGATTGGCATTTGTGATTGGCATCTGGGAGTTTCATAGCTTTGGGCTCTCTGCACATGTGGCTACAAATCAGACTTTTCTGGCTTGGCTGAGCTCCTGTTTCATCAGGATACTTTAACCACAAGTTAAACCGCACAGTGGGCAGTCTTGGGTGGCCCTGGGCAGAGAGCAGTGTCCTTGGGTCCAGCCCTGGAGAAGAGTCTTGTGCCCACCTGAGTCAGTCATATCTAACTCTATGCCTGACCATTTCACCATGGAAGCATAATACGGTAGGTTAATTTTATGTGTTTTACTTAACTTTATGGTCTTAAACAATTTATATGTATTGTGCCTCTTTCTTTCACTTAACATTATGATTGTGCTACCTACTAGTATTATTACAAATAGCTGTCATTTATTTTTATTTTATCATATTGTGTTGATTGAATTATATCATAATTTATTTAGCTACATTTGAGTGTTAATGAAACTTGGATTGATTCTAGATGGGAACATTATGAATACTGCTATAAACATACTTGTATGTGTTTTTTTTGGTGCACACGTACATATATATATATATATATATATATTTTGGAGGTACATCAAGGAGGACAATTTCTGGGACATGGAGTATGCATACATTCAGCTGGTGTTTTTAGTGCTAAACTGTTTCCCAAACCAATTTTACTAATTTACAATCCTGTCAGCAGTGTCTAGGAGCTCTATCATTCCATATTCCTACCAACTCTTTTTTTCTTGTTGAAAATCTTCTATCAATCTCATAGGAGTTCCTTTAGACATGATCTGGCACTTACTTCTTGCAAATTTTAGAATTATCTCTTCGTGTTGTATTTCTGAAAGTCTGACTATAACGTCAAAGTGGGGTTCTTTTCTGACTGAGTCTTTTTGGGGTCTTATCAGCTTCTTGTATTTGAACATATATATTTTCTTCCAAATCAAAGACTTTTTCAGCTATTATTACATTTAATAGGTTTTCTAAACCATTCTTCTTTTCCATTCTTTTGGGAACTCTCCAAGCGCAAATGTTGGTTTGTTTGATGTTATCTCAGAGATTAAAAATGCTGGTTTTTTTTTTTAATATTTTCATCTTTTTTCTTCTGTAGGGATAAGATATTTCAAAAAAACCCTTTTCAGGATCAGATATGTTTTTTTTTTTTTTTGACAGGCAGAGTGGACAGTGAGAGAGAGAGACAGAGAGAAAGGTCTTCCTTTGCCGTTGGTTCACCCTCCAATGGCCGCCGCGGCCAGCGCACCGCGCTGATCCAATGGCAGGAGCCAGGTGCTACTCCTGGTCTCCCATGGGGTGCAGGGCCCAAGCACTTGGGCCATCCTCCACTGCACTCCCTGGCCACAGCAGAGAGCTGGCCTGGAAGAGGGGCAACCAGGACAGAATCCAGCGCCCCGACCGGGACTAGAACGTGGTATGCTGGTGCCGCAAGGCAGAGGATTAGCCTAGTGAGCCGCGGCGCTGGCCCAGATATGTTCTTTATTTCTGCTTGACTTAATGTATCGTTAAGGCTTGTGTTGCATTTTTTATTTGACTTCTTGGATTCTCCATTTATAATATTTTTGTTGGATTCTTTTTCAATATCTTTATCTCTGTGCTGAATTTCTCATTCACATGATACACTGATTTTCTAACTGTGTGTCTGTATTCTCCTGTATCTCTTTGAGTAACCTTATAATCATTTTTTAAATCCTTTTTCAGACATTTCATCAGTCTCCCTTTCTTTTTAGTCTGATACTGAAGCATTATTGTGTTCCTTTGGGGGTATCATATTGTTTTGGGGATACAGGGGTGTGGGGGGGTTCCCTGATGGATTTATTCCAAGTTCTTGTCTCAGCATCAGAGAAGAATTCAAAGTAGAGACAGAGTGCAAGAACAGGAGCAGGATTTGTTTAAAGAACCAGAAAGAGAAAGCACACATTCGGAAGTGAATGTGTGCAGCCTTATGAGAGAGAATCACACGCTCCCCAGTTTGGTTGTCCCCTTTATTCCATCAGGGGTGGTAACCTAATTGATATACAAATGGGGTGGAGTTTGGGTGAGATTCAGTGAGCATGGTGATCTCTGGGAAGGTTTCACAGGATCTCCACGTGGAGCTTGACATTCATGTGTTCATCATGGCATCTTCCGCATAACAGAGGAGGCTCAGATGCACCCTGGGAAAATGGATGTACTGAATCTACAGGGGCAGGGTTGGAGTTTTAGCAGTGCAGGGCTACCACAAGGAGCTGGCTGGGAGCCTCTGGGCTCCTTTGTTTACTAACCAGCTCCCTGTCTATCCCATATCAATATTGACTTGCTTTGGCATACTTCTCATGTTCCTATGCTGATTTTTGCACATTTTGGACATCAGTTGTTTCTGTCACTTTTAGGAGATGGTTTTTGTGGATTGAAGGCTTTATCTTTTTTTTTTTTTTTTTTTTTTTTTAATTTTTGACAGGCAGAGTGGACAGTGAGAGAGAGAGAGACAGAGAGAAAGGTTTTCCTTTGCTATTGGTTCACACTCCAATGGCCGCCGCGGGCCGCGGCCGGTGCGCTGCAGCCAGCACATCGCGCTGATCCGAAGCCAGGAGCCAGGTGCTTTTCCTGATCTCCCATGGGGTGCAGGGCCCAAGCACTTGGGCCATCCTCCACTGCACTCCCGGGCCACAGCAGAGAGCTGGCCTGGAAGAGGGGCAACCGGGACAGAATCCGGCGCCCCGACAGGGACTAGAACCTGGTGTGCCAGCGCCGCAAGGCGGAGGATTAGCCTATTGAGCCACAGCGCCGGCCAAAGACTTTATCTTGAAGGTAACGTTCCTGGATGCCACTTTGCTGGCTACTTTGGCTGTCATTCCAATTGTATGCTCTAGTTTAGTCTCCCTTTACTTTTTTTTTTTTTTTTTTTTTTTTTGCTGTCATTGATGGCAGCAGTAGTGGCGTTGTGGGGTGCTTCTAGAACCCACTATAGTTGTTAGAATCCCTGAATGAGAGAACTGGGAGCAGTTTCTGCTGATGCTGCAAGGAGCCTGGCCCGCAGACTGCCAGCCACCACCAAGTCAGGAGCTGGAGCTGCAAGAGCAGCACTGGTACTGAGGGCAGGTATGGCTGGTACCAGAAACCACCTGCACTCGGTCTGCAGAGCTCCAAGAGCACTGCTGGTGCTGGGCAGGGCAGGTGGGCCCCCGAGTGCTGGCAGAGGGAAAGTGGCCTCGGCTCTAGGAGGGCAGAGCACACACTCCCAGGCCACTCTCCTGTAGGCTGCTTGTGGGTTGCCTGGGGCACAGGAATCCCAGCACAGAGCGCAATCAAGCAGGCTGAGCCATGCGCGTGTGGGAGGGGCTTGAGCTAGGAGCCCTGCACTGGGTGTGGCAGGACCCAGAAACCCCAGGCCAGAGCCCCAAGCTAGTGTGCACTGTACTAGACCAGGCACTGTAGGAAGAGGGACAGGGGCCATGTAGACAGATTGGGTGGGACCACAAGGACCTTGACATTGGCATGGAGTCCCAGTGGGTACAGGTTGCAGTTGCAAGAGTGATGCACTGCAGGCAGGTGGGGAGGGGAAGCAGACGGGAAAAGAAAAGTCGCCAAGAGGTGTGGGGACAGGCTCCCTGCTTCTAGGATCTCAGGGGCTAGATCTCCCCGCTGCTATGCACCCACTGTCCCCTGACATGCTCTGTGGGATAGGGTGTTGCAACTGTTCTTGCCTTGTTGGTCCCAATTGAATCTGTGAGGCTCAGTCTTCCTTACCAAGTGCAGAAAAGTCTGTGGGGCCCCTGGGAAGAAGATATGCGAGAGCTTCTGTCTCCTAGGCAGTGTGGACTCCAACAATGACTCCTTTCTCAAGATGCCAGCACACTGGGGCTGGCGCTGTGGCACAGCAGGTTGAGGCCCTGGCCTGAAGCACCGGTATCCCATATGGGCACCGGTTCGAGTCCCGGCTGCTCCACTTCTGATCCAGCTCTCTGCTATGGCCTGGGAAAGCAGTAGAGGATGGCCCAGGTCCTTGGGCCCCTGCACCCTTGTGGGGGACCTGGAGGAGGCTCCTGGCTCCTGGCTTCAGATCGGTGTAGCTCCAGCCATTGCGGCCATCTGGAGAGTGAACCATTAGATGGAGGACCTTTCTCTCTCTCTGCCTCTCCTCTCTCTGTGTAACTCTGACTTTCAAATAAATAAATAACTCTTTTAAAAAAAAAATGGTGGCAGCACACTGCCACAGCCTGTGCCCTGGGGGCTGTGGGGGCTGTGGAGAGCAGACGCTGGGAGTTCCTTCTCTGAAGCAGAGTGGCAGCGACTCCTCCAGGGAGCTCCTCACTGAGCTACGGGTGTGTGGTGACTGGGTTCCTCTCTGGCGAGGAGTGTCCGTGTCAGGGGTTGGTACCCATGAGCTCCATTGTGGCTCTCATTCCCACCCTTTCCCCTGCAGCAGGAATCCCCCTTCCCCATCCCACACTGGGCTGGGGACTCCCTTGCTGGTTGGCTTTGTTCCTCTCTCCCTGGTGCTGTCCCTGCTCTGTGTCCTACCACTTTCCCACTTTTGTTTACTGAGCTTGGTGCTCTTAACCTGGCAGTCACTTACAGTTGTCTCTATTGGGCCACCTGGAATGCATAACTCAAATTTTTAAATATGCAAGAGTTGGAACATATGCTTGAAAAGAAAAGTGAATTTCTCATAAGCACAAGATCATTAATAATTAGGAAAATGTGAATTTAAACTATGATGAAATACTTCTCTTCATCCAATGGGATGGTAAACATTTAATATTGACAAAATCAGATGTTGATAAGGGTATGGAAGACCTGTAAATTTCTTACATTACTAGTAAGGCTGTAGAATAGTCCAAATACATTGAAAATAGTTGGAAAGTTATTATATTTACTGTATGGCCCATTAATTCCACCCCTAGGTATGTACTCAAAAGAAATGGAAACATATATTCACAAACAGACTTCTGTACAGGATAAAAGGAGTTCAGATAAAAAAAATTAGGGGAGGGGCTGGTGCTGTGGTAATAATGGGTAAAGTTGCCACCTGTGGTGCTGGCATCCCATATGGCCTCCGGCTCGAGTCCCGGCTGCTCCACTTCCAATCCAGTTCTCTGCTGTGGCCTGAGAAAGCAGTGGAAGATGACCCAAGTGCTTGGGCCCCTGTACCCATCTGGGAAACCTGGAAGAAGCTTCTGGCTCCTGGGTTTGGATTGGCTCAGCTCCAGCCTTTCCCGCTATCTGGGGATTGAACTAGCAGGTGGAAGACCTCTCTCTCTCTCTCTCTCTCTCTCTTTCTCTCTGCCTCTGCCCCTCCCCTCCCTCTTTGTAACTCTACCTTTAAAATAAGTCAATAAATCTAAAAAAAAAGTGGGGTAAGCTACATGTGCTTCATTGGTTATGACAGAGATACTAAAATGAAATATTGGTAGGGGAAATGCGATGAGGGATGTATGGGAACTCTATATCATGACTTCACAAGTTTTGTTTTATAAATTTAGAACTATTAGAACTATTAAATTTAGAACTATTCTAAAGTAAAATGTTAAAATAAAAATAAGACACTGTACAGATGCTCACCACTGGTCTATTCATGATAGTCAAAACCCGGACGTAGCCCACATGTTCATCAGTGGACAAAAACTGTGGTATGGGGCTGGCGTTGTGGAACAGCAGGTTTATCTGCTGCCTCTCTTGCTGGCATTCTATATGAGCAGTGATTTGAGTCCTGGCTTCTCCACTTCCAAGCAAGGTTCCTGCTAATGTGCCTGAGGAAGCAACAGAGGATAGCCCACGTGCTTAGGCTCCTGCCATCCACATGGGAGACCCACTTGAAGTTCCTGGCGCCTGGCTTTAGGCTGGCCCAGCCCCAGCCACTGTGGCCATTTAGGGAGTGAACCAGCAGATAAAAGATCTCTGTCTCTCTGTCTCTGTCTCTCTCTCTCTCTCTCTGTCTTAACCCTACATTCCAAATAAATAAAATATTAAAAAAAAGAAAACCTAAGGTACATCCATACAACAATAAAAAGGATACCTGGAATAACACTGATGAATGCCAAAAGCATTGTGTTAATGGAGCAAAGCCAAAAAAAAAAAAAAAAAAAAAACAACACATAGTGTATGATTTCATTTATATAAATTCTAGAAAAGGCAAAACTAATCTAGAATGACAGAAAACAGAAGTAGTGACCAGGGGCTAGGAATGAAACCTGAGACAAAGGAAGGAACAGGAAGAGATTGACTACAGAGAGAACAAGAGGGGATTTTTGAGGGTGATAGAAAAATTACCTTGATTGTGGTGGTGGTTATTTGTATATATTTGTAAAAACTCATCAAACTATATACTTAAAATTTATTTGCCATTGTGGAACCATCCCTGCATACTAGGGATAAATCCCACTTGGTCTGGGTGAGTGATATTTCTGATGCATTGTTGGACTTCAGTTTGCTAGTATTTTGTTATCTGTGTTCATCATGGAAGTTGGTCTGCAGTTCTTTTTGTCTGTTGCATTGTTTTCTGGTTTAGGAATTAAGGTGAGGCAGGCTTCATAGAAAAAATTTTGGAGGATTTCCTACCTTTCAGTTGTTTTGAATAACTTGAGAAGAACTGGAATTAGTTCTTTAAAGTCTGGTAGAGGGGCCGGCACTGTGGCGCAGTAGATTAATCCTCTGCCTGTGGCACTGCTATCCCATATGGGCGCCAGTTCTAGTCCCAGCCGCTCCTCTTCCAATCCAGCTCTCTGCTGTGGCCCGGGAGTACAGTGGAGGATAGCCCAAGTGCTTGGGCCCCTGCACCTGCATGGGAGACCAGGAGGAAACACCTGGTTCTAGGCTTCGGATCAGCACAGTTTCAGCTGTTGCGGCCATTTGGGAAGTGAACCAACGGAAGGAAGACCTCTCTCTGTCTCTCCCTCTCACTGTATGTAACTCTACCTCTCAAATAAATAAATAAAATCTTAAAAAAAAAAAAAAAAGCCTGGTAGAATTCAGCAGTGAAGCCATCTGGTCCTGGCATTTTCTTGTTAAGAGGGTCTTTATTACTGATAACAACCTCTGTGTTGGTTATTGGTCTGTTAGGTATTCTATGTCTTCATGACTCAGTTTTGGTAGATTATGTTGTCAAGGAATCTATCCATTTCTTCTAGGTTTCCCAATTTGTTGCATTCAGTTCTTTGTAGTAATTCCTGAGAATTCTTTTTATTTCCATGGTATGTGTTGTTACATTTACTTTTTCACCTCTGATTTTATTGATTTCTGTCCCCTCCTTTTTTTGTTTGTTTGTTTGTTTGTTTACTTGGGCCAATGATGTGTCAGTTGTGTCCCGGTTGGGGCGCCAAACTCTGTCCCGGTTGCCCCTCTTCCAGACCAGCTCTCTGCTGTGGCCCGGGAGTGCAGTGGAGGATGGCCCAAGTGCTTGGGCCCTGCACCTGCATGGGAGACCAGGAGGAGGCACCTGGCTCCTGGCTTTGGATCAGTGCAGTGCGCCAGCCGCAGCCCACCGACCGTAGCAGCCATTTGGGGGGTGACCTTTCTCTCTGTCTCTCTCTTTCTCACTGTCTAATTCTGCCTGTCAAAAAAAAAACTCTCCATTTCACTGATCATTTGTATTGTTTCTTGTTTGTTTTGTTTGTTTCTTCTTGAACTTTAGCTATTTCTTTCCTTCTACTAATTTTGGTTTCTTGTTTTTCTAGTTCCTTGAGATGTATTGATAGCTTGTTTATTGGTGCCTTTCCAATTTCTTCATGTAGGTGCCAATTGCTATAAACCTCCCTCTTAACACTGCTTTTGCTCTATCCCATAAGTTTTGATATGTTGCATTGTCATCTTCATTCACTTCCAGAATTTTTTTTTCAGATTTCAAAGCTTTAATTTTCTTTTTTTTAAAACTTTTTTTTAGTAAATATAATTTTCCAAAGTACAGTTTATGGATTACAATGGCTTCCCCCCCATAACTTCCCTCCCACTCACACCCCTCCCATCTCCCGCTCCCGCTCCCTCTCCCATTCCATTCACATCAAGATTCATTTTCAATTATCTTTATATACAGAAGATCGATTTAGTATGTATTAAGTAAAGATTTCATCAGTTTGCACCCACACAGAACATAAAGTGAAAAATACTGTTTCAGTACTAGTTATAGCATTAATTCACATTGAACAACACATTAAGGACAGAGATCCCACATGAGGAGTAAGTACACAGTGACTCCTGTTGTTGACTTAACAATTTGACATTCTTGTTTATGGCATCAGAAATCTCCCTAGGCTCTAGTCATGAGTTTCCAAGGCTATGGAAGCCTCTTGAGTTTGCTGACTTCGATCTTATTTAGACAAGGTCATAGTCAAAGTGGAAGTTCTCTCCTCCCTTCAGAGAAAGGTACCTCCTTCTTTGATGGCCCGTTCTTTCTACTGGGATCTCACTCTCAAATATCTTTCATTTAGGTGTTTTGTTGTTGTTGTTGTTGTTGTTGTTTTGCCAGAATGTCTTGGCTTTCCATGCCTAAAATACTCTCATGGGCTCTTCAGCCAGATCCGAATGCCTTAAGGGCTGATTCTGAGGCCAGAGTGCTGTTTGGGACATCTGCCATTCTATAAGTCTGCTGTGTATCCCACTTCCCACGTTGGATCGTTCTCTCCCTTTTTTATTCTATCAGTATTAGCAGACACTAGTCTTGTTTGTGTGATCCCTTTGACTCTTAGACCTATCAGTGTGATCAGTTGTGAACTGAAATTGATCACTTGGACTAGTGAGATGGCATTGGTACGTGCAATCTTGATGGGATTGTATTGGAATCCCCTGGCACATTTCTAACTCCACCATTTGGGGCAAGTCCGATTGAGCATGTCCCAAATTGTACATCTCCTCCCTCTCTTATTCCCACTCTTATATATAACAGGGATCACTTTTTAGTTAAATTTCAACACCTAAGAATAAATGTGTGTTAATTACAAAGTTCAACCAATAGTATTAACTAGAACAAAAAATAATACTAAAATGGATAAAGTATTAAATTGTACATCAACAGTCGGGACAAGGGCTGATCAAGTCACTGTTTCTCATAGTGTCCATTTCACTTCAACAGGTTTCCTTTTTTGTGGTTGGTTAGTTGTCACCAATCAGGGAGAACATATGATATTTGTCCCTTTGGGACTGGCTTAATTCACTCAGCATGATGTTTTCCAGATTCCTCCATTTTGTTGCAAATGACCGGGTTTCATTGTTTTTGACTGCTGTATAGTATTCTATAGAGTACATGTCCCATAATTTCTTTATCCAGTCTACTGTTGATCAGCATTTGGGTTGATTCCAGGTCTTAGCTATTGTGAATTGAGCTGCAATAAACATTAAGGTGTAGACTGCTTTTTTGTTTGCCAATTTAATTTCCTTTGGGTAAATTCCAAGGAGTGGGATGGCTGGGTTGTATGGTAGGGTTATATTCAGGTTACTGAGGAATCTCCAGACTGACTTCCATAGGGGCTTAACCAGTTTGTATTCCCACCAACAGTGGGTTGGTGTCCCTTTTTCCCTACATCCTCGCCAGCATCTGTTGTTGGTACATTTCTGTATGTGAGCCATTCTAACTGGGGTGAGGTGAAACCTCATTGTGGTTTTGATTTGCATTTCCCTGATTGCTAGTGATCTTGAACATTTTTTCATGTGCCTGTTGGCCATTTGGATTTCCTCTTTTGAAAAATGTCTACTAAGGTCCTTGGCCCATCTCTCAAGTGGGTTGTTTGTTTTGTTGTTGTGGAGTTTCTTGATCTCTTTGTAGATTCTGATTATTAACCCTTTATCTGTTGCATAGTTTGCAAATATTTTTTCCCATTCTGTCAGTTGCCTCTTCACTTTCTTGACTGTTTCTTTTGCAGTACAGAAACTTCTCAATTTAATACAATCCCGAATGTTAATTTTGGCTTTGACTGCCTGTGCCTCCGGGGTCTTTTCCAAGAAGTCTTTGCCAGTGCCGATACTTACAGTGTTTCTCCAATGTTCTCTAATAATTTGATGGTGTTGGGTCGTAGATTTAGGTCTTTAGTCCATGTTCAGTGGATTTTTGTGTAAGGATTGAATTATGTTTCTCCATTCTCTCCTAGCATGTAGAGTTTCTGATGAGAAGTCAGCTGTGAATCTAATTGGAGATCCTCTGAAAGAAATCTGGCATTTCTCTCTTGCACATTTTAGAAAATCTTTTCTTTATATTTTACTGTTGAAAGTTTGACTACAATGTGTCATGGTGAAGATCTTTTCTGGTCATGTCTATTAGGAGTTCTATGTGTTTCCTATACTTTCCTTTCATTCCTTCCTTCTTCAAATTGGGGATGTTTTCTTTACTTATTTCACAAATAGGCCTTCTAGTTCATTCTCTGTTTCCACACATTCATTAACTCCTAAGAACCATATGTTGGGTTGTTTGGTAGTATCCCATAAATCTCCAACATTCTTTTTAATTTTTCTAAGAACTTTTTTTTTTAATTGACTGAAAGATTTCCAAAGATTTGTCTCCTAGTTTGGATATTCTTTCTTCTGCCTTACCAAGTCTGTTGTTAAGGCTTTCCACCACATTTTTATTTGATCTGTTGAATTCTTCGTTTCTAATATTTGATACTGATTCTCTTTGAAATCTCAATTTCATGGGAAAAATTTTCATTCATATCCTGTATGGATTAATTTGTAGATTTTCTTCTGATCGCTTTTGAGTAATCCTATGGTTAATCTTTAAATTTCATTTCTGAAATTTCATCAATCTCTTCATTTTCACATTCTAATATTGAGATGTTGTTATGTTCCTTTGGTGGGGAGAGGGTCATGTTGGCTTCCTTATTTTTGTTTCTTGAATTTCTGCATTTATTTTTAGGCATTTATAGAGATATTTGTTTTTTCCTCTGATGGCTTTTATCTTTGAACTATCCCTCTGTGGCTTAGTGGAATGTCTATACTTTCAGTGAATACCCAGGTGTGTGCTGGGTGTAGCCAGGGAGTTCTGGTCCATGTTCTAGGGTGAAGCAAGTATCCAGAGTAAAACCCAAGTTGGGCGTGGTAGATCTCCTCTTGTTAACAGAAGGAAGGGAATTGTCACTTCTGTTGGTGTGGTCACACTGTCATTTCTCCTCTAAGGTGATCAATGCCCAGGTGTTAGCCCCTAGTGGTGCAGCATTTATCCACACTGCTATGTGAACTGCACAAATGATCTGCACAGTACTCACTCTGAACACGGATCCTGTTGCAATGACCCACCCCACACGACCAAGGAGCTCTGAATGTGTGAAACCACACACAGTGATTGCCCAGAGACCCATCTATCCTCTGTACACTCTCATGCCACCACAAAGTCCCCAGAGTCTCAGCACCCAAGGCTCCCACAGCTGCTGGGTGCAGAGAGTCCACTCTGCCCCACCAGCCTGGCCAGAGAGAGACAGACATTCCCCAAGCCAGCTATCTGTGGGTGCTTGAACCCCAGAGCCTTTGGGATTTTGGGAGTGCCTCACAGTCCTAAGTGCATGCCCAGCCCCCTGTCAACCCTCCCAGCCAAGCTCAAAGCCAGTGGGGATCATGATTTTTCCCTCTGTTAGAATCTCTGGATAACACGTGTACACAAGAGCACTGCTGCCAGTACTACTAGAAGATGGCATCCTGTCTCAGCCAGCTGCTGTCCACACACACACAGGGGCTTTCACGGCTGCCACTTTTGCCCAAAATGGCTTCGGGTGCCATTGTGGGGAGGATAGGGTGAGAGAAACATGCTCCTTTTACTTCCACTGGGTCCACAGGTACCCTTTAGCCCCTAAGGCTGCAGGCCGGACTCACACCACACTCTCCCTCCAATGATATCACCACGGTTGCTGCAGTCTGACCTCACCTCCATCTCCAAGCTGGCACCCTCTCCAGCTCTCAGCTGTTGGAATTATGTGTTATGTCCGTGTTCATGCTGCACACGCACCCCTTCCACACAGGTGCATGGCATTCTTCTTCCTTATGTAGAATTTCCACTGTGATTTTCTCTCTGATTCTCCCCTAAAAGTGCAACTCCTACTTTTTTTTTTTTTTTTTTTTTTTTTTTTTTACTATTTAGCTTAGCGAAGTACATAATTCCCTATTCAACCATCTTGGAATCAACCCATGAGTTCTGAATGTAACTCTAAAGGCACTTCAGACAGTGTTAATGTTTTTGGAAGAGAGTGTGAGACAGAGAATGTGTTTAACATTCACAGTACCATGTGCTTATGTTGACTTTCTCAAATGTTCTTTGTAGGTAGTTGACTATAGCACGCTTGTTCAACCACGTTTTGAAAAAGCCCGTGAGATGTTAATAGAAAATACGATTACTGAAGCCACTGAAGCAGCTATTAGAACTGTAAAAGAAAGACTTCTAGCAGAACAACAAGCTAAAATTCAAGGTGAGCCATCTTTTAAAAATGTGTGAAGTTTGTCTTTTTTTTCTATTCATCTTTGTAATGATTAATGGCAGTCCTGTGGTATATGCAAAATTACATACATTCATTTTAAAATAATGTGGTTTTTTTCTAATTAAGATGATCACTGTACTACATTTTGTGTTAGATAGGTATCATAATCCATTTTTTTCTAAATGGTGTGCAAGTGTTACAAGTAACAAGCAACAAAATTATCCATAATTTTACTCTAGACTTGAAATGCCAACTTTATCTTGATATTAAATTAAGGGTGCATGTTTGTGCATGCGTGTGTGTGTGTGTGTGTGTGTGTATAAGCTTCTGAGCTTTGTAGTCTAATGATCTCTGTATTTGTGTTATTCACTTTAATGTAGAATATAATTATCAAAGTTTTATGATACTTTTTAAAGCTAGTAATATAAATTCCTCCTGAAAATAGCTTGTTTTATAATTTTTCTCTTTTTATTCCTTTCGTTTATTCCATAAAATGAGTGCTTGTGTGGACCAGGAACTGTACTAGATATTAGGAAGCTTTTTTTTTTCCAGATAGTATTATTTGTTTATTTATTTTTTATTTAGTAAATATAAATTTCCAAAGTACAGTTTATGGATTACAATGGCTTTTCCCGCCCATAATTTCCCTTCCACTTGCACCGCACCCATCTCCTGCTCCCTCTCCCATTCCATTCACATCAAGAATCATTTTCAATTCTCTTTATATACAGAAGATCGATTTAGTATATATTAAGTAAAGATTTCATCAGTTTGCACCCACACAGAAACACAAAGTGTAAAATACTGTTTCAGTACTAGTTATAACATTACTTCACATTGGACAACACATTAAGGACAGATCCCACGTGAGGAGTAAGTATACAGTGACTCCTGTTGTTGACTTAACAATTTGACACTCTTGTTTATGGCATCAGTAATCTCCCTAGGTAAAGACTCTCACCTGAATACTGATTAGTGTACCAGGAAACAGGAAGCTGAGTGTCCTCTTAAGGGGATAGCAAATCTCCCAGCTTCTCCCTTCTGCCTTAAAATAGAGGTGGGCTCAATTAGCAAAAACGGTAGAGCTGGACATTCAAATAGCAAAATGGATAGAGCTGGAGGATAAATGAAAGAGCAAGAAAATCAGATCAGAGACTTCAAGAAAACATTGAGGAAGACTTTTGACATAGAATAGAAAAGTTGAAATCCTTACTTAATGTATACTAAGCTGATCTTCTGTATATTAAGATAATCGAAAATGAATCTTGATGTGAATGGAAGGGGAGAGGGAGTGGGAAAGGGGAGGGTAGTGGGTGGGAGGGACGGTATGTGGGGGAAGCCATTGTAATCCATAAATCGTACTTTGGAAATTTATATTCATTAAATAAAAGTTAAAAAAAAAAAGAAAAGAGACACAAGAAGGAATGCAGATATGTATAAGACACAAATGGAAATAAATTGATATATGAAAAGGAATAAACAAAAAGAATGAAAGATGCTATGGACTGAGTGTGTATGTTCCTCAAAAACACATTTGTTGAAGACCTACATACTAAGCTGTGGCTGTAGGGGGTCTGAGAAGTATTTAAGGTTAAATGAGATTTAATAAAGATGGAACTCTGATCTGATCTGACTGATGTCCTTACAAGAAGCTTTTATAATTTTGTCATGTTCTACAACAAAACTCATTGGGAGGATTGTGTTATTACACAATAAGGAAGGAAGAATTTTCACCTGTAATATTAAATCAGAGTTCTCTTCAACCCTTTGGTCTGTTTCTGTAGCTTTCCATAACATTTTGTAGCTCTCTTCACAAATTGTCCATGTTTTTGTCAATAAGTTTGCTCCAAGATATTTTGTCATTCAGTTACTCTCAAATAGCATCATTTTACTATAACATTGTCTAAGTGGTAATTACCAGTATATTGATAGGCTATTTGATTTTTATATATTTATCTGTAACTATCCACCTCATTAAACTTGCTTCCTAATTCTTACAGAATGCTATTAATTGGTTCTCTGGGATTTTTCACAGCATTTGAAAAAAAGTATAGTATCAACTTCTTTTTCCAATTTTTGTGCTTGTATCCTTTCTTGAATAATTATGTAGACTGGTAGTACTATTATGATGTCAAATAATGATAGTGGTAGTGAACCTATTTAAATGGATCCTTGCCAATTTTGCTATATAAAATTATTGAATATTTTGATCTTGGATTACTGCATAAAATTATCAAATGCCTTTTCAGAATCTTTTGAAGATAATCATAAACTTTTTAATCTTTTGACTTATTTATTATACTGATGTGTTTTCTAACATTAAATCATTTTTATATTTATGAAATAAATCTTTTTTGGTCATGGTGTATTTTTTCATTATTTTTGGTTTTTTAATTTTATTGTTTATTTGAGAGGTGGAGAGACACAGAGAAAAAAAAAAAACACAGAGTTCCCATCCACTGGTTCACTCCCAAAATGTCTGCAGTGGCCCTCAGTAAGGGCCAAAGCCGGGGACTGGGAATGCAATCCAGGTCTCCCGAATGAGTGGTGGAATCCAGTTACCTGAGTCAGCACCACCACTGCCTCCCAGGGTCCACATTAGCAGGAAGCGGGTCAGAAGCTGGAGCCTGGAATCAAACCCAGGCAATCCATTTTGAGAAGTGTGCATCCTTACTGGCTTCCTAACCGCTAGATTAAATGCCGACCCCTGGAGTATTATTTTATAAGATTTGTTTTTTCACTTTTGCTTGCTGATTTACACTCTCCCTTCATTTATAAGTGTGATTCATTCATACTTTTCTTTTATGTGTGTGTGTGTTCTATTTGTTAGATTTTTGTATCAGGTGTTTGTTTTTTTTTTTTTACCCAAATTGGAAATTTTCCCACCATTTTCTGTGCTCAAAACTTTGTAAGTAACAAGGAAAGTATCTCTTCCTACATGGCAAAGGGTGCTAGACAAGAGTACTTTATTTGCCTGATAAATCTGCCCCCTCTTCTTTCTCATTAGCCTATAAACAAGTAGAAGAATCCATCTTGGTACACATGAAACTACAAAAACTAACAACAAAAAAATTGGGGTGAGAATTGTGGTACAGCTGGTTAATTTGAGGTACCCTCATCTCATATTACAATCAGCCCAGCTGTTGTGTGCATTTGGGAAGTGAACCACGGAAAAAATTTATTCTCTCTCTCTCTCTCTCTGTCTCTGTGTGTGTGTGTGTGTGTGTGTGTGTGTGTGATCTAGAATGTAAAATATATTTTAGTATGTCTTCAAAATGAAAATCAAAAATTTTAAAATTACAGGCAACTTACAAACAGAAACTGAAGAAATTAGCTCAGTCTACCATGATGGCTTGTTATTCAGCCTACTTAAGACCGAACCAAACGAATTCATGAATGCATTCAATAGATCTTGAGCATATGCTGTGTATGATTTTACACAGTAGGAGTGCAGAAACGATCAAGACATATGAAACCCCGTGCTACTGGTGCTCACATTTCAATAAAGGACTGGGTGGAAGCCAAATGAATAATTATAAAAGCTGTAACTTTGTAGATTTTGGAGTTCTGCAAATTGCCTTTTCCCATAGGAACGTAGAAATAGATGCTGTCTTCCATACAATTCAAACTAAAAGCCTCTTGCTTTTTTTTCTCAAATTCCATGATGATTCTAAATCTGACAGTAACAGGGTTCACCTTTCTTAAAATTTAAAATATTGGAATTTTTGGCTATTGAATTTAACTCAATTTATTTTTAAGGAAAATTTGTCAGAGGAGAATTTAGAGATTTTTAACAGAAAAAGTCGCACAATTCAGAAGATGGGAGCTAAGATGGTGCTGGCTTCCTGTGTGCCCACCAGTTTCCAAGCTAGATGTTGACATCCCTGACCATGTATAATCCTTGCAGCAATGCTTTGAGTCTAATGATCCTCATTAAAACTGAGACACAGAGATCAAGTGATTTACCGAAGTCACACAGCTCTTAAGTGACAGAACTCAAACCCAGGTCTCTCTGACTTTGAAGCAGTAACGTTTAAACCACTAGACTCATCTCCATATCCCCCAACTACCTCTTTCTAACATGGCGATTACTCTCTTTCAGCTGAGACAACTTTAAGAGAATTTCAAAAACACTTTGGAAGAAAAGAGTTTGAAGAGTTTTCAGAATTGCATTCCTCATTCGGTGAAGAAGGTGAAGAACTATGTTGCTAGAGGTGTTGGCCAGAGCTTTCCTAATCTAGAAAGATCAGTTGGTAAAGTGTAGTCTTCTTTTACTGCAGCTTCCATTCATGACAGCCTTTTAGAGGTAGCTGAAGAAGCCAAAACGAAGTCAGAAAATGTCCTCGATGACCAAGGTGCGAATACTGATGAAGACAGTAACAAAATGAATTGCTAGCATCGTGCTTGCAGATCTGGTTTTCCACTAAACTGAACAGCTTTGGGAGTGGGCATTTGGCCTAGCAGTGAAGCCGTCAGTTGGGATACAGTGTCCCACACTGGATTACCAGTCCCTGGGTTCATCTCACCTCCTGATTCCAGCTCCCTGCTAATGCAGACTCTGGGAGGTAACAGATGATGGCACAAGAACTTGAAACTCTGCCACCCACATGGTGGCCCTGGATTGAGTTCCAGCTCCTGGCTTAGGTCCAACCCTGCCCTGGCCATTGCAAGGGAGTGACCAGCAGATAAGAACTCTCTGTCTCTCAAGTAAATAAATACATAAAACTGTTTAAAAATAAAAAGTAAATTGAACATCTATGGAACAGAAATAGATATACTGAAGAACAGAATATAGAAAACAGAGAGTCAAATACAAGTAGAGCCCAAAGAAGTGCTTTTGTCTGTTTCTAAGTGTGACACAATCATTATCATGTAATTAGAGATACCTTCTTAAAAGCTCTCTTCTTCCTTTAATTTATTAGAATCAGATCATGAATATATAATTTTAACTGAAATTTTGTCATTTACATATTGTGCTCTTTAAAACCTTTGCAAAATTTTTCTATTTGTAATTTAACATAATTAAGACCATACAGTATTGCATTACATAATTGTAACTATACTAGGGTATCAGGGAAAGTAGAATTAAAAGATGTTGATTTTGATGCAAAAAATGTTGACATCCATGCATAGTTTTTCTGTAATGTGCATTTTCCATGAACTTTTTGAAGACCCCTATGCTATATGTAATGTAACATTACATAATAGCTATAATTTAAACTAGTTTTACCTTTTTTTTTTAACTAAGAGAGGGAGAGAGCAACCCCATCTGCTGGTTCACTCCCCAAATGCCTACTAGGAACTCAGTCCAAGTTTCCCACATGGGTGGCAGGAACGCAGTTAACTGAGCCATCATCACCAGTGCCTCCCAGGGTGCGCATTAGAAGGAAGCTGAAATCAGGAGTTGAACCCAAGCACTCCAGTGTGAGGTGCAGGAATATTAACCAGCATCCAAACGTCTAGGCAAAATGCCCACCTATTTTTACCTTTTTGACTTATGATGTAGCATATTTGCATTACTTAATTAGAAATACTTTAACCTTCATTTTAAATTATTGTCCAATTTCCCTGTTGTTAGATAGTAGATTTAAGCAGTTCTTTATGCTAGAAATTTAAGTTATTTATCAAGTTATTTATCTTTTTTTGCTACTACAAATAATACTCCAGTGAATTTTTATATAAAGTTTGTCTGCATTGAACTATGTGAAATTACCAGATTAGTGGATATGAGGTGATACACATGAGCTACTGGTTCCATATGAAAGTTGTTGCAGCCACATCATGATATCAAGGCTGCTGTGATTCAAGTGGTTTGGCTATACCTGAGGACCTTTGACCTCCTAAGGTCTGAAACCTTGGTGGACAGTGCAGTTACAGTGTCCACTGTAAAGGCATAGCAACAAGACCTTTGTCCTGTTTTTCAACTACCTCTCTTCAGTAGAGATGATGAATCTTTAAAGGTTGTTCCAAATTATGTTCCTCTCACTAGCGTACAGATCACATACCAGTGTTTGCTCTTTCTCAATGTTAGTATAATTTTTACTTCTGAAGTTTACTATTTTACTATTTGTTAACCATTTACATGTCTTCTTTTCTGAGGTGACCATTTTTTGTCTTTGGCCAAATTTTCTGTGTTGTATCAATTATATGTTCTCTGTATAAACTTTCCAGTTTAGTCTATTATTTTTCATTTTTTTTCCAAATTGGGTAGTTTTTCTTCTTAAAATGTCTTCCCTGGCTCCTGGCTTCGGATCGGTGCAACGCCAGCCATAGTGGCCATTTGGGGAGTGAACCAACGGAAGAAAGACCTTTCTCTCTGTCTCCCTCTCTCTCACTGTCTGTAACTTTACCTGTCAAATAAAAAAAATAATAAAATAAAAAAAAGTCTTCCTCTCAACCAGAAATTTCTTCTAGGTCTATCAAACACATTATCACAAAAATGGATTCAAGTTGACAGTGTGACAAAATGATAGAAATATGTTAAGAGAATTTTATTGGTACTTTGTCGCTGAAACATCTGATTATTGCCAGAAGGCAAATTATATCAGTGTACTTAGTTATTAACTATCAGTTATTTAGAATTTCTAATCACCAATTAGCATTAGCCATTTAGCATTATGGAGAACTCTTTGATAAATTAGTATTATATTGTTTAAAAAAAAAAAGGCTACCTGAATCTAGTCATATGTAGATACAGACCTAATTTCTCCATTCCTCATATTTGATGTTAAAGGAATATTGCCGGTACCTCAGCTCACTAGGCTAATCCTCTGCCTTGCGGCACTGGCACACCGGGTTCTAGTCCCAGTCGGGGCGCCGGATTCTGTCCCGGTTGCCCCTCTTCCAGGCCAGCTCTCTGCTGTGGCCAGGGAGTGCAGTGGAGGATGGCCCAAGTCCTTGGGCCCTGCACCCCATGGGAGACCAGGAGAAGCACTGGCTCCTGCCATCAGATAGGCGCGGTGCGCCGGCTGCAACGCGCCAGCCACGGCGGCCATTGGAGGGTGAACCAACGGCAAAGGAGGACCTTTCTCTCTGTCTCTCTCTCACTGTCCACTCTGCCTGTCAAAAAATAAAAAAAGGGAATATTACTTTTTAAGTAGGAATAGGCTAAGAATAACTAAAAACAGTACATCATCAGTATGTGTGATTGACTTTTCAAGCCTACAGATCCTACTTAACATTTTGAGATTCAACTTAAGCAACTTTTTTACACTAAGTAAATTCTCAACCATATTTGTCAAATATTACCTCATCTATTTGGAACAAGAAACTTTAAGAATTAATTCATCCAAAACATATTTATTAAATACCTATACTGTTCTGACTACTTTTCTGGACAAAAGACATCAAAATATCTGTCATGATCGAGCTTATATTCAAGTAGGGAGAGATAGGAAATAAATAAAATAAAATAAAACATGTAGAGTATTAGAATGTGATATCTGCCATGAAAAAATAAAGCAAGGAAGAGTAACCAAGAAAAAAAGAAATTTCTCACACAAACACATTGACACACACACATTCTTAAATCTGTTCTTCAAATTAATCCACCCTTTTTATATCCATTTGTACATGCATCTATAATTTATTTGTTTAGAATGTAGATCTAATGTTTTGTTCAGTTCCTCCTACCAAGTTAGACAGATGTTTGCCTGCTGTTTATTTCAAGCCTAGCAGGTGAACAGGACATTGTCAGCAGCTCACAGATGTCTCCCCTCCTCCCCCAACACAACACCTAAAACCTTCCAAAGGACCACAACCCTGTGCATTAAAATGTTGGCCAACAAGTGGCAGCTGGGAGTCCACTCTCTGCCACCATGGAGTTTCCAGCACTAACCCACAAAGAGGGACCCTCCCCAAGACAGTTTCCTCACTGGGGGAGGCAGTCCAAGTGGGAAGCACTCATCAGTGCCTTTCCCCACTGCTGGAGTGTTACAAGGATTGCCAGCACATGGGAGTGACAAGGCAGCCACCCTACCCTGCAGTCTTTACCTCCTGGGGTCAGGAGGCTGCTGGCATTCTTAGGAAGAGCGCTGTCGATGTTTTTCCCTTTGGAACCACTGGCATCATATTAAACTGGAATTACTCCTGGTTTTGTTACAGCTTAAGTTTCTAGCTTTACTTTCCCCTTGCTAATAGATATGTTTACCTGTTTGAATATTATTGGTTTTTATGTTAATTAAAAATGGGGAATGTGAGTCCTGGGTCCCTGGGCCCCTACTACAATATTCCCTGGAAATGCACCTGCATTTTTCTTTAATGTTCTTTAGATATTAACAATGTTTTATCCACAGATGAAAAAGATGTCAGTGAAACATCCACATTTAAAAGGAGTTCTCAAGACCATAGTCAAGATCTGAAGACATATTCAGACAAAGGTAAATTAATATTTGGGCATTTTGTGGTTCTGAAAAGCACAGGTAGCACCTTCAGAATTTAGAAGGAGAAATTTGGGGAGTTTTTTTGTATAAAGTATCAGTATTCAACTTTATCTTAAAGGCTACCCTATTATGAATAGGTTGATGTACAGGAACACAGAAGAGGTGACGCATGATTTATCATTTTAGTGGAAAAAATATTAGGAATACAGGAAAACTATCTTTCTGCTTTTCCATCCCTGGCATGTGACTACCATAGAAATTCACAAGCTGGCTTCTGGAGCTTCAACCATCATTTCACGAAGAGGGGGGGAAATAAGGGACAAACACTGGTACGCTACCCTGCTGAATTAACTCCCTTAAAGAAATGACAGAAAGACTTGAAGGAAAAAAATATGTTTGCATTTTTTTGACCATCCAGGCTATAAGGAAAGTTGCTCGAGTCTAAGAGAAGGTAGTTTTAAAAAAAAGTGGAGAGAGTGCATCTCAGGGAAGAGTTAGGGAGAAAACGGCAGAGGAAAGTCCACACAAATTCAAGGGACACTAGACCTAAGTGTGGACATGCACAACTCAGCAGCCGAGCGCCTCAGCACCAGCTTTGGAGAGTGAGGTGAGACCAGACTGCAGCGGCCCAAGCCATTAGCAATAAAGCTGCAGGAAGAGCCTGGTAGGATTCTGGCTTGGAGCCCTGTTGGGGACAGTGTACCAGCCCAACTAGAGGAGAAAAAAAAGGAGGCACGTTTCTGTCTTCCCAGCCACCCGGCACCTGCACCCTGTAACAGGCAGAGAGAGGGCGGGCACCATTTTGGACATAAGTAAAAGCTGCACCAGCTTGTATCTGCGTACCCAGCAACTAGCTGAGTGGAGACGCCCAAGCCTTACTGGGAGAACTGACAGGGGGCTGGGTGCTCATGACTGTGGGAGGCTTGTGCGCCAGGACTGTGAAAACATTGTTGCTGTGTGGGAGGACCCAGGGTGTGGCTGGGACTTTGGGCAATCACTATGGGTGCCTCCACACACTCTGGGCTCCCTGATTCACTGGTGAGGGTCGTTGCTCCAGAATCCATGCTCACACCAAGGACTGCACAGATCCTGTGTGTGGTTCCTGTGGCAGTGCAGACAAATACTGTACCCACTGAGGCTACCAACCAGGCCCTGGTCTCAAAGTAGAGACTACATGAGCATGAGACTATGCCAACAGAGCAGAACCAACCTCCCCTCCAATTAAAAAAAAGAAGATTTACCATGCCCAGTCTAGGTGTCCACTGTGAAGTGACTTCCTCTATCACTTTCTGATGCACTGCCTTTAAATCACTGTCCTGCTGATTTGGGATTCCGTGGTGCCCAACTTACCATTTCCCCTCTCTGGGCTTAGTTCCACTTCCATAGCCTGTGTTGCAGTACCAAAAAGATAATCTTTCTTGGCTCAGGAACTGACAGTCATGCTTTATTGCAAATAGTATTGTCCACTCAAGGTGTAAATGGCATTTATTTATTAACTTGATTTGCTTTAGCCCCAGTAGAAGTTTCAGTAGAAGTCACTGCTAATCATCCAGCAGTTATTTCCATACTTGAGGAGACTATAAAAACAACTAAAGACTTGAACTTTGAACAGCCATATGAAAAACATGCTGAAATCTTGGAGGAAGTCCTCAGGGAGGTAAGAAAAAAAAATCCAACCTGCTAATTTCTGTCATTGACATAACTATAACTAACAAAATATTAATCTATTGTATATATAATTATTTTAGTCTTATCTTACAGTATTGAAATGTATAGCCTTAAAATTCACACACATTTTGTAGTCCACATGCTTATGTATGAAATAGTCCAGTGAACAATTGCGGATGTTCTTTAAGTTTTCAGTTAGCAACAAAATTGTGTTATATAATTTCATAGCTTTGACGTTCATCCATTAACTTCCGTTGTCTGTGATTCAGTTCCATTGGTAAAGAGAGTGCCTGTGAAGCCAGAACCAAAGTCAGATATTTCATCCATGAGTCAAGGATGGGGGCACATTTTGCTCCACAGCTAATTAATTTCACCCAGTCACTGGGAACGTGTGTTCATGGGGGAGAGAAGAGGACGTACTAGAGATTTTCCTGTCCCAGAGGAACAGGAAAGCCTCAAATGCTAGGTCCCGCTAACGGCACAGCACAAGGCTGGTCTTTTGGTGATGGCGTCGTGTCAGTGTGGCGCTGTTTGGTGCAGAGCTCTGAGGTAAGCACTCAGGGCGAAAGTCAAGAATGGGTCAGCCGTGGACTCTGAATGAGCTTCCGTGTTGCTCTGTGATTTGCATTATGTAAGAGGGAAAACACTAGTATGTGAGAGCTGGTGGACTTCCTCCGTCCCGGCCTCCTCTAGCCTCCCTGAGTCTCGGGTTTCCAAGGCTTCCTCATCAGGACCTTGCAACTTCTGCACCTCTGCAGGTCGTTCTGTCATCAGTTGGTTCCTTCAGAAACACCACAAGCCCCTACTTTTTGCCCTGAACTGTGTTAAATAATAGGCTCCTGAAGATTGATTAAACACAGCCCTTGCCTTCAAGAACCTGTTGATCACATGGGTGCATTAGCTTTTTATCACCACAGCAAAATACCTGAGGCAGTTAACCTTGTGAAGAATAAAGGTATATTTAGCTCACAGTGTTGAAAGCTCAAGTCCAAGACTAGGCAGCCCCACGGGCTTAGCCTCTGATGAGGGCAGGGGATGGCAGAGGAAGGATCATAGGGCAAACAGGAAGCAGAGGGGCAGGCCCAAACTCAGGCTTTTACAGCATAAAGGAGATAGCCTTTATTTCACTTGCTAATTGATCAGTGGAATCATGGATCCTTGAAGTTCTGGGTTAAGGAGGATTCTGAAGTTACATCTGTAACTTAATCTTTTAGAATTATAGTTTTAAAATATTTTAAACCCTAGGGGCCGGCGCTGTGGTACAGTGGGTTAAGGCCCTGGCCCAAAGCGCTGGCATCCCATATGGACGCCGGTTTGAGACCCGGCTGCTCCACCTCTGATCCAGCTCTCTGCTATGGCCTGGGAAAGCAGTAGAAGATGGCCCAAGTCCTTGGCCTCTGCACCTACATGGGAAACCCAGAGGAAGCTCCTGGCTCCTAGCTTCAGATCGGCACAGCTCTGGCCATTGCGGCCAACTGGAGAGTGAACCACGGGATGGAAGACCTCTCTCTCTCTCTCTGCCTTTCTTCTCTCTGTGTAACTCTGACTTTCAAATAAATAAATAAATCTTTTAAAAAATATTTTAAACCGTTAAAAATACAGAAACAATGATAATTCTCATTTCTACCAAAGGAAGAGTCACTCCCTTGTCATGGAGATGCAAAGGTACTTTTTCCTAGGACAAACCGTGGCTGCTGCCGTGACCTAGCTATGGATCACACAGGAGGCACACGGGAGGGCCCCGGGCACCCTTGTCAGCAGCAGCTGCCCCCGCTCCCGCTGCTCTGCACACTGGCTCGGGAGAGCTCTTCCACGGACTGCTTGCTCCCTAACAGCTCTGCGTCTCTGCTCTTGTGTTTCTGCCCTTCTATGAAGGGACTTCAAAAGATGTCTGAAAGACAGAATGAAAAGATGTTCGTTTTGGGTATGAAAGAAAATATGAAATCCATGCATATGCAGAGTCTTCACAGAGCTCATGGAAAATGCCTATTATGAAAAACAACTAGTAGATTTCAAAAAATGGCTACACCCAAATCAGATTATCTTCTAATTCTATTCTTCCCACACAGGTTTTGAAGTACTAGCCTATCTGTGTACTTGGCACAGTCGTGTCTCCCCATGCCTCCCACACCTCTGAGTCTTGTCCTACTTCCTCTGACTCCCTCAGTCTCGTCTCCTCTCTTCTCTCTCTCCCATCTTATCAGTCTCTCTGTGTATCTCTATCATCAGTCTCCTTGTCTTTTATCACCTCGACCTTCTCTACGTGTTCACAAGTAACAATATGAGTAATATAAAATAACAATACAGAAATGGCATGTTTCACTGCAGAAAAAACAGACATGCGAAATTAAAAATCACAAAATGATAGGGGATAGCTGGCGGCCATTGGAGGGTGAACCAACGGCAAAAGAAGACCTTTCTCCCTGTCTCTCTCTCTCAGTGTCCACTCTGCCTGTCAAAAAAAAAAATGTATCATTTTTATAAGGTATTTTCTCTCCCTCACCCCTCCTCTTGAGGATGTGAAACGAAAGAACCACTTTACTCTCAGCTGGACAAGCACTTGGGAGCCCAGTCCGTGACTCTGTTGTCAGCTGAGCTGGGCACATAGCACATGTACGGGCTCCCCGTGGCTCTCTTCCCTGCCACTCTGTCCCCAGAATCTCCACGAAGTCT
This sequence comes from Oryctolagus cuniculus, assembly GCF_964237555.1. Lineage (NCBI taxonomy): Eukaryota > Metazoa > Chordata > Mammalia > Lagomorpha > Leporidae > Oryctolagus > Oryctolagus cuniculus. The sequence goes on from NC_091436.1 coordinate 61,846,810, forward strand.
CACTTTCCCTCTGCTTGGCCTCACCCCATGGCCTTTTCCAACTGTGGAGTCACCCTCCAGAGACTCCTAAACGGAAGCTGTTGTCGCTGCTACACCCAAACCTGGCACCCTCTAATGCCCCCAGACCGTGCCCCTCCCCTCAGCTTTGAATTTTCCTGGACCAGAGCAGCTCGAGCTGTGCCAGTGACCACAGCGCCTCGCCTCCCAGCCGCCTCTTTTGCTGAAGCCATGGGCTGGGTCCATACTGTTGGTTTTGTCTTGTCCAGCATGCCAATCTTTCTTTCTTCTCCATCTTTTTCCATCTGCAGCAGTGTCATTTGGGGTGAATTAAAGCTGGAAGATGACTTCCACATTCATCCCTGTCCCACAAGCTTCTCCCAGAAAGGAGCTCTCCCAGAGAGCCTGGCTCCATTCTTTTCTTTAAAAAAAATTATTTATTTATTTATTTATTTGAGAGGTAGAGTTACAGACAGTGAGAGGGAGAGACAGAGAGAAAGGTCTCTGTCCATTGGTTCACTCCCCAAATGGCCGCAATGGCCGGAGCTGTGCCGATCCAAAGCCAGGAGCCAGGTTCCTCTTCCTGGTCTCCCATGTGGGGGCAGGGGCCCAAGCACCTGGGCCATCCTCCACTGCCTTCCCGGTCCACAGCAGAGAGCTGGACTGGAAGAGGAGCAACGGGGACTAGAACCGGTGCCCATATGGGATGCCAGCGCCGCAGGCAGAGGATTAACCTGCACCAGGGCTCCGGTCCCAACCTGGCTCCACTCCTATAATGAAGAAGGGAAAATACAGCAAGAACAAACATGAATATCTCAGTAAATTACCTGGCCACAAGAAGTATAGCAGAATACTTTTTAAACATGATTCAGAAGGTCCCTCCTAGGGCTACAGAACTTATAACGCTCACAAACAAGACTGTCATGTTCCTGTCACATCCATCTATATTGACTCATGGAAATTTTAGCCACCCAAAATGCCTTGAAACATAAATAAGAGGAATAACTACTGGAAAAGAGAGGAAATGTACTCATTTTTGCAGTTGATACTGTTTGTTCTACTAATAGCCAAGAAAATAATCTAAAAAACAATAAAAGCCAGTAGACATGTTCAGAAGTAAGGCAATCAAAGAAGTGAAAAATCCATACCTGACCGGAACATAAATGTAACATTATTGATACTAGCCTGAAGTCAAGATAAGGGATCTGTAAGAATAAAACTGCTTATTAAGCTTTGTTTTTAAGTTTTTATTTGAAAAGCACTGAGACAGACACAGATCTCCCATCTGCTGGGTCACTTCCTAAATGCCCACAACAATCTGAACTGGGCCAGGCCAACGTCAGGAGCCAGGAACTCAATCCAGGTCTCCCACATGGGCGGCAGGGACCCACACACCTGAGCCAACATCTGCTGCTTTCCAGGGTGTGTATTCACAGGAAGCTGGACTCAGAAGCAGAGCTGGGTCTTGAGCCCAGGCACTCTGATGCGAGACGTGGTTGTCTCGAGCAGCATGTTGACCGCTATACCAAATGCCCATCCCAAAACTACTCTGCTTATATACAAACATAAGCGGATGTCAAATAGAGACATAACAATTTCATGTATGTTAAGATAAAATCTTACTCTTATGTCTCTCTCAAATTATAGATTTGATGCAGTTTTTGTTTTTTTTTTTTTTTTTTTTTTTTTTTTGACAGGCAGAGTGGACAGTGAGAGAGAGAGACAGAGAGAAAGATCTTCCTTTGCCGTTGGTTCACCCTCCAATGGCCGCCATGGCCGGCGCGCTGCGGCCGGCGCACCGCGCTGATCCGATGGCAGGAGCCAGGAGCCAGGAGCCAGGTGCTTATCCTGGTCTCCCATGGGGTGCAGGGCCCAAGCACCTGGGCCATCCTCCACTGCACTCTCTGGCCACAGCAGAGAGCTGGCCTGGAAGAGGGGCAACCAGGACAGAATCCGGCGCCCCGACCAGGACTAGAACCCAGTGTGCCGGCGCCACAAGGCGGAGGATTAGCCTAGTGAGCCGCAGCGCCGGCCACTTGATACAGTTTTAATAAAAATCTCAGTGCAGGGGAAGGGTAGGGACTGGCAATATGATTCTAAATTTTAGTTGGAAGAACCCATGGTTGATGGGGCCGGTGCTGTGGCCTAACAAGTAAAGCTACCACCTGCAGTGCTGGCATCCCATATGGGCGTCGGTTCAAGTCCCAGCTGCTCCACTTATGATCCAGCTCTCTGCTGTGGCCTGGGAAAGCAGTAAGAGATGGCCCAAGTCCTTGGACCGCTGCACCCATGTAGGAGATGCTGAAAAAGTTCCTGATTCCTGGCTTTGGATCAGTGCAGCTCCCACTGTTGGGGCCATCTGGGGAGTGAACCAGTGGATGGAAGACCTCTCTCTCTTCTCTCTCTCTCTCTCTCTGCCTTGCAAATAAAATAAATAAATCTTTTTTAAAAATCTGATATGTTTAAAAAACAAAACAACAACAACAAAGAACCAGTGGTTGAAACTTGAGATCAACTTGTCAAAGAAGTTTGGTAGAGGGAAATTTGCTGTCAAGCTAGTGAACACCCTTGTGGTGTCACAGGGGCGTGTGAGCCTTAAAATTCTACCAGATCTACGGAACCACAGAGGAGGCGCAGACAGACCTCAATATAGCAATATAGATAAAAATGTACTATATGCTGAAGGTTACAACACAATCCAAACAAAAAAGAGAATTATTTAACAGTACTAAATGATTATCTGAATTCCCATTTTGTATTAAGATAAAAAATAAATTCCATATAATGTAAATACTTAAATGTAAAACTGGTTTTTTTAACTTGAAGAAGGTTTACTTACGTTGAAATCGTCTTGCAGTGGTAGAGAATTCTTAGCACAATCGAAATGGAAGAACTCTCGAAGGAAATCTCAATAGGAAATCTACTTAATAATGAATGTCTCTCTACAAAAAAATCAGGAAAGTTAAAAATTTTTTAAAATATTTATTTACTTATTTGAAAGTCAGAGTTATACAGAGAGAGAGAGAGAGAAAGAGAGAGAGAGGTCTTCCATCAGCTGGTTCACTCCTCAGTCGGCCGCAACGGCTGGAGCTGCCCCAATCTAAAGCCAGGAGCCAGGAGCTTCCTCCAGGTCTCCCATGTGGGTGCAGGGACCCAAGGACTTGCCTGTCTTCTACTGCTTTCCCAGGCCACAGCAGAGAGCTGGATCGGAAGTGGAGCAGCCAGGACTCAAACCGGCGCTCATATGGCTTGCTGGTTCTGCAGGCAGCGGCTTTACCTGCTATGCCACAGCGCCGGCCCCAGAAAGTTAAAATTTTAAGATAAAGGTCAAATATGTATTATTTATTCATAACAAATTACTAATTTCTTATAAATCAATGGTAAAATCTAATATCACAATATAAAAGCAGCTAAGAGATATAAACAGATGTGTCATTAAAGAAGAAATGTAAATATTTAATGGAAATTTTAATGTTTAAGTTTTATTAAAAATATGGAAATTAAAATAATGAGATATAATTGCTCATATATCAAATTAGTGAAAACATCTTTTAACAATCAATATTAGGGGCTGGTGCTGTGGTGTAGCAGGTAAAGCAGCCATCTGCAATGCTGGGTGCCAGTTTGAGTCCCAGCTGCTCCACTTCCAATCCGGCTCTCTGCTATGGCCTGGGAAATCAGTAGAAGATGGCCCAAGTCCTTGGGCCCCTGCACCTGCATGGGAGACCTGGAGGAAGCTCCTGGCTCCTGGCTTTAGATTGGAGCAGCTCCAGCTGTTGCTGCCAACTAGGGAGTGAACCAGCAGTTGGAAGACCTCTCTCTCTCTCTCTGCCTCTCCTTCTCTCTCTGTGTAACTCTGACTTTCAAATAAATAAATAAATCTTTTAAAAAAACAGTCAATATTAGACTGTAATGATTAGTCACTTTCAAACACTGTTTGAAAGAATGAAAATTAATTTAGATGTTTCTTGAAACAACATGAAAATGTGTATGAAAATCCTTTAAAATGTTCTCCCCTTTATTCCCTTTCCCCTACAAATACATCTTCTATGAATCTAAAGAACTGTAGAATACTTGCACAAGAATTTTTATATAAAAATGTTCATCTCGATGCTATAATAAAGTTATAAATATTTAGCAGTAAGAGGATGATTAAACAAATTAAAATTTACTCAAGAAAACATTATGAAACCACTAAATATCCTTCAAAAAAATTACATGGGTTGGAGGAATTATTACATATTTGATACTTATATATTTATTCATTATATGATACTTTTATGATACATTATATCATATTTATATGATATGTTTATACATTAAAATATACCATATAAATATATATTTATACATTATATCATATTATATGATATGTTTATACAGTAAAATATACAGATATATACATTATATCGAACTTGTATGATATATTTATACATTATATACAAACTTTCAAACTTGGGCAGTAAAATTTTTATAGCCATTTTATTTCTTCCATATAACTTTCCTTTTTCTCCCTAATTCTCCTACGTAAAATTTTTCAAAGTGTTTAAAATTCTTTTATTTCAAAAAAATATTTATTCAGATAAAAATTCAAAAAGCAAGCAAGCTTAAATTCTGCATAGGCCAGAGAGTTGCACAAGTACCGGCCCTCTTGACATCCCTTCCCCTTTAACTTCTAACATTCTGTGATCACCTGATGGCATGGGAATTGGTTTAAAGCCCTCAGAATTGGTGTGTGCAGATCCACATTACAAGTATCCTGATGGGTGCTGAAGCTTTTGCTTTAGGAAAGTGGACAAGGGTTCAGAACTAAGCACCTGCGAGATTCATTTTGACCCCATTCCCTCCCACTGCTATTGATAACCTTCTCACTTTCTTTAGTTCTCACACTGAGAAATGAAAAGCAAAAGGAAACTGAAGGATGTTATCCCTCAAAAGATAACCTTGCCACTCAGAGTGGCCCATGGACCATCGTCTCCTGGGAGCCTGTTTGCAGGCTCTGAGACCCTCATCCCAGACCTGCTGAATCAAGGTGTACATTCTGTGATACCAAATAACATAGAGCAGCAATGTGCTGTTACGTTTATTTGATAAAGCCCTTTCTTCCCATCTTAACTTTTAAAACATCACAATTTTATTGCTTTAAAATCTTTTTTAATTAACTTATTCAGGATTTTTTTCCTTCTGAAGTCAGAAGAACTCAAAAGATATTTAAGATCTACAAAAATGACACATTGAAGTAACAGCCTTGACTTGGCAAATTATGGTGGTAATATTTGGGTGCAATCTTTCACAGGTAATGGAGGAAAATCAGAATAGATTTCCTGGTGCCCCAAAGTACGGAGGATGGATCCTGGACAACTGCCCTATTGCAAAAGAACTGTGGCTAGTCTTAGCAGAGAGAGGACTGGTACCAGATTTGATCGTCTATTTATCGGATTTCGAAAACAATGGTTGGTAAATATTTATCTCGTAAATTTGAAAGTGAAGTTTTTTATTGCTGGTAATATTTTTGGTTGATGTATATATAAAAGAAAACTCTTCACCTTCCCCGGATATAAGTACCACCCCAGCAGTCACTGCAGGTACACACCTGAGCAGGTGGCCAGGGGTAATGTGATCCTTCCAGCAGGCCTCTGGAATTGGTGATTGGAGCTGAGAATTTAACATCCCTTCTCAGTTGGTAGCTATAACTTTTTTTAGGATTTATTTATTTATTTGAATGGCAGAGTTACAGAGAAGCAGAGGTAGAGAAAGAGAGAGAGGTCTTCATCCACCGGTTCACTCCCCAAATGGCCACAAGGGCCAGAGCTGAGCCAGTCTGAAGCCAGGAGCCAGGAGCTTCTTCAGGGTCTCCCACATGGGTGCAGGGGTCCAAGGACTTGGGCCATCTTCTACTGCTCTCCACAGCAGAGAGCTGGATTGGAAATGGAGCAGCTGGGACTCGAACGGGCGCCCATATGGGATGCCTGCACTGCAGGTGGCAGCTTTACCCACTACACCACAGTGCCGGCCCTGGCAGCTTTAATTTCTAAATGAGCAGTAGATGACACTTAGTGGGGAGGGGCGGGGGGGCAGGGCAAGGGCGGCCTTGTGACACAGCGGGTTAAGCAATAGCTTATGACACCAGCATCCATATTAAAATGCTTGTTCAAGTTCTGGCTGCTCTGCTTCCTATTCAGCTTCCTGTTAATATGCTTGGAAAGACAGTGAATGATGACTTAAGAGCTTGGGCCCTGCCACCCATGTGGAAGACCAGCATGGCATTCCAGGCTCCTGAGTTCAGCCTGGTCCAGCCCTGGCTATTGGAGGCATTTGGGGAATGAACCAGTGGATGGAAGATCTCTCTCCCTCTTCCTCCTTCCCTCCCCTTCTCCCTTCTTCCCCTTCTCTCTCTTTCAAATAAATCAGTAAGTCTTTTTTAAAATACAGGTAAGACTTAGGCCAAAGACTATGTACTAGCCCTTTACATCAAGTGGGAAAAATTAAGTATGAAAGATAGCAGAGCTAAATTTTAATTGCCCTATTACTTTGTTTCTTAAGCAAATATATTTGAAATGAGAGTTTCCAGGGAAGAATATAATATGCCACATATTTTCATATTTTAGTTATTTATACTTTTTAAAATAATTGAAATGGTCTATTAATATCTTCAGAAAGCCAGGCTCTACTGAGATAAATGCTTAAAGGAAAATATATTTGGATATAGACAAATTATTTCTATTATTAAATTTCAAAATATACTTCACTCTACTTTATAGACTTTCAAAATAATATTATTCTCTTTATCTGTATTTCAGGAAAATGTTTATATAATAGAATATATTTGAAGAATAAATCTGAAATTGATGCTAAGATTTTAGAAAGATTAATAGGTGATATACGAAAGAAAAAAAGAGAAGAAGCAGCAGCAAGGTAAAGTCTGTCTAGAGTAATAAAACAGAATCATGTATCTTTTATAGCTGTTGAATATCTTCTTACAAATTTTACTAGAAACAGCTTTAATAGCAAAATGGCAGCCTAGTAACTAAATCCAATCTAATTATTTCTAAGAGAAACAGTAATTTCACAAGTACTTCTAGAATCTAGAGCACACAGCTATTTTCATAGCCCGTCTTAAACTTACTCTAAATCAAAATATCTATTCTCAAAGACAATAAAAACAAAAACAGCACAGGGGTCCAGCTTTGGCCACAGCAGTTAAGATGCCACTTGGGAAGCCTGCACCCCTGATCAGAGTGCTGAGGTGCAAGTCCACCTTGCTTCTGGTCCCTGTGAATGTGTACCCTGGGGGACAGCAAGTAATGGCTCAAGTGATTGGATTCCCACCACCAACATGGAGGTCTAGATGGAGCTCCTGGACCGGCTTTGGATTGACCCATTGTGGGCATTTGTATGGTGAACCAGTGGATAGGAGCTCTGTCTGCCTTTCAAGTAAATAAAAAAATTATAATGAACAAGATAAGATGTATAGAAAGACATATGAGGGGACTTTAAATAAATTGTGGAAAACAAAATTAATTAAAAGATAAAAACAGAAAATACAAGCTTCAGTTTTTGACACCCTTAAGTGATGACACCGACTATTTAATCCATTCCTAAAGAACTGAGGTCTTGGGAATTTGACTTGTCAGTGCAGTCCTTCTTACATTATCAACTGAATAAAAATGGGTACCCTTTAAAGATTTTTTTTAAGATTAGGAAACAAAAAGAAGTCAGAAATACCAAATCAAGACTGTAAGGGGGATGCCTAGTGATTTCCTACTACAATCGCCCTTGTTTGATGAGAGGAATGAACAAGAGTGTTGTAGGGTAGAGAAGGACCCTCTGGGGACGGTTTGCTGCCAAAGCTTTGGCTCATGTTCTCAGAACACACTCATCACAGACACATGTTATCATTCTTTGGCCTTGAACATCCTAAAAAGCTGTTGCTATGACCTTTGCTCTTTTGCTTTGACTGGACCTCCTCTTCCTCTGGGATCATCCTGATAAAGCCATGTTCCATCTTCTAGTACAATTCTTTGAAAAAAAAAACACTTTCGATTCCACTTATTTAAAATTTTCAACAGAAAGTTCTGCTCTTGTATCTATAAATTATGTGAGTCTGTTAAGAATTCATTAAAAATAAAATCTAAAATGAAGTTTAAAGAAGAAAGTTCTGCTCTTTTCTGCAGCTGATTTGAGTGCAACACTTTGGCACCTATGGGACAGAAAGTTTGCAGGCTGTCCCCAGCATTCCACCTGGCTCCACCCTGGATCCTGCTGCATGGAGCTATCATGAGACCCTGCCCGCCAGGGATCCTGTAAAGTCACTGCTCCTGGCAGCACCCCAAGGCCAGCCCTGTGAGCCTCCCACAGCTGCAGCAAGAACCTGGGCAATACATTCTGAAGGGCTTGACCTACAGAAACCCCCAGGAAACAGTTGGATGGTTCAACTCACTCCCCTGTTGCCCCAGAAGCAACTGGGTAGCCCTACCAATACAGCCTCAGTCCAGAAAACAACTGGACAGCCAGCCCTGAGTGGCTCAGCCTGCTGAGACCCCCCAGAAAGCAGCTGGTGGCCCTGCCCAGCCTCCTATGGCCCCAGGAAACAGTCTTTTCTCAGCTCAGTTCAGTTAATCCCTGAAAAGCAGATGCTTGACCTGAGCTGGTCACCTCCCAGAAGCCCTCATACATGACAAGTACCCTGTCTGGGACTGTGGGTGAAGAACAGCCCCTGTGTGGCACTCAGACACACAAGGACCCCCTCTCACTACGGAGCACACTCTAGTACAAACATCTGGGCTGCCTCACTGTATCCACAGAAACTGATGCATGTCCCACTTGCATAGCTGGGTGAGAGCTGTCAGGGAACCTGCCCCTGCTGAAGAACTACATCTCAGCTGTTGGTGCCGTCCCACAGCCCCCATAGTCTAGGCCACTGAGATGCATGCAGACGTCACCAGCAGTGATTACAACTGAAGCAACTGGGAGGTCCTGCCAATGCAGCAAATCCAGCCAGCACCCTAGGACACATCACCAGCCAATGTTGTCATTCAACAGGTTAAGCCATTGCCTATGACACCAGCATCCCATATCAGAGCTAAGATTCAAGTCCTGGCTGTTCCACTTCCAATCCAAATCCCTGCTAATGCACCTGGGAAAGCAGCAGAAGATGGCCCAAGTGCTTGGGCCTCTGACACCCACGTGGGAGATCTGAATGGAGTTCTGGACCTGGACCAGCTCCAGCTGTTGCTGCCATTTGGGGAGTGAACCGGCAGATGGAAGATTTCTCTTTCTCTCTGTCTCTGCTTCTCTCTCTGTCACTCTACCTTTCAAAAAATAAATAAATCTTTAAAACACACACACACACACACACACACAATGTAGTGAAAAATGAAGTAACAGGATTCCTCCAAAGTTACACAATAACTGACCACTGAGAACTGGAAATCAATGTATTGACTAGCAAAGAATTCAAATGAATAATTTTAAGGAAATTTAAGATAAATAGAATTCAGACAGATAATTCATTGACATTAAGAAGATGACTCATGATAAGAATGAGAAATTCAACAAAGAAATAGCAATAAGAGGAAAGAATCTTGGTATGAAAGAACTGAAAACATGAAATGAAAAAATACAGTTGAGAGTCTTAAAAGCAGAATTGATCAGGCAGAAGAAAATGTATGATCTTAAAGATAGTGTCCTCTGAAATAAGTTAGACAAGAAGGAGCAAAAAAATATTTGAGATAATGAGGTAAACCTTCAAGACTTATGGGAAACCATTAAGAAAACAAATATTTTCATGATGGGTGTTCAGAACGGAGAAGAGAAAGGAAAAGGCATAGAAAACCTATTGAGTGACATAATAGCTGAAAATTTTCCAAATGTTGGGAAAGATTTAAACATCAGGTTCTAGAAGTCCCAAGGACCTGTAACATAATTGACAAAAAACCCTTTCTGAGATGTATTATACTCAAACTGTCAAAAAAAATTGAGCAAGAGAATTTTAAAAACAGCAAGAAAAAAGCATCAGCATGCTTTTAAAGAACCATCTATTGTCAGCTTAAGAGCAGATTTAGCTGAAATTGCAAACTAAGAGAACATGGAATGAATATTCAAAGACCTGAAAGAAAAAAAATGCCAGCCAAGAATTCTATACCCAGCCCAGCTATCCTGGAGAATTAAAGGCATACCATGACAAGAAAGACCTGAAGGAATTCATCACTACCAAACTGATCCTACAAGAAATGCTTACAGGTGTCCTACATTAGACATGAAAGGGTGATAACTATAACCATAAAAATACATAAAAAGACAAATACCAATAGTAGAGCAGATATACAAGAGAAGAAAAATCTAATACTATATTTTATTTTACTTTTTTCCAGATTTTATTTGCTATATAATTAGTTAAGGATACCTACAGTAGTTGGAACTAAAGTTCTGGTTTTTCCCTTGTACATATTAGGTTTTGATATAAGGGTTATATTGGTCTCTTAAAATGAACTGGAAAGCATTTGATTATTTTTCTGAATGAACATTTTGTTATTCTTTAAATGTTTATGGGAATTCACCAGAAAAACTATTTAGGCCTTTAGTTATCTCTTGGGGAAGATTTTTAAATGTGTTTAATTTCTCAAATACAGGTGAGACTTCAAATTTTTTCTTTGCTTACCAGTTTTCTGAAGTTGTGTTCTTGAAGAAATACATGCATGTCACTCAAGTTGCCAAAACTGTTAACATAAAATTGCTCAACATCCTTTAAAATTTTTAAAAGTAGAACTACACCATGATCTGCCAATCACACTAGGTATATGTACAAAATAAATCAATCTGTTCACAAGACATCTGTATGCCCATGTTTTTTGCAGCACTATTCACAATAGCCAATATATTGTATCAACTGAGTGTCCATAACCATATGAATGGATAAAAAAAATATGGTATATGCACATGGTAGAATACTATTCAGCCATAAAAATGTCCAAATCTTGTCACTGGTGACAACATGGATGAACCTAGGTGCCATTATGTTAGGTGAAATAAGTCAGGCACAGAAAGTGAAAAGTAGCACCTGATCTCACTCATATGTGCAAGGTATAGAAGTTGAGAATAAAACAGTGGTTATCAGAGGGGGAGGGGAGAAAGGCTAGGAAAATTGGGAGTGGTTAATCAGTGGGTACAATGTTGCAGTTGGATAGGAGGAACAAGTTCTGGTGTCCTACTGGGTAGGATGGTGCCTGTGATTGACAATAGTGTGCTTCAAAATATCTAGAAGACAGGATTTTTTTTTTTTTTGACAGGCAGAGTTAGAGAGAGAGAGACAGAGAGAAAGGTCTTCCTTCCGTTGGTTCACCCCCCAGATGGTCGCTACTGCCGGTGCGCTGCGCCAATCCGAAGCCAGGAGCCAGGTGCTTCCTCCCAATCTCACATATGGGTGCAGGGCCCAAGCACTTGGGCCATCCTCCACTGCCTTCCCAGGCCACAGCAGAGAGCTGGACTGGAAGAGGAGCAACCAGGACAGAACCAGCACCCCAACCTGGACTAGAACCCAGAGTACCAGCGCCGCCGGCAGAGGATTAGCGTAGTGAGCCGCAGCACTGGCCTAGAAGACAGGATTTTTAATACACTCATCACAAAAGAGGATAAATGGTTAAGGGATAGATATGCTAGTTAATTAGCCCACTGCACAGGTGTGCATGCATTAAAACATCACATCAGATCTCATAAAAAATAAATGACTATATATTGAAGATAAAATGAAACAAGACAGATGTATGTTCTATTAAAAATGTATGCAGAGGCTCACTTGGTTAATCCTCCGCCTGCAGTGCCAGCATCCCATATGGGTGCCAGGTTCTAGTCCTCTTCCATTCTAGCTCTCTGCTGTGGCCCAAGTGCTTGGGCCCCTGCACCCGTGTGGGAGACCAGGAGGAAGCACCTGGCTCCTGGCTTTGGATTGGTGGAGTTCCGGCCGTACTGGCCATTCGGAGAGTGAACCAACAGAAGGAAGACCTTTCTCTCTGTCTCTCTCTCTGCCTATAACTACCTATCAAATAAAAAAAAAAAAGTATGCAGAATAAGTAAGATATTTTTACCATATGTATCTGTGACTATTTTACAAGCTAGTATCTAGAAATTACTAATAGGAAGGAAATTAAAATATAACTGTATGACGTGGCCAGCGCTACGGCTCAATAGGCTAATCCTCCGCCTGCAGCACCGACACATCGGGTTCTAGTCCCAGTCGGGGCGCCAGATTCTGTCCCAGTTGCCCCTCTTCCAGTCCAGCTCTCTGCTGTGGCCTGGGAGTGCAGTAGAGGATGGCCCAAGTGCTTGGGCCCTGCACCAGCATGGAGACCAGGAGAAGCATCTGGCTCCTGCCTTCGGATCAGTGCATGCACCGGCCGCAGTGCACCGGCCGCAGTGGCCATTGTGGGGTGAACCAACGGCAAAAGGAAGACCTTTCTCTCTGACTCTCTCTCTCACTGTCCACTCTGCCTGTCAAAAAAAATAAATAACTGTATGATGTGACTAAAACCTAAAGCCTAACTAAAATTTACATAAAGAACAAGATTGACTCTTACATTTGAACTTATAATGAAAGTAATGAAAGATCAGCCAAGATCTGGCTGTTATAGCCATATGGGGAATGAACCATCAGATGGAAGACATCTCTCTCTGTCTGCCTCTCACTGTCTGTAACTCTACCTCTCAAATAAATAAATAAATAAATAAATTTTTTTAAGAATGTTGGATGGTGTGGGCATTGTAGTACAGCGAGGTTTTTTTTTTTTAAGATTTATTTATTTATTTATTTGAAAGGCAAAGTTACAGAGACAGAGAGAGAGAGAATCAGAGTGAGAGAGAGAGAGGTCTTCCTTCCACTGGTTCACTCCCCAAATGGCCACAATGGCTGGAGATGCACTGATCCGAAGCCAGGAGCCAGGAACTTTTTCCAGGTCTCCCACACGGGTACAGGGGCCCAAGGACTTGGGCCATCTTCCACTGCTTTCCCAGGCCATAGCAGAGAGCTGGATCAGAAGTGGAGCAGCTGGGACTCAAACTGGATTCCATATGGGATGCTGGCACTGGAGGCAGCGTCTTAACCTGCTACACCACAGTGCCCACCCCAATAAATAGATCTTAAAATAAAATATGTGAACACATATTAATCTGTTCATGCCTAAGATCAAGACTAAACCTTCATAAGGTTCTTCAGACTGGTTATAAAATACAAAAATAAACAGTTGCTTAATTTTCTGTTTATTCTTCCTTGATAAAACATACACTTCAAATTTCAAATTCAAATGCAATTCCTGCCTCTCAAAGCAGTAATGGCCCGGACACTTGAGAACTAAATTTCTGTATGTAGATTCACTAAACTTTCTACTGATGATGATACCTACAGGGGCTTTCTTTTAAAAAAAAATATTTATTTATTTGAAAGTCAGAGTTACACAGAGAGAGAGGCAGAGAGAGAGAGAGGTCTTACATCCGCTGGTTTCACTCCCCACGTGGCCACAACAGCCGGAGCTGCGCCAATCCGAAGCCAGGAGCCAGGAGCCAGGAGCTTCTTCCAGGTCTCCCAAACGGGTGCAGGGGCCCAAGCATTTGGGCCATCTTCTACTGCTTTCCCAGGCCATAGCAGAGAGCTAGATTGGAAGAGGAGCAACCGGGACTAGAACCAGCGCCCATATGGGATGCCAGCGCTTCAGGCCAGAGCATTAACCGCTGCGCCATAGCACTGCCCCCCCCCCCTTTTTAAAGATTTATTTATTTATTTGAAAGAGTTACAGAGAGAGAAGAGAGAGAGAGAGAAGCAGGGGCCTTCTTTTTATATGTGCATTTATCTATTTTATTTATCTGAAAGGAGAGACAGAAAGTGAGAGAGACAGAGACCTCCCATTCACTGGTTCACTCCCCAAATGCCCACAATGGCCAGAGGTGAGTCAGGACAAAGCTGGGAGCCCAGAATTCAATCCGGATCTCCCACCTGGGCAGCAGGGACCCAAGGTGACTTGGGCCATCACCTGCTGCCTCCTGTGCACTAGTAGAAACCTGGAATGAAGAGTGGGGCACAGTTCAAAGCAGACACTCCTAATGGGTCACTGGCATCACAATCCAGTGTTTTAAGTGCTAGTCAGGTACCCTCTCCCTTGTAGAGGCTTCCTCAAATGCTATTTCCTTTCCCTCTTCAGATATTAGCAATTTGAGCTGGAATTTAGGAAACTCTTTAAACTCTAGAAATTATGAGACATCAGTTTCAGAAATGGCAGTCAAATGGCAAGATGATTTCTGTCATAATTGTCCTTGGATCTTCTAAGTGGCTGATAGGAGTTTTTAATAACTAACAGCAATCCTCTATTAATTTTGACAGGTTTCCTAATTAATAGCCAGAGTTTTTCAAGGAGTGACATTTCATTTTTTCCTTACCAAAAATAAACAAACAAACCCTGATAATTAACTGGCACCAATATGAGTAATTTAAAATTTTCCATGTAAAGTAAAATGTATAATAAAAATTATAAGCTATTTACTCTTTATTTTTACCACTAGAAGCATTTAAGACCTTAGTTTTATAAGATGCCTAATTTCCCAAGATAACTAAATTTTGGGTCTTTTCATTTCAGAAAAGCCAAGGAAGAAGCATTGAGAATAGAAGAAGAAAACCGAAGGCTGATTAATGCTATGAATGAGAAAGCAAAAGGCAAACAGATTGACACGACTGATGATGTGATATGTGATTTTGTATTGTGACTGCAAACAGCTGTAGCATTTCAAGTGAATTGTAGACAGGGTGACCACGTTTCCCAGTGTACTGTGAGAGTCCAGTTAATGCCTATGGTCTCACAGTATGGATAGGACCCTCTTTCATTCTCAGAGTGTTCCAATTTGGATAAGTTACTTGACTAATGGATTCAAAGGGAGAGACTCGTGACACAGATGTCAACTTGCGCACCCTCCGAGAGGGATAGACAACATGTGTTTAAATGGTTGCTCTCATCATGGAGGACACATGGTTCTTAGGATCATTTCTATGAGAAGGATTCTGCTAGAGTTGAGAGAACAAGCTCTGAATACATTGTCTTTACACTTAGAACTTCCATCTCCGTTACAGAAGGACTTCCCTTTTTAACTTTCTCTCAGTTCTGGAGTTCCTAACCTAGGGTTCATGGATACACTTCAGGGGTCTGTTAATATTTTCTATGGGAAAATAATTCCAACCTTATTTTCACTAGCACTTCACTTGAAAATTGGTATTTCCTTCAACTACTGATTAATACAGGCACCAATCCCCAGTGGCTTTAGAAGAAATGAAGATATTATCATATGACACTAGTTTTATCCATCTTGTCTGTGCTTATCACTATTCCACAGCTGTGGTAGGTGGCTACTAAGCCAGCTTCTAGTTCTTGTTCTTTAATATATTGCTCAAGATGCACAAAGTTCCTATAGTGCAAATGTTTTTATATACCTTGGTAACTATTTCAATGTAAGTGGTGGTTCCTTGTGTCTTTGGCTTTGTGAGTCTGAAAGCACAGTGGGCCGGAGGAGAGTTCATAACCAGGTCTCAGCAGACTGCAGGAGGAGTCCATGCTGTCTCATGCTCGTGTGTGTTACCTTTAAAACCCTCCGTGTAACACAGAAGGATCCACCACATTCCCAGTTCCATGCTGTGAAGCCATGTGTGCAGTCCTGCCTCAGACCTAGATCTAAGGATACCTTAGTGTTCTTCCCCTGAGTGTTTAATCATTCACGTTTAGATTAAAATTCAGGTGTCAGAGATCTGTCCCACCTGATCCTTGGAGGTACTCACTGGAGGAAGAAATCCACACAGAAATCCAGAAAACAAACTCCTAGAGTTTTTCAGATATTCTTTGTACATACATTTGCTTTCCATTTTCATAAAAAGATGAGGTCATTTTCAGATACGCATGAAAGGGAATTGGGCAAATGGGTTTTCTGACACTGCCGTTCATGCCGTCTTCTTCCTCCAAGACTCCCATGCAAGTATTTCCTATGGTGGTCACCAGCAGCTACCTAAAACTTGGAGCTCTGCTTTCCAAATCTGCATTCAGCATGTTAACATACCATATGATTAATGACTTTCAAATATCTTTAAGAAAATCTCTCATTCTAGTATCATCCAGCCTAGTGCTACCCAGTAGCAATGCGATGGACGCCACACATGTAACTTCATGTTTTCTAGTAGCCACCAATCTTATATTTGGTTTTTCATTGAAGTCCATTGTATATTTTATACTTACAGCATATCTCCGTTTGGGCTAGCCTCATTTCAAGTGCTCGGTAGCCACATATAGCTAGTGGCTACCATATTAGATAATTCAAATCTAACCATCCCCTTACTGTTGGACACTGGGCTGTTTCTAGTCTTTTTTGTTACAGTATTTGGGACTGCTATAAGCATTTTCTCTTTTGAATGAACCCTTATGCTAGGGCTCCCTCAGCACTCTGAGCGGGTAGCTGTCCTCTTTTCCTACTACATTTTAGTGGCTATAATATAGAGATGGTTTATCAGTCTCCCCATTAAGCCACACTCTCCAGGAGAGTGTGGACCTCAGCACTCATCGGCACCCAATAAATATCTGTTGCTTTCAACCAAATGGTAATTTCTTTCTCCTAATTCTCTGTAGAGATTGATGAGGGTGATAATGAGGAGGAAGACGAGGTTGAAGGTGAAGAGTCTGAAGCCCATGAGGAGTCAGAGGCTCCTTACGTGTCCAAGGAGACCAGAGGATCCTTGCCAGAAGAGTCTGACGCCCAGGAAATAGAACCTGAGTCAGGTGAGACTTCCTCAAAGGCCAGGTCCTTCAGCGTCCGTGTGCGTGCTTGGGTGGGCACATGTGCATGGACGTGTACACGTCGGTGGAATGGAAGACGGCTGTGAGGGGAGAGGTGAGCACCCGGAGAGCAGCCACTTCGCCGGAATCACTTGGTGTGCAGTATGGCAGGAAAGCTAAGTCTGCTGTAGCCTGGGACTGGCCCTTTGGAGCAGCGTCGACTATGTACCTAACCCTTCAAACCACAGATTTTCAGATACCAGTTTAAAAAGCAAGGAGGAGCCCAGTATGGTGGCACAGTGGGTTAAGCCGCCACCTACAATGCCGGCATCCCATATGGACATTGGTTCAAGTCCTGGCTGCTCCACTTCAGATCCAGCTCCCTGCTAATGTACCTGGGAAAACAGCTGAGGATGGCACAAGCACTTGGGCCCCTGCACCGATGTGGGAGACCTGAAAGAAGCTCCTGGCTCCTGGCTTTGGTCTGGCCCAGCCCTGGCCATTGCAGCCATTTGGGGAGTGAACAAGAGGGTGGAAGATCTCTATCTCTATCTCTGTCTCTCTCTCTCTGTAACTTTGCCTTTCAAGTAAAATAAATAAATAAATCTTTTTTTTTTTTTTTGACAGGCAGAGTGGACAGAGAGAGAGACAGAGAGAAAGGTCTTCCTTTGCCGTTGGTTCACCCTCCAATGGCCACTGCGGCCGGCACACCGCACTGATCCGATGGCAGGAGCCAGGTGCTTCTCCTGGTCTCCCATGGGGTGCAGGGCCCAAGCACTTGGGCCATCCTCCACTGCACTCCCTGGCCACAGCAGAGAGCTGGCCTGGAAGAGGGGCAACCGGGACAGAATCCGGCACCCCGACAGGGACTAGAACCCGGTGTGCCGGCGCCGCTAGGCGGAGGATTAGCCTAGGAGCTGCGGCACCAGCAATAAATAAATCTTAAAAAAAAAAAGCAAGGGGAAAAATTGCTACTAAAGACACCAAAATATAAAGCTTTTTCCTTTCTTCCATGGTCTCTTTCCCACCTTGTCCTGATGTTTTTGATTTGCTATTTTATGTTGTACTAAGTAAAGAAAAATTAAAATTTCAAATCATTAGCATCATTTTTACAGTTCACCTTTATGTTATGCAATGCCATTTTTTTGGGGGGGGGGGACAGGCAGAGTTAGACAGTGAGAGAGAGAGAGAGAGAGAGAGAGACAGAGAGAAAGGTCTTCCTTTTCTGTTGGTTCACCCCCCAAATGGCTGCCACGGCCGGTGTGCTGCGCCGATCCAAAGCCAGGAGCCAGGTGCCTCCTCCTGGTCTCCCATGTGGGTGCAGGGCCCAAGCACCTGGGCCATCCTCCACTGCCTTCCCGGACCACAGCAGAAAGCTGGACTGGAAGAGTAGCAACCGGGAAAGAATCCTGCGCCCCAACCGGGACTAGAACCCGGGGTGCCGGCGCCACAGGCAGAGGATTAGCCAAGTGAGCCATGGCGCCAGCCATGCAATGCCATTTTAAATGCAAATATAAGAGTATTTAATAAATATGTAAAATCAGCAAAATTGCACAATTCATATTTTGCAGCTCATCTTTGCTTAGATATTTCATTTTTACCAGAATATTAAGTTTACTTAACCACACAAAACTAACTCCACGTTCTATTTCACTTCCCAAGTTGTGCATATTCTCCAGTGCTCTCTGCCTTTAGGTGACTAATGATTAAGGAAGAGCTAAAAGGAAAAGAAACTCTGAGTTGCCCTATCTCTGCCTTTGCTCCAATGTCATTATTTTCTGTTAAGTAGTTAGATAATACAGGGAAATAACACAAGTTAAAAAGGGATATGATGGAAGTTCTTGGTCATTTGTGTTTCTTTGAGTGCCATTGTTTGCTTCCTGCATTTGACGCAAATTCTAGTTCAAAAGGAGAGCATGATTTCTCAGGGCTGTCAGTGTTTCCCCCTCCATCCACTCAGATCCCACACACGATGGATCCATTGGAATTCTGGACTCCCTTGGGGCACCAAGAATGCTTATGAGAATGAGATGACAAGAAAAAGGCAAACACTGTGCATGTCTCCAGTGTCCCACTGGGGTCTCATTAGACTTTATGTTTACAGAACACAAATTCAAAGGTAAAATTATTTCAAGTTTCAAAATAACCACCCAGGAGCATTAAACAAAACATGGAAGACCCTGTGGAACTGCACGGATAACACACTCACAACGGCAGCCCCACTGCAGAGGTCTAGTTTGGTGGCTTGGGTAGGGCAAGAAGGAGTCTATGAGCAATGGAAGTCACTCTTGGGTGGGGAGTGGGCTGAAAGCAGCAACATGAGGCAGCCCACCATGGCGAGAGTGGGGCTGAGAGGTGCTTCCAACACAGTGAGTGTTGAGTTAGAAACTAGTTCTGTGAACTCAAAGTCTTCAGATACCTGCAGCTAGGTGCCAGCCGGGAGCAGTGAGGGACCGGGAACCTGCTCTTAGCTGGTAAAAGAAGCAGATCTAAGAGAGAGTTTTACAACGAGAAGCCTTGAGTTCAAAAGAGATCATTCAAGACTATAGTCTTGAGTTCACACTCACAAACTTCATTATTGGCTTTACCACCCAACCATTAGGCTGACAGCAGTTCTCTGCACCCATCTACCTTTATCAAGAAGTCAGGTCCTAAAATACCAAAGGAAGTAAAAGAAAATGTATTTCTCTAGGTAACCTACTTTGGCTGTTTCTAAAGCCCGGTTCAGGACTGGACCAGTGCCGTAGATATGACTTGGCTTCTCCAGGGCTGGTTCACTTGAGTGAAATCCTGGGTCCATTCTGCCTCCTTACACCGTATTCTGTTTCACAGAAAGATTTGCATCTGGTTGAGCTAGTGATTGCCTCTTCCTTGAAGGGTCCCCATCTACAAAGTCTTCTCGTCAGAACTGTGATACAGGCTTTGTTGTTGCTGCTGCTGTTTCATGTGAAACTACACCATCTAACATGAACCCATTACTCTTGGGCTTTTAAAATTTATCCAGAGTTCCCTGTGGTAGGCTGACGATGGCTGCCAAAGCTATGCCCATACCCTCTTTCTCAGAACATGTGAGTGTCACCTGATTTGGGAAAAAAAAAAAAAAAAAGGCCTTTTGCAGATGGAACTAAACTAAGGCTCTTGATATAGGGCGATTAGCCTGGATAGTCCAGGTGGGCCCTAAATCCATCACAAGTGGCCTCATAAGGGAGAGGCAGAGGGAGGTAGACCGCACATACAGAGAAGGTGATGTGGAAACAGACATCACGGTGACGCCGCCTCAAGCCCTCCAGTGGCAGCAGTCAGGAGAGGCTGGAGAAAGCAGGGAGGAGTGTCTTCCAGAGCCTCGGGGGTAGTGCGGTCCTACCAGCACCTTGATGTCTGGTTTCTGGCCTCCAGGACTCTAAGAGAATGAATTTCTATTGTTTGAAACCCTGAAGTTTGCAGTAATCTGTTGCAGCAGCCGCAGGAAACTGAAACATAATAAACCCAAAATAGAGTTCGTATGCCTTACTGCGGAAAACACTTCTTTTCCTTTGGAATTTAGCCACAGACAATCAGTACTTTAGTCAAGGGTCAAATAGAATGACTGAAGTTTCATTCCAACCCTGTTGTCACTCTAGACTTCTTAGAAAGGAATGAATGACATGCATATTGCTTGGAATCGATGTTTGCATGGCCAGCAACCTGTGCAGTCAGCACCTTTGGGAGTGAGCACTTGGATTCTCCCCAGCTTATTCACTGTGTACTAATTGTGTGGAACTTGCCAGAACATGAGCCTGGAGTAAGCACTGGTTCACCTGACAGCACTCTGTTCCAAGGACTTTATGGACATGTCATACAGCCAGCTGTTACAGACATTGAGGAATTCATTCCTTTAACAGATATTTACTGAACTCCTTCTCAGTTCAGGCAAAGCAATAGCATTGTCCTCAGTACCGGGACCCAGCTGTGATCAAAACAGCCAAGGCCTGTATCCTCAAGGAGCTGATCACCTGTTGGAGTGAAGCACAGGAAAAAAAACAAGGAAGTGACCAAGACACATTCTGAGAGTGATTAAGTGCACTGAAGAAAATACATGGAGGTGGGCCAGCACTCTGGCCTGAAGTGCCAGCATTCCATATGGGCACTGGTTCGAGTCCCGGCTGCTCCACTTCCAATCCAGCTCTCTGCTGTGGCCTGGGAAAGCAGTAGAAGATGGCCCAAGTCCTTGGGCCCCTGCACCCACGTGGGAGACCAGGAGGAAGCTCCTGGCTCCTGGCTTCGGATCAGCGCAGCTCCGGCCATTACAGCAAATTGGGGAGTGAACCAGCAGATAGAAAACCGACTCTCTCTCTCTCTCCCTCTCTTCCCCTCTCCCTCTCTCCCTCTCTCTGCCTCTCTCTGTGTAACTCTGACTTTTAAATAAATAAATAAATCTTTAAAAAAGAAAAAACGTGAAGGCACTAAAGCAATGCCAGGGGTGGAGTAGGTCTTCTACAAATGCTTGCTGAAAGTGAGGAAGCAGAGGCCAGGGAGCTGGTTTGAAGGGGGCAACACCAAGCATTTTGGCCCAAGAAAGGTGTCATCTGTGAAGATGATACATGAGGGGAGTCAGAAGGACCGAAGAAGACCTGAGCAAAGATCACTACGTGGAAGAGGCTCCAAAGTGGCCACAGCTCAGCACAGCCCAGAGAGAACCCACATGACGCCGGAGCGTCAGGAGCAAGAGAGAAGTGGAAGGAAAATCGGACAGGAGGCAGAGGCCAGAGGCTCAGGGAGGCGGGCGTTTTCTCTGAGCCTAAGTGGTTGATATGGTCTCGTTATCATTTTTCACAATTCTCTTTGGCTGCCGGCATCCATGGCCTCAGCTGTAAAACAAGGCTAGGGGAGGTTCCCCCCAGGGTGGTAGTAGGGATGGGAACGTTGTATCTAAAGCACCCAGCACAGTCTGGGCACCTCATGCCTGAGCATCCTTAGTAGCAGGCTTAGGCCCAGGTCACTGTTCCTCATCCGCCTTTGTAAATCATGAAAAGGCCAGAGCTGAAGAGGCTACCCAAAAGTAACCTCAATTAAACCTTAGCACTCTCCAAATCAGTAGTTGCTGTCACTCCCCCAGCATCAGAAGAGGAAGGAACATTTGGGGTTTAGAGAGCAGTCAGGGTCCATTCCTGGAGCTGGAAGTGGGTGTGTGGTGACAGGGCCAAGAGAAGAGCAAAGCACAGCTCTGCCGGGAAGGACCAAGGATGGGGGGCGGGGGGGAGGCTCCGGAGTTAGCAACAGGGCCTGCAGCGGGGCGAACCGTCTAAGGGCTGTCCTCACCCCCACCCCCGCCTGCTCAGTGTTCAGAAACTCCACCTCGGGCTCTAACACTGGGGAGCCCAACAGCTTTCCAGGGCTGCTGTAACAAAGGACTAGAAACTTGCTGGCTTCAAACAGCAGGAGGAATTCATGCCTTCACAGTCCTACAGACTGGGAGTCCACAGTCACCGTGTCCACAAGGCCGTGCTCCCTCCCAAGACTGTCGAGAATCCTTCCCTGCCTCGGCCTAGTTTCTGCTCCTGTGGGCAGCCCCTGGCATTCCTGGGCTTACAGCTGCATGGCTTCCTTCTCCACCTTTGTCTTCATGCTGGGTTCTCTGTGGACTTAGGGCCCACCCTCAACCCAGGATCGTTCATTTCGAGATCCCTATCATTTTTCACATCTACAAGAACCTCATTTCCAAATAAGGTCATATTCACAGGCAGTGGGTATGGAGAGATGAACATATTTTTTAGAGGGACACAAACTCAACCCATCACAAGGAATATAAACAGAAAACAAACAGGGACAGCAGACGTCTAGGACAGAAAAAAAAAAAAAACTACTCTTAACACATCCTGCTCAGCTAGTGTGACCCTGTGACCAGTGCTTCCTAATGGCTGCCCACACACCAGTGCGGGTCTCATCAAGGTTTCCCCCGTCCACTACTACAAGCCTCTCAGATAAAGCCTAACCTTCCCATGCCAAGTATCAGGGCCTGGCTGAACCACCTTGCATGAGCACTTACCAAACATCTTCCAAGTCCCTTCCCAACACCCTTTTAGCCAGGCTCCTAACCAGGTTTAAGCAGCAGACAATCCCGGGTTTACCTTCTGATAAATTCTGGAGCACTGACGTTCATTGTTGTCGATTAGGAGGTGGCCAGGTGCTTAGGCGGTCAGGCAGCTAACTGGCAGTGGTGACTTCTTAAGGAGCATAGCTGTTGACCTTGCATAAATGGAAGGTCAGCTATTCCATCTGTATCCACTGTGATTGCTTTTGTCTACACATAACAGAAACAGCAAACACACTGTCCCAAGGGATTTGTTTTATTTAGGCGTCCAGGGCTGGTCTGATAGCTTAAAGACCTCATCAAAGCCCCAAGCATCCTTCTTTCTTCCCGTTCTTCCATCCACTACATGACTCCATTCTCACAGTCAGAAGATAGCAGGTGTGTCCAGGCATCAGCTCTACATTGCGGGCTTGAAAAAGCAGGAAGTTTAAAGATAAAGCTTTCCCTTGTGAGTCTTTACTTTCAACTTTAATTTCAGAAATCAGTAGCCCCCAGGGACTTCTCCCTACATTTCATTGAACATCCCTTCCTCGGGGAATCTTGGGACTTGGATCGGGCTTCCTTGCCTGGGTGGTAGAGGCCAAGGGAATAGAAGGAAGGAGGGTTGGTGGAGCCAAGCAAGTGTCTACCACACTTGCACTCAGGCAGGCTGCAGGAATGCCTAGGGGCAGGGGCAGGGGCAGGATTTTGCATAAGAAATAAGCAATAAATCCGCTCAAATTTTTAAGTGAGCGCTCAACTGAAACTTCAGAGTTCCTTAGCACCAAGAAAAGGCTTTTCACATCAGAATCACTCAGACTTCTTATTTTAAAAGCTCTTTAGCTCTGAGAAGTCCTAGTTTGGTAAGACTAGGGTAGAGTTTACGAATCTGTTAATGAACACCCCAGGTGATTCTTACACATACCAGCAGTTGAGGACTGCCTTAGGGAAATTTTTTTTTCATGAAGATAAAAGTTTTATAAGTTATCCTCTTATAGTATGGGAAAATTCAGTATTGTGCCTGGGAAAAATCTGGCCCTGAAACATAAACTCTAGGATGACTCAGCTGTACCGTCTATCAGTGCACAGGTTGCAAAGAATTGATGTAATAAACAGATCATAGACCACTTAAAATTCAGAAAATATCTGCTAAAGACAGTAAACATCCTTCTGACGTAAGTGAAGTTACGTGTTTCAGTCATTCAGATACCCAGCCATGGTATCATGTTTTTCTCATGTTTTGATAAAACATGAGAGTACTTCAAAAAAGTTCGTGGGAAATATAATTAAAATATAAGTTTATTTTGGCACATAAACAAATGGAAATCCATGTGTATTTTTTCATAATACACATTTTCCATGAACTGTTTGAGGACCCCTCACATAAGTCGACTTATAGAAAAGGGAGAATTCATACAAATGAAGATGGGATGAAATAACTGTGGTTCTGCCATTTTGATATATTTCCCTTCATTTTATTCAAAGCAGGTGTTTAATTTGTACCAAATTGTGATCTAGTTAGATTTTAGCCTGAGAGAAATGTTCTCTCTGGGACATTTTGTTTTAAATCCTACTAAAGAGTTATTCTCATAAATAATATCTTTATATTAAAATTATTTTATAAACTTTCTCCAACGTATTGAAAGGGAGCACAATTCTCCAAAGTGTTGAATGCCTACTGGTGTGCCCAGCAGTCCTTCCCAGTGCATTATAATGAGCCATGGGTTTCTGTAGCCATGTGACGTATGTGATGCTGCTAAGTCTATTGGGATTTCTCCCAGGTTCTACAGTTTCTCCATTCTTGAGATTTGTAATTTTGACTCATCTCTTAGTCATCTGCTCAACACTTTCTGAGGTCTTTTTTTTTAAGCACCCAGGGTGGCCTGTTTTCTGAGCTCCTACAACCCTATTGCTTTCAAACATGAATAACAACTCAATTGCTATTAAATTATGGTCATCACCTTTTCTTCTTAAAGTTTAATGATAACATTGGTTCATTGTCTTCTACACAAGGAGAAGTCTGATTGGTGTGAGTGTTTGTGTTTTTCCTGAAGGAATGCTCAAAGGATCTTTATTTGAAAGTCAGAGGGAGAGAGAGAGAGAGAAAGTCTTTTAGCTGCTGGTTCACTCCTCATATGGCCACAATGAGCCAGGCCAAAATCAGGAGCTTCTTCTGGGTCTCCCACATGGGTGGCAGGAGCCCAAGCACCTGCACCATCTTCCACTGCATTTCCCAGGCCATTTAGCAGGGGGCTGGGACAAAAGTGGAGCAGCCGGGATATGAACTGGTGCCCATATGGATGCCAGTGTCACAGGCAACTGCTTTTCCTGCTATGCCACCATGCTGGCCCCAGCAAAGGGTATTTTTTTTTTTTATTTTTGACAGAGTGGACAGTGAGAGAGAGACAGAGACAGAGAGAAAGGTCTTCCTTTGCCGTTGGTTCACCCTCCAATGGCCACCACGGCCGGCGCACCGCGCTGATCCGAAGGCAGGAGCCAGGTGCTACTCCTGGTCTCCCATGGGGTGCAGGGCCCAAGGACTTGGGCCATCCTCCACTGCACTCCCGGGCCACAGCAGAGAGCTGGCCTGGAAGAGGGGCAACCGGGACAGAATCTGGCGCCCCAACCGGGACTAGAACCTGGTGTGCCGGCGCCGCTAGGCGGAGGATTAGCCTAGTGAGCCGCGGCGCCGGCCAGCAAAGGGTATTTTTTTACTAGCATTGTTTCTTAGGTTTGTTTCTGTCTTGTGAGCAACTTTCCCTGGAATTCAGAGAGTTTTTTTTAACCTCTGTCTACGCAGGATGATTTTCTTCAGTTATTGCTTCAGATTCCTTTCTAACATCACTACTATTTTTCGGTTAGGTCACTTTGGTTTCTCAGGTGCATTAATCCTCTTTCCCCTGGGGTAATTCTCATCTCTGTCCTTTCTCTCCATATGCATTGGAGACTTGTCCTCCTCCACACCACTGGTTTATTTTCTGCTCCCAAAGCTGCCTTTCTCCTAAAGCATTCATTCATTCTGCTCCAGCGTTTTGGATTCCTTGGCACTGTTTTCCTGTTTCAGCTAGCTTGCTGATTTTTCTGCCTTTAAACTGATCTGCCTTTATGTCTGTGGTTCCTTCTCTCATGAGTCCTGCTGTCCTCTTGTGCTTTTTGTAGGTCCCCCACGCGTCCACCAGGAAAAATGTTCTCTGTTTTATATAAGAAATCATTGTCGGCCGGCGCTGTGGCTCACTAGGCTAATCCTCCACCTGCGGCACCGGCACACCAGGTTCTAGTCCCGATCGGGGCGCCGGATTCTGTCTCGGTTGCTCCTCTTCCTGCCCAGCTCTCCGCTGTGGCCCGGGAAGGCAGTGGAGGATGGCCCAAGTGCTTGGGCCCTGCACCCGCATGGGAGACCAGGAGAAGCACCTGGCTCCTGGCTTCGGATTGGCACAGCGCGACAGCCGTAGCAGCCGTTTGGGGAGTGAACCAACGGAAAGGAAGACCTTTCTCTCTGTCTCTCTCTCTCTCTCTCTAACTCTGCCTGTAAAAAAAAAAAAAAAGAAAAGAAAAGAAAAGAAAAAAAAAAAGAAACCATTGTCAGAGACAAAGTCTTCACCTCAATCTTTGGGCCAGCTCTCTCTTTCCCTTCAATGTAACACTTTTCCTTAGGTTTTATTTTGTTATTGGCTTGTTCTTAAATGAAGCCGTGTATATCCAACCCTGGTGTTTACCAACAGAATAAAGTATTTACAAAAAAGCCCACATACGTACACACACATGTACATGCGTGTGTGTGTGTGCATCCACCCCTTCACTTCACCTTCTTGCCAGGCACTCTCAGGTACAGACATGATATATCTGGTATAAGCCAGGGCATCCGCCTAGCTCAGGTGGCCTTTGGTGAGTATTTATCTCCTACGGCTCTTCTAGACTAAGGCTAGATCATCTTCATCCCCACCCACTGCTTTCTCGGATTAGGCCAGGAAAGCTAAGGCATTTTGGATTTATTTGTGTGCTCAGTGCTCTTCTCTCGGTCATGGTCTACAGTGTGTTTCCTACTGAAGAAACTTAGAATTAAACATCCCACCACAAGGCAAGCCCTAGGTTGGTCACCTTCTGCTTCTTATTCTGTGGAATATCCAACATTATAGATCCTGCTGAAAGAGAACCCAAGTATTACTTCAGCAAGTTTAGAAGGCGGTTTCCACAGTGTTACAGAATGGCTGTATATATGGTGTTTGTGTGTGTGTGTGTTGTCTCTGTACAACTTTTGTCTCAGAACGGGGCGCACACTGCAGGGGCGGGGCAGGGAAGGATAAGTGATAAATGATTAGTCCTGCCTTCACTGAAGCCATTTACTTGGGATCCATATGGGAAGCACGTCTTTTTTTTTCCAGCAATAATCATACACATTTATGGTGTGCAGTGTGACATTCAACACGTGGCTGATCAGAGCAGTCGTGTGAAGCATGCCTTATATCCTCCACGAGGATGGTTTCCGGCTGGACAGTCAGCAGTGCCATTAACGAGAATTCATTCCGCTTTCTCCATGCCGAGGCCCCCCACCGGGACTGGCCAGTGTCAGCTCCCATTGCCACGTTGGGTGGAGCTTCATGGGTGTTTCTGAGAGAAATTGAAAGCAGTGTCAGGCACTGGTAGTCTGTTGCCATTTCAACAGAAGTTTGAATAATATTACACAATCATTATCAACCAGAATTGTGTGTACTGTATGTCAATTAATTATTCTGGCAAATGTCCTTTATAATACTTAAGAATATTCTTTATTTCTGCCTTATTATATTTTTTATGCTGTACATTACCTAAAAAGAACTGTGTTTTCGATTAGACACACAAGGGTACTTCAAAAAATTTGTAGAAAATGGAATTACAAGATAAAGGGGTTTTTATTATTATTTTAAGACTTATTTATTTATTTACTTTGAAAGTAACAGACAGAGACAGAGACAGAGATCCTCCATCCACTGGTTCACTCCCCAAATGGCCACAACAGCCTGTGCTGGGCCACGCTGAAGCCAGGAGCCAGGAGCTTTATCCAGGTCTCCCACATGGGGACAGGGGCCCAAGCACTTGGGCCATCTTCTGCTGCTTTTCCCAGGCCATTACCAGGGAGCTGGGTCAGAAGTGGAGTGGAATCAGCAGAAACATAAGCTGGTGCCCATATAGGATACCAGTGTCACAGGCGGCAGCTTTATCTGCTATGCCACAACATTGGCCTCATTATTATTTTAATTATACATATTTATGGAGTACAGTATGATAATTCAATGCATGTATTCAATATGTGATGATAAAATCAGGTTAGTTAGCTTTTCCATGTCCATGAAATGAAAGCTCTTCAAAGAGTTTGTGGAAAATGCCTATTATTAAAAAAGTATGCATGGATTTCAAAAAAATTTGAATATGTATCTATTTGAAATGCAGAGTTACAGGGGCCAGAGCTGTGGCATAGCAAGTAAAGCAACCACCTGCAGAACCAGCATCCCATATGAGCGCCAGTTCAAGTCCTGACTGCTCCACTTCCAATCCAGCTCTCTGCTATGGCCTGGGAAGGCAGTAGAAGATGGCCCAAGTCCTTGGGCCCCTGCACCCAAATGGGAGACCCAGAAGAAGCTCCTGGCTGCTGGCTTCAGTTCTGCTCAGCTTCAGCTGTTGCAGCCATTTGGGGAGTGATCCAGCAGATGGAAGATCTCTCTCTCTCTCTCTCTCTCTCTCTCCCTCTCTCTGCTTCTGCCTCTGTATAACTCTGCCTTTCAGATAAATAAACCTTTAAAAATTAAAAAAAAAAAAAAGAAAGGCAGAATTACATGGACAGAGAGATCTTCCTTCCATTAGTTCATTCACCAAATGCCCGCAACAGCTGGGGCTGAACCAATCTGCAGCCAGGATCCGGGAGCTCCATCTGGGTCTCCCACATGAGTAGCAGGTACCCAAGCACTTGGGCCATCATCTTCTGCCTTCTCAGGCACATTAGCAGGGAGCTGGGTTGGAAGTGGAGCAGCAGGAACTTGAAGCAAGGCTCCAATATGGGATGCAGGTGTACAAGCAGCCACTTAACCCACTCTGCCACAATACCTGCCCTTCAAAATGTTTTTGCACCAAGAGAAAGTTAATGTTTCAGTCCATTTTTCTATGAAACTTTTGAATTACCCTCACACTATATACAATTTAAACTGTTACAAAATTTTCTTTAAACCAAACCAAAATAAACAACATTTCCTTCCACTTTTCCATAAAAGTTGAATTACCCTCATGCTATATACAGTTTAAGCTATGTTTTGAAATTTTCTTTGCACCAAAACTTTCATAGAACAATGTTTTAAAATCCAAATGTTAACCACAAGATTTCTTTCTTAAGTCTCCAAGCGTACTGAGGATGCTACAGTTGAAAAACAAATTCCAAAAAAATCCAAAGAGAGCCTGGAGATGGAGGAATTAGGTGAAACAGGTCAGACTCTTAAAAGAAGTTCATAAAGTAATGTCAAAAGGGGGAAATGCTGATTACCCTGATTTGATCAGTACAGATTAGATGCATGTGTCTGTGTCTCTTAAATAAGTACAGTTATTGTTAGCTTAAAAATTGCTTTTTAAAGTAGATAGTACCTAAAAGTGTTTTTCATGTTTTCTTTTTTTAAAACTTTTATTTAATAAATATCAATTTCAAAAGTACAACTTTTGAATTATAGCGGCTTTTCCCCCCATAACCTCCCTCCCACCTGCAACCATCCCATCTCCCATCCCATTCCTCTCAAGATTCATTTTCAATTATCTTTATATACAGAAGATCAACTTGGTATATACTAAGTAAAGATCTCAACAGTTTGCACCCACACAGATACACAAAGTATAAAGTACTGTTTGAGTAGTAGTTTTACCATTAATTATATAGTACAACACATTAAGGACAGAGATTCTACATGGGGAGCAAGTGTACAGTGACTCCCGTTGTTGATTTAACAGTTGATACTCTTATTTGTGATGTCAGTAATCACCCAAGGCTCTTATCATGAGCTGCCAAGGCTGTGGAAGCCTCTTGAGTTCACAAACTCCGACCTTAATCTCTCCTTTAATCAGAAGGGAAGTAGTTCCGCTCAGCTGAGCTCTTCTCCTCGATGGCAATCAGTGCCTGAGCGCTAGCCCCAGTGGCTATAATATTCGTCTGCTCTGTCCCGAGGACCACACAAAGGATCTGTGCAGTCCTCAGTGTAAACTCAGATCTCAGATTCCCCTGCTGTGTCTCTCACCGGGTAGCCAGGGCCGCCCGAGCTTGTGGCATCTCCCACCAAGACTACCCACGTCTCAGCCACACCATGAGTTCTTCCACACACCCTCAGTTTGTTTTGTTTTGTTTTTTTTTTTTTTCACAGTCCCAGTTCATAAGCTCCATACATTCACTAGGTCTTAGTCTCCTGTTATTACTCCCCACCAGAGTCAGGTTTTTCTGTTTGGCTGACTGCCAGGCACAGCCCTGAGCTGGTGCAGCTGTTAATGTATGTCCAAAATGGTGCCTGCTCTATCGGCTTGTAGGCTCGTAAGGTGAGTGGAGAGAGAGAATCGTGTCCATACCATCCCTTTTATTTTTTTCTCTCCTCTAGTTAGGCTCATGTACTTTCCCCCGCGGGGCTTCAAGCCTTGTTCCCTCTAGGTTCTTGCTGCTTTTCTGCCAGCGTGTTGGGCTACTGGGGTTTCGTCTCTTCTCTTTCCAGCACTGGTGCGGAGACTCTTGGCAGCTGGGGTCCTGAGCCATGGGCACCCGTGCCCTCCACGTAGATCCACCATGTCCCTCTAATTACGGAAGAGTTTTCTCTGCCGTTTTTTCCCTAATTCATCTCTGAGACTATATTATCTTCACTTTCATTAATCTGTCTTCTCCTGGACTATCAGTAAGCTCCCTCCCTATACCGCCATCTTGGCTTCATCCCCTTCATGTTTTCTTTAAAAAGGCTGAATCCCTTATTTCAGGCATAGTTCCTGCTTTCATTTTCTTTTTCTACATTGTATGCCAGTTGATATACATTATATCTTCTTAATTTATTCCATTAAAGGTGTATCTAGCCAGCTTATAATACTGATTTTATAGTTTTAGGAATTTTAAGTTAAAGTTTCCCTATGAAATTCATTAATTATCCAAATAATTTGTGTTTATTTAATAATAATTTATCTATAGTCAATATAAGGAAGAAAGCATAATTAAAATGTGAATTTATGGATGTGTGTTCTTGCTTGGAGTATTGTTTACTTCTTTCAAATATTCTCCTATTACTTATTCCTTTAAAAGGCAGAAACAAAACTCATATTCACTGGCTCACTCTCCCATATGCCCACAATGGCCAGGGATGGGCCAGGCCAAAGCTGGGAGCAGGGAACCCAATCTAGGTCTCCCACATGGTGGCAGGGACTGACTACATGAGGCATCACTACTGCTTCCCTGGGAGCACATTAGCAGCGAGCAGGAATCAAGAGAAGAGCCAGGACTCAAACCTCAGCACTCCAGGGGCCGCTGTTGTGCACAGCAGATTTAAGCCACTGCCTGCAACACAGGCATCCCAAAGAGGCACCAATTCCAGTCCCAATTGCTCCACTTCCATCCAGCTCCCTGCTAATGGCCTGGGAAAAGCAGCAGAAGATGGCCCAAGTCCCTGGGCCCCTGCCACCGATGTGGGAGGCCTGGCTCCTGGTTTCAGCCTGGCCCACCCCTGGCCATGGTGGCCATTTGGGGAGTGAACCAGCAGGTGGAAGATCTCTCTTTCACTCTCTCTCTCTCTCTCTCTCTCTCTCTGTTTCTCCTTCTGTCTTTGTAACTCTGTCTTTCAAATTAATTAATTAATTTGATAAACAAACTAAGCACTGCAATATGGACTCTGGGTATCCCAACAAGCATCCTAACTGCTATTTTCAAATACTGTGAAGTATAGATAATTTTGGCAGTAAGACTAGAGATATGATTTTAACATCTCTTTTTATCTTTTCTTCCCTTAAAAGTTGTATTACCAGAGTTCCCAGAAGACGCGTACCCTGATGTTCCCGAAATGGAGCCATTCAAAGAGAAAATTAACTCCTACAGCTTCCTGTGGAAACAGCTGGAACCATTGTTCCATGAATCTTCCATTCAAATTTTATACTTAGACATTGCCAGCAAGACTCCAAAGGAACTCCTTCAAAAAGTAGTTGAGACTATGGAAAGTATGGGCCGTCATCCTAACATTTCTTATCATGTCATAGTATTAAAGGCATTTTGAAACTTTAAAACCTTACTTGATAGTTTATGTAGTGAAGCATTTGATGTATCCAAGGATATGTTGAATTTGTAAATTACTAAATGATAGTGCAGAATCTGGCCAATCAAAAGAGAGAGCCATGACCCACTTACAGCATTGTCCATACTGACCAACAGTCCCATAAAGAATTGTGAAGGCCTATTTGCATTACGTATCTAAACCAAGAGATCAACAATAGTAATTAATGTTCCTAACCTTTGTCTGCTACAATATGCTAGTAACTTCTTCCTCTAAAACTACTTTCTGCAATGATTCTTCTTTTTTAAACAGAATCTTTTCAATACACTGGCTGGGAGTTAACTGTGGACGATTATGATGAAGAAGCAGAAGACTATCAGGCCGAAGCCGAAGTTGAAGAGGAGCTAGAGGAGGAGGAAGAGGAGGAGGAAGAGGCAGGATTCTTTTATTACTACTTGTTCTCATTTGGCAAGTCATTGCAGTGAACAGCTCTGGGGCGGTAGCTGTCACATTTGGACAAACATTTCCATCTCAGAAATCAGCATTTTCACACACACTCTGCCCCCTACTCCAGCTCCATCTGACCCCCTGAAATGCCAGGGCTACTTAGACAGTATGAAAACATATGCCCATGAAACAAATAATTTTCCTTGGAAAAAATATGAGAGTATTTTAAAACGTTCATGGGAAAAAAATGGAATTAAAAAATAAATTTATTTTGGTGCCAAGAATTTTGAAATACATGCATGATTTTTCCATAGTATGCATTCCCATGAACTTTTTGGAGGACCCCTCGCCAAGTGTTGCAGGGTTTATGGTCTGCGCCATCCAGCTGATCTTTTGGTCTGCAGTTCTCCCTCCTCTCCCTCCTCTCCCTCTCTTTCTCTCTTTTTGTGAGTTTTGATCAGATCTGTTGCTGAAGTGCTTTAGGTGACTACATTAACTTAAGATCACACATAAAACTTTTGTGGTAAAGCAGAAGTAGAAATTTAGAGTTGCCAGATAAAATATATAGCACCCAGTTAATTTTGGATTTAAAACAAATGAATAACTAAAAGTTATTTTTTTATTTGAAATTCAAATGTAACTGGAGAATCTGTGTTTTTGTTTGCTAAGTCTGGCAACCTTACTTTATGTGCATTTATTGAAAAACAAGAAAGATTGCGAAAGAATAAGAATACAACTCAAGAACATGGAAAAAAGTGCAACTAAATGAGCCAAAGAAAGTGGGTAAGAGAAGGCTGGCATTGTGGAACAGAGGAAGCCGCCACCTGTGATGCCTGAATCCCATACCAGACATTGATTCAGGTCCTGGCTGCTCCACTTCTGATCCAGCTCCCTGCTAATGCACCTGAGAAAGCAGCAGAGGATGGCCCAAGTACCTGGGCCCCTGCACCCATGCAGGAGACCCACATGGAGTTCCTAGCTCTCAGCTTCAGCCTGGCCCAGTCCTAGCTATTGGAGCCATTAGGGGAGTGAACCAGCAGATGGAAGATCTCTCTCTCCCTCTCTCTCTGTAGCTCTGCCTTTCAAATAAATAAAATAAGTCCTTTAAAAAAAATTGATGAAGGCAAAAATAACAAAGTAGGAAAACAAGATAAAATAAGAAGAGTAGACCTAATTTTACAAAATGTTGATCTACTGACAGGAGCAATAAAATAGATAAACTTCTGCCAAGCTGAGTCAGATAAAAAAGCATCAATAAATAACATTATATGAATATAATCAGATTTAAAAGAGGATTCTTTTTTTTCCAATCATATTTATTTTTTTTAACTTTTATTTAATGAATATAAATTTCCAAAGTACGATTTATGGATTACAATGGCTTCCCCCCCATACCGTCCCTCCCACCCACAACCCTCCCCTTTCCCACTCCCTCTCCCCTTCCATTCACATCAAGATTCATTTTCGATTATCTTAATATACAGAAGATCAGCTTAGTATACATTAAGTAAGGATTTCAACAGTTTGCTCCCACACAGAAACATAAGGTGAAAAATAATAGATGATTTTTTTTAAATGATGATGAAATCAGATCAGACCTATTGTCATGTTTAATCCCAGTGAGAGTCAAGTTGGGAGTTGATAATTTCTTTTTTTTTTTTACAGAGGATCAGTTTAGTATGCATTAAGTAAAGATTTCAACAGTTTGCACCCCCATAGAAACACAAAGTGAAATATATTGTTTGAGTACTCGTTATAGCATTAAATCTCAATGCACAGCACATTAAGGACAGAGATCCTACATGAGGAGTAAGTGCACAGTGACTCCTGTTGTTGACTTTACCAATTGACACTCCTGTCTATGGCATCAGTAATCTCCCTATGCTCCAGTCATGAGTTTCCAAGGCTATGGAAGCCCTCTGAGTTCTCCGATTCTTATCTTGTTTAGACAAGGTCATAGTCAAAGTGGAGGTTCTCTCCTCCCTTCAGAGAAAGGTAACTCCTTCTAAAAGAGGATTCTTTTAAATTATAAGGCAAGTCAAGATAGAAAGGATTTTACCCCCAAAACAATTTACCAAAATTTGCTCAAGAAAAATAGAAGTACCCCAAGAAAAAATAAAGGGGGAATTTAAAGTGGATTGATCATTTATAATTATCAATATAATTATAATTGATCATTGATTATTCCTATGTGTAAACCCTTCCACATCACAGAAGAAAATCAATGCTTCCCAGCTTATTTTGAAGCTAGAATACCCTGACATAAAAATTGAGCAAAAATGGTACAAGGTACAGAATAGTCTTATTTTTGTAACTTTACAGAAAGTTGTTCATTATTTCTTGTTTTATGAAAAGTATCTTATAGAATAATTATGTAAGACATCCCATTTGTATGTTTACAATACTATATATTGTGCTAATTTATGTCTGTTTGAAAGTATATTGGTAGGGGCTGGCGCCATAGCACAGTGAGTTAATCCTCCACCTGCAGCACCAGCATCCCATATGGGCGCCGGTTCTAGTCCCTGCTGCTCCTCTTCCAATCCCGCTCTCTGCTATGGCCTGGGAAAGCAGTAGAGGATGGCCCAAGTGCTTGAGCCCCTGCACCTGCATGGGAGACAGGAAGAAGCACCTGGCTCCTGGCTTCAGATCAGCACAGCTCCGGCCGTTGCGGCCATTTGGGGAGTGAACCAACGGAAGGAAGACCTTTCTCTCTGTCTCTCCCTCTCACTGCCTATAACTCTGCCTCTCAAATAAATAAAATCTTTTAAAAAAAGAAAAAAATGAAGTATATTAGTAGAATTACTTGGAAAACAGGGCCTGGAAGGAACTGTTACCTATGTTGGGGGCCAGCACCGTGGCTCACTTGGTTAATGGTCCACCTGCAGCGCCGGCATCCCATATGGGCGCCGGGTTCTAGTCCCAGCTGCTCCTCTTCCAGTACAGCTCTCTGCTGTGGCCTGGGATGGCAGTGGAGGATGGCCCAAGTGTTTGGGCCCCTGCACCCGCATGGGAGACCAGGAGGAGGCACCTGGCTCCTGGCTTAGGATCAGTCTAACTCTGGCCATTACAGCCATTAGGGGAGTGAACCAATGGAAGGAAGATCTTTCTTTGTCTCTCTCACTGTCTAACTCTGTCAAATAAATAAAAATTTTAAAAAATTAAAAAAAAACTGTTAGCTTTGTTGACATAATATTGGAAGGACAAAGTTGAGAGATTTTCACTCTTACACAATGTCACAAATTTTGAATATTTTATAGTAACATTTTGTAACATAAAAAACTATTTTTAAAAATAGACTCTAGGCCGGCGCCGCGGCTCACTAGGCTAATCCTCCGCCTAGCGGCGCCGGCACACCGGGTTCTAGTCCCGGTTGGGGCACCGGATTCTGTCCCGGTTGTCCCTCTTCCAGGCCAGCTCTCTGCTGTGGCCAGGGAGTGTAGTGGAGGATGGCCCAGGTGCTTGGGCCCTGCACCCCATGGGAGACCAGGAAAAGCACCTGGATCCTGGCTCCTGCCATCGGATCAGCGCGGTGCGCCGGCCGCAGCGCGCTGGCCGCGGCGGCCATTGGAGGGTGAACCAACGGCAAAAGGAAGACCTTTCTCTCTGTCTCTCTCTCTCACTGTCCACTCTGCCTGTCAAAAAATAAAAAAAAATTAAAAAAAAAAAGACTCTCATTGCTTTAAATAAGTTACAACAATCCTTAAAATATTCACACAGATTTTCTTTATCACAGATAAAAATGAACTAAATAAAACATTTTCAAATAATTATTTGATCTTATAGCCACTTTTAGGAAACAAAGCAAACTTTGAGGCATTTATTACACAAAGAGTAAGAAATTGGACCCTGACTCAGCATTTATTTCTTAGAATAATTTTATTTTACAAACTGACCTCCTGGGGGGTTTCAGTACACCTATGTCTATAGACACTGGGGACACTTTAATTCAAAGCACTGCTCTGTGTGTTGGAATATTGCACAGTATCCACACCAATGTAAAAGGATTGCATGTTAATACAAAATGTTTAATAAGTGATTTTTTTAAAGTAAAGAAAAACTGAGGATGTGAATTTAAAGATATAAGATATTGATATTCTAATTAAATTAGTATAAAGACTGACCTTTTGCGTATTACATTGTATTGTCATAGATTAAATATTACTCAAGATGAATGTTTTTAATTCCTCTGTGGTGTTTTATCAAAATACTTTCTGATGATATTCTTCCAATTTTGAATGCTATTTCCAGAATGAAGACAGAATTAAAGAGAAAAAGAGGCATTTGGGAGATACAAAGCACTTTTGTCCAGTGGTTCTCAAAGAAAACTTCGTCCTACACCCAGGCAACGTGGAAGAAGCAGTGAAATATCGAGAAAAGATCTACTACTTCTCAAGTGCAGAGGCCAAAGACAAATTCCTGGAGCACCCTGAGGACTACGTGGCTCATGAGGAACCACTGAAGGTGAAACCACTGTCGCACCCTGACCATTGCCCCTGAGTGCTTTCAGAGGAATGGCTGGGGCTGGTGTTAGAGCGCGGGCATCCCACAGGAGCCCCAGCTGCTCCACCTCGGATCCAGCTCCCTGCTGACGCACCTGGGAAAGCGGCAGAAGCGGCCCAAGTGCTTGAGCCCCTGCCACCATGTGGGAGACCTGGATAGAGTTCCTGGCCCTGGCTTCAGCCTAGTCGAGCATCTGGGGAGTGAACCAGGGAATGCTCCATTTCTCTCTCTCTCTCTCCTAACTCTGGCTTTCAAATAAACAAAAAAATAATGTTTTTATTGTTACCAACCTCCATCATTTTATTCATGAATGATGAAGCCTCAGTTGGATATAACGACATAGTGAAAAGCTGTCTGGGTTCAAAGAACAACCTTTTGGAATATAACATAATTCCTACTTTGATTTCTGCAGTAAAGGCTTGTGTCAAACCAGCACTTTTTAGCAGAAGTAAGAAGACACGGCCGAATGTGTTACTTCCTGTAGTAAGGGCCAGCCACCTTAGTTCCCCCCAAAAGAAGAGCCAGCTAACAGCCGTGAAGGCTGGGGGAAGTGTGGGACTCGGGCGGTAGGCTCCAGGAGACACAAGTGGGTGGGCATCCACTGAAGACTCGCAGCCCACTCAGCTGAGACTGCTGCTGACAAGTTCACAGCCAGAGGCGGTTTTCAGGGGAAGTCCACCCCTGATTGGTTGATTTTCGAGGGTAAGGGCTGACACTGATTGGTTGGATTACAAAAAAAACATTGCCTGAGATGAGTTGTCCCTGATGAACTGAACCAGTTTACAGCTGCTGGAGTGCGTACTGTTACATAGCTATAGAGTACTCTGTTGCTTCCTACATTCGTGGGGACAGTTTCTAATTCTTGCTTGTTCGTCACCCTTGGAACCGTTCTCTATCTTCTCTTTAAGAATGTTTATTAAAGTCAGACGCAAAAGCAGATACAACTATATGAGGTACCTAAAGTAGGAAAATTCATGAAATAGAACATCGAGTGGTGGTTATCAGGGGCCAAACGGAGGGAGGATAGGAGTTTTTTTTTTTTTTAAGATTTTACCTATTTATTTGAAAGTCAGAATTACAGAAAGAGAGACAGAGATCTTCCATCTACTTGTTCACTCTCCAGATGGCCGCATCAACCAAGATTTAACCAGGCTGAAGCCAGGAGCTTCTGCCAGATCTCCCACATGGATGGCAGGGGCCCAAACATTTGGGCTGTCTTCCATTGCTTTTCCCAGGCCATTAGCAGGAAGCTGGATCAGAAGTGGAGCAGCTGGAATGGAATCGGCGCCGGTATGGCAGAGGTTTCAACAGCTCCACCACAATGCTGCCCCTAGAGTTGTTGTTTAACAATGAGTGCAGGTTAAGTCCCAGGCTAGGCTGATGAGAAAGTTCTGGGGCTGGATAATGATGATGGGTACACGACATTCTGAATGTATTTAATGCCATTGGATCATACACTTAAATTAAAAATGGTCTTAATGGTAAATTTTATGCTGTGTCTGTCTTGCCAGAATTTTCCAAATGGCATTTTATTCATTTCTGGAAATAAAACATGCCTGATTTCTGCATCCAGGGGTGCTCCCTGCGGTGTGGGAGTTCCCAGCTACAGGAAGGCAGAATGGCAGGCGGTGACTACGGAGTTCGAGTTCCCGTCTGGCGGAGGGCGCTTTAAACGCCCACCAGGAAAGTGTCTTCCCATTCTTTTCCCTGTTGACCACAGTTAATTTTAAAAGAACTAATGGAATGAGATGTCGGCGGCCGGCCGCGCGACAGATCCAGCTGACCTGGGTGGGTTGCACCCTGAGGACCACTGCCAAGGCAGTGGCGCTGAGCCCTGCTCATACCTCCCTGAGCTGGCCCAGGGCTCCTCGCTCCCAGCCTTAGGCAGAGCAGCGAAAAAGAAAAAGCCGGAGGTGTTCTAACCATTGCACCCCTGTCTCCCGCCCTCTCCCCCCACCCACCCCCGGCCTCCGCACCCCGCTGCACCCTGGCAGGCCCCTCCGTTGAGAATCTGCCTCCTGGGCCCCCGAGGCGCCGGCAAGACTGTGTGTGGCAGGCAGGCAGCAGAGAAATTCGGCCTCTTCCACATCCAGTTTGACGAAGTTCTTCAAGAGAAACTGCTGCTCAAAATCGAAAAAAGAGTGGGACCTGAATTTGAGGAAGATTTGGAGGAGGAGCAAGCTGCAAAACAGGAGCTGGAGGAGCTGGCGATGCAGGCCAATGTCACCATCGAGGAAGAAAAAACAAAGCAGCAGGTGATGGGGGGCGTCCCTCGGAACTCCAGTAAGAAGAGGAAGCCATTAGCCCATAAAAGCCATCAAATGAGTCATTCTCCCCAGGTGTTACATACAGAGCTCCCTGCTCCTACAGCACCCAAAGCACTGAGTTGCACCAACTCCAGTAAAAATCAGGAGAGCGTTTCCTGGCAACACTGTCGCACAGCAGTCACGTGGGAGTCCCGTTATTCTATATCTGACCTGGACTCTCAAGTCTCTCCATTGTTTTGTTCTCTGTTTGCCATCAGACAGCATAAAAATCTGTCCTAATGCCAGTGAGGATCTCAAAAGATTAATTTCTAAGTATGCCTCATGAGAAAGTTTGTGTCTCTTAGATGGTTTCGATCTTGAGTTGTAAAAATAATAAGTTCTTAATCCTAATTCTCTTTTTAACCATTTCTGATGAGGCAAAGCCATCTGATTCTCAAGTGACCTCGAGTCGGTGGCCCCAAGGAGTTAAGTGTGATGAAGGTTGGAGCCCGGCTGAACAGAGACACACGGTGTCCCAGTAAGCATTGCGGCACCCCTGCAGACATACTCTGTAATTGTTTCCCATCCACGCTGGGTAGAGACAGGGAGAAACTGACACTCTACCAGCTTACAAAGCACACATGAATCCGGACTTGTAAATTGAACGGGTCTGGATCTCCTAAGGCAACAAAATACTTGCTGCTTTTTGTTGCCGTTTGGTTTTCTTTGGCTGTTTTGTGAACTATTTGGCTTCTCAGGAGGCCTATGATAGGATTTTATTTGCAGATAATGAAATCCTACTTCCTGATAAGCAGCATTTCATCAGACCTTACTCATTTTCAGACTTTTTAACAACAACAACAAAAAAGCACTCACTTAAAATAGTTTCGTTCTAGAAGGAACTGTTACGTTTTAGTGTCCATCCAAGGGCAATCCTGCTTCAGGTGGCGTTGAGCTGGGTTGGTTAGGAGAATGTTTTCTATGTTATTACGATGCAGCAGCCCCAGGGAGACTGTACTTTAGATGTCTGTCTGCATTGACCCATATCCGGACCAGGCTGTAGGCTGGGGGATAGTTGTAGAATTGTAGGATAGACAGCAAGTCAGTTAAGCCTTGAGACAAATTAACAAGGTTTTAGCAAAAAGTAATGAGACACAATCTGACCGTGAGGCCATGTATGAGAATGCAGAATGCATCGTGCTATCACTAGTACCTTCTCTTAGCTATAGTAGATATTATTCACTGTTTATAACCATGTTAGGTAATGGTCTAAAGAAAAGAATTCACACGTTTTTAAATGTTTACAAGCCACAGCATCAGAGAATGACCTCAGAGACAAGTAGGCCTCATCCTAACCACCATGCAATATGGTATCATTCGTTAATACAGAGTTTTGAAAGTAGTTTTACTTTGATTTTTGTTTCCAGCCTCCTGACATACACCTTACAGAAGAAGAAGAAGCAATCAAAACAAGCCTAATGGAAAATGAGCCATTGCCTTCTGAAATTCTTGAAGCAATTCTTTCCGAATGGTGGTTTAAGGAACCTATACGGTATCTTACTTTATACAGGATTATATACATACTGCCTTTTTCTGCCTTTTTTTTTTTTTTTTTTTTTAACAGGCAGAGTGGATAGTGAGAGAGAGAGACAGAGAGAAAGGTCTTCCTTTTTGCCGTTGGTTCACCCTCCAGTGGCCACAGTGGCAGGCGCGCTGCGGCCAGCGCACCGCGCTGATCTGAAGGCAGGAGCCAGGTGCTTCTCCTGGTCTCCCATGGGGTGCAGGGCCCAAGCACTTGGGCCATCCTCCACTGCACTCCCTGGCCACAGCAGGGAGCTGGCCTGGAAGAGGGGCAACTGGGACAGAATCCGGCGCCCCGACCAGGACTAGAACCCGGTGTGCTGGTGCCGCAAAGCGGAGGATTAGCCTAGTGAGCCGCGGCGCCAACCTCTGCTTTATTCTTAAAGGCAAAAATATTGTTCAAGTTTAACAATTTTCCCTTTACCTTCATGTAAATTAGCGATTCTCCCTTGAGCTACACATTAAAAATATCTGTGGAGTTTTTAAAAAACATTGAGGTCAGCGTCTTACCCCACAACAACTGGATCAGAAGCTCTTGCGGGAGTAGTAGGAGGCTTTTGGCCTAGCTGCTCAGATGCCAGTGTGCCTAGGTTCAATTCCAGGTTCTGGCCGCCGACTCCAGCTTGCCACCAGTGCACACCCTGAGAGACAGCAGTGATGGCTCGAGCAGTCGAGTTCCTGCCGCCCACTTGGGAGACCTGGATTGGGTTCCTGCTTCCCTGGCTCCAGCCCAGCCCCAGCTGTAGCAGAGAAGTCAGCTGCTGGGAGCTCTGGTGCTTGTTCTCTCTCTCTCTCCCTCCCTCTCTCTCTCTCCCTCTCTCCCTCCCTCCCTCCCTCCCTCTCTCTCTCCCCCTCCCTCCCTCCTTCCTACCCTACCCTCTCCCCAACTCCCTCTCCCTCTCAAGTCAAAAAAAAAAAAAAAAAAAAGACTCTAGGAATAGGAGACTGGGCCCCAGTGCTGGTATTTCAGTGCTCCCCAGTGATTCTAATACACAGTCGTGCTGGAGAACCCAAGTTCTAACCCATGTACCCAGTCAAGTGCTGGACTCTTTCTCCTGCAGCCACTTAACAATTACGGTTAAGATTACTCCCCAGGCCGGCGCCGCGGCTCACTAGGCTAATCCTCCGGCTCACTAGGCTAATCCTCCGCCTCCGCTGGCACCCCGGGGTCTTGTCCCACTTGGGGCACTAGATTCTCCTCTTCCAGGCCAGCTCTCTGCTGTGGCCAGGGAGTGCAGTGGAGGATGGCCCAAGTGCTTGGGCCCTGTACCCCATGGGAGACCAGGAGAAGCACCTGGCTCCTGGCTTTGGATCGGTGCAGCGTGCAGGCCATGGCAGCCATTAGGGGAGTAAACCAACGGAAGGAAGACCTTTCTCTCTGTCTCTCTCACTGTCTATAACTCTACCTGTCAAATTAAAAAATAAATAAATAAATAAATAAATAAAAATAAATAAAAATAAACTACGCCCCAGCCCAACCAGGGCAAATCTCCAGGCCACCCAGAGTTTAAAACGTCACTTCGGTTGCCTAACCAGAGTCTCTCGCCTCAATATCCACCAGACCAAAGTGAAATGGTATTGACCTCTCTCTCTCTCTCTCTCACTGTCCACTCTGCTGTCAAAAAAAGAAAAAGAAAAAAAAGAAATGGTATTTACAATACTGATT
This sequence comes from Oryctolagus cuniculus, assembly GCF_964237555.1. Classification (NCBI taxonomy): domain Eukaryota; kingdom Metazoa; phylum Chordata; class Mammalia; order Lagomorpha; family Leporidae; genus Oryctolagus; species Oryctolagus cuniculus. The sequence goes on from NC_091436.1 coordinate 61,889,328, forward strand.
TTAGTACACACATATATGGAACTTACTGAGTGCACAAAAGGAAACTGAACCATAGAGAAGTTAGATAACCGGCCACTCCCGGGGCCCTCTGAGGGGTCTGGACACACTCTCTCACCTAGTCCATGACTGAAACAGCTGAGTGGGATTCATTATTAGTCATCAACTTCTTTTATTTTAATTTCTTGTTTCCTAAATGAAATTAATAATTGTCAGAAACTCAGGTGACCTGCAGCTATATAACCATGAGTGGGTTCATTAATTTAGTGAGATATGTATTTATTTACTGAAACATGTATCTAGATAGATACCTATAAGCATTTATGTAGATAAATACGGATAGGGATCAAAGAAGTTGAAGTTAAAAAATGAAGCTGCTAAAGCCTAAATAAAATAGCTGAATATTACGCAACCATTAAGATGTATTATAATGAAGACTTTATAATAGCATGAAAATGTTATTATATAATGTTGGATTCAAGAAGAAGCTGCAGGCGCAGGGTTGTGGAGTAGCAGGTAAAGCCACTGCCTGTGATGCTGGCATCCCGTATGAGGGCTGGTTCTGGTCCTAGCTGCCCTACTTCCAATCCAGCTCCCTGCTAATGCACTTGGGAAAGCAGCAGAAGATGGCCCAACTGCTCGGGCCCCTGCACCCACGTGAGAGACATGGATGAGGCTCCTGCTTCCTGGCTTCGGCCTGGCTCAGCCCTGGCCCATGTGGCCATTTGGGAAGTGAACCAGCAGATGGAAGATCTCTCTCTCTCTCTCTCTCTCTTCCTCTCTCTCTAGATCTCTGACCTTCAAAATAACTAAAGCTTTAAAAAAGAAGAAGAAGCTGCAGGTTGAGTACTGACTATAGCTAGCTAGGAGTTAGTTCTGATGTTCTGTCATGCAGTAGGGTAACTATAGATAAAGATAGTGGGCTGTAAATTTTTCCAACCTAAAAACTGGAAGAATGGATTTGAATCTTTTCACTTAAAAAATTATAAATTAGGAAATAAATATATGTGTACCATGATTGGACATTATGCAAAGTATATGAGTTTTGAAACATTACATAATAATCTCATAAATATGTACAATGTTTAATAATTTTAACTAGCTTTTTAGTTATATCTTAAAAGTTGCAAACTATTTATAATATGATAAAGAGATGGATACAAGAGGAATAAACTAGAAATAAATAAAACAAATGCTGGTGATCTCTGGGTTATGAGATTATGGATAATTTTACCTTTTCATTGTTTTCCTCTACTTTTGTATTTTTCTATAGTGAGATTGATTGTTTTTATGATCAGAAAAAGTTAGAAGGAAGAGTTAGAAGAGTTAGAAGGAAGAGCAGTTGGAGGGGTAACGGTGTGTGTGTGATTTTTGATAGTACAATGCACCCTTCATTCCTGAAGGGCATTCAATGGGGAAAACAAGCAGCTTTTTGGAAAGTCTAAATGAAAACTCTGAAGAGAGGTTGGGTGTAGAGGTGAAGACTTGGAAGTCGCCCAGAAAAGCCACAGTGGAGACAGGAGAAATGACTGTCCTGTATCTATTAGGATGTCCTTACTCGGAGGAGAACTCAAAACGTTTATGGAAATGCAATGAAAAGATATCACTTCTTGGCCTTTTGGCTAAGATCAAGTGTGTGAAGATATGTTTGCTGCCAAATATTGTTGAAATCCAGACATAGTTTCTTCAGGATACACATTTTCCATGAACCTTTTGAAGAATAAAACCATCTCACTTGGTGACTTTTTTGCACCGAAAGAAGTTTACCTTTTAATTCCATTTTCCATGAACTTTTTGAAGTACACTTGTATTATAATATAGATGTAAAATATTATACATTTAATACAATTTGGTATATTTGAGAGGAGAAATACCTTGTATACTATTGGAAAATTGAAGTTACCACAGTAAACTTTTGAAATTTTTCATTATACATCATTGAGATTCATCAACTTTTACATTCTTAGAGCCATTTATGATGAGATATTTTAAATAAAATAAAGTAAATAATGAAATGTCCACCTAGTTCTACAGGCTTCATACTCGACGGTTTCCCACGCTATCTAGAAGAGGCCCAGTTTCTTGGGGAACACGGATTTTTCCCAGATGCTGCGGTTTTCATACAAGTTGATGATCAAGATATTTCTGATCGCCTCCTTCCTTCCCAAATTAAAAAGTGGAAACTGAAACAACAGAAGAAATTAGAAAGGAAAAAACTCATCAAGGACATGAAGGCAAAAATCAGGGTGTGTATCCAGCACAAACGAATGGAAGCAAACCTGCTGGGCATGCAGTTAGATTGTAAAGTGGGCTTCTCAAAAACGTAACTTTCTGGTTAGATGCCACAGTAAGCGTGACAACATCGCCATCCAACACGAAGACTGTTTATCATGAGAGTTAAGAATGACTTGAGACTTTTGTGATGATGTGTCGCTCCCCGTCTTCGTGGAGGAACGACACAGGACTCTGCGCTGTTCTTTTGTCTTCTCGGCCCTCCCCGGGTTTGCTGCTGGTTCTTCCCGGGTTGGCTACCGTCCCTCCACCTCCATGGAAGGGCGGTTCCCCCTGCCACATTCCCCACTTCCGCGGGGGAGCGGCACACCGCCGGCCAGCTCTCTCTCTCTCGGGGGCTGCACAGGTGTTCCTTCAGATAGATGTTCCTGGTGCATGTTGTCTCTCTCCTCCTTTATAGTCCTCTTCCGCCAATCCCAACTCGGCTGCCCACACGCCAAGTACGCTGCTCTCCTCCAATCAGGAGCAAGATCAGCTCCTGGAGGTCAGCACTCAAGTTGGCAAGAGGCAGCTGCGTAGAAGCTGTTTTCTCCTCTCCCAGCGCCATATTGTGGGAGAGCAGATGCATAGAATAAGTCTTAATTCCAGTAACTCAGTCCAGTCCGGGTTGCTCCCCACAATGATGTACACACCCATGCTTGCCTCTCCCAGGCAAAGACAACACAGTGGTAGGACCCCCGCTTCCCTGTGAGAGACACAGGAGCAGAGGGGCAGAGCACTGCCTATGCCGCAGGCTTAGAACCTCAGGGGCCTGCCGCAGGAGGGCAGCAGGTTTCAGGAGCCAAGCCACAGCCTTGTGCACCTGCTCCTTCCCTTTCACACCCCTGTGGCTTCACCCCTGGAGGGAGGCCATCCCTGCACCATGTTCCAGGCTAATTTCCCTAAGCATCCACTTGACCAAGGCACCCCAATAAGGTCTGAGCTCTGCATCCTGTTCCTAACTGTATTTCTCGGTGGAAACAAACACACAATTTGTCTGCAGCAGCTGGCACGCCATACGCCTTTCCATTTCCTAACCTGGAGTTTCATAAGCTAGCCTCATGCCCGCTGTGTGACATAGGAGTGAAGTCCTCTGAATTTCTCTTAACTCACCTGTAGAGTGAGATAATACCACCTGCCTTGCAGATATTTCTCAACATAAAACTGTATATATATATATATATATTAATTACAGTGCACAGTGCTGGCAGATGCACAATAATTAAACTTGTAGACTCAGAATGCGTGTTTCATGAGTATTGAGTATTTAAAGGCCCCTCTGATTTACAGAGGCCTAAGCTAATCAGACCCCAAATCTGAGGGGAGCTCATTAGTTTTTATGCAAACCTTGGGGACATATAAAGGATCCACTGCATTAGACTGACAGTGTCAAGGTGGATGTTTGATGCGGCAGTTAAGTTACCTCTTGAGAAACCCACATTCCATATCAGAGAGCCTGGTTCAAGTCCCAGCTACTCTACTCCCAATCCAGCTGCTACTGCACACCCTGGGTGATGGCTCAAGTGCCTGGGTCCCTGCCACCCACACGAGTTACCTAGATTGAGTTCCAGGCTCCTGGCTTCAGCCTGGTCCAGCTCTCGCTGTTGTGGGCATTACGGGGTGAGCCAGAAGATGGGAGCACTCTCTCTGCCTTTCAAATGAAAAGAAGCTGAAAACAAAACAGATAAATTTACAGAATCCATATGCCAGGTCTGTGAGCATCTCCCAGGTCTGTTTGCTGGGGCTGGCATTGTGGCACACAGCAGGTTAAGCTGCTGCCTGCAACGCCAGCATCCCACATCAGAGCGCTGTTCATCCCTCTGGAGAGGAATAGCCAACCAAGGGCCCAAGAGACAAGGACGCACACAACGCAGTCGCCACCACCACCATCACGTGCTTTCCTGGGATGTGCACCTGTCTTCCACCCAAATATAACTCCCACTTTGGAAAAGAAGTTTACAAATATGTAGAAAGTGATTTTTGTCAGAAAAGAAAATCCTTTCTACATTAGCTATTAAAATGTTGAAATGTCTCTTTCTTTAACAGGCAGATATGATTGCTAAAAGACGGGCTGAACTTGTGTCAGACAGAGAGAGGAGGAGGAGAGGGGAGGTAAGTAAGCAAAGTGGGCTCTCGTCGTAAGGCAAGTGGAACAGCTGTCACCCGCCCTCCAAGAATGTAAAGGAAAAGGCACACTTAAAGAGTCGCAAGGGAGGGGCAGGAAACATGGCAGAGGCAAAGCTGCCTTGTGAGATGCCCACACCCCAAACTGGAGTGCCTGGGTTCCGGCGGAAGCTCTGCTTCTGGTGCAGCATCGCTGCTAAGGCCACGCCCCAGAAGGCAGCACTGATGGCTCGAGTACCTGAGTCCCTGCCACCCACAAGGGAGATGTAGACAGAGTTCCTAGACTCTGGCTTTCAGCCCGGCCCAGCCCTGGTTGTTGCAGGCATTTGGGGAGTAAACCAGCAGATCAAAGATTCTCTCTCTCTCTCTCTCTCTCTCGTGATCTGCCTTTCAAATAAATAAGTAAACTTTTTTATTTACAAAAAACTATTCTAATAAAAAAGGCTTTTCTTTTTTAAAAAAAAAATTTATTTATTTGAAAGGCAGTTACAGAGAGAGAGAGAGATAGAGAACTAGAGAGAGAGATCGAGAGAAATAGATCTTCCATCCGCTAGCTCACTCCCCAAATGGCAGTGGATCAGAAGTGGAGCAGCCAGGGCACATGTGGGATGCTGGCACCACGGGCGGAGGCCTTACATGCCACACCACAGCGCCAGCCCCAGGTTTTTCATTTTAAAAAAATCTTTAAGGAAATACAGTTTATGTATGATGGGTGAAATTAAACATTTTTATTTTTCATCAATTTTAGTATTCTGTAGCTATCTCTAGTGAAGTTTCATTATATTTATAGTCAGAAAAAATGAATACTTTGTAAAGAAAGAAACCCACCAAAGCTTTTTAAATAACTTAATATGGATGCAACCCTGCACTGAAAAACACATTTTAAATGAATAGCTTTACTTTTCACACCTCAAGCCAAAAGCCCAGGCTCACAGGCAAGGAGCTGAGAGGTGAGGGTATCCAGAGGCTGCAAGTCACTCTGAAAAGCAGGTTAACGCCCTGGCCTGAAACACTGACATCCCATATGGGCACCGGTTCTAGTCTCAGCTGCTCCTCTTCCGATCCAGCTCTCTGCTGTGGCCTGGGAAAGTAGTAGAAGATGGCCCAAGTCCTTGGGCCCCTGCACCCACATGGGAGACCTGGAGGAAGCAGCTTGGCTCGGCACAGCTCCAGCCGTTGCGGCCAACTGGGGAGTGAACCAGCTGATGGAAGAGCGCGCTCGCGCTCTCTCTCTCTCTCTCTCTGCCTCACCTCTCTCTGTGTAACTCTTTCAAAACAATAAATAAATCTTTAAAAAAAAAGGGGGGGGGAGGGAGGGAGGGAGGAGGGAAGGAGCTATCTGCTCTCCCGGGCTGGGGGTCAGAAGGGGCAGAGCCTCTGACCCTCAGACTCAGGTACCGTGCAGCATGCCTGGGACAGCTCCGTCCCCATCTGCTTACTCTAAAAAAGATGAACTTTGAAGATCACGGATTTTGTCCTGTGTAGACATGAGCTATTCCCAAGTGGCCTGGCTGACCCGAGTAAATCCAGGGCATCGAATCCCCTTGGGAGCGGCGGGCCGGCTGGCTCTGTCAGTATCTGAAGCAGCCTGAAAGTGAGGCTGTGACCGAGAGCCTGCGCCCTTCCCTATAGGCTGACCCTCAGGTCATCTGCTTCGCATCTACATAAAAATGTCCCGGCAAACAGGGGGAAAGAGGAGAGAGGAATCTGAGTCAAAGCAACTCCTCCAAGCACAGCACCAGACACCCTGCTGGGAGGTGGGGGTACCCAGGACTGCTGACGGCAAAGCAGCGAAGCCACCCTGCCTGGGCATGACACGCTGCAGGGGAGTGGCTGCTTTGTCAGAACAAAGTACTTAAAACCCGAAGTAGACTTAAAACCATTAGGCTGAGAACACCATAGCACCACCTAAAATCTCCATTCACTCAATCAGTCCATCAGCAAACCAACGGAGCCCTGTGCCTGAGACGGTGTCAGACACTGGCAAATCAGCCATGGGTAACGCCTACTGGAACCCCGGGCGCCATTCTACCACTCGCTCCCTCATAGAATTACAGCTGGATTCTACAGAACATTTGAAGAGGAACTAACTCCACTACTTTACTGTTCCGAAATCTTGAAAGGGATGAGACAACGCTAAACTGTTTTTATGAGGCCAGCATTATTCTAACACCAAAACACAAAGACGCAACAGGAAAAGAAAGCTACGGACCAATGTCCTTGATAAGCACAAATTTTCAACAAAGTATCAGCAAACTGAATCCAATACTATGTCAAGGAAATCATGCGTGACGATCAAGTGGGATTTATCCCTGAGATGCAAGGGAGGTTCAACATTCACAAATAAATAAATGGCATAAGTGGAGGATGGCCCAAGTCCTTGGGCCCCTGCACCCATGAGGGAGACCTGGAGAAAGCTCCTGGCTCCTGGCTCCTGGCTTCAGATCAGCGCAGCTCTGGCCATTGAGGCCAATGAAGGAGTGAACCAGCAGATGAAAGACCTCTCCTCTCCTCTTCTCTCTCTCTCTCTCTCTCTCTCTGCCTCCCCGTCTGTGTGTAACTCTGACTTTCAAATAAATAAATAAATCTTTAAAAAAAAATCACATAAATCCTAGGTTGGTCTTCCTACCTTTAACAAAAACCATTGCCACAGTAGGCACTTATGCTAGTGGTTAACAGGCCTGGATCCCCTATCAGAGCGCCTGGGTTTGATAACTGGCGCTGGCTTCTGACTCCAGCATCCTGCTGATGTGAGTCCTTGGAGGCAGCAGTGATGGCCCAAATGATTTGGTTTCTGCCACCCTCATGGGGAAACCTGGGTTGCATTCCCTGCTCTGGCTCTGGCCAGGGCCCCAGCCCAGGAACAGTCCCCGTCGTTGCTGGTATTTGGGGAGTGAACTAGCACATGGGATATTGCCTCTCCCCTCTCTCTCTCTTATTGCCCTTAATGCCTGACTTTTTAGTAGAAAAAAACACTTAAGAGAAACCCCTTCAACACCCGACTACTTGTATTAATCTCATAGGAAACATCGCCATCTTGTGGACATTTGGTCTCAGAGTCTGCTGCAAGAATGTATTTAAGCCAGCCCCTGTGTCTGCTGTTTCTCCTCTGTCCAGAATCTCCGCTGTCTTCCTGTCCACTGGCTCCTTCTCCAGTGTGCCCGGGTCTCTCAAGTGTTGAGCCGCCATCAGAAGGAGAAAGTCGGGAGGAACCAGGGCAGGGAGCCAGGGGAGACCGTGAGAATTGTTAGACTATGTCTGAGTGGATGCTAAACGGAGATACCGAGCCGAAGTACTCGGCAGAAGCCAAAGTCGCGGTCCAAATGAGGCGGAAGCAAGGGTGGGGAGTCAGCACCAGGCCGAGCCCTGTCGGATCTCCTCGGAGAAGGCAGCGTCTGGACGCCTGGGTCCGCGCTTGGGACTCTCCGTCCCATTGCCGGCGCCGCCGCCTGCTAACCTGCCAATTTCCTTTACGCTTACAAGTAAACGCCAAAGCCCCGCAGGAAAGGGTGACAGTTTTAAAGAGACCTGTCTTCAAAAACTTCAGGGAAGTACTTCCTGTTTTGCGTCCGTCCAGGCAGCTTTACGGTTTCCCGTGTCTTTCTGATGGGAAGACTGTGGCCATCCCTGGCTGCATTCGAGGTGTTCTCCGCATCTTTCCTTGATTGGGACATGCGTACTTTGTTTCTATTTATTTAGTGCGGGGTTCATTAAGCCTCTTCATAAATGTATATTTTTTACTATATTTGGGGAAACGTCAGATACTTCTTCTTCAGCTATTTCTTCTGCCTCCTTTGCTGTCCATCTTCTGAAACTCTGAACTTTAAGTTACACCTTCGCTGGGGCTCCACGTGGCCCTGGGCTGTGAATTTTTTCAATATTTTTTCCTCTCCTCTACAAATTCACTGCTTATTCCTCTACATTCTACTATTAAGTTCATCCAATGATTTTTTTTTTAATTTCAAACACTATATTTTTAAGATCTAAATTTTCCCTTTGGCCTGTTTTCATTTTTGCTGTTTCCCTCTCGGGAGTTCTCTGTTAGTTTATTATGAGCGCATTTGCCTTTTCCTTGTAGATCATGGTCATCATCACGGCTTTACATTTACGGTGCCAGCCTCTCACAGCAGAGCGCCCACTTGCAGCTCCTTCCCGTAGCTTCCTGGAGCATGAAGGAGGTAGCAGAGATGGCCCAAGTGACTGGGCTCCTGCCATCCGCGTGGGAGACCTGCGTGGAGCTCTTGACTCCCAGCTTTGGTCCCTGCAGGGGAGAGGGGCAGGCATTGCAGGCATTCGGAGAGTGAACCAGCAATGGAGAGCTCCCTCTCCCTTCCTCTCCGTCTCTCTCCTGCTCGCTCGCTCTCTCTGCCTCTCAAGTAAATTTTTTAAATGTTTTAATGAAAGGAAGTCTTGTTTGGTAATTCTGACTACTGTCAGAACAGAGATATAAATGTACAACTATTGTGGAGAAACATTTGGAAACTGAAGAGGGGGACACGTACTGCGACCCAGAAAGAAACTCTCGAATCGCGGGGAATCCAGACATACGGCTGAAGGTGCTAACTCAATAAACAGACACTTGGAGACAGTGTTCAAAGTCACAGGCACTCAGATGCACAATTAAGAATAAAAATTGGCCTGCGCCTCGGCTCACTAGGCTAATCCTCCGCCTCCGGAGCTGGTACTCTGGGTTCTGGTCCCGGTTGGGGCGCCGGATTCTGTCCCGGTTGCTCCTCTTCCTGTCCAGCTCTCTGCTGTGGCCCGGGAAGGCAGTGGAGGATGGCCCAAGTGCTTGAGCCCTGCACCCGCCTGGGAGACCAGGAGAAGCACCTGGCTCTTGGCTTCAGATTGGCACAGCGCACCGGCCATAGCGGCCATTTGTGGGGTAAACCAACGGAAGGAAGACCTTTTTCTCTGTCTCTCTCTCTCTTTCACTGTCTCACTCTGCCTTTAAAAAAAAAAAAGAATAAAAATTGAGGAGCCAGTGTCATGGCACAGCAGGTTAAGCCACCGCCTGTGACACCTGCATCCCACACAGGTGCCAGTTCATGTCCCAGCTGCTCCACTTCTGATCCAGCTACCTGCTAACGTGCCTGGAAAAGCAGTGGAAGATGGCCCAAGTGCTTGGGTCCCTGTACCCACGTGGGAGACCTGAAAGAAGCTCCTGGCTCCTGGCTTCAGCGTTTGGGGAGTGAACCAGCAGATGGAAGAACTCTCTCTTCTCTCCCCTGTAACTTTGCCTTTCAAATAAATAATAAATTTTTAAAAAGAAAAAAAAAAGACTCAAAATTGACTAAAACTGGGAAATAGGCAAAAGAGAAATGTAAATTTGCCGAATTTTTGAAAAGCATATTTTAAAATAGAAGAATGGTTATATGAACTGTGACACTATGAAATACGACATGGCTGTTAAAAATAATAAGGTGCATATTCTGATAGGGAAAGAAATTTAAATATATTGTTAAGTATAGAAAATAAAATTACCCCATTTATTTTTACAATAAAATATAATTATATATATATATATGTAGAAAAGTGTCCCAAAAGATTGTTAACCAAAACTGTTTCCAGGTGAGAGAGTAGAAATAAAGGTGGCAATATAAATAGGAGACTTTCAATTTTTATACTGTATATTTCTATATAAATTGATTTCTTTTTTAAAGATTTATTTATTTGAAAGGCAGAATGACAGGGAGGGACAAAGATAACTTGGTTTCTTTATAACCAAAATAATTCTCTTAAAAATTATACAATTTGGTGCCAGCACTGTGGCATAGTGGGTAAAGCCGCCACCTGCAGTGCCAGCATCCCATGTGGGCACTGGTTCAAGTTCCAGCTACTCCACTTCCCACCAGCTCTCTACTGTCACCTTGGAAGGCAGTGGAATATGGCCCAAGTCCTTGGGCCCCTGCACCCATGTAGGAGACCCGGAAAAATGTCCTGACTTCGGATCAGCCTAACTCTGGCCATTGCAGCCATTTGGGGCCAGCAGATGGAGGACCTCTTTCTATCTCTCTGCTTCTCCTTCTCTCTCTGTATAACTCTGACTTTCAAATAAATAAATAGGTTTTTGAAAAAAAATTATACAATTTAACTTTGTTAAGATTTATGTATTCAGGGGCCAGTGCTATGGCACAATGGATTATTCCACCATCTGCAATGCCAACATCCCATGTGAGTGTCAGTTCGATTCCTGGCTGTTCCAATTCAGATCCAGCTCCCCCACTAATGTGCTAGGAAAGCAGCAGAGGATGGGCTACAGCTTTCCAGATCTCTCAGTTCTGAGGCTGGCGCTGTGGCACAGCGGTGCTGGCATCCAATATGGGTGCCGGTTCGAGGCTTGGCTTCTCCACTTCCCACCCAGCTCTCTGCTATGGCCTGGGAAAGCAGTAGAAGATGGCCCAAGTCCTTGGACCCCTGCACCCTGTGGGAGACCCGGAAGAAGCTCCTGGCTCCTAGGTTCGAACTGGCTCAGCTCTGGCCGTTGCAGCCATTTGGGGAGTGAACCATCACATGGAAGACCTCTCTCTCTCTCTCTGTCTCTCTAATTCTGCCTTTCAAATAAATAAATAAATCTTTAAAAAAAAAAAAAAAAAGGCCAGGTCCATCCCTGGCTATTGCAGCCATTTGGGAAATGATTCAGCGGATGGAAGATAACCTCTCTCCCTCTCTCTCCTCTTTTTGTGTCACTCTGCCATTAAAACTTATTTATTTAAGTGTGTTAATTAATTTAATGCTTCCAACAACACAGTGAGATAGGTGCTTTTATTATTGTTTTTCAGGTAAGGAAACTAATCTTGACCTAGTTAGTATAACTGGCAAATGTTTTTATGCTTTTTAAACTACATTGAATATTATTTCTGAAGACCACCATAAACAGACAACAATCTAACAACTATAGACATAAGGGGCATGTAATATCTATTTACTTATGGGATCGTCGTGGTGTCAGAGTCTGGAAGATGTTAAGTTTCTGAGTACTAAGCATTTAAAATCTTACTATGTTGGGGCTAGCGTGTGACATAGCAGGTAAAGCCGCCGCCTGCAGTGCCGGCATCCCATATGGGCACCAGTTTGAGTCCTGGTTGCTCCACTTCCAATCCAGCTCTCTGCTGATGTGTCTGAGAATGCAGCTGAGGATGGCCCAAGGGCTTAGGCCCCTGCACCCTCGTGGGAGACCAGATGAAGCTCCTGGCTTCAGCCTGACCCAGCACTGGCCATTGCAGCCATCTGGGAAGTAAACCCATAGATGAAAGATCTCTCTCTCCATCTCTCCCCCTCTCTCTGTAACTCTGACCTTCAAAATTAATTAAGATAAAACCTTACTGTGTTGCTAGATGAATGTTGCCACGTGATAGCAACCAAACACCCAGTCATCACGGATTCCTGCGGGTGGCTGGGGCAGCGGTCGGTCCGTGCGGTGAAAGGCGGTGTTTTCTCCCTTAGATGGGTCTGAGGGAAGATGAGGACATAAGCGAGGAGGAGCCTGAGGACGAAGAAGACGACATTGAGAACATCCTCGAGGAAGAGTTCCCGAAAGACGAGGAAGAGATGAGTGAGGAAGACGAAGAACAGGAAACCGAGGCAGTCGAGCGCCTGAAAAATGAACTGGGAGAGAAATTCGAGAGCGACTTAAACAACGCACAGATGATCCAGGTTGTCCCTTTCCCCTTATTGTTCAAAATTCAACACAGAACATTTGAGAGTGGAACAAAGGCAATTTGATTGGTGCCTTTTTTGTTTGTTTGTTTGTCTATAGCATTCCAATGGAAATGTCTATTTTAGGGCTAGATTCCCTTTTGTCTGTACCCCTTCACAAGCCCACAGATGGAGAGCCCCGTGGAAGCCTGAGTGAGGTTGGCTGGACTAGAAGTGGTCGGTCACCAACAGAGTCCTCGTGCAGTGACAATGCTGACTGCCTCCCCCCCACCCCCCACCCCCAGTAAATCTATTTGGTTTTATGATTTCTCTCATCAGGACGAATTTGAGAAGTTTTTGATCCCAATCATTCTCATTAACGGGTCTCGGAAAATGCACATTGTACAGTATATGCTGAATACGAAGCTGAAGTCCCTGGTGGAGACGCGCGAGAGCATCTTTGAGAAGTGCTACCCAGTGCCGCTGCACCTTGCCCAGAAGATGCTCGCCTTCACCTACAGGCACATGAGCTCTTTTGGCTACTGGGACCCTGTGAAGGTAATTTCAGCAAATGCGCCTGAAAGCCATCTTCCTCCCTCCTCGCTCCCTTCTTCCCTCCCTCCCTCCTTTCCTGCCTCCCTCCCCTCCTTCCTTCTTTCTTCCTTCCTTCCTCCCTCCCTCCCTTCCTTCCTTCTTCCCTTCTTCCTTTCTTTCATATATCCAGAAAGAACAGCTAATTTCAAAAACTAAGCATTGTGTAGTATCCTTAACCAGCTCTAAAAATCCTAAGGGATTTGAAATGAAATTAAACTTTCATCCTGTCTCTTATTACCAAGCATATAACCCAGAGCAGACACGACTCCCACCCCCTGCATGTACACCTGTGTTTCTCCTCATCCTTAGCATTTACTCTCAGCCATGAACTTCACCCCCACCCCAGCCCTAGAATGGTGCCCTGTGGCCGCTGTGCGTCTGTACATCTGCCTGTACCCTCAGGGAGAGCCCTACAGCCATATTGCTGCACACCTGCTCTGCCAAATGCAGGCACAGCTGGTGCTGGGCCATCGGATGCCACGCAAAGATTTCCAAACCTGCCATCAGTTAAGCACCCATTGCAAAAAAACGTGGGCCCACACTGCTCCGCTCCACTGCAGACCCACACCCTAGGCTGCCTTGGGTGGTTCCGTCTTCCTTTCATGACTGCTGCTAATGTCCCTGGGAGTGGCTCTGCCTCTGGACAAAAATGTGGAAAGGAGCTAGGTGGGAGTTGTACCACCAGTGGATCCCAAAAGATCACCCTGGAACCGACCTGCATGAGCGTGCTCCAGCTGCCACACGAGACAGCAGGGACACAACGACTTAGCCAGTGAAACTGCACTTTCTCACGGTTCTGGGGCCGCAAGTCTGCAATGCAGGTGCTGGCAGGTTTGGCTGCTCTGGGGCCCCGCCCCTTGGCCTGCAGGCGGTTGCTCTGGGGTGAGCTCTTGCGGCCTTTCCCCCACACACGCCCCTGCAGCCTCTTCCCCTTTCTAAGGGCACTGGTCCTGTGGGGTTAGGGCCCCATCCTATGCCCTTGCTGAATCTCCATTACCTTCTGAAAGACGTTGTCTTCAAACACAATGTCTAGGGATTGGGATTCCAAGACATGCATTATGGGGGAGGGGGGGTTCACTCCACAGCTCCGCTGTAGGAGCCAGCCTGTTTGTAGCGATCAGCCAGCCCAGGAATAAACGTAACCCATAGCCCCTTGACAGAAACACTCAATGTATGCTAAAGACATTATAAAGAAGGCCATCTCTAGTCGTAATAAGGTGAAAGCCAATTAAGATATGTTGCACTGATCATATGTGGGTAGCATTTATACTTTTCACAGTTACTTGATATTAATATTTGATTAGAATAGTTTTCCTACACTGTAAGAGGTTTTTCTTAATTTTTTTTATATTATAGACTTTTTTTCCCCAGAAACTATTTAAGGAATACAAATTTCGTGCATTTCATAAATACAATTTTAGGAACATAGTGATTTTTCCCATCGTACCCCACTCCCACCCCCACTCCCACCCCTTCCACTGTATGTGGGGGAAATGTCCAGATGAAAGCTAACTCACAAATCCAATTGTGTTACAGCTGAGTGAAGGAGAGACAATCAAGCCAGCTGAAAATGCAGAGAGCCCAATTTATCCTATAATCCATCGCCAGTATATTTACTTTTTGTCTAGTAAGGAAACTAAAGAAAAGTTTATGAAAAACCCCATCAAATATATCCGCCAACCCAAACCTAAGCCCACCGTGCCCATTCGGATTGTAATTGTGGGGCCTCCAAAATCCGGAAAAACCACAGGTGAGCATGGGCTTGTCTTTGTTTTCCTTGGACACAAGAAGATCCCCAGGGCCCCTTGTTCAGGAAACCAGCTACCACAGTTGACTCAAAAAGACAAGCAAACCTGCATGGACCAATAACCACTGGAGAGAAGGCCTTCAAACATCTAACGAGGGCGGGCATCTGGCTTAATAGTTAAGATGCCCCTAGAGAGGCCACATCTCATATCAGAGTGTCTGGGGCTTGAGTCCCAACTTCGCTCCTACTCCAGCTTCCTGCTTATGTACCTGCTGGGAGGTAGCTGCTGATGACTTGAGTAGTGGGGCCCCTGCCACCCACATGGGAGACCTGGATTGAGTTCCTGGCTCCTGGCCTCGGCCAGAACTATACCTGGCCATTGTAGGCATAGAGGGTGGGGGAGGGAGGCAGCAGATGAGAGATCTCTGTCAGTCTCTCTCTTCCTATGTCCCTCTGCTTTTCAAAAAAAAAAAAAAATGTGTGTGTATCACAATTATAAAATAGCCCAGGATCAAATAATTTTTTGAGAAAAATTACATTGAATTTTCCATGAATTAAAAACTCAAGATAATGCCTATGTTTTTGGAAACTTCTCCATACCAGGAAAAAAGAGTAAGCCTTCTAGTTTATTTTAATTTATTTTTTGTTAAGAATGTAGTCTGTATAATGAAAAAAGAAACAAAGGATATAAATCCATCTTTAAGTTAACATAAGCCTGATATCAGGACTTAAAGATCATACAGTGGGGCAGGCGCTGTGGTGCAATGGGTTAAGCCTCCGCTTAGGTCCTCTGTGCCTGTATCGGAGCGCCTGGGATCAGAGTCCTGCCTTTGTGTCTGCTGCTTCCGCTAACATAAATGGGAGGCAACAGATGATGGCTCCAGTGCTGAGCCCCTGCCACCCATGTGAAAGCCCCCGATGGACCTCCTGGCTCCTCGCTTCATCCTGACCCAGCCCCAGCTCTTGTGGCTGTTTGGGGAGTGAGCCAGCAACTGAAAGATCTCTGTCCCTCTCTGTGTGTCTCTTCCTCTCTCTGTCGCTCCTTCAAGTAAGTAACTAAATAAATACATAAGAAAGATAACACGGCCGGCGCCGTGGCTCAATGGGCTAATCCTCTGCCTTGCGGCGCCGGCACACCGAGTTCTAGTCCCGGTCAGGGCACCGGATTCTGTCCCGGTTGCCCCTCTTCCAGGCCAGCTCTCTGCTATGGCCCAGGAGTGCGGTCGAGGATGGCCCAAGTCCTTGGGCCCTGCACCCGCATGGGAGACCAGGAGGGGCACCTGGCTCCTGGCTTCAGATTGGCGTCATGCGCCGGCTGCAGCGCGCCGGTCGCAGCGGCCATTGGAGGGTGAACCAATGGCAAAAGGAAGACCTTTCTCTCTGTCCCTCTCTCTCACTGTCCACTCTGCCTGTCAAAAAAAAAAAAAAAAGATGAAAGATAATACAATAAAAGAAATCAAAGCTAATATCATTTGTATTTGTAGTCAGATATCCTAAGTGAAACATCATGAAATTAACAATAATAGTTTACTAAAATAGTATATGAGAGGTGTTCCAAAAGTTCATGGAAAATGCACTTGGGCCTTCTTCCACTGATTTCCTCAGGCCATAGCAGAGAGCTGGATCAGAAGTGGAGCAGCCAGGACTTGAACCGGCACCCATATGGGATGCTGGCACTGCAGGCAGAGACTTAGCCTACTACGCCACAAGCACCATTTTTAAACAAGATGTCCACGTTTTTGGTTTGTTTTGTTTTGTTTTTTGACAGGCAGAGTGGACAGTGAGAGAGAGAGACAGAGAGAAAGGTCTTCCTTTACCATTGGTTCACCCTCCAATGGCCACTGCGGCCGGTGTACTGCGGCCGGCGCTTCGCGCTGATCCGAAACCAGGAGCCAGGTGCTTTTCCTGGTCTCCCATGTGGGTGCAGGGCCCAAGGACTTGGGCCATCCTCCACTGCACTCCCTGGCCACAGCAGAGAGCTGGCCTGGAAGAGGGGCAACCGGGACAGAATCCGGTGCCCCAACTGGGACTAGAACCCTGTGTGCCAGCGCCACAAGGCAGAGGATTAGCCCATTGAGCCACGGCGCCGGCCCAAGATGTGCACTTTTAAAGCTTAATTATTGGGACTGGCACTGTGGCACAGTAGCTTAAAGCCCATACTATGTATTTGCATCAAAACATCACATGATGATCATGACCGGCACCGCGATTCACTTGGCTAATCCTCCGCCTGTGGCACCGGCATCCGGGGTTCTAGTCCCGGTCGGGGCGCCGGGTTCTGTCCCGGTTGCCCCTCTTCCAGGCCAGCTCTCTGCTGTGGCCCAGGAAGGCAGTGGAGGATGGCCCAAGTGCTTGGGCCCTGCACTTGCATGGGAGACCAGGAGAAGCACCTGGCTCCTGACTTCAGATCAGCACAGCGCATCGTAGCGGCCATCTGGGGAGTGAACCAACGGAAAGGAAGACCTTACTCTCCGTCTCTCTCTCTCTCTCTCTCTCTGTCTAACCTCTGCCTGTCCAAAAAAACAAAAAAACAAAAACAAACAAACAAAAAAAACATGATGCCCCAGAAATATGTGCAATTTTTAGTGGATCAATTAGAATCTTTAAAAATATACATAGGATATCTAGCAGAGCCCTCAGAAACGTTGTTACCTCATGCAGAAGGAAGAAAACATTTAAGCATCTGTTTGGTTATTAAAAAAAAGAAGAAGAAGAAAACAACAACCCAGAATTGGCTCATTAGCCAGATCTATTAGCCACATACCCGAAGGACTGGCAGGAGCTGATCTTTGGCAATTATTCATGCGGTAAAATGTGGCGATTTTAACTTTAGGAAATTCTTTGAGTCACGGGAAGATGAGCTGCCTGCTGATGTCATTCGGCAGAGGCTGAAAGTGAGCTTGAGTGGGGAATTTTTGAAACCAGGTGTTAATGCTTTGTGTTTTTCAGTGGCCAAAAAAATTGCAAATGAATACGGCTTAAAGCGCTTGTCTATGGGGGAAGCTCTGCGGTCCGTGTTAAACCACCACCAAGAGGCAGAGCTGGCCCTTATGCTGAACTGGCATCTCTGCAAAGGCAAGGCAGCACCGGACGAACTGGCCATTCAGGCCTTGGAACTGTCTCTGATGGAAAGCGTGTGCAATACAGCGGGGTACGTGATTGAAGGGTTCTGGAACGCCCACCGGCGTTTGTTGAGGGTGGGATCCACTTCTTGGGCTGTGAGCCGCTGGGTGGTTGCACAGCTTGATTTTCCCTCCAGCTAACAACCCGGCTGCACACTCAGAGGCCAGAGTAGCCGGCAAGCCTCTGCTGTCCCAGCGCAACCCCTGCGCTGTCCAAAAGCCTCCAGGCTTACACAGTCCACAGAGGAGGCCCACGTGACTTCCAGCTCCGGGTGGAGCTTCTCACCAGCCCGTGAAATAATGGTTGGGGCGGGGGTTTGGCACAGCAGTTAAGGCGCCACTTGGCACACCCACATCCCATCTCAGAGTCGCTGGGTTGTTCCCAGCTCCAATACCAATCCCCTTCTTGCTAATGAGCACCGTGGGAGGCAGCAGTGACGGCTGAGGTAGTTGGGTCCCTGCCACCTACATGGGAGACCCAGAGTTCCAGGGTCCTGGCTTCAGCCTGGCCCAGCCCCAGCTACTGCAGGCGTTTTGGGAACAAGTCAGTGCGTGGGAGATATCCTCTCTCTCTCTCTCTCTCTCTCTCCCTCTCTCTCTCTCCCTCTCTTGCAAGTCAATCAATAATGGAGGAGGGGTATCCTCCTCTGCTGTTCCTGTGGACATGGTCTCTCGCTGGCCCAGCCCTCTGCACAGGGAGCAATGTCCCTCCCTTAATGCTACCTCTGGACAAGACAGCTGCGTGCTTGGGCTCTCCCTCCTGTTTGCAGCCCTCCACCTGCCCAGTGCTCCCAGCACCAGCACCGCCCGGGGCCTGAGCACGGTTCCCTGACCTAGGCTCCCGCAGCGTCCTTTAGGTTGGTGCACATTAGAAGCTTCCTTGCCCTTCCTTGCCACTGGCCATGAACCAAGTCCCTGGACAGCTCTCCTAAGTCTGTGGTGGAGGGCAGGGCATCAGACGTTTTCCCCGGAGAAGGCACTGGGACTTAAAACTGAGTTACTCCCTCAGGTGTTCAGCTTTGCACAGCAGAGAGCTCAGTTAGGGCAGTCCTCGTAGAGCTGTGGAGGTTTTACTCCACCTTAATCTCAGTGCACTGCTCACCCACTCTGAATTCCCCTAACCCTGAGAGCTGCACGTAAGACCCTTCACAGGGCACAGGAGCCGAGCTGCTGTGTACTGGAAACCCCAGTGGCACCCACAGCCACCCTCTCGTAGGCTGGCCTGCAGGTGCCCACTTGCAGTCATCCCTGCCGTGAAGTTTAGACCTAGAGACCTCTGTGGAGCTGTCTCAGACCACAGCAGCCCAGACTCAGGACGCCCGTCCAGCGCCCTTGCTTGCTCCCCACTCACGGTGGGGATCCATGCACAGCCTGTGTTCCTGCTGTCAGCCTGACAGTCCCAGTCTCGCTCCCTCTGACTGCTTACGCCGTCTCCATTGTGTCCGCTCAGAGCCGTGTGTGCAGGATCCTGATGGAACAGTTTCCCCTGGGTATCACCAAGCCCCTCTCGCCAGCCCCGTCTGCATCCCCAGCCTCCTCGCAAGGCCCTCAGCTCAAAAGCAAGCCTAGAACACCTTTCCCTGTTTGCTCAGCCCACCACCAAGACACTTGTATTGAGCATCTAACCTGTGCCGGCTCCTGTTCTAATTGTTTCACATACCTGATTGCCAAGCTTTAAAACAACCCCAAGGGTTTAACGTTGTTAAAGTGGGACTCAGGGAACTCAAATCAGGTTTCAGATCTAGATCTGTATGCCGCTGAAACCTGTCCTGGGTACCATTTTGCGGTTAGAATAGCCATTTGAACATACTGTTCACTTCTTGAATTGTGCCAAAGCCTTGCTCTATGATGCCCAACAGATGGATCCCCAGCTCTCTCCTGCCTCTGCCTTCTGAACCATGTACTGCCTGACTCAGTGCCTGAGCAGACCGAAGCAGTTCAAGAAAAGCCAAACTGGAAGGAGAGACATTGAGTTACATAAAGCAAAGGCGCAGGGCTACTGCTAAAGAGAGGAACTCATTCTGGAAGACTGAAGGAAAGAAATGTAGAATTTTGGCCGGCGCCGCGGCTCACTAGGCTAATCCTCCACCTAGCGGCGCCGGCACACTGGGTTCTAGTCCCGGTCGGGGCGCTGGATTCTGTCCCGGTTGCCCCTCTTCCAGGCCAGCTCTCTGCTGTGGCCCGGGAGTGCAGTGGAGGATGGCCCAAGCGCTTGGGCCCTGCACCCCATGGGAGACCAGGATAAGTACCTGGCTCCTGCCATCGGATCAGCGCGGTGCGCCGGCTGCAGTGCGCCAGCCGCAGTGGCCATTGGAGGGTGAACCAACGGCAAAAGGAAGACCTTTCTCTCTGTCTCTCTCTCTCACTATCCACTCTGCCTGTCAAAAAAAAATATAGAATTCTTACTTTTGTTTTCTAAATTTACATATTTTATTTATTTAAAAGACCAAGAGAGACAAAGAGAGTGTGCTCCCATATGTTGGTTCACTCCCCAAAGGCCCCCCAACAGCCAAGACTGGGCCAGGCTGAAGCCAGGTCTGCCATGTGGGAGGCGGGGACTTGAGTACTTGAGCCGTCATCTGCTGCCTTCCAGAATGTGCATTAGCAGGAAGCTAGAACTGGAAGCGGAGCCGGGTTCTCAAACCCAGGCGCTCTGATACGGGAGGCGGGTGTCCCAAGCCGTGTCCTCACCGCTGCATCACAGACCTGTCCTAGAACTTCTGTTTTCACGTTTCTCTCGGTCAGTGTCGTCATCGATGGGTACCCTGTAACTCCACACCAAATGAACCTCTTGGAAGCCAGGTCAATCATTCCCATGATCATCTTTGAGTTGGATGTGCCTTCCAAAGAGATTTTCAAAAGGCTGATCCTGGATAAAAAAATGGAGCAGAGGTAACGTACCTAATGAAAAAGTGAACTGTAATTATCCAAGGGAAAAAAAAGTTTGCTTTTCACAGCCCTTTCCATTCCTTCTGTTCCCCTATTAGTTTCCCGTATCCGTTGCACAACAGTGCACAAATTATAGCTGTCAAAAATGCAAAGTACCGCAAAAATGTTGTCGAGATTCGGCAATATTACCAGCAGCAGCACCGAAACTGGTGTGTGATTGACGGATTTCACAGCAAATGGTGGGTGTGGAATGAAGTCATGAAAAATATTCAAATGGTGAACAATTACATGCAAACATACCTGGAAAGAATAAAAGCAGGTGAGGAAACATTTTAAAAGGTATAGAGTAAAATGTGAATTTGAAGTCTAAACGCAGCTAGCTCGTGTTCCTGTAGCTCATCCTGTTTGAATGTTTGTCCCAGCGATCTTAGCAAGTATTTCAAATCCAGAGTACCATTCAGTTACTGGCGCGCTATGCTCTGA
Source organism: Oryctolagus cuniculus (assembly GCF_964237555.1). Taxonomy (NCBI): domain Eukaryota; kingdom Metazoa; phylum Chordata; class Mammalia; order Lagomorpha; family Leporidae; genus Oryctolagus; species Oryctolagus cuniculus. Next base: position 61,910,193 of record NC_091436.1, read on the forward strand.
AGGCTCCGTGATCCCCCAGCATGCCTGGGTTGAAGCCAACCCCCCAGTGCAATAGTATGAAGAGGTGTGGCCTGTGGGCGGTGTCTAGGCCATATGAGTGCTTCCGCTCTCTGGAAAGGGATTAGTGCCTTTTTTTTTTTTTTTTTTGACAGGCAGAGTGGACAGTGAGAGAGAGAGACAGAGAGAAAGGTCTTCCTTTGCCATTGGTTCACCCTCCAATGGCCGCCGCGGCCGGCGCACCACGCTGATCCGATGGCAGGAGCCAGGTACTTCTCCTGGTCTCCCATGGGGTGCAGGGTCCAAGCACTTGGGCCATCCTCCACTGCACTCCCAGGCCACAGCAGGGAGCTGGCCTGGAAGAGGGGCAACCGGGACAGAATCCGGCGCCCCAACCGGGACTAGAACCCGGTGTGCCGGCGCCGCTAGGCAGAGAATTAGCCTAGTGAGCCGCGGCGCCGGCCAATTAGTGCCCTCTTAAAAGAGACTCGCAGGGGACCACCACTCCCCCATGAAAGGGCGCCTCTGCATGCCATTCTTCTTAGTAGCTGGGAAATGGAGCGCGTGGGCTCTGAGGAGGGGGCCACAGCATCCAGCACATTACTCCAGGACCAAGCCCTGTCCTCAAACACTGTAATCCAATGGGCATCTGCCCGTGTTCTTTGCTGCTTCAGGGCCACCTGTATCTGATGGATTTGAAGTCAGTTTTATTTATTTATTTATTTATTTGCATTCTGTATTTCTTTTGTATGCTGTTCAAATGATGTTTCCCTGTCAGGGGCCCAAGGTTTACTCTACCCAGTGAGATGGGGCAAGGCCAGGGCTAAAAGATGAGATTCCTCGTCATTCTGCCACATTCCAGAACAAGATGTGAACATTGTCAGATGTCATTAAGAATATCCCAAGAATCAGAAAGAGATATTTAGGTGCCTTTCAAGACTAAATTACTAAACCTGTGATTTAAATCACTGAACTGCTTAGGATTAGTGAGGTTCAGCACATTTGCACTAAAGAACAACAAAGGAGAGGCTGGAGTTGTGGCATAGTGGGTAAAGCCACCGCCTATAGCAATGGCATTCCATAGGCTCCGGTTAGAGTCCTGGCTGCTCCTCTTCCGATCCAGCCCCCTGCTAATGCACCTGGGAAAGCAGTACAAGATGGCCTAAGTTGGCCAGCGCCATGGCTCAATAGGCTAATCCTCTGCCTGCAGCGCTGGCAGCCTGGGTTCCAGTCCCAGTCGGGGCGCCAGATTCTGTCCTGGTTGCCCCTCTTCCAGTCCAGCTCTCTGCTGTGGCCAGGGAGTGCAGTGGAGGATGGCCCAAGTGCTTGGGCCCTACACCCGCATGGGAGACCAGGAGAAGCACCTGGCTCCTGGCTTCGGGTCAGCGGGGTGTGCCGGCCACAGTGGCCATTGAGGGGTGAACCAATGGCAAAGGAAGACCTTTTTCTCTGTCTCTCTCTCTCTCTCTCACTGTCCACTCTGCCTGTCAAAAAAAAAATGGCCCAAGTCCTTGGGCCCATGCACCCACATGGGTGACCCAGAAGAAGCTCCTGGCTCCTGGCTTCGAATCGACACAGCTCCAGCCACTGCAAGCATTTGGGGAGTGAACCAGTGGATGGAAGACCTCTCTTTCTCTGCCTCTGCCTGTCTGTAAAAATTAAAAGATAATCAGTAATTTTATTTTGGTGCAAAAATATTAAAATCTATTCAGTGTTTTCGTAAAATACATATTCCATGAATTCTTCATTAAAATGTATTCACACATTTCTGTATATGTACACATATAAATATTATTTATAACAGATACATATCATTTATACTAAGAACTAAAACACTCATCAACAGATAAATGACTGAGTAAATTTTATGTATACAGTGGAATACTGTACATCAGTGAAAAAGAATTAGGTAAATTATGTAAACTGATATGGAAAGATGTCAAAAATACTAATAACTGATAAAAAAAAAGCAAGCTGCAGAATAAGGCTTACAATAGAGTGGCAAAAGCCTACCACGTGCAGGATACATGGATCTAGGGAAATGTGTAGGAAAAGTGAGAGGAGGATCTGCACCTGCAGGGGTCACCATGCCAGAGAGCTGCAGGATTGAGAGGAGGGAGGTATGGATTAGACCTTCTGTGTCTTCCACTTTGTGTTTTATTGTTTGGAATTTTACAGTGGGTACGTATTGGCATGGTGCCAGGTCACTGAAAGTATGTTAACTGTTAAAACCGCAGTAATTCATGTGTTAATAACAGGAAAAGCCGCCTGCATTGACAACCTATGCATCACACCTCAAGACCTGGTTTCTCGCCTGGGGGAATTTGGACAGTTCTGCCCTGTCAGCCTGGCAGAAGCCAATGAACTGTTTGACTGCTCTGTAAATGAATCCTTGGAATTTGCAGCAGAGTTCCGTGGGCACTATTATAAAATGCATTCGTGGGAAAAACTACAGGTGGGTTTGCTCCTCATCGCAAATGTGTGCTATTCTTGGAATTCATCAGATAGGAAAGGGTGGGTGCAGCTGGGAGCACCCAGAAACTCAAGGCCAGGAGCCCCACCACTGGGCCTGTGACTGTCTGGAAACACGGCACAAGCCGGCCATCCCTGATGGCTCCTTAGCCTGGGCTAGCCCAACAGGTAGGGGAGAGCCAGCGTGAGCCCCACCAACGGGGCGGGTCCGGAGCATCAAGGGTCTGGCCCTCAGGTGGGCATCCGGGAGATTCAGCTCCAAGGGCTTCAGAAAAGAAGTCCAAGGCACCTAAAGGAAATGAAAGTTGCCCCCCCCCCAAAAAAAAAAGTCCTCTGTGCTTTGAATCAGCTTTGCATCACCAGAATTCCCGGGATACCTTTACAATCATCTCTTGGTACCCATCAGGGCTCAGGACACCTGTGGACATCAAAATCCGGGGTTGCTCAGGCCTCGTATTCGCGCTAATGTAGGCACATCCTCCCCTATACTTCAAGCCACCTCTAAACTGTTCATAACTAACACAGTCTGTTGCCCTGTAGTGAGCCGCCTTGCAGGGAATAGTGACAAGAGGAAAAGTCTGTGCTTGCCCAGAGCATTGCTTTCCAGGACTTTGGGCCTTCTGCAGCTGGTCTACTCTGCAGGTGCAGAGGGCTGGCCATGCTGATACTGTCATGCCCACGAGTTGATGACATAAGCAGGTTGGCTGGGGGTTCAAAACTCATCAGATGCCTCTAAGTATTTTATCTTCCTTGGAGGAACTTCAACTTTCAATCCCTTTGTTGAGGAGCTATTTATTTCTTCCCACTTCTTTAAATGGTAGACGCAGAATTTTAGAACAGAAAATGTCATCAAAGCAGCAGATACTTAGTGCAGCAGTTCCACCTCTGCCTGGGATGCCCACCTCCTGTAACACAAGCCCGGGTCTGAGTCGCAGCTCCACTTCCAACTGCAGCTTCCTGCAAGTGCACACCCTGGGAAAGCGGCAGAAGATGGCTCAGGTGCTCGAGTCCCTGCTGCCCATGGAGGAGACCCTGACTACCTTCCAGGCTCCTGGCTTCACCCTGGCCCAGGCTCAGCTGCTGTGGAGGAGTGAGCCAGCTAGTGGAAGATACCTCTATCTCTTTCTCTATAAATCTCTCCCCGACCTGCCCCCCGCCACCTATCAAATAAAAGCTTAAAAATGAAGAAAACATAATTTTTAGAGGAAAACGAGATTAGATATTATGAATCTGATCTGGCCCCTGCACTTTAAAGTGGTAACTGAAACTAGGGAAGCTAACTCACCTGTCCAACTACCTAGTTATCCCACAATGAGGGCAGGATGGCCGGCCACGAGTGACTGGGCACTCCCCAGTGTCACATAGCAGGAGCTCGGCAGAGCATTGCGTGTGAATGAATGAATGAGATCCCAAGGGCCTCCGATGTGACCACTTGGCAGCTGCCCCTGGATGGTCTGAAGACCGGCAGGTGCTCCTGCCGGGAAGAACAAAGAACCTCCGCGGACTTTTGCTTGGTGTGGCATTCCTGTCTTAAATGGCTTTGCTGCTGTGATTTGTTTTTTCCTAGAAATTCTTGGTGAACCCAGAATTGTACGTGCCTCCCTTAGCACCGCATCCTCTCCCACCTGCTGACATGATCCCCAAGAGGCTGACACTGTCCGAGCTGAAGCACAGGTTCCCTAAGTGTGCCGAGCTCCAGGGCTACTGTCCGGTCACCTATCAGGATGGAAAGCAAAGGCAAGTGCCCGCCCTGCCGGGAGCCCCGAGGATGTCCCCTCTGGGGGTCTGGGTCAGCGGTGCTCACTGCTCACTGCTGTCTGCCTGGGAACACGCTCTGCCTCCTCCTTGAGCTGCCCAGGTAGAAAATCAAGATCCTTCCGCTGTCTACACAGCTTTTCCGGGTTTTTGTTTGTTCTTTGTTGTTTGGTCTTACAGATACGAAGCTCTGGTTCCTGGTAACATTAACCACGCTGTAGAATACCGCGATCGCATCTATATTTTTGAGACTAAAGAAAAGCTCGAGAAATTTCTGAGGTGAGATCATTCACTGTCCCAGACGTTTACTGAAGAGATCCCAGGGCCTGGGGAGGGAGGCAGATCCATACGTGATGACGATGATGATGATGATGGAGGAGGAGAACAAAACCGAGCCCTGCCAGTCCCAAAGCTAGAGGCCAGAGTAAGGCTGCCTATCAGGTACCTGACAAGAACAAGACGGAAGGAGACTTAGGGTGCTGAATTGTGGGGATCCCAGCAGAGTAAAGCCCAAAACATGATTGAACTGTCAGAGCTAGGCCTCAATCAGCAGTGAGAATCGGATAGATGAAGACGGAGAGGGACTGGTTCCAAGCAGAGAGACCCACAGCAAACGGAGCCCAGGGACCACCCGATTGCAGGAAACAGCCCGGCTGGCCACGGGGTTGGCAGAGAGGAGGACAGGGGAGCCGGGGCTGCTGAGAGAGACAGAGAGAGAGAGGGAGAGAGAGAGAGCGAGCTGGGGCTGGTGAGATAAAGAGAGAGAGAGAGAGCCGCGGCTGGTGAGCGGGGCCAGTAGGTGGCAGGAAGGTCAAGTGAAACCACCTGAACTTGCGTGGGGTTGATCCCACGGGCAGTGTGGGAAGACTGACTGGCTCCAGGTAGGTCAGCGTGAGACTTCCATGCGCTCTGGACTGACTCCCTGCACTGGGTGCTGGCAGTGGGCTGGAGGCAAGAGCTGCCAAGTGACCCTACTGCAAATCACACGACATGTTGGAGCTGGCCCATGCAGCGGCATGCGGGGAACGCAGCGGGCATGGGAGCCCCAACACCCCGAAGTCAGGAGAGCATACTGGGAGACTGAAAAAGAACCCCAGCGGGACCCAGGAGAGCCAGGATGGGGAGGCAGAGGGATGAGCGGGAGGTTCTAGGAGCAGGTGGCCAACAGGCTTGGATGCTGCACAGGGATCAAGCAAGACACGGGCTGCAGAGGTGTGTGGCGGAGGCTGTGGCAGGGCATTGGTGATCTTGGCGAGAACGGGTCCATAGTCAGGTGGGCTCCGAGGAGTGGACAAGAGAGAGGAGGAAATAAGAGGCCCTGCCCGTAGTCCAGGATGACAGACACCTGCAGCAGCTGGAAGCAGGTTAGGTGCAAACCAGCGGGAGAAGGGAGACCACCATAAAGCAGACCACGCACAACCTCCTTCTCAGCTGCCACACATTTCTTGTGGGGAGACCACATTTCTTGTTACATTCTGCCGAGTACTTATAAAATAAAATACCGTGTGGATCGAGTCACAGCCACAAATGCGTTTCTGCTGTAGTGTGCAGTCCCAGGGCACTGTTGGCCACAGGGTGGCTGTGCAGAGAGGGAAGAGGTGCGAGTTGATGGAAGGGATCTGGGACTGAGGGAATCGAGGTAGCTTTTCCTTTTTCCCTTTATTCGGGCTGGGGGAGGTGGTGGGGGAAGAATTGTGAGCACGTTTAAATGCAGACGCATGAGAGGGATCCAATGAAGAAGGAAACGCCAAGATGGGGGAGAGAAGGAGAAAGAAGGTGCTAGAATAAGACACCTAGACTGGAGACTCGGTGGGAAGCCAAGTGGGAGACAGGGAAGCAGGTGGACGCCTGGGCAGGCAGGGGTCTTGGCTGGGAGGTGCCTGTGTGGCGGGCACAGGCCGGTGGGCATGGCTCGGCTTGTGCTGAGCAGCTGAGCAAGTTCTGTCCTGTGTGCAGCATCTCCCTGGGGTGGGGAGGGGGTTACTGTGGGGGGGGGGGAGTAAGAAGTTTGGGGAGAATACAGAAACTTTCCTACGGTTGCTGTGAAAAACACGGAGACCAAGGGCAGGTGAGCAGAGCCACCTGGCGGCCAGGGAAGTGGGTGGCTGGGAACTCCAGTGCTTCCACTTGTGCATTCTCCAGGGGCGAGAAACAGGTGGAGAACTTGAGCTTCTGGCTGGCCCCTGGCCATGCACATTCCTAGGTGCACACACGAGGACGTGTGCGGGCGTCCACGTACTGACCTTTGTGTCCTAGGTCGCCACAGAAGTACTGGGACCAGAAGCTTCCACACAAGCTGCCCCCGCTGAAGCAGCCCATCTCTCTCACCAGCCTGCCTCTGCCTGGATACCTGGAGCAGGTGCTGTCCAGGGCTTGCTGTCTAGGAAACCTATGGAAAAAGCACCATGCTCCCTGCTTTTTCACAACTTTGATTTTGGTAACAATGAAATTCAAGGCAGAGCTTTCTGCTCTTCAGCTGCAAAACCGCTCTTCCCCTATTTGCGGATGGTGGTTGTTAAAACAGAATGTGTGAAAAGCTCCTGCTTTCATAGCTAATTCCCAAACAGAGCTGCGCTAATATGAAGGGAGGGGAGATTGTTCTGCCATTTGACGGTAGCTTGGTCCTTATTTTTTGAAATTCTGTATCTGTTAAACTTCCTCATAACAGGAAAGACCCAGGTTGAATCAGAGGCTCATTCACTGCACAAAATCTCTGAGTTGCAATGCCAGGATGAGTGAACCCCAGAGCTGGGGACTTGCTCCAAACCCCAGTGAAACCGCCTATTCAAGCCACATCTCATTTACCCAAATAGAATATTTTTGTTTAAATGATAAAACTTATCAGTAGCCAACTACTATTTTTAAAGCTAGGGTTTTTTGTTGTTGTTGTCCTCATTGTTTGTTTGTTTGAATTCTACAAGATGAAGGCCTGGGGCACAGCTGCTTACCACAGTCACAAATTCTTGTTGCCTGCAGTCCTCACTGTGGCTCAGGAGCCTGCAGACTGGGTGGCAAAAGAAAGGAAGCAGAAATGGGCCAGGATGATGCAGGGCCTGCCTCCCGCTCTCTCTGTTTTTCCTTTTTGTTATGGACTATGGCAAACAGACAAAACCAGAGAGGCTATGTGCAGGTACCCATCACCCACCTGGCACTCAGCCAATCTGTAATGTCCATGCATCCCAATTAGATGCATCTTGTGTTTCCTTCCTGTTGGCTAAGTATCATACCCCATTTTCAACCCCCGAGGCTACCTGGGTGACCACTTTATCTGTTTGCACCAAAAAAGCAAACTCAGATACACACATGATTTAAACTGTTGCCTACCCACCCACAGGGTATTGCCACGTCTCTGATTAAAGCCATGAATGCAGTAGGATGCTTAAAGCCCAAATTCCCCTTCTTAAGTGTGAGGAGATCTGCGCTGCTGTATATAGCATTTCATCTAAAAGGTACGTCTTTTTTTTTTTTTAGAGATGTATTTATTTATTTGAAAGACCAAGTCACAGAAAGAAAGGCAGACACATACACAGAGAGGGAGAGAGAGAGAGAGATCTTCATCTGCTGGTCACTCGCCAAATGGCCACAACAACCAGGGCTGACCTGGGCTGAGGCCTGGAGCCTAGAACTCCTTCCAGGTCTCTCACATGGATGCGGGGACCCAAGGACTTGGGCCATCTTCTGCTGTTTTCGCAAGCATACCAGCAGGGAGCTGGATCGGAAGTGAAGTAGCCGGGACTCAAACCAGTGCCCGTATATGATGCCAGCATTGCAAGCAGTAGCTTAACTCACTGTGCCACAATGCCAGCCCCAAAGTGTGGCTTTTTCATTATATGGTACTCAGAATTAATGTGTCATTAATTGTAGCATACAAAAAGTATACAGAAAGTTCATTAAAATGTTGTTATGAAAAAACTATGCATGGATTTCAAAACATTTTTAAATTTATCTTTTAGTTACATTTCCCAAAAATTTTACAAAGTATCTGAGTAGACATTTTCCATGAACTTTTTGAAAGCCTGTCAAATATAAAAAGGCTTGTTAAGTTGGGGTGGTTGCTTGATTGGAGTGTGTGCGTGTGTGTGTTGGTGAGATATGCAATGCAATATGGGGCAAATATTTTAACAAAACTATCAAAACTGAATTTCTAGCTTGAAAAAAGCAGGGACTGGGATTAAAAGGTCAGCTCCCAGTTCTGCACGTTATGGGGAAAGGCGAGCGCTGGCAATCACAGCCTAAAGGAGAATAATCCCCAGCTCCTCTTTGGGATCTAGACTTGTTCTCAACCGAAGCCGTGCAGTTCAGGCACACGGCCAGCCCTGTGTCTCTCCCAGGTCCCCCAGCCTAACCAAAAACAGTCACAGCTCTCTGTCATTTTCTACAGCATTTAACCCCAAAGGCTCTGAATATACAAGAAGGAAGTACAAGAAGAAGATGGAGCAGTTTGTAGAGAGATGTGAACTCATAACATACCTGGGTGCCAAGATGACCAAAAAATACAAGGAGCCGCAGTTCAGAGCCATTGACTTTGATCACAAGTTACAGACGTTCCTCTCACTCAGAAATATAGACCCTGTTAATGGATAGCTTGCTTCCGGAACTGCAGGCTGCATCCCAAGAGTTACCGCTAAGTGGTAGAAGGGAGTGGAGGGGCAATGTGTCACCAATCTGGCCGCCGTGAAGTCCTTTTCTCTACTGAGGCACGCCCCCTGGTGGCCACGAGTCAAATGGACTCAGATCCCGGGGCCTGCAAGGAGCGCTCTTCCGTAGGGTTAGGTTTTAAAACAGTTTTAAAGTTTGCAGCTCTTAGCCTGAACTTGGATGTTCTCAGGAAAGAGTCCTTGCATTTAGAATTCCATTTACAACATTTAAGTAGCTTATGTATTACACGTAATAAATTCACTGTTCATTTTCCTAGCATTTCCAGTAGAAAAATCAGTCTCTGTTAAAGAAAATCACTCGTTAAGTGTTAGCTTCAAGAAACAAAGCTCACATTGATATGAATACAACAGAAAAACTGGCTATACTTTTTACATAAGGAATTGTTTGTATGCTTTGCGAACATAAAGTACTATCATTTTCCCCAAAAAATAAATGCGCTTTGTCATAACTATCTGGCTGTCTCATTTCCTTTTCTTAAGCATTCCCTGAAGCATGCTTTTAAGGTTGTTTGGTTATTAGAAATCACCTGGAGCTTTAATAAGGATGAACTCTAGAGAGTCTTATCACACAACATTTATCAAAAAAGCCGTGCCAGTGGAAAACTTACTAACTTGAATATGAATGAGATTTTTAAAAAATAATTAATACAAATTTTAAACAGCAGCATCAAAAAATGTAGGATGAGCAACAGCAAGATTGGATCTTCATAAAAATCAAACAGCACTGTGGCCTAGCAGGTAGAGTTCCTGCCCAGGACACCAGCATCCCATATGGGTGCCTGTTCGAGTCCTGACTGCTCTGCTTCCAATCCAGCTCCCTGCTTCTGCTGGGGAAGCAGCAGAAGATGGCCCAAGAGCTTGGGCCTTTGTCACCTGCGTGGGAGACCCAGATGGAGTTCCAGGCTCCTGGCTTTGGGAGGTGAACCAGCAGATGGAAATATATGGAAGACACCTCTCTCTCCCTCTCCTTCTCTTTCTCTCTCTTTTTTTTTTCTATCTCCCTGTAACTCATCTTTTCACTTTTTTAAAAGATTTTAAAATTTATTTGAAAGCAGAGTTACAGAGAGAGATGGAGACACAGACAGAAAGATATCTGCTGGTTCACTCCCCACATGGCTGCAATGGCTGGGGCTGGGCCAGGCCAAAGACAAGAGCCAGGAGTTTCAGCTGGGTCTCCCATGTGGGTGGCAGAGCACATTAGCAGAGAGCTTGGTCAGAAAGGGGAGCAGACAGGACATGAACAAGTGCCCACATGGGATACCAGCATTGTAGGTGGCAGTTTAACTCACTAAGCCACAACGGTGGCCCCTCAGCCTTTCAAATAAACAAATAAATCTTTAAAAAAATCTAAAATACAACCATCAGCTGTGTAACCTCCAGTAAATCTCAATTTCTCTGAGCCTTGATTTCTTAATCTCTTTGATCTCTATAACTTCAATAATTAAAAACTAGAAGCCTGTTTTATGTAACTTTTTATTATATATTTCATAATAAAATAATTCTTAAACACAGGCTAGAAGCCTATAATTAGAATTAGAATAATTCCCACAAGTCTTTCAGGAGACTGGGAGTTTCCAGTAGCTATGGAGTTTTGCTGGAAAATTGAGCTGTCCCCCTACACACACACACACTGAAGTTTGACTACAGTATATCTGGGTAGAATTGCTTATTAATTATCTCTTTGGGAATTTGTTAAGCTTCCCAAATCTGTGGATTTGTTTTGCACCAATTCTAGAAAGTTTTCATCATTAAGTATTATTCCTGTCCCATTTTTGCTAGTCTATCCATCTGGAATTGTAATTTGTTTATATTCTAAATTATCCTCATTCTGGTTTGCATCTCTCTCTCTCTCTTTCCCTCTCTCTCTCTTTATCACTAAGATTTACATATTTATTTGAAAGGCAAAGCGACAGAAAGAGAGATTTTCCATCTGCTGGTTTACTCCCCAAATGCCCACAACAGCCAGGGCTGGACCAGGCCAAAGCCAGGAGCCAGGAACTCCATCCAGGTCTCCCACAGGGGTGGCAAAGACCCAAATACTTGGGCCATCTTCTGCTGCTTTCCCAGGCATATTAGCGGGGAGCTGGATCAGAAGCGGAGCAGCTGGGACTTGAACCGGTGCGCATAGGGACGACCGCATCGCCGGTGGCTGCTTCACCTGCTGCAATGCAGCTCCACCCCCAGCTGCCTGTATTTTGTCTCCCGTAGTAGAAGGTAGGCTAGAATGTAAGTAGAGTGCCAGATGCTGTATCCCCAGGCACCTTAGCAGACGCTCCATGTATATCTGTTAGATGAATAAATGACACCCCAAACCTTGCACTGCTAAAGTTAAGCAGATCTGTGGGCGGTAGAGCAGCTGGCTTTACGATGACAACAGAAAGTGTCAAGAAAAGCTATAAGGATCCTGAATGAAACTCTAGTCTCTGCTGCAGGTGGCCGTTCCTGAAAGCTCCTCTAGAGGTTGCGCTCCAGTGAGCAAAGCCTGGGCCTGGCTTGGGCGGGTGTAGGGTCATCTTCACCAGCGCACCAACATCCCAGGGCCCACCCCTCCCTGCTATGCCGGGGATGCCCCCACACCCCCTGGGACCTCACAAACTCTGGGGATTTATTTAGAGACAATTCAGGAAAAAGGGGAACCCCAAAAAGGAGGAGGATATGTGATTTGCTAACATTTATTTAAAAAAAAAGTAGTAAAAATTAAGAGCCAGTTCAAAATCATACACAGCACGTTGGGATCTGGAAGCAAGGGAAAATAAATCCCAAGCAATTATGTGTTGGTGGAGCATGGGGGGGGGGGGGATGCTGAAAGAGATAGGTGGAAGTTAGGGAGAGTAGGGGATTTGGGTGGGGCCGTAGGCCACACTGGGAAGCTTAGAATTTACGCAGGGGTAAAGCCATAATGGCTCCTAAGAGGGCCGGGCCGGTAGTCTCTGGACCTTACTTGTAATTGGAAAACTCACCCGTTCCCTTGTGTCCCTGGAGGGAACAGCACAGCCGCTGGACTGCAGAAACCCTTAAGAGTCTATTGAAGCAACGGGAAAGTCTGGATAATATAATTCTGATCATACAGACATGAATTAAGCCAGGTACGTACTAAGCTCCTCACTCACTCCTGTTCACACCACAGCAATGCTCCTAAGTTGGCACCAATGGCATCTCCATTTTCCAGGTAAGGTCAACAAAGTCCTGAAGATACGTAACTTGGCCAGGATGTCTCAGAGCCTAGAGCGCTCTCCTCGGTCCCTTGGACAGAGGCATTGGAGGTGCGAAGGAAACGGAGGCAGATGTGGTGATGATGATGATGATGATGACGGGGGTAAAAGTGATTTCATCCGCTCACCACACATTCGGATTTGGCGTCCGGGAAGACAGGATTCAGGCATGTGCGGAGCTAACGGTATAATACAGTAACTTCCCAAGCACGGTGACAACGCCATTCCCAATCCCAGCCCCAATCCACACCTGTCTGGGCTCTCCGGGGCGGGCCCTCCTGCCAGGCCCCGCCTCTGCCCCGCCCCCTGCCCCGCCCCGCCGCGCGGGTGGAGGCGCCTGGCGGGCCACGTGGTGCTGCGTCCGCGCACTGGCTGTGGTCCCGGCGCCGCGCTTCCGGGTTGGCTGCGGCGGCGGCGGCACCGGCTCGGGGGCCGGAGCTGAGGCCGGAGCAGCGCGGGAGCCCCCGCGGCGGGCTGGGCCGGCGGAGGGGCAAGGGGAGCCCAGCGCAGGGGCGCCCGCCCGGTGGACGATCTGCGACCCGGGCCCCGCCGGGCGGCCGGGAGAGGTAGGTCCGCCGCGCTCGCCATCCGTGGGCTGCAGACCCGCGGCCGCGTCGCCCTCTCCCGAGCCGTCCGCTCCCTGGCGGGCCCGCGCGGCGGAGATACGGATGCCGAGGACCTCGCCGCTCTGCGGCTTCCCGCTCAGCGGGCCCCAGGGGATTGTAGCTCCGGAGGTCCCGCTCCTTGCGCGGTCTGGCGCCAGCCGGGCCCTTGCACGTCTCCCTTTAATGCGAGGCCCCGTGCGGCTTCCTTGATTCTTATCTTATTGCAGCTTGCACACGTCCGTTTTCCCCGCCTTTCTCGTGTGTGACCCCACCTCCCACCCCCAGACGACGCGACTGGTCTTGCTTGGGAGTGAGGCATTGAGGTCCCCATTGCAGGATTTGTGTAACCATAGAAAAGTTAGTGCTGTGAAAGGCTTCGGATATCCAGCCCTTTCGTTTAGTTTGCAGAGGAGAAAACAGACCCTGAAGGGGTCCGTGGGCATGGGCAGCCCCTCGAGCCAGATGCAGCCGGGGTGTGAGCTCAGAGTGAAGTGCTTCTAAGGTGGCGTAGCGGGTAAGCCGCCGCCTGCAGGGCTGGCATCCCATATGGGCGCCGGTTCAAGCCCCAGCTGCTCCACTTCTGATCAGCTCTCTGCTATGGCCTGGGAAAGCAGTGGAAGATGGCCCAAGTCCTTGGGCCCCTGCACCTGCGTGGGGGGATCTGGAAGAAGCTCCTGGCTGTTGCAGCGTTTGGGTAGTGAACCAGTGAATGGAAGACTTCTCTCTGCCTCTCTGTGCCTTTCAGATAAAATAAATATTAAAAAAAAAAAAAAAAGTAACGGTAAAATCCAGAGAACAGTGGGTTCATGTGAGCTGGGAGTCTCCCCCTTACCAAGGCCTCCTACTCCAGGGACATTGTTTTCTCTTTTCAGATCGAAACCTTCGTGGCCTCCAAAGAACATGGCCGCCGCAGCCCCAGCGCCTCCCCGGCAGCTGGTGGTCCACTCGGACACGCACAGCGACACTGTCCTGGCCAGTTTCGAGGATCAGAGGAAGAAGGGCTTCCTCTGTGACATCACCTTGATCGTGGAGAACGTGCACTTCCGAGCCCACAAGGCCTTGCTGGCCGCCAGCAGCGAGTATTTCTCCATGATGTTTGCAGAAGAAGGGGAGATCGGCCAGTCCATTTACATGCTGGAAGGCATGGTGGCGGACACCTTCGGCATCCTGCTGGAGTTCATCTACACCGGCTGTCTGCACGCCAGCGAGAAGAGCACGGAACAGATCCTGGCGACTGCTCAGTTCTTAAAAGTCTCCGACCTGGTCAAGGCTTACACGGACTTCCAGAATGATCCCAGGTCCCCGAAGCCCACGCCTCTGGCCACTGCCGGTGCCCCAGTGGTGGTTATTTCTAACAAGAAGAATGAGCCACCAAAACGGAAGCGGGGAAGACCAAGAAAAGTCAACAGTGTGCCCGAGGGGACGGCAGCCTCGGCTGCAGACGAGGAGATACAGCTGAGACTGCACGGCCCGGCTCAGGATGGACAAAACTCTGTGGTCACAGAGGGAGCCCCCGGTGGTGTCCTGGGCGAGCAGGCTCCGGCGAAAGGAAAGGAAGGGTCGGCACCTGCCTGTGAGCCGGGCAGCGTGGAGGAAACACCAGCCAGGAAGGATGAGAACTGTGATCCCAAGAGCCAGGAGGGGCAGGACAGCCAGAGTCGCTACAGCAAGCGCAGGATTCGCAGATCCGTGAAGCTGAAAGATTACAAACTCGTGGGGGGGGACGATGAGGACCAGGGCGCCGCCAAGAGGATCTGCGGGAGGAAAAAGCGCGCCCGCGGCCCCGAGGCCCGATGCAAAGACTGCGGCAAAGTCTTCAAGTACAATCACTTCTTAGCGATCCACCAGCGGAGTCACACGGGTAATCGCGCGCTCGCGGCCTGCTGCAGCCATCACCGTGACAGCTTCCGTGCCCTGTGCAGCCTCCGTGCGCGGGCATTGTAATAAAGTTTTTGCAGGTGCTGCTGCCGCCAGGCGATCCCGCCCACTGCGGCGGGGAGGGATCTGAGGCCCCCAGCTCGGGAGTAACATGCCCGGGGCCGTGTGCCCAGATGACAGCCAGGGTTTGGACCCCAGGGCCCTGAAGGCAGAAGCCCTCTCAGGTGGAGTTCTGGGTTCAAGTCCCTGCTGGGCTCTGTTTTCTGATTCTCAAGCTTTGCTCATCTTTTCCTGGGTCCATGTGGGTGGCTTTCTCGTTGGGCCAGCTGGCCGGGAAGGCTAAACTCACTCCCTTTTGTTCCCTTGAGCCCAGACACGCTGTCTGTGCTGTCTGTGCTGTTCAGGGTGAGGGCCGCTAGCTTGTCGTGGATTTTGAGCATTTAAATTGCAGGTGACTGAGAAACTGGATGTGTCCGTTTGGTGTCGGTTGAGTGTCAGCCTCCACGTGTGGCGGGTGGCTGCCGTTTAGATTCACGTGGTGCCGACTGGAAAGTCCTCCCCTTGGCGTCTCTAAGATGCTCGACTCACTTGGCTTTGGGCTAGGCCGTAGGCAGCACTTACATATCCCTCAGCCTAGTTGTAAGCTTCAGATCAGAGCTGGTGCTTAAGTCTTCCGGGACCCTGCAGCACCCTGTGCGGTGGCTGTCATCCTGCTCGTTAGGGACCTGCTGCTGTTTCTTTTTTTTTTTTTTTAAGATGTAATTTATTTGTTTGAAAGGCAGAATTAGAGAGGATGAGACACAGAGAGAGAGAAATCATCTACCTGCTCATTCACTCCCCAGGTGGCCACAACAGCCGGGGCTGTGCCAGGCCAAAGCCAGGAGCCAGAAGCTGCTTCCAGGTCTCCCACATGGGTGCAGGGGCCCAAGCACTTGGGCCATCTTCTACTGCTTTCCCAAGCCATAGCAGACAGCTGGATGGGAAGTGGAGCAGCCAGGACTTGAACCGGCGCCCATAAGGATGCTAGCACTGCAAGCGGCGGGTCCAGCTCCTGCAAGCGGCGGGTCCAGCTCCTAACGTTATCTTCAGTCATCTCTTAGTGACCCGCTCGCCACGCCTCCCTCCAGAGCTCTGACTGTGTGGACGCGGCACCTTCTGGACCCCTCCTCTGCCTTTTCCACGAGGCTTCTTTTGCCCTTTCAGCCCCTGCAGGTTTTTTGTTTCTACTCTTTTTATACTTCTAGCAGCTCTTTCTGTTCTCAAAATGTTCAAAATGTTTTTCTCTTAGCGTCCTGTTTGTTAGGCTCAGGGTGTAATATCTGTTGGGAGATTGTTACATATGACAGTGACTTTGTTTGTTGCTGGTGTCTAATGCTTTCTTTTCCCTGGGCAATCTTTTCTGGAAGCCACTTCACTCCTTGATTTTCTTTGCCCCCGTATCTGTCTCCGCTGCTAAGGGCCTTCCTTGAGTGCTTGGGGATTTTGTAAAATAGCCTGCTTCATCGAATGTCAGAGGGGGTTATGAAGAAAGCTACTGGCAACTCTGCAGGTGTACATGAAGAGAGGCTGGGAGGGAGCGGGGACTGAGGGGGTCGTGGCCTGACACCCCTGCCTTGCTGGTGCCTGGCTCTCTGTACCTTGGGTTCTCTTAGCTCAGGCCTTTCACCTTCCAGCCCGGGGGAAGCCTGGTTGCGGGTGTGAGCAGGAAAGGAGGTCTCCTTACACCACCCGTGAACGTCCTCTCTCTGACGGAGTCCCGCTTGGCTGCGTGTGGCGGCCCCTAACCCAGAGACCCCTAACTTCGCATCTTCAGGGAGCAGTCACCATCAGCTGGGGAGAGAGGGGCCTGTGTCCTGGGCACGTGTGGTGGGAGCCGGGGCCCGGGGGTCTCCCTCCGCTTCCAGCAGGCGTGCAGCCTCCCTCACCCCTGTTGGCAAAGATCCCAGGCCACATCTCAGTAGCTCTCACTGCAGGATCCAGCTTCATCCGCACCAGCTCCCCAAGCTTTATTGCTGATCCCATCCTCTTCTCTGGCCCTTGCAATGAGTGTCTTTTTAGACAAATGCCTTGATTGTCCTTTCACTTTGGGAGGGAGCAGAAGGCTGTGTGGTTCTTGGCTCATCCCAGGCTTCCATGGCTCTCGTTCCAGGTGAGCGACCTTTCAAGTGTAACGAGTGTGGAAAAGGCTTTGCGCAGAAGCACTCGCTGCAGGTGCACACGAGGATGCACACGGGCGAGCGGCCATACACCTGCACCGTGTGCAGCAAGGCTCTGACCACCAAGCACTCGCTGCTGGAGCACATGAGCCTGCACTCAGGTAGCCGGGCTCGCGCCTCAGGGCCCGCCGCCAGCACGTGCCCGTTCCCAGGGTGGGACGTCCCGGTAGAGACGCGTGACCGGGATCTCAGTGATGCTTTCCCGGCCTGGTGCCGTTTCCCACATGATGTCATCGGATGACAGGGCCGTGCACCTGTCAGAAGGTGATTGGGAGTTTGGCACAGCACTAAGCCTTGAGCGAGAGCTTACGAGCTGCCTGCCTGGAGTTCGGTGTGCAAACACACTTGATTTAAGCGCCAGAGTTTAGAGCTGTTTTACTCTGAATGCCATTGGCTTGGGTGGGGGCAGGGAGGGTCAATTCTCCAGTTCTATCCCAGTGCCCAGCCCCTCCCGCTGCCTTACAAACCTCTGCACACATATGCTTCTGTGGGGGACTCGGGGCTTCAGGCCCCACAGACAAATCACGCGGGTCTGGGCCCGTGGGGTGTTCACCGTTGTTAGCGTTCTAGCTCCTTAATGGTCGGGGGTGTGTGTTTGAGTGTTCTGTTTTTCACCCGGCAGGACAGAAGTCTTTCACCTGTGATCAGTGTGGAAAATACTTCAGCCAGAAGCGACAGCTAAAGAGCCATTACCGAGTTCACACAGGTACCGAGGCCTGGGGGAAGCCTGGGGTCGGTGGGGAGGGAGCTCAGGTACAGTTTGTACCTGGGTGCGGATTGCAGGAGACAGGGCAGTGTTTAGGGGTGGGTCTTTTTTTTTTTTTTTAAGATTTATATATTTATTTGAAAGTCAAAGTTACACAGAGAGAGAAGGAGAGGCAGAGAGAGAGACAGAGAGAGGGATCTTCCATCCACTGGTTCACTCCCCAATTGACCGCAACAGCCAGAGCCGGGCCGATCCGGAACCAGGAGCCAGGAGCTTCTTCTGGGACTCCCACACAGATGCAGGGCCCAAGCACTTGGGCCATCTTCTGCTGCTTTCCCAAGCCATATCAGAGAGCTGGATCAGAAGTGGAGCAGCCAGGACTTGAACCGGTGCCCATAGGGATGCCAGCACTGCAGGCCAGGGCATTAACCTGCTACGCCACAGCACCAGCCCTGTGGGAAGGGTCTTAAAAAGGCAATCTAAATGAGAGGTTTTCGTGTTACTCTGCTGTGTCATCTGTATTTAATTCTTATGCCACCGTTGCGATGCCACGCACAGAGACCCTTGGCCACACTCGGAGCAGTGCTTCAAGGAGAGAAGATGACATTTGGCAGGATTAGAAGGGCCCCTGCTCTGTTGGGAAAGCCGAGCGCTAAGATGCATAGGAGAATGGTTACTGCCACCCCGTGTATGAACAAAGCTCTCGCGGTCAAAGCGCCATATTCCCAGGGATTCTCTCAGGGAAGTGCTCTAGCACAAATCGCTGGAGGAATGCAGGGAACCCGCAGGTGCGCTGACACTTTTTTTTTTTTTTTTTATTGTCATGCCAAGGTCACTCGTTGCCGGAATGCAACCACTGCCACCGCAAATTCATGGATGTGTCTCAGCTAAAGAAACACCTGCGAACCCACACAGGTAGGACCCCCGCCCTGGCCGCCCTCCTCCCCAGCACACTGACGTCCTCAGGGGAGTGGGGAGCACTCCCCACCCACGCCGGGCCCGCCCGTGTCTCGGAGTGTTCCTTGTGAAGCGGGTGGAAGTTTGATAAGCAGCGCCTTTGAAAGCACAGGGCAGCAGCTGGCAGCGTTGTTCTGTGGGGCAGAAGTCACCTCTCTTTGTAGCTTAGCAAAGCGAGATCCTTGACCGAGCACTGTTTATATGGGAAAACCTACTTCATGCCGCAGGCTGCTGGGGCCCTGCACGTCCCTCTCCAGCGACTTCTTTTTAGGAAAGAAGGAAAACCGGCACACGGGCAGGAGAGCCTGGACACGAGGGACATTGTCTCCTCTCTCCCCAGAACCAGCACCTCCAGCTTCAGCCTGGCGCTTGAGCCGCGGGGGTGAAGAGAGGGCAGGTTGCTTAGGGCAGCTCAGAGTTTTTGTTTTCTTTTCATTGACGAGCAGAGACGTGAACGTGGGGGCCTGTTAGAATCTTCTGGTAAGTAGCGTGGTTTGAAAATAGGCCTGTTAGATTTTCTAGGAGAAATCTCCCATTGTAGGTTGGCTATTTAATGATTATGTTCAGTTGTCAATTCAAATTACGTCTCACGTGAGTTTATGGTACTTTAGAGATTGTTTTTACGTGTATGGGTTGAGCATCCCTCATCCAAAAACTGAAATGCTATGAAATTTGCAGCTTTCTGGGCACTCACATGATACCTGGTAGAAAATGCCATGCCTCATCTTATGGGCCGAAGTCAAATACAGGTGCGCTAAAAATATGGTGTAAAGCTCTGTGTGTATGGTGTCTGTGTGTATGGTGAGCATGAAACAAATGAATGTCATCTTTAGACGGGGAGCACATCCCCAAGATACCCCATCGTGTGGTTAGGAGCATTCCAGAATCTGAAACACTTCCGGTCTCCAGCATTTTGGGTGAGGGTCACTCAACCCGTGCAGCTGTTTCCTCCTCCAGGCAGTAGAGCGTCTCCCGGGGGTGCATTCCGTGACGAAGGTCCCTCCACAGTCTTTCCGCAGACACTGTGGTTAACAGGGCCTGTGGAATGGGGCACAGCCACTTAGCCCTGTTTCCAGAGCAGCGTCTAAGGACCTGGCCCTCTCTCAGGCCCAGAGGGCACCGCGGCGAGTGGGAGGGGCAGAGCCCCGCTGGGGAGAAGCCAGCGTGCGATCAGAGAGGCAGAGCAGGCAAGCACGTGCGTGCTAGGCGGCGGCACCTGCCAAGAAATAAAGCGCAGGCTCGGGCCAGGACATGGGAAGGGCACGGCCTTCTTACAGGGGTCTGGTCTGGGAGGGCTTCGCAGACGAAGTGGCTCCTGGCAGGAGCTGAAAACACTCAGGATGTGGAGAGGAGCGAGCCAGCCATTACGGGCATCGAGAGGTGCCGGGAGGCAGGATGGCCAAGGCAGGGCAAGGACCCGGGAGTGGGTGGACGACAGGGACCAAGCGTCGCAGTAGTCCGGAAGCTGTCAATCTGAGCGGCTTTATGAAAACAGCCCAGTCCCACCCAGAGGCTCTGACTGAATTCTTTTGGGGTAGAGCCTTGGAATTATTTGTTTTGTTTTTAAAGATTTAATGTATTTAGAGGTCAGTGCTGTGGCATAGCAGGTAAAGCGGCCTGCAGTGCCAGCATCCCATATGGGTGCCGGTTTGAGACCTGGCTGCTCTACTTCCAATCCAACTCTCTGCTGTGGCCTGGGAAAGCAGTGGAAGATGGCCCAAGTCCTTGGGCCCCTGTACCTGCTTGGGGGGTCTGGAAGAAGCTCCTGGCTCCTGGCTTCAGATCAGCACAGCTCTGGCTGTTACGGCCATCTGGAGAGTGAACGAGTGGATGGGAGACCTCTCTCTCTCTCTCTCTCTCTTTGCATCTGCCTCTCTGTAACTCTCTGCCTTTCAACTAAGTCTTTTTAAAAAAAAATCATTTTAAAAAATGATTTATGTATTTAGTTGAAAGGCAGAGTAACAGAGAGAGACCTTCCATCTGCTGGTTTATTCTCAATGGCCACAGTAACCAGGGCTGAGCCAGGCCGAAGCCAAGAGCCTAGAGTTTCATCTGGGTCTCCCACATGGGTGGCAGGGGTCCAAATACTCGGCCATCTTCCACTGCTTTCCCAGGCCATTAGCAGAAACAGATCTGAAGTGGAGCAGCCAGGACTTGAACCAGCACTCATATGGGAAGCTGGCATTTCAGGCATTGGCTTAACCCACAGTGCCACAAAGCCAGCCCCGGAACTGGTACTTTTAAAAGTGCCCCTCAGTGCTTGTACTGTGTGTTCAGACTTGAGCACTTGGAGGGCATGGTGAGGATGGGCTTGCCTCCTGGTGAGGCAGCTTTAGCCACAGGGATGGCATGACGTGACGTAACCTAGAACTTGGCCTGGGGTCACTGCAGCCACTGTATGGGTGGGCGGGGACGAGGCCTGGCCTGGTGGTGAGGGCGGCATAGCTGTGTAAGTGGTGGCAAGTGAGCCAGTAGATTCTGAGGAAGAGTTCACATGGTTTGCTCCTAACTGGATGTGTGGTGGCTAAGGCAACCAGGAGGAGGACAGACTGGGCAAGACTGAGAGGAGCAAGTCACGGTGAGTTTCAGCTTGTGGGGTCTCGGCTGCATCCACTTCACATCCAGGTGCGGGCGTGGAGCAGGCAGTAGGACACAGAGTCTGGAGTTCAGGGGGAGCGTGTGGGCAGAGCTGGCAGCTTCCACACAGACCCACAGGCCTGCACGTGAGGCTGTGGTGGAGCCCTGGCCACGGGATCGGGATGGAGCAGAGCTGGGATGCCTGAGAGGAGACGCTCGCCTGCCTTGGCTCCGTCCCGCTCTGGTCCTTAGGAGCAACATGGGTCCTGCAGTGGGAGTGACAGGGGAGAGAATGGCTCTTTCCTCCCCAGGCTGACTGTGTGTGCTTGGGTAAAAAAGGGCTGGGTTGAGCCGGCGCCGTGGCTCAATAGGCTAATCCTCCACCTTGCGGCGCCGGCACACCGGGTTCTAGTCCCGGTTGGGGCGCCGGATTCTGTCCCGGTTGCCCCTCTTCCAGGCCAGCTCTCTGCTATGGCCAGGGAGTGCAGTGGAGGATGGCCCAGGTGCTTGGGCCCTGCACCCCATGGGAGACCAGGAAAAGCACCTGGCTCCTGGCTCCTGCCAGGATCAGCGTGGTGCGCCGGCTGCAGCGGCGGCCATTGGAGGGTGAACCAACGGCAAAGGAAGACCTTTCTCTCTCTGTCTCTCTCTCTCACTGTCCACTCTGCCTGTCAAAAAAAAAAAAAAAAAAAAAAGGGCTGGGTGGTCGGGGCGCCGGATTCTGTCCCGGTTGCCCCTCTTCCAGGCCAGCTCTCTGCTGTGGCCAGGGAGTGCAGTGGAGGATGGCCCAAGTGCTTGGGCCCTGCACCCCATGGGAGACCAGGATAAGTACCTGGCTCCTGCTGTTGGATCAGTGCGGTGCGCCGGCCACAGCGCGCCGGCCACGGCGGCCATTGGAGGGTGAACCAACGACAAGGGAAGACCTTTCTCTCTGTCTCTCTCTCTCACTGTCCACTCTGACTGTCAAAAAAAAAAAAAAAAAAGGGCCGGGTGAAGTCATTGCCATGATGGAGAAGAGGAGAAAGCAAGCCAAGCCGAAATCTGGGCAGGCAGTGTGCAGGAAGGGACGCGGGGCCATGTGTCCCCACCCCTCGCGCAGAGCCTGCTCAGTTTCGGTGTCGGAAGGCACCGCCACAGCCCTGCTATGGGCACTGAGAGGCCAGCACTGGCAGCACCGGCTGCTCCAGCAAGGCCGTGCTCAGCTGCAGAACTGAGGCTGGCACTCCCCTTGGGGCTCTGCACCTGCAGACTCTTCTGGGTCATTGGGTCCCCAGTGCCGGAAGTGGAGGCAAAGCGTCAGGCAGGCAGGACAGTGCAAGTGAGGTCACCATGGCTCAGGCTCTGGGGCGCAGATCTTGTCCCTGAGCCTGGAGCTGCTCAGGCTTGCAGGCACTGGGCCATGCCAAGCGTTCGGAATGCTGATAAAGCAGCAGAGGCATTCGCTTAACGAAGGGCTCACTCCTTTCTGTTGCCTGCAGTACCTCCTTCCTGATAGCAATGTACCCGAAAACCAGGCTAGTGAGCAGAAGATGGCTTGGTGAGCTGGGGCGAGTTGAGGGACTTAGCCCAGGTCACAGAGAAGCCTGGTGAGTGACCTCTGACCCCGCAGTGCAGACCCTCCCCTCCGGCGTCTCTGCCCCTTGAGTGGTGGTAGATAGCAGTGGGCTCTTGCACTCATACCCCGTGCTTCGGACCAACTTGCTAGAAACTGGGGTTCCCGTGTCCCCCTCCTCAGGTTCTGTTCATTTGCTCGAGCAGCTCGTAGAACTTAGGGAAACACCTTTCTTGGGTTCACCAGTTTGTTCTAGAGGATGTTAGATGAGGAGACATGTGGCCTGAGGTGCAGGGGTGCAAAACTGCCATGCTCTCTCTGGGCGCTGCCCCTCTTCCAGGAGCCTCCACTTGGTCAGCTGTCCAGAAGCTAGTAGACCTTCCAGCCTGTCAGTGAGCTTCCTTCCTCTCAGTATGGGACAGGACCCCTACTGAACTGGGGTCTCAGCATCCACTGTCAAACAGGGTCGGTCAGAGAATGACCTGCCTTGGGGAAAAGAAATTCTCCTTTCTGTGGCCTGAGTTGGAGAGGAAGTTACGAGCCAGGAGCCGTGAACAGAGCCCAAAGTATACATAAATGTATTCTCACCGGCGCGTAAATGGCAAAGTGTTGATATCCCGAATAAGGAAAAGCAAGTACCCCACAAGGAAAGCGCTGGACAGGAAGGGCTCGGCACAGAAGACCGTGTAGGAAGGGTGGAGAGACAGGAAAGAATCCACAGGAACCCTGCTAGTCATCGAGGAGGAAGGAACGTGTGCTTTCTCGCCTTTCAGGTTGGAGAGCCTGTGCGGAAGTGGGCCTCTCTCTGTGCTGGTGCAGGAATATAATTGGGAACTTCCTGGAAAGAAACTTTGGCGATGTTTATCAGATTGTTGCAGAATGATATGCATCGTAGGCAGGATTGTTTGTAATGTCAGAAGCTTCAAAACGACCTAAGTGTTCTTTGGTAAGAGACAAGTTAAGTTAAAAAAATTTTTTTTAGACATTCACTTATTTATTTGCCAGGGTGAGAGAGAGAGAGATCTTTCATGTGCTTGTTCACTTCCCAAATGCCTGCAGGAGCTGGGCCTGGGCCATGCCAGAGTTAAGAGCCCGGCACTCCATCTGGGACTCCCACATGGGTGGCAGAGACCCAAGTGCTTGGGCCATCATCCACTGCCTTCCCAGGTGCATTAGAGGAGGGTGGATCAGAAACAGAAGCAGAAGTGGGACTAGATCCAAGGCACTGTGATACGAGATGCCAGCACCTCCAGTCGTGGCTTAACCTGCTGCACATAACTCTTGCCCCATAGGAAAATTTTGGGCAGTGTGTCCAGCGGGACATGACTCGGCCTTTTTATGGTGTGTGGCTTTAACTGGCACTGGCTGACGTGGTGTGCATACAACTATCCTTGCACGCTTATGAAATGTTAACTGCTCACCTCAAGAGAGAAAGTGGAACTTTCTTTGTACTTTTCCATCTTTTGATTGTTTTACACTGAACACGGATGATTTGTAAAGAAAAGCAAAGTTGTCGTGTAAACAGGAAGCAGGACACTTGGGAGGGAGAAAGTAGCAGGTTAAACGTGAACATGGAGAGAACTGGAGGCGCCACTGTGTCGTGCCCAGCTGGCGCAGGGGCCGGCGGGCACTGCCATTGCCCAGTTATTTTAGGTTTGAGCGGAGGGCGGAGGGGCGGCCCAGCCGTGAGGTCCTGGAGCAGGGGTGGGGCGGGCGAGGCTGTGTCAGAAGCAGCCGGGAGTTGCCCCAGCCCTTCTGTGGACATCCCTGGGTGGAGCCCTGCCGGCCACACCCTGACTTCTGCCCTGTGCTTTAGTCGCCATTGTGTAAACCTCTTGTAAAACTTCCTTCTGGAGCCAGGAGCTTGTACCTGTCAAGTAAGTAAATAAATCCTAAAAAAAAAAAAAAAAAAAAAAAAAAAAAAAAAAAAAAAAAAAAAAAGAAAGAAAGAAAGAAAAAGAAAAGAAAACTTTCTTCTGCTCCCATTGCTACTCAGGCTCTGCCATTCACCTTCCAGCCTGTGCATCTGCCTCCTGGTCCAGGCCCCAGCACGTGGGCGTGGACTGCCGTCGCTGTCACTCCCAGGCGTACTTTCCCAACACCCTCCAGGGCCTCCCCATGTCTGCCCACAGTTCCCGGCTGCCCCCAGCGTGGCCTCACCTCACGGCTCATCCATCCCTTCACCGTGACTCCTCCGCACTCCTGGTCCATACCATGTGGCCGTCCCCAGCTCCGGCTTTTCAGCCGCACCGCTTATCCTGGCGCCCTGGTCGAGGCTTCTGTCCGACCTGCCTGATCCTGCTCCTACCCCGCCCCCAGCCCGGTCCTGTCTACACCCCCTGGTTGTTGTTGCCACGCCCTGCTTGTTCCCTCGGCACCCGCTATGTTGCTCACTACTGCAGGCACTGTCTCAGTGCTGCGGCCCCACCTTCTTTTGGAGGCCATGATCCTGTCCCCTGCGCCTTGTCTATTTTGTGGCTCTGTGTTTTGTGGCCTCTCTGTGTCTTGGGACTGAGCCAGCTTCGGGAAGAGTGGGCCACCAATCAGAAACCAGCGTCTCGGAAGACCTGCCCCAGAGTCACCCTGGCCAGGAGGATGTGTCTTCTTCCTGCCCTGCTCACTCCTGCAAGAGCTGCGGCTGCAGCACGCTCTACCCGGGGAGAATGTAGACGTGTCCTGAGAAAACCTTCAAGGGGCGGCCACTGCTTGCGAGACTGGCATCCGGTATTGGAGCGCCAGTTCGAGTCCTGGCTACTCCACTTCCTACTAAGGCACCTGGGAAAGCCCCTGCCGTCTATGATGGAGACCAGGCTGGAGTTCCTGGTTCCGGGCTTCTGCCTGGCCAAATTAGTGTGTGTTTTTTTTTAAAAAGATTTATTTATTTGAAAATCAGAGTTACACAGAGAGAGAAGAGGCAGAGAGAGAGAGGTCTTCCATCCGCTGATTCACTCCCTAATTGGCAGCAACAACTGGAGCTGCACCGATCTGAAGCCAGGAGCCAGGAGCTTCCTCTGGGTTTCCCATGTGGGTGCAGGGGCCCAAGGACTTGGGCCATCTTCTACTGCCTTCCCAGGCCATAGCAGAGAGCTGGATGGGAAGTGGAGCAGCCAGGACTCAAACCAGCACCCATATGGGATGCCAGCACTGCAGGCGGTGGCTTTACCTGCTATGCCATATCACCAGCTGCAAAATTGGTGTTGTCATGTGAGTTTCCCCCAGAGGACTCTGAATTGAAGGTAGAGTAGCCCCCGCTCTGAGGGAGAGAGCCTCGGAGACAGGTACTGGCAGTGGCCTCCGCCTTAACCTTTGCAGTCAAAAAAGTCAAAGATGTGCGGAGGCAGTGTCGGTATCGCAGGGGTCCTCCAGCTGCGGGAAGCTGCAGAGCCCATCCAGCCGCCATGTCCCAGGCACAGTGCCCCTTCTCGCCTCTAGTTAGTGGGGATTTTGCTACTTGCTTCTTGTCTGCCTTTAGGATCTCTTAGTTTCGGTTCTGGAGGGCACTAACAGTCCGTCACTCCACTTGCACACTGCCATGTGCAGGCTAACCCTGAATAAGCACCAGTTGGCATGAATGAAGCATAGCGCGGTACGGAGCAGCCACACCCTGCAAAATCTGTTCATTCCGCAGGGGGTTCTGGAACGGCATGCCAGGCCAGGTGCTAGGAGTAGATGATCTTCCAGAAGAAGGGGGGACAGCTGATGACATGCTGCCCGTAGCACGGTGGACATGGAAAGCAGGAAGCGAACTAAGGAGGGCTTGTGGGGCTCCTGGGAGGAGGTGAGCAGGCAGCTGGAGGAGACGAGGCGAGTGAGCCGCTCTGGGAGCACCCTGGGATGAGGTCAGGGAGGCCGGGTGTGAGGAGTGCTGGGCTAGGGTCCCTGCCAAGGAATCTCTGGAAACCAAAGGCCTTTGGCTTTCCTTCTTTTTTTTTTTTTTTTTTTTTTTTTTTAATATGTGTATTAATTT
This sequence comes from Oryctolagus cuniculus, assembly GCF_964237555.1. Taxonomy (NCBI): domain Eukaryota; kingdom Metazoa; phylum Chordata; class Mammalia; order Lagomorpha; family Leporidae; genus Oryctolagus; species Oryctolagus cuniculus. The sequence goes on from NC_091436.1 coordinate 61,936,745, forward strand.
TAAAGGCAGAGCAACAGAGAGACACACACACATATCTTCCATCTACTTGTTCATTCCCCAAATGCCTACACAGCCAAGGCTGAGCCAGGCAGAAGCTAGGAGCCAGGAACTCCACCTGTGTCTCACATATGGGTGACAGGGACCCAAGCACCTGCCGCCTCCCAGGCCCAGTAGCAGAAAGCTGGGTCCAAAGCAGTATAGTTGGGCCGCAGTCCCAGACACTCTGATAGGGCTGCAGGGAGCCCCAGCCACCAGAGCGTTTGCAGCAGAAGCAGCGTGGTTGGACCCCGCATCCAGGCTCACTGTGCTTGCCGTGTGGATAGTGGGTGGCCACCCTGGCTAGGCGAGGGTTGTGGGTGGCAATGGAGGAAGTGAGAGGAGGAGTCTGAACGTGTTTGGAAGGCAGGTAGGAATGTGAGGGAGAAGCAAGTCCCCTGGTGCACAGGCACCCTCCTAAGGGTCCAGCCGGCCAGCTCACCAGCAGTGCGGGCGGCCCAAGGGCGAAGAGTAGCAGACACACGAGTAGACACGCCGTGTGCCTGTTCCCATCAAACCAACCCCCTTGTCTCAGTTTGCACATTTTTACCTTGCGCTTCATACGCAGTGCGCAGGTGCAGGGCAGGTACTTAGCCAAGGAGGGCATGGCCATGGTTTTTTACCTTGTGAAGTGGCAGGGGGAGTTTCTGGATTTTGTGCTGTGTGGATGTTTCTGATCCCTTTCCCTTTTTTTTTTTTTGTTTTTTTTTTTTGCCTAGGTGAGAAGCCATTTACTTGTGAGATCTGTGGCAAATCTTTCACAGCCAAGAGTTCTCTGCAGACGCACATCCGAATCCACCGGTAACGTGCAGGCGTTCCCTCGCCAAGGCCCCACACTATGCTGGCACAGGGGTGGGGGGAGACATGGACACCCCCAGGGCCCCTTTCCCAGACGTGTGCTGTGGTAGAATTTCCCCAGTAGTTTATTGCCGTGTTTTATCTTTTCAGTCATGAAGCTTCGGACCCAGGCAAAATTAGCGATACTGAGTCTGGCCAGTAAAAGTTCCCATTATTAATTTCACATTTTGGATTTTGACGGCGGAGGGGAGGGTGGTAGGGCCTGTCCCAAGCTTAAGTCTTCAATCAAAAATAACTATCAAATTCGACATTTGCCAGGTGTTCTTGTTCACCAGAGTTACTGCCAGGTTGGATTTAGGAGTTCTTCCACCTACATCCTAAATAATCAAGCACTGCTCAAATTTTGAAATATTGATATTAATCACATATACGTACGTGGCATTCGAGCCTCAGAGTTGGCTTTGCAAACTCAGTGTAGTGTATGTTTACTTTCTGATCTGAAGTGCATGTGGTGAAATCATAAGCTGCTCATCGCATCTGGCCCAGCCCCACCTGCCGCCCTGCCTCGAGCACCGGCCCCACCCTTTTAAGATTAGAAACTGAAGCCTTGGCGTTCTGGTGACCTGCCCCACATCCTTAGGTTAGTAGGAGAACCTGTGACTGGTGACTCACGGTCTAGTTCCTTTTCCTCTTAGCCTTGATTGCGTCTCCCTGAATAATCAGGAAGCCGCGAACAGGTCTTCCGGCTTTTAAAATATAGCGTGTCTTTTCCCATAGAGGAGAGAAGCCCTACTCCTGCGGCATCTGTGGCAAATCCTTCTCTGACTCCAGCGCCAAGAGGCGACACTGCATTCTCCACACCGGCAAGAAGCCCTTCTCCTGCCCTGAGTGTAACTTGCAGTTTGCGCGCTTGGACAACCTGAAGGCCCACTTGAAAATCCACAGCAAAGAGAAACAGGCGTCAGATGCCGGCAGCGCTCCCAGCAGCGGCAACGCAGAAGAGGTCCGGAATATCCTTCAGCTCCAGCCGTATCAACTCTCTACCTCGGGGGAGCAGGAGATCCAGCTGCTCGTAACCGATTCCGTGCACAACATCAATTTCATGCCAGGGCCCAACCAAGGAATCAGCATCGTCACTGCAGAGACTTCCCAGAACATGACCGCAGACCAGGCCGCCAACCTGACCCTGCTCACACAGCAGCCGGAGCAGCTGCAGAATCTGATTCTTTCAGCCCAGCCGGAGCAGACAGGACACATCCAGGGCCTCAACATGATTGAAAGCCAGATGGCGCCCTCGCAGACGGAGCCGGTGCACGTCATCACACTGTCCAAGGAAACCCTGGAACACCTTCACGCCCATCAGGAGCAAACAGAGGAGCTGCGTTTAGCAGCAAGTGCTTCCGATGCGGCTCAGCACCTGCAGCTGACACAGGAGCCAGATCCACCGCCTCCCACGCACCACGTGCCCCCACCCACGCCGCTGGGCCAGGAGCAGAGCTGACCCGGGAGCACTCAGGCTGCTTCCCCGCAAGCTGGCTCTGAGCAGACTGTAAGAACTGGCAGGCAGGTTCTCTGAAGGGCTGACTTACAGATCCTCACAGAGACGGGACAGCAGCAAGGCTTGGGGGTGAGAGAGAGAGAGAGAGAGAGAGGTCCTGTCTGTAGGACAGCATTTCATTGCTGATGAAGGCATCTCATTTTCAGCTACTGCGTCTCTTAAAGACCAGGTCCCGTCGCTTCTTGGCCTTTTGGCTGAGATCAAGTGTAAAGACCGGGTCCTTCTCTGGGGGCTCTCTATAAAATGTTCACAGCCATAGGCCATGGTCTTGCTGATCTTTCCAGTTACGGTTTCAGTGTTTTAGAACCAAGAAAGTCATTCACAGGTTGACTTGAGTTGAGTGGCTGGTTCGCCTTCCCTGTTCTCTTAGGCAACACGATTGCTACTCCAGGTCAGGACTGACTGTGACGGCTCACGAGCTTTGGAGAATTTGCCTTCTTAATAATGTCCAGTCCCCTGAGACATATTAGCTATCTCTTGATGTCTGATCTTTGTGTGTGCAGTACAGGGGGCCCATTAGACGGATTACAACCCAGAGGCTTATTTATAGCTCAAAAATTCATATATCAAAGCCAAAAATATAAGATTTTTTTAACTGTAAATTCAACTTTTCTGAAAAAGCATGGGTCTATTTATTTCTTAAAAAGCAAACTATTAACTTTTAATTAAAAGGTCTAATTAAAGTATGAAATTGAATCATGGCGTTCACCCCAAGTAAATTCTGAATTTCTGGCAGAAATAATCCTTGATTTTCATGAGAAAGACAAATGCCTTAATTATCCTGAAATGAATATTTTATCCAGTGTAATTTAAGTGATAAACATACCCTACAGAAGTCAAATTGACCTCCAAAAATGTTGATCCGTGTGTGGTGCCTGGTAACTTTCTGGAGATGGAAATTTATTACTTATTTGCATTGCAGGTTAGGTTAAATCCCACAAAATGGGCACATCAGTTTTTAAATTATTTTGGGGTGGGCATTGTGATCCCAGGCCACAGCCTGCTGCTTGGGACGTCTGTATCCCAAATGAGAATGCCTGGATTTGAGTCCCAGCTCCGTTTCCAGTTCCAGCTTCCTGCCAGTGCTTCCACTAGGAGGGAGCAGAACATGGCTCAGGCGCTTGGGACCCTGCCACCCACAAGTGAGATGGCCTGAGTCCCCAACCCCTGGCTTTGGCCTGACCCAACCCTGTCTCTTTGCCTTTCAAATAAAGGAAACCAAAAAACATGTGTTCATGAGGTTTATATTAGAAAGGCACAGAGACACAGTTCCAACCCGCTGGTTCACTCCCAAAATGCCCACAAAAGCCAGGACTGGACCAGGCTGAAGCCAGGAACCAGGAACTCAACCCAGCTCTCCCACAGGGGTGGCAGGGACCCGAGGACCTGAGCTGCTGCCTCCCAGGGTGCACTTTAGTTAGCGGGAAACTGGAATTGGAAGTGGAGCTGGTACTCAAACCAGACACTCTTGATAATGGGAGGCAAACATTCCCTTAACCGCTGTGCCAGACATCTGCCTGCCCTGAGCCGCCCTGCTGGGCCAAAGCTGAGAGCTGGGAACTCAGTCTGGGTTTCCCAGTGGGCACTTGAGCCATCACCACTGCCTGCCCAGCGGGACCTGTAGGAACAGGAAGCTGGAGTCAGGAGCAGAACCAGATACTCTGATATGAATGCTGGGTTCCTAACTGCTAGGCTAAATGTCCGCTGCTAATGAGATACTTTGTATCCTCTTTTACATTTGAGGTCTTCAAAATCTGGGGTGTATTTTATGCTTCCTGCCCCTTCTTAATTGAACATTAATGTTCATTGACTAGTACCTGACTTATGTTTAGATGTCATACAATTTACAGTGGCAAATCCAGGTATCAGGTAGCTGCAGACATACTTAATTTTTTTTTTCAAGGACTGAAACAAGTTATCAGCTTTTAATTTTTATCAGAATTCAAACCCGGTTGCCCAGTTGTACAACCCATGTTGGAAGTGTTCAGGAGCCACATAGTGGCTGCTGGCTCCTGCACTGGGCAGCTTGAGATCCAGTCCCAGCCGTAAGTGGGTTATTTGACCAGCTGTCAAAGGGGAACAGAAATCGATAGCTTTGTCAATCTAGCCTCTGTGTCCCAAATACACATTCTGCCCCTTTGAATGAAGTTCCTCTTTTAAAAGCTCAGTAGAGCCTGTAGGTAAAGGAAATGTGCCACGTGCGTGAACAGGCTTCTCGTATCACAGCCAGTGGAGCGTTTCACAATTCACATTGCGCTAAACGCGTACCATTTTGGAAGTCAGCTGAAGTACAGAGACACCAGAGTGTGCCCCTCTGGCACTAGTGTAGGTTAAGCTTTCGGCTTCTGAGACACAGCTTGTTTTGAAGATGACTCCAGTTTGCCCCGGCTAGCCTTGGTATGACTGGAACTGGGAGCTTCCAAGTAAGTTCTTCCCACGCCTGCCCGGGGTTTCTGCCTCCACTCTGTTTCCTACAGCTCGTTCTTATGTCGTAGCTACTGTGCATGGTGCCGAGGACCAGGGGATTCTCATTAGTGCCTAACAGTTATGCATGGAGTCTTCTCCAAGGGGGGCTGAGGAGCAGGTGTGTGTCCTACCTAGGTTGTGCTCACACCTTTTCCCTGCCGTGGCACCCCACAAGCCAGGGTGGTTAGACGGCTGCAGACCTGTGGCCGGGACTTAGGGAGCAGTTTGCTTTGGCTGCTGTAACAGCGCAGACTGGGTGGCCTAAGCTACAAAATCTATTTTTTAAAAATATTTATTTATTTATTTGAAAGAGTTACACAGAGAGAAGGAGAGGCAGAGAGACAGAGAGAGAGAGGTCTTCTATCCACTGGTTCACTCCCCAATTGGCCACAATGGCCAGAGCTGAACCAATCCGAAGCCAAGAGCCAGGAGCTTCCTCCTGGTCTCCCAAGCAGGTGCAAGGGCCCAAGGACTTGGGCTGTCCTCTACCGCTCTCCCAGGCCATACAGAGAGCTGGACCAGAAGTGGAGCAGCCAGGACTCGAACCAGCATCCACATGGGATGCCAGCACTGCAGGCTGCGGCTTTACCTGCTACGCCACAGTGTCAGCCCCCAAAATCTATTTTCTTAACCAGTCCTGGAGGTTGGAAGTCCAGGGTCAAGGTGTCAGCAGGGTTAGTTCTTCTGTACCCTTACTCCTTGGCCTGTAGATGCCGCCTCACTGTGTCCTCTTGTGTTAACCATGTACATGTGTATGTCCCAGCCTCTAAGGAATCCCGTCGTGTTGGCTTAGGGCCTACCCAAATTACCTCATTTTGCCTAAATTACCTCTTTAAAGGCACTATCCCCAAATATAGACCCATTCTCAGGCACTGGGGGTCAGGATAGCAACATGCTAATTTGGAGGGAGGGAACCACAATAAGCTGTAATACCCAGCATGGTGGGGGGGGGGAGGGTGGAGGGGCGGGAGTTTCTGGGACACACCTGCTACCCATTTGAACACTTAATCATGACATTCCTATGAGGTACGTAGTATCATTTGTGGCTGTTTTACAGCTGAGAACATCAAGGCCCAAAGAGATGAAGTGCATTGCCCCAGGTCATACAGTGAGTGGCAGAGCCAGAACTGGGCCACAGAGCTGCCTGATCCCGTTTTTGAAAGGAAAAGTTACAGAGATGGAGAAAGAGAGAGCTTTCATCCCGCTGGTTCATCCCCCAAATGGCCAGGGCTGGGCCAGGCTGAAGCCAGGAGCTTCATCCAGGTCTCCTATGTGCGGGCAGGGGCCCATGGACTTGGGTCATCTTCTATTGCTTTCCCAGGCGCATTAGCAGAGAGCTGGTTTGAAAGTGGAGCAGCCAGGACATGCCAACATTGCAGATGTTAGCTTAACCGGTTACACCACAATGCCAGTGCCCAACTTTTGAAACTAAGTTGCATTTCTCATCTATGATCTGCTTGGTGTAATAGAACTTTTCTAGCTAACAAGGAGGGGCTATGCCTGAAATTTAAATCAAACTTTTTACAACAGTAAGTAAAAATTATGCTCTTTCTCCTACAGAAATACAGTAACTACCATGTATGTATTTGAAAGGCAGAGAGGCAGAGGGGGAAGAGATACAGAAAGAGTTCTTTCATCATCTACTGGCTCACTCCCTAAATGCCTACAGCAGCCTAGGCTAGACCATGTGGCAGGAACTCAGTCCTTAAGTCTCCTGCGTGACTGGCAGGAAACTTGGGCCATTATCCCCTGCTTCCCAGGTGCATCAACAGGAAGTGGATCTTAAATGCTGAGTGGCCAGGACTTGAATCCTGTACTGTGGTAATGGATGTGGATGTCCCAAGCAGCGGCTTAACCCTCTGCACCATAGTGCCCACCCCCGTAACTACCAGTTTCATAATGCGTATTGGGATTCACAACTCCTGACTTATCCCATAATCAAAATGTACCACGTGGGTGAAAGTGTCAGCTGAATGAATCTCTAGCCGTCTTTTCAAACACTGAGAATATTTTAAGTGTACAGCAGATTTGTTCTATCTTGATAAGTAGTAAGGTACATCTGGGGCCAGCGCTGTGATGTAGCCAGTAAGGCTGCCACCTGTAGCACCGGCATCCCATGTAGGTGTCAGTTCAAATCCCGGCTGCTGTGCTTCTGATCCAGCTCCCTGCTGATGCACCTGGGAAAAGCAGCAGAAGATGGCCCAATTACTTGGGCCCCTGCACCCACATGGGAGAGCCAGATAAAGCTCCTGGCTCCTGGCTTCGGCCTGGCCCAGCCCTGGCTATTACAGCCATTTGGGGAATGAACCAGCAAATGGAAGACCTCTCTCTAACTATGACTTTCAAGTAGATAATTAAAAAAAAAAAAAAAAGTGACATCTACACCTTGAGTTTCCAAACTTGTGTCTAAATTCTTAACGAATTGAAAGAAAACCTTTTGCTTTGGAATGGAGGACTGTCCTTTAGCAAAAATTCTCCCTTGCCTTTCTTTTGTAAATAGCAAGTGTCAAGGAGTGGCCTCTGAAAGAGACTGGAATGTCATTGTGATAGTTTATCTTGTTTTCAAATTCTTTGCACAAAATCAGTTGACTGCAATATATATTTGCACAGTCAACAATTAATTGACTGCAATATATATTTGATTCTCACTTAAAACATACCACACTGGGAGAACTTTTAAAATTGAAACTCATTCAATCACATTTCAAAATGAAATATAGGGGCCTGCACTAAGGTGTAGCAGATAAAACCTGCAGTGCCGGCATCCCATATGGGTGCTGGTTCAAGTCATGGCTGCTCCACTTCCAATCCAGCTCCCTTCTAATGGGCTGAGAAAGCAGTGAAGGATGGTTCAAGTGGTTGGACCTCCACACCCACATGGGAGACCGGAAGAAGCTCCAGGCTCTTGGCTTCAGCCTGGCCCCCGCCCCCAAAAAAGTAGAAACTTGAACACATTTAGGCAATAGCAAGGGATCTTAAAGTTTTTTTTTACATGAGTCTGAAAAATAATACTATATTAAATGTGAAATGTGGAAAGAGGAAATTTTTCTTTTTTTAGATTTATTTTTTTATTTTGAAAGGCAGACCTAGAGAGGAAGAGAGAAAGAGAATCTTCTATCTACTGGTTCACTCCCCCAAATGGCCACAAGGGGATGGGCCAGGTCAAAGCTAGGAGCCCAAAGTTTCTTCCAGGTCTCCTACTTGGGAGGCAGGGCCCCAAGCACTTGGGTCATCTTCTGCTACTTTCCCAGGCTCATTAGCAGGGAACTGGATCAGAAGTGGAGCAGCCAGGTCTCCAACCAGCACCCATATGGGATGCTGGTGTCAAAGGCAGAAGCTTAAGCTACTACAATACCAGCCCCAGAGGAAATTACTTCAGTAGGGGTTGACACATAACTTTCTGGGTCTTGGAGCGTGCGTTTATTACTTGTTTTGCATTTTTAAAATATATTTATTTGAAAGAGACAGATCTTCCATCTGTTGGTTTGTTCCCTAAATGTCTGCAACAGCTAGGACTGGGTCAGGTCAAAGCCAGGAACCAGAAACTCTATCCAGGTCTCCCAAGTGGGTGCTACCACCTGCTGCTTCCCAGGGTGCACCACAGCAGGGCGCTGACCCAGAAGCGGTGGGAGGACTTGCGCCAGCACTCTGGTATGAAATGGGCACATTGCAAGCAGCAGCATAAACCACCGTGCCACAGCATCTCTGCCCCTCAAAAATTTTTTGTACCAAAATAAACCTACTTTTTAATTCTATCTTTCCATTAATTTTGAAGTATCTTCAAATTGTAACCCATCCCTGGTCCTGTTTGTATTTGCAGCCTCTCGGGGTAGAGTCCCTTTGACTCCTAAGGAAGGTATGAAGTAGAAAGCAGCAGTCAGAGAGTGGGCAGATGAGGAAAGATGCCAACAGAGAAGGCCAGCTGCTGTGTTTGTGGGGCCCTGTGTACTCCCACTCCACACCTGGTTCACCAAGTTCAACTAGCGTCCTCTCAAAATAGGTTTAATAAATTTTTGCCTTATTTCCTTGAAAGGCAGAGAAAGAGATCATCCATCTGCTGGTTCATTCCCCAAATGTTCACAGCAGCTAGGGCTGGGCCAGGCTAAAACAAGGAGCCTAGAACTCAATCCAGGTCTCTCACATGGGTGGCGAGGACCGAAGTACTGGGGCCATCACCTGCCATCTCCCAGAGGGTCCATTAGCAGGAGCTGGAATAGGAAGCAGAATTATGGCACAAACCCAGGCACAGGATGTGGGTGTCCCGAGTGATAACTACTGAGCCAAGTACCCACCCCTCAGAATATCTTTTCAATCCATCCCCTTCCATCCTCACTTGCTTGGACTCCTGCTAGGAGTCCCAGCTGGTTCTTCATACCCCTCCTCCACAGGAAGTGGTGATCTTGGTCACCATTGTGCCTTTAGCTTAGCATCAGGCAGAATGTCTTGCTAAATTAATGGATTTGTATGATTCATTAAGGCAAATATGATCATGTCTCTGCTTAAAACCCTACAGTTTCCCACTGTGTGTAGAATAAAATTCCTGTTGGACCCTCTTCCGCACTCTCACTCCCAGGCCCCTCTGACTTCCTTGCTGTTCCCCAAACACACTCAATGCTTTCCAGCCCTCCACGGGCTTTGTAGCAGAGGTTTCTCAGCTTTGGAAGGTGTCCACCCCCATCTGAGTCATGACTACTCATCTGTCAGAATTCAGGGAGGCCTCCCAGGCCCTCTCATGGTAATCACACCACCCTGTCACACTCTCCAAGCACTCTACACCTTCGCCCGTGTGGAATTAGGTTTACAACACATGTGTCTGTAGCCATCCGGCTCCTGGCCCTGGCCTTGGCCCTGACCCTGGCCATGGGTCTGTTGGTGTAGGTGTGAGTGCCGTGGGCAGGGAGGTGGCTGACTAAGAGGAACCGAGGATCATAGCATGTGCCCGGCAGCCACTGCCACCATCCCAGCACCACCCAACCCCACCAGCGACTGTGCAGGATGCCTGGGCTTTCCCCCTAAGAACCAGCTGGAAATATCCAATGTGGCTGCAGGCTGGCTTCCTGCGGTGACTTTCTGATCGTTATAATAATGGCATGATAACAAAACTACCAGGGCTGACATAGCCACGCCCATCATGCCCCTGACCCTTGACACTTCTGAGGTTTCCAAAAAAGGCCATGAAAGTAGGTGGCACTCAAGCCCTGCCTCAGACTCTGCCCCCTTGGAATATCCAAGTGAGCCCTGCCCCAAACTCCACCCCCTATGCCTCCTGACGCTATAGGAGGGCAGCAGCAAACTGTTAAGTGCGGCTTGTGCTCGCTCTCTCTCTCTCTCTCTCTCTCTCTCCTTGCCTGTGATCTTGCTTCTCTGCTGACCTCCACCTCTTCCTTGAATTCTTTCTTGCATGCAGGTAAGAACCTGAATCAAGGCTAGCCCAGTGCCACCCCCAAACACGGGTCATCTTTTTTTTTTTTTTTAAGATTTATTTTATTTATTTGAAAGACAGAGTTACAGAGACAAGTAGAGACAGAGAAAGAGGTTTTCATCTGCTGGTTCACTCCCAGATGGCTGCAACAGCCAGAGATACGCCAATCCAAAGCCAGGAACCAGGAACTTCTTCTGGGTCTCCCATGTGGGTGCAGGGGCCCAAGGACTTGGGCCATCTTCCACTGCTTTCCCAGGCCATAGCAGAGAGCTGGATCAGAAGTGGAGCAGCTGGGATTAGAACTGGCGCCCATATGGGATGCCAGTGCTTCAGGCCAGGGCTTTAACCCATAGCACCAGCCCCACAAGGTCATCTTATAGGATAGCTTAGATCTGTTACCTTGGTGCTAGGGACCTCGTTTCTGGCTCCGGCCCAGGAGAGGATCAGTTAGGAGATGAGGTAAGGATGGTATTTCAGGAAGACAGAACAGGGTGTGGGTCAGAGGTAAGGGGATCCTAATTATCCCAATGGCTCATGTTTTGAACGTAAGCCAAGGCTGTTGTGATTACTTGCAAAAACAGACTGAGGATGTTTTAAAACTGAGTTTTCATGTATCAGCTACTTATTTGATCTAATGTGAACTGACTAATGTGACTGTGCCAATGTTTTTGTTCCATTATTTTTAAAGATATATTTAAAAGAGAGTAAGAAACAGAGAAAGATCTTTCACTCACTGGTTCACACCCCAAATGCCTGCAACAGCCATAGCTGGGCCAGACCAAAACCAGGAGCCAGAAACTCCATTTGGGTCTCCCATGTGGCTGGCAGAGACCCAAGTGCTTGGGCATCATCTGCTGACTTCCCAGGTACATTAGCAAGAAGTTGGATCAGAAGTGGCACAGCTAGGACTTGTACGGGTGCTGCAATATGGGATGCCAGTGTAACAAGCAGAGGCTTAACTGCTGTACCACAAGGCCAGCACGGATGTTTTTAGTTCTATTTAAACAAATAAGACAGATCATGACTCAAGATTCTAATTATAAAAGCATTCTCTGACCATTAGTAGAGGTCTGTGTTTTTCTTCCAAGAAATTCTTCAAGTAGAATTTGGTTTGGATTTCCTAGTCTATATTTTGCTTTCTTCCTTTTCTTTCTTTCTTTCTTTCTTTCTTTCTTTCTTTCTTTCTTTCTTTCTTTCTTTCTTTCTTTCTTTCTCTCTCTCTCTCTCTCTCTCTCTCTCTCTTTCTTTCTTTCTTTCTTTCTTTTTATTTGAAAGGCAGAGTTTGCTCTTCCATCTGCTGATTCATACCCCCAAGTGGCTACAATGGCCAGGACTTGGCCAGGCTGAAGTCAGGAACTTCTCCCATGTGGGTTCAGGGGCCCAAACACTTGGGCCATCCTTTGCTGCTTTCCCAGGCCATTAGCAGGGAGCTGGATTGGAAGTGGAGCAGCTGGGACACCAGCTGGAGCCCATGTGCAATGCCAGCATTGCAGGTGGCGGCTTAACCCACTAGGCCACAATGCCAGCTCCCATCTGTACATTTCTTGGGACCAGCAACATTGAAAAAGATAGGCTTTTAGACTAGAGACGGGCTTAACCCACTAGGCCACAATGCCAGCTCCCATCTGTACATTTCTTGGGACCAGCAACATTGAAAAAGATAGGCTTTTAGACTAGAGACGGGCTGAAGAGGGTGAGTCAGTTACTGCCTGCATTTACAGATGAAAAGACAAACGTGGTGGTTGGTGATCTTCCTAAGGTCACACTGAACTGGTGTGAAGCAGAGCTAGGAGCTGACCGGACTTTCCAGATTCCAGACCAGTGCATCCCCATAGCTGTATGCCCTGCTTTTGTCTTTAATTAGCATAAAGCAGGACTCCAGGTGAGCTGTGTTTATTTTTTTAGCGTTGATGAACTCATTAATATGCCATGTGTTTTTTTTTTAAGATTTATTTATTTATTTTTGAAAGACACAGAGAGAAAGAGATAGACACACACACACACAGAGGGAGAGAGGTCTTCCATCTATTGAGTCATTCCCCGAATGGGTGCAGCAGCCAGGGCTGGGCCAGGCCAAAATCAGCAGCAAGGAAGTCCATCATGTGGGTAGCAGGGGCCCAAGGGCTTGGACCATCTTCCACTGCTTTCCCAGGCCCATTAGCAGGAAGCTGGGTTGGAAGTAGAGCAGCTAGGACTCCAACAGGTGCCTCTATGGGGTGCTGGCATCACAGGCAGTGGCTTGAATTGCTGTGCCACAGCTCTGGCCCCTCCATGATCTGTTTTAAGGGCAAATGGTACCGTTGGTTGTTTCGGGAGCTGTGTCACCCTGGTTGGCTGCAACTGTATGTCACTGAATAGACCAGAGCCTGTTGGACCTTTGTAAACACAGGAAGCTGCAGAGGCGCCTTGTTGGCCATCTGCTGATGGATGATTCCCCAAGCCTGGTAACCCGTTTACTGTGGACTTTAGAACGTTTTTACATCATGTGTTTAAATATGGGTGTGTGTGATATTCGGTAAATTCATTTCGGCCAAATGATGTGTCACACTCAGGAGCTAGGATGGGCCCAGCTGGGAGGCAGCTCTGGTTTCCCCAGTGTGACCTGGCTGCACTCCATGCCTCTCCTGGCAGAGGGCAGGCACTGCGTCCATGCTGCCTGCCTTTCAGCCAGAGGGGCTGGGAGCAGTGGCTGTTCAGGTCTGATTGGACCTCAGAGGACCTCCAGACAGCATGCAAAAGGAGAATGGAGCTGTGGCACCCACCCCCTCCCCCAGCTCTTTCTGGACCAATCAGAGCGACCATCCTATTTCCTCCTTGGTTTTCTGGTGTTAGAGTGTCACTCCCTCTAAACAAGAAACAGCTGCTCACAATTGCCTTGTTAGAACAGCGCTAGTGCGGTGGAGCTCAGATAGACAGAGTGGGACACTGGCCAGCTCTGCCACATGCTGTGTGTACCTTGTGCAGGTGACAGAAATTGACCATCGGTTTCCTTTCTGGTAATATGAGACTGCTGTGAACACCGAGATTAAAGCTATAGCCGGAGTACGGGGTTCGATAAATGCCTGCTTGTCTTATTAGCGTTAATTATTAGCTGAATGAGTTTGCCCAGTTCCTTCGCTTTTGGTGCGGTTTCCTTAACGGAGATAGGAAGAAGTTGATCCCAAAGCTCCCCCGCGCCCAGCCCGGGGTTAACACTGACAGTCTGGTGACTCCTCTAGCCCTTCCCACACACCCTTCTCTCTTCCACTTTCTCAGTAGTGGTCCCCCAAGTTTCCAGAACTTCATTCCGCGGCCTCGGTCCTCAGCCCAGGGCCCAGCCGTCCCAGCGGAGGCGGACCCTGCACTTTGATCCATCGTGGAGAGTCCGGGTAGTGGATCTCCTTGGCTGCTGAGGTGCAGAAGGCGCAGACGTCCCGGCAACACTGTCAGTCCCGCAAGCATCTCCAAACTTCTTGCGGCCGGAGAGCCCCCTCCGCTCGGCGCGGGGAGGCGGCCCGCCCTGCTGGCACCGCACCGGGGATCGGCGGTCCTCGCCTCGCCCAAGGGAGCGGAGGCCGAGGCCGCGCTCACATGAAAGGTCAGGCACCAGGCACCCCGGATGCTGGTGCAAACCCCAAATCCGCCAGGCCTGACCCGCTCGGAGGCCCTGAGCGGAACGGGGTGCCTGCGGCGCCACGCCCTCGGACGCCACCCTGCAGGCTTGGGCGGGCCCGGGGCCGTCCTGAGCTGGGGGCTCGCGGGGTAATGAGATGCTAATGAGGTGCGAATAAAGCGTCCCGGGGCGCCGCGCCCAGCGCCGCAGCCCACGCCCCGCGGGACTCCGGGCCCGGCACACCCGGCATCCCCGCTGGCCCGTGCGCCTCCTCTACTGCCCTCCCTCCACTCCCCTTCCTCCGCCTCCGCCCTCCCACCGCCCTCCCAGGCTCGTCAGCCCGCAGGAAGCGGCCCCTCCCGGTCCCGAACTGCACGGTAAGTCGCCCAGCGGCGCCAGCGGTGCGACCCCTGGCGGGCCCGGGCCGGGGTTGGGGGCCGAGCTGGGCCGGGCTGGGGTTGGCAGCGCTTCCGGGGCAATGTGGCCCCGCGCGCGAGCACCACGCCTGGCCCGGCCTGGCGGGGCGGGCCGGGCCGGTACTGCCCTTTGCCCTTAGCCTCTCTGCAGTCTTCCCGGTCCGAAGCCGGGTGCCTCGGCCTCGCCGCCAGCGGCTCAGCTCTCCATCCTGCGCCCCTCGCCCATCCTTTGTCCTGGCCTTTCCAGGCTGGATCGCCCCTTCCTCCCCTTCTGCGGAGGACTTCCTCTTTCCACTCCGACCCCCACCCCAAGAGGGGCCTGTGAGCGCCCTCGGGTTCCTCGCCCTCGTCCTGGAAACTGAGGCGCGTGGCTTTAGTCTGCTGCCGTGGCGCAGCTGGCGTGGTGGTGGTGGTGGGGGACACGCGGGGCAGCTGGGGGAGGACAGCTTGGAGAGGAGTGCGGAGGGGGCTCAGCTCACACGCACCTGCCCCACCCCACCCCCGTGCTGCCACCCGTGTCTGCCATCTCTGCCTGTGCCTGCGTGAGAAAGTTCTTCCATCAGCCTTCAACTTGTGTAGCGGCCGGAGCGGGAGGACAGAGGGGACAAAGCAGGCCTTGTCTTGGGAGATTCCTGGGAGTGTACTCCCGAGCGCCCAGGGGATGAGGGCGAGGGCCGGCAGTCGGCTGTGGTGGGGGGAACCTGGGAGGGGTGAGCCTGGTTGCCAGACCCTGCCTCATCTCCCCAAGAACCCCTGGAGCGCAGACAGGATGGCAGGGGGAAGTGCTTTTTGACCACAGTGAGTCAGAAATAGACTCAGGGGCCCATCACAGACAGTCACAACATCCTCAGGCTGATGTGAGGGGTGTGGGTGGTGGCAAGTGGAACTGAGGCAGGCTGAAACTCCCCCTCCCCCCGTGTCAGGAAGCACACTGAGGAGGACACTTTGGCCCTGAGCAGGCGGGCATTGCCCCCAAACCAGCCTGGCACCTGGGGCTGAGGTGGCTAGTATTGTGTGCCCAACAGCCAGGGCTGCTGATTTTAGGAGGGTGCCTGCATGCATGCAAAGGAAACCTTTGTGTGTGGCCTGCCTTTGTGTCTGAAACCCCCTCCCCCCAAGCCCAGTTTCCAGGGCCTGGGAGGGTCTTGGTCTAGCTTTGAGATCCTTGGACCCTGGGGTGGCTGGGCTGGAGGCTCCCACAGCTTCCCATGCGCCCTGTGTGCCCTGCTGTTTTTTCATTCCCAAGTTTGGCAAATTTCACTTGGGGTGGATGGGATAGCAGCTGTCCCTGGAACAGATCCAGGCAGGGGCGAGGGCTGGGAAGGAGGAGCAGAGCCAGTTGGGGGGTGGGCCCGGGGCTCCCTTGGGGCAGCAGCCTGCTCCCCCCTCTTCCCCCTCCTCCTGTCTCCATCCTCCTCCTCTTCTCTTCCTGCTTTCTCTCCAGCAGCTGCCGGCCTCAGCTCAGCAGCTCCCCTCCTGGGGAGCCCAGGCAGCGGCTGCAGCCGCAAGACCGCCATGGCTTCACCTACTTCCAGCAACCCTGCGCACGCTCACTTTGAGAGCTTCCTGCAGGCCCAGCTGTGCAGAGACGTCTTGAGCAGCTTCCAGGGGCTCTGTGAGGCCCTGGGGCTGGAGCCTGGTGGGGGGCTGCCCCTGTACCACAAGATCAAAGCACAGCTCAACTACTGGAGTGCCAAGTCGCTGTGGGCCAAGCTGGACAAGCGAGCAGGCCAGCCCGTCTACCAGCAGGGCCGGGCCTGCCCCAACACCAAGGTGGATGCTCGGGGCGGGGGGCTGGAGCCCTGGGAGCGGGGTGGCTGGGAGGAGGGAGGTGGGACACCACACCTGCCCGGCCCTACCCTGTCTGTCCACAGTGCCTGGTCGTGGGTGCTGGACCTTGCGGGCTGCGGGCCGCTGTGGAGCTGGCGATGCTGGGGGCCCGCGTGGTGCTGGTGGAAAAGCGCACGACATTTTCTCGCCACAACGTGCTCCACCTCTGGCCCTTCACCATCCACGACCTCCGGGCCCTCGGCGCCAAGAAGTTCTATGGGCGCTTCTGCACCGGCACCCTGGACCACATCAGTGAGCACCTGCTGGTGACCTGGAGGGGCGGGCTCCTAGAGGCTCCCAGCCAAGGGGCAGAGTGGACGAGATGTACCTCGGCCATGTGCCCTTGAAGACTCAGACTCCTCATCTATGAAATGGGCAGTGGGACGGACTGATCTCTTCTTCGGCTCTGACCAGACACACCCTGGTACCTAGGGAGGCTAGAACAGCCCTGGGATCCTTGTTCCTTCCTAACATTGGCTTTCTTCCAGGCATCCGGCAGCTTCAGCTGCTTCTGCTGAAAGTGGCATTGCTGCTGGGGGTGGAAATTCACTGGGGTGTCGCTTTCACGGGCCTCCAGCCCCCGCCCAGGAAGGGTGAGTACACTGGGTTCCTGGGAGCCCCCAGCCACTTAGGGGGCCCTGGCCAGTGGGTGATAAAGGGCAGAACTGGGAGGCAGCTACTGGAGCCTCCTTTTGCAGCTATGTGGCCTTGAGCAAACCACTCAGAGCCTCATTCTGCGCCAGGCACAATGGACACAGCATTTCTTTCCTTGCCTGCCTTCCGTGGCTGCTGGGAAGGTGTAGCCATAGACACCGTGTCACTGTTTTCTGAAGCACAGAACGGTTTACACATTTAATTATTTCCCTGGCTTGTCCTGGAAGTGCAGGAGCCCTCTGACTTCGCTGCCTTGTGCCTCTCATACCCTCTGCTCCAGGGTGTGGCTGGCGAGCCCAGCTCCAGCCCAGCCCCCCAGCCCAGCTGAGCAACTATGAATTTGATGTCCTCATCTCAGCTGCAGGAGGCAAATTCGTCCCTGAAGGTGAGTGAGCTCTTGCCCAAAAGACGCCAGCCTTGCGGGCTCCCCCTGGGACTTTTGAGGCAGTTACTCCCACCGACTTCCCACTGACTTCGCACCTGCTCCCCCCCCCCCCCCAGGCTTCACGGTGCGAGAAATGCGTGGCAAACTGGCCATCGGCATCACGGCCAACTTTGTGAATGGGCGCACAGTGGAGGAGACGCAGGTGCCTGAGATCAGCGGCGTGGCCAGGATCTACAACCAGAGCTTCTTCCAGAGCTTGCTCAAAGCCACAGGTCAGGCCCCTCTCACTGGCTTTCCCTGCTCCTGCCTGCCTGTGTGCTGGCTGGCTGCTGTCTCTCCCTGCACCTGTCCTCAGTGCAAGGAATCCCACGCTTCCCCATCTTCATGTTGCTGGCAGCAAAGAGAAAAACAAAAACAAAAACAAAAACAAAAAAACACCCTGGCCCCCAGGGATTCAGCAGCCATAGCCCCACTTGGCCACCAGCAAGGCAAAACCCTAGAAACGTCTCACAACAAACGGCTTGTCCAGCCGTTTTGCTTTGTGTTCCTTTATGCTTTTGTATAAAAGTGATATAAATTGAAACTGGAAGTGGCATTAGAAGATGCCCTGTGTCTCCTTGGGCCTCCTGCTGCCGTGCGCCCACCTGGGCCAGGTCTCCCAGCAGCCACCACTACCAAGCTTTCCTTTTTGCTCCAAGCCTTTAGGCCTCCTAGGCCTGGTGCTTTGTGCCATCAGGACTCAGTGAGGCCAGGCCTTGACAGGGGTGTTTGAAGAGGTGATGGCTGCACCACCAGGAGGAGACCCAGTGCCTGTCCCCTGCTCTGTCTACGCAGGCATTGATCTGGAGAATATCGTGTACTACAAAGATGACACCCACTACTTTGTGATGACAGCCAAGAAGCAGTGCCTGCTGCGGCTGGGGGTGCTGCGCCAGGTGGGCTGGGGTGGTGGGCCCTGGGAGGGAGAGGCCAGGCCTGGACATGCTCTGTCTCTGGGGGCGGGAGGACCCCATCCTCGCCTGCCTCTGCCCTGGCGTTAACTCCACCCGTACAAGCTCTTCTTCCGATCCCATGGTCTTCACACCAGCCACGGTACTACAGCTGGGAGGTCCGTGAGAGCTGGGAGTCTGGTCTCTCCATTCCTGCTGACTGCTCCTTCCCAGTGCCTACAAGAGCACCTAGTATGTAGTAAGCACCCCCTGTGTATTTGCTGAGTACCTGAACTAGCTGAGTGCTACTGTGGAGAGGTTACTTTGCGTTAATTCTCTGATTGCTCAGGGCAAGGGGATGTCAGGAAATGACCATGGCCTTCACGGGCAGAGGCAGAGCTGAGCCCCCGGCCTCAGGGTGAGTGCTGAGCAAAGGGCTTGAGCTCGGAAGGCAGGCCGTTGGCATCCTAGTCTCAGCTCAGCCTTCACCCACTGCATCCCCTGGGGCAGCCCCTTCCCTTTTCGGGGCCCTTGCGTGTACATCTTCTGCACCCAACCGGACGGGGCTGGCCGAGTGACTGTCTTCCGGGAGGGCTCAGAGGTTCTGATCTGTTGGCTACGTAGGACTGGCCGGAGACCGATCGGCTGCTGGGCAGTGCCAATGTGGCGCCCGAGGCTCTGCAGCGCTTTGCCCGGGCAGCTGCCGACTTCGCCACCCACGGCAAGCTCGGGAAACTGGAGTTTGCCAAGGATGCGCGTGGGCAACCTGACGTCTCTGCCTTCGACTTCACAAGCATGATGCGAGCAGAGAGTTCTGCTCGTGTGCAAGAGAAGCACGGTGCCCGTCTGCTGCTGGGACTGGTGGGGGACTGCCTGGTGGAGGTGAGCGCTCCAGCAGGCACAGGACTCTCATCCTTGGCAGAGGAAGGAGGAATGGAAGCTTGCTTGTTGAGAGGAGGAGCTGAAGGCGGCTTGATGGAGATGGAGGCCAGGCGCTGCCTGGTGTAGGGCGGGGACTGTTTTGCACTGACCTTGGAGGGGAGGAGCGCCTTTAGGCTTGGGATGCCCTGGGTGGAATCTCACTGAGCTGTTTGTCTTTGTCCAACCCTGTAGCCCTTCTGGCCCCTGGGCACTGGAGTGGCTCGGGGCTTCCTGGCAGCCCTGGATGCAGGCTGGATGGTGAAGCGGTGGGCAGAAGGCGCTGGGCCCCTGGAGGTGCTAGCTGAGCGGTGAGGCCGAGTTGAGGGGTACGGGCAGCAGGGGGACACGCGGCAAGTGTCGGAAAGGGGCAGGCCGTGCCGGGTGAGCAGCTGGGGTATGGGCTGAGGGAGTAAGAGGCAGGCCTGGCGGATCTGGAGGGGTGGGTGCTGACGGGGGCCTTCCCTCTCTCCCCTGCCGGCGCCCCACCCCTCAGTGAGAGCTTGTACCAGCTTCTGTCACAGACGTCCCCAGACAACATGCACCGCAACGTGGCGCAGTATGGGCTGGACCCAGCCACCCGCTACCCCAACCTGAACCTCCAGGCTGTGACCCCCAATCAGGTCAGACCCCTCCCTTGCCCCCCAGCACCCACAATAGGCTTCCCAGGTCAGGACCCCCTCGGAGGGAGTTGTACCCCAGGCAGACCCTTGCCCCTGGAGGCCTTGAGATCTGACAGGGCCTGCCTTAGGTACGAGACCTGTACGACGTGGCCGCCAAGGAGCCCGTGCAGAGGAAGAGTGACAAGATAGATACAGGGAAGCCCGCCACTGGTGAGCATGCCACCCTCTGAGGGGACGTTCCTTGGGTGGGGGCCTTCCGGGGGGCCAGAGGGGTGGTGGGGCATGGAGCAGCGGCCGTTTGCCAGCTTTGTGTCGGTGCATCTCAGAGTTTGAATGACCGCCACAGCAGCAGCAGTGCCGAGTGGCAGCCGTGGGGCGCTGTTCTCGGATGTTCTGCCAACCCCAGGCCTGCCTTGCTCCCTCTGGTTCACAGCCTGCTGCCCTCATGGGGCTTTAGTCATTCCCCCACTTTCTTCCCAAATGATTTTTTAAATGAGAGAATTGGAGAGAAAAAAAAAATGTTTTTGACAGCACCAGGGTGGTGTCCCAGAGAGGGGGCAGGAGCATCCCTGATTCCACCTCTCATGCAGACCCTGTTCCCCCACCCTGCAATGGGGTGTGAGCCACAGGGAACAGAGGCCTTGGGCAAGCCCAGCCTTCTCTTCTAGGGGCGGCAGACACCCAGGAGGAGCTGCTCCGCTGGTGCCAGGAGCAGACGGCTGGGTACCCGGGAGTCCATGTCACAGACCTGTCTTCTTCCTGGGCAGATGGGCTAGCCCTGTGTGCCCTGGTGCATCGGCTGCGGCCCGACCTGCTGTGAGCTGGGGTTGGGCACGGGGGTCCCTGGCAGGCCATGCTTCCCTGTTCACAGTAAGGGGATCACAATGGAGGAGTTAGGACGCCCAGTTGAGTCCCAGCTCCACACTTCTGTCCCAGTGTCTTTGCCACCCCTGAGACAGTGTCCCTGCCTGCACGCCCACACAGCTGGGTCTTGAGAATCCAGTGCACTCAGAAAGGGGCAAGCTCTGAGTGGTGGAGGCCCCAGGGCCACAGCGGTTGGCGGGTTGGGGTTGCAGAGAGAACCGCCACATCCTGTCACCCTTGCCTCTCTCCAGCCCTACCTGCCATCCTTCCTGTCCTCCGTGGGGCCAGGTTCTTGTCTCTCATTGGCTCCTCTCCAACACCCCCTAGGGAACCATCTGAGCTGCAGGGGGTGGGGGCCGTGGAAGCAGCTGCCAGGGCATTGAAGGTGGCAGAGCATGAGCTGGGCATCGCGCCGATGTTACCTGCACAGGCTGTGGTGGCAGGGAGCGACCCGCTGGGCCTCATCGCCTACCTCAGCCACTTCCACAGTGCCTTCAAGAACATGACCCCTAGACCAGGTGAACCGGAAGGTAGGGAGTGTGTGGGGGGTGTGAGTGGAGAGGCATCCTTCCAGGCTGGAGAGTGGCTGTGCAGGGGTGCAGCAGCGGCCCCGCATTTACCCTGACACCCCAGCTCTCCTTGCAGGCCCCGCCAGCCAAACCTCTCCAGGAACCCCCAACGCCGTGCTCTTCCTTGGCAAGCTCCAGAGGACGCTGCAGCGGACCCGGGCTAAGGTGGAAGAGAGCGGGCGGGGTTGGGGCCAGGGGGTGTGTGCCCAGCGGAGGTGCCCAGGGTGACAATGAGGTAGCCATTCAGAGTGAGGGCAGGGGTGGACCGGGGGCTTAAAGCTGCATGCTCAGATCTGCAGGACTTGTTGCAGGAAAACGGGGAGGACGCCGGTGGCAAGAAGCCTCGCTTGACGGTAAATGCAGCCGGGACTGCACAGCCCCCTACTGTTACCCTTCCCTGTGTCCTGCTCCCCACCCCAGGCCCCACAGCCCATCAGCCTGTCTCCCTGCCTGGCCTCACTCCCTTTCCATTCTATGATCTGCACACATCCGCTCCACTTCCCTGCGGCCTCTCAGCCTGAGCATTTACCTCTGCAGGTAGAGGCTGAGACCCCAAAGACTGAGGAAGCACCTGTCCCAGAGCCCAGTGTGCCCCTGACACCCCCATCCCCACAGCCGGAGGTGAGAGCCAGGGCTCTGTCTGCAGGCAGAGGCCCGGGCCCGGGGAGGACAGGGAGCGGATGTTTCAGGGGAAGGAGGAACTTTGCAGGTGCCCTAGCTCTGGCTGACCCTGTCCTGGGGTCCCTGCAGGCCGATGCAGGGGACCTGTGTGCACTTTGTGGGGAACGTCTCTACGTCCTGGAGCGCCTCTGTGCTGATGGCCGCTTCTTCCACCGAAGCTGCTTCCGCTGTCATAGCTGTGAAGCCACACTGTGGCCAGGCAGCTACGCGCAGCACCCCGAAGACAGTAAGTGGGCCTGGGAACCTCTCCAGGGACTTGGGGGACAAGGAATGTGAGGGAGGGGAAGAGGGTGCTAGGCACAAGATGAAAACTGGCTCAAGATGGCTCAGGGTCTTCTGTCCCACCCTGCGCTTCAGATGGGCACTTAAGGAACCAGGAGGCTTTAGTTCACCTGCACACCCCCTGTCCTGGTGCTGCCTTCCCTGTTTAAACTTGAGTATCTTGGCACTGGGCTCCCCATACATGATGCCTCCTCCCCCTCCCCCTCCCCCTTCCAGAACATTTCTACTGCCTCCAGCACCTGCCCCAGCCAGACCGCAAAGAGGACATCATGGACGGGGACTCTGAGACTCTGGTAAAAACTGACAGTGCGCGGTGGTTGGGGTGGTGGAGAGATCAGGAAGGAGGGGAAGGGGCTCTCCAGCCAGACTTTGCCGGCAGTAGCAGAATGCTGCCCTCTGCTGGAATGTAGACTCAGGGCAGGACTGTAGTTTTACTGCCGTATCCCCAAGCATCTAAGCCTTGGAGGCAAGTGAATGAATGCCAGGGTCTGCATGTGCTCCAGACGGGTAGCCTCAACCCAGACCGCATGGTGCCTTTTCAGGAACTCCCTGCAGCCGGTGAGAACAGCACACCACCAGGCCCCTCAGCTCCCGCAGCCCCACAGGAGGGGCCCAGGCAGCCTACCCGTCGGCTGATCCGCCTCTCCAGCTCAGAACGCCAGCGGCTGTCATCACTTAACCTCACCCCTGACCAGGAAGTAGAAGCTCCCCCCAAACCTCCCCGCAGCTGCGCTGCCTTGGCCCGCCAGGCCCTGGAGGGCAGCTTTGTGGGGTGGGGGATACCAGCCCAGAGCCCTGAAGGTAACTGCTCTGACCTGGAGTGGGGAGGGGCTGGTAGTAGTGGGGCTCCTGCAGGGGGCTCTGGGGGAACGCCCAGTGGGGGTCCTGAGGATCCCAGGCCATGTCTGCCTCTCCTCTGCTCAGTTCTCGTGGCCATGGAGAAGGAGGAAGAGAGTCCCTCCTCCAGCGAAGAGGAAGAGGAGGAAGAGGAAGAGCCTATTGACTCAGACTTGGAGCAAGTGAGTGGGAGGAACCTAGCTGCCTGTTCTGTCCGAGCCAGGACCCGGGACCCCAGCTGAAAGCCACCCCCTGTGCCCTCCTTTGGGCCCCTGCAGAGTCTTCTCACGCAGTCTTTGATGTCTCAGCCTCCATCTTTCCGACCAGACCTTATCCACTTTCCACCCTTCTAAGCAGAGCTCCCCTAACTCGTATCCACCGGGGGATCATTCGTGCCCTGTCCCTTATCGGCCTGACCCTCCCATAGGCCTTGATGACCTTGGCCAAAACCTCGGGCACCATGAACAAGTACCCAACGTGGCGCCGGACGCTACTGCGCCGTGCTAAGGAGGAGGAGATGAAGAGGTTCTGCAAGGCTCAGGTGAGGCCCGGGGGTCCCAGAAGTTCGGAAGGGGTCCAAGTCCTGAGATGGCAATCAGTTCCTTAAGTGCTTTATTCTAGAGCAATCCAGACTCCTGGGCCTCCTCTTTTGTACCCTGCAGGCTGTGCAGCGGCGACTAAATGAGATCGAGGCTTCTCTGAGGGAGCTGGAGGCCGAGGGCGTGCGGCTGGAGCTGGCCCTGAGGAGCCAGCACAGTGAGTGAAAGCAGACAAGGGACAGGCTGGGACGCCCCTCTGCTTCCAGCAGCGTCCAGCCCCTAGCCATCCCTCAGCCCCCTGGGCTGGGGCCCACCGCCACACCTGCAGCATTTTTTGGTCCTTGGACCCTGTCGCCCCTAAGTCTGACGCCCGTGAGCCCGGCTGGAGGCTTCCTAACCACCGGCCCCTCTTCCTTCTTCCCAGGCACCCCAGAACAGCAGAAGAAACTGTGGTTAGAACAGCTGCTACAGCTTGTTCAGAAGAAGAACAGCCTGGTGGCGGAGGAGGCGGAGCTCATGATCACGTAGGGAGTGGGGCACGTGGGGCACGCGGGAGGGATGGGGGCGTGGCGAGCCAGGCCCCGCCCTGTGGGCAGCCTGGACAGCTGTGCCTCCCCCCGTTCCTGACCTCCACAGGGTGCAGGAGCTGAACCTGGAGGAGAAACAGTGGCAGCTGGACCAGGAGCTGCGGGGCTACATGAACCGGGAAGGTAGGCGTGATGTGGCGAGCGGTGGACAGATGGCAGGGCCGGTGCTGAACAAGCCTGGGGATCTCAGGCACGGGGCCGAGCCACAGGAAACCCGTGGGTGGTGCTCCAAAGCCCCCACTCTCCCTTTAATCCAGTCAGGGCCACACAGTTGGCTTCTCTGCAGGATTTCCTCCCGAAGAGCTGCTGCTGCTCAGTGCTAGGAACGCGCTGGTGCCGAGCAACCTCCGAATCTCAGAGAGGAGGGAGCCAGGCGCGGCTGCAGACATCAGCCAGGATGGGGCTGGGTGCTGCCTCTCCCGTCCCCCTTCTCTCCTCAGAAACCCTGAAGACTGCTGCTGACCGGCAGGCCGAGGACCAGGTCCTGAAGAAGCTGGTGGACGTGGTGAACCAGCGGGACGCCCTCATCCGCTTCCAGGAGGAACGCCGGCTCAGCGAGCTGGCATCCGGGACAGGGGCCCAGGGCTAGACGAGGACGGGCTCCCCGCCTGCTTCCCAACAAGGCCGACGACCTCGGCCCAGCCAGGACCGCATCCTCCCTGCCCGGCTGGGCTGCCTGCGAGAAAGCTGCACTGTTTTCAATAAAAATGTGTCTGCCACAAACAGGGCTTGCCTTGCCTGCAGGTGAGAGGCCGGCGCCAGATGGGCGTGTAGGAGCCTGACGGGCTCCCCTGTGTGAGTCATGCCGAGCGCTGGCTCCCATCGCGACCTCCACCAGAAAGAGGGGAGAGCCACTCAAGTGTGAAACTTTATTGGTCCTTCACTCCATTCCCCTCCTGCAGCCCCAGGAGTGGAGCTGCCTCAAGCTCCGGGCCCAGGTCCTGGGCCTCCCTTGCCCTTCCCAGCACGTGCTGGAGCTCAGCCTGGGCCCTGCATAAGCCTTTGGCCTCCTGAATGTGGAAGAGGTAGATCACGCCCGCCCCCAGCACCAGTCCTACGTTGGGGGTCCAGAGCAGGACGGCCACTTCTCTGGCCCCGTCTCTTGCCGCCAGGGCACACAGCAATGCCAGGAGAAGCAGCCCCACACCGATCACGTAGCTGGCAAAGGCAGCCCACCAGCGAGCTTGGGCCATGCCCTGCCCCAGCTCTGTCCAGGCCTCCCTCAGCACACTGACCAGCGGCGACCTCTCTGCTGGTCCTAGGACGAGGAGGGCAGAGGAGGGGAGAGTGGAGGGGCTGTCCTGAGGAGCGCAAGCGCCACGGCACAGGGGAAGGGGGACTCACCAGGGGTGGGGCTGGGGTTCTGCTGCGGAGGGCTGTGCCTCACACACAGAGTGGCCATCAGGGCCTCGTGATCCGAGAGGGGGCTGCCGTTGTGAGGGTCATGGCCCGTGGTGGTTCTGAAAGTCTTGCAGGAGATGCAGAGCCCAGGAACCGCCTAGGCAAAGTCGGGGTCGCAGATTCGCTTAGGTGGGAGGGCCTCTCTTCAGAGAACCGGCTCCCAGCTCTATCCCACTCTCCCCAAGCTGCTGACAGAGGAAGAGACCAGCAGGTGAAGGCCCGGGGGAGCAGGTGCCTGACCTTGTAGAGCACGTAGTCGATGCGAATGCCACAGGGAAAGAGCTTCAGGTCCTGCTGGCTGACGTAGCAGTTCCCAGGTACCATGGTGCAGCCTTCTTCAGAGCCCTAGGGGAACACAGGGCGCATGCCAAGATCGGGGGTGAGGGGAGGGTGGGGAATGGGGAGTAGGTGGGAAAACAGCTTCTCACCTGGAAGTCCTGGGCTTCAAGGTAGGCATCAAACAGCCCTGTCCATTCCTTCAGCAGGCGACAGCCCAGGTCTTTCGGATGCATGTTGAGGTCCCCACACAGCAAAACCACGTCTGCCTTCTTGGACGTGTGGCTGGGGGAGCCGGGTTGGTGAGGCAGGAATTCGTCTCTCCCCGCTTCTGGAGAGTGGGGCCCCGGCCACCCATCAGCCCCTGCGCCCCACCCCGCTTCCCCTGTCAAGCCCAGGCTCACACACTGGATGAAATGGGCCAGTTCCCAAGCTTGGGCCACACGATGTGCGAGGTAGATGTCTTTCTGTCGACTGTACTCGGCATGCAGCTGAGCGGGATGGAGGAGAGGACCCCCGGTAAGCTGAGGGTCCCGGGGGCAGGTCTAATGCAAACTCTGTCACCTGGCACAGTGCTTATGATAAAGAATGGGTGACCCCTGCCCACTGCTGTCTTAAGAGACCCTGCCCCAACACCTCACCCCAGGCAGCACGGCTGGAGGAGCCCTGTCTCTCCATCCCAGCCCTGAGCACTGCGGGCTTCACTCACGTGGGTCACGTAGGCATTGACCACCAGTCCGCTCAGATGGAGCACCAGCAGCCCCACGGCCTTCCCACAGAACCAGTCTCCGTGGTGGATCTGCAGGGGCGGGGGGAGGCAGCAACTCAGGGCCCTGCCACCCTCTTCCTGCCCACCCCCTGCAGCCCTAGCAGGTGCGGAAGGGAGGCAGAAGAGGCCCAAGGCCTGGCGTACCATGTAGGGGTAGCCATTGAGGGTGTAGACGTGCTGAGTGGTGTCCTGGATTGGGTGTTTGGAGAAGACGCAGAGGCCACTGCCAATGATTCCGCTGAAAGCCAAGCCCTGCTTAATAACCGGAGAAGTGGGGAGGGAAATACCCGGTCCTTCCCTTCCCTTCCCTTGCCCGCCAGCTCGGAGCACCTCCTTTTTCCTCCTGCTGCTTCTGAGACCAGTCCCACAACAAGAGGATGACAAGGCGGCAAATAAGCCTGCGATAGGCGGAAGAGATAGGATCTCTCCAGGTTATCTTCTGCTCCCAGGAGCCGCAGAGAGAGAGGGAGGAAGCCAGTGGGCAGGCTGAGGACAGGGCTGGCACAGCCAGGTGCCTCCTGGTCGGAGGGCAGGCCCCTCACCTCCGGAAGTAGTGCGCGGCTGGGTAGGTGGGTGACAGCTTCTGTTTCAGGTACTGGAAGTCCTGCTCGCTCCACACCTGGGAGGAGGGCAGACGATGGCTGCCTGCGCCCCCAGCTGCCCTCCTCCCCGCCGGGTTCCGCGCCCACCGCGGCCGCACAAGCCCACCTCCTGCAGCAGGGCCAGATCGAAACTCTCCAAGTTCAGAAAGTCCCCGAGGCGCGTCAGGCGGGCGGCCCGGTGCTTGCTCAGGTAGGGGATGCCCCTGAGGAGGAGACGGGGGCTGCTGGCACCATCGGAGCTGGGGCCGGGGGCCGGCTCGGGATCGCCCTGCACCACCCCCCACCTCCCCCGGCCCTCGGGCGGCAGAGTCGAGGCCCGGCGGTGAGAAGGCCTCGCTCCCCGGGCTGCGTGGGTGCGGGTGGAAAGCCGGGACCTCACCCCCACCCCCGCCCCGGCTGCACTCCGCGGGCGCACTCACCAGTAGTTGAGGTTGAAGACCCTCAGTCGTAGCGAGAAGTTGGGCTTCATGGCGGGGACGCTCCGACGACGCCGGCCGGCTCCGACTCCCAGCGACGCCGCGCGGCGGGGGCGAGCGGGCCGCACCTCCTACCGGGCGGTGCGCGCCGGTGGGCGGCCCCGCCTCCGCGCTCCCCGGGACGCCGCGGCCCCCGCGACCCAGCGGCGCAAGCGCCCGCCAGACTCCCGCGCGCTGGCCCAGATCCCGCAGCCCGCCAGCCTGGAAAGGCGATCGGCTGCGAAACCTAGGCGCTCACTGGCCGGCGACGGCGTTGGGGTTCCCGAGACGGCGCCCGAGCAGGCGTCCCCACGCTCCAGGGCCCGGAAGCCCGCCTCCCGCCCCGCCGTCCGCGCGCTCCAGCCTGGCGCTCACTGCTGCCTCAGCAACAGGCGCAAAGTTGAGGCGAGGGCCCGCCCACCCTTGGCCCCGCCCTCGGCCCAGCCTCCTGCGGGCGTCGGGGGCGGGGCCGCGCGGTTGCCGTAGCGACACGCTGTGTTTGCGCGCTGCCGGGCAGTGCCCGAGCGCAGCCATGGCCAGCCAGCAGCCGGGGAAGCCCGGAGATACCGGGTGCGTCTCGAAGTCGCCGCCCGAAGGGCCGCTGCAGGTGAAAGTGGTGGGGCTGTTCAAAAGCTCCAGCTTTCAGATTGCGAAAAGCGCTGCTGAGGTAACCGCGAGGAGCCCCGCGTGCGCGCGGCCTCGCCGCTTCCGGGTCTCGGCGGCGCGCGCTGCGCCTGGCGCGGGCAGGGGGCGCAGGGGACGGGGCCGGCCCGTCGGGGGCTGAGGGCGCTGTCCGCGGGAGCCCGAGGAGCGTGTAGGGCACAGATGCGAGTCCCGAGCGGCCGCTGGAGTTCGAAGGAAGGGCTGAGCGACGGAAGCATAAAGAATTGCAGGGGAATCTTCTCCATACCCGCACATTTGATTCCCTGTGGTGTTTAATTGAATCGTAGATTTTAAAATTCCCTCAGAATGATGGGGGGAAGTGGTATCGTATAACCACATGGATTTTTTTACAAATTCTCTCCGTGACTGATTTCTGAAAGTCAGTCAAGAAAGGTTCTTTCCTCCAAGATTTTTTTTTTTAAATACTATTTAAAAAATTTTTTTTAGGGACAGGCATTTATTTGGCTTGGCGGTTGACCGCTGTGGACGCCCACATCCCATATCCCAGCTTCCTGCTAATGGTGTGTCCTGGGAGGCGGCAGGTGCTCAAGAGCGTGGGACGCTGCCTGCCCCGTGGGAGGCTGATTGAGCTCCCAAGTCCTGGCTTCTTGGACGTTTGGAGAGTGAACCAGAGGCTGGCAGTGCTTTCTGTTTGGGCGGGACTGGGACCCAGGCACTCCTCGGATAGGGATGTGGGTGTCCAGCTGCTGGTTGGCCAGTCACAGTTCTGAGGTTATTGTGGCAGTCACTGGATTCCATTCGAATTAGAGGCTTCACACGTTTCTTTTAATAAATGGTTCACAAGTGTTTTTGAGAGTTCATTGCAAACATGCAGAAAGGAGAACCCTTGGAGAAATCACAAGAATTTGCCCAGGTCTGTCAGGCTGCAGCACACCAACCTGAAAACCAGATGTGTGCCATTCAGCCAGTCTCTGGGGTTTGCTCCAGCAAAGTTATCCACACCAAGCTTCTGCCAGAACCTCAGGGCCCCCAGAACCATGCCTGAGGCACACGTGCGTCTTCCCTGCTGGTACTGCCCAACAGAATGTTCCCAGATAGACTTTCTCATGAAATCCATGCCACCTTGCCTGTTTAACAGAGTTAAAGAAAAGTGTCTAATTTTATCAAATCAGGAAATAACTAATTTGCAAAATAGGTAAAGTTTACATTGAGATGAAGAAAGCAATCCAAAGTCTGTGAACAAAGACACGGATCATCAAAAGAAGTAGACGTTATGGACTGTTGGATGGGCACATGGGTTTGACAATGGTCTTATGGCCAAAGTTGTATTTAATGAGTTTGAGGGAGTCTTCGCTCCTTTTCTGAAGGCACGTGTTTTCTCTGCCTGCTCCACAATGTAGAGAAAGTATTGGCAAATCCTTTAACTGAGAGCCATAGTAAATATATTCGGTGTTTTGGGCCATAAAGTCTTGGGCCATAAAGTCTCAGTCACAATCATTCAGCTTTGTTCCTGTGTTCCAAAAGCAGAAATAGAAGTGTAAATGAATGGCAGAGTGTCAATAAAACTTTATTATGGATATACTTGGTGTGTTATTTTTACTTAACATGAAATGTGATTCTTCTTTTAACTTTTATCAATTGTTTAAACATTTAAAGATATTTTTCACTTTCAGGTCTTATAAAAATAGGCAGTGGACCAGGCCTAGAGGCCACAGTTCACCATTCGCTGCTGTAGATGACTCTAAGTCAAGAAAAGAATATCTTTACTGTATTGAACATTCTAATTTCCCCTTTCTTCAGTTTTTGCCTACTGTATCTCTGTTCAGCTATAAAGACATGCTAGTGTATAGTTAGGTATTTTTTAAACAGGATGATTTTTTTAAAAAAAGATTTATTTATTTGAAAGGCAGAGAGTTGCAAAGATGGAGAGAGAGATGGGGAGAGAGATATCTTTTATGCTCTGCCTCACTTCCCAAATGGCTACAAAATCCAGGGCTGGGCCAGGCCAAAGCCAGGAGCCCAGGATTCCATCCAGGTCTTCCATGTGGGTAGCATGGGCCCGAGTACTTGGGCCATCCTCTGATGCTTTCCCAGGTACATTAGCAGGGAGCTGAATCAGAAGTGGAGCAGCTAAGACTTGAACTGGGGCTCTTTTATGAGATGTCCATGTCAAAGGCCATGGCTTAACCTGCTGTGCCACAATACTGCCATCCCCCTTGCTTTACAGAAAAGCAAAATAACTAAGAACTAGAACCAGAACTTTTTTTGTCAGGGATTGCTAACCAGTAAGTAATTTCTGATTTGTATGGATAAAAGAATGTATGTTAAATTAAGACATACTCAATATCTAAACCTAAACGTTTTTTTTAAAGATTTATTTTATTTATTTGAAAGAGTTACAGAGAGAGGTAGAGGCAGAGAGAGGTCTTCCATCCACTAGTTCACTCCCCAGATGACCACAATGGCTGGAGCTGCGCTGATCTGAAGCCAGGAGCTTCTTCCAGGTCTCCCACATGAATGCAGGGGCCCAAGGACTTGGGCCATCTTCTACTGCTTTCCCAGGCCATAGCAGAGAGCTGGGTTGGAAGAGGAGCAGCCGGGACTAGAACCAGCGCCCATATGGGATGCCAGTGCTTCAGGCCAGGGCTTTAACTCACTGTGCCACAGTGCCAGCCCCAACCTAAACATTTTTAGTATTATCTTTTTCCTAAGAGATAAAACCACAGCAGTATCTTTTCAGTCATTTGTCATGCGTCAGTGAACTAAAGGAATAAGATTTATTTATTCTAGTTACAATGAAGATATCTGTGGATCCAGTAGGTTAACAATAGCAAGAGTTTAATGTAGGGAAGAACTTACACTATAAAAACATAGCTGATCCCCAAACTATTGGTATAAACTCATTTATTTGTTCATCCATTTATTCATTTGCTATGTATGGAGCGTTCACTCTGTGCCAGGTGTGATGGCAGGTGTGCATATAGGCTGACTAAAACCTAGTCTTTGCTCTGAAGACACTTACTCTCTAGAGGTCAGAGACAAACAAGCCAGAGGCCCCAGTGTGGTCTGGCGAGTGACTTGCAAGGAAGCACAGAGCCCTGGGGACAGGCCAGGAGCATCTCCATCAGCCAGTGTGCCCTGGGTGTGTGTTGTATGAAACTTCTAAGAGCCTGTAAAAATTGGAGGAAATGATTGCAACATTACAAGAGAACCCACTCTAAAGTAACTGTTCCATTTTGAAACCTAGAGTCTGAAGAATAATTACCCAGCCAAATTTGAAGATCCTATAATAGTTCCGCTTCAAGAATTTGCTTGGGATCAGTATCTACACGAGAAAAAACGGGTAAAAGATCCTTGGGGTGCGGGGGATACTGACAACTAGCAGCTTTGTCTGAATTTGTCTATGCATTGCTTTAGAAAGACTGCAGGAGGTAACTCTCATGCAACTAGGTTTTTATTTCTCTAAATTATGTACTTTTCCTAAATTATTTCAATCATTTTCCTGGGCTGTTTTTTTAAGAGTAAAATATTTGCAGGATTTTTATTACAAAGGTAACTTTTAATCTCTCAGTGGGGGTTACCTGTGAGGAGGGTTACCCCTCTGCCTGCCCGTCACCCACTCTTTGTGGCACTGGAGCAGTTGGTGGTGTATGTCACAGCCACAGAAGGGGCTGTTGCCCGGAGGAACTCTGATGACAGGTGCCAAGCTTGTCCTAGTTGACACTTCTCTAACAGTGAACTTGGATAGCCAAACCCTTAGGGCTGGCAGGGCCTGTTCAGGGTGATAGCATGGTTTCCTCTAGGGTGCAGTTGGCCAGCACTGCCTGGGGTGTGTGATAAGGAGAATGTGAAGGTGGCCTCTGGCTCCGAGGGTGGAATGGGGTATGCCTCCTGCTTGTCATTCCTGGCCTGGTCTCAGAGAGGGTCCTGGGGCTGGTTTCCCTGCCCTACCCTTCTTCATTCCCCCAGCCAGCCAGGGCAGTTTCCATTGTGAGTGCTTGGTTGCACAAGAATGGCCTTTGGTACTGATAGTGTGGCTTTGTGAGACTGCTTCCCTATCCACTCAGTCACATGAATGGTGCAAGACTGAGTCAAGAATACCATTTGTTGAGGCTCCTACTTTCACAGCCATAAAATGTTTTCACACTTACAGTGTTTTTAATATGCTGGACACTTTTAATCATATACATACACACACAGAGATACACACATACTTCAGAAAGGTGCATCAAAAAAATTGTGGAAAAGGGATTAAAAGAAATTGTGAATTTTCTATGAACTTTTTTGAAGGTCCTGTGTGTGTGTGTGTTGTGTTTTCTAATCATATAACAACTAGGGGAACCAGTGGCCTTGGTTTGCCTGGGACTGATGGGTTTGCTGGGATGTGGGCATTTTATTGCTAAAACTAGGGCAATCCTAGGCAAACTGGGACAGTTGGTCACCCTAACATAAAACAGTATTTTTTTCTTTTTTAATCAATCATCAGACTTATCATACTGCCCAGCAGTATCATGTTGTCCACCTAGAGGAACGACCACAGTCTCACAGTGTGTACCCACCCCTGTGGCTCGTATTCTTAAAGAAGGCTGAGAGTCCATCCCATTTCCCTCCCTTTGCGGCCTGGGTTCCTGTGAGGTTTCCAGTTCTTCCCTACTGCCTGTCTCCTGAGTCTTGAATGAGGCTGTGTCATTGTCATTGCATCTTTCCATTATTCCTCGGGCTTCTCTTCCCTGTCCCCTTTCATCGCCCGGATAATTAACACCTTTCAGAGACCGTTTTTTGGTAGTTCTTCAACGTACTCATTGCATCTTGGTTACACGGAGCTTCTCAGCACGTTCGGTCTCTGGGCCTTACTTCGGTAGGCCTGGCTGGCCTCATGCTGCAGCAGAACCTACGGCCACTCTAAGGGGCTTTGGGGAACGTAGCATCATACCTGTTGGTACTGGAGAGCCCAGGAAACCCTCGGGTCCACACCACAGGTGAGGGGGCCTCCTTAGTACAGCAGAGACAGAGCATCTGCAGCCCTGGGGAAAGTGTGCTTTCTGACTGCATGTCTTCATCAGGCTAACGGAAATGCCTACAACCTAAGTTGTTCTGCCATTTTTAAAAAACTTCGGGGTCCTATAAAATAAAACACGGGTCCGTGTTAAACACCCCAGGGAGTGCTGGCACCTGGATTTCCTCAGTGGTTTACAGCTCAGTGTGAACTCTAGTCTCTGCCAGGAAGCAGATGTCAGTAAGGGGATGAGCAGCAAGCACCAGGGTATTAAGTCTCCCGAGTAACGAACAAGTTGGCAGATTGAAGGCTCGCCGTGCCCCTAACTGATTTTTCTCCAAATGCAGGCTCCAGACCAGCAGCATCCTGGGATGCTGTGAGAAATGCTGATTCCCAGGCCCCAGACCCAGCAAATCAGGGGGTCTTGGAAATCTGTGATTTCTTTCTAAATATTTATTTATTTATTTAATGGAAAGAGTTACAGAGAGAGAGAGAGACAGAGAGAGAGAGAGAGAGAGAGCACGCGCTTCTGTCTGCTGGTTCACTCCCAAAATGGCTACACCAGCTGGTGCTAGTCCAGGCTGAAACCAAGGTCTCCCACATGGGTGCAGGGGCCCAGGTACTAGGGCCATCTTCTGCTGTTTTCCCAGGCACATTAACAGAGAGCTGGATCAGAAGTGGAGCAGCCAGGGCTCAACTCAGCGTCCATACACCATGCTGGCATTGCAGGCAGTGGCTTAACCTGTGCTACAGCACCAGCCCTGATTTTTTTTTTTTTTTTAAGATTTGTTTATCTGAAAGGCAGGCAGAGTGACAGAGTGAAAGGGAGAGGCAGAGAGAGCAAGATATTCCATCTGCTGGTTCATTCTTCTAATGTCTGAAATGGTTTGGGTTAGGCCAGGCCAAATCCAGGAGCCACAAACTCTAGGTCTCCCATATGGGTGGGAGAGGCCCATGTACTTGGGCCATCTTCTGCTACCCTTCCAGGCGGGTTAGCAGGGAACTGGATTGGAAATAGAGTAGCCAGGACTCAAACCAGTGATTATATGGAATGCCAATCACATGGGAGACCAGCATTGCAGGCAGCAGCTTAATCTGCTGTGCCACAATGCCAGACCCCACACAATGAGTTTAATAGCCAGATTGCCATCTATCTTCTACAATTGTAACATTTGGAAATTATTTATTTTACTTCTTTGAAAGGCAGAGAGACAGGGAGAGCTCTTCTGTCTGCTGGTTTACTCCCCCAAAACTCCAAACAACCAGGGCTGGGCAAGGCTGAAACCAGAAGCCAGGAACTCCATCCAGGTCTCTCATGTGGGTGGCAAGTACTTGAGCCATCACCTTCTGCCTGCCAGGCACTTGAACCCAAGCATTGTGATATGGGATATAGGCATCTCAAGAAGTATCTTAACCTCTAGGCTAAATACCTGCCCACAATTGTAGCATTTTTAAGAGTACTTTTTTCAAAAAAAGATTTATTTATTTATAGAAAGGCAGAGGTAGAGAAAGAGAGAAGTCTTCCATCCACTGGTTCACTCCCCAAATGGCCACAGTGACCAGAGTTGGGCTGATCCAAAGCCAGGAGCTTCTTCCAGGTCCTTACACGGGTGCAGGGGCCCAAGGATCTGGGCCATCCTTCATTGTTTTCCCAGGCCATAGCAGAGAGCTGGATCAGAAGTGGAGCAGCCAAGACTCAAACTAACGCCCATATGGGATGCCAGCACTGCAGCCTTATCCACTATGCCACAGTGCCACCCCAAGAGTATGTTTTATAAAATTCTGTACTTAAACTGATGGCAGATTCTTAAAAATGTTATTAAATAGTTTTTGAGCAAAATTCTGAAAGATGGTAAAAATACATTTTTTAAAAGATTGAACCCTAGAGCTAAATTTGATTCTCAAATTGAACCTAGGCTCTTGGTTTGTGGATTTAGCAAGTTTTTCAGTTCTTTAACCCTCTCATCACTTTTTCTCCTATTGTCCTTTTCCTTTATAGGAACTCAAGGGTAAAACCTGGGAATATTCTGCCTTAGTGATGTGTTTTATTAACGACCAGCTCCTGGGCGGTGCGTGTGATCTGCAGAAATGGGCCCAGAAGATGTGGGACATCGTTGATGTTAAGCCGCCTGCACTTTACGATGCACTGACTCTGGATTATTCCACTCAATTCTTAAGAGATACCAAGGCAAGTTGCATTAATTTTTAAAGATAAATAGTGGCTTTTTTGATCATTTGTATTGATTTAGCATTAATTGTTGATAACCTAACAAAAGGGATTTAAAAGTGTAGGAGACTAGATTTTAAGGCCTCTGACCTTAATATGACCCAGCGTGGTGAGATTTGACTTGGTGGTGTGAATAGCTAGTGTCCTTGTCCTAACATTGCTGCTCCCCATTAGAGGTTTATTTGCATGAACTCTGCATTTTATTTTTTTAAGATTTATTTATTATTTATTTGAAAGGGAGAGAGATGGAGAGAGAGAGAAAGAGAATTTTCCATCTGCTGGTTCACTCCCCAAATGGCCAGAACTGGGCCAGACTGAAGCCAGGAAGCAGGGGCTTCTAATGGGTCTCCCACGTGGGTGCAGAGGCCCAAGCACTTGGGCCATTTTCCACTGCTTTCCTTGGTGCATTAGCAGGGAGCTGGATCAGAAGTGGAGCAGCCAGAGGCTTAACTTACACTATAGCACCTGCCCTGAACTCTCCATTTGAAAATAGAAAGACCAGGGACAGAGCTGTGGCGCGGTGGGTGAAAGCATCCCGACGCTGGTTTGAGTCCTGGCTGCTCCACTTCCGATCCAGCTCCCTGATAATGTACCTGGGAAAGCAGCAGAAGATGGTCCAAGTCCTTGGACCCCTGCACCCATGTGGGAGACCTGGAAGAAGCTCCTGGCTCCTGGTTTCAGATCGGCTCAACTCTGACCATTTCAGCCATTTGGAGAGTGAATCAGCAGGTGGAAGACGCTCTCTCTTTCTCTCTACCTCTACCTCTACCTCTACCCTTTCAAATAAAATAAATCTTTAAAAAAATTAGAAAGACCACCCCACCCCTTCAGAGACAGTCAAATCCATCATTTATCCATATGTAGTGTGAATAAGCAATACCTTGTAATGTTTCAAAGCTTGCCACCTCGTTGGCAAGAGCAGGCACAGACATGCTGTGGCATTTTCCTGTGGCCGAGGATACTGAGCAGCAGGAGGGCGGGGGAGGAGAGAGACACCAGGGTGGGATGGCAGTCCAAGTAAAAGTACTTGGTAATTTTGCTCACCCGTCTCTTTGCAATAGCTGCCACGTGCTGAGAGTCCTTTTCTGCCCAGGGTGGCCTGTGCCCACAGGACGACTCAGTGCCAGGATCTGAGCTGTGCTAAAGCAAAGTTCTTGCTCTGGTCAGCCCTCATTTAACCCCTGCCTTGAACAGAAATGAAACAGAAGGTGTTCAGTGATGTTTGGTTGAATAAACAGCACCCATTGGAAATGCTAGAAACTTTAGGTTGCTGGGAGGAATTTCATATCCATAGGGGCAGCTGTCTAGAAGTACCTGGTGTACTTTCGGAATGGCGGGGGACAGCACGGGGGTCAGAATGGGTGAGAACTGAATCTGGGAGAATGAGGCTCGCTCACAGTTCTTGGTGCCAGGAGAACCAAGCTACTCTGATTACCTCAGAGAGCAAAGTGACGGATTGAAAGGGCGTTGGCTATCTCACAATGGATAGGCGTGCTGGAGAGCTAGCTTTGGGAAGCAGGCAGGAACCAGGAGAGCTTGTCCACTGAAAATCATAGTTAACCTAGGAAATGCGAGGCTGAAGGAACTGTTGTTCGTGAGGGCAGAGGTCAGATTCCAGAGAAATCCAGGGCTTCTCTTGCTGAGTAAAACCCAAGAACTCATCAACTTCCAATTGGAATAATTCCGTGCTAGATAAGGACACTTGCGTGTTTGTCACCTTGTGTTTCATTCATTTGATCTCTTTTCATTAGCATTGGCAGAGGGATCCACTCTTGACAACTCCATAAGGATAATATACTGAGGGGAGTTTAATGATGCCTCAATGAACTTACTCATTTCCTAGGTTAACTGTGATTTTCAGTATACCCACTGTTTCCTCCTAAGCCTATGAAGTTTAATGTTTATGCCTTCTATTCTTTAGTTAAAATATTTTCTTCTATAATTAAGAGCTGGGGATAGGGAAGCTGAGAGTACAACCAACCTAATTATAATTGGTGTAGATGTAATAGTATTTCAGTCTTTTAATTAAAAGAAAGGTAGGTTTACACAAAATAATACTGTGCATTTATTTTAGTATTTGTTTATTTATTTATTTGAAAGAGCTTCAGAGAGAGAGGGAGAGACAGATCTTTCATTAGCTCGTTCACTCCCCAAATGGCCGCAAGAGCCAGGGCTGGGTCAGGCTGAAGCCAGGAGCCTAGAACTCCAACCGTCTCATACACGGGTGGCAGGAACTTAAGCCATCTTCCACTGCTTTCCCAGGTGCATTAGCAGGAAGCTGGATCTAAAACATAGGAGCTGGGACTCAAACCTGCAGTCTGACATGGGATGTTGGCATCGTAAGCTGCAGCTTAACCTGCCATGCCACACTGCTGACCTTGATTGTTATACATTGTAAGTGGCTTCACTTATGGTACCCAGGTTCTTAAGACATATGCCCCTTGTTAAATAAGGTGGTATTTTTACATAGGAGAGTGGTTCCCAGGATTTGAAAGATACTCCATTAGATGGCTCTGGTCCCTAAATAAACACTATTGTGAACAAGATTAGGGTTTCCATTTTGGAAATGTGTTAATAGGGTGAGAAATGTTTCACAAATGTTCATCTCTGCCAGAGAGGAAATCAAGTGAAAACAAGAGCTAGGGGCCCCTGTGCACACACAGGTGGTAATGCATAGGACTGAAAAAGCACAGCATCTTTCTCTTCCCCACCCATGGTACCACACTTCCTTATGGCTATATAGTGGCCTTATTTTCCCTCCCTCCTGGTTAGCTAATATGTGCTGTCTCCCACTCATTTTCTTTAGCAGTTATACACTGGTGATGGTGTTGAAATGTTATCACTGAAAACATTATGTCTAGAGCCAGCATTGTGGCACAGCAGGTTAAGCCTCCACCTGCAACAATGGCATCCCATTTGGGAGCTCTGCTTCTGACCCAGCTCCCTACTGATGCACCTTGGAAGTCAGTGGAAGATGGCCTGAGTGCATAGGCCCCCTGCCACCCAGGCAAGAGACCCAGGTGGAGTTCTTGGCTCCTGTCTTCTGCCTGACCCAGCCCTGGCTGTTGCAGGCATTTGGGGAGTGAACCAGTGGTCAGAAGATCTATTTTTCCCTCTGTCTCTTCCTATCTCTTTGTCGCTATACCTTTCAAATAAGTGAAACAGATCTTTAAAAAAATTATACCTGTTATATTCTTGGTCATTGCTAAAACTTCCATACAAGGCAGTGATCTGTATTATCTTTCTTTCTCTACTTTTAATAGCATGATTTTGTGTTCTTGGACATTGCTATTGATTCTGTTCCAATTGGAAGACTGGTTTTTGAGGTAAGAGATATTATTGTTGTTTTATAAGTTGAGAGTGGTGGGATCCCTATCTGTTGAAAACTTAAATATTTAATCTTTGAAACCTTCTATCTTTATTTTGTAGCTATACTCTGATGTATGTCCCAAAACATGTGAAAACTTTCAGCTCTTGTGCACAGGAAAAGCAGGGTTTTCTCAAAGAGGTGTAAGGCTACATTACAAAGATTCAATTTTCCATCAAATAGTACCAAATGGTTGGATACAAGGAGGAGGTGAGTTCAAAATCTTAAATACAACTTAATTAAAGCATCAGATCAGAATGTCTGAAATTTTATCAGTGTATCTTTATAAAATATATAAATTAGAAACACTTAATACTAAATACACATATTTAGATGATATTTTATATGGCCAAATGATGAATTCAAATTCCATTTTTGTATTTTTTTAAATCCCTAATAAAATAAGCAAATCTAAATTATGTCACCAGGAACATTCTAAATTAAGAAGTTGTACAGGTAGAGCCAGAAATTGTGGTATAGCCAGTAAAGACACAGCCAGCAACACCTTCATCCATATAGGCACCAGTTCATAACCCAGCTGCTCCTCTTCCTATCCAGCCTGAGAAAGCAGTGGAGGATGGCCCAAGAACTTGGCCCCTGCATCCATGTGGGAGACCCAGAAGAAGCTCTAGGTTCCTGGGTGCAGCCTGGTCCAGCCCTTGCTGTTGTGGCCGTTTGGGAGTGAACCAGTAGATGGAAGATCTCTCTACTCTCTGGCTCTCCAACTCTGCCTTTCAAGTAAATAAAATAAATCTTTTAAAAAATCATATAGGAAAGCACAGTAGCATTTTTTGAAGATTTATTTATTTATTTGAAGGTCAGAGTTACACAGAGATAGGAGAGGCAGAGAGAGAGAAAGAGAGAGAGGTCTTCCATCCGATGGTTCACTCCCCAGATGGCCGCAATGGCCAGAGCTGAGCCGATCCTAAGCCAGGAGCCAGGAGCCTCTTCTGGGTCTCCCATGCGGGTACAGGGGCCCAAGGACTTGGGCCATCTTGTACTGCTATGCCAGGCCATAGCAGAGAGTTGTTTGGGAAGTGGAGCAGCTGGGACTCAAACCGGCACCCATAGGGGACACCAGCACTGCAGGTGGTGGCTTTACCTGCTACACCACAGCGCCGGCCCCCACAGTAGCATTTTTTAAAATCAAAATGTAATTTTAAATACTTACCTAAGTAAATAAAAGGAACTAGAAATACAGGACTTTTAAGAAACATAGTAAGGAGCCGGTGCTGTGGCATAGCAGGTAAAGCTGCCACCTGCAGTGCCAGCATCCCATATGGGCGCCAGTTTGAGTCCCAGCTGCTCCACTTCTGATCCAGCTCTCTGCTATGGCCTGGGAAAGCAGTAGAGGATAGCCCAAGTCCTTGGGCCCCTGCACCTGGGTCTCCCATGTGGGTTCAGGGGCCCAAGCACTGGGGCCATCTTTCACTGCTTTCCTCAGGCTCATTAGCAGGGAGCTGGATCAGAAGTGGAGCAACCAGGACTCGAACCAGTGTCCATATGGGATGCAACTTTACCTATGATGCCACAATGCCGGTACCACAAAATTACATTTTAGAGCTCTTTGGGAGATACTCCATAGGGGGCAATAAGGCAGCAATTTAAAATAACTGGCTTAATATGGAAGGAGATTTGCTTGAACTTGACATATACAGAAACTTCTTTTGATATTTAATTTCATTTTTTGTCATTTGGACCATTCTCAGGGCAATGAGGGGGGAAAACAGACTTCCAAGCAGCAATTTTTCTCACCATTTCTCCGAAGTGAGATCTTTTCACAAGTACTATTACCTCACCTCCTGTTTTTCCACTTAAAATGTGGTATTTATTTTTTCCTGTCAATAAACACAAACAATCTTTGTCTTCCTAGTTTTTTGTAGTATTGCTATGCCAATTTTGTTAATTCCCCATTGGTGAGCCTTTAGATTGTTTTAGATGTTTTGCTAATTTAAAGCAATCCTCTAAGGGGCCAATATTAGGGTCTCCTGATATTCAGTTCATTGCTGAGTCGTGTGCTGGTCTGTGTTGTGTCCTGGTTTTTGGTTAATCCTTGTCTCACTCTACCCCCTGAGCAAGATTTGGAGAAAGTAGGTCACATTATTGTGTGTGTGTGTGTGTAAGTGTGTATATATGTGTGTGTATGTGTGTGTGTATATATGTGTGTATATGTGTGTGTGTATATATGTGTGTGTGTGTATATATATGTGTGTATATGTGTGTGTGTGTATATTTATTTGAGGTAAACCTTCCCAATAGTAAAGTGCACAGGTGAGACAGTAAGGCATTGGTGAAATAAATTTTTTTTAAAGACTTTACTTAATTATTTAAGAGGTAGAGTTACAGAGAGAGAGAGGTAGAAACAGAGAGGTATTACATCCACTGGTTCACTCCCCAAATGCCCTCAATTGCTGGAGCTGGGCTGATCCAAAACCAGGAGCCAGGAGCTTCTTCTGGTCTCCCACACGGGTACAGGGGCCCAAAGTCTTGGGCCATCTTCTACTGCCTTGCTAGGCCATAGAAGACAGCTGGATCAGAAGTGGAGCAGCCGGGACCAGAACTGACACCCATATGGGATGCTGGCGCTGCAGGCAGAGACTTAACCTGCTATGCCACAGCACTGGCCCAAGTAAAATCAATTTGGTAGAAAAATAAGATTGTCAGGGTCAAGCATTTGCTAGAGTGTTTAAGATGCTGCTTGAGATGCCTACCTCCCATATCAAAGTGCTTGGTTCGAATCCCAGCTCTGCTACTCTCTTTCTTCTTGCTAATGCATACTCTTTTTTTTTTTTTTTTGACAGGCAGAGTGGACAGTGAAAGAGAGAGACAGAGAGAAAGGTCTTCCTTTGCCATTGGTTCACCCTCCAATGGCTGCTGCAGCTGGTGTACCACGCTGATCCAAAGCCAGGAGCCAGGTGCTTCTCCTGGTCTCCCATGGGGTGCAGGGCCCAAGCACTTGGGCCATCCTCCACTGCACTCCCTGGCCACAGCAGAGAGCTGGCCTGGAAGAGGGGCAACCGGGACAGAATCTGGCGCCCCGACCGGGACTAGAACCCGGTGTGCCGGTGCCGCAAGGCGGAGGATTAGCCTATTGAGCCGCAGCGCCGGCCACTAATGCATACTCTTAAGAGGCAACAGGTGAGGGCTCAAGTAGTTGAGTCCCTGCCACCACGTGGGAGACCCAGGTGGAGTTCCTGGCTCCTGGCTTCAGTTTGGCTCAGCCCTGGCTATAGTGGGCATTTGTGAGGTGAACCAGCAGATGGCAGATCTCTCTGTCAGTCTTTGTTTTATTCTCTGACTTCTGAGTAAATAAAAATGAATTTTTAATTTTTAAAATCTCACTGTTAGATTCACATCCTAACTCTGACATATACTGGAATAAACTTGACCACCTGGATAGGCCACTTAGCATCTTTGAAGCCGTTTCTTTATCATAAAATGGGGATGGGGGCTGGTGCTGTGGCATAGCAGGTTGAGCTGCCACCTGCTATGCCAGCATCCCATATGGGCAACAGTTCAAGTCTCTACTGCCTCACTTCTGATCCAGCTCTCTGTTAATATGCCTGGGAAGGCAGTGGCCTAAGTACATGGGCTCTCTGGATGAAGCTCCTGACTCCTGCCTTCAGCCCAGCCCAGCCCAGCCCTGGCCATTGCAGCCATTTGGAGAATGAACCAGCAGATGGAAGATCTGTCTCTTTCTCTCTCTCTCTCAAATCTGCTTTTTTTAAAAAAAAAAAAAAGATTTATTTATTTATTTGAAAGTCAGAGTAGTTACATAGAAAGAGGAGAGGCAGAAAGAGAGAGAGAAACAGAGAAAGGGAGAGAGGTC
Source organism: Oryctolagus cuniculus (assembly GCF_964237555.1). NCBI lineage: Eukaryota > Metazoa > Chordata > Mammalia > Lagomorpha > Leporidae > Oryctolagus > Oryctolagus cuniculus. The sequence continues at coordinate 61,979,277 of NC_091436.1, forward strand.
TTCCATTCGATGGTTCACTCCTCAAATGACTGCAATGGCCAGAGCTGTGATCCAAAGCCAGGAGCCAGGAGCTTCTTCTGGGTCTCCCACGCGGGTGCAGGAGCCCAAGTACTTGGGCCATCTTCCACTGCTTTCCCAGGCCATAGCAGAGAGCTGGATTGGAAGAGGTGCAGCCAGGACTCGAACTGGCACCCATATGGGATACTGGCACTTCAGGCCAGGGCATTAACCCACTGCGCCACAGCGCCGGCCCCTCAAATCTACCTTTCAAGTAAATCAGTTTTTTTTTTTTTTAAGTAGAGATAATTAGAATATTATCACAATATCACAGGATGTGGTGAGAATTCAACATTGTGGTGTATTGAAAGTACCAACTTCTAGAAGCAGTCCTCTTTCTTCAGATGTCAAATTCCCATAGGCACAAGTAGCATTTTGGGTACAGGAGCTAAACGTGGTTTCAAGCTATACCTTAGGATGCGGCTGTGTGCTCCTTCTGGCCTTTGGAACCAGTAGACTCTACACTGTCTACACAGCACGCCCTCTACTACTTCCCATCTCCTGCTATCTTCCTCCGCCCGCTCTGCCCCATACTGGCCTCCTTGCTGTTCCTTAGGCACGTCTGGCATGGGTCATCCTTTATTTTTTTGAGGACTTTTTTGTTTGTTTTGCCTTGGATACACTCCTCCCAGATATCCCCACAAATATTTGTTTGCTTCATCCCTGTATCTGTTTCTGATCTTTGCCCAGAGTTCATTTCAGTAAGGATCTTCCTGACCATGCTGGCTCAATCTGCCGCTGTGCCCTCTTAACATAGCTCTTCTCAGCCCTCCCCTGGTATTCTCCTATCACCTTACCTTGTTGTATTACTCTGCATAATAGTTTTTTAAAAATATTTCTTTTGAAAGGCACAGTTACAGAGAAAAGGAAAGAAACACACACACATACACACACTGTGAGAGAGAGACAGACATCTTCCATCCACTGGTTTACTCCCCAAATGGTCACAACAGCTAAGGCTGGACCAAGCTGAATCCGGGAACCTGGAACTTTATCTGGGTCTCCCACATGGGTGCTGGGGCCCAGGCACTTGGGCCATCTTCCTCTGCTTTCCCAGGCCATCAGCAGGAAGCTGGATTAGAAGTGGAGCAGCCAGCTCTCACACCATCGCATTAGGAGATGCTGGGCAGTGTCACAGGCAATGGCAAAACCTGCTACACCATAGTGCCTATCCCTCTTCATAGCAGTTTTCTCCTCTGGACATACTCTTACATACTTTTTACTGTGTTTATTTATTGTGTATTTCTCTTCATTAGAGGATAGATTCCAGGAGGGAAGAAATTTTTATCTATTTTGTTCACTGTTGCATCCCACCTTCTAGAATAGTGCCTGGCAAATAGTAAGGTTCTCAGTATTTGTTGAATGAATGAATGAATGAAAAGTTAAACAGGAAACGTACATTCTCTTTATTTAAAAACTACAAAATTAGGCCGGCGCCACGCCTTAATAGGCTAATCCTCCGCCTGTGGCGCCGGCACCCCGGTTCTAGTCCCGGTTGGGGCGCCAGTTCTGTCCTGGTTGCTCCTCTTCCAGTCCAGCTCTCTGCTGTGGCCCATGAATGCAGTGGAGGATGGTACAAGTCCTTGGGCCCTGCACCCACATGGGAAACCAGGAGGAAGCACCTGGCTCCTGCCATCGGATCAGCGCGGTGCGCCGGCCACAGCGTGCCGGCCGCAGCGGCCATTGCGGGGTGAACCAACGGAAAAGGAAGACCTTTCTCTCTCTCTCTCTCTCTCTCTCTCTCTCTCTCTCACTGTCCACTCTGCCTGTCAAAAAAAAAAAAAAAAAAAAAGTTGAAGTAAAAAAAAAAACTACAAAGTTAAAGAAGGTATTATAGCACTTTGGTTGGGTTCCCCTTCTGTACTTCCCATAGGCCTTCTACATTCAGAAATATCTCAGTCTCTCAGGATATAATTTACTATTTATTTTTAAAAGATTTATTTGTATTTATTTGAAAGGCACAGTTACAGGGAAAGACAGCGAGAGACAGAGCTCTTCCGTCCACTGGTACACTCCCCAAGTGGCTGCAATGGCCAGGGCTCGGCCAGACCAAAGCCAGGAGTCAGGAGCTTCTTCTGGGGCTCCCACATGGGTTCAGGGACCCAGGCACTTGGGCCATCTTTCACTGCTTTCCCAGGCACATTAGCAGGAAGGTGGATTGGAAGAGGAGCAGCGGGACTTGATCCAGCATCCATATAGGATGCCAGCGTTGCAGGCAGCGGCTTTACCTGCTACACCACAGCTCTGGCCCCTCAAGATATAATTTAATACCTTTTATTATGTCATCCTTACACTGAGCGTGATGATGGTGACAGTGATGACTATGAGAGGGTGTGTTCCATAAGCATGTGGTGCTGCACAGTGATAGACAGCAGCCCTTGGAAGAGTGAACATGCTAGGTAAGGCCGGCGTGGCAGCAGTGGGTTGAACCACTGCCTGCAAAGACAGCATCCCATAATTGCCCTGGTTCAAGTCCTGGTTGCTAATGTGCTTGGGAGGGCAGCACAAGACAGTGCAGGTCCTTGGACCCCTGCACCCACTTAGGAGACCCAGATGGAATTCTGGCTGGCCCAACTTCAGCCATTGCATTCATCTGGGGAGTGAACCAGCAGATTGAAAGTAGATCTCAGATCTCTCTGTCTCAGTCTCTTCCTATCTCTGTGAAATTCTGCCTTTCAAATAAATAATTTTTTTTTAATGAATTGCTTGTACTGAGTGAAAATAAGAGTCTTTCCGCAGAAATTCTGAAACACTGTGTTACAGGTAGGGGTGGATCGGGGAGCCAGAGAAGTCCAGGAGACTAATGGGGAGGCTGGGCACAGCGGGCGGACCTGAGACTGCCGCTGCCACAGGAGTGGCTTGCCTCCCTTCTGCCTGTAGATGGGTTTAGCTATGACTTGTGCATGGAGTCTTACTGTGCAGGGAGCATGATATTAGCCAAAATATGCATGTTGTATAATCACCTATAAAACGTACCTCATTCCATTATAAGTTGTTCCATTTCAGAAATACTGGGTAAATAAATATTATCGGGGCCAGCACTGTGGTGTAGTGGGCTAAGCATCCACCTGCAGTGCCAGAATCCCACACGGCACCAGTTCTAGTCCCGGCTACTCCGCTTCCAATCCAGCTGTGGCCTGGAAAAGCAGTAGAAGATGGGCCAAGTGCTTGGGCTCCTGTACCTGCATGGGAGACCTGGAAGAAGCTTCTAGCTCCTGACTTCAGATCGGCTCAGCTCAGGCTGTTGAGGCCATATGGGGAGTGAACCAGTGAATGGAAAATTTCTCTCTCTCTCTCTGCCTCTCTCTCTGTAACTGTATCTCTCAAATAAATAAATATTTGAAAATAAATAAATATTATCATTTATGGGGTAAATATGTCATAGGGTAAATATAGGAATGAAAATTGAAACAGGAAATTGTTTTAGATCACCTGTTTTTCTTCATGTTCTAAACCAAACTTAACTCTTCCAGTTTAATCTTTCCATTTTTCTGAAAAGCAAGGTGGACTCTGGGATAATTTGTATAGTAAACAGAATTTACATGAATAAGCTTCCCTAAAATCATGTGTATAATCATAATTTAATACGTCATCATTTTAAAGGTTTTGCCTTTTCATTAGACATAACTCAGTTATTCTGAGGGGGGCAAAATGGGATCATGAAAGGAAAAGGGCCTAGAAAACACGAGGGAAATCCTTATAGACATATTCCATGGCTTAGCTATCGAACAGATAGGTAACTTACTCTGGCATATGGAGAATCATAATTGAAAGTATCATTTTTTTTTTTTTTGACAGGCAGAGTTAGACAGTGAGAGAGAGACAGAGAGAAAGGTCTTCCTTCTGTTGATTCACCCCCCAAATGGTCATCACGGCCGGCGTGCTGCGCTGATCCAAAGCCAGGAGCCAGGTGCTTCCTCCTGGTCTCCCATGTGGGTGCAGGGCCCAAGGACTTGGGCCATCCTCCACTGCCTTCCCGGGCCACAGCAGAGAGCTGGACTGGAAGAGGAGCAACCAGGACAGAATCCGGTGCCCCAACCGGGATTAGAACCTGGGGTGCCAGTGCCACAGGCGGAGGATTAGCCTAGTGAGCCATGGCGCCGGCTGAAACTGTCATCTTTTCCCTCGCATTACTCTACTCTGTTTTTCAGTCTCAGAATTCTAATGGGTCTTTCTTGCTGTTTCTCAGATATAGTTGCGGGAAGAGGAAACGACGGAGAGTCGATTTACGGACCCGTGTTTGAAGGTAATCCTGAACTGTGCCAGCTGAGTACTCAGGGGGCCTGCCTAGTTTCACAGCTCCAGAGAAGGGAGTGTTGGGGCAATGGGAGGGAAGACTAGGGAAGGGAAGGCACTCCAGGAGAGAATGATTTTGTATACACATTTTTTTTTCCTATTTGCTAAAGCATATTATTTCTTTAGGATAAATCATTGAATGAGGATTGTGGTGTCAATGGAATTTTTATATATTCACGTATTTGAGGGAGAAGGAGAGACAGAGATCTTCCATCTGCTGGTTTACTCCCCAAATGCCCACTATGGCTAGGGCTGGGCCAGGCTGAAGCCAGGAGCCAGGAACTTCTTCTGTATCTCCCACATTGATGGCAGGGGCCCTAGTACTTGGGTCATCTTATGCTGCTTTTCCCATGCCATTAGCAAGGAGCTGGACCGGAAATAGAGCAGCCAGGACTCCAGCTGTCACCCATATGGGATGTTGGTGCCCCAGGCAGCAGCTTTATCTGCTGTGCCACAACACTGGTCCTGGGAATTTATATTTTAAGGCTTGTAACTTGCCCTGCTATTATTTGGAATTGGCACCTTATCATCATTCTATTAATATTGCTCTTGGGGGGATTTTGAGACAATGGTAGTATTAGCATCATAGCTTTTAACTTTTCCCAAAGCCCAACATAAAAACAGATGAAATAATAGAAAAACTGAAAACCCTGGATAATATTCACAACAAAATAGATGACTGTGTATCTACACGAATTCCAAAATCCCAGGGGTGAGGACAAGCAGGCAGTAGCCATGGATCCATCTGGAAGCAGCATCTGTGTGAGGAAAGCAGGGCGTGTGGTGGGCCCGCAAATCAGAGAATAGCCATTTATTGGGGAGTGCGAGGGGACCTAGGTGAGGTTTGACAAGAGCAGAGCAATGTAACCCTTGTGAGCTCTCAAAGCGGATCTGACCGCCTCTCTCCCAGGGCAGGCTCAACTGTGGAAGAACTGCCAGGAATGGAATCAGAAGTGTAAAAGGATAAAGGGACAATAGATGAAAAAAGGGTGGGAACAGAGCCAGGAAATCTCAGAAAGCAAGCCAGCACTAGAGGAAAACAGCACAAAAGGGAGCTCTGTGAAACTGGAAAATCTGCCCTCCTTCTAAAGCCACACCTCCTTCTACACACTTAGGAAAATGAGCTTTACTTAAAAATGAACAATGAAAATTCCAGGGTTATAAAAAGGGTCAAAAAGCAGAGTGACATCACTCTAGATAACAAATCCACGCTAGAGGGACATGCCTACAGATCAGAGCTGTCACAGGCTGTCTCAAAACAGGCAAAACGATATGAAAATGATATAGGACGTGAAAGAACTCAGTCACAATTAGAAAAACTCCCATTAGGTGACAGACTGAGGAATGAATTAGCAATTGAAGAAAAGCAATTTTGGAAATGAAGAAACTAGAAATAACAAGAGCAAAAAACACAACAGATAGAGAGAGAGAGAGATCTTCCATCTGCTGGTTCATTCCTCAAATGTCTGCAACAGACTGGGCTGGGCCAGACCAAAGCCAGGTGTCTGGAACTACATCTGGGTCTCCCATGTGGGTGCAAGGACGTCAGCCACCTGCTGCTGCTTTCCCACATGTGTTAGCAGGGAGCTGGATCAGAAGTGGAGTAGGGAGAACTTGAAGCAGTGCCTGTGTGGGATGCTGGTGGCAGCTTAATCCGCTGCACCACAACACTGGCCCCAGGAAGGCGGGGCTTTTTAAAAACAGAAATGAGGAAAGATGAAAAGAATTTACAAGCAAGTGATAAAAATTAAAGGTGGCATATGGAAGACAACAAGTATCCCTGAGGAACTAAATTAGTGCAAAGGAGCAGAATGAAGGCTAAGAACTGTAATGAAAGAAAACATCCCTGAAATATGTAAAAGAATTTAATGTTCTATATGCTATTTTAAGTGTGGGTTACACAATATCATGCTGAAATACCTGAAATTATATTTATTAAATTATATATCTTAGATGTTTGATTGATCTTGACTACTATGTATACCTCAAGTATATGTCTATGCCTTGAGTGAAAATATTTATATATCGCAAGTAAAAATGTTCATACCTCAGATAAAAATCCTCACATAAGTATAAAAAATTGAAACTACTTCTTGAGAGAGCATACCATGTTCCCAGCAATATTGAAGTAGACCAACCAACACTGAAACCTAATTTAGTAACATTAAGAGGCATTGAGGAAAAGGAAAAATTATTTGTACCTTTAGAAAAAAAAGAGTAACTAATAAGGGAAAGAAAATTAGGTGATTACCACATTCTCTGATAGCAACATGCCAGAAGAAAAAGAGTAATTTATTTATGATGCTCATATCATGAATGTGAAATAAGGATTTTCTGTCCAGCCAAAGTGACCTTGAATTACAGAGGGCATGCAGAGCTACCAGCATGCAAAACTTCAGGGAAGAGTGTTACCTAATCCCTTCCTGAGCACTTTCATTCTTTTTCTTAATTTAATTTAATTTGAGAGGCAGAGTTACAAACAGAGAGGGAGAGACAGAGAGAGATCTTCCATCCACTGGCTTACTCCCCAGATGGCCACAATGGGCAGAGCTGCGCTGATCCGAAGCCAGGAGCCAGGAGCTTCTTCTGGGTCTCCCACGTGGGTGCAGGGGCCCAAGGACTTGGGCCATCATCTACTGCTATTTCAGGCCACAGCAGAGAGCTGGATTGGAAGAGGAACAGCCGGACTCGAACCAGTGTCCATATGTGATGCCAGTGCTGCAGGCAGAGGCTTAGCCCAGTACACCACAGCGCCAACCCCTTTCTTGAGGACATTCACACAACAGATTATAAGAGACCTTGACATAGGACTGGTGGTGAGCATTAATCCCATAATCACTTGGAGAACTAAAATTCAATGAAGAGGCAAAGGTTAAGAGCATAAAAGGCAATTACTATCTGCTTGAGCAGTGGAGATAGTCTTTTTTAAATGGAAGAAAATGAAGAATACGTGCAAAAATATTAGGAAACTCTTCTCAATAATTGTACTGATGATGACATTATTAGGATTGTTATTCTGAGATTGTTGTAGACATAATGTAAGGTCAGTGAGTAAGTCTCTGATTCTGATTCCATCATCTTCTTTGTCATTTACCATCAGGACTTTTTTTTTTTTTGACAGGCAGAGTTAGACAGTGAGAAGGAGTCAGGAGAAAGGTCTTCCTTTTTCCATTGGTTCACCCCCCGAAATGGCTGCGGCAGCCGATGTGTTGCGGCCGGCACGCTGCACTGATCTGAAGCCAGGAGCCAGGTGCTTCCTCCCGGTCTCCCATGCGGGTGCAGGGCTCAAGCACTTGGGCCATCCTCCCCTGCCTTCCCGGGCCACAGCAGAGAGCTGGACTGGAAGAGGAGCAACCGGGACAGAATCTGGCACCCCAACTGGGACTAGAACCCGGGGTGCCGGCGCCACAGGCGGAGGATTAGCGTAGTGAGCTGTGGTACTGGCCCAATCAGGACTTTTCAATGTGAAAGAAAGAAGAGACTGATGAAATATAATTGAGGCTGATAATTCCCTAATGGGAATTGGAAATATCACCTTAAATCCAACGAGTTCCTTTCTATACATATAGCTCTGTCCACTGAGGAGGCCCACAAACAGAACTGACCAATAGCCACGAGCACCCCCAGCATTTCGACTGTTTTTTTGAAATAATCACTTCTCACTCAAAGAAACCAGGGCTTCCGGGAGAAATGACCACCTCCAGATCTCAGGCAGGAAATGTACAAGAGGAGCCTGGAACCCTGTGTTCCATCAGCAAGAATGCTCTTAGAGATTGCTAGGGTCATATCAGAAGGCCTCGGGAGCCAACTGGAAGAGGCACTTACTGTACAAAGATGGAGTAATTTGAGCTTCACAAGGAATAGTAATTGCATTGATCGAAACTGAACAAGTACTTTAAATCCTTGAGTTCATAATGATATTATGAAATAAAGCCTAATTGTTTACCTCCTAGGCATAACAGGAAAAAATTATTATCTTGAAAATTGACAAACACAAAGAATCAAGCATTTATCCTGCTTTTCCTATATGAACTGTACCAAATTGTAAATAAGAGGAAACATCTCTTTATACAAGAATTCTAGGGGCCGGTGCTGTGGCGTAGCGGGTAAGGCTGCTGCCTGCAGTGCTAGCATCCCATATGGGCACCAGTTTGGGCACTGGTTTGAGCCCCAGCTGCCCCACTTCTGATCCAGCTCTCTGCTATGGCCTAGGAAATCAGTAGAAGATGTCCCAGATCCTTGGGCCCCTGCACCCACGTGGGAGACCCAGAAGAAGCTCCTGGCTCCTGCTTTTGGATCGGCTTAGCTCTGGCCGTTGCGGCCAACTGGGGAGTGAACCATTGGATGGAAGTCCTCTCTCTCTCTGCCTCTGCCTCTGCCTCTCTGTAACTCTGCCTTTCAAATAAGTAAATCTTAAAAAAAAGAATCGTAGGGGTTGGCATTGTGGAGTAGTGGGTAAAGCTGCCACCTGCGATGCTGGCATCCCACATAGGCACTGGTTTGTATCCCAGCTACTCCACTTTCAATTCAGCTCCCTGCTAATGGCCTGGGAAAAGCAGGGGAAGATGGCCCAAGTGCTTGGGTCCCTGCTACCCACATGGGAGACCTGGGTGAAGCTTCTGGCTCCTGGCTTTGGCCTGGCCCAGCCCTGGCCTGGCCATTGTGGCCATCTGGGGAGTGAACTAGTGGATGGAAGATCTCTCTCCTCCTCTCTCTAAAACTCTTTTAAATAAATAAATAAAAATCTTAAAAAAGAATTTTAATTAATAAATGAGAAGGAAGTGACAGAATTAGAACAGCACCGTTTTGCTGCCTCCAGTGTTCTAGTGGATCTAGGCATTTGCTGCATCAGTGTCTGTCAGTGTGACAGAAGTGGAGACCACCAGGGATTCTGAGCATTTTGCTGAAAGACCGCAGCACCCAGGGGATGGGACGGAAATGAGTCTGGGGAAGCTTCTGGGCCCAGCTGCCACTTTGCAAGAAATAGAGTCAGTTCTCTTATAGCATGACATGTGTTCCTAAAAACCTCTGCACGGTGCAGCATTAATGGCTGGGGGCAGGCATCTAGTACAGCAGTTAAGTAGCCATTTGTGATGCCTGTGTCCCATATCAGAGTGGTTGTAGTGCCAGCTACTCTACTTCCGATGCAGCTTCCTGCTCATGTGCTTCCTGGGAGGCAGCAGATGATGGCTCAGCCACTTGGGTTCCTGCCACCCACATGGGAGACCTGGATTGAGTTCCTGGCTCCTGGCTTCTGCCTGGCCCATCTCTGGCTATTGCAGGCATTTGGAGTGAAACAACAGATGGAATCTCTCTCTCTCTCTCTCTCTCTCTCTCTCTCTCTCTCTCTCTCTGCTTTTGAATAAAAATGAAAAGTTTGTCAATCAAATATCTCTAAAAAGAATCAAAACCAAAAAATCCTTAGGGTTTATGGCAAAAATGAGGTGAAAATCCCAAGTGACACATCAGAAAACAAGATAGTAACCTAAAACATCAATAGCATAGTTTTACATATGTCAAGTGGCGAAGAAACATATAAATCCCGTAATAAGTATGGAACTTGACCTTGAAAAGACTTGAAGTTCGGGAAGATATGTGTGGGAAGGACAGTTTCCCAGTGGCTTTGAAATGGTGGAAGAGGGAGGAGGAAGTCAGGGGTGGGGGTGGGGGTGGCCCCTCACACCACAGGAGGCAGCTGGTGCTGTGCTCTTGGGGCTCTCTGCAGGTGGGTGCAGTTTCATTCACCTAGAGCCCCCCACTGCAGGAATGTGCATGCAGGGGTAAATTTCATAATGCTCAATGTTCACTAATGTATCACTCAGATTGAAACAAACTTGCATTGCGAAACAATATTCTAGCAGAACTGAAAGGACAGAGGACAGACAAGTGGCCGGTGCACTATGTGTATGCAATCAGGAAACTCCAGGGGAAATTCTAGCATCCAGTAGCTCAAGTTCATGAACATATGAAGTATGTGTAATTTTTTAAAAATTTTTATTTATTTATTTGAAAGCAGATTTACAGAGTGAGAGAAGGAGAGAGAGAGAGAGAGAGAGAGAGAGAGAGAGAGAGAGAGAGATCTTCCATCTGCTGGTTCACTCCCCAGATGACCACAACAGCCAGCAGTGGGCCAGGCTGAAGCCAAGAGCCAGGAGCTTCTTCTGGGTCTTCCACGTGGGTGTAGGGGCCCAATCACTTGAGCCATCCTCTGCTGCTTTCTCAGGTGCATTAGCAGGAGCTGGATCAGAAGTGGAACAGTCGGGGCTCGAACCAGCAGCCGTATGGGATGCTGGTGCTGCAGTCTGTGGCTTAACCCTCTGTACCACAATGGCAGCCCCATGTAGGTGTACTTTTAAAAATTCATGTAAATGGAACTAGGGGGTGGCTTTGTGGTACAGCCTGTTAACTGTCTGTGATGCTGGTATCCCATATGAACTCCAGTTCAAGTTCCAGCTGCTCCACTTCCCATCCAACTCCCTGCTAATGTGCCTGGGAAAGCAGTGGAAGATGGCCCAAGTGTTTGGTCCGCTGCCACTCATATGGGAGACCCGGATGGAGTTCCAGGCACCTGGCTTTGGCTTTGGCCCAGTTCCAGCTGTTGCAGCCATTTGGGGAGTGAACCAGCAGATGGAAGATCTTTCTCTGTCTGTGTAACTCTGCTTTTCAAATAAACACATTTTTTAAAAGTTTATTTTGGTGCAAAATATTTTGAAATCCATGCATAGTTTTTTCACGGTATGCATCTTCCAAGAGGTTTTTGAGGTATCCTTGCATAAGGAAAAGACAGGGATGGAAATAGAACCTGAAGATTAAAGAGACTTTAAAAGGCATATCAAGAATTTTGAATAGAAAGATTAGCCTGTAATGCCACTGGTTCAATCCCCAGATGGCCGTAACAGCTGGAGCTGCACCCATCCAAAGCCAGGAGCTGGGAGCTTGTTCCAGGTCTCCCACGTGGGTGCAGAGTCCTTGGGCCATCTTCTACTGCTTTCCCATGCCCTAGCAGAGAGTGAGATCAGAAGTGAAGCAGCTGGATCTTGAACCAGTGCCCATATGGGATATGGCACTGTAGGTGTCAGACCCAATAAGTATATATTTTAGAAGATTTATTTATTTGAGAGGCACAGTTACAGACACACACACACACACACATACACACACAGGTCTTCCATCCACTGGTTCACTCCCCAAATGGCTGCAAAGTCCAGAGCTGAGCAGGTCTAAACCAGGAACCAGGAGCTCCTTCTGGGTCTCCCACACAAGTGCAGGGGCTGAAGCACTTGGGCCATCTTCTGCTGCTTTCCCAGGCCATTAGCAGAGAGCTGGATCAGAAGAGGAGCAGCTTGGATGTGAACTGGTACCAAGATGGGATGCTGGCACCGCAGGCAGAAGCTTAACATACTATGCCACAGTGCCAGCCCCAATAAATATATTTTTAATGAAATAAATAACATAATTTAATTTGATGACTATTTTATAAGCTGGTTAAACATTTTTTAAAACTTGACTTTGCTTTCATTTGAATCATAACTTTAAGATTTATTTATTCATATGAAAGGCAGAGTTTAGAGGGGGGAGACAGGGAGAGATCTTCCATCTACTGGTTCACTCCCCAGTTGACTGCAATTGCTGGAGCTGGGTCCAAAACCAGGATCCAGGAGCTTCCTCTGGGTCTCCCACATGGGTGGCAGGGGCCCAAGCACTTGGGCCATCTTCCTGCTTTTTCCAGGAGCATTAGCAGGAAGCTGGATCAAGTGTAGAAGTTCGGACTTGAACTGGCACTCATATGGCATGCCGACATCACAGGCGGTGCTTTACCCACTACACCACAGCGCTGGCCCCCTAATCATAACGTTTGAAGTTCTAAGTAAATAGCCTTTCTTTCTACTTGGGCAAATTTCTTCTTGTTTTATGGGTGGGTGGTTCCCACACATATTTTATCACTGGCAGAAACTCAGAAGAAACTGGGTCAAATCAGAGGTGTATACTGTTTGGTCTCACTGCTCACCAGAGAAGATAAAAATCCATCTCCATGGGCTTCATCCTATTTAAATAACCTTAATGTGACTCACTCCCTTCAACAGTGCTGCACACTGCCACAGGATACAGCTTCCTATCAAGGAGTGTGAATAACTTAATTTAGTGTTTGAAGTGATAAATGAAACATGCCCACCATTTACTATTTATATTTGGAAAAAAACAAGGAACTTCATATCAGTAAATGATTTTTTAGATTGATTTTATTTATTTGAAAGAGTTACAGAGAGAGGTAGAGGCAGAGAGAGAGAGAGAGATCTTTCATCTGCTGATTCACTCCCCAGATGGCTGCAACGGCTGGGGCTACGCCAATCTGAAGCCAAGAGCCAGGAGCTTCTTCCGGGTCTTCCACATGGGTGCAGGGGCCCAAGGACTTAGACCATTTTCCACTGCTTTCCCAGGCCATAGCAGAGAGCTGGATCGGAAAAGGAGCAGCCAGGACTAGAACTGGCACCCAGAAGGGATGCCAGCACTTCAGGCCAGGGCTTTAACCCACTGTGCCACAGCGCCAGCCCCCAGTAAATAATTTTTTAAAAATTTGTAGCTTTTAGCCAGCACCGCGGCTCAATAGGCCAATCCTCCGCCTAGCGGCGCCGGCACCCTGAGTTCTAGTCCCGGTCGGGGCACCAGATTCTGTCCCGGTTACCCCTCTTTCAGGCCAGCTCTCTGCTGTGGCCAGGGAGTGCAGTGGAGGATGGCCCAGGTGCTTGGGCCCTGCACCCCATGGGAGACCAGGAGAAGCACCTGGCTCCTGCCATCGGATCAGCGCAGAGCACCGGCTGCGGCGGCCATTGGAGGGTGAACCAACGGCAAAGGAAGACCTTTCTCTCTGTCTCTCTCTCTCTAGGTCCACTCTGCCTGTAAAAAAAAAAAAAAAAAAAAATTGTAGCTTTTGATGCTTTAAACCATAAGGAGGGAGGAGGGAGGAAGATGCATTGGAGGATGGAGAGTGTAAGGAGGGGCAGATCAAAGACCAGGCAGAGAGACAGGGCAGGCACTCCGGGACTAGAACCTGGAGGAGTGTCAGTGCCGCAGGTGGAGGATTAGCCTAGTGAGCCGTGGCGCCAGCCAGGAGCAGATTTCTATCCCATGTTATTTTCTGTAAAATCAGTGGCTGTTTGTAGAGTCCACTGAAGTGATTGTGGAGCCCTGAGGTAATCAGATGGATTCATTTCTACAGAAATGCCTTAGTTTGCATTTCATGAGCTTTTAGAAGTCTTTTATTCAGTTTGCAAGTTAACAACCTGCAAGTCACTACCGCCAATATGGCTTAATTGCTTTGTTTTCAAACTTAATAAGAACAGTCAGCAAATGCAGTTTAATAAAATCTTAACAGTTAATATTTATATCTCCCAGTTAGTCCCAGATGGTTACTGTCCCAGATGGAAACTTTTATTGAATTTCTCATCTTTTACTTCTTTCTCATAAATGAACTCAAGGCAGTGCTGGGGCTGATATTTCCTGAAAAATGGTAGCCATTGCTAACCACCCTACAATTCTTCTACTTGTTAACTTTACCCTAAAAAAGTATTGCTCCCCACAAAATCTTGGTCTATGTATATAAGATTTGAGGTTAAAATTTACTTGTAGGTCACTAAAAATAAACATACGTTAATTTCCTTTCATCATCAACATTTAGGGCCATATGTGTGCCTACAAGTAAAGCTTCAGTGACAGAGTCCCTGCCTTCCCACACAGGAAGGAAGCACCTTGTAACCCAACAGCTTCATAGGGTACTGTATGGCCTGTCAGAGAGCCGTGTGTAAGATGGAGTCGTGTGCACAGAAGGCTTCTTGGAGGAGGTGTTCATAATGACCACGTAGTCATTGGAATGAAATGCCACTGCCTAACAGCACAAGAGCATGTGCAGCCCTTTGTTCTCAAAGTGTATGCTTCCTTTTACATGATTAATTTTCTCAGCATACTTGTTTTTAGCTCTGGTAAAGATAAACTGGAGCTATCATTCAAATAGCTTCTAAGATTTAAAAATATCTTTTTTTTTTTAACATTTGTGAAAAACATTTATTCGGAGAATATAAAATTTGGACAAGGAAAACTGAACTTTAGAAAAAGCCCACACACAATTTTGTTACAATTTTGTTACTTTAGAAAAAGCCCACACAACATATATATATATATATGTATATATATGTGTGTGTATATATATATATATAGGAGTGGTTTGTAAATATATATATAAAACATACTAAATGAAAATAACAAACCAAAATGCCAAACTGTAAGTTATATCTTTCTGGGTACATATACAGTAACAACAAAGAAATTTCACTTTAAAAAAAGCATTCATTAAAAAAATTTTTACCAGGCCGGCGCCACGGCTCACTAGGCTAATCCTCCGCCTAGCGGCGCCGGCACACCGGGTTCTAGTCCCGGTCGTGGCGCCGGATTCTGTCCCGGTTGCCCCTCTTCCAGGCCAGCTCTCTGCTGTGGCCAGGGAGTGCAGTGGAGTTTGGCCCAGGTGCTTGGGCCCTGCACCCCATGGGAGACCAGGAAAAGCACCTGGCTCCTGGCTCCTGGCTCCTGCCATCGGATCGGATCAGCGCGGTGCGCCGGCCGCAGCGCGCCGGCCGCGGCGGCCATAGGAGGGTGAACCAACGGCAAAGGAAGACCTTTCTCTCTGTCTCTCTCTCTCACTGTCCACTCTGCCTGTCAAAAAAAAAAAAATTTTTTTTACCAGTCCATTTGAGTGTCTACAAAGCATATGAAACAAATAGAATTTATAGAATATTTACACTTTGGAATATATTGGTCTAGATGATTGAGATTATTATTGAGACTTCTGTTTGTTCCTTATATGTTACATTCAGTTGAGCTAGCAGTAGTTTAGTGACCTGATTGTTGTCTTTCCTAGACGAAAACTTTTCAATCCCTCATGATAAAAGGGGCGTTCTTGGAATGGTCAACAAAGGCCGTCACAGCAATGGGTCGCAGTTCTACATCACACTGCAAGCAACCCCCTACCTGGACAGAAAATATGTGGCTTTTGGGTATGTACCTTGTAACAGTCACAGATATGAAAATACTCTTCTAAAGACTTGGGGAAGTATTGTATATAGTAGATGAATAGCTAAAGATAGGGCCTAAAAGAAAGAGTAATATATAGATAAGCATACTTAGAAATAAATATTTCATAAAGCCTCTTGCTCTCTCTAAGAACACAGAAGCCAGGGGCAAATGTCCGGCCCAGTGGTAAGCCAGCCATGGCATCTCAGCGTGCCTGGGCTCCATACCCAGCTCTGTTCTTGACTTCAGCTTCCTGCTAATTCAGATCTTGGGAGGCAGCATGATAGCCCAAGTGACGCTTCCTGACCCCCCTCCCCCATGTGGCGGAAACTGGATTTAGTGCCTGGCTCCTGGCTTTGGCTCCACCTAGAGGGAAATTGCATGCATTTGGAAAGTAGACCAGTGAATGTGAACTCTCCTTCTGTCTCTCTCTGCCTCTTTAGTAAATAAAACAAAACATAGAAATCAGTGAGGCCCAGCCATGATAATGTTCTGTTTCTCAGTTTATGCATGCAACCATCTAACCCTCCATCTATATAGTTATCCTCAGCCTCAAGGATATTATCAATTTTTAACGACTTGGCCGGCACCGCGGCTCACTAGGCTAATCCTCCGTCTGCGGCGCTGGCACCCCAGGTTCTAGTCCCGGTTGGGGTGCCGGATTCTGTCCCGGTTGCTCCTCTTCCAGTCCAGCTCTCTGCTGTGGCCTGGGAAGGCAGTGGAGGATGGCCCAAGTCCCTGGACCCTGCACCCACATGGGAGACGAGGAGGAAGCACATGGCTCCTGGCTTCGGATCAGTGCAGCATGCTGGCCATAGCGGCCATTTGGGGGGTGAACCAATGGAAGGAAGACCTTTCTCTCTCTCTCTGTCTCTCTCTCTCTCTCTCTCACTGTCTAACTCTGCCTGTCAAAAAAAATTTCTTAATTACTACAAATTACACCTTCATGCTTAAGAATGTGGATATATTTATACATGTAGGTTAGGAAAGAAAGCCATTTAAGTAACAGCCCATGAACATTGTGAAGAGATAGATGAAAACTGTCCAACTTATATGTAACTTTTTTTTTGCTGAACAATTTAAAATATGAAAATATCCCAAATAATAATTAACATTAGAATATTATTAGGTGCACATAGGTATGTGGACCTAAAGTGGGAGAGGTATATATTTTTCATAACTACAGTGCTTTTCACCTTTGATTGCTAAAGAGAATAGGAGGTGGAGTTAATTTTTCTTCCCTGAAATGAAGAAACATTAGATTTTTTTTCCTGAATAGCTATTAGATTATTCCAGGCACTCCACAGGGATAGTTTCTGACAAGTCAGCTCATGAAGTATTAACTTTAACAGTAATTCTTCATTGTGTTCCTTTCTGTGATATGTCCAGGTTGAAAACAGTAGAAAGCATATTTTCCTCCCAATATCTTTGAAGAAACGACTTTACATTAATAGCTGCATAACCAAAAAGAATGCATTTCTTCAGTTTCTCCTGGCCCTAAGTAAACTGTATTTGATTTTGAAAATGCATTCGTGAATTAGTTTTAAATCCAAATAATCCCCACTTTACTTGGCTCATGTAAATCTCTCTGTCATCGTACTGATATCTGTCTTCTGGCAGCTGTCGGTGACCCCGTGTATCTTAGCTAAAGGCGCCGGTCTCAAACACAGACAGGGCTGCTCTAGCACTTGACTGTCTGCATCAGCACCCCCAGGCTCCCAGGCCCAGAGGCGACAGCCTGAAGTCTGGAGCTGCACTCCCCGTCCTTCCCTTGCTGGCCCCGCATGGCGTCTCCAGCCTCCACCTCTGTGATCTTCCGGATTCATCCAACCAGAATTTTATTAGGCAGCCGCGGTGTGCCAGCTGGGGAGGGGCGCTGAGCACTGGAAAGAAAGACAAAGCACAATTCCTGTTCTTCAGGGAACTTAAAGTATAAGGAAAGACAGATTTTTAAAAAGCCAGCAAGTACAGGACAGTGTGACAGGGCTATGTCTGTCCAGGGTACTCTGGGGATACAGCAGAAGGGGATCAGAAAACACCCCAACCCCTTTAGTAAGCTGAACGCAGCTCCCTGCAGGCTGGCAGTGGAGTGCAGGGAACTTGGTCTTTTTTGGCGATTCCCAGTCTCCATGATTGACCTTCCCCTTGAGGAAATCTCTTAGATTTTACTGTCATCACCGCTCTAGCCTCAGGGAGGCACTGTATCCCTTTTATTGTCTGGCCCAGCTATGATTTCAGTTTATCCCTTCAATCTCCAAATCACAGTTGAGGCAGAGCTGGAATATTTAAACAAGACCTCACTGAACACCAAGGGAGAAGCTGGAGGAAATAACACCGTAGGCACCTGGATAACCTGTTCACGTAGACGTTTCTCCTCCAGGGATCCCTTCCTTCCCAGTTGCAGGGCTGCTGCTTCCCTGTCACCTCCGAGCTCCTGGAAGCTACAGGAGTCCCCTCACCTCTCTGAGAGAGGCCCTTTTTGCAAGCCCTGATTTCTGGCACGTGAACCTGTCCCTTCTTCAGGTGGCTGACACTGGGAATGCCTTTCAGGAGATGCCGCAGCAATCCACAGAGCATGGCCTGGCTCAGTGGTCTCACACAGAAAGAAGATAAAATACTAGTCTGTGAGGTCCTAATTCACAACCTGCCCTCGGTGGAAGGGGGTTGATGCTGGGGACAATGGCAGGGGAAACTAATTTCACTTTAAGGGCCCTTGCTGGGGGAGGAGGGGTGTCATGGAAATAGTCACAAGATGATGAGCAGAGGAGGACGTGCTAAGTGGAAATCAGAGAGACGGGGAAGGCTGGAGGTCACAGCCAGGAGGAAAGGAGAGCATCTTAGCTACACGTCATCTGGGCCCCCTGGAGCTTGGTGCCCAGGGGGGAACGGAGAGAGTGGGGGACAGCCAGGGGCCGTGTCCAGGGCCGTGGGTGCCACGTTGCTGAACATGAACCTCACCGAAGGTGATGGCAGGTCAGGGAAGAATTTTAAATTGTGAGCAATGGGACCAGCTTCTCATTTTTTGGGAAACAAAAAAACCTCTTTAGCAGAAGTAAGGAGTGACTTGGCGGAGGATGAAAATGAAAGCAGAGATGCCAGGTAAGAAGCTCTGGCTATAACATAAATAAATGACCATAAATGCCATAAGTGATGTCCTGCTCTAAGGCACTGGCATACAGACAAGCCAGCTATCAACAGACAAATCCAAGCAGTACTGAGAAGTTAGATTCATGGGACTTGACAACTGTGTGGGTGCTGAGGCTGAGGGCATGGCAGCGGTGCAGAGCAGTGCTGGCCCAAAGAACTTTCTGTGGTAATGGAAATGTCCTATGATCTGCACTGTCCAGTATGGCAGTCACAGCCTACACCTGGCCATTGACTGCTTGAAGCTAGTGCAACAGAAGAACTGTATTTTCTAATTAAATTCAGACAGCTACATGTGGCTAGTGACTACCATTCTGGGCAGTTCAGATCAGGAGTGACTCCTAGGACTTGGAAACTGAGTGCATGGTTTATACTATTTGCCGAAACAGAGAATCCAGGGAGGAAGAGGGAAGGTTGGGAGTTCAGGCTGGACGCATTGTGCTGTACGCTTTAGATTAAGACACCTGCAGAATCGCTAGCTGACAGTGTCCCAGGAGGCAGACATCCAAGCTGGGTCAGGACTGGAGATGTACACTTGGAAGCAGTCTGTAGACTGGTGGCTGAGCTGCAGCCAGACCATCTCTCTCAGCCTTTGCTTATCTTGTTTCTTTCCGCCTGCCTTTGGCATGCCGAAATCCTGCTGAAGGCTTAGATCAGAAACCTCCCTGGTTACCGAAAGCAAATGGCTTCTTGGTCCTCTCTGGTATTTTGTGAACAAGTTAAAGCAGGGACTGAGTCTCATTCATCCTGGACCCTAACGCCCGTCACACTGGAGAAAGGCACACACCAAGTGCTCAGTCGGTGTGACGAGACCCACTTGGAGGCTGGGCTTTGTAGCCTTCTTTGGCCAGAAACGAAGCTGCCCATTTGTCCTCTGCTCTTCATCCTCAGAACGTGCTCTACATGGCCCTGTGTCTGCATCCCTTCTATGTTGCTACAACAGAATACCGTAGACTGGCTGATTCATAAACAGTGGGAATGTATTTGGTCCCTGCGTCTGGAGGCAGGGAAGTGCCAGGGCACGGTGCTGGCACCTGGTGGTGAGGGCCTTCTTGCTGCATCGTAACCTGGCAGGGCCATCACAAGGCAGGCGAGCACACGAAGAGAGCAAGAACGAGCAGGAGGCAGAGGGTCCTGGAACTCAGCCTTGCGTCGGGAGCCCACCCCCACCCTAATGGCATTCATCACCTCTCAGGACCAGCACAGTGGGAATTTCGGAGGGGACACTGAAGCCACAGCACCCTGTGTCATCATTTTTGGTCAGGATGGCAAAAGCAGAGTCCAGAGACAAAAGGAGGGCTGGGGTATTAGTGCTCACCATGCCCTTTCAGAGGTCCATGAGATGGGAACTGCACCCTCCCCCTCCCCCTCCCCCTCCCCCTCTCCCTCCCCCAAGTTCCTCCGCCCAGGTGTAGGCATCGGTCCTGTTCTGGACCTGACTCTCTGCCCGTGCTGTCCTCTTTTAATTGAGAGACTCCTCAGAAGTCTAGCTCCATGCCTCAGGGAGTTCTGGCTCATGGCCAGCCGAGTGTGCAGAGCTGCAAACTGGCATGGCTTAGAACTGCCACTTGTTCCTGCTCTCAGTGAGTGCCTGGGACACGCCAGGCACTGGGTTGAGCACTGGGCAAATGTTTGATCCCTACCTCCATGGAGAATCAGAAATGAATCAAAGGAGGATGCAAATAAATGTAAGATTTCAATCCTGAGCAAATGGAAACTGGCCGAGGGGCTGGCGAAGACCAGGCAGACTGGGTGGGGTTGAAGGCAAGAGCAAAGGGGACCGCTGTGGCGGGAAGGGAGCACAGGACTCCGCACTGGAAGCTGGGCTGGCTGGGGGAGAGAGCAGGACAGTGCCTGTGGCAAGCAGGCCAGCAGTGCAGGCCCTAGTAGGCCACGGTCAGGATTTCTGGTCTTTCTCAGAGGATCATGGGAAATCACGGGAGTGTTTTAGTGGGGAGGTGACGTCTGATTGGTATCTCAGGGATCACGCTGCATGAGGAGGGCTGCAGGCAGTGCCAGAGCAGGTGTGGGCAGCCGGCCAGGAGCTGCTGCGGCAGGGCAGCCTCTCAGCGGAAGGGGACGGCAGTCTGGGTGGGGTGCTGCTTGTGGGTGCAGCACAAAACACTGGGAGCCAGTTGAGATACTGTGACTGATGTCAATTTCATGTGTAGGAAATAGCCTTGGCTGTGGTTGGCTGTAGGGCTGCTGTCGGGAACGTGAGCTAAATATGGAAACCTAACAACTAACTGCATTTCTCCTCCCTCTCTCCTGTGTAGGCAACTGATCGAAGGAACGGAAGTTCTTAAACAACTAGAATTGGTTCCAACACAGAATGAAAGACCGATATACCTGTGTACCATTATGGACAGTGGAGATCTTTATACCTGATCCCACCCACCCCTGTTTTCTAGGGTAACCTGCTACTCTGTATCTAATCAACTGTTTCTAGATCTAATTAAACAGCACTTGATAGAATTTAATTTGAAAGCTGCGGCAGACACTGCAGGTTGGCCTGCCTCACACGCAGCCCTGCCCCGTTTCCTCTCCTGCCTCCACCATAGAGGCCGCAGAAGTGAAATACTCGATTTCGCAGCCTCCTTTTCAGCCTGGAGTGCCAGTGGTGCTGTCTTCCCTCTCTGCAGGGTTGAGCCGAGAGCGGCTGGCGCAGCAGGAGAGGAAAGGTCAGGAGAGCTGCAGAGAGGCCAGCAGGTATCCGCAGGGGCAGACGCCAGCTCTGGGCTTGTGCTGTTCCTATTGCGCCTGGTTAGCCTGTTACTTGTCGCCACACACATTCTTCATCTCGCAGCGTACCTAGTGGTCTTTGAATCCTCAAACGTTTGTAATGGAATTCTGTTGTTTGTTTGTACATTTCCCTGAGAAATCTGGTAAATAATCAAATGGAGTGAGTCAGTAGAAAAAATAACTCAGTGTAATACTTCATTGTTAAACAAAGCGTTCAGAAAGGGGATATACACTTTGGATGTTTTAATGACACAAACGTGATCCATGTCTCAGCCAAACCATCCATATAACAAGGGTGTGCGTCGTGGTCCCCAGGGTGTCTGACCCTTGTGATGTTACTGAAGGTCCAGTTTTATCAGCTGCCCCTTAATCTAAGGTTTTGTAACCCATGCCACCTGGGGAGCTTTTTAAAGACAGACTCCTGGACCCTGTCCTTGACCTACTCAGTCCTTGGCTTGGGACAGGGTTTTTGTGCTGGGTTAGCCCTCTCTCTGGTGGTTCTTAGACAGCAAGGCTCTACTCATTTGGGAATCACTGCAAGGTGGAAGTTCTAGCCCTGTTGGTGTAGCAAGCGAAGTGCTTAGCTTGGCCGTTCCTGGTGACCTTGCTCGGCTCCTGCTGCCACCACTACCCCGTGTCCCTGCTCTGCCCACACCCTGGGTTTCTCTTGCCAGAGGTGCGGGGTTTCATCTTCCGAGAATGGCCTCTTTCAGCCAGTCTTAAAGGAGACAGGCCTCTGGTTGACTTAGGCTCTGCCAAAGGTAAGCATATGATTTTCTTTTTTACTTTTTATTTTGAAACAATTATAGATTCCCAGGAAGCTGTAAGAATAGTGCAGAGCCATCCCATGCACCCTTCACCCAGTCTCCACCACGGTTACATCTTGTACAGCTGTAGAGCGGTCATCAAACCCAGGCAGTTGACCTCGGTCCAGTGCATGTATGAGGCCATTTCATCACCAGGAGATTGATCTCATCCATACCACAGTGAAGACAGAACTTTCCCAACACCCAGAAAGTCTCTGTCCTCTGTTTCCTCGCCCAGAAAGGAGTGCTACTTACCACACCAGGGTGTTGTGAAGGTTCGGTGAATCCATGTGTGGAAAGCACCTGAAGGCTGGGCCCGGGATGCTCAGTGTGAGCTCAGTAGTTTACATGCTCAATGAATTACTGATGCATGGATAACCTTCTGAGGATGGCCTCGGAACTTGTAGTTTTCAGAAGCTCTCCAGTGACCCAGATAGACAGCCAAGATTTGGGGAGCACTGAAGTGACGGTGTCTCCTCTTCCTCTGTCTATAGAGCTCTGGGCAACTTGAGAACTCAGGCTGCCTTACTCC
The DNA here is from genome assembly GCF_964237555.1 of Oryctolagus cuniculus. Taxonomy (NCBI): domain Eukaryota; kingdom Metazoa; phylum Chordata; class Mammalia; order Lagomorpha; family Leporidae; genus Oryctolagus; species Oryctolagus cuniculus. The sequence goes on from NC_091436.1 coordinate 62,001,915, forward strand.
AAGTCTCCAGAAGGCTCTCTCCCAGGGCTGTTGTCTGGGTTCATCAGCTCACCCTGGGGACATCCCAGAAGAAGGGAGCTGGGCTTGCCACCAAGACTCTCACCAACTAGTAGAGCAGTCAGTGGATGGAAATGAATGCTTTGCAGGAATCCTGGAGAAAACGGACGACAAGCGATGGTGGTCCTGCAGTAACGAGCCGCGGCGTGGTGCTTCCTGGGGTGAACCTGTAGGTTCGCGGCATTAAGCGTTTTCTTGGATACTGTGAAGGAACCGGGGTATTTGTATGGCTGCAAGAAGCTCACTCCTGCCCCCTTTGCTTGTGAGTTCAGCAGCAAAGGTGAAACTCTGCCAGTCTGCTCAAGGATGAGGAGTTCACGGTCCCTGGGTTCTAACTTCCCACTTCCAGGCTGTGGACACTTCAGTCACAGGTCTGTTTCTGCAGTGGTCCTTCCTACCACCACGTAAAAGTGCCTGTAGGGATGCTTCTGTGTCAGCATGACTTCTGCATGTAACTGGCACTAGAGGAAACATTGTTAGAAAGGACTCAAAAGCATCTTCCAGTGAACTCTAAATGTAAGACTTGAACCAAATTGAAAGATTGATTTAATTAAACAGAAGGGGTTCTAGCGTTTTCCAAGTCTATAAATACGAGACTAAGGGCATTGTGATGACTTATACAAAAGTTAGTCATGTGACTAACCTTGCCCTAATCACTCACAGGGCAAAATCAGGCACATATGCTGGATCTTAAGCTAGGCCGTGTGAATAAGGGAGTTTGGTAGCTAAACATGTTTCCTGTTTGGGGAGACTTAAGGTAGACATTGAAAATTCTATTTCAGGACTGGTGTTGTGTGTAGCAGCCAACACCAACAACACCTCCAACACCAGCATTCCGTATAAGTGTGGTTTGAGCCTCAGCTGCTCCAATTCTGATCCAGATCCCTGCTAATGAGCCTGAGAAAGCAGCAGAAGGTGGTCCAAGTGCTTGGGCCCCCACACCCAAGTGGAAGAAGCTCCTGGCTCCAAACTTGAGTCTGGCTTCATCTTGGTCATTGCAGCCATTTAGTGAGTAAACCAGTAGATGGAATCTCCCTCTCCTTCTTGGTCTGTCCTCTGTGTAATTCTGCCTTCAAATAAAATAAACAAATCTTATATATTTAAAAAAAGCCTGAATTTCTGTTTAAGGACTTTGTTTGCCCCAAGTGCAGAAAGTTATTTATTAGTGAATGCAATGGTTGAATGAAACTAGACTTTCTGAGTTTTTACATTTCTTTCAAATTGGGCATATTTGTTTTAGAATCATTTATCCAGTAATGTGATGGTCTGAAATCTTAACCCTTCACTGTCCTCATTTGTTGAAAATAATGAAGTACATAAATTATGAGGTTCCTTCTGGCTTCAAAACTTTAGGAAGTTTCTTGAGTGAATTTATAAAGTCAATACCTATACCTTCATTTACTGTTGGGTTTCATTTTCATTAGTGAAATGGGGGTCCATCTATCACAGTGTTTTTTGACGATTGAAACCACAGGTGAAGACTCTTCTAGTGATGCTCAGTGCGTAGCAGATATTCCATAAAAATTAATTTCTTTCTGAAGTGTTTCCCCACACACAAAAAAGAAAAAAATAAAAAAAGAACCTTTGCCACTGACAGAATATCATTAACAGCAGGGGCCGGTGCAGTGGCTCACTTGGTTAATCCTCTGCCTGCAGCACCGGCATCCCATATGGGCACCAGTTCTAGTCCCAGCTGCTCCTCTTCTGATCCAGCTCTCTGCTGTGGCCTGGGAAAGCAGTGGAGGATGGCCCACGTCTTTGGGTCCCTGCATCTGCTTGCAAGACCCGAAAGAAGCTCCTAGTTCCTGACTTCAAATTGGCCCAGTTCCAGCAGTTGCAGTCATTTGGGAAGTGAACCAGTAGATGGAAAATCTCTCTCTTTTTCATTGTCTGTATTTCTACCTCTCAAATAAATAAATAAAATGTTTTTTAAAAAATAATTAACAGCAGCAGCATTTCAAGAAACATCAAGTTCCTGCTATTCTGAGTTTTAGTCATTCTTACTAACACTGTATTAACATTCCATTGACTGATCTAATTCAAAGATATATCCTTCAAATTAAAATTATTTTCCACTATACCTAGTGATACTCTCTCCCTTATGGAAACTCATTTTTTTAAAGATTTATTTTTATTTATTTTGAGAATCAGAGTTAGAGAGAGAGGGAGGGAGGGAGGGAGAGAGAGACAGAGAAATCTTCCATTCTCTGGTTCACTCCCAGATGGTCGCAATGGCCTACGCTGGACCAGGTCAAAGCCAGGACCTTCATCCAGGTCTCCCATGTGGGTAGCAGGGGCCCAAACACTTGGGCCATTTTCTGCTGCCTTCCAGGCCATTAGCAGGGAGCTGGATTGGAAATGGAGCAGTTTGGACATGAAGTGGCACCCATATAGGATGCCAGCATTGCAGCCAGCAGCTTTACCTGCTATGCCACAATGCCAGCCCTTGGAAACTTTTTAAGATTTATTTTGTATTTATTTGACCCTTTTTTTTTTTTTTTTTTTTTTTTTTTTTTTGACAGGCAGAGTGGACAGTGAGAGAGAGAGACAGAGAGAAAGGTCTTCCTTTGCCGTTGGTTCACCCTCCAATGGCCGCCGCGGCCGGCGCGCTGCGGCCGGCGCACCGCGCTGATCCGATGGCAGGAGCCAGGAGCCAGGTGCTTTTCCTGGTCTCCCATGGGGTGCAGGGCCCAAGCACCTGGGCCATCCTCCACTGCACTCCCTGGCCACAGCAGAGGGCTGGCCTGGAAGAGGGGCAACCGGGACAGAATCCGGTGCCCCGACCGGGACTAGAACCCGGTGTGCCGGCGCCGCTAGGCGGAGGATTAGCCTATTGAGCCGCGGCGCCGGCTATTTTGTATTTATTTGAAAGGTGAACTTAGAGAGGGGGAGAGACAGTGAGAGAAATCTTCCATCTGCTGGATCACTCCCCAAACGGCCAGGGCTGTGCTAGGCCAAAGCCAGGAGCTTCTTCTGGATCTCCCATGTGGGTGCAGGGGCCCAAGCACCTGAGCCATCCTCCACTGCCTTCCTGGGCACTCCAGCAGGGAGCTCCATATGGACTGGAACCAGCGCCCATATGGGATGCTGGTGTCACAGGCAGCGGCTTAACCTGCTACACTACAACCCCAGCCCCTGGAAACTGATTTTTTAAGCCACACTGGTCATAATGTCACCTACCCTCCCCAAAAAGGAATCACCATCACTTTAGTCTGGGAAATTTTAAGTCGGTCCGTATAAAATCTCAGTGCATCAAACACAATGCTGATAACAAACTCAGTAGTAACATATAAAACATAGAAAATCAAGTTGAGCATTTGATGGAGAGATTTGTAAATGTTGTGATTAATCATGGGTTCTTTTGCTTCAGCATGAATCAGAACACTGAGATCTGTCAAAACACAGATTCTTGAGTCTCCCAGAGTCTCACTCAGTGGGTCTGGGGCAGGCTGGAGAATCTGTGTGTTTAATCTGTTTGAAGCAATACCTTTTCTGTTGGCTTAGGGATGACACTTTCAGAACCACTGGGATGTTTTAGAGCTGCAGATCTATGGGAGAATTGTGGCACACAGGTATGTAGAAAGGAAAAATAGTAAAACACTAAACTACGACCCCCAGCAGAAAATAATGAATGGTACCATGGTGGTTAAGTCTCCACTTGCGATGCCCATATCCTGCAGCAGAGTGCCTAGATTTCAGTCCCACCTACAGCTCCTACTCCAACTTCCTGCTAATGCAGACCCTGGGAGGGAGGCTTGATGGCTCAAGCTGTTGGGTCTCTGCCACCTACATAGCAGACCTGGATTGAATTCCTACTCCTGGCTTCAACTTGGCCCGCTCACAGCTGTTGCAGGCATTTGGAACCAGAATCAGCAGATGAGATCTCTCTCTTGCTGCCCTTCACAATAAGTAAATAAAATAATGGATGGAGACAAATGGGGCGACAAACTTAGATTTTGATCGAGGCTGCAGAGAAAGTATGCAAACATGGACCAATCAGAGTGCACCAGACCTTGACCAGAGCCCTTTTGCAAGGTTCTGGGGTCCTGGGCTGGATGAATGTGAGCCCTTCAGCTTCCTGATAGTGACAATAAGGCAGTCTGGGGTCCTGGAGGAGGGACTGGGACACTTGGATTGTGTCCAATCCAAGGGCATACTCTTTGCCAATCAGTACAGAGGTATTTGAATGTATCTGTACCAGAGGGGTCATCTGGGTGTGTTAGAAAGGAGCACAGTGGATTCCAGGATACAGGGGTGGTCACAGCCAATGCACAATGTCAGAAAGCTGCCTGGGCTGTCATTTATGCTTGAACTCAGAAATTATCCCTAAGGAACAGTGAAAAACAAAGTCTTCCATTTTCTAAAGGACCAAGAGATACAATGAAGAGAGCCTTCACACGTGCCGGGTTTGAAGCAGAATAAAGAAGCAGGATGGCACCGCGGCTCAACAGGCTAATCCTCTGCCTACGGCGCCGGCACCCGGGGTTCTAGTCCCGGTCGGGGCGCTGGATTCTGTCCTGGTCGCTCATCTTCCAGGCCAGCTCTCTGCTGTGGCCCGGGAGTGCAGTGGAGGATGGCCCAGGTGCTTGAACCCACATGGGAGACCAGGAGAAGCACCTGGCTCCTGGCTTCAGATTGGCGCGGTGCGCCAGCCTCAGCGCATTGGAGGGTGAACCAACGGCAAAGGAAGACCTTTCTCTCTGTCTCTCTCTCTCACTGTCCACTCTGCCTGTCAAAAAAAAAAAAAAAAAAAAAAAAGAAGAAGAAGAAGAAGAAGAAGAAGCATGCATCTGAAGTGTCATGATGAGAACCTGGGCTGGGTCCTATGACTCCTGCGTGTCCAGGAGTTTTGTGTTGTTTGTCCCCCCACCTGTTGGGAAAGTGAGGCTTATTAGGTTCCCACACCTCTATCCCGTTCTTCCATGCTTCTATGGTAACTGGTGTCATGTGGTAACCACTAGACCAGAAACTCATGTAGCTCTGTTATGTAACAGCTTGGCAGCTGGCCACCACTGTCTGTGGGCTCATATAAGAAGCTGAGGAGGGCTGGCACTGTGGCGTAGCAGTGCTGGTATCTCATGTGGGTGCCAGTTCGAGTCCCGGCTGCTCCACTTCCAACCCACCCCCTCTACTGTGGCCTGGAAAAGTAGTAGAGGATGGCCTGAGTCCCTGGACCCCTGTACCCACGTGGGGGACCTAGAAGAAGCTTCTGGCTCCTGGCTTCAGATCGGTGCAGCTCTGGCTGTTGCGGCCATTTGGGGAGTGAACCAGTGGATGGAAGAACTCTTCCTCTCTCTAACTCTGCCTTTCAAATAAATCTTAAAAGAAACAAAAAGCTGAGGGGGGCATGGTTAGATGAGGGCCTCTTTGTAGACTGACTGCTGCCACAGGCCAATGGAAGGCTCCCTGTGCATACTCACTTCCCACTGCAAGAAGAAAGAGGCATGAATCTGCAAAAGGCTCCAAAATGGGTCTTTGGCCTCTCCTAATCCGAACCTCGTCTCTGTGGAGCTGAGCTCCCGACTTCCACTGAGCTTACATAAAGCTCAACGTTCTCTCACACAACGTGATGTTCTGTAGATGAAGCACCGTGAAGAAAGGCAGCAACTGAGGAAGTACAGATCTCTCCAGGTCCTCCTGAGCAGCAGCCTGCTCAGACCTGCAGAGTGCACGCGTGTCTGCGTCTTCTGAGGACGTTTCTAAATGCAGCTTCTGATTTGGGTCTAAGCGGAGTCCTGAGATCTGCATCACTAACACATTTCCTAGTGGTATAAAGGATATTGGTTGGTGGACCACACTGACAAGAGCAAAGCAGTGGGTTTCAACCAGAGCTGTGGATCAGAAGCACCTGGGGAGCTTTCAGAACTCATGAGACCCAGGTCTTACTCCAAATTAAATCAGTACCCAGGCATCTCGTTTTCAAGCCATCACAGGTGGTTCCAATGTGCAGGTAAAATTAAGAACAACTTCTCTGAAGGTAAAATTCCCTGCTGAAGCCCTGGAGCCCTTATCAAAAATAGCTAGTCAAAATTGAGGGCTTCCAAATGACAGTATTTCTAATATTTCACTGCCAGTCCCAACCACAGTGTTAATAGTAACAATCTTTTTTCAAAAGAATTATTTATTTATTTGAAAGGCAGAGAGTTGCAGAGAGAGAGAGAGAGAGAGAGAGAGAGAGAGAGAGAGACAGAGGTCTTCATCCATTGGTTCACTCCCCAAATGGCTGCATCAGGCAGAGTTGAGCCAATCTGAAGCCAGGAGCCTGGAGATTCTTCTGGGTCTCCCACACAGGTACAGGGACCCAAGGACTTGGGCCATCTTCCACTGCTTTCCCAGGCCATAGCAGAGAGCTGGATTGGAAGTGGAGCAGCTGGGACTCGAACCAGCACCCATATGGGATGCCAGCCCTGCAGGCGGCAGCTTTACCCGCCACGCCACAGCACCAGCCCCCATTAGTAAGAATCTTAACAGTTTTAGTTCGGCATACATTTTTGATTGGCTATGATCCTTCTTTGTTGAAACTGATCTAGATATTACACCAAGTTGAATATGTTGTAACTATACTATAGATGCCAGGCCTTGTCTCCCATCTGTACCTCCGACGCAAGGCTGCCCTGACCCACACAAGGCAGTTTTATAGCAGCTCTTGTGCTCTTAGCACAGTTATTTTTGGCAAGAGTGGACAACTGACTTAAGTCAGCCAGTTTGTTCATTTATTTCCTGCCCTAAATCATGTTAAGTACCTACCACGAGCCCGGCATCAGGACTACGGCAGGAAGTAAGTGGGTGAGCACTGTCCCTATTCTGGGAGCTGGCAGTGCAGTGAGGAAGACCAGGAGTTGCTGTAAAATGTGGCATATGCTTTGCTGTGGGCAAGTTCAAGGTACACGTGTGCACAGAGCAGGAACACTCCTCTGGTCTGGGCATGGGGATGGACGAAGGGGTTGTTTGGGATTTTAAAAGAAATGTTTCAAAATTTATTTACATTTTTTATCTGAAAGGCAGAGAGAGACATAGAGATCTGCCTTACTCCCCAAAATGACACCAACATCTGGGCCAGGCAAAGCCAGAAGACAGGAACTCCATCAGGATCTCCCATGGGGCTGGCAGGGACACCAAGTACTTGAGCCGCTGCCTCCTCCTGCCCCACTCCCACCACAGTGCACATCAGCAGAAAGCTGGAATCAAAGCAGAGCCAGGAGGGGCTGGTACTGTGGCATAGCAGGTTAAGCCACCACCTGCAGGGCCAGCATCCCATATGCGCCCCGGTTGGAGTCCCAGCTGCTCCAGTTCTGATCCAGCTCCCTGCTAATATACCTGAGAAAGCAGTGGAAGATGGCCTAAGTACTTGGGCCCCTGTGGCCCACGTGGCAGACCTGGAAGAAGCTCCTGGCTCTGGCCTGGATCATTGTAGCCATTTGTGGAGTGAACCAGAGGCTGGAAGATCTCTCTCCTCTCTGTAACTCTTCCAAAAAAAAAAAAAAAAAAAAAAAAAAAAAGGCTGAGCCAGGACTCAAACCCAAGCACTCCTATATGGGATGCCAGTGTTCCAAGCAGACTTTTTATCTTTTAAAGATAATTTTTATTTGAAAAACTGTTATGGTGGGGTGGGGTGGAGGAAGACAGTCTCTTCCATCTTCTGGTTCACTCCCCCAAAGGGCCACAATGGCACAGGCCGGGCCAGGTCAAAGCCAGGAGCCAGGAACTCCAGCCACACCAGTACCCAATGCAGCCTCATAACCACTGCCCCAAACCCCCGTCCCGGTCATTTGAGATTTTAAGGATGGCTTTCCAGGAGTGACAACTGAGCTGAGACTTGAAAGCAGAAGTAGGAACTGACCAGGTGCCAGAAGGGTGTGTGTGTGGTCTAAGCCGAAGAAATCATATACGAAGATCCGGCAGCCAAAGAAAATACAAGCAGCTAAGAGAACTGAAGGTTCATAAAGCTCTAGCATAGATTTCATACGATGGGGTCGGAGAGGTTAATTGTAGGCAGGGCGAGAAGTCCTTGTAGGACAGTCAAGTTTTCTCATCCAAGAAGCATGCCTGGAAGACTGGGCAAAGGAGAGGGTTAGTTGTGGGGACTAGAGCTGGCAAGGGCCATGGGGCCACCCTCGCACACCAGGTCCATCTGCCAGGCATTCCTTATTTAAGTTCAAGTCTCCACGGGCCACGTCCCTGGTTTCCCAGCCCCTTAGCGCTGTATTTACGGCTTCCCCTTTACCACAGGTTGCTTCAGTTTCTGCACCGTGCTGTCAGGTAGAGGGGCCAAACTCTGATTCCGAAGGGGCCCCTGCATATTACTGATCCTTAAGGTGGTATCCTGTTCGCAGTGTTGCTGTGTGTGTTTGGGAGATGATAATCCAAACGATCTGATTTTCTGTTTAAAAAATTAGAAGCAGGCCGGCGCCGCGGCTCACTAGGCTAATCCTCCGCCTAGCGGCGCCGGCACACCGGGTTCTAGTCCCGGTCGGGGCGCCAGATTCTGTCCCGGTTGCCCCTCTTCCAGGCCAGCCCTCTGCTGTGGCCAGGGAGTGCAGTGGAGGATGGCCCAGGTGCTTGGGCCCTGCACCCCATGGGAGACCAGGAAAAGCACCTGGCTCCTGCCTTCGGATCAGCGCGGTGCGCCGGCTGCAGCACGCCGGCCGCGGCGGCCATTGGAGGGTGAACCAACGGCAAAGGAAGACCTTTCTCTCTGTCTCTCTCTCTCACTGTCCACTCTGTCAGAAAAAAAAAAAAAAAATTAGAAGCAGAGGCTGGCGCTGTGGTGCAGCAAGTTAAAGCCACTGCCTGCAGTGCTGGCATCCCATATGGGCAACGGTTCGAGTCTCGGCTGCTCTACTTCCAATCCAGCTCTCTGCTTATGGCCTGAGAAAGCAGTAGAAGATGGCCCAAGTCCTTGGGCCCCTGCACCCATGTGGGAGACCCAAAAGAAGCTCCTGGCTCCTGGCTTTGGATCGGATCGGCTCAGCTCTGGCTGTTGTGGCCATCTGGGTAGTGAACCAGCAGATGGAAGACCTCTCTCTGTCTACCTCTCTATATAACTCTTTCAAATAAATAAACTAAATATTTAAAAAATAAATTAAGAGGAACTCATCCTGCCAGGACTCACAGAAGCATTCTGCTTGTTGCTTTCAATAGTTAGAAAAGGAGACTCTAACAACCAATCAATAATGACTGCAGTGCAGGCAAGGTCTCTTAGAGGAGGAAGCCCGAGCGGCAGCTGACCTTGCTGACAGAGGCCTCCAGGCTGGCAGTTCCCAGTTGTGGACTATTTTTTCCCTAGAGGACATACAGTAATGTTGGAAGTTGTGGGTTTTTTTTTTTTTTTTTAATGTTGTTACAACTGAAGGGTGGGGGGGGGTGCTTCTGGCACCTCCTGGGTACAGGGCAGGGGATGCTACTAAAATAAACATCCTCTAATGCATAAGACACGCAAGAACTAGCCAACCTAATATCTCAGCAGAGGCAAGGCTGAGAAACCCTGCCCATTAGGAAATGGAAATCAGGCTGTTTCTCTGGAATGGTGAGAATGACTTTGGGATTCCTCCTTGATCTGGTTCTATAAAATACATGTAATGTAAAATAAAATAAACCAATGTTTTTCTAGTCTTAAGAGTGGAATGTTCCTTTATCAGGACTAAGGAAAATCCGCGGACTACAGCTGAACATCCAGGTGACAAATTTTTAAACAATGGCCTCCGGAGTGGGGTGTGTTCATTCTAGGGTGGAAACAAGATAACCCACTGAGGTATGAAGAGGAAGCAGAACTTCTAGTACACAGACACTTAAATTATTCATTTTCATTTTATTTGAAAAGCAGAGAAACAAAGCTCCACTCTGTCGCGCAAGTGGGCCAGGCTGCAGCCAGGAGCCTGGAACTCAATCCAGGCCTTCACACCAATGTCCAGCACCTGCCTCCAAGGGTGCACATTAACAGGAAGCTGGAGTGAGTGCGGCTGGGACTGAAACCAACACACTCCAGCATGGGATGCAGTTGTCCTAACTGCCCTGCTAAAGCCCACCTCTATGATGATCTTAAAAAAAAAAAAAAAAAAAAAAAAAAGGTTGACTAGTGCCTTCATTTAGTCTGGGTGTCTGACGGTCATGGGCCAAATACAGTGCGTGGGGTGTGCTGAGAGCAGAGCAGATGTCTGGTTGAAAGGCTGATGGAGGGATCTCACATACTTGACTGCCTTCTCATGCTTCTGCTCACAGAACTGATCAGAAACCAGCACTTTCCTGTTTACATCCGAGCAAACCTCCAAGCCGTGCAGCCAACAGAACGTTCAGTCATGAGCGTGCAGGAGGACCCCACTGATCCAGATCCTATGTGGAGATAAAAACTTTAAACCTGACGCCAAACAAATGCTAACTCGGGTATGCTGTCATCTTTCTGGTGTTTGAAACACGGCAAAACAGACCTCCACGGAAGCAGTCTGTGTTGAGGAAACACACCCACGATTAAAATTACATGATAAATATAAAGCAGCTGAAACAGATGGCATGAAATCCAGCTATCAAAGTCTAACTTTCAGCATCGGATATAAGCATCTCCAATACCGCCGCTATTTTTCGAGAGTGGACGTCAGATGGCGCTCACCCTCACCGAAAGGCACAGCAGCGTCGGACCGCTGTAACAGGCATTCAACAATCCAGCTCTGCGGGTAGAGGTCACTTTTCTCAGTCTCGATTTCCTCACCGGGAACGTGGGGGGTGGGGACGGACCCGACGGCCTTCCAACTGCACCGCCCTGGATGCTGACTCCAGCGGTACAAGAGGGACACACCGGCCCCGGCTGCCGCCAACGCAAACGGCAACTCGGAAAAGTCAGGCCGGCGAAGCGGGAAAGCAGAGGCGGGACAGTGGGCGGCCCTGGCTGGGAGGCTGCAGATCTGAGCCGCTCGCACTGCGTGGGCGGCAGAGCACAAACTCCTTAACCAGGCGGTGTCTCCCATCTCCCCGGGGAGTCCCAATGAGGACTACTTTCAGTAAAACCCACCTTCCGATGGGGCACGGCCCCTATCTGGGGACACGCCAGCACAGGGCGAACTTACTCCTTCCCTGACTTCGGCGAGCGCCGCCCAGAAACAACTTCCGCCCGTTGGGCCGCGGGTCCGGGAGGACCGGCCCTGAGGTCACGTGGGGACGCGGACACCCGGCCTCTCCTGGCGCTCAGGTGGAGGCCTTACGCCACGTCACGTGGGTCGTTCCATCCAAGCCAGGGTGGGGGGAGCTTTCCTATAGGAGGTACGAGAAAAGCCTAGTCACATCCTGCGTGATAATCGGAGGCCAAGAAAAACAATTTCCAGCTTCTGTACCTATTTCTTGCTTTATTACAGTTTCCCTGAGGGACAGCCTGCCTCGGCTGCTTCAGGACGTCCATGCTCTTCCCCCTTAGGTCTCCCGTTGGTATAGCCCGAGCCCCGCCTCCCCTGGCCCCGCCCCCACGCCGTGGGCGCAGCCCCTCACGTGACTTCAGCGCGCTCCCGCAGGGGAGCCAAGTCTTGGAGGCGGCGCCGCAGGGGACGGAGGGACTGAGCCAGCGTAGTGCGCTGCAGCTTTCGCGTGGACACCAGCGCCGAGGACACGATGTCAGGCCTCTCCCGCCCGCTACTTTGGGCCGCCACCTGCCTGGCCGCGCTCTGCGTCCTGTCCGTGGACTCGAACACCACCGTGACCCCGAACGGGACTGAAACTCCGACTTTAACGCCCTCCAAGATAGTGCCGACGTCGCTGAAGCCCTCCCCGTCGACCACCCCTCCAGCACTAGGTGGGCGCCGGCCCTGGGAGTCCCGCGCTCGCCCGCCCTTCCCGGCCGCACGCCTTCGCCCGTGCGCGCGGGTCCGGCCGTGGCGGCGACTCCGACAACATGGCGGCCCGCCCCGAGTCCGCTCGCGGGGCGGCCGGGGCGCGCTCCGGGCGCCATCGGGCTGTTTCCGACCCCCGAGAGCATCGCACGCTGCGGTGGTCTTTAAAAACCGCGTGGTAGTCCCTAGCTTGACCTTAGGCGCGGACGAGGGGACGTGGCTTCCTTCCGCGGTGGCAGCTGTGGGGTTGGTGATGGGGCGAGGCGACGCCTCCGGAGTTGGCGGCGAGACCGAACTTTCCTGTCCCCGGGGCCGTCTCCCGAGGGAGGCTTCTCCGGAAGTGGGCGCAAGACGGAAAGAGAAACTTAACGCTGAGCGCTCGCTTGGGTGTCGGGCTGGGGTCCGAGTGTGCGAGTCGCTGGAGGTGTGATTGCCCTGGTTTTGCGGGTCTCTGCGGGCGGTATCTGAGGTCCAGCACATAGATCGTGAACACTGGACACCGTGCGGTGTGCAGAGAAGTGGTGCCCAGCGCGTGCCCGCGTGCGCTCTGCAGGTGCGGCTTTCGGGGCTCGGGGCACCGCCGGAAGGCGGACGGGGAAGGGAGTCCTCGGGGGCGTTGGGTTTCGTAGGTTGTGGAGTTGGCTTGGAAGCCAGGCCTGTAGGTTTTCTGGAACACACCTTTTGTTCAGCTGTGCGGGAGAGGAGGACGGGTGAAGCCGTACACGGATCGTGGCAGAAATTGGCGTGTGCTTCGACAAGGCAGAAGAGGGAGGGAAAGTGCATTGGAAGTATTAAGGAGAAGAAACTGGATGTTCAAAGCCCGCAGTGTAGTGCGATTGGTTACTCTGGTTGTTACTGGGTAAGGAGGAACTCACTGGACTGAAGCCTGGCTGAGGTGGAACGACTTGACCAAGGCATTTTTCTCATGCTGATCATATTCTGCGGCGTCTTCCCTGGCCTTAGTATCGTACAGTCGCTGAGTTTAAGAAGTCAGCAATCGTAATAGCTCGTGTTTTGTTACATTCAGGAAGATTAAATGGTAGGATTCAAACATTTAAAAGCGAGGAAAGTAAATTGCAGTTCAGTGCTGGAAATTCTAACCGCACTGTTTTTACCATGATAGAGCAGAATATTTTCTGTCTCTTGCTTATTTGGCAGTTTGTAATGTGTGTGGTTTTTTCCCTTTTTTTTTTTTTTTAATTTAAAGAGAGGCTTGGAAACCAAGTAATTGCTTTTGTGTAATTGAAATGCATGCAAAGGAGATAATTTGTATCTTCTGGAAATTATAGTTTGATAAGCTGCAGCCTGCAAAGTAGCAGGTTCAGTTTATTGTAACTAACATTCCCTCAGCTACAACCAACATCAAGTGTGAAGGACTAGAGGGAGTAGTAAAGGACTTTGAAGGGTGCCTCTAGTGAAAGATAACGTCTGTTTTCCAAGACTTTCCTGCTTTGTCAGTCCTCTACCCCAGTAGGCCTTCCATGCCTACTAGAAATAAGATATTACAATGCCACAGCTCTGCAGGACCATTTTGAGGGGGTGGAGGGGGCAAATGAGAACGTGTGTTGGAAGCTTTCCTTGAGTTTGTTCCTGTACTGTTTGGCTTAGACATACTTTGTATTTTAAAGATTCATTCGTTTATTTGAAAGGTAGAGTAACAGAGAGAGTAAGAAAGAGAGGGAGATCTTCCATCCACTGGCTTCACTCCCCCAAATGGCTGCAATGGCAGGAGCTGGGCCGATCCAGAGCCAGGAGCTTCCTTTGGGTCTCTTACGTGGGTGCAGGGACCCAAGGACTTGGGCTGTCCATGGCTGCTTTCCTAGGCCATTAGCAGGGAGCTGGATCGGAAGTGGAGCAGCTGGAACTTGACCCCATGCTCATATGGGATGCTGGCAAGCACTGTGCCACAGCGCTGGCCCCTTAAAACTTTTGGCAGACACCTTTCAGACTTGTTAAAGGTCGTGGTGGACTGTGTAAATAGCATATCGAAGAATCTTGATTCTCTGAAAAAGCACCTCATTTCAGAATGGCAGCATCGGAGCTTAATACATAATCATTGCTATTAAAAATCCCAGTGTCTCCTCCACCTGCTGAATCGTGGCAGGTATTCCCCTACGTGTCCTGCTGGTTGTGTAACAGCCTTTTTCTCAGAATTTTTGTAGTTTAAGGATGCTGTAAAATGCTGCATGACCGCGAGCGGCTCTGGGCATCTTTCAAATAGCAGCCCTGCGAAAAAGGATTGTTTAGATGGGTACATGCAGGTGCCAAGTGTGCCTGCTACTTGTTTGTTTTCCTGTTGTGTTTACTTAAGGCTTCATAATTTGTGATGACTGCAGTTTCTTGGTAAACCATATATACAGTTCTACCATTTCTCTGAATTACTAATTCTGGTACTGTATATAGTGCTAATTCAAAAAAGATAAGTAGAACAAACCCAAATGAGATACCAATTAATTCATCAATTTCCTACATTTTGCTCCCTAGAAACGTGTGAGAGCCATGACAGCTGTGCTTCCTGTTTTAATATTAGCAGTGCTATTAATAATACCTGCTTTTGGATAGAATGTAAAGGTAAGAGGTTTGGGGGTTGCTCTGATTTTGAGAGTACAAAACTATTTTGTTATAACATTTAAAAATATAATCCAAATAAAATCTTAAGTTGAAAAAATAGTCCTGAAAATTTGAAACATTTTTTTAAAGATTTATTTATTTATTTGAAAGGTGGAGTTACAGAGGCAGAGAGAGGAAAAGAGAGGTCTCCCATCCACTGGTTCACTCCCCAAATGGCTGCAACGGCCAGAGCTGAGCCAATACAAACCCAGGAGCTTTTTCTAAGTCTCCCATGTGGGTGCAGGGGCCCAAAGACTTGGCCCATCTTCTGCTTTCCCAGGTCATAGCTGGACTGGAATTAGAGCAGCTGGGACTTGAACCCACACTTGTATTGGATGGTGGCACTGCAGGCTGGGGCTTTACCTGCTAAATGCCAGAGTGTCAGCCCCGAAAATTCTTAACATTTAGGATAGTGTGCACATCTATTACTCATTTAAAATGCCAGTTGATTGGCACTTCCCCTGAAAAATCTTTTCTCCCGTGCTTAGACTTGATAACTAAAGCTCAATAAATAAAGGAAGAGAGGTTGTCTTGGGCATTAGGATTAAGAGCACATTAATATGCCAGATGAGCTATGAAAGAAAGTCATGACATTTCCCCTGGAGAGTGAGGCATTTATCTGTTGAGTTCCTACAAGATGAACTATGAAGAGGCCTTGGACTGTGTTAAATGCATAGATACGGGGAAGAATGAGTTGGAGAGAGAGCTCTGAGTTGTTGGCTAAGGCTCTTTTCCTCCAGCTCCAAAGTCTGCTTATCCCAGAAATCTGTTCTAGAAAGTGTAAAGGAGAAGGGAGTTCTGGGACAGAGTCTGCTGCTGCTCTGGACGCCGCCTCTTTTGTAGATGTCTCTGTACAGTATATTCACATGAATTCTATCACATATATTTACATGAATTTTAAAAGGATAAGGGTTGCAGGGATCCTGTATAGTAAGGGAAAAGGTGACAGTGTGTTGGTCTGTGGTTGTGTTTGGGTGTGGTTGTTTTAAAAGTTACTCTAGAGCTTAGTAGCAACGGTCAGCAATAATACAAGTAAGTGACTGGTGGTCTTTGTTTTTGGTTTCTATAACAGAGAAGAGCTACTGTTCAAATAACTCAACAGTTCAGTGTAGCGTGGTGAACAGCACAGAGTTCTGTTCTGGTAAGTATTCCCGTCCACTGCTGGGGAAGACACAGAAAGGTGAGGAAGAGCGTTGCCTCAGATCGCTTTGTGGTGTTTGAAGCATTGTCCTGATTCTGATCTTGTTAGAATTTGGATATGTGTTCATACTGATCCACAAAGGAGTAATGTTTTGAAGCAGAATTTAGTGATTGAGCTGTACTGTAGAACACTGTAAATACAGATCCTTCATTTCCTGTTTTTTTTTTTTTTTTTTTTAACTTTCTCAGGAATTCACTGTCATTTAGACCCTAACTTATTTGTATGTTACAGGCCTGGATGACTTTGTTCCGGCACTTTCTGAGTCATGGCCCTAGTGATTGTCACATTTATTCTCTAGTGTAGTCTGTGCTGTGATTAAGGGAACTTTCTCTATCCCCTTTTTTTTGTACTAATTTGAGAAACTTGATTATCTTTTTTTTTTTTAATATTTTATTTATTTGAAAGAGTTACAGAGAGAGATCGAGACAGAGAGGTCTTCCATCCACTGGTTCACTCCCCAGATGGCCGCAACAGCTGGAAATGGGCCAATCTGAAGCCAGGAGCTTTTTCTGGGTCTCCCATGCAGGTGCAGGGGCCCAAGGACTTGGGCCATCTGCTGCTGCTTTCCCAGGCCATAGCAGAGAGCTGGATCAGAAGAGGAGCAGCCGGGACTAGAACCGGCGCCCATATGGGATGCTGGCGCTTCAGGCCAGGGCTTTAACCCACTTCACCACAGTGCTGGCCCCCACTTGATTATCTTTAACCTTTACTCTTTGCCTAGCAGATTGTTAAAATTTATAGTTGAAATTGCTGATTTTTCTTAACAAGATTATAAATTAATGAGAAACTCAAGCTCTTAATTTGAAGCATAGATAATGATTGACCAGAGAGATTTTTGTGGAGTGTGTCAATAACTTTCAAAGACTGCCTCTGAGTATTTGATTTTGATGGGGTTTCCCCATCCCGGTATGAACTTTGTGACCACAGATTTCATTAGTGTTAGATCAGTTATGCCTTATGTAAGGTTCATGGTATAGGTTAGGTGATGGTACCTGAATAAACATTTTTATTAGTTACTTATTTTAATATGTATTAGAAAAAACTCTCCGACTTTGGATCTCATGGCATTTCTTAGAGACCTGATTAAGTACAAAATTCTTTGAAACATTGATGTGAGGAAAACTTAAGTACATAATGCTGCTTATTTGATAAGATACCACCTAGAATGAACTTGGTTGTAAAGGTCATAACCAGATTATATAATCCCACTTACAATGGTTTAAACAGTGGGTAAATTTACTTCTATCTCCTATAAAGGAAGTCGGGGCTAGGGTGCAGCTAGAGGGCTGGACTGGAGCTCTACAGCCATTAGGAACTTGGACTTCATTTAGGTTTTAAGTATTATCTCAATTGTAAGAATGATACTCAGATGACTGCAGGTTGGGCAGTAGTGTTGTATTGCAGTGTTATAGACAGCTTTGATGTATGTGGTTTCTTTTTCCTTAACAGTGCCCACTGCCACTCTGGTGCCAACCACATCTACAGGTAATTCAATATGATTAAATCTTACTTCCCACTATCTTTCAGGGTTTTTACACTCTCTTGTTGGTTAATTTTTTAGTAAGCAAATGCCTGGAAGTTAGTATAATTTTAAAGGTTGGTGAAGACTTCATCCTGGACTAGAGAGTTGCACTAGTATATACTGTATATGACAGTGACACACATCTCTGCTGTTTGACATTCAGTAGATTTCAGCAGATTGGAGTATTGAGTTCACATACTTCTTATGGATGTTGTAGGGTCTTTTCAATATTCTGGAAATTTTAACTCTGGAAAGAGCTCTTGGCTAAAAACGCAGATAAATCAGCCAGCATAGGTAGAATTAGAGAACACTGGAGGAGCAGAGAGAGTGGGCTTTGGGCTTGAGAACCAAACTTCAGAGAAGAATAATGTCTCAGGAATGAGAAGAAACTCAGTAAGAGTGGGCCTAGAAGTAAGGCATCCTAGAGAAGTGTCCAAAAATACTGTCAGTGTGTGGGTGTGAGTGTAGATTTTCAAAGGAGAGAGTAGGCAAAACTGTGACAAGGACAAGAATTTCAAAGGATTTGGGAGTGATATTTTAGAGTTTGCTTGGCTAGCGTTTGCTAGTTGATTGTACGTAGCTCTTCTCAACTCCAGACACCAGCTTGGTGACTTGACATGAGCTGTAGTAGAAATAATCCTGCTTGGGCAGTTGCAAATGGCTACGAAACTTAATTTGAGCTGATCGGCACACGATAGTGTACTCATAAACTTTAGCACCTGATAGATGTCATGGATTATGGAGGATGTTAAGGTTGATGCAAGCGGTGGTGTCAGGAGAAAACCAATTCCCAGAAGGTCGGATGTGAACAGAAAGGCAGAGAGTAAAGGCAGTTCCCCGGGCCCATTGTGAGTCCACTTTTCATTTCTTTCCTGGGAGTCCCTGTTGGTATAGTTCTCTGCCATAGTTCCTTCCTGGAAACTACCTCGAGCCCCTTACCTGTCTGGTTCTGCCGACGGGAAGGAAGTCAGGGCATGCCTGCAGACAATGCAGTGGTTAACTGGAAGTTTCTAATTGAAACACAAGCCTTTAGGTGATTTCTTTCTTGGTGTTTGTACATTGCTTTTGTTCAAGAGGGCAAGTGGAAAGTTAAGGGAAGCCAAGGAAACAGTGCAGACAGAATCTGATTTATGTAGAAAGGTATGCAATAGGGTTAATTATGTTAGCCCTCCCCTGTGTAAATAATAGAAGTAAATAATAATGAAATGACCAAATTATGTGAGAGATAAAATAGGAATGTTCCTAGTACATTAAGTGAAGACAAACTGTTATAAACTGTATAAGCCATTTTAGTACTGTTTTAGTTTTTGTTATATATAAGCCTAAAGAAAAGTTTTGTGGCAAGTGACATTACTCTGAGTGATGGGATTATATAAATATTTTCATGTCACTAATAGTTTTTATAAACACCTACGGATTTTTAAATGTAGATCAATATATATAACATTTTTCTATTTTAGTAGATATTTTTATATAAAGTAGATCAATAGAGGTGTGTTCCCTAAGGTAGTGCCTTATTTTGAAAATATCTATGTAATAGTTTTTTCAGTATTGAAAATGCGTGTTTGCCTGGTTAGTGTTTTAAAATTGAAGAGAATTTGATACGAGTTTAATTTGTAGATTTTTTTTTTCTGGTTACACAAAAAGTGCTCTTACACAACCAACAAGAACCTTGAAGAGGATAGTGAGCCTTAAGTAGTCATTCCCTCGAGTGTCTGGCCTCTGTGTGAGAATGGGCCTGTCAGAGGGGAAATTGGAAATCTCCCTGCAAGGTGTCCTAGGGTGGAGAGGCACGAAGCGCGAGTGAAGAGCAGGGCAGATGAACGCGTACAACAGTGCTTGAGAAAAGGGTACTAGTGCACATGTGAACACTTGTGTCCATCAGTAGCCTCAGCATATCAGAGACTAGTGGTTTCTGTTGGTGGCAATACCAACAGAAAATAGTTTTTAATTCTCTTTAGCCTTCCTATCCTATTTTTATGAAACAGCTAAAGACCTAATGCGGTATAACCCTTTGCATTTTTCATAAACAAGTAAGATTCGTGTAACTCATCCTCCTATCGTCCTCTGCAAACCCTCCGCGGCTGCCCCCTGTAGCAAGCACATCTTCACATTGAAGCCCCTCATCGTGAAGCCTGACGAGCCCAGGAAACTGACACCACCAGAAGGAGCTGTCCTCAGTGACTCCTGTAGCCCCTTACCCATGTGGTGCCCTCTTCCCAAAACTTTGACCCCTAACCCTTCAGGAGTATTCCTTAATGAAGTCCATCTCACATGCTCCAATGCTGTGAACTCATTTGGTAGCTCTGTGGTCATTTGACACCAGAAAAAAGTAGTTTGTGTAAACTGTGTACAGGGCCTTGCTTTCTAGTAGAGGTGTGAGAGCCCGTATAGCTGACACCTGGTGCTAGACAGGCACAGGTTGACGTTCCTTTCATAATAGAATGCTTCAGTTCCTAAAATGATTTTACATTCAAACCAGTCTTCTCAGACACAGCGTGCGTTTCTTTAGAGGCATCATTAGATAGTACAGGTATTTTGGCCTCACACTGTGTGTCCTACCTGGGGAAACTATGGCCCCAGGCCACTTGTTCTTGTGAGTAAAGTTTTGCAGGAACTCAGTTGTGCCCTTTGCGTGTTGTTTTTGGCCGCTTTTGTGTTACATAGTGCACAAAACCAGAAGTATTTACTATCTGCCCTTTTTTTCTTTTTTAAAAAAGATTAATTTATTTGAAAGGCAGACAGAGAGGAAGAGCTCTTCCACCTGCGGGTTCCTTTCCCGAATGGCTGTACCGTACAAGCAGCCTGGAATGGCACTTGGGTCTCCCATGTAGGTGCAGGGGGCCAGGCACTTGGGCCATCTTCCACTGCTTTTCTGGGCACAATAGCCGGGTGCTGGATTGGAAATGTAGCAGCTGGGACTTGAACTAGTGCTCATTTGGGATGCCAGTGTCACAGGCAGTAGCCTGACCTACTTTGCCATAGTAGTGGCCCCTACTGTTTGCCCTTTTAAAAAAAGTTTGCCAATCCCTAAAGTGCAGAAGATAAAGATAGATAAATCTTAATGTCCACATAAGAAATACCAAGCTGTATTTATTTTTTACCATGACTTTTAAGTTAATCGTCTTTGTCTTTGCAGCAAGATTTATAAAAAAACCTATACTACCTTCATCTAAATATTTTGCCTCTTTCTGTATCTTTTTGAAAACTTTTGAAAACTTTTTGAAAATTTTTGAAAAACGCATGGAGTTTATACTTATATATACATCATAGATAAAATTTTATGCTAGCTTAAGGTTTTAAAATAAGTTTAAATGCTAGTGTTTCTTAAAGTGTATGTTAGTGAACCATTAACTAACATTTAGGTTTTATTCTCTAAAAATTTGAAAGTATATTAACATCAGTCTCATTTTCAAAAAGTAGATGCTAGATAACTGGGAAGTTAGAAATTTAAGGTTTTAAAATATATTTTGCTTTTATTCCAGCTAAAACCACAACTATGCCTACAACTTCTGCCACAGTTACTACATCAGGTAATTGATGCTGCTGAAACAGTGGTGTCAGACATGTGCCTTTTACTGTTTCTACCACCGTTTTCCAGTTTGATTCATGAATGATGGGGGCCAAGGTGGAGTGTGCTATTAAAGCAATAGTGATAGCATTGCTGAGATCCTCCTCCAGTTCTTTAATACAAAATCATATTTAGCATGACACTGTAGAATTCAGTAATACTGTTTTTCAAATCTTTACAACTTGTGTGTGAAATCTGGTGATTACTGCTTATGGTCATGAGTTGGCTGAGTGCTGGCTGAGAGCATGGCAGTTTGAATGTATCTGTCCCTTTGCACTGAAACGCCAGGACTCAGATGTGCCCCTCAGCGTCTTCCTTACCGTTTCTTAAATTCCTCGGCAACTCTTGAAAATGCACGTAAAAATTAACTTTTTTTATTAGCTAGTGATTGGACATTTTGTAAAGTACCTCACATTTAGGTTATGCCATAAGATGCAAAGTGTACAAGTTAGTGACTGTTCCCCCTGCCATATTTAAACTAAACAGTTAAGGTTGTGGAGTCCTTTGACCTGTTTGTAGTGACTCGTCTGGCTGCATGCAGGATGCAGGTACGGTCTTTCAGGTGCAGTGACGCCAATCCATCTCTACAAGAAGGAATACACAACACTGGGCATTGAAAGCCAGCAAGCGTGCACAACAACAGTAGCCAGTGTCATTTGCTACTCCATTTAAGAAAAAAATGAAAGTCTCTTGTTTTGTTTTGTTTATATATAGCAGGTAAAGCAGCCGCCTGCAGTGCTGGCATCCCATATGGGCGATGGTTCAAGTCCCGGCCGCTCTACTTCCGAACCAGCTCTCTGCTACGGCCTGAGAAAGCAGTAGAAGATGGCCCAAGTCCTGGGCCCCTGCACCGCTGTACCCACGTGGGAGACCTGGAAGAAGCTCCTGACTTTGATTGACCCAACTCTGGCTCTTGTAGCCATCTGAGGAGTGAACCAGAGGACGGAATACCTCCCTCCCCATCCCCCACCCCCACCTTTGCCTCTCTGTAACCCTCTCTTTCAAATAAATAAATCCTAAGAAGATTTATTTTATTTGAAAGGCAGATTTAGAGAGAGGGACAGATCTTACATCCACTGTTTCACTCCCCAAGTGGCCTCTAGGAACTAGGAGCATCATCCAGATCTCCCATGAGCCATCTTCGACTGCTTTTCCCAGGCCATTAGCAAGGAACTGCACTGGAAGTGGAACAGCCAGAATTTGAGCTGGCTTCCTCATAGGGTGCCAGCATTGCAGGCCAGCTTTACCCTCTGCGTCACAATGCAGGCCCCAAAAGTCTATTTTAAAGTATGAAATTACTTTTTGTTAAAACAGGTAGTACTTTCTTAGTCTTTTTGTTTCTTCTTAAGATGTTTTCATCTCTGAAAAATTCTAATCTTTGTGTTCTTTTTGCATATAATTTGGTAATACTTTGTCATAATATAAAATTTGCTGACAAAGTACTGTTTAGATTCTTTTTTTAATTTGAAAAATTTTAGAGCTTTATTTATTTGAAAGACAGAAATAGATCTTCTGTCTGTTGGTTCATTTCCCCAGTGGCCACAACAGCCACAGCTAGGCCAAAGCCATGAGCCAGGAACTCCATCCTGCTCCCACACGGGTGGCAGGGGCTCAAGTACTTGGACCGTCTTCTGCCTTCTCAGGTGTGTGGGCAGGAGCTGGATGGGAAGCGGGGCAGCTGGGACTCAACAAGCCCTCTGGTACAGGATGCTGCCGCTGCTGCTGCTGCTGGTGGCTCCTTAACCCCCTGCACCACAATGCCAGGCCCTGCAATTAAATTTTAATCTGCCTTGTGAATCTAGTGAAATTCAAGTGTCTTGAATATTTTAATTCAAATGCTAATGTTTACTCTGACAACCAAAAATTTGTAGTCTAAAGAAATTATTACATATCTTTAAATTGGTTGATGAATTCCCAGGACATAATTTAGGTACCAGAAAAATCTTTTTCTGTTGTTTTCATATTTGAAGTATTCTAGCAGCCTTGGCCCCTTGCTGTCCCTGGGTGAAATGAAGAATGACATTGATAAATGCTTGTTATCTTCAGTAGTAGTGAAGTCTAGCCATCAAGATTTGACTAAAGCAGAAATACTTTACAGATTTTTAACATGTGACAAAATAGAAGCTCTCGGGGAGTTCTTGAATTACGGTAGAGGGTCGTGAGATTTATTAAAAATTGTTATTTTTTCATATTTAACAGGTACGGCAAATACCACTCTGACCCCAACCTCATCACCTGGGCGGAAGTCCACCTTTGATGCAGCCAGCTTCATTGGAGGAATCGTCCTTGTCCTGGGTCTGCAGGCTGTAATTTTCTTTCTCTACAAATTCTGCAAATCTAAAGAACGAAATTACCACACTCTGTAAACGGACCTATTAACTTAACAAGGACTGGCGATTCGTTTGTGTAACCCACTGAAACCAAAATACTCTTTGAAGAGGTCCCACGTGGAAGACACTAGTCCAGCATCGTTCCATTTCCAGAGGACGCATACAGGATGTCACGGAGCGTCGTTCTTGAAGAAAATCAGTTAAACCATTTGCTCAACAGGAATATTTACAATATTCTGCATGAATCCTTGTGCTGTCTTCTTTTATTTTAAATGGCTGCTGCTGTGGGATTCTGTTTCTTTCCTTGACATGCCAAATGTAACTTTCTGTAAGCGATGGAAAAGGCTGTCCTGCAGACAGCCGCACGAGTCTTGGCAGGTTAGTCATCTTAAAACCTCAGAGCTGCATTATTTTTATCTAAACCCAAGGTATAATTTAGTGACCAGAATTGAGAAGAGTGTGTGCCAAACGAGCATCAGTCAGGTGGATTTTTGGTTATTACTTCAGAATAAATTTATACATCTAGTAGAACTGAATTGTATCCTTAGACTCAAAAATGTGCTTGATAAGTTATTTTTTCTACATTAGAAATAAGATGCCACACAGGGAATTACATTCCAGATTAAAAGAAATGCATGGGAAGGATACAAACCATTGACGTACAAGTATGACAGGTTATTGTTCATGTACGTAAAGCACCTTATATCACTGAGAAATAGAGAACAGTGCCTTACAAGACAGACTGGAAGGTAACTTAAAATGTTTGTGATTTCTTCGTTCACGTTAAGAAAGGTAAATGTCTGAGGATGTAATTGGAAATGAGCAGTTGTAAACCTGCTTTTAGATATCATACTATTAATATTTAATTGAAGCATACCTACTTTGTTTCAGAGCTGAGAAATTAAACTAAAGGATATTATACAAAGTTGAAAGCCTTCACATACTGAATCTCCCAATATTTTCCTTAATGGCTAATGAAAAGTATGGAGCTAACATGCATTTAGTTTTATTTTTCTTTACTCTTCAAAAAAGTATCCCAACACTGTTGTTCCTTGAAAGAATTCCCATCAGTCTTAGAGAAGTCAGGCAAGAAAGAAATCAGTTTCAGAATTACTCTTTACATGCGACAATCATTTTAAGTTTCCAGACAGCAAATGTAACCAGTGTAATCTCAGAACCCATAAGGATTTCTGGTTGATCAGATTGTAGATTTTTAAGGATGGTTTCTCTGAATGCATGGACTGTTCTTTTTTTCTTCCCTCCCTTCTTGGTTTTGATTCCTTTAATGTAATAGGGATGCATACTTTTCATTTCTGTAGCTTTCTCATAAAGTACTAGTTTTTTCAAGTCCCTCCCCCCTCCCCCCCAGTTGTAGAGGGTAACTTCTCCCTTGCCTTTGACACATTGGATTAATTCAGAGGCTTTACTTAGTTTAAAATGGACTTTTGCTTTTCTAGGTTATAAAGTTTCATTGTGTTAGTTTCTTTAGCCTTTAGTGGCTGAGTTTAGCACTTGGTTTTCGTATTTTATAGTAAGGAATGACAGATTGCTTTGGTTCGTTTCATAAACTGAAACTCCTTGCATTTAGATAGTGATATTAAAGGTTCTTAAATGAAGATTTACTGTTTCTTTTGTTACTTGCTGGTACAGCTGAAGTTTGTTTTACTTGCACATTTGTACATACACCTAATGTTTTCAAGTGCCTTAATTGTTTAAAATCTCTGGCTTCAAAGGTTTTTGGGAAAGGTAGGTTTACCTCACATTTTTGTGTTTCCATTAGTAGTAATTTAGGTACCTCACAAAATTTATTATGGTGCCATGGCTGTTATTTTTTAGTGAGTGCTACAAGATTCATTTGAAAATATGCAGAATTTCCATTCTTCCCAAGGTGGCAAAATTAGCTACAGTGTAATTGTCATGTACGTGAATATGAATTCCTTGCCACACATGGAGCAAATTTTGTGAAAACGTAACTTGATTTGAGGCTTCTCCAATTTTGAGCACTGCTCTGAGAACAAAAGCAGAACATGAAATTGAGTCGAGTTTGCAGGTCTACAAATGAGCTCTTGTAACAGAACTCACAGCCTTTTCTCCCCCACCCTCCTTTAGTGATGTGGTATCTTGAGCCATTAATAAGTTTTTTTTTTTTTTAATCCAGAAGGTATGTAGAAACCTCTTCAGATTTTTCATCTGATTTGTTCATGCAGATGTAGTTCTATCAAATACCTTATTTTACCTTACAGATGTTTGTTGCACAGGCAGACACTGCTGTATTTAGAAATTTCTATTTTTGTTCAGTAAAAACTGCAAAACCAATCTGTATCATGTACCAAACTGATTTAAAATAAATCTACGTGTTTATTGAATTCAGCTCCTCGTTTATTGTCTGCAGTGCGTTGTGTTTTGGTTATAGAATGTCACGCAAAGATCTACTTGAGTTTGGGGGCAGGGTGGGCAGTGTCCTCAGTTTTTTACTTTCAGAGGGCCGGTGGTAAACTGATAGTATTGTTCCAGCCTTAGAAATCCCAGCTGGAGTGGGGGTGATGTGCAAGTTGATCTTCCACAGAGGAGTAGCCATCATGCTCTTGTTTACCAAGAATTTATGAGAACACTATCTTGTTTTTCTATTTCTGAAAGCTTAATCATTTTGTGACTTTGCCTTTTTAGTTCAGATTGCATGCAAAGTAAGATTGGGCTTCCGCTTACATGGTACAGATAATTGACTGCCGGGCCACAGGCTGACATGCAAAATCTGGCTCTGCTCACGACAGTGTCAGTTTTTTGATGCCCATCAGTGGTGGTGGCTTCCGATTTGCTTGCTTGATGATGTTTTTGTCATTTGAGAGGCAGAAAGAGTGTGCTCCCACCTGCTGACTCACTTCCCAACTGTCTGCCCTGGCTACAGCTGGGCCAGATCAGAACCAGGAGTTGAGGTAATGCATTTGTAGGAAGCTGGAGTCAGGAGCCTGAGGTTTCCAAACCAGATACTCTGAAGGGGGGAGGGGCGTGGAGATGGTCAACACTAGGCTACACAGGTGCCCCTGTCAGGTGGTCTCTTCCCATCCATGTGCTAGGCAGTCTTGCTGAACGCTGCAGTACACCTGCAGAGTTCTGGAGTTGATCTGCCTCTCCTCTGCTCAGGAAACTGGCTGCCTTCATCTCCCGTAGTCCTCAGTTCCATCTTCTCAACTCCTGAAGTTCATTGGGCTCTGTCTAGATTTCGCCCTCCCAGCAACTTGACCTAGAAATTCTAGGCAGTACGTTAGGTCAGTTGATTTTTCCAGGTTTTACTGTTCTTGGCATAACATTCAATGTACTGGAAAACCACTGTTTCATTTTCATTTCATGGCTTTTTTTTTTTTTTTTTTTTAAAGATCTGTTTATTTGAAAAAGTTGCAGAGAAGGGGGGAGAGCGAGCGGTGAGCTTCCATCTAGTAGTTCTCTCCCAAAAGGCCAGAATGTCTGGGCTGGGCCAGACCAAAGCCAGGAGCCTGGAAGTTCCATCCATATGGGATGCTGGCACCACAGACAGAAGCTTAACCTGTGCCACAGCACCGGCCCCCACATTGAGTGTTCTGAGTCTGAGATAGCCTTCGGATTCCCACCAGCAGGCTATCAGTATGTTCTATATCTTACCACTTGGTATTAACAAGCTTTTAAATTTGAACATTGAATGAAATGATTTCCTTGGTTACTATTATTACCTACTCCCTCTGAAAATTGTCAAATTTTCTATTTTTTTTCTTTTCAACTTATAGTTTTGCTTTGTTTTTAAGATTTATTTACTTATTTGAAAGAGTTACACAGAGAGGAGAGGCAGAGAGAGAGAGATGGTTCACTCCCCAATTGGCCATAATGGCTGGAGCTGTGCCGATCTGAAGCCAGGAGCCAGGAGCTTCTGGGTCTCTCACGTGGGTGCAGGGGCCCAAGTGCTTGGGCCATCTTCCGCTTTCCCAGGCCACAGCAGAGAGCTGGATTGGAAGTGGAGCACCTACCACAAACCTCAGCACGAACCAGTCTCGAACCGGTGCACATATGGGATGCCGGCACTTCAGGCCAGGGCGTTAACCCGCTGCGCCACAGCGCCAGCCCCTCAACTTACAGGGTTTTTAAAATTAATATATGCTGGATGCTAATCCATTAGTAATATATTTTCTTCAAGTCTTTGTGTTTGATTATAGCTTTGTGCCTAACAGGATTTAATCAGGAGAGGCAGCCACACGATATGAACAGTGAAAGTTTGACTTGAACTGTAACAGTGGATTGGAGCGGTGGGACATATTTGTAGAACTTTAAAACCTAAAAACTTGAAGAACAGTAAAGAGACTTTTTTTTTTTTTTTTTTTGACAGGCAGAGTGGGCAGTGAGAGATAGAGACAGAGAGAAAGGTCTTCCTTTGCTGTTGGTTCACCCTCCAATGGCCGCTGCAGCCGGCACACCGCGCTGATCCGATGGCAGGAGTCAGGTGTTTCTGGTCTCCCATGGGGTGCAGGGCCCAAGTACTTGGGCCATCCTCCACTGCACTCCCGGGCCACAGCAGAGAGCTGGCCTGGAAGAGGGGCAACTGGGACAGAATCCGGTGCCCCGACCGGGACTAGAACCCGGTGTGCCGGCGCCGCAAGGCGGAGGATTAGCCTGGTGAGCCGCAGCGCCAGCCTAAAGAGACTTCTAAAGAATACAGGGATAACAGGAAGCAGCCGCTCCCCACTTCCTCAAGCCGAAGGCCAGAACTCTTTACAGAGGTTGCAACCTTGGCTCCCTGTGTGCTGAGGTTTGTGGTAGGGGCAGATCCATCTGAGAGGGTGCCAGGGGAGCCATCCGCGGGGACGTGGCATGCCAGTGGCAGTGTCTGGGGTAGTCATTCAGGGGGATGTGAGGTAAGCCGTGCATGGGAGGTGCCACACAAGTGGCCCGCAGCTGTGGAAGCTGCAGCCGGGCACTGTGGGCATCTACCTGGAAAAGAAGCACCCCCAGAGCCCAGTACCGCCTAGCCAGGGAGAAAGACTGATTCATGGGGTCCACTCCATTATCGCAGAGAAGGCAACAAGTGCATTAGGAACTGAGGGTCAATCCATAGATAGCAGTCTCAGTCCACACTTTCATATGCGCCCTTCTGCAGAGTTTGAAACTTTTGAACAATGAAACAAGTCTAGGAAGTGTCCAGAAAATTCTGGATTGTTTGTATCTTGAAAAAACTGCATGGATTTCATAGTCTTTGTGCACCCAAATATGCTCCTGCCTTTTTTTTTTTTTTTAAGTTTTATTTATTTGAAAGGCAGAGTAACAGATAGGCAGAGGCATAGAGAGAGAGAGAGAGAGAGAGGTCTTCCATCTACTGGTTCACTCCCCGGTGGCCGCAACAGTTGGAGCTATGCCAACCCAAAACCAGGAGCCAGAGCTTCTTCCAGGTCTCCCACACAGGTGCAGAGGCGCAAGCACTTGGGTCATCTTCTACTGCTTTCCCAGGACATAGCAGAGAGCTGGACTGGCAATGGAGCAGCCGAGACTCGAACCAGCACCCATATGGAATGCCGGCAATGCAGGTGGCAGCTTTAACCTACTGGCCACCGTGCTGGCCCCACAACATAGGTTTTTACACAAGAAAAATAAAGTGGATTAAGTCCGTTATATGGCAAAACAAAACAAAAAACTTATTTTTGCCCCCATTTGAAGAGGACCAATTACTAGAGTTTTCAATGGAGATTTTATAAACAAGTGAGATGGAGCTCTTGAAGCATTTCTTAGGAGAGTTATAACAGGAAGTGGAACGTGTCTGTTAGCAGTCCGGTCTTGGAGACAAAGCTTAGCCCAATGAAGATCATGATGTGGAAGTGGTCCAGTCACAGGACAGTGGACCCAGCCAAGGGTGAAGGTCACGGTGACATTCTGGGGGACGCTCAATGCACTTTGCTGGTTGACTTTCTGGAAGATCAAAGAATGGTAACTGCTTGCTTAGTAGGAGCATGTTTTGAGGATGTTAGAGCTTCAGCAATAAAACACGGGAAATCACAAGCGAATCCTTCTCCACTGCAGCGATGGTCCTGCCCTTCCCTCTCATCAAACAAGGGCAATTTTGAGAGGTTTTGATGGAAAATCATTAAGTACTCAGCGTATAGTCCTGATTTGACTCCTCCTGACTTCTTTATGTTTTCTGATTTTTTTAAGGTTTATTTATTCATTTTGAAAGTCAGAGATACAGAGAGAGAGGGAGAGAGAGGACTGAGAGAGAAAGAGAGAGAATCTTCCATCCACTGATTCACTCCCTAAGTGGCTGCAACGGCCAGCACTAGGCCAGGCCAAAGCCAGGAGCTTAATCCAGGTCTCTCATGTGGGTGGCAGGGGCCCAAATATTTGGGCTTTCTTCCACTGCTTTTCCAAAGCCATTAGCAGGGAGCTGGATTGGAAGTAGATTGGAAGTGGAGCAGCTGGGACGTGAACTGGTGCCCATATGGGATGCTGGCATCACGGGCAGTGGCTTTACACTCCCCATCACAATGCTGGCCCCTATGTTTCCTAATCTTAAAGAATCTTTGAAGGGCATCCATTTCTCTTTAATTAATGATGTAAAAGGAACTGCACTGAAACGTGTCAATTCCCAGAACCCTCACTAAATCATCACTTTGGAAAGTGTCTTGGGGGCTGACACTGTGGCGCAGCAGATTAAAGCCCCAGCCTGCAGTGCTGGCATCCAATTATGGGCGCCGGTTTGAGTCCCTGCTGCTCCACTTCCAATCCAGCTCTCTGCTATGGCCTGGGAAAGCAGTGGAAGATGACTCAAGTTCCTGGGCCCCTGGACCCGTGTGGGAGACCCAGAAGAAGCTCCTGGCTTCTGGCTTCAGATCAGCTCAGCTCTGGCCATTGCAGTCATTTGGGGAGTGAACCAGTGGATGGAAGAACTCTTACTCTCTCTCTCTAACTCTTTCAAATAAATAAAATAAATCTTTTTAAAAAAGTGTCTTGAACTTGATGGAGTTTGTCTTTAGAAATAAAGTTTATATTTTTTATCTCTTAATTCTACTTTCCACAAACTAGTTGATGTGCCCTTGTACATTTCCATCTCACAAGATACAGTTATACTTCTGACAGGTCAAGTTCATTCCCTTTCTCCAAAATGAGAAGATGCCCAATGCCAAGAATCAGTTTCCATTGTTGGCTGTAATAATTATTCCTCAGGTTTTGTCTCTGTTCCATCAAATATTCTGAAACCTAAAGACTAAATTGTAAGTTTAACCTCTAAAAACTTGTATCTCAAATTAAAACAAAAATGTTTAGAATATACAAATGAATGCAAATGAGGAAAATGTTCAACACCCCTACAGTCCTACTTTCTGGAAATACATGACCTTCCTCTTCCATTCAGGCAGAACCTCAGCTGGTCAGGTTCATTACCAAAGTGTCTGAATCCTTCAATTGTCCCACCTGTTTTGGTTGCTGGAGGTTTTTCATTAACCTTAATTTCCTATTGGGTGTGGAAGTAATCCTTATTCCAAAAAGCCCTTTTGGCTTCCTTCATGTTCCAGCAATACAATCTACCACTGGTCCTCAGGATTGATCATTCCAGCCAGTGGTTACACTTTTGCTGCCCATTGACTTAGGGGCATACAAAGCCCAAGGCACTGGTCTATTATAGGTCACACAACAGAGAAACCGTGGTAGGGTCCTTGGCTGAAACATCTTCTGGGAACTAAGGCTTCCAAACTATCACTGCTCAAGATGGCTAGGATGAGAAGCACTACTCCCACTACCACCCTGGGGTCCCTGGGCACCTATACCCTGGCCGTGCCATAAGCTAGGATTCCGCGCTTTAAAGGTAATGTCTTCCAACCATCACCACCAAATCTTCACTGAACCACCGATCCTTCAGTTAGATCAACGTCTTCTGGGTGTTGAGCTGTGCTAATTTCATGGGCATGCACTTATGTCACCATCTCCTTTGCTGTGAAATTGACTCCGCGCTTAGAAGCAAAGCAATGGGAAATGTCGCCATGGAGAAGACACTCTGTGAGTATGTGGATTGGACGGTGGTGCTGGGAGGAGCATCATAAGCCGGGAAGGTGTTCCCTATCCAGAATAGGTGTCTCTTTCCATGAAGACAAATCTGCCCCCTTCATGATGGGAGGGGTCCAGTATAACCCGCCTGTCACCAGGTAGATGGCTGTTACCCATAGTGTTGGTGCCATGTTGCGGTTTCAGTATTTGGTTCTTGACAGATTAGGCACTCAGCAGTAGTTGTGTCAGCCTTGCCAAGGGGAAGTCCATGCTGCTGAGCCCATACATGGCCTCTATGCCTGCCTCAATGGCCATGTTATCCACAGGCCCACTGTACAACCAGTGGGATATGTGAGAAATGAGGCTACCGACCCAATCAGTAGGTTGTAAATTTGATTAATAAGAACCCCCTCTGCTGTGGATGCCCTTTGGTGGGCATTAATATAGGACAGGAATACCTTTACAATCTGCGCCCATCCTGAGAGAGCCAGCCACAGAATCCTTGCAGACTTGCTTGTCACCCATCTTCCAGCTCTGTTTCTTTCAAGTCCCTCACTATGTAGACGAATGCCAGCAACTAGCCGCAGACTAGGGGGCTCCCCAGCCATTTCTCAGTTCAGACACGCTGGGCAACCACAGGCACCACTGGAAGCTGCTTCCACCACCATCCTTCAGGGTCACCTTCAGGTAGGGCTATGGTGCTTTAGCTGTTCACTTTTGGGTGGAAGCAACACGTCAAACAGACCCATCTGTAAACCAGACTTGATTTCTTAGCCAGCTGGTTGTTGGGAACACCCCTGAAGGCCACAAGTATGGGTTTCGGAAAAAGAAGCAGTAAAACAGGGTTTGGTGTTGCAAGCGTGGGCGCCTCCAGTTCACACACCATGATGCTTCCACCTCTAAAACCTGCCCCAGCATGCTAGGTCTGTTGTGCACCATTGCCGTCTCCTGACAGATCATTGCTGGGCAGGCCCAGCTTCACGACCAGGTAGTCTAACAACACCCAGACCATGAGCGGAAGCTCAGGCCATGTGATCCCTGCTAGGCCACGGTCAGTGCCTACCAAGGCACAGCAGCAAGCAAGAAACTGTCTCTTAAAAGAATAGTTATCTTTAGAAAAGGATATCAATTTTCTCCTCATTACTATCTTGGGATTCTCCTACGAGAGCCTGACAGGGGCTGCACATAATATCCCTTACGCCATATTCTGAGTATCATTGGAGCAGCTGACCATCAGCCTGATGTGCTGTGGAGGCTCCTCTGTAATTCAAACCAGCTACGGGTCCTCTCTTTCTCTGGTCCCAACTCAAAAATGCTCATCTTAAGAGTGACTCTGGGGCCGGCTCCATGGCTCACTAGGCTAATCCTCCACCTTGTGGCACCGGCACACCGGGTTCTAGTCCCGGTCGGGACGCCGGATTCTGTCCCCGTTGTCCCTCTTCCAGGCCAGCTCTCTGCTGTGGCTAGGGAGTGCAGTGGAGGATGGCCCAGGTCCTTGGGCCCTGCACCCCATGGGAGACCAGGAGAAGCACCTGGCTCCTGCCATCGGATCAGCGTGGTGCGCCGGCCGCAGCGCGCCAGCCGCGGCGGCCATCGGAGGGTGAACCAATGGCAAAACGAAGACCTTTCTCTCTGTCTCTCTCTCTCACTGTCCACTCTGCCTGTCAAAAAAAAAAAAAAAGAGTGACTCGGGGCCGGCGCTGTGGTGCAGCGGGTTAACGCCCTGGCCTGAAGTGCTGGCATCCCATATGGGTGCCGGTTTGAGTCCCAGCTGCTCCTTTTCATATCCAGCTCTCTCCTATGGCCTGGGAAAGCAGTAGAAGATGACCCAAGTCCTTGGGCCCCTACCCCTGTGTGGGAGACCCAGAAGAAGCTCCTGGTTCCTGGCTGTGGATCAGCACAGCTTGCGCTGTGGTGGCCATCTGGGTAGTGAACCAAGTGGATGGAAGACCTCTCTTTCTGTCTCTACCTCTCTAACTCTTTCTAAAAAAAAAAAAAAAAAAAAAAGAGTGACTCTGGAGATGGGTTGAAATAGCACAGTCACATAGAATATATATTGCCTTCAGAATCCACAAGGATCTACCAAGCATCATGTCTCATTTTCCACGGTACCTAGTATGAGGTGCAACTTAACTCTCATTTTTGAGTGGATTTTTTTTTTGACAGGCAGAGTGGACAGTGAGAGAGAGAGATAGAGAGAAAGGTCTTCCTTTGCCATTGGTTCACCCTCCAATGGCCGCCACGGCTGGCGCGCTGCAGCCGGCGCATTGCGCTGATCTGAAGCCAGGAGCCAGGTGCTTCTCCTGGTCTCCCATGGGGTGCAGGGCCCAAGTACTTGGGCCATCCTCCACTGCACTCCCTGGCCACAGCAGAGAGCTGGCCTGGAAGAGGGGCAACTGGGACAGAATCCGGTGCCCTGACCGGGACTAGAATCCAGTGTGCTGGCGCCGCAAGGCGGAGGATTAGCCTAGTGAGCCGCGGCGCTGGCCTAATTTTTTTTAATGTACTCCAAACCACTGGACCCCTAGAAACTTTATTAAAATTAAGGGCTGTGATTTTTGTAGTGTTTTTTTCCATCCTCCAGTTTTCATATGTTTTATTAGGCACCCAAGTCCATGCTCCTTTCTGCTCATCACGTCCACGCAGCATGATGTCATCAATGTCGCAGCAACGGGATATTTGTGGACTAACATGATGGTCAAGGTTTGTGAGCTGTCTCCTGGCAGAGGGCAGGAGAACTGACACAGTCTTCAGGCAAGAGTCAAAATATATTATGACTTTGCCAGGGAAAAGCAAACTTCTTGTGGGCCTTGCAAATTGCTAAGGAGCAAAAGATATATCAATAACTGTATACCAAGTTCTACAGGCACATTAACTCGTTCCAGTTAAGATAGTACATCTGGGGCCAGTGTTGTGGTGCTAAGCCACCTCCTGCAATGCCGGCCCTGCGCAGAGGCACTTGTTCATGTCCCAGCTGCTCCACTTCCAATCCAGCTCCCTGCTAAACGCCTGGGAAAGCAGTGAAAGATGGCCCAAGTGCTTGGGCCCCTGCCATCTGCAGAGGAGACCTAGAAGGAGTTTCAGGCTCCTGGCTTAGGCCTGGTCCAGTCCTGGCCATTGCAACCATTTGAGGAGTGAACCAATGGATGGGAGATATCCTCTTTGTCTCTGTCTGTCTCTCTGCTTCCCTCTTTCTGTAATTCTGCCTTTCAAATAACTTATATGTATTTTAAAGACAGTACATCTGGGACAGCAGCTGCAATTTTCGCTACCTGTTCGTTATGGTATGGACCCAATACTTGCTAGCTATTTCTAAGCCCTTATCTGTCTTCTGTGCAAGTGAAAGCCATGTCAATGGTGGCGTTGATCCACAGGACAAGTTCCTCAGGGTTGTGATATTGCTTCTGATGCATTTTATTGACAGGGAGGGAAGTTTTGGGGGCTTCCAGTTACCCCTTCTTACCATAGTTGGTCCCAAATCAAAGGTCAGAGAAGCAGTGTGAGAATTCTTGCAGTGGCCAATCACGTCTATTCCAAGGACACATTCAGAACTGGGGAAACAGCCCCAGAACGGGTCCAGGCCGTCGCGGTGGACTGTGTTTCAGACTTGAGCGAAGAGTCCTTCTATCCCCTGACCACTGTAAGCCTTCATGCTGGCTGCTGAGCCACAGCGGTGTTTTGGATGCCGTGGAATTAGCATTCATTTAGAGCCAGTGTGTAATAATCACGAAGATGTCCGAATATTTCCATTTATCTGAAAAGTAGCCATTTTTGCTAGCAATTATAGAACCCTCAGGGGGAAGTGTGGATGGAGAGTCATGGTGTGTACCTGGGGCAGCAGGGTCAGGAATCCTCTCTCCTTCAGTCCAGGTCTGGGATCTGGGTCAGAGGTGGCGACTCTTCCACTGTGGCAACTCTAGCCAGGTTTTGGCTCCCAGACCTAAGTTTTGTCCTGCTGTATACATCAAGTGACATTTTAGTAGGCCCTCTAAGTGTGCGTGCCTGGGGATACCCACCGACTACCAAAGATCTCTGCCAGTCAAGGCAGCTGATTACTGATATTCTCCTCCTGCCCTAATGGAAGAGCCCAGCTTGTCTTTGGCAGATAAATCCCACCGTTTGGCTTTGCCAGCCTGAGAGTGCATCATCACCATTTAAATCAACACCTATCTCAATGCCAATAGAAACTTGATGAGATTGTGGATACAATTAGCACCATA
This sequence comes from Oryctolagus cuniculus, assembly GCF_964237555.1. NCBI lineage: Eukaryota > Metazoa > Chordata > Mammalia > Lagomorpha > Leporidae > Oryctolagus > Oryctolagus cuniculus. The sequence continues at coordinate 62,037,225 of NC_091436.1, forward strand.
ATTTAGTATTTCCATAATCAAAATGTGTTTGATTCTTAGCAGTTTTATCCCTATGACTACAAGAATAAAAGGTTCTTCTAAGGCTATCCTCGATGCTCTCTGGTTCTCAGACCATGATTTGAACTTGGAATTAAAGGCTTGTCATTTTCTTCTGGAACTGACGAATTGCATTCAAAACTCCCATCGCATAATATAGCCTTGACAGTCATCATTACTGCCATAGCAGTCAATGTGCTGGCGACACAGGTCCTGTGATGCACACTCTGTCACAATCCGCCACAGGCAATAGCTTGTTTAATTGTGGTGCCACGGCAGGCAATGGATTACTAGCATCCCATGTCCTACTGGCCAGGAACTCAGCACTGGGCTCATGCCTAATGGTGCAACCACATCCTCACAGCCTGTCTTCAGGGGTCTATTTTTGGGGTGACACCCACTCCTGGTACCAGTGCTATCCTAGTCACGGACCAATCAGGAGAAAGAAAACCATAGGCATTCCAATAAGGACCATTTACTCTGAAGAATTATTAACCATGACAAAGGATGGGCATTATGGGGGGTGGGCTGGTAGGCAATGAAGACAGCCTGGAAGCGTACTTCAGGGACGGCAGGTGCAGGGAGGAGCCATTACCCTCCGGGCTGAAATCCAGGCTTCACTGGAGGAGACTTGGTCAAGGCTCGCTGGGAGGCAGAGGGGTTCACTGAGGGTGCAAAGTCCCCCAGAGGGGTTCTGGTAGTGGGGGCCTCACAACCGGGGCCATGCCAGAGGCAGCCCACTACACAGTGCATGCACTGCAGGAGCCAGGCACGCTGCAGGGGCCTGCCTAGAGGGGCACACAGGGTCTGGATGAGAAAGGCTTCTTTCTTCCACCGGGGCCCACCAGCATCCTCTACTCACAGAGCTTGACATCTTGCTAGTCAGCAAAAGGAAACATTTATAAGGTCCAGAGTCATTATTCTAGAACATACAATGCAGGGTAACAAATCCATAAACGGTATCGTATCTTGTCAAGTTGAAGGTGTAGTTTTCATATCAAACTTATCAATCTTCCTTTGGCTTTTATTTTTTATAAGCTATTTCAGAATTAAGTGTGTGTGCCCATGTGTATGCATGCATACATTTACATCTTTATTTGAAATTCATTGTGTATCGTGTATGGTGATGATTTAATCCACTCTGAGTAGACTCAAGTTTCTCCTTAAATTTTTTAAAGATTTATTTATCTATTTGAAAGTCAGAGTTACACACAGAGAGAAGGAGAGGCAAAGAGAGACAGCGAGAGGCCTTCCATCCGCTGGTTCACTCCCCAGTTGACTGCAATGGCCAGAGCTGCACTGATCCGAAGCCAGGAGCCAGGAGCTTCTTCCAGGTCTCCCACATGGGTACAGGGACTTAACGGCTTGGACCATCTTCTACTGCTTTCCCAGGCCATACAGAGAGCTGGGCTGGAAGTGAAGCAGCCGGGCCTCAAACCGGCACCCCTATGGGATGCCGGCACTGCAGGTGGCAGCTTTACCAGCTTTGCCACAGTGCCGGCCCCAATCTGCTTTCCCAGGTGCATTAGCAGGGAGCTGGATTGTAAGTGGAGCAGTGGGGAGTTCAACCAGCGACCATATGGGATGTTGGCACTGCAGGCTGGGGCTTTAACCTGCTGCACCACAGCGCTAGTCCAAGGGTTTTTTTTAAACATTTATTTATTGATTTGAAAGTCAGAGTTAGAGATAGAGATAGAGATAGAGATAGAGATAGAGAGAGAGAGAGAGAGAGAGAGATCCTTTGTCTGCTGGCTCACTCCCCAGATGGCCACAACAGCCAGGGCTGAGCCAGGCTGAAGCCAGGAGCCCAGAACTCCATCTGAGTCTCCCACATCGGTCGTGGGTCCACAGCACTTGGACCACCTTCCATTGCTTTCCCAGGAGGGTTAGCAGGGAATTGGATTGGAAGCAGAGCAGCCAGGATTCAAAGCGGCTCTCCAATATGGGATGCTGACATTGCAGACTGTGGCTCAGCCTGCTGCACCACAGTGCCAGTTTTGCATTAGGGCTTATCTGAAGACTGTGGCTCCTGTAGGAAGAATGCAAAGACTGTGGAGAGAGGATGATGTTTGAGTGTGAACCCAACAGGAACAAATGCTTTGACGTTTACTTGGGTGAATCCCTATACAAATACTGTGGTTTTTCACTTATTAATAAATACTGCCATGCCACCTAGCTCTAGAACTCACATCGAGAGGCTGCTGGCTGACCAGAAACAAGGGATATATTGTAAGAATGCAAGTCGAAACCTGTGGATTTGTAGATTTTTATTCACCTGAGAGGCAGAAACACACACACACACACACACACACACACACACAGATCGCAGCTACTAGTTCATTCCCCAGATGCTGGGAGCCAGGTGTCCCACGTGGGTGCAGGAACCTAATGTCTTGAGCCATCGCTGGCTGCCCAGGGTGTGCATTAGCAGGAAACTGGACTTGTCGCAGCCAGGACTTGAATCTGGGCACGTGATATGGGACACAGGTGCCCCCACCAGCATCCTAACCGCTAGACCAAACACCTACCTCTGACATCTGTGTTTTAAAAGCCAGAGCCAAACCCTCCTTCACTTGGGACAATCAGCCTAGCCCTTCAGCACTATATCCCAAGTACTCGTAAGAAAAGTAGACAAACGCTTTACTGGAGTTTACAGCCATTTTTATTCACTCACATCCTCATGGAAATAAAACTTGGAAAAAGCAGAGATGGTTACCAGTTGGGTCTGTCCGGTGGCATTCTGGAGGAAGATGTTTGACCTTGAAAAGCTGTCAGGGTGAACATTTTCTGCCACATCAGATAGGAAGAAAATCCTCAATCCATTTTTCTGTGTTTAACAGGCACCTGTAATATTAAGTAGACATTGGTAATTTTTTTAAAGATTTATTTCTTTATTTGAAAGTTAGAGTTACACAGAGAGAGAGGAGAGGCAGAGAGAGAGGTCTTCCTTCTTCTGGTTCACTCCTCAGATGGCCGCAATGGCTGGAGCTGGGCCAATCTGAAGCCAGGAGCCAGGAGCTTCTTCCAGGTCTCCTATGCTGGGTGCAGGGGCCCAAGGCCTTGGGCCATCCTCCACTGCTTTCCCAGGCCATAGCAGAGAGCTGGATTGGAAGTGGAGCAGCTGGGTCTTGAACAGGCGCCCATATGGGACGCTGGCACTGCAGGCCAGGGCGTTAACCCACTGCGCCACAGCGCCAGCCCTGACATTGGTAATTTTTAATCACCAATTAAAATTAATTGATGACTGGTTCTTGTTACAGCATTACAAAAGGTCACTGCTATTCCTGAGAGCAAGATCATTGTTCTCTCCGGGTTAGGACATCTGGTGTGACTTCTTGTCCATATGCTGCCACTTGTTACAAGGGGAATCGGCCAAGAATAAATCCATCTGGGCTGGCGCTGTGGTGTAGTGGGTAAAGCCACCACTTGTGATGCCAGCATCCCACATGGGTATTGGTTCGAGTCCCGTCTGTTCCACATCTGACCCAGCTCCCTGTTAATGTGCCCGAGAAAGCAGTAGAACATGGTACAAATACTTGGGGCCCACGTAGCCATGTAAGAGATCCAGATGGAGTTCCTGGCTCCTGGCTTCAGCCTGGCCTGCAGCCTTTTAAGGAAGATTCTCTCTCTCTCTCTCTCTCTCTGTCTGTCTGTCTCTGTCTCCCTTTCTCTCAGTAACTTTGTATTTCAAAAAGTAAGTAATGTTTTTAAAAAGATAAATCCATTAATGGAAAACTATGGAAGCAGACATCTCAAAATTTGCATGATCCAAAAATTCATTAATATTTTTAATCAATCAGTGCAGTGGTATTTTATAGAAAACCACTTAAGAGTTCTTACACTCCTGCGAGGTATAAATTCCTCTTCAGTCAGTACAGATCTGACATGTCTCATAGGCTTTGCTTAAGAAGCCAGAACTGGGGCCAGCGCTGTGGTGCAGCGGGTTAAAGCCCCAACCTGCAGTGCCAGCATTCCATATGGGCGCCGGTTCGAGTCCAGGATGCTCTACTTCCGACCCAGCTCTCTGCTATGGCCTGGGAAAGCAGAAGATGGCCCAAGGCCTTGGGCCCCTGCACCCAGCATAGGAGACCCAGAGGAATCTCCTGGCTTCAGATTTGGCCCAGCTCTGGCCATTGTGGCCATCTGGGGAGTGAACCAGTGGATGGAAGACCTCTCTCTCTCTCTCTGCCTCTGTCTCTGCAACTCTGCCTTTCAAATAAATAAATAAATCTTTAAAAAATTTTTCAAAAAGTCAGAATAGATTTAAAGAGGTTCTAATAAGCTTTTTGCTTGGGCTTCCTGTGTTGCACACAAGCCAGTGGGCCCAAAGGCACTTCTTATGGGGCTTCCTTATTTAGTTGAACAATGGCCAACGAGCAAATTAGCCTTGGGCCATCACTCTTCTAAATGCCTCAAATACAGAGGGTCTCCCCTCACACACTGAGCTACTTCGCAGCCTTCTCAGCCACAAGGATTGTGGTTACCAGCCTCACCCCATGGCACCCAGGGCTGTCAGAGGTGAAATGGAGTAAACCTTGGAAGTCTTGAGGACCCACACATACAAAATGAACTTTTTTATAAATTTATTTGAAAGGCAGAGATATAAAGAGGCAGAGAGAGAAAGAGGGGTCTTCCATCCGCTGGTTCATTCCCCAGATGGCCGCAATGGCCACAGCTGCACCAATTTGAAGCCAGGAGCTTCTTCTGGGTCTCCCACGTGGGTGCAGGGGCCCAAGGACTTGGGCCATCTTCTACTGCTTTCCCAGGCCACAGCAGAGAGCTGGATCAGAAGCAGAGGAGCCAGAACGCGAACCAGGTCCCACATGGGATGCCAGCACTGCAAGTGGCAGCTTTACCCACTAACACCACAGCACCGGCCCCCAAAATGAACCTTACTTCCTTTGGGAAAAGGCTTTGTCAGAAACAAATGGACATACACTCTTGACCTTCATATTCTGGTTCTGCATTCCCAGATTAAAACAACTACAGGTAAAAAAATATCCACGGCCGGCGCCGCGGCTCACTAGGCTAATCCTCCGCCTTGTGGCGCCGGCACACCGGGTTCTAGTCCCGGTTGGGGTGCTGGGTTCTAGTCCTGGTTGCCCCTCTTCCAGGCCAGCTCTCTGCTGTGGCCAGGGAGTGCAGTGGAGGATGGCCCAGGTACTTGGGCCCTGAACCCCATGGGAGACCAGGAGAGGCACCTGGTTCCTGGCTCCTGCCATCGGATCAGTGCGGTGCGCCGGCCACAGCGCGCTGGCCGCGGCGGCCATTGGAGGGTGAACCAACAGCAAAGGAAAACCTTTCTCTCTGTCTCTTTCTCTCACTGTCCACTCTGCCTGTCAAAAAATAAAAAAAAAATTTTAAAAAATCCACAAAAATGCATTGTTCTAAATACGCACAGACTTCTTCCCTTGTCATTATTCTTAAACAAGACAGTGTGACAACTACTCACACAGCATTTATACTTTATTACATACTATAATCTAGATGATTTAAAACATATGGGAAGATTTCCATGGATTATAGGCAAATACCACACCACTTTATATTTATTTATTTATTTGAAAGGCAGAAAGAGAGAGAGAGGGGAGAGACAGACAGAGATGTCCCACCTGCTGGTTCACTCCTCAAATGCCTGCAACAGCCAGGGCCGTGCCAGGACGAAGCCGGGGGGGCCTGGAGGTCACTGCAGGTCTCCCTTGTGGGTGGCAGGGACCCAGCTACTTGAACTAGCATCACATGCTGCCTCCCAGGGTGTGCCAGCAGGACGCTGGAGTCGGAAGTGGAGCAAGGAACTGAGCCCAGCACTCTGATATGGGATGCAGGCATCTCAAGGAGCATCTTAACCCCTGACCAAACACATCTGCCCTGAAACCGTCTTACAAAGGGAGTTCAGGACCTGCAGATGTTGGTATGGGGGTGGGGTGATGGGTCTTGAAACCGGTACTCCACGGATACTGACGAGTAGCTGTGCTCGAACTTCATGTTCGGGGAAGGATGATTGTACAGAGCTTGGTGAGTCCAGCAAATAGTAGCTATTAATTGATAAGGTGGCCTTTTCTTGGTCAAGATTGAGAGTAGATATTTTTTCCAGCTGGCTTCTTCTCTCTGAACAGCATGTTTAGAAATACTGCAAGGAGGGGCAGGCTTTTTGGTGTAGCAGTTAAGATGCCATTTGGGGTACCTGCATCTCATCCCAGAGGGCTTGAGTTCAAGTCCGAGCTCTGCTTCTAATTCCAGCTTTCTGTTCATGCAGGCCTTGGGAGGCAGCGGTGGGTTCAAGTGGTTGAGTCCCTGCCACCACATAGGGTGTGGGTTGACTGAATTCCTGGCCCTGGGTTTCAGTCCCAGCTTTTGTGGACATCTCAGGGAGTAAACTAATGGATAGGATCTCTCTCTCTCTCTCTCTCTCTCTCTCTCTCTCTCTCTCCTTTCTCTCTACCTTTCAAATAAAATAAAATAGATAATTTTTTTAGTACCGCAACAAACTTTTGACCCAATATCCAAACTACCAGCTGCAGAATTACACCTTCAAATGACTTCTTAGAATGAGATCGTTTTCTCTGCGGGAATGATTACATCTTTCCCTGCTAGTTTTCTGAAGGGACGAGGGGAATACTTCTTAAATATATTGATTAGAACTGAAATGGAGACTCTGAAAGATCACAAAGCAAAGGGTAAACTACTGATTAAAGTCGTGCAGAGAAGGCAGGCGAAGAGGCTGTGACTATCACTTTACCATAACCTGAAAGCTGAAATATTTCTAAAAATCCTTCCATTGGTGCGAATCCGCCTTCCAAGAAAGTCTTGCACACTAGATTTCTCACCTGTTTTAAAACGGCTTCTGAAATTCTCTGTTTCTATCAGGGAACTCAGAATCCGATGCTGCCCAGGATTGATTGTAGATGCTTGGGGAAAACGAGAGAAATGCAGGGATGCCACACAGCGAGGCGTTGGTGCTGCTTGCCACACCCACTGACTGAGCTGGGACTGAGCAGGTGCCGTTCAGCCTAGTTATCTCAGCACCAGAATTTTGCTATCCAGAGAAGCCTCTGATACATAATCTTTCCAGTGTAACGTTGAAGTGACTGTGAAACCACAACATCAGCTTCAAACTCTCCCTGTTCGAGACATGTGATCAAGCTTATCGGTACTTACAGTCTTCGGCCGCTGTATCCTTCTTGTTAGGGTACTGTCCATAAGATTGGTCTTTAAAAACTGGAGCTGGGAGTGCCTGGATGGTGTGGAGGCAGAACTTAGGGAGCAGTGAGCCTGGGACAGAAGGCCTATAATTAAAAAAAAAAAAAAACTTAAATTATGTCTCTGGTGTTATGTCCAAAGTTCAGAGCTTAAAACAGGAGTCTATGCCACCTTCACCAACTTTCCCCTTCCTGCTTCGTCAGTTTCAAGGGAAACTGGCCAAATCGAAATGCAGTTTTCTGCCCAAGGCTCCCTTGATCAAGGCAAAGTACAGGAGCCAGGAGACGTGGACCGTGGGAGGTGGAAGCGGACAGACAGACAGACAGACAGCTACACCAATTAACAGGGCTTGGTCATGAGCTGGATTTGCAGGGTGAGGACAAAGAGCCTCTGAATTTCTCACTCAAGCCACTGGAATTTGACAGCATGGTTTGCTGCAATGGTGCTTTCCCTGCCGCAAAAGGAGTGGGTGTGGGAGGAGGAGAGGAAGCCGGGCTCTGTTTGACCCTGATGACCGTGGGAGCCTGAGAGACAGGAGCGCAGACATCAGGTAGTCATTAGCTCTGTCGGCCTGGAGCTCGGAGGAGCGTTTCGAGCTGCAGGTGCGGACTTGGCCAACAGTGACTCAAGCTGTGAGAACATGTGCAATTATCCAGAAACTGCGCACTGGGAACACAGGAGGCCAGAGTCCTGAGCAACGGCACCCTTCAGGGGTGGGAGAGAGACGGAGGAACTGGAAAAGCAGACAGGAGACGCAGCCAAAGAGGGTCACTCGCTCCGTCTCTAGGATGCATGGCTCAAGTTGGGACCAAGGGCTTGGCCCAGAGGTTCATTTTTATTTTTAATTTTTTTTCTAATTGTTTTTAAAGATTTGTTTCATTTATTTGAAAGGCAGAGTGACAGAGAGAGAGGAGAAAGAGTTCTTCCATCTGCTGGTTCACTCCCTCCCCAGATGGCCACAACATTTGGGGCTGGGCCAGGCCAAAGCCAGGGGACGGGAGCTTCATCCAGATCCTTCACATGGGTGCAGGGGGCCCAAGCGCTTGGGCCAGCTTCTGCTTTCCCGGACAAGTGAGCAGGGAGCTGGGTCGGAAGTGGAGCCGCCGGGATCTGAACCAGCGCTCCTCTGGGAGGGTGGCATCACCGGCAGCGGCTTAACCTGCGGCACCGCAACACAGGGCCCTCCTCATTCCTTCCTTAGAAATAGAACCTCAGGTGTTTTATTAGATACATGGTATCCTAGACTGAGGAAAATGGGGCACTTCTTCCATTTTCACAGGAGGGAGGAGACTCAGCTGAGTGCAGATGGAGGTGGGCACAGAGACAAGACGTAGAGGGAGACTGCTGTTCATTCCTCCGTGAAGTCGGGGGTGAAGGTTGAGGAGTGCGGTGAGGGACAGAGACGTGGAAGATTTAAAATATTCGCTGCAAAGGCCGGCGCTGTGGCTCAATAGGCTAATCCTCCGCCTGCGGCGCCGGCACACTGGGTTCTAGTCCCGGTCGGGGCGCCGGATTCTGTCCCGGTTGCCCCTCTTCCAGGCCAGCTCTCTGCTGTGGCCCGGGAGTGCAGTGAGGATGGCCCCGGTCCTGCACCCGATGGGAGACCAGGAGAAGCACCTGGCTCCTGCCTTCGGATCAGCACGATGCGCCGGCCTCAGCGCGCCGGCCGCGGAGGCCATTGGAGAGTAAACTAACAGCAAAAGGAAGACCTTTCTCTCTGTCTGTCTCTCTCTCACTGTCCACTCTGCCTGTCAAAAAATAAAATAAAAAGAAGAATTAATATTAAAATAGTCGCTGCAGAAAAGAGGGGAGTGAGCTGAGGCCACCCTCAGCTCAAGGCGGGGACGCAGGTGCTGTCAAGCCAGCCACACCTCCTAGGCTCTGGCTTCGCTGATCCATTCAGTCCTGGGCACTTGACCCGAGTCAGTGCGGTCAGTACTCAGTCCTTTTTAACTGCTCCGTCTGCACACCCCACTCCTGCCGTGCTGAGCGTTTATGTGGGAGCCACAGAGGTGGCAGCCACCTGGTTCCCAAGGAAACCGTGTCCTTCTCCTTCCCAGCCTCAGGAATGTTCCAGAGCCCCGGGATGGAGAGAAGCCAGTCCTCAGGCAACCTTTCAAAGTCTGATCAAACTCCTGTTCGCCAGTCCACCTTCGAACACCTTGTAGCTTTGTGAACCAGCTCACTCCCTTTCTTCTTCTTCTTCTTCTTTGTTTTTAAAGATTTATTTTATTTATTTGAAAGAGTTACAGAGAGAGGTAGAGACAGAGAGAGAGGTCTTCCATCCGCTGGTTCACTCCCCAGATGGCCGCGACAGCTGGAGCTGAGCCGATCTGAAGCCAGAGCCAGGAGCTTCTTCCTGGTCTTCCACATGGATGCAGGGGCCCAAAGGCTTTCCCAGGCCATAGCAGAGAGCTGGATTGAAAGTGGAGCAGCCAGGACTTGAACCAGCGCCCATATGGGATGCTGGCACTTCAGGCCAGGGCTTTCACCTGCTGCAGCACAGCGCCAGCCCCTCCCTTTCTTCCTTGAGAAGCAGTTTTGAGAACAACTGTTCTAGAACACACTTCCGGGAGAATCCACAGTAAAGTCAAGGAGAGTGCCCACCCCTCGCCTGTGCCTCTAGCCCGGGGAGCAGGGATGCTGCTGCTGTCACTGTGGCCGCTGCCAAGAGGATAGGCCTGGGTCACGGGAGACCCCTGCCGGACAAGGGCTGGGGAAGCAGGAGCAGCAAAGTGGTGGAATTCTACCCGTCGGCACTAATGGCGGAGGTGAGCGCTGGGTAGCACACCACAGCCAGGAGCCAGGAGCCGCTGGGGCGTCTACAGGGAGGAAGTCACTGCAGAGGGGACAGTGAGGCTGAGGCTGGGCTGCCCATCCCCTCAGGCCTCACCCTCCCTCCTGGGAGTCAGGGTTGCCCCCATCTGCCTTGAGCCTCACTCCCGTTCTCCTTCAGAAACGTGCAGGTGTTGGAGGACACAGAGGGCAGTTCCCGGGTCATGGGGAGGAGGAAGGAGATTAAAAGATGGCTGGATCCTGGCTGGTGCTGTGGCGTAGTGGGTAAAGCCACTGCCTGCAATGGCAGCATCCCACATAGGCACCGGTTCAAGTCGTGGCTGCTCCATGCTGTGCTACGGGACAGGAAAGAAGGGGGCGTGGCTGATCCTACCAGCAGACCAATCACGGCTCCTGACATTGAGTGACATTTGAGAGTCAGATCTAGTAGAGAACTTAGAATTATTACTTAGGCCTCATCCTACAGAGAAGGGAGCTAATTCAGGGACACCCTAGGGTCTGGCCTCTGCTCCATGCTGCCTGCCCAGAGTCACAGGAACCCCTGGTCCCCCAGGACCAAGAATCGTGCTGTACAAACAGCATCAGAGAAATGTGGTCGTTGGGGTCCCAAAGCACTAGTGTGTTCCCAAATCCAGGGAGTCCTCGGTGCTAAGTGGCACATTTCACTATTCCTGAAACCAGAAGCAGGGTTTGTCCCTGCACGCGTCATTCATTCATCCAGCGACCATGGTGAAGGGGTCCCTCAATCACCACCGGGCTGTCACAGCCAGCCGCGGACCCCCTCCCCCAGCTCAGACCCCGAGCTCCGCAGAGGAGGGGTGCTTACCTTGTGAGGAGCCAGGTGGGGCGTCCTGGAGCTGACTCTGCAGCTCCTCCAGGCGCTGGAAGGCGCTCAGCTTCGCACTGCGCTCCCGGGCCAGCTGGCTCCTCACCTGTGGAGACAGCACATGGGCAGCATGGGCCTCCACACAGCTCACTCCAGTTCCTGGGGCTCCCAGCAGGGCTGGAGGCGGTGGGTGGGGGGAGCGTCCCAGGCTACGCCAAGTGCATTCCAAGCTCTGGGTGGGCCCCATCCAGCCTCTTGAGAATCAAGAGCTCGAGGAAGACCAAGAACTTAATGGGAGAAGAACACAAGGCCATGCCTGGAATCCCTTCTTATGACAGCTGGTGCTTCTTCACGGCGCTGTGTCTTTGGGGTCTTGATTTCCCGGAGTAGGTACAGGAGGAGGGGAGGGTGGCCAAGCTGCAGCACCTTCGCAAAGGCTCTGCGGGAGCCCCTGGGTGGTTGCAACCCCAGTGGGAGGCCTGGCAGAAGGCCCATCCCCGGGGGCTTGACCCTGGCTGTGCTGACCCACCGTCCCCCAGCCACAGAGTCGCTGGGTCCAAAGTGTGTGTCACCTGCACAGATGGTGGGCATTTTTTTATTTTTAGATGTAACATCTCAGAAGTCTCCTTAATTATAAAGAATAAACATGATAGTGAGTTGAATAGTGCTCCCCCCCCCCAAACTCATGTCCTCCTGGAACCTCAGAATGGGCCCTTGTTTGGAAATCAGGTCTTTGAAGATATAATTAAGCTAGGAAGAGGTGAGGTGGAACTTACCAGGACAACAGTGGGTGCTGTCCAGATAAGCAGAGGAGGGTTATGGTAGGGAGGCGGACACAGAGGTGATGGAGGATGAAACCACAAAGCCAGGAAAGCCCAAGGAGTGCCAGAAGCTAAGAGCAGATGCCTCTGCGGAGCCTTCTAAAGGAAGCAGCCTCACCGGGACCTCAAGTCCAGACTCCTGGCCTCTTGGTCTGCGAGGGAAAACATTTCTGTTGTTCTAAGCTTCCCGCTTGTCGTGATCTGCTAAGGCAACCCAGGAAACCAATGCACGTGCTGGTCTTCAAAATTCAGCTGCAGATGTTTTAAATCCCAAGCCTGCGGTGCAGACCCAAACAGACACTCCCTGCACCCTTGCAGCTGTGACCACAGGCTTGTGTGTGTGTGTGTGTGTGTGTAGCCTGCATTTCAATAGATTGTCCTGGGCTGCAGAGTTAGAGCTCAGGAGAGTAGGATGCGCATTTCCTGTGGGTGCCAGTCAGTGCCTTGCCTAAGGCCACACAACCACAAAGTGACAGAGCTGGTTTCCGGCCAGGTCTGTCTTCCTGCTCCCAAGGCTGTGTTCACTCACATTCCTAACAATCCACATGGACTGAGAGCTGTTTACCAGGCCCATCCTGATGGCTTTATTCTAATGACCTAATTTAATTCTCCCCAGATTCCACGAAGTGGGTACATTATCTCCACTGTACAGACAAGGAAAGTAAAGACCAGAGAGGCCACAGTCTTGGCCCAAAGTCACGGGGCTGGAGATCAGGAGTAGGGACCAGAGAATCTGACTTCAGGGCCTCTGCTGTGACCTCAGCAGGTACAGGGGCAGGGGCAGGCCAGGCCAGGGGTCCTGTCCAAGGTCAGATGGTCAAGGAATGAATGAAGGCCCCCCGGGGGCTCGCAACACCAGCATCCCATATGAGAGTGCCAGTTTGAGTCCCGGCTGCTCCACTTGCAGTCCAGCTCTCTCTCTGCTAATGTGCTTGGGAAAACAGAGGAAGATGGCCTAAGGACTTGGTCCCCTGCCACCCATATGGGAGACCCAGATGGAGTTCCTGGTTCCTCGCTTTGGCCTGGCCCAGCCTTAGCCGTTGCACACATTCCTCTTTCTGTTGCTCTGCCTTTCAAATAAATAAATGAACACATAAAAATGACAGAAGTCGCCCTGGCGACGGCAGCTCTCGTTGGCCGAGGATTGCTGTTCAGTTGTTGAGAGTTGCAGGGGTAATTCAGAAAGAACCGATATTTTTACACACGTGGTAGAAAAGTATATTTATTGAGAGATACCTCAAAATATTCATTTTTTACTCCCTCTACAATTTCTGCCACTAAACAAATAATCAAATGTTAACTAGAGAGAACTTTGGAGAAACACATCTCTGAACCACTCTTTTTGTGGTTTTAGAAAAGCATAAATTACAGAATTAGTGTCGGATGCTGAATCTGTCTTGCAGTTTCCATCATACTCTAGTTTCCTTTTCATGCAATAAATGTGAACTTCTATTCTAAAGCTACTCATTTACTTTCTCATTTTCTCCAGAAATATTTGCTTTGCATGCCCTCAAAGTTTTTATTTATTTATTATTTATTTTTAAAGATTTATTTATTTGAGGGGTAGACTTACAGACAGGGATAGGGAGAGAGAGAGAGAGAGAGAGAGAGAGAGAGAGAGAAGAGATATTCCATCTGCTGGTTCACTCCCCAAATGGCCGCAATGGCCAGAGCTGGGCCAATCCAAAGCCAGGATCCTGAAGCTTCTTCCAGGTTTCCTACATGGGTGCAGGGGCCCAAGGACTTGGGCCATCTTCCATTTCTTTACTAGGCCACAGCAGAGAGCTGGATCAGAAGTGGAGCAGCTGGGCCTCGAACTGGCACTCATATGTGATGCCGGCCAGCACTACAGGCTAAGGCTTTACCCACTACGCCACAGCCTCAGCCCCTCGAGTTTTAGCCTTTTTTTTTTTTTTTTGCTATTTATTTTTGTACAATTCTCCTTACCGACCTCCTCCTTGAGCACTTGTAACACTTGACCAATAACTTCCCTTACGTTTCCAATTACCTTTCTATCTCTCACTGTCTCTGGGGAATGAATGAAATGATTCCTTCACTCAATGGGTATGTGTGACGCACCTGCTCCATAAGGTATTCCTTTTTCTTCTTTTTTGGGGTTTGTTTATTTATTTGAAAGGCAGACTAATGGGGGTGGGAAGGAGACAGAGAGAGAGAGAGAGAGAAACAGAGAAAGAGAGGGAGAGAGAGAGAGAGGGAGAGAGAGAGAGGGAGGGAGATCTTCCACCTGCTGGATCCTAAAGGATCACTAGTCAGAGATCGTAGCTGGGTGGAAACAAGGTTTTCAGGAGGATGAGGAGGAAGCAGAGATCTCGAGCCTCCAGGCAGTGGAGCTGGCCAGGCCACTTCCGGGTGCACCTGCCCGCCTGGCGGAGGTGGGGGAGAGAGGCCTAGAAATGCAGGGGCAGAAGGCCTGGGCTGTCGCTGGAGCACCCAGGGCGCCTGCGCTCACCTGGCGGAGTTCTCGCGTCATCTCCTTCTGCTGCAGCTGGCCCCGCCTCCGAGCCCTCTGGGCCTCCTCGGTAAGGAGCTGTAGTTGCTGCTCCTTGAGCCCTACGTCTTCCAGGAGCTTCTCCACGCTGCAGGTTCTCACGGCGTCCAGCTGCCGCCGGTGGAGCGCTTCCTGCGCCACTCTGCTCCGCAGGTCCTGCAGCGCTCGAGCCTGCGGAGGGGAGGCCAGCGGACGTCTTAGGTCGGAGGTTAGGAGTTAGCCGGTGTGTGTGTGTGTGTGTGTGTGTGTGAGAGAGAGAGAGAGAGAGAGAGAGAGAGAAAGGGCCTGAAGAACCAGCACCTGCTTTGGAAGCCCCAGCAGCCAGCCCTTCCCCCAAGGAAAGCCCCCAGGAGGATTCTCTGTCCTCAGGACCAAACGTGTCACCTGCCCTGATAACATGGGGCAATAAAACCTTCACAGGCACCCTAAGGGAAGCCCCTCTGCTCTGCCCAGCACCAGCACACCTGGGGAGGAATTTGCTAATTTTCACCCAGCATCCTTTGTCCTGGAGGAGAGGGGCAGATGGGTCAAGAGACTCCCTTAAAAACCGGAGTCCAAACAGACTGTGTGCTCAGCCCTCTGCTCTCCGCGGCGCCGCCCGCCTGGCCTGCCCAGTGTGTTCTCTCCGTTCAACTGCGTCACCTCGCTCTCCCCCAGTCCGAGTGATTGGCGCTCTATCTGTCCCTTCTGTTCTGACGGATCCCAATAAAACCGTATTACTTCGCTCTCTGTCTCGTGCCTGACTTCTTTCTTGCGTGAAGACAAGAACCCCACGGCTTCCACGGCTCTTTTCTCCGGCGACAGAAGGAGAGAGCTCAAGGAGCAGCAAGGGGGACGCAGACCACAGTGCTCTCCTGTGGGGCCGGGGGCACCAGGGACAGGGGCTCTGGGCTGTGAGCCCGCAGCAAGACCTGCAGGATCCTGCCTGACCCGGAGTTTCTACCGTAGCCCTGGGCAAGCGTCAGAGGAAACAAAATAATCAGAGCAGTCACAGCAAAAGCCAGGCAAAGGACGGCAACCTCAGGTCAAATAATTGTCTGTTAGGATGTTAAGATTGGATGATAAAGCAATTAGCTTGTTAATTTTATCTATCACAAACTATATTTGCATTGTCAAAGAACACTGATGCCGGGCTAGCAGTGGAAGGATTTAACTCCAGGGAGTCAGGTCCTCCAGCACAAGCCTTGAAAGGGAAGGGAGATTCTTATTGTGGCTCCATTTTGACTTCCAAGACAGCTTTGGAGAAGCCAGATCTGAGACGGTTAAAGAAAGAAAAGAGGAGAGATCGTTTAGCTCTGCTCCAAAGTTTTTCCAACAAGTAGCTGCCTGTGTACCAGATGGCCAGTCCTTAACTGCGATAGCGATAGGAATTATTCATGGTTGAATGATGATTTTACAGTTTATCAAGTACTTTACATAATTAACTCACCAAAGCAATCTATCGTGGAAGTCTTAGGGTTCAAGACAGGCAAATTCTATTTCATGCTTTAAATATGCCCGGCTTCCCCAGGCTGTTACTGAAACTCAGCTAAA
The DNA here is from genome assembly GCF_964237555.1 of Oryctolagus cuniculus. NCBI lineage: Eukaryota > Metazoa > Chordata > Mammalia > Lagomorpha > Leporidae > Oryctolagus > Oryctolagus cuniculus. The sequence goes on from NC_091436.1 coordinate 62,052,946, forward strand.
CAGGTTTAGATTGTAAACCTAGGGTCTCTCTGCTTCATTCACGCTCAGAGGACTGGCACAGTTTATAAAAAGCTTAGAGCTATAGCATCTTCATTTTTTAAAAATATTTATTTATTTATTTATTTGAAAGGCAGAGTTACAGAAAGAGGGTGATAGAGAGGGGCAGAGAGAGAGAGAGAGAGAGAGAGAGAATCTTCTATCCACTAGTTCACTCCCCAAATTGCCGCAATTTCCAGTTTTCCACCAGGCTGAAGTCAGGAGCCTGGAACTCCACCCAGGTCCCCCATGTGGGTGGCAGGGGTCCAAGCACCTGAGCTGTCTTCTGCTGCTTTCCCAGGTGCATTAGCAGGGAGCTGGATCACAAGTGGAACAGCTGGGACTTGAACCAGTGCTCATATGGGATGCCAGCCTCATAGGTGGTGGTTTAACCTGCTGCACCACAGCACTGGCCTCATGCACCTTTTATTTTTTTAAGCTTTTATTTAATAAATATAAATTTTGAAAGTACAACTTTTGGATTATAGTGGTTTTTCCCACCATAACCGCCCTCCCATCCCACCTCCTACTCCCTCTCCCATCCCATTCTTTATTAAGATTCATTTTTAATTATCTTTATATACAGAAGATCAACTTAGTATGTACTAAGTAAAGATTTCAACGGTTTACATCCACACAGACACACAAAGTATAAAGTACTGTTTGAGTAGTAGTTTTACTGTTAATTTGCATAGTACAACACATTAAGGACAGGGATCCTACATGGGGAGTAAGTGCACAGCGACACCCGTTGTTGATTTAACAATTGACACTCTTATTTATGTGCACCTTTATTTTGTTGCCAGTCCCTGTTGAGTCACTTCTGGGAGCTACACTCAGCACAGATCATCAGGGAAGGAACCTAGACTCTCCATTTGGGGAATCATTCCCAAGGCGGGGCCACACATGGCATGCTTGGGTGGCTGTCTCTGGAAAGTGTGCTTGCCCCATGAGGGGCCTGTGTACGAGGCAGATACTTCGCTCCTAAGATAGCTTTGGTAAAAAGATCCACACGGGAACACACACACACACACAGACACACACACAGAGTGATCCATGATGACGCTGCAAATGAGTAATATTTATCATCTCATTCAAACACAGGAAGGAGCAAGCAACCACCTTTCAGCCACTGCCCTCGGCTTCTGGGCTGGAAGGGAGAGAGAAGAGAAACGGGGGTCAGAGCCATCTCCTGGCCGCGCCACCCGCTCGACTTCCAGCAGCCATGGCGCCACTTCTGGTGGCCACACTCAGTTCTGCAGAGCGTGTTCCGAGGGAGGCGGGGGGGGGGGGGGGGCCCGCAGCTCAGCTACCTGCTTGTCCTGCTGCTTCCACATCCTCGCGTTGTCATCGTGAGCCCTGGCTAGGGCCTGCCTGAGACCCAGTAACTGTTGGCGAAGTAAACTCACTTCCTGTTCTGCCATCAGCTGGATGCTCAAACACTCTTTCTTACTTTGCATAGATTCCTGTAAACATCCAAAACGTAGTAAGTTAGATTCCTTGCCATGTTTTACATTTCACAGGTAGTAGCTAAGCTATTTCCTTAGCCATTCTTCCTTCTTTCTTTCTTTTTGAAAGGGTTAGAGTTTATTACACTGCTTGAATTATATTTATTGCCTCTTTTTTAAAAGATTTATTTTATGTATTTGATAGGCAGAGTTACAGAGAGAGAGGGAGTTGGGGGCGGGGAGATCTTCCATCTGCTGGTTCTCTCCCCAAATAGCCACAACAGCCAGGGCTGGACCAGGCTGAAGCCAGGAGGCAGAAGCTTCTTCTAGGTCATCCATGCAGGTGCAGGGGTCCAAGCACTTGGGCCATCCTCCAGTGCTTTCCCAGGCACATTAGCAGGGAGCCAGAATGGAGGCTGAGCAGCCAGGACTTGAACCTGAGTCCATATAGGATGCTGGCGCTGCAGGCAGCAGCTTACCCTGCTGTGTCACAACACCAGCCCCTCTTCTTTATTAAAAAACACAGTATTTATTTATTTGAAAGGCAGAGGGAGAGAGGTATCTTCCATCCACTAGTCTGTTCTCCAAATACCCACAACAGTTGGGGATAGGCCAGATTGAAGCCAGGAGCTAGCTGGCTCCAGCCATCTGGGTTGCCCACGTGGGTGGCAAGAACCCACGTATTTGGGCCATCAGCTGCTGCCTCCCAGCGTGTGCGTCAGCAGGCAGCTGGACCAGAAGCACAGGGTGGCCAAGACTCAAACTCGGCAGTCTGATACGAGATGCGGCTTAACCAGCTGCGCCATGCTGCCTAACCCCATCTTCTTAACTTTCGGTAGAACAGAGCTCCTGCTTGGTTTTAACTACCACTAGTGCAACAGGGGCCAGTGTTTAGCTTAGTGGTGAAGACACGGTGCCCCACAGTGCAGCACCTGGATTCGCTCCCTGGGCCTGGCTCCTGACTTCAGCTTCCTGCTGAAAGACACTCGCGAGGCCGCAGTGATGGCTCAAATAACCAGGTTCCTGACACTCGCGAGGGAATCTTGCATCGGGTTTCCAGCTCTTGGCTTCAGCATGGCCCAGTTCTGGCCTTTGCAGGCTTTTTTTTTTTTTGGGGGGGGGGGGGGTGGTAGTGAACCAGGAAGTGGGAACTCTCTCTCTGCCTGTCTCACTCTGTCTCTTTCTCAAAAAGAGAGGTTTTTAATCTATTGCAGAAATGAGCAGTGTGACAGATCAGAGGAAGTAAAGGCTTTCAGAAGCAGTGAGTGAGTTTCCAAACCACTGTCAATACACGCTTTTTGTTTCATTTTGCTTTAAAGTGGATTTTTCCACTCATTTTGTTACTGCCTTTGTCTCGGATAATCATGCGCCCAATGCTAAGATTTGCAGAATCCTCACAAAGCAGCTGCAAGCCCTCAGTACAGCCTCCCCTCCATCTCATCGCTTCCCTCGGGCTCAACGCTCTGACCGGTTCTCCCTCGCCAGCTGTTTCTGCCTCTTTTGGATTTCTCCCGAGGCCCTGACATTGCCTGTTCCCAGGGAAGACGCCAACAGCCCAGGTCCTTCGGATGCTTGGCCCTGCCACCCGACACCGGTTAGGCAGCTGCCCAGCTGCCGGCTGTGGGGCTATGGCTTGGAGGAGGCCCTGCCCCCTGGCGCTCACCTTCTCTGCCCGGCTCAGCTGGCCCTGGAAGTGCGCCTGCTGCGCACTCAGCCTCCAGCGGCCCAGGCTCCTCGCTTTGCACACCAGGGCGGCCAGGCTGCAGTTGTCCTGCTCCGAGGCCAGCAGCTGCTCCTGCCAAGAAGGCTCGGTTTCAGAAGAGGCCTCCCGGCCCTGTGCTTTTCCCAGGAAGGGTGCAAATCCTCCCATCAGAGACGCGCCTTCCAGAAGGGGACACAGGCGTGCAGCTGAGGCTTCCTCGGGGTGGGGTGGTGGGGAGCCAACTGGAGAGTTAACAGGCCACGGGCGGCAGCCGCTGAGACCCCAAGATTAAACAGAATCACGTACTTGGGCTGTGTTTTCCTTCATCCCTTCCTCCGACCCGGCAGAGCCCCACTTTTTCTTTAGGGCCTTCATAGTGGCGATCCCTTCTGTTCTCACTTCGCCGATGAGCTGGTACACTCTCTGGATCAAATTAAGCTGATTCTCATCCAGCTTCTCCTGCAAACCACATGCCCGAGTCAAGGAAGTACAGTGGGGTCTGGCTGGCGTGAAGGGGCCAAAACCTACAAGCCTAACCTTCGGGAGTGAGATAGCAACTCTGCATTATGTTGGACGTCACACCAGTGGCACCCTGAGCACTGTCTTGTGTCCAGAGGGCTTTGTCCTTCGGACACCCGCCCATCCCGGCGTGTGTCTCGCTTGTCTGGAGCCAGGCGAACTGAGCTTAGTAGGATAGAGAGTGGGACAGTGAAGAAGTCACAGGCAGAAAAGCTGCTGACCAAAATGCGCCCCCACCTTGGGGAGGATTACTTGGGAGCTGAACCAAGGATTTTTCTTGCCAGGTTGAGTCAAAGCAGAATCTGGCCAGACAAGACATCGTAGATGAGCTGCTCACAAGCAAGCCCATTAAATAGAGAGAAGGTGGAGGAGGGATGCAGCTTCACCGAGAAACCTCCCGTTCTCAACAGCTACGACTCATGGCTGATGATCAATGGTTAGTCCAACTGCAGACCCGGTGCCATGGATTGCATTGTCTCCACCCGCCCCCAAATTCATATGTTGAAACCCTAACACCCTCTGCGTCCATGACTAGGGATACAGGAGCTTTAGCAGGTAGTTAAGGTTAAACTGAGGTCGGTCACAAGGATAGGGTCTATTCTGGTTAAGTCTGGCCTTATGCGAAGAGGCAAAGAGAGATCTTTCTTTTTTCCTGACCACGTGAGGACACAGCAAGAAGTTGGTCATGGGCACCAAAGAAGGAGCCCTACCAGAAACAGACCATGTAGGCACCTTGACCTCAGACCTGCAGCTTCTGGAACCATGAGGAAATTTCTGCTAGGGTATTTCGTTAGGGCAGCCTGAGCTAAGATGCCCAGTGTGCTTGAGGTAAGAGGCAGGGGCCACTTCCCTGCAGAGGAAGGTAGTACCCAGTGAGGAGCTGCTGGCCACACAGCGGAAGCTCCAGTGTCTTCCTGGGCCCCTGGAGCAGAACCGGGATTCCCCGCTTTGGGAGTCCTGGTGGAGCTATGTTAGCCTGGGAGAAGTCAGAACCTGGCAGAAGCTAATAGGAATTCCAGAAATTTCTCAATGATCTCATGCCCGAGTGCTTGGCAAATTCTGGCCTTCACTCTGCTCAGCCCTCTCCTCCAGCACCAGGCCGAGTGCACTTGGACTTTGATCTGTAAGCACTTGGACTTGGCAAGTCCGAGGAAATCTCCGGTTCTCTCTGGAATGACCATGGCCATGGGTAGAGTGCCTGTTAGCGAAAAACCCTAAGGACCACTCTGGACCCTCAAGGGAGAGATGAGGAGGTACAGAGAGATAGGGAGACTCAAATGGGGCTCACTTCGGGGTGTAGCATCCCATAGCAGGCAAGAGGCAGAGTTGGGGAAAGCTGCGGCCTTGGGTGGTCGGTCTGTACTGGCATCGCACCTGTAGGACAACCAAGGGCCCACTGGTGGCTAGGGGCATCTGACTCACAGCTGCTCAGACCTCGTAGGAGAGCAAGCGGCTTCCCCCATGCTGCAGGCCCATGGGCGCTGCGCCGCTCTGCCTGCTGGGATAGGTCTGCACTAACAGGCCGGTTGCTCCCTGACATTGGATTGAAAGAAAGTCTGGCGGGCGTTTTGAGGGTTAGGGAAATGAGAACGGGCTCAAATTCTGAACCTGCCCAGCAAGCTCTCAGGAGGAACCTGCCGCTGCCTGCCCTGGCATCTGGCCTTGGCCAGGCCCTGTGCTCTCTCGTTTGGACAGTCACATTCAGTAGACATAATAGTGACAGCAACTGGTGGGGATTTTGAGCAGAAACCCCACCCCACTCCCACCCCCTACTCTCAATAGCAAGCAGATGGCTACAACGGCAACTGGCAGTAGAGCATGAAAAAGAAACATCTCAGTTATCCAAAAGGCAGTGTCTCCTGCGGGAAAATGATGGCAGCCCACTGCTGACTCTCCCTCTGCAGTGAAAGCTGAGAGCTGGAGAATTCTCGGGCCCAAGAGTCTCCGGTTACCACGAAGTGCATTCTGTCACTGATCCCTCGGTGCCCAGCCACCAGGCGGCCCAGACAGCTGGCACGGGGCACTTACTTTTATGTGTAAACAGGTCACAAACAAAGCTTGGACGAGCGCTTCGTATTCTTCCTGGACTTCTTTTCTGATCTGGTTTCTGAGATTCAGATTCTCCTCTTCCAAAGCTGTGAGCTGGGCTCTCAGAGCAGTGATTTCCATGATCATATCGTGACTAAGCTCTGCAACCTACCGGCAGAATTAGATAAATAAATACACGGGGGGCTGGCGCTGTGGCACAGTGGGTTAAAGCCTGGCCTGCAGCACCGGCATCCCATATGGGTGCTGGTTTGAGTCCCGGCTGCTCTTCTTCCAGTCTAGCTCTCTGCTATGGCCTGGGAAAGCAGTGGAAGATGGTCCAAGTCTTTGGGGCCCTGCACCCACGTGGGAGACCCAGAAGAAGCTCCTGGCTCCTGATTTCAGATCAGCTCAGTTCCAGCCATTGTGGCCATTTGGGGAGTGAACCAGCAGATAGAAGACCTCTCTATCTCTCTCTGAAACTCTGTATTTCAAATAAATAAGAATAACTCTTAAAATAAATAAATAAATACACAAGGGTACTTCAGAAGCTTCATGGCAAATGTATAGTATGAAAAAAAAAAACTATGCATGGACTTCAAAATTTTTTGCACCAAAAGAAACTTATTTGCAAACTTTTTATTGATTTATTATAAATTTATTTGAAAGGCAGAGAGACAAGGAAAAAGACAGAGAGAGACGGCTCATCCACTGATTCACTCCCCAAATGCCAGCAATGGCTGGAGCTGGGCGGGGACAAGGTGGAGAGCGAGATGCTCAACTCAGGTTTCCCATGTGGGTGGCAAGAACCCAGGTACTTGAGCCATCACCTGCTGCCCCCAGCGGTGCTCATTAGCATGAGGCTAGAATCAGAAGAGGAGCTGGCTCTCAAACCCTGGTCTTCTGATGTGGGATGTGGGTGTCCCCAGTGGTGTCTCAATCACTAAGCCAAATGCTTGTCCTTAAATTTAGCTTTCAATTCAATTTTTCATGAGGTTTTTGAAATATGTTTATCCATCCATTGTATACATGTATTTATATCTATCTATATTTCCATATACATAAAACAACTTAGGGATTGCAGACTGCTATAGGATTAGTAGTGAACGTTCATTTCTGCTTTGAATCCAACAAAAAGGATGAGTTCCTGCTCTGCAAATGTGGCCTGGAGAAGCTCAGATTGATTTTGCGATCCTAGAACAGAGCTGGACATATAGCCAGTGCTCAACAATGCAAGAGGGGCCGGCGCCGTGGCTCAGTGGGTTAATCCTCTGCCTGCGGCGCCGGCCTCCCATATGGGCACCGGGTTCTTGTCCCAGTTGCTCCTCTTCCAGTCCAGCTCTCTGCTGTGGCCCGGGAGGGCAGTGGAGGATGGCCCAAGTGCTTGGGCCCTGCACCCCATGGGAGACCAGGAGGAAGCACCTGGCTCCTGGCTTCAGATTGGCACAGCTCTGGCTATGGCGGCCATTTGGGGAGTGAACCAATGGAAGGAAGACCTTTCTCTCTGTCTCTTCCTGTCACTGTCTGTGGCTCTACTTCTCAGATAAATAAATAAAATCTTTAAAAAAAATGCAAGAAACTCTATTTGAGCCCCTTTCAGCGGGAAACACTACTCCAGCCGTCTGGGTCTCTATCTCTAGGTTAGCCTTGTCTGGACACCTTGGCCCAAACACCCCCTCTTTTCTCTGGGATGCACTTTAACTGGCCTCCAAAGAAAACAAACAATGCTCCCCTTCCAAAATACCACAAACCCAGAGATACTAGGCAATAGTAAAAATAACCCAAAATGCTCAAGCCAGAAGAGCGCTGTAAGGAGACTGCTGGTGGGCAGGGCTGTGACAGGTGACAGAGCAGATGCTGCCCAGACGTTCCCCCGTGGACAGCACTGGCCTGGACCCACCTGAGTAGCGACGTCTTCGGGCGGCTCCTGTCCTCTCTGTAGGACCTCTAACTCCTGGGGAGGACAAAGCAGGAAACGTAAACGTGTGTTCCTCCAAACATGGTTCAGTCCAACGCAGAGAGCTTGGGGACGGGGAGAAGTCAAGTGGGGCGAATCCAAGACTCACTGCATGAAGCTCTAGCACACCGTTTGGGTTTGTTTTTTGACCATCTCTTTTGGATTTTTACATTTTTTCAGGTATAAACTCAAATTGCCCCAAACTTCTGATGACGGTGTTTGTTCAGAGATCCTGGGTTCCTCGTTGGAACCCAGGGAAGCACAAGGAACCTGCTGTGTTCTGGGGGCGGGAGGTCAGCCACAACCCTGCCCCTGGTGGTCCAGCCCCTTAGCTGTTCCTCTCTGGCACCGCCCACTGGACTTCCCCGGACTGCATCACCCCGCGGTGACCACCAGCGCCCAAGAAACAGAGCCAATGGGAAGAGAAGTTTAGTGGGTACCGGTCCCCTCGTGTCTGGCTTAAGACTCCGTCTTGCATCCTTCCTTGGGGCAGCCCCAGGGCCTTCCTGTGCACCCCCAGTACCTGCTGGGGTTCTTGTCGCTGGGAACCCACCTGTTCCTTCTGGCGCAGCCTCTGCCTCGCGTGCTGCAGCACCTGCTCGTAGCACAGGGAGTAGGCCTCGAAGCTGCTGCGTTCTCGCGCCATCACATCACAGCCCAGGGACAGGAGGCAGGCCTCCAGATGCTCCCTTCGGAAAGTGATCTGAAAAGGCAGACACCTCAGCCTCAACAGTCCAGCATGGCAGCCCCACCGGGCCAGGGCTCAGGGCACACGTGGCCGTGGCTCACAGACAGGCTTTTGTGTCCTTTCTGCGCCTACAGGTCAGCCCTCGCCTCACCAGCCTCTCTCTCAGCCCTGCTTTGCACGTTGGCAAGGCCAGGGAGCAGAGCACACGTGGAGGCCTGTACACCGGGTCTAAATATTGAAAGGTTATAAGTCAAATGAACAAGCCACTGAAATGCGATGCCTGACTCCCCCGTCTTGAGAACTAGCCCTCCCAAGCGACCCGCGAGGCCAGGTTTGGATTTATTACTCTTGCACTACGCTGAAGTGCGGCGACCTGGGCAGGAGAGCTGGTCCCTGGCTCCGAGTTTACTGTGTGGCCCCTTTCTCTTCCCACCTCTGGGCTCACGTCCAACTCCAGCCACACCCAACTGTGGTTGCCCCTGGACCACCCCTGGGCAGGAGGCCCATGCCAGCCCTGGACTCGGGGATTTCCAGACTCCCAGGCACCTGGAGCATGCTGTAGAAGGAAGGCCAGAGCTGAGAGGATGCATTCTTGGTAGGGGAGGGCAGGGCTGGAGGAGGGCCTGAGAGGGGCGCCCTGGCGTGTGGGAGGTCGTTCTGCAGGGGCCCCTGTGCCAGTGTCCCACAATAGCAGTGAACCGAATCCATCGGGCGCTGAATCCCAGGGCCACACAACTCACTCCCAGGCAACCCCACTCCCTGCCTTCCTCCGGACACTGGGTCTGCCTTGGGAAGAGGTGGCCATTGAGCCATGGAGGGAAAGACCTGGGAGACTTAGAAGCTCCAGGCTCCTGGCTTTGGGTCAGCCCAGCTCTACTGCAATTTAGACGTAAGCTCCGTGGAGGAAAGGGAGCCAGCAGATGGTTGGCTGGACAGACCTCCCCACGCAGGACCCGCACATGCCTCCATGCATCAGGGACCATGTCTGTTGCATCTGGGGTTGCACGGGGCCAAAACCCAAGACCTGGACTAACTGTGGCGTGAGCTTTGTCTGTGACACTTCCAGGGCCAGGCCAGTTCCCGGCTTACCAGCAGCCTGCTGCTGAGGTCGGGCTGCCCTGAGCCTGGGGAGAAGCCCCTGGCTCTGCCCTCCTTGTCCTGGGAAGCCCTTGTCTTGCCAGTGCAGCCTCAGGGCCTCACTGACCCCAGGGAAAGTTCACAGTGGGTTCTCAAGGCAAATCAGGGAGGCAAAGCGGGCGGGATGGTAGGACAGAGCGCCACTGCCGAAGGAGTAGGGACAGCGCTGGGTCACCCGTGGCGGGTGGGAGTGCAGCAGGCTGGGGACTTGGAGGGTGAGGCTGGCGGCGCCGTGGCGCAGGTTCTACACCCGGGTGCTCTTTGACCCAGTCACTTCGCTTCCAGGAATTTATCTTTAGGGAAGGATAAAAGTTGTCTACCAAAATATATGTAAGCAGGTGTTCTTTTTTTTTTTTTTCCAATGAATGAAAATGGGAAAAGCCTAATGTGTCTGACAATGGAAGTGAACTGAAGCCATCCGACTCTCCTACACGAGGAAATGCTGGGCAGCAGTCATAAAGGTGTGCAGTGGTGAGGAAAGAGGCCTAGAACACATAGTCATGGGGAAAAGCACCTTTTAAAAAAGGCCATTCAGGGGCCAGCGGTGCTGTGGCTTAGCGGGTAAAGCCATTGTCTGCAGAACCGGCATCCCAGATGGGTACTGGTTCGAGTCCCAGTTGCTCCAATTTTGATTCAGCTCTCTGCTATGGCCTGGGAATGCAGTAGAAGATGGGAGACTTAGAAGCTCCTGGCTCCTGGCTTTGGGCCAGCCCAGCTCTGGCTGTTGTGGCCATTTAGGGGAGTGAACCAGCAGATAGAAGACCTCTCTTTCTCTCTCTGCCTCTCTGTAACTCTGCTTTTCAAATAAGTAAATGAAATCTTAAAAAAGAGGGGAAGTAAAATTAAATAAAAAAAAGGCCAGACACAGAAATCTTACTTGTGAAAAAAAAATGTGTGTGAATAGGAAAAAATTCAGAAAGTTTGGAAAGAAATGTGCCAAAATAACAATGGTGGTTTTCCATGAGTGCTAAGAGTGTGAGTGCTTTTTCTCATTTTCTGCTACACCGTTCAGCATCTGGCCCAGCCTACCACCCTTCCAATCACAGCTGGCCGCAGCCGTCCATGCTTCACTCATTTTTTTTTCTTTTGACAGGCAGAGTTAGACAGTGAGAGAGAGAGAGGTTTTCCTTCTGTTGGTTTACCCCCCAAATGGGTGCTACAGCTGGCGCGCTGCGCCGATTCAAAGCCAGGAGCCAGGTGCTTTCTCCTGGTCTCCCGTGGGGTGCAGGGTCCAAGCACTTGGGCCATCCTCCACTGCACTCCCTGGCCACAGCAGAGAGCTGGCCTGAAAGAGGAGCAACCAGGACAGAACCAGTGCCCCAACCGGGACTAGAACCCAGAGTACCAGCGCCGCAGATGGAGGATTAGCCTAGTGAGCCGGGGTGCCGACCCATGCTTCACTCATTTTAATGCAATTAAGTCTCCGCGAAACCCCAAAGGCCAGGATGTGGACAGTTTCTGGATAACTGGACCCTTCCCCCATACTTCATCACATGCATTTCTTCATTGTACACTTTTCATGTCTTTTCATACCAGCAAACCTAAGTATTTCCATGTATTTGGTGAGCTGCTCCAGCAACTAGAACCAGAGTAAGGCATTGTGGTACTTCCAGTGTGGAGCCAGCCGGCCACTGGAGACACAGGTCAAACACGCTGGGGCTTGTGATTGGCATCTGAAGGTGTGGCGGTCCTGGGGCCTGGGCCCTCACCTGCAAGGTCTGACACTAGCTTTGGGTGGACAGTATCAGAACCGAACAGAATGGGCAGATACACAGCTGTCACCGGTGGAATTGTTGGCTGGCGTGGTGGGTGGGTAAGGAAGTGATGTGTTGTGACAGCCGAGGAGAAAGTGAGGATGAGCTGGGATTTAGTTTTTCTACTCAATTATAAGATGATAGAACACATTTGAAGAACTTAGAGAAATGTACATTTGGAGAAAATAATATCTTAAAAATTGAGTACATTTTGCTAGGTTAAGTTTTTTTTGTTAAAACAACTAAATTTCTTTTTTCTTTTTTTTATTTTTTTGACAGACAGAGTGGACAGTGAGATAGAGAGACAGAAAGGTCTTCCTTTTCCGTTGGTTCACCCCCCAATGGCCGCTATAGCCAGCGCGCTGCGGCCGGCGTACCACGCTGATCCGAAGCCAGGAGCCAGGTGCTTCTCCTGGTCTCCCATGGGGTGCAGGGCCCAAGCACTTGGGTCATCCTCCACTGCCTTCCCGGGCCACAGCAGAGAGCTGGACTGGAAGAGGAGCAACCGGGACAGAATCTGGCGCCCCAACTGGGACTAGAACCCGGGGTCCCAGCACCGCAGGTGGAGGATTAGCCTATTGAGCCGCGGCGCCTGCCAAAACAACTAAATTTCAAAGGAAAAATGGATTCACACTACCTAAACCACTTCTGTTTTAAAAATTACTTTTGCCACTAAAAAAAATCTATTGATTTTAATTTATTTGAAAGGCAGAGTGACAGAGAGTGAGAGAGAGGTCTTCCAGTTTACTGGTTCACTCCCCCGGATGCCTGCAACAGCTTTGGCTGGGCCAGGCTGAAGCCAGGAGCCAAGAACTCCATCCAGGTCTCCCACATGGGTGGCAGGAACCCAAGTACGTGGGCCACCGCCTGCTGGCTCTCAGGGGTGTGTGAGCAGGAAGCTGGATCAAAAGTAGAGGCGAGACTCGATCCCAGGCACTCGGATGTGGGATGCAGGTGCCTGGCCTGGTGGCTTAGCCTGCTGCACCCAATGCCTGCCCCTTAGTGATCCCAAAAGCTCTGTTATGTGCAGACATCCAATATATCCATTATCTTGCCTTCTCAGCAGATTCTTCTGACTTAGCAAGGCACTCTTGCCAAGAGTCAACACGCTTCACAATTCCAAGGACTGTGTACATGCACGTGTATTTAATATGTGCTATTGCTAAATATATTACTCTACACAGTTGCTATGGATTCAAATATTTTTCTGGAAGATTACACCCAGAAAACCTGCTCATGCTGGCTTCCCTGGTGGAGAGGAATTGGGGTAGTGGTGTGGGGAAGGAGAAAATGTTACTTTTCTGTGCTGTTTGCTTTTTTTTTTTTAAATCATATTGGACATTTAAAAATACTTTGTAGGTAATGGTATTATAAGTGATTCAGGTTTTTCTCCTTTAAGTATTTTATACTAACAAATGAACAACAGGAAATTTTTCTAAATATTAACTTACTGGGGCCAGGGTTGTGGCGTAATGGGTTCAGGGCATCCCATATGGACACCTGTTTGAGTCCCAGCTGCTCCACATTTTTTTGTGTTTGTTTTTAAAGATTTATTTACTTATTTTAAAGTCAGAGTTACACAGAGAGAGACACACACACAGATATCTTCCACCTGCTGGTCAAACAACCAGTGCTGTGCCAGGCCAAAGCCAGGAGCCAGGAGCTTCATCTGGGTCTCCCATGTGGATGGCAGGAGCCCAAACACTTGGGCCAACTTCCGATGCTTTTCCCAGGCCACCAGCAGGGAGCCAGATCAGAAGTGGAACAGCTGGGACTTGAACTGATGCCTATATGGGATACTAGCATTGCAGGAGGCAGCTTAACCTGTTATGCCACAATGCCGGCCACTGCTCCACTTTTAATCCAGCTCTCTGCTAATGCACCTGGGAAAGCAGAAGATGGCCCAGGAGCTTGGGTCCCTGCACCTATATGGGAGACAAAGATGAAACTCCTGCTTCTGGCTTTGGCCTGGTCAGACCCTGCCATTGTAGCCTTCTGGGGGAGAGAACCAGTGGATGGAAGATCTGTCTCTATATCTCCCTCTCTGAAACTCTGCCTTCCAAATAAATAAAATAAATCTTGAAAAAAATTGACCAAATTTGAAATTAGTCAATAAGTATGTACTACTTATTTGGATTTCTTGCAAGATGTCAGTTTTTTCCCAAAAATCAGCTTGTAACAAATGATTCTCTTTGGGGTTCAACCTCAGTATTCCCATCATGACTCTTGGGGAGTAAGGACAGCGTTAGGAGATGTGTTCGATGGGAAAGCAGTCCTCATTTGGGTTGATGCTAGAGATGAAGAACAAAACCAGAATGACAGATTGTCCACACATACCTCGTGTTCACCGTCTTTGTAGCTCTCCATTAATCTCTGGATGAATTTTTCAACTATTTGTGGTCTTGAGATTGAAAAGTTTTCTTTCATGGCTTGGTGTTTCCAGAGATCTAAGGGGAAAAAACCACACCCATGCTAGGCTCGCAGAACAGCAAACAGTCATCAGCTGATGAGAAATGGCAGGTGCTGAGGTGCAGCCCTGGACCCACAGGAGTCATTTCAAACACACAAAAACCAGGGCTGGGGGATGGGAGGGGCGGAGGGGTTGAGGACTCGGCACCCTCTGCACCACCCAAAGACCTCCTACAAGATTCCGAATGAGAAGATGTGGAAAAGCATCTTCTAAGTCCAGTGAGCACTGCTTTGTTACCATAACTAAAACCCCCAAATCCAATGTTGTCATTAAGTCTGCCCGTGCGTCTGAACAAGGATTTTGGTCTAACACAAATACCAGAAATAAATGAAGATGTATTTGTCTAGTGCTACAGGGCAAAACTAATTTGCATACTTAGTAATTAATAAAGGGGAGGAAATCTGGAAGCTTGGAGGCAGAGTCACAAACCGAGACAGCCCGGGAATGAAGTTTAGTTCTGGGATCAAAGCAGGCGCGTGGCAGACACACTGGAGACCGGGCATACACAGCATCACTGCAGTACTGCTGTTTACTGCAGCAAAAGCCCGGAAGCACCGCAGTGCCCACTGTTCAGGGTCTGGTCACTTAAACAAAGCAATAGCACATGGCTGGAAAGAAAATGAGCAGAAGAAACCCACTGTCTGCTGAGAGGGAAAGAGCCAGAGGTTGTTAGGGGAGAGAGGCGAGGGGGAGAACGGTGCGTGTAAAATGCTGTCCTCTCCAGTCCACTCAGAGTCCCAGCCCCAGAACTTCCTCTTCCTGCTATGTCACCATCTCTGCCCCCAATCTGGGTCTTTCACAAGGGCACCTGGTACTTCCCTCAGCTCATAACGATCCTCCACCCTCTTTCCCTCACCACCTACGGCCTCATCTATTTTCACCCTTTCGTAAGCAAACTCCCAGGAGGAGACGTCTACACTTCCACTGTCTCCACCTTCTCCCAGATTCCTTCTCCTGCTTCTTATTTTTGAAAGATTTATTGATTTTATTTGAAAGTCAGAGTTGCAGGATAGGGGTGGGGGATATCTTCCATCTGCTGGTTCACTCCCCCAAATGGCTGCAATGGGCGGTGCTGGGCCAGGCTGAAGCCAAGTGGGTGGCAGGGGCCCAAGGACTTGGGCCATCTTCTACTGCTTTCCCAGGTGCACTAGCAGGGAGCTGGATTGGAAGTGGAGCAACTGAGACTCGAACCAGGGCTCATATGGAATGCCAGCGTCGCAGGTGACAGATTTGCCCTCTTTTTGCCCTCTTGCACCGTGACACGAGCCCCTCAGATTCCTTCTTCTTTTTTTTTTTTTTTTTTTTTTTTTTTTTTTTTTTTTTTGACAGGCAGAGTGGACAGTGAGAGAGAGACAGAGAGAAAGGTCTTCCTTCGCCATTGGTTCACCCTCCAATGGCTGCCGCGGCCGGCGCACTGATCCGATGGCAGGATTCAGGTGCTTCTCCTGGTCTCCCATGGGGTGCAGGGCCCAAGCACTTGGGCCATCCTCCACTGCACTCCCTGGCCACAGCAGAGAGCTGGCCTGGAAGAGGGGCAACCAGGACAGAATCCGGCGCCCCGACTGGGACTAGAACCCTGTGTGCCAGCGCCACAAGGCGGAGGATTAGCCTAGTGAGCCGCGGCACCGGCTCAGATTCCTTCTTAAACCTGCTCACTTGCATTCACCTCCACCACTCTGTTGAAACGGGTTTTGTCACAAACACCAGCAATTTCCACATGGCTAACCCCAGTAGCTACACTTGACTAGGAGTAGCATTTCGCACACCCGTCACTTCCTCTTGCTTGAGAACTTCCTTGAGTAGACGGGGGACAGGCCATGTGCGCGTTGTCCTCCAACCTCACTGTCTGCTCCTGCCAGGTCTCTTCTACTGGTTCTCCTGGACCCCAGCCCTGGCTCTTGCCATCAGAGTGACCCAGAGCTCAGGCCTGGGTCCACCTCCTTGTTTCTGAGTCTACTCACTCTATTCACCTCCTCTTGTCCCACAGCTAAATCCAAGGGGACTTCAAAATGTTCACCGAAAGATGGGACTAAAAGATAAGCTTATTCGGGTGCAAAAAAGTTGAAATGCATGCATAGATTTTTTGGTAATATGCATCTTTCATGAACTTTTAGAAGACCCCTCAAACTGACAGCATCTCTTCTTAGATATCTAAATGGTCTCTGAAAGTTCATTTGTGCATAAACAAATTACTGATTTCCCGTTCCCCCCACCCCAACTTGTTCATCTATAGTCCACCCACCTTAGGTGATAGAAATTCTATTTTCCCACTGGCTCGAGTTTAAAAAAAAAATCCTGACTCTTCTCTTTCTCCAATACCCAGCCCTAACGCCTAGTTCAGAATATACCCAGAAGCTGGCCAATTCCTGTTTGCACTGCTCCCAGCCTTGTCTGTGTCACCATCTCCTCTTGTTCAGAGGAGCAAGCAGCCTCCAACCAGCCTGTCTGTCCTTTCACCCTTTCTTCCTGCACAGCCCACTCTCTGCACAGCAGCCAGAGAGAGTCTATTAACACATGAGCCGGAATGTGCCGCTGCATCTGGACCGGGCTCCCCACTGCTGTCAGGGCGAGCACTGACACTCCTTCCAGTGCCTGGCAGGATCTGTTCTGCTTCCCACCCCACTCTCTCTAAGTTCCTCTCCTACTGCTCTCCGCATAATGTCTCCACCCCAGTTGTGCTTGGGACTCTGCTGTTTCTCTACTTAGGGACTTTGTACAGGCTATTCTTCTGTCTGGAATGAGATGGCCTCATAACTGAATCTCTCATCCTTTTCGAATCTTTGCTCAAAATATCATTAACTCCATGAGAATTAACCTGATCACCCTATTTCAAATTGCAGTGTGCCCCTTAGACCTCTACAACATTAATCTCCTAACTCCATTGTTTTCTTATTTCTTATGTTAAGTGCTCATTGTCTACAACTTCTAGATTATAAACACCATGAGAGAAAGGATTTTTACGTTCATGATAGTAAGGATATATCCCTAAACCAGTGCCTAAAATATAGTCACCTAGAACATAGTAGGTGCTCAGCAAATAGTTATCCAATAAAAGAATAAATTAATATGCATGAAGAATCTATATACAGAGGTATAACTAATACAGATGTATAACTAATATATAAACTATATACAGATGTATAACTAATATAAAAAAGTGGCTACAGATAGGTGACAGGATGGTGGGTAACATTATATATTGTATGTAAAATGTATATTTATATTTGTCATTTTGAGCTTTATAGCATGTAAAATATTTCAAAATGCTTCTGAAGAAATTGGAATTCAAAGTTTATTTTGGTGCAAAGAGATTTTGAAATCTAGGCATATTGTTTTCATAATACATAATTTTCATGAACTTTTTAAAGGCCCTTGTATGCATGGATTTCAATTTTTTGTGTGTGCCAAAATAAGCTTATCTTTAAATTCCATTTTCCATAAACATTTTGAAACATTTATGTAGCCTGCTAGGAAAAAAAACTAAAAAATTCGGGCTGGCGCTGCGGTGCGCGGCAGGTTAAGCTGCCCCGTGCAACAGCACCATCCCACATCAGTGTGCAGTTCAAGTCCCAGCTGCTCCTCTTCACATCCAGCTCCCTGCTAATGCACCTGGGGAGGCAGCAGAAGACAGTCAAGTACTTGGGCCCCTGCCACCCGTGAGGGAGACTAGTATGGAGTTCCTGGCTCCTGGCTTTGGCCGGGCCCAGCCCTGGCTGTTTGGCTGTGGGTCTTTGGGGAGTGGATCAGCAGACAGAAGATCTTTCTCTCTGTCTCTCTGTCTCTCTCTCTCTCTTTCTCTTTCTCATACACACACTCCACTTTGCCTTTCAAATAAGTAAATATACAAGTCTTTAAAACAATAAAATCAAATTTAAAAACAACAGGGCAGTGCGGGAATGCCGGGCGAATATCTACACTCCGTAGCTCCCACATGGAGGAGCAGAAGCACCTGAGTGTGTCAGTCACGTGGATAAGACCCGCGTGGACAAGGCCCACGTCTTTGGAACGTGGTTCCCGGGAAGTCTGGAAAAGCAGAGTCCTATAGACTTGGACGTAGAAGCCAAGCCCCACCTGGCGGCCTTTGCTGTGGCGTGGGTGCTGGCCATCAGCCGGAACACCTGCCAACCCTCTCCCCACCCCAGCAGCGTCTCAGAGGAAGCACACAGCACAGTCTGCCCAGAAATGTGGACGCGATGGAGCTGGAGCCTAACAATTCACACTCATCAGGCTATGGGCTGCTTTCCATAAGAAACCCATAAATCTGGTTTTGCTTTTCTTTTAGGAAATGAAGGTGATTAACCCCATGGCCACTGTCCCAGCACAGTGCAGGGGAAAACCCGAGGCCGTGTGTCCGGAAGTCCACGCTTCTTCGAGTGTTGAAGGTTTAAGACTCTCCCAAGCCTAAACTTAGGCAAGACACAGCTTGTGTAGATTTCAGATATTTTCCTGACAGGAGGTTGCTTGCTTTTCCCAGGGCTGGGTTAGGGCAGGTGTCTGGATCAGGTGAGGCCCACATCTGTCACACATCTCTAGTTTGGGGACCATCATCTGGCCAATACTCAGTGAGCCAGTGTGGGGTGTAGCTCCGGTCTCAGCTAAAGGGGAACTGCATCACCAGAGCGCTGGAAGAATTCACACCAGCTCATGTTCAGACTCGGCTCTGCATCTGCAGGCAGCAGTGGGGGGAAGCCAGGGAGCATGGGATTCATCCGAGAGGAAGAATTCCCAGCAAAGAGGATCCAGCTGTCCCCAAATGTGGCCATTTTCAGTGTGTGTGGGTGGGTGGCCATGGCTCCTGCAGGTTTTGCCAGAAGCCTGCGGAAGACAGGTTACGTGAGGATTTTATTCTCCCCTCTTGCTCCGTTCCTAGGTATTTTGACTACAGGAAACTTGACTTCCTGTTGGCCAAACCACTTTCCCTCCCTCCTCCTCTGAGCCCCACCCCCATGAAACCTCCTGCCTCTAGGAAGGACCTCTGGGTAGCGTTTCACTTCCCTAACAACCACTTGCTCTCTGTGCCTGAGTGGTCCCTGGGTCCTAAGCCACAGCAGAACTGAAACCTGAAGGCACTCAGCTGCCAATCAAAGCTGTTCACCACAGCCAGCAGGGGCCCTAGCATGTGGGGGGTCAGAACGCCTCAGTGGGGGCAAGCGTATGTACGTGCCTCAGACACCTGTGTGCTTCAAACTTCTCCCTGGGACACCAGTGTGCTGAGTTGATAAGAAATGTCCCAAAGGGAGCCAGGGGTTCTGTGGTCAAAAAAATGTTAAAAAAAAAAAGAACATCGTGTAGTCTCTCCAGTCTGGGGATATACTGCAAGGGTGTTTTTAAACATTAATTACTCTAAGTTGTCCAAACTTATTTTTTCAAAAAAAAAAAAAAAAAAAAAAAGAAAGAAAGAAAGAAAGAAAGAAAAAAAAATCAACAAAACCATTCTGTGGCGCAGCAGGTTAAACAACCTCCTGTGACACCAGCATCCCACGTGAGCACCAGTTTGAGTCCCGGCTGCTCTGCTTCTGTTACAGCTCCCTGTTAATGCACCTGGGAAAGCAGCAGATGATGGCTTAAATATGTGGGTCCCTGCTACCCATGCGGGAGACCCAGACAAAGTTTACAGTTCCTGGCTTTAACCTAGGCCAGCCCTAGTTGTTGTGGTCATCTGGGGAATGAACCAATGGATGGAAGATCTCTCTTTCTCTAACTCTGCCTTTCAAATAAATAAAACACATCTCTCTCTCTCTCTCTCTCTCTTTCTTTAAATCATCTCACTACACTTTAAAAATACATTAGAAATCCTCCTATCCAATGCAGTCAAGACCAAGATTTGGTTGATTAGTCAAAAGAAGTCAGTTAAAGTTAGTTAACGCAGAGAATGCTCTACAAATGGCATGCATTATCTCAATCGTTTTATTTAACTTCAAAGCACACAATTTTCCAGGCATTTGTCAACCCTGTTTTCTTTGGCTATATCCACTGACTGGAGTTCTGGACTGTCTCTCTTTCATAAATCATGACACAAGGTGCTTGGTCTACAATTTCCAGCTGTGTTCGTTTCTGGATAGCAAACTTAAGGACCATGATCAGTGTCACCATTTCGTCCATTTTTACAATTTCACCCAATCTTTTCAGTCATCTGTATTTCTTTTTCTAAACAGCTTGCCTTTGATTGAGTCTTCCCATAACTTTTAACTTAGTTTTTAAAACGTTGTAAAAATAAACTTAAATTTTTAGAGCAGCGTTAGGTTCACAGCAACACTGAGAGGCAAGCAGAGAATTTCCCGAAGCCATTGGTCCTCACACACACAGAGTCTCCTCCGTCAACACCCCTACCAGAATGGTACATTTGTTACAGGCAAGGAGCTCACATCTTCCCAAGCCCATGGGTTGCCTTATGGTTCACTCTTGGGGCTGCACATTCTATGAATTTTAACAAAGGTATAGTGACCTGTTGTAGTATCATACAGAACAGTTTCATTTGCCCTACACATCTTCTGTGCTCTGCCTGCCCCTCTCTTCTACCACTACTGCCCCTAGCAATCATAGATCTTTCCTCTTTTTGTAAGATTTATTTATTTCAAAGGCAGAGAGAAGGTGGCGGGGGAGTGGGGAAGAGACATCTGCTGATTCACTCTCCAAATGTCCACAGCAGCCAGGGTTAGGCCA
Source organism: Oryctolagus cuniculus (assembly GCF_964237555.1). Lineage (NCBI taxonomy): Eukaryota > Metazoa > Chordata > Mammalia > Lagomorpha > Leporidae > Oryctolagus > Oryctolagus cuniculus. The sequence goes on from NC_091436.1 coordinate 62,073,345, forward strand.
GGCTGAAGCCAGAAGCCAGGAACTCCATCCAGGTCTCCCACATGGGTGACAAGAACCAAGCCGTTGGGCCACCATCCACTGCCGCATTAGCAGGAGGTTGAATTAGCAGAGCGGAGTAGCTGAGACTCAAATCAGCCCCTCCCATAGGGACTGCGGGTGTCCCAAGTGCAGCTTAGCCCACTGTGTCACAATCCCTGCCCCAACCACAAATCATTTTGCTGTCTCCATGGTTTTGCCTTTGCCAGAATGTCATGTAGTTAGAATCATGCAATGTGTTGCCTTTTCAAATTGACTTCTTTCACTTATTAATAGGCATTGAAGCTTCCTCCATGTCTCTGCATGGGTTGATAACGCATTTCTTTCTATTGCAGCATAAACTTCCACTGATTAGATGTATCTCAGTATCTCAGCTTATCTACTTCAACTTTGTTTTTTAAAAATATTTATTTATTTGAAAGGCAAAGTTAGAGAGAGATCTTCTATCTGCTGGTTCTCTCCCCAAATGGCTGCAATGGCTGGGGCTGGGTCAGGCTGGAGTCAGGAGTGTCACCTGCATCTCCCATGTGGGTGCAGGGGCCCAAGCACTTGGGCGATCCTCCGATGCTTTCCAAGGCATGTTAGCAGGGACCTGGGCCGCAACTGGAGCAGCAAGGACATCAACACATGGAATTGCTGCATTGCGGGTGGCGCCTTAACCTGCTTCACCACAACGCCAGCTCCCTCCACTTAGTGTTTAGAGACCCAACGGATCCTTTTCTTTCTGTACTCTTATTTCACTGGTCTATGTAATTTTTAATTAAACGACTGCAAGTACAACGATCATAAAACCGGCACAAACAGGTTTGGAGCAAACAAGGATCAGTGATGTTAAGTAAACACACACAGCCCAGAGACCGGGATGAGTGAGCTTGAGTTACCTAGGGAGCCAAAGCACGAGGCAGCCAGGGCTGCTAGCCGAGGGCGGCTGGAGCCGAGCTGCAGGGGTACCTCAAAGAACTTGTACTCCACAGCTCACTGCGGGGGGGAAGGGCTGGCCTAGCCCACCCTCTGCTAACTGGTTTCCTCATACTCCCCTCAGGAGAAAGTATGTTGGACCCCTCCCCTTTGCTGCGTGCGTATTTTGTTATAGAAATGTCTGCAGGCTGAGGCTCTCAATCCTGCAAATGGCTGGCTATCGGCATTCCTAACAGTTCCCTGGACCTTTCAACATTTTTTGTCTGCCTTCTTATCAGACCTGATTGGATGCTCCTTCTTCTTTTTTAATATATTTTTAAAAGATTGATTTACTTGAAAGGCAGAGTTACAGAGAAAGAGGGAAGAGAGAGAGAGAAAGAGAGAGAGAATTTTCTATCTGCTGGTTCACTCTCCTAATGACCACAACAGTCAGGGCTGGGCCAGGCTGAAACCAGAAGCTAGGAGCTTCATCTGGGTCTCCCACATAGATGCAGGAGCCCAGGCACTTAGGCCATCTTCTGCTGCTTTCCCAGATGCATTAGCAAGGAGCTGGATCGGAAGTGGAGCAGCCGGGACTTGAACCAGCAACTATATGGGATGCCGGTACTACAGGTGGAGGCTTTCCCGCTATGCCACAGCACCAGCCCCATTGATTTTCTTTCTCAATTTTATAACTTGGCTAGGGACAAGTATGTCAGTGTTACATGCTTGTGGCATGTTACAAACACGCCAGTGTTACAGATGTCAGCTCTGCCAGATTCTTCTTCACTTCCAGACACCTCAATGTGGAGTGTGACCTGTTGCTCACTACTTGTTGTCTTTATCTACGTGGGAGTTCTGGTATTTTCTTCCCACACTCCTGGGTTCTACCCGTTTCCCTTTGGACACTGTTGGCCTTATCACTGCTCAGAGGAGACATGAGAACCACTTCAAAGTCACTTCAAAGGCAAAGTTGCCAAGGATGGAGGCTGGCAATGGAGCCTGTCTCTCTGTGCAAGCCCTGGGGCTGAAGGAGGGTGCCTGGAGCTGCTGTGGGTAACTCCCAGGGCAGCTTACTTCAGCTTCTACAGCTCACACCAGGGCCAGGGACTGATGCCACAGCTCTGGAGGCCCCGTAGCAACCTGGAGACTCAGCCAGAAACCCCAGGAGAAGATGAGTCTCCAAGACAAGGTGGGAGGAAGCTGGGGGACAGAAGATTCCAGACGTCCTTTTTGGCTGCTAGAAACGTGGACACGAGCACTGGCCAGAGGAAAGAGGAGAAGCTGAGGGGGAGGACAAGATGCTCTGCTGGCCTCCAGGCTCTCAACATCCCTCATTCCTAATTCCCGCTGAGAAAACCCCCAGCCCCAGGCTAACCCCGCCCGCAGAGGGGATCCTGTGCACAGAAAGGCAGTCCCTGCTGGGCAGCCCCGACCCCCGCGGCACCCTCCTGCTGCCAAGGTGAACATGTGATGGGTGGGGACTCCAGAGTGTTTTGCCTTCTCTGAAGGCACCCATCCCACAGAGGTCCCAAGAAGACAAAATGCAAGAAACAGGCCCAAAGCACAGGTGGTGCATAGTGGGCACTCAGTCACTCCTACTGCAGATCTCAGTAGAGCAGGGATCTCCCCACCGACTCATGCCTGGCGGGCCAAAGAACACAAACACAGCCAATGACCCCTGCATGCCCGTCTACTCTGCTTCTGATCCAGCTCCCTGCTAACGTGCCTGGGAAAGCAGTGGAGGGTGGCCCAAGTGCTTGAGCTCCTGCCGTCCATGTGGGAGATTCGGATGGAGTTCTGGTTGTGGCCATCTGGGGATTGGACCAGGGGACAGAAGATCTCTTTTACTCTCTGTCACTCTGCCCCCTTCAAATAAAGAAATAGGTTTTAGAGCCAGCACTGTGGCATAGCAGATAAAGCCACCACCAGCAGTGGTGGCATCCCATATGGGTGCCGGTTTGAGTCCAGGCTGCTCCACTTCCAATCCAGTTTCCTGCTAATGTGCCTGGGGAAGCAATGGAAGATGGTCCAAGTCCTTGAACCCCTGCACCCATGTGGGAGACCCAGAAGAGGCTCCTGGCTCCTGGCTTTAGATCAGCCCAGCTCTGGCCATTGCAGCCATTTGGGGAGTGAACCAGAGGATGGAAGACCTCTCTCTCTCCCTCTCTACCTCTGCCTCTCTAACAAGTAAATACATCTTTAACAACAACAAAAAAAAAAAAAAAAAAAAAAAAGAGAGAGAAGTTTTTTTTTTTAACATCTTCGAAGTATAGAATCTAAACTTGGGTTTAGAAGTGGCCAGAATACCATAACCAAAGTAAGCTGGAACTATCCACATAACCACATCACTAACAACTCCACCCCTGTGCCTGATCCCCACTGCCCTTAGTGAGGGCACTTTTCAGGCACAGGTGACAGGCCCTCTGCCCAAGGCGCCACAGCCACAAGCACAGACACCTCCTCCCCCAGCCGCAGCCAGGAACTCCAGCCCTGAGACGTGCAGGCTGGTCTCCAAGGGGAGCTGCCTGGTTACGGCACACACACGCAGACAGCAGGTGCTGTGTATCTTGTTCAGCGTTCTGTTGCTGGAGCCCAGCCACCCTTTTCTCTCTGGTGACAGGGACGGCCAGCTGCCCTGCTGGGGAGTGGCTTGTCCTCTCCTGGCACACCTTTCCTCCAAGCCCTGTTCCCAGAATCCAGCTACTGACCAAATGACAACTTCTCTCCGCCCTGCCTGGGGACCAGCTTACTCATTAACATGACAATGTCTGTGGCTTTGTCCACCTGCAACACCCAATGCATTTTGTCAGTTCTGACAACTCCTTCAGAGCTCAAAGGTTATGGGTTTTCCTCCAGGATTCCTAGAGTTCGGTCACATAATCTGTGAGGCCTGGTACAAAGGGCAAATGCAGGACCTACTGGGCAAACAACAGGGAAAAGTGCCCCAACCAGTGCGAAAATACAAAGCTGCATCCTTTCTTCACCACTTTTGCTCCAGATCTGTCAGGGTGTTTCTATTTGTGTTAGTGGTGCACACACAACGCCCTGAGCAGGGGAGACCTTCACGAGCACCCAGTGGCCCTGCCCAAGACTCAGGGCACTAAGGCTTGAGACCTGCCAGCTGCCAGATTGAGGCACGGGGCCTTGGTCAGGGGTGGAGGAACAAGCCAGACATCTCCTCTGCTCAGAGACCACCACCCCGATCCACTAGGGACAGGGGAGTACCAAGGACATTGCAACCTCTGTCCTGGGGCAGCCAGGGAAGCCAGGGGTGTGCACAAGGCTCATCCACTGAGTACACCATGCTGCTGCCCGCCTGGGGTCCCGGCCATGCTGCCAGTACTCAGCTGGGCTGGAGTGAGGAGGGACAGGGGGCCCACGGGGGCCAGAAAGCAGAGGAGCAGGTGGCTGTGGACCCCTCCTGTGCGGTAGGGAGGCAGCAGGGGGTGGTGTGAGGAGTCAGATGGGTTGATAGATAAGGGATCCCAATGGAATTTGGGGTGTAAAATATTTACTTCCTTTGCTTTATCTTTAGCAAGAACAAACAGGCAGCCCTCCTTCCTTCAGAGTCTCCAAATTTGCCATGAGAATAGCAAGGGAGCTCTTCCTGAGCCACTGTGGCTCACTGGGTTAATCCTCTGCCTGTGGCACTGGCATCCCATAGTCCCGGTTGCTCCTCTCCCAGTCCAGCTCTCTGCTGTGGCCCGGGAAGGCAGTGGAGGATGGTCCAAGTACTTGGGCCCTGCACCTGCATGGGAGACCAGGAGAAGCACCTGGCTCCTGGCTTCGGATCGGCACAGCTCCGGCTGTAGCGGCCATTTGGGGAGTGAACCAATGGAAGGAAGACCTTTCTCTCTGTCTCTCTCTCTCACTGTCTATAATTCTGTCAAATAATAATAATAATAATAATAATAATAATAATAAAAAGAAAACAAGTTACCTATCCCACCCTCAGCAGGCCAGACAGAATGGAGATTTGTAAATGAGGTCTTTTGATGGCTTTTGTCCCCGCCTGGTAACTGAATGCCAATCTGATTGTCAATTTTTTTTTCCTTTGAAATTGTACTTAAAAAATCCACTACCACCAGTCCCTTTGGGTTTATTCCTCCAGCCACTCTGGCTGGAGGCCTTTGACTATAATAAATACTTTTAAATCTCTTTGCCGTCCGCTTGGAAATTCTTCTTCCATGTGAGACAAAGAACTGAGGTAACAATAATTTTTCTGCTGCCATTTTCCTGAAACAGTGGGACTGGGTGTGAGCCAAGCCTGCAAACCCTCAGTGCACGTTCCATGGACTCAGCGGGTTTCACTTACCAGACACTGCTTTGTTTAAATTATCATGAGTTTCAAGAGGATGCCCGCAGAACATTAAGCCCTAGTGGGACTCTGTAGCCTGTGCAAGGGCACCGGTCACAAGAGGCAGGCCTGAGTGAAACCTCAAATGAGAGGAATGGTTTTGCTGGCCTTCCCACCCTGAATGAATAGATATATATTTATGTGAGATTCTGACATATATATGTAGCATGCAAGGGTACTTCAAGAAGTTCCTGGAAAATGGAATTACAAGATACATTTTCTTTGGTGCAAAACTTTCGAAATCCATGTGTAGTTTTTTTTTTTTTTTTTTTTTTTTTTTTTTTTTTTGACAGGCAGAGTGGACAGTGAGAGAGAGAGACAGAGAGAAAGGTCTTCCTTTTGCCGTTGGTTCACCCTCCAATGGCCGCCACGGCCGGTGCGCTGCGGCCGGTGCGCTGCGGCCGGCGCACCGCGCTGATCCGATGGCAGGAGCCAGGAGCCAAGTGCTTTTCCTGGTCTCCCATGGGGTGCAGGGCCCAAGCACCTGGGCCATCCTCCACTGCGCTCCCTGGCCACAGCAGAGGCCTGGCCTGGAAGAGGGGCAACCAGGACAGAATCCGGCGCCCTGACCGGGACTAGAACCCAGTGTGCCGGCGCCGCAAGGCGGAGGATTAGCCTAGTGAGCCGCGGTGCCGGCCCATGTGTAGTTTTTTCATAATATATATTCCCAAGATTTTTTATTTGAAAGGCAGAGCAATGGAGAGAATGGGAGGGGGAGAGAGAGAGAGTAAGAGGGAGAGAGAGAGAGAGATTTTACATCTGTTGGTCCACACCCCAAATGGCTTCAACAGCCAGACTCAGTCAGGCTGAAGCCAGGTGCCAGGAACTCCATCCTGGTCTCCCACATGGGTGGTGGGGGCCTAAGTACTCGGACCCTCTTCTCCTGCCTTCTCAGGTGCACAGGCAGGGAGCTGGATTGGAAGTGGAGCAGCTGGGACTTAAACCAGCATTGCAATAGGGAATGCTACTGTCTCAAGCAGTGACTTAACCCACTGCACCACAATGTCAGCCTTTGCTTTCTATTTAAATGCCTGTTCTCTCTTTCTATGTTTCTCTGCCTTTCAAATAAATTAATTAACTAACTAACTAAACAAACAAAGAAAAAAACCAACCACTGAGGCAGGCATTGGCCTAGTGGTTAAGACACCTGTACCCCACATCTGCGTGCCTGGGTTCAAAATTCAGCCGAAGTTCCTGGGCTTCCTGCTAATTCAGACCCTGGGAGGCAACAATGATGATAGCTCAAATAATTGGGTTCCATCCACCTAGGAGACTTGGATTGAGTTCCCAGCTCCTGCTCTTGGCCTCCTGGCCTGGGGTTGTTGTGGGTGTTTGGGGGAATGAACAGTCAGATGGGAGCTCTCTCTCTCTCTCTCTTTCTCTCAAATAAATTTAAAGGGGGGAAAAATGCCTGCTAGGTCGAAGGTAATATAGCAAAATGTGAATAGTATTTCCCTCTGAGTGAAGGTGCAAAAGGTATTATCATTTTCTGGGCATTGCAGGTTCTTTTTTTACCTATAAATATGGATATGTGGATTGCCTTTAAAATGAGAAAAAACTAATAAATGTTCTTTTGTGAAATAATAAAATAATTGCCTTACCTGTAGGGAGAGGACACTCTTTCCTGGACTTTTCTGATAAAACCAGTGTCATCTCTCTGTTCACTTTTCTTAATACCTCCTGGATCATGTGAATTTCAACATTTTCCAGAAGCTGCTGGAGCTAGAGCAAGCACAGGTCAGAGGTCATGGTCCAGGTTCAGCTCACACCCTGGACCCCAGCAGTCACTTACTGCAGAAGGGCTCGGAGCTCGGCCTGTCCCTCACCTGTTCCCACCCCTGGGAAGAGAGTGGTTCCTTTCTTGGACTTCTACATGCTTCTGGGAGGTACGTGACCTGTCTGGAGACCAGCATCTGCCTGGCCCCTGTCCTGACAGACAAAATGCAACCTTCATCACCCAGTTCTGCTAAATTGCCAAGTTCTCAATGACCAAAGTAAGCTCATGTTACTTTTTTTTTAGGGTCTCCAAATGTAGCCAGGATTATGTGATCTATCGTTGCATGACAAGCCCTTGGATACCAAGGAAGATTTTACAAGAAGATTAAAAACTCCATACATAACCAAGAGAAATCTGTGTCCCAACGACCATGAACCCCGAGTCCACCTCTTGTGTTTACAGAGCCCACAGTTTTCCCTTTTGGAGGAAACCAGGTGCTGGCGAGGAGCCTGGGCTCAGAGGGGTAGCAATGGCCTTGTTCCTGGGGCAGGAGTCGGAGCTGAGCTCTCCTGTCACACAGGAATGTCCCTCTGTGCACCGACAACCAAACAGCCAGGGCTCTGTTGCCTGTCACAGCGAGCTCAGCCTCAGGGGGCCCATCAGGCAAAGCTAAGACTGGAAAACAGCTCCTCCACACGTCATCCACCACATACCGAATGTGCTGGAGTACACGTTGCATTTTCTTATTCTCAGAAAAACAGTTACAAGGAGCTATTTGCTTATTATTATTATTATTATTTGACAGGCAGAGTGGACAGTGAGAGAGAGAGACAGAGAGAAAGGTCTTCCTTTTGCCGTTGGTTCACCCTCCAATGGCCGCTGCGGCTGGTGCGCTGTGGCCGGTGCACCGCGCTGATCCAATGGCAGGAGCCAGGTGCTTCTCCTGGTCTCCCATGGGGTGCAGGGCCCAAGTACTTGGGCCATCCTCCACTGCACTCCCTGGCCACAGCAGAGAGCTGGCCTGGAAGAGGGGCAACCAGGAAAGAATCCGGTGCCCCAACCGGGACTAGAACCCAGTGTGCCGGCGCCGCAAGGCGGAGGATTAGCCTAGTGAGCCATGGCGCTGGCAACAAGGAGCTATTTTCAATATGGATCTGTACATCCTGGGCCTTATGCTTACGATGGGAATGATTATTTCTTCTATCATCTTTCTCATGAAGGTGCACCCCACTTGAAGGAGAACCGACAGAATGCACATCTGAAGTTAGATCGCTGAGATGGGAAGGGTTCATTCTTTGCTTAATGGGAGCCCCTCATGCTTTTAAATACTAAGTCCCCTCCCCCAGTCTGTTCAGCAATTTGCAGCTCTTACGTTCACACGGAACTTCTTAGACAAAGAAAACACAAAAACAAAAACAAAACAAAACAAACAAAAAAACCTGAAATCTGATGTGGTAATGCCTCAAAGTAAGTTTTCAAAGGCAAATTCAAAATAACTCTCTCATACCTGCTGCGTTTTTATTTCCATTTCTGAGGCCCCTTGAGGGGGAAATATTGACTGACAATTTACAGTAAGTCCCTCAAATTCATCTTCTTTCCGCATCTGCCTAGCTATGGCCTTCATGCTGGGGTACAGAATGTCGGTCCTATTAAAGAAGAGAGAAAGAGATCAGCCAATGTTGTTTCTGTCTGCTGATGCTCTGACAGGTATTTTCATTGGCTTTCTGTTTCCTGTCATGGGTGGACCCCCAGCCTCTTCAGCACCCCACACTCACATCTCAGTCCTACAAGGTAGCCAAGATTCACTTCCAAGTCTTCTCCCATTGGAATGTCTAATTCAGGTCCTCCTCCTTCCAAATATTGCCACGTCTTCTCATTCCCTACTCACCAGGACCACTGGCTAGGACACCGTCAGGAGACAGACAATTCTGACTATGTCTGAGGGGACCCTTCCGAGCTCAGTAAGGTCCCGGCTGGTGAGTTTGGGGACAGGCACAGGGCAGAAGCCATGTGCCCTTCCCCTGAGCCAGGTCATCCCCAGCCAAGGCCTGCAGCTGATTGCCCACCATCCCGCCAACCCCAGGCCTCCTGCTACATGTGCTGTGTTCAGCCTCTGGCTGCAATGCCTGAAGCTCTCACCGACTCAGTACCTGAGTCTACCGGGCCCAGCGAGTGAGGAGCTACAGCAGCAGCAGCAGCCCTCTACCCAGTGTTCGGGGACCTGTGAACAGCACTGTGGGGTCATGTCATCCACACAAGCTCCTGGGGACAGGTGAAGGACAGGCAGTGCAGCACAAGGGATCCAGCTCTGTCCCTGGGTTAACCCAGCCCGGCTCTCCCCTTACAGCACTGTCCACAGAGAAGGAAGCTGACTGCCACTGGGGTGCACTTGGGGCGGGGCACACCAAGATCCGTGGGCCAAACTTGCCTGGGATCAAGGGGGCCTGCATCCGCCAACCCCGAGGTTCTGCTCCCTGGGGGGAGTTTCCACCTGGGCGACACTTACTGGTAGAGCTCCGAGAGTTGTTTGTGGGCAGACACGGAGTCGACGTCCCGGCCTCGCAGCTTGAGTTGGCCCCAGTGCTCCTTCAGCGCTTCCAGCTGCTTCCACACCATTAGAAATGATCTCAGCAAAGCCAGGGACGCGAGGACATCACGTGGGCCCTCCAGCAGCAGGGCGGTCTTGGTGCTGCTTGGGAACTGACTTCTGGATCCTGCTCCTCCGGACCGAGTTGGCTGAAAGCATTGCAGAAGTCCATGTTTATTGACCTTGGATGACACAGGATAATTTTTACGTGCAGCTCCTGCAAAATCAAGTCCAGGAGGATGAATTCTCTCCCCAGAACGATGGTTGTACAGGCCTGCAGCACACGTAGAGCTGAGTGGGGTTGCGCATCCTGAACAGGCAGTGCATGCAAAGGAGAGAAGTGTCTCAGTTGCAGCTTTCTGCATGGATCTTGATCCATTTGTTTTAAAAAAGATTTATTTATTTGAAAGGCAGAGAGTGATGGGGTAGGGGGTGGAGGCGGGTGGACATACAGAGAGAGATCGCCCATCCCAAATGGCCACAACAGCCAGAGCCAGGCCAGACCCAAGCCAGAAGCCAGGGATTCCCTCTGGGTCTCCCACATGGGTGGCAGGGACCCAAGCACCTGGGCCATGTTCTGCTGCCTCCCCGGGTGCATGAGCTCATCAGAGTGAGGAGCAGCCAGGGCTGGAACCAGCACTCCACTATGAGATGCCCGTGTTGCAGGAGGCGGCCTAACCTGCCGCACCACGACGCAGGCCCCTTGGCCCCTCCATTTTTTAAACTTTCCTCCTTGCATACTACGTCGTATCTACCTTTGAAAAATCCAGGCTTTGCGGGAGGGTGTCGCGGCCCAGCCAGTTAAATGGTGTTAGACGCTTGCATCTCCTATCAGAAGGCTGGTTCAAGTCCCAGCTACTCTGAGGGAGACGCGCATGCAGTTCCCAGCTCCTGGCTTCTGCCTGGTCTGTACGCTGCTTTTGCAGCCATTTGGGGAGTTGCAGGAGCAGACAGAAGAGCAGTCTCTCTCTTTCTCCCCCTCCGCCTCCCCCTTCTCTGGCTGCCTTTGAAAACATACATTTATACATACGCATTGTAAACAATATTTTAAAAACTCAGCCTTCAGGATCTACATTCTCCAAAAGCGCTCTTCAATACACTTGAGTTGAGGTTCCCATCAGAGTAGGGCTCTAACATAAATTCTCATGGGGAGTTTACCCATCTTATGGGTAAAAAATAAGAAATCTAAGTTTTTCCTGTCTCCTGTTACTCCTGTTGTCTTTTAGACTGGGCACAGAACATCTGTCTTAATTTGAATTGATTGTTCAACAGGCAACCTTGCTTTACAACCTGAGGTTTGTTCATTGATGCTTTCCTTAAACAAGTATTTGCCGAGGGGTTGCTATGAGCCCTGGAGGATGTAGAGGGAACGAGGTTTCAGGTCCCTGCCCTCGAGGAGTCAGGGGCTCGAGTGGCAGGTCCCCAGGTGAGTGACAGTCAAAATGGGGACCTGCATCTACTCACTCAGCTGACTGCACTGTCTGCACAGGAGACCAGCATGGTCTCAGAGAACATCCAGGGGACCGTGCCTTAGGCACTCATGCTTCCTGGCTAAAACGGGAACAACCTGGTGTAATTAGATCCCAGATCTGCTATAACCATATCCAGAGAAACGTGTGGCTGCCTGCCGGAGCGCTGGTCAACGTCCAAGGAGGAGGTGGCAAGCAGGACCCAGGGGACAGTGAGCTGCACACCGCTGACCCCCACCCCCCACCTCGCAGCTTGGCTCCTCAGTAACTGGCTAGTTCGTAGATTTCCAAATTTTACTCCATGCTTCGAATGCTTTCATTAAACAAAACTGCAGGCAGTGGGTCCAAGGATCCGTCAGACCAAGGTCCAGCACAGGACGTGGGGTGGGGTCCTCAAGGCCGCATCCCTGGCCCCTTTTGTACAAGGGGCGCTGTAGTACCTTGAGGAGTCCAGGGCTCCTCGAGACATACTTTTAAAGGACCTGAGCTAGGCCAGCACCTTCCCTTTGGCATTTTGGGGACTGAGGTCTAGAATGACAATCGGAGTTGTGGCACAGCTGGGCGAGGCACCCAGGAATCCTAACTCGCGGGGGGCAGTATAAACTCCAGGACTTCCTGTTGTTTATGAATGGTTAAATACCTCTAAAGAAACACACAGCATAAAATAAAGCTAATTATACTAGAAATAAGGTTAGTAGAAAATTACTTGTTAACGTGTTCATATTGAGAAGTCTTGGGCCGGCACCACGGCTCACTAGGATAATTCTCCGCCTGTGGCGCTGGCACCCCGGGTTCTAGTCCCAGTTGGGGTGCCATTTCTGTCCTAGCTGCTCCTCTTCCAGTCCATCTCTCTGCTGTGGCCTGAGAAGGCAGTGGAGGATGGCCTAAGTGCTTGGGCTCTGCATCAGCATGGGAGACCAGGAGGAAGCACCTGGCTCCTGGCTTCAGATTGGCGCAGCGTGCCGGCTGTAGTGGCCATTTGGGAAGGAAGACCTTACTCTCTCTGTCTCTCTCTCTGTCTAACTCTACCTGTAAAAAAAAAAAAAAAAAGAGAGAGAGAGAGAGAAAGTCTTTTCTACCTACATGCTATGAAGGATGGGAGAAGGGACAGGTTTAATAATAGGTGGAGGAGGGCAGTGTGTCTGGAAAAGATGGTCATCTATCAGAAATCGGCCAAAAAGCAGCAAAGTGAGGAACCAAAACCCCAACATGCTTCTTCTTTTCTTTTCTTTTTTTTTTTTTTTTTGACAGGCAGAGTGGAGAGTGGACAGTGAAAGAGAGAGACAGAGAGAAAGGTCTTCCTTTGCCGTTGGTTCACCCTCCAATGGCCGCCGCGGCCAGTGCTCTGCGGCCGGCACACCGCGCTGATCTGATGGCAGGAGCCAGGTACTTATCCTGGTCTCCCATGGGGTGCAGGGCCTGAGCACTTGGGCCATCCTCCACTGTACTCCCTGGCCACAGCGGAGAGCTGGCCTGGAAGAGGGGCAACTGGGACAGAATCCGGCGCCCCGACTGGGACTAGAACCCGGTGTGCCGGCGCCGCAAGGTGGAGGATTAGCCTATTGAGCCACGGCGCCGGCCCCAACATGCTTCTTGACTTGGCACTGCTTGTCTACACTGAGTTTTGCGAGTGATCCCTCTGGCTGGGTCATCAAAGTCTGCTGTGGAATTTGGGCGGCACACGCGATCGCTCTTCTTTTCCCACTGAGTGGCCTAAAGTAGACGCGCGATTCCGTTTTAGCCGAAATTAAAGAGAAATCTATGAGAGGCTCTGGAGAAGAGTTTCCTCCTCGGGGAGAAGACAGAGCCCCTCAAGGAAAAAGCATTTTTGCTCCTGTTTAGATCTTACGAGGGTGCAGGAAACGTTCTGCTGACAACCCAGACCTGAGCTTAAGTCCTTGAGGTGGCCGGAGAACTGCCACCTTCTAGAATTCCTGGGTGGAAGGTTAATGCCTTCGCCAAATGAAGTCACGGCTACTGGGGTAGCCTGTTACTCCAGGGCAGCAGGAGCGCCGTGGCAATCAGCAAGGAGTCTGGCTCAAAGGTGGGGGACCAGAACACAAGTCCTGAAGGCTGAGATGGAAAGGATAAGCGCGAGCAGCTCGGGGGAAGAGGGAGAGCGTGTGGGCGAGGCGAGTTCTCCACCAGAAGAACCAGCTCGCATGCAGAGAGCGCGGGTATTGGGAAACTGAAAGAAGGTGGGTACAGAAATATAACTGGCACAGACCAAGACAACAGGTAGGGTTCTAGGGTTTGGACTTCATTCTTGGGGCATTTGGAAGCCGTTGAAGGGTTGTATGGAAGGAAATGACATAATTACCCTTGCATTGCGAATGATCACCTTGGTGAACGGACTGCAGGAGGCAAGAATGGATGTATGGAATCCGACAGGAGGTTATGATCAGAGCCCAGCTACGGGGGAGGATGATGGTTTAGCCTGGTGGTGGGGAAGGTGAGATAGGATGGAGAAAGCAGGCAAATTCGAGCGATATTAAAATAATATAAATAAATAGAAATATTGTAAGTGGGAGTTTCAGAGGGGTAAGCCCACAGGAGGGAGTGCATGCCTGGGCGTCCAGGGCTAGTCAAGTGATGAGGACAGCCCAGGCCGGAGCTGCTCACCTGGGGCCTTTACGACTCCCTTCTGGCTCTTTGAACTGCCAGGGGGAAGGTGTGACTCACACGGAGAGCACCTGGTTGGAGTACTGCTTTCACCGGACTCCCATAATCTTTGTGAGAAGAAATGGATAGACCGCTGGTCCTGGGACTTCTTGTGAAAGAAAGCGTTTGGGTGTGGCTCTCACAGGAAGCCCTGCCTCATTGTTGCTCCCCTATGGTAGTAGCACAGCCCTGGGACCCACTTGGAAAATGTAGGTCCCTAATGCATCTCCCAAGTGGGAATGACCTTCAGGGCAGCACAGCCCTGGCTGAGTAGCTCCACTGCTTGAGCTAAGACAAGAACACCTGTGTACTTTGCCAAGACAGGAATACCTGTGGATTTTTGTCCGGGGTGGCTTGCCGTCCAGGGGGAGCCCCCGTGGTCACAGGATCACTGCGCAGAAGCACGTCTTCCAGGAGCAGTTGCACGGCCACCAGCTCTCCATGAGCCACCTTGCGGTCACGGTCACTCAGCCCACAGAGGCACAGCTGGAAGAACCGACACCAATGCTCACTCGAAGACTTCTCTGCATCCTTTATACACGGTTCTGGGCGAGCAAACTCAGAGTGACTGCTCACAAGCCCCACTGTCTCCTCTCAGAGAACCCGTAAAAGGAAGAATAACATTTCCCACCAAAAGTCCCTCTTGTGCCTGGCAGGCTTCAGGCTCTGTGGGGAAGAGCTGTTTCCTACCCTTGTGGCAGATCTGTAGTGAGCTCATAGTGTGGTGTCAATTTTCCTTTAAAAGTGCAGATACGGTGCACGGTGCTGTGGCCTAGCAGGCAGAGCTGCCACCCACGACACTGACATCCCATAGGTGCTCGTTTGAGTCCTGGCTGCTCCACTTCCTATCCAGCACCTGCTAATGGCCTGGGAAAAGCAGCAGAGGGTGGCCCAAGTGTTTGGAGCCCTGCACCCACGTGGGAGACTCAGAAGGAACTCCTGGCTTCGGCCTGGCCCATTGCTGGCTGTTGTGGCTAACTGGGGAATGAATAGAGGATGCTAGATTCTCTCTCTCTCTCTCTGTGTCTCTCTCTAACTCTTTCAAAGTAAATAAATGTGTAGACATAAACATATTCATGCTCAGGAAAAAATACTAAAAAACAATACCCAAAATGTGATCTGATTGTCTCTTAGTGGTAGAACTATGATTTTTTAAAACAATTCTATTAAAAAAAAAAAACTATTTATGGGCCAGTGCCATGGCATAGCAGGTAAAGCTGCCACCCTCAGTGCTAGCATCCCATAAGGGCACTGGTTTGAGTCCACTTCCAAGTCAGCTCTCTTCTATGGCCTGGAAAAGCTACAGAAGATGGCCCAAATCCTTGGGCCATTGCACCTGTGTGGGAGACCCAGAAGAAGCTGCTGGCTCCTGGCTTCAGGTCAGCTCAGCTCTGGCCATTGCAGCCATCTAGGGAGTGAACCGGTGGATGAAGACTTCTCTCTCACTCTCTGCCTCTGTCTCTCTGTAACTCTGCCTTTCAAATAAATAAATAAATCTTTTTTAAAAAACTATCTATTTATGGAGAATTTTGAGCATATACCAAAGCAAACAAGTTCCCATCACTGAGCTACAACAAACAACCTAACTCCAGTCCTATCCCCATTCCCACCTCCATATTTTTGGAAGCAAATTTATGGTTGATTTTCACACCATTCTTGACATTTTTCTATACTTTCTATTTTTATAATTAAGAACACAATATTTACTTAACCAATCAGAGGAAAACACATGATAATTAGAAAAGAAAGCTAATAATTCAAAAAGAATTAAAGGAGCTGGTATTGAGGCAGGGCAGGTTAAGCCACCACCCGTGATGTTGGCATCTCATGTGAACACCGGTTCAAGTCCTGGTAGCTCCAGCTCCAATCCAGCTCCCCGCTAATGATCCCGGAAAGCAGCATAAGATGGCCCCAAGTGCTTGGGCCACTGCTA
This sequence comes from Oryctolagus cuniculus, assembly GCF_964237555.1. NCBI lineage: Eukaryota > Metazoa > Chordata > Mammalia > Lagomorpha > Leporidae > Oryctolagus > Oryctolagus cuniculus. The sequence continues at coordinate 62,089,005 of NC_091436.1, forward strand.
CACACATGGGAGACCCAGATGCAGTCCCAGGCTCCTGGCTTTGGCTTGGTCCAGCTCTAGCTGTGTGGGCATTTGAGGAGTGAACCAGTGGATAGAAGATCGATGGATTAATTGATCTATCATTTATTTATCTATTCCGCTCTCTCTCTCTTTCTCTTTCTCTCTCTCTCTTGTCACTCTTTCAGCTAAATAAATAAAACTTGAAAGAGAGACGTTCCTTTCCTACCACTGCTGGTGGACGGTCAGGAGCCACACACCTCTGAGCTGCCGGCCTGGAGGTTGCTCCAGGAGGCCCGAGGTGACTGGAGACGGATGACCTCCCTGCCAGTGGGATCACTACTGCCAAGGAGCTGCAGCTGAAACCAAGACTCACACCAGCTGAGACCGCACACTGTTGTTGAAAGAGGCATGACTCACCGTGCGACCTCAGGTCTGCAGCTCCCTCAGCAAACACCCTGACTGGCTGACACACCACTCACCACTGGCAGGGGTGTGGAGGGTGTGGCCGTGGGCCCCTGCTGTGCAGCCTGCATTCAGCTCTCTGCTCACCTGCATGCCGTGCTCCAGGCTGTCCGGGCTGCTGCTCGTAGCGGGAAACAGTCCTCCGTCCTCCAACAGCGCTCTCCACGGGAACAGCAGAGACGCCTAAAGAACCAAATGCGCGTGCTCATGTCCACTTGCAACAGACCTTTGTGTAGGAACAGGATGTCTGGTCGGCACTGCCCAAAGCCGACTGTTGGACAAGTTCTTTGTTATTTGGAAATAATACTATAGGATAGTATTAATAGATAGGATAGGAGAGAGAGTAACAACCCATATGTAAAGGCTTTTCTATTCTTTTTTCTTATCTTTCTTTCTTTTCTTTTCTTTTTCTTTTTTTTTTTTTTTTTTTTTTTTGACAGGCAGAGTGGACAGTGAGAGAGAGAGACAGAGAGAAAGTCTTCCTTTGCCGTTGGTTCACCCTCCAATGGCCGCCGCGGCCGGCGCACCGCACTGATCTGAAGCCAGGAGCCAGGTGCCTCTCCTGGTCTCCCATACGGTGCAGGGCCCAAGGACTTGGGCCATCCTCCACTGCACTCCCGGGCCACAGCAGAGAGCTGGACTGGAAGAGGGGCAACCGGGACAGAATCTGGCGCTCTCCACATTCCTGTCCAATAGCCAAGGCTATTGGTCCCCTATCCTCTGTGGTACTATATGCTGCCCTGGATCTGGTGGGCCTGCCTATATGATCCCATTCTACAATTCCAGACCTGGAGCTGGAGTTGATTTTGGTAGCAGGGAGCTAGAACACCAGCACCCACCTCATCCAAGGCAAAGCCCAAAGGCAGCGGCAGCAGGTGCAATAGTGGCAGCAGGTGCAATAGTCCCAGTTCAAGGCCTATATGCTGGGTCCCAAGGACAGTCAGAGCTTGGACCAAGAATCACTCTGTAGCTATGGAACATGTAAAGATGGGACTGGCAGGGCCGGTGCTGTGGCGCAGCAGGTAAAGCTGCCACCTGCAGTGCTGGTATCCTCTGTGGGTGCCTGTTCAAGACCCGGCTGTTCCATTTCTGATCTAGCTCTCTGCTATGGCCTGGGAAAGCAGTAGAAGATGGCCCAAGTCCCTGCACCACCGTGGGAGACCTGGAGGAAGCTCCTGGCTCCTGGCTTTGGATTGGCACAGCTCCGGCCATTGTGGCCAACTGGGGAGTGAACCAGTGATGGAAGACCTCTTTCACCACCTCTGCCTCTCCTCTCTCTGTGTAACTCTAACTTTCAAATAAATAAATAAATCTTTTTTTTTTTTTTAAAAAGATGGGGCTGCCTTGGGGTTGATGCTGGTGCCAGCTGGCTTAGCTGGGTAACATCAGAACATTAAGTTAGAGATTTTGGAGTCAGAGGACCTGGGCTTGAGAGGTAGCTTTAAAGAGATGTCTGCAGATTCTTTGATACTCGTCCCCTTGGCACCTTTGTATGAGCTAGACAGAGTGATACGGTTCTAATGAAGAGAATATGGCAGAAGTGAGGGGATGGCACGGCTGAAAATACGTGATAAAAAGATTGTGACTTCTGTTCTGAGCTCTCTCTAGAGGGTTGTTTTTTTTTTTTTTTTCCCCTAGGGGAAAGCCATGACATGCTGTGAGGAAGCTCTGTAGACAAGTGCACATGCATGAGCACAGAAGTGGGTCTTCTGACTCCAACCAAGAGCCGCACGATGAGCCTGCAGGCGGTAGAAGCACAGATCCTCCAGTCAAGCCCTAAGATGACTGTGGCCCTGGCCAACATTTTTGACCACAGTCTTGCAGGAGACCTTGAGCCTGAACCACTCACTCTAAACTATATGAGATCATGAACGTTTATTGTTTAAACCTGCTAACTTCGGGGGTGATCAGTTCTGCGGCAACAGCTACTGAATACAGTCCGTGACCTGGTGCTGCCAGGATGTTCCAGGACCTTGAACTCTAATTGTGGAAGGCGGCAACGCTGTTCCTTCTCCGGGGAGAGTCCCTAGGCTTACACTTGACAGTGCATGTCGTGGTAACCGGGGCTATTCAACCCTGCTGACCTAATTCATTCATTGTAATTGCCATCATTACTTTTAAATGGAAAAGATTAAGTGCTTGATTTGCTAGCAGCAGTAAGCAGACAAGCAGGAGTCCCATGGTCAGCTTGCTGAGCATTTGCAGACAGGACCCTGGCTGGAAATAAGAGCTGCCCCCACCCCCCACCCACCGGGGACCAGACTGCTCCACGGTGGGAGTGAAGGGAGTCTTCCCTGAGTGTGGAGACCCCTGCAAAATGTCAACGCCATGGACTAAAGCCCCTGCACACAATGCATCTCGTGTAGGTGTCAGAATACCTCTGCCACACACCTGCAGGCTCCGTGGATCCAGTGGCGGGGGCACACCGAGCTGCGAAGCGAATATGCTCTTCGTGAGACAGCTGCTCAGGGGTGGCAGCCCATGGCACGTGCCAGCGGTGACGGATTGGTAGGCGCGAACATTTCCAGCTGCCAAAAATGTGTTTCTATCAAAATATGGAGTGTGGGGGGGTGGATTTCAATAACAGTAGTTATTTAAGGATCTAAAACTCAAAATTTGCTTCATATTTATGGTACCAAAATAACATTTTTAAGAATGTTTTTTTAAGGGGCTAGCACTGTGGTGCAGTGGGGTAAAGCCCTGGCCTGAAGCACCGGCATCTCATAGGAGCACCGGTTCCAGTCCCAGCTGCTCCATTTCCAATCCAGCTCCCTGCTGGTGTGCCTGGAAATGCAGCAGAGGATGACCCAATTCCTTGGGCCCCTGCACCCACGTGGGAGACCTGGAAGAAGCTCCGGGTTCGGATCGGCTCAGCTCCAGCCGTTGCAACCACTTGGGGAGTGAACCAGCAGATGGAAGATATCTCTCTCTCTCTCTCTCTCTCTCTCTTTCTACCTCTCTCTGTAACTCTGTTTTTCCAATAAATAAAATAAATCTTTAAAAGGGGAGAGGGGAAGATTTTCTTTTAAAAAAGCTTTTTTTTTTTAAAGGTGCATCTATCTATCATTTGCAAGGCAGAGATACAGAGATAGAGGGAGAGAGAGAGAGAGAGAGAGAGAGAGAGAAAGAGATAACCCATCCACTGGTTCACTCCCCAAATGGCTGCAACGGTCAGGACTAGGCCAGGCGGAAGCCAGGAACTTCATTTGGGTCTCCCACATGGGTGGCAGGGGCCCAAGTACTTGAGCCATCCTCCACTGTTTTCCCAGGTGCATTAGCAGTGAGCTGGATCAGAAGCAGAACAGCCAGGACTCAAACAGCACTCCCACATGGAATGCCAGTGTTGCACGCAGGAGCTTAACCAGCTGTGTCCCAATGCGCCACTTTTGAGATGTTAACAGGTTATTTACTCAGCCGCATCATCCTCCACTCCCCTTTCTTTACACCCTGCCCTTCATTCTCAGGGGCTGATATACCCTAGACCCACAAGGCCCATTAGTGGTAGGGGTGGTAGGAACATTTTTATCTGCAGTGTTCAATATGGTAGCCACTGGTCACTTGTGGCTTCAAGCCCTTGAGATGTCACTACTGTGACTGAGGGTCGAATTTTAAACTTTATTTCATTTAAATTAGTATTAACTTACTACTGAATTAGACAGTGCTGCTGCAGCTCTAGAACAAACATGTCCACTGTTTGTAGAAAGGACTGTTTCAAGACCAACAGCAGAGACAACAGTTCTTGATATAGAAAACCAATTTTAAATTAAAAAATAGCTCAGGTTTTGAGAAAGATTTTTGTTTTGTTTTAAACAAAGTTTTGCTTTGCGTATCAAGAACCACAAACCCTAAAGACTACAGCATTAAATTTATACCATAAGTCAAGGAGAAGAAGGTATGCATGATAAATTAGGGTGATTTTCTTGCCCAAAAGGAAATGAGAGTTTAGCAAGCAAGATTATTTCTAGAGCTTCGTTCTAATGGATGCCTAAGAAAAGATGTTGAGAGAGGATAATTTTGTGGGGTGGAGGGGGTCGGGGGAGATGTTGCAGAACAGAAGGATCTTATTGTCTGGATTCTCTATGGCTGTGGCCTAAGTCACATGTACAGCAAACAACAAAGAGAGCAATTAGCAATGGCTGGGACAGATGTCAACACTGATGGGGAGGAGATGGCCTCCAGAGACCAGCAGACCCTGAAGGTGTGGGAGAAAGACCTGGGGGTGCCTGGTCTTCCACAGTGATTGCCCAGGAAGGGTGCTGAATGGTAGGTCAACCACAAGAAGCCTGGGGTGAACCTGCTAACCCACAGCAGCTCCCCTCTGACGTCCAGGGTGATTTATAATCACCTCCAGAACTACATCACCTTTGAGAAGGACGAAGGGAGGAAGCTGTGACATCAGGTCTAAAACCAAGGCCTGCCTTGACACCTGTCAAAACCACAGAATTGGCACATGGTGGCAACTCCACCAAAGCCAGTTCCTGCTTCCCTGATCTCCTGCAGTTCTTATAGTTTCAGTTTAACCAAAAAAAAAAAAAAAAAAAAAAAAAAAGATAAAGAAAAGGACTTTGACCTTTTTTGGGTTTTTGGGGTCTTTTCAGCAAATATTTTTTTTTTTTAAAAAAAGATTTGTTTTATTTATTTGAAAAACAGAGTTACAGAGAAAGGAATAAGACACACACACACACACACACACACAGAGATATCTTCCATCCTCTGGTTAAATCTCCTAGTGGCCACAATGTCCAGGGCTGGGCCAGGCCAAAGCCCAGAACCTGGAGCTTCATCCAGGTCTCCCACATGTGTGGCAGGGACCCAAGCACTTGGACCATCTTCTGTTGCTTTTCTAGGAGCTTGATTGCAAGTGGAGCAGTCGGGACTCGAACCAGCACTCCTACATGGGATGCTGGCATCACAAGAGGTGGTTTAATCCACAGTGCTACAACGCTGGCTCCCAAGTATGCTTTCCCATCAAGCCTTTAGGAATACTGAAAGTGACCCACATGGGTTGTGACAGCCCACTCAGACGCTCAGCTGGTGATGGCTGGCCGGTGCCTGCTGTGAGTGAGGGGCTAAAGAGCAGAGTTTGCCTGGGCACCCAAGACCCTCTGAGCAGCCAGAGTAGCAAGGGTAGCTTTGGGCCAGTGGCACACTTGCCACCTCCCAGGCCCTCCCTACAGTCAGGTCTCCCCGGCAGCCCACAAAATACTGGAATTCTCCCAAGCACTCTGCCATACTCCTGCTGTGTCACCATCAGTACGCAGGCAGGGGTTCCCAGAGGGCCAGTCCCCTCTGGGGTGAGAAAGGGCCCCTCCCCCACCGCCTCCAGGCCAGCTGGTTCAGCAGTGGGGGCCTGTGCTACCATTCTCCTTGGGAGCAAGGATTCAGTAAAACCTGCAAAGTGGCCCTGAGGCGGCCAGGCCTGGTTCTCTGTTTCTCAAGACGCAGTCGTGAGGCAGGCCATCTGTGTGTCTGCAGAGATCCTCAGCTGGCTGTGAGCACGCTTTAATATCTGCGTGTGTAGACACTTAAACTAGGTGGCATGAAAACAAAAATGAATTCAAACAAACTTCAAAGACTCAGAAGCTCTCTTAAGAGACCTCTTGGTAACTCAGCCTTGCCACCGGGCCTTCTGACAGCTCCGGGCCGTCCCTTCAAGTACCCCTGATACCCAAAGCACCTGGAACTTCAACAATCCATTCAGATTAGTGGTATTTTCTTCATTTAGTTTTATGAGCGAGCGAGCGAGAGAGAGAGAGAGAGAGAGAAAGTTCCTGCTCTGCTCATTGCATCTTCCTGCTAACACGCACCCTGGGGGGCAGCAGTAGGTGATGACTCAAGTATTTGGGTCCCTGTCACCCGCACGGGAGACCTGGATGGAGTTCCCGGTTCCTGGCTTTGGCCCAGCCTGGCCCTGGATGTTGTGGGCATTTGGGGATGAGGCAGCAAATGGGTGATCTCTCTGTCTCTCTGCCTTTCAAATACATTGAATAATTTTTTAAAATGCAATTAAAATTATTAAACTAAATTGTAACAATGTTCTTTGACATCTTCAGTGCAAATGATGCATTCACTTGGCACTAAAGATATGTGGGATCTTCAAAACATTCATAGAAGCGCATATCATGTAAAAACTACGCATGGATTTCAAGATTTTTTTGGCATTAAAATAAACTTAACTTTTAATTCCATTTTCCATGTACTTTTTAAAAAAAGATTTATTTATTTATTTGAAAATCAGTTAGAGAGAGAGGAAAGGCAGAGAGAGAAGAAAAAGCAGAGAGAGAGAGAGAGAGAGAGAAAGAGAGAGTGAGGTCTTCCATCTACTGGTTCACTCCCCAGTTGGCTGCAAAGGCTGGAGCTGTGCTGATACGAAGCCAGAAGCCAGGAGCTTCTTCTGGGTCTCCCACATGGGTGCAGGGGCCCAAGGACTTGAGCCATCTTCTACTGCTTTCCCAGGCCACAGCAGAGAGCTGGATCAGAAGTGGAGCAGTGAGGACTCGAACTGGCACCCATATGGGATGCTGGCACTGCAGGCCATGGCTTTACCTACAGTGCCACAGCACCAGCCCCTTCCATATATTCTTTGAAGTACCACTTAAGTTTAACCCTTAGGCATTTCTTGAATTGGCTAAATAACTCCTGCAGATTGGTGTACCTGGCCAGAGGTGAGTGCTGGGCGCTTGGGGAGTGCAGTTCCAGTCTGAGGACAGCCACCAGTTTCCATCAGGCCCTGGCTAGGGCTGGCCCACAGCAGGTCAACAGGGGCAGAGTGAAACGCTTTGTGCCTGGAAACCTGCATTTCTCTAGCAACCTGAACAGATGTGTGGCTCAGAGAAGCAGGAGCCAGACTGTAGGTGACTCTGCAGGCCGCGGTCCTGTTGTCCTGGAGCCACCTCCTTCCTTCTTCCCCATGCCGCCCCAGCTTTGGGAGCTTCCTGCTGTAATTCCAGGTAAGAGTTCACTTCTTTCTCTGCCACCTCTGGATAAGCTTTCACTGTACAAAGTCCCTGGCTCCACCTTGGAGAGCTCTGGGAAGGGCCTGCGATATGCTGGTTCACTCCCCAAGTGCAATAGTTCCAACTGGGCAGGTCCAAAGCTGGGAGGCAGAAACTCAATCCACATCCCCCAAAGGGTGGCAGAGACCCAACTACTTGAGCCATCGCCCGCTGCCTCCCAGGGTGCACATTAGCAGGAAGCTGGAATTCAGAGCCAGAGCCGGGAGCTGAAGCCAGGCCCTCCGACCTAGGAAGCGGGTGTCCTAAGGGATGACTTAGCCACCAGACCCAACACCCACACACTTCCTGATTCTTGATCCTCTAAGGAGTTCCCTTCGCTTGCAGGTTCAGTACTGAGTAACAAGGCCAAGAGGGATGACCTTCACCTTTCTGTGTCTCTTTTTCTTCTGCCTCCGCCCTCTCTTCTCCTCCACCCTTCCTTATGCACACTGGTGCTGGAGAGCCATGGCACTTCTCAGGCTCTGGAGCCAAACACAGCTAGCTTCCAGTTCCGCTCTGCTACTGACCAGCTGTGCGACCCCCAACACATAAAACCTGAAGACCTCTGGAGAAGACAGGCCGAGGCACCGCAGCAAGCAAAGGACCCAGGTGGGCGGAGCGGCTGGGGGCTCCCTCTGCAGGCCTCTGAAAAGTGTTCCGCAAGCAGATCTAGGACACAGTGTCCTCCACCCCTGCAGATCAGGGGGAGGAAGCCCTGGCGAAGCAACTCAGTGGGAAGCCCAGTGCTTCCCCTGGGAGGGCAGCACCAAACCTGAGGCTGCAGCAATGCTGGGCTCCACAGAGGACCCCTGGGGGCCCTCCGGGGGTCTGCACCAATTGTCAGCTCCTCCCAAATTCTGACCTCGGGTTTTCAGAGCCCAGAGGGCTAACCAATGGCCAGCCCGACCATTTCTCAGAGCTTTTCCACCCCAGCTACGCCTTAGGAAGCTGTTTGTCAATAAAGAGGAAACAAATTCACATGATGTTTGGTCTGCTGTATTTCCTTTCTAAGAACAAGAGCCCCATGGTGGTCAGAGTAAAGAAAACGCAGAGGGGCCTGCGCTGTGGCATAGCAAGTAAAGCCCCTGCCTGCAGTGCCAGCATCCCATATGGGCGCCAGTGTGAGTCCCGGCTGCTCCACTTCCTGCTAAGGCATCTGGGAAAGCAGTGGAAGATGGCCCAAGTCCTTGGGCCCCTGTACCCGCATGGGAGACCCAGAAGAAACTCCTGGCTCCTTGTGGGGAGCAACTCGGACTAGACTGTTACTGGAATTAAGACTTATTCTATGCATCTGCTCTCCCACAATATGGCACTGAGAAGGGGAGTAACAGCTTCCGCACAGCTGCCTCCAGTTCAACCAATAAACTGTAGGACCTGCTCCTGATTGGAGGAGAGCAGCGTACTCGGCGTGTGGGCAGCCGAGTTGGGATTGGCGGAAGAGGACTATAAAGGAGGAGAGAGACAACATGCACCAGGAACATCTATCTGAAGGAACACCTGTGCAGCCCCCGAGAGAGCCGGCCGGCGGTGTGCTGCTCCCCTGCGGAAGTGGGGAAAGTGGCAGGGGGCCCGCCCCTCCACGGAGGTGAAGGGACGGTAGCCAACCCGGGAAGAACCAGCAGCAAACCCGGGGAGGGCCGAGCAGACAAAAGAACAGCGCAGGGTCCTGTGTCGTTCCTCCACGAAGAGGGGGAGCGACAGCTCCTGGCTTCAAGGGCCAGCACTGGCCGTTGCAGCCCATCTTGGGGCTGAACTAGTGGACAGAGACCTCTCTCTCTCTCTCTCTCTCTCTCTCTCTCTCTCTCTCTCTCTCTCTGCCTCAGCCTCTCTGTAACTCTGCCTTTCAAATAAACCTTTAAAAAAAGAAAATGCAGAACAGAAAGAGAAAAAATACACATCTGTGCAATCACCATATTTCCATTATCCTTGGACACCCAGTGCCAGTGGTGGGAGGGGCCGTCACAGCACAGGTGCAGCCCACTGAGGGCCTCCATTGGCTGTCAGGCGTGGGGCTCGTCCAGCCCGTGAATGTATAAGGCCCACGAAATCATCTGGTCTGGCCCTGGCGAGGCGATTGCAGGCAGGACTTGAAATTCAGTAAACTGATAGCAGGCTAATTTTTCAGTTGCTAATTTGGTATGGTCTGTGAATGATGTCAGAAATATCCACATGGCCCTTGGCAGAAAAAAAGTTCTCCACCCATGAGCGAAATACACTTGAAATTAACCAGAAGAAGTGAATGGATTTTCAAAACAAGCAGAGCTTCAGGCCTGAGGTCATTCCCCTCTCAAACAGAACTCATTTATAATGGAAACATAGTTATTTTTAAAAACTGGTTTGTTCTATTGATTTAAAAGGCAGGGTGACAGAGAGAGAGAAAAAGATCATCCATCCCCTGGTTCACTCCCCGCAAATGGCTGCAACAGCCAGGGCTGGGCCAGGCCAAAGCCAGGAAACTGGAACTCCATCAGGGTCTCTGATATGGGTGGCGGGGGCCCAGGCACTTGAGCCATCCTCCACTGCTTTCCCAAGCAGGAAGCTGGATTGGAAGCAGAGCAGCCAGGACTTGAACCGGTGCTCCTTTATGGAATGCCGGTGTTGCAGGCAGTGGCTTAACCTGTTGTACCCCAACATTAGCCCAACATTGTGAACCTTACTCCAAATAAATTCTCCCATCAGAATAATGACTAATTAGCCAAATGAAGCACTTTTTTTTTTTTTTTTTTTTTTTGCAGAGTACTTAACATGATGGTACCTAGCAAGGCAGAAACAGATTGATTTATTTATAAACTGGACTCCAATAGCCAGTTCCATTAGCCTCAGAAATGCAATGAAAATTGTTTTTTAGAAGTTGAGAATAAACAAAGCCCTTAGAAATAATCTTCAGAAGTATACATATATTACTCTGGATTAAACAACATTGAAAGCAGCAGGTGTTATACAACAGTTTTGGAATTACATTGAATAAAATCAAGGCTATAATTCTCTGCCAGGAACATGCTCCACGTGACGTGCGGTAGCCACAGGGTTCTGGGTCTCATTATGCCCCTGACTATTTTAAGCTCTGTTTCCTAATGTCACCAAGAGGAGCCTCCCCGGATGGGGGCTCAGCGAACACCTGTGCGGCAGAATGCACCAGCCAGGCTCGGCACCAGCCCTTACCTGATGCGGTGCCGCACGGCCGTGTCGAACTGCAGCAACAGAATCTCCCTGTGGAGGAGCAGGGCCTGGGAAACCTGGCAGGGGTCCCGGGGGCTCTGGAGGTTGTCAAGCATTTTCTGCAGCTCTCGCAGCTCGGACCCTATGGGAGGGACAGCATTTTAGTCACAGTGTGCATTACACACAACTCTAGCTAACCCGACACCATCCCTGCCCTCCGAAGCTGCCCTGTTGCCTGCACAGACTTCCCTTTCTCTGTCTGTGGTTGTGCCAACTCTAGGTTTTGCAAGACCAGCAAAGCCCTCTGCTCTAGAACATGCGGTGTGATTTATCTCCCCTTCCTTCCTCTCTGGGGAAGATAGAAACCTACTTTGCTTTCAGCACAATAAAAGCGTGCCTTTGAAGGAGAGTTTTAAACTTGACAAGGACACAGTCTCGAGACAGAATGAAAAATGGAAACAAGGACAGGGAAGTGCCATCCTCAGGACAGCCGTTAGGGACTTGGCCATACGTGATGACCAGCACTCGTGCCTGCCTCCCATCGCCAGCTCGTGGACTGAGGGAGGTTCAAGATCACACAAGGACAGCTGGAAGGAAAAGCATTCTGTGTGTGTGATACTCGTGGAGACATCCGCACAGAAGTGCGTACATTCATAGACACAGCCCTCCAGAAGGATCGTTTCAGGGGTATCTGAGAGGCCTCGCTTTGGCTTTGGATCCATACTGCATATAAAAATAGGCTGTGTGTATTTATACACTTTGGTTTTTTTTATATTTACTTATTTGAATGGCAGACACACACACACACACACACACACACACACACAGAGCCTTCCATCTGCTGGTTCATTCCCCATTCTCCTGAAGCCAGGAGCCAGGAACTCAGTCTCCTGGGTGTCCCCTGGGGGTGCCTGGGACCCATCAACTTAAGCCAACACCTGCCACCTCCCAGGTGCACATTAGCAGGAGCTGCAATTGGAAGCCAGAGCTGGCACTTGAACTCAGACATCTGGATATGGGATGCGGGCATCCCTAGCAGCATCTCACTGGCTGCACCAAACATCGGCCTCTGTGCAAGTTTTAGACAGACGTTTCCCTAGAGGCCTTCGGAGGCACCCCCTGGTGAGTTGAGGCATCGGGACTTTGTGCCTGTTACTGGCCCATGGAAGGAGCTGATCACAGTGGGAGAACACAGTGTGTCCTTAGGGAATACCGAGGGGGACGCGCTAACCAAGCCACCAGAATGTCAGCTGGGCTGAATCCCTGGGAACCCCCAGGAGCATAGCAGTGACTTTCTGTGCTTAGAGGACCGCCCTGTTCTGGGGAGCAGGACCATACCCAAGGCAGGAGTGGGCTGGGAGACCCACGGGGCATTTCCGGAGTTCTCTGTCTCAACAGCCCCTCCAGCCCCAAGCAGCCTTCTCTGTGCCCTACCTGGCCAGGCCCTGGGCCTCCTCCCGCACTCACTGGCTAGTGAAGGGACCCCCTGACAAAGAGGGACCCCAGTTTAGAGCACTCAAGACTCCATCTTGAGAAAGCACCCCCCATCCTGAGACTCTGGTCTGAAGCTATGATCTATCAGCACACTGCATCCCACTTGGCAGAACACAGAAACTCCCTAGCATGAGCGCTCAAGCTTAAAACAGACTGGCTGTTGGGCCGGCGCTGAGGCTCACTAGGCTAATCCTCCACCTGCAGTGCCGGCACCCCGGGTTCTAGTCCCAGCTGCTCCTCTTCCAGTCCAGCTCTCTGCTGTGGCCCAGGAAGGCAGTGGAGGATGGCCCAAGTCCTTGGGCCCTGCACCCACATGGGAGATTGGGAGGAAGCGCCTGGCTCCTGGCTTCAGATGGGCGCAGGTGCGCCGGCCATGGCGGCCATTTGGGGGGTGAACCAATGGAAAAAGGAAGACCTTTCTCTCTGTCTCTCTCTTTCTCACTGTCTAACTCCGCTCTGTCAAGAGGAAAAAAAAAAAAAAAAAAAAAACAGATCGGCTGCTCCTGGTTGATGTTAAGATTGTAATTTGTCTATTGTCAAGATTGTAATTGGCCGGTGCCGCGGCTCACTAGGCTAATCCTCCGCCTAGCGGCGCCGGCACACCGGGTTCTAGTCCCGGTCGGGGCTCCGGATTCTGTCCCGGTTGCCCCTCTTCCAGGCCAGCCCTCTGCTGTGGCCCGGGAGTGCAGTGGAGGATGGCCCAGGTGCTTGGGCCCTGCACCCCATGGGAGACCAGGAAAAGTACCTGGCTCCTGGCTCCTGCCATCGGATCAGCGCGGTGCGCCGGCCGCAGCTCGCCAGCTGTGACAGCCATTGGAGGGTGAACCAACGGCAAAAAGGAAGACCTTTCTCTCTGTCTCTCTCTCTCGCTGTCCACTCTGCCTGTCAAAAAAAAAAAAAAAAAAAAAAAAAAAAAAAAAAAAAAAAGATTGTAATTGATATTAGTTTCGCATAGGCCCTAGGTCAGCCTGACCCTAGTAACCACATATTCCCCCTCCCCTCTCTGTGGTTTTTGCCTTTATAAACCCTGTTGCTTTGAACTTCGGGGTTGAGAGTCCTTTAGGGCATAAGCCCGCTCTCCACTGCCAGCAACCACGGACCGTCAAATTTTATCAATGTGTGGTGCTCCTCTGTTTGCACTTGAGGATGGTGGGAGCGGGCAAGCTGCCCTGGGACCTTGGTCAGGACACAGCCATGCTAAGAACGGCCACCATACTTGCAGCATGTTCCCTGGACTTTAGAGGAAGATGGGGCAGTCCAGGTTTTGTATCCAGTTGAGGTTTTACCACGTCCAGTGTTTTACAACACAAGAAGTGCTTTTTGTGCCAGTCCCCCTCCCCTACAAACTGGATCCAATCATCAGACCTTTTTATGACTCCTCTAAAATCTGGTGATCTTACTAGGCTGCGAGAAAAATGTCACCTGAAGAGGTGTGGCATTAGAGCAAAGTGGACGAGAACTTTCCTGGTGGTGGTGGTCAGTGGGCCTCGTTCCCAAGGCCTCATGGTTGGTCTATGAGCAATGTGCTCCATCAGGCTAAGCAGCAACCACAGAGAAATGCTTTTTGGTTATTTATTTATTTTTTAGATTTATTTATTTATTTGAAAAGCAGAGTGACAGAGAGAATGAAAGGGATAGACAGAGGGAGGAGATCTTCCATCTGCTGGTTCACTCCCCAGATGCCCAGATGTGTTTAAAGGCTGGGGCTGGGCCAGCTGGAAGCCAGGAGCCTGGAACTCCATCCGGGTCTCCCATGTGGGTTGCAGGAGACCAAGCACTTGGACCATCTTTGGCTGCCTTCCCCGGCGCATTAGCAGGGAGCTGGGTCAGAAGCAGAGCAGCCGGGACTTGAGCCGGTGCTCTGATATGGGATGCTGGTGCAATGACACTGAGACAAGGAGAATATGAAATTGCACAGTCGCCGACTAGAGCTCTGTAAAGTCTGAGGGTGAGATGCATTTGGGCAAGGGCTAGAGGGGAGTACAGAGGGACACAAATATTTCTGCACTCGACTGGGGGGATCGAGGTGATTTTTCTCTTTCTGGTGTTTCTGCTGTTGACATAGTGCTGCTCGTACACTTTTGCATATGCTCAGTTCCCGGCAAAATAGCTATGGGTGGACTTCAATCGACCATTAACACGGAGGCGGAGGTTGGGACAACCCTGCCTTGTTGGGTTTTCCTTTTTTTTGTGCAGCCTTGATGCCCAGGGGGAGGGGAGGGGGCCGGCTGGGGCAGGGCCAGCATCCTCCCATCTGCGAGGATGAGGAGGAGCCAGCTAAGGTGGTGCTGGCGGGGGTCAGGGTTTGGGGCGGTGGGGCAGGCCCTGGGGCCAGGAAATGTCAGGAAAGGGCCCTTTTCTCACACCTTCTCAGGGTCCTGTCTGGGAAGTCAGAGAGAGAGAGAGAGAGAGAGAGAGAGAGAGAGATAAATAGCACTGACAGCAGCTGTGGTCAGATGTGAGGTCAGAACACATGTGCTTTTTTATTTTGATTTTTAGAAGATTTATTTATTTTTGAAAGGCAGAGTTTACAGAGAGAAAGAAAGAGGGAGCAAGGTCTTCTCTCTGCTGGTTCACTCCCCAAATGGCTGTAATGGCCAGAGCTGGGCCGGTCCAAAGAGCCAGGAGCTTCTTCTGGGTCTTCCACATGGGTAGAGGGCCCAAGTACTTGGGCCATCCTTGGCTGCTTTCCCAGGCCACAGCAGAGAGCTGGGTCAGAAGTGGAGCAGTGGGGACTCGAACTGGCACCCATATGGGATGCTGGCACTGCAGGCAGTGACTTTACCCACTGTGCCACAGCACCGGCCCTAGAGGCTGTGGTTTGCTTCTCATTTGCCTGGTGAGTTTCCGAAATGCTTAGTTCTGTGCATAGGACGTGGGCTTTGATCGGCTTCCTAATCTTTCCTAAGAAAATCACAAGGCCAGCGCCTGCATTCTGATGATATCATCTGCTGACACCCACTGACTCGAAAGGGGGTCGCTGGCTAGGTGGGGCCCCCAGAGCTCAGGCCACGGCTAAGAGCCGCTGCCGTCAATCAACGGGGGGGCAGGATCAAAAGCTGAAATCCCGAGTCTCCGTCTGCAAAATGCTTCAGAGCAGGTAAGTCCACCAAAGTCCTTTTATCTGCCTCCAAAGAGCTCTGAGATGCTTAAAGGGACAGATTCCTGTCTCCTTGCTCACCTGTGTTCTGCTCAGCTGGGAGCCGGGCCAGGAAGGATCAGCCCAGCAGCTTTCAAAAGCCCTGGGCTTTTTTTTTTTTTTTTTTTTTTAGTTCAGTTCGCTCTTTATCTATTTTCAGAATAGCACATTCTGCTGTAGCACAGCTTTTCCTGCCCCAGGAGAAGACATGCACCTGAGAAGCCAGGGCCCCAGTATATATCTGTGGCTTCCAGGTTTGCAGCGTGTAACTAGCCAGAGCCAATTCCCTTGCTCCTGGATCCTAGGTCTTCGGCAGTTGGGCCTCGTGGCCCACGGCTCCTCAGCTCCACACTGGTGGGAAGGGGGTTCACACCTCTAGGCTGACCCCTTGCAGTCCTGCTTTGTCACCTTCGTCTTGCCAGGGCTGTCCCTCCTGTCTCCTGTGATCCAAGCTGACTGATCCCCGTACCTGCTCAAGGTGCCCCCAGATTGTGTCCACGCAGCTCTGCCCCAGGGCACTGTCTGCCCCAGCTGCTACAGGACTTCCTGTGCAGTGACTTTGTTTGCAAACAGGGCTGGGCCCTGGCACTCTGGGCTTCTCTCACCTCCATGCAGCACCTGCCTTCTGATCCCAAAGGAAAGCAAGGTGCTATTCCTGGGCTGTGCCCCTCTCTCCACATCCTGTCGGAAGCCCACCCCAGGAGCGTCTTAGCTCACTGTCTGAGGAAGCCCCATTGCTAATGGGCTCCAGCTTAGACAAAGGAAAGGATGCACAGTTGCTTTGGGAGCTTCTCCAGAATACTTGCTAACCGTTTGGAAAGCTCATGGCTCAGCAAGAATTCTGTGCTCTCTGCCAAGGTGGCTCTGGCCCTGCCCCTTCGGTGCTGCCTGTCCTCACACAGGACTTCACCTTCTTCCCCAGGGGCCGTCAGGGTCCTGCCCCACAGCAGAATGGTCACAGACCCCTTAACTCTTTATTGTATGAATGTATTGGCCACCCATCCCAGGGTTTCCCACAATTCTTATATGTACCAGCTAGAGTGAAGATTTGGATTACATCACATCTGTTTTAAATCAGCAGGTTTAAACAGGCCCATGGCCTCATTTCTTAGGCTCTTCTCATTCTTTAAAATCCCTGACTACTATGTTATACTATTTCGCTACTAATGAATATTGACATGACTAGTGACATAATTTGGATGTGAATCAAATGATCAAAATCAATTTCTCTGCTTCCTATAAACCCAACTTACTACTCAAAAATACAAAAATTATGCAGTATCTTATCAACACTGTAGGATACTAAAATCCTATTTTGATCTTATAATCGGGTACTGTTAGAGTTCACTGATCAGCACCTGATGTATCAAACAAAAGCCTCAGTTATTCTTACTACAAGACTCTTTCAGTTGTTGTTGGATGCAAAATTTTAAAATGTATTTGAGGGGCCAATGCTGTGGCGTAGCAGGTACACTGTCTGCAGTGCCCGCATCCCACCGGAGCACCTGTTTGAGTCCCAGCTGCTCACGTCCCACCCAGCTCCCTTCTAATACACCTGGGAAGGCAGTGGAGGATGGCCCAAGTGCTCGGGCCGCTGTACCCATGAAGGAGACCCAGAAGAAACTCCTGGCTCCTGACTTTGGACTCGTCCAGCTCTGACCATTGCAGCCATTTGGGGAGTGAACCAGCGAATGGAAGTTCTCTCTCTCTCTCTCTCTCTTTCTCTGGGTCCCTCTCTGTAACCCTGGTTTTCAATTAACAAATCTTTTTAAAAATTTTATTTGAAAGACAGACACTGAGATAGACAAAGCTCTCCCATACCCTGGTTCACTCCCCCAAATGCCCACAACAGTTGGGGTTGGGCCAGGCCAAAGCTAAGAACCTGGAACTCAACTGAATCTTGTACATAGGCGCAGGAACCCAATCACTTGAGCCGTCACCAGCTGCCTGCCAGTGTGTGCAGGAGCGAGCAAGCAGCTGGAATCAGCAGTGGAGCTGGAACTTGAACCCAGGCACTCCCATATAGGATGCGGTGTCCCAAGTGGAGCCCTCACCTCTGTGCTAAACACCCAGCCTGGTTGCAATCTTAACACGGAGGGCCCGGCTCGAACCTTGGAGGAAGGGAGGCCAGGAAGGAAATGGGAGTAAAAGAAAACCAGTCTTCAGCAGGGCCTTCTCCATCCTTCCAGAATGTTTGCACAGATTTCCAGAGACCCAGAGAGTCGAGTGCCCAGTTCCCAGTAACCAAGTGGCAGACACAGGATGAAAACCTGACTCCTGACTTAACATACTTTGTGGTGTAGCCTGTACACGTGGAACCAATCAGGTCAACATGCATTTCAGAGACAGTACACAATGGGACTTTTCCTCTTCCCTTCTCATCACTGTCTATCGGGAGAAAATATTGTAGTTCTGCTTTCCAACTAGTAAGGGCTTCACAGAATTGCCATTGAATACAGAAGGTGATTTTAATGATCTCTAATCACTCACCAATGCCCTCCGTTCCTCCCCAGTCACCCCTCCAAGCGCTTGGGCTCAGAGGACACTCAAAAGATGCTGGGCCATTGCCCAGTTTTGCAAAGCTGAGAAGGTAGGCCACAATGTCGTGCAGAGGTGCCACCAGCCGCAGAGTGAGCTGTAAGGCTCTGAACGCTGCCTGTGGGAAAAATCAATAAGAGGAAATGCGTTTGAGGAAGCTTCTGACAGGCATACTGAAATACGCGAGTATTGATCAGAGACAAGGGCTTTAAGCAAGAATATTTGGGCAACTATTTTCATAGGGTACACAGGCTGGTATGTGAGGAAGAAAATAGCTAACCAGTCATGGACCAGGTACTAGGAACTCCGGTGGGTGGAGTTACAGCAATGCCTTTCCCTTTGTTTGCTGTCATTGGTGCCATGGACGGATGAAACTGTGCTTGTATGAGCATCAGTGAATGACAAGTGGCACAGATGGAGTCGCAGCAGGGCCCCACACTCAGACAGCACTGTCCTGAGTGGATACCTAGAAGCACAGTGCCTGACCAACACGGCTGAAACTAACACACGGCTCCGTGTCAAACACTGGTTCTTGAACATCAACACCCAAGTGAAGGAAAGCGAAAAGCCATCATCTAACTATACAGAAATGAGCTTTTCATCTATTAAAAAAAAAAAACTGAAAATTTTTCAATGAAAGAAAGGGTGAGAAACTGAGGTTGCTAAACAGATTTCTACTTGGAAAAATCAGGAGAGCCCCACATTGCTCTTTAATTTATTTAACAAGTGTAGCGGGTGCCCCATACTGGTTCCCTGTCCATGGATTCAAGCAATTGCAGATCCAAAATATTTGGGAAAAAATTGCATCCATAGTGAACACATAAAGGTTTTTTTGTCATTATTCTCTAAAATACAGACTGTAACAACCACTTACATGGATTTGCTTCGTATCATGCATCATAAATTATCTAGAGATGGTTTACAGTACACAGGAGGAAGTGCACGTGCTATCAGCAGACTTATCTAGGGACCTGAGCCTCTGCAGATTTTACGTCTGTGGGGAATCCTGAGGCAAATGTCCCGTGGTCACCAGGGGACAACAGCTGGACCCAGGTGAGAGTTCTGTGCTTTTTTTTTTAAATTTTATTTATTTATTTGAAAGTGTTTCTAAATCTACTTTAAACAAATCTTTATTAGCTATCTTTATTTTATTTGAAAGGAAGAGAGAGAGTGTGAGAGAAAGAGAGATCTCTCATCTGCTGGTCACTCCCTAAATGCCTGCCACAACCAGGGCCGGGCCAGCTTGCAGCAAGGAGCTGGGAACTCAATCCAGATCTCATGTGGGTGGCAAGAACCCAACTGCTTGAGTCATCACCTGCTGCCTCCCAGGCTGTGCGCGAGCGGAGGGCTGGATGGGGAGCAGAGGAGCCAGGACTTGGACCAAGCACTCTGATATGGGATTCCGCCATCCCGAGTCGGGTATTAGCCACTGTACCAAAAGCCCGCCCACCGCTCTTCTGGTCTGTGGTTACCAATATTACTCTCTGTTGGTAAGGCAGCTACACAGAACAACCCCCAGCAGTTAGCTGGATAACCTACACGTGGAATCTCAACCTCTTATTGGCTTCAGGACATCAGGGTGGAGCTTCCCTGAGGGCTTGGGAGGAAATTGAAGACTAATAGGGGATGTAGAAAGCCGGAATCGGTGTTCCTTAATAACCAGGGAAAAACAGAACTCATGAAATAATGAGGCCCAAGAGAAACTATAGTAAAGCAGGCAGAAGTATTAGGAGCTGGGAAAAGATTTTAGTTATTGGTGCCTGGGGGAAAATGGGGGAGGGGGTTGACAGAGAGACCATCTCTGAACCAGGAGGCAGTTAGGTTGAGGTAGAAAGTAAGGGACAAAAAAGGCCTTTGTGGAGAGAGAGGTCTTGTAAAGGCCTGCTAGGAGACTAGCCAGGTGGGAGGAAGGCGAGATAGGGCCACAGGTGGGAGGGCAGCAGGCTGGGGAGGACACTGGACACCTGATACCCTGCTTAAAAGATCCTTGTGTGAAACTTCCCGTAGCAAGGACGGGAGAGCCAGACCCCTCCTCTCACCAGCCTGCCTGCCAGGAGCCTGCCCCCTCGCTGCTCTGCGGGAGCCTTTTCTCTGTTTCAGGAAGCTTGGCCTGGCCTCCTTTGTCCGCGTTCTCATTCTCCGTGGACACGAGACACGAATCCAAACAGCTGCAGATGCCTGCGTCACCGTGAGCCCTACAAAAGCAGCCAGCATCCATTCTGGCACCTGGGGGGAAATACCGACCTTTTCTGGCAGAGTTCTGAACATCGCCAGCACTTCGGAAGGGTGGGGCAGGAACCACAAGTTGAGGAAGACTTTTCCATCAGGGGACAGCAAACACCGAGGCCGGGGCTGGAAGCTCCTGCAGTTGGAAGGAAACACAGCACACAGCGGTTCCCTGCAGGTCAGAGGCAGAGTAAGGTGCACTGTGTAAGCCTGTCAGCAGGGCTCAGCGGCCAAGGCCAAGGGCAGCGGAGTCTCCTTTGCAGGCTGGCTCCCAGGTGGCCAGAGTTAGGTATAAATAACTCCAGGGATCTGAGTGGTTGGGCTACTTTTAGACTGGGTGTGGAGGAGGGTGGTGCGGGGGTAGGGACAGGAAAAAGCCAGGACAGGAAGGAGCTGGCCGGCGCTGTCCTGGGTGCTACCTGTGGCGTGTACCTTAATCCTCCGACACCCTTGGGCTGCACTGATTTTTGTTTTGCAGCTGAGGCCCTCAGAGGTCACACAGGTCTTGCCTAGTGGGCTCCCGTAAGACGATACTGGGTGCATATAAGTGATCATCCAACCAGCCCCGGAACCCAGGCTGTAGACCCCAGGCCCTCCCTCTCCTCCAGGAGGAGAAGAACCTCTTTCCAGGTTCTCCAGACTCTGGCTTTCTTTTCCTTCTTTCTCCTCTCTGTTCCCCTCCTCCTCCTGCAGCTCCCTTGCCTTTTCTTGGGCAGCAGTTCAGCCATGTCTCTGTGGCAGGCTGATTTGCAAGTACACACCCCATGTGTGTCTGGTGTGAGGGTTCTCACCAGCTTCTCACCAGCGCAGCCACCACCAGCCTGTCTGAGCGATCGAATGTCATCTGCACAGGTGACGCCCGAGGTGCACTTCCCTGGTCCCCAGAGGAACCATCATCCTGAATTTTACTTGAATCGATGTCTTGCTTTTTGTTGTAGTTTTACCAAAAATGGACATGGCAGGAAGAGATCTCTTGATCTTCATGCAAATGGAAGCCCGTGAATTTTCTGTGATACCCGTGGAGGGAGGCGGTGCCCTGGCTGGTGTCTGCGCCATTCTGGGAGATGGGCAGCCACCGTGAGACCACTTGAACAGATGTGATGCCATCTAGTCTAAGGTGCTGTGTCCATCTGTTGTGTGGGAAGTGGCGACGTGTGCAGGGAACAGGGTATGGACTTTGGCATCAGAGGACCTGATTTTAAGTCCAATTTCCCACAGCTGTGTGGCTTTAGACAATCACCTCTTTGTGTCTTTTCATCCATATGTAGGGGTAATGATTCCTAATTCACAGGTTTGAAATAAGAAATAATTATAATTTTTTAATTATAATACATGTGCATTTTTGTGGGGTACATGCAGTATTTCTTTTTAAAATATTTTTTTAAAAAGATTTATTTATTTATTGAAAAGCAGAGTGACAGAGAGAGGGAGAGACTAAGAGATCTTTCTTCTGCTTGGCTCACTCCCCAAATGATCACAATAGCCAGGGCTGGTCTTGATTGACACCCGGATGCCGGAACTCCACGTGGGTCTCCCACGTGGGTGCAGGGGCCCATGGACTCGGGCCACCTTCTGCTGCTTTCTGAGGTGCATTAGCAGGAAGCTGGGTCAGAAGCAGAGCAGCTGGGACTTGAGCCAGCACTGTGATATGGGACGCCAGCCTTGCAGGCAGCGGCTTAGCTCCCGGTGCCACGACGACGACCCCCAGTGCAATATCTCAGCACACGTGTATGGTGGAAATTGGGTAGACCGGCGATTAGCATTTGTTTCTTTATGTTTGGAGCCTACCAGCTCCTCTCTTCCAGTTCTCGATCAGTCTATAACAGGTTATTGTGAACTGTAGTCACCCCAGTGTGCAACACCAAAGCTTGTGGCCTCCATTTTAACTGTGTTTTGGGGCCCATTATCCAACCTCCCTTTAGCTCCACCTCTCCCATCCTCAGCCTCTAGCCATCACTATTCTACATTCAAATGGACTTTTTAATAAAGTTTTTGATTAACATGTAATACTTGGGCATTTTTATAGATAATATTTTTAAAAGAAAAAATATCATGTGTGTGAAAAATATTTCAGAAACTTTGAGTTGTCATACAAAGTTTGCTATTGTTCTGCTAAAATGTCTGGCATCTGCCTGGAGCCAAGTGGCAAGGGTAGAGGGGACCTTAGGAATGCATGTGGCACTGTCCAATGCATTGGCACCAACCAATCTGTTAAGAACTGGAGATTTAGGGCCAGCCTTCCTGTGCAATGGGTAAGCCGCCACTTGCGACACTGGGAGTCCTGGCTGCTCTGCTTCCTAGCCACCTGTCTGCTAATGCCCCTGGGAAAGCAGTGGACTTGAGCCCCTGCCACCCATGTGGAAGTCCTGGATGGAGTCAAAGGCTCCTGGCTTCAGCCTGGTCTAGCCCAGGCCATTGCAGCCATTTGGGGAGTGAACTAGCACATGGAAGAGTCTCTCTATGTGTGTATGTCTTTCTCTCTCTCCTTCCCTGTCACTCTGCCTATCAAATAAATATTTTTTTAAAAAAGTATTGGGTACTTGCACATGCTAATGAGGGGATGTCCTGGAATTGAGGGTTATGTGCAAAGGCCAGAGACCAGTGCCACCTTGACTTTGCAGAGACAAACCAGCAGAAGGAAGTGTGCATTAGATGTGGAGGCTCCCACCCAGTGCACCCGGGGCTGGCCCCTGCTCACCCCCTCTACACCCTGGTCCCAGGTAATCTCACTCACTCTCCTGGCCGCAATCTCCATCCACCTGCCAGCAGCTCCTGAAGCCACAGGGGCAGGCCTGGGCCCCTCCAGGTGCCGGAGTTCCAGCTCACTTCCTCTTGGCTGGCAGTGCCTCCCACCAGCCCAATCACAAAGGTCAAGCACTGAGCTCTCACCTCTGTGCTTCTCCTGGGGCAGAGGAGCCACAACCCCAGTCCCCAAGGCCAGACATCAGGGTGCATCGCCTTTAGATTCTTCCTTCTCCCTTTCTCTTTGCAACCACAAAGTCAGACTGTTCCTGTCCTGGGGCAGATCAAAGTCAGCCTAATCCAATCGCATCTCTATTATGTAGTTCACAGTGTTTAATGATATCCAAAAGAAACCCGACTATCGAAAACTAAGAGTAGCAGGCCAGGCATTGGGCCCAGTAGTTCAGATGCCTGTTAAGACACTCACATCTCCCATCAGAGTGCCTGGGTTCAAGACCCAGTTCCAGGGCCAGTGCTGTGCTGTGACATAGCGGGTAAAGCCGCTTCCTGCAGTGTCAGCATCCCATATGGGCGCCGGTTCGAGTCCCGATTGCTCCACTTCCGATACAGCTCTGTGCTATGGCCTGGGAAAGCAGTAGAAGATGGCCCGAGTCTTTGGGCCCCTGCACCCATGCGGGAGACCCAGAAGAAACACCTGTCTCCTGGCTTCCAATCGGCCCAGCTCTGGCAGTTTTGGCCAACTGGGGAGTGAACCAGTGGATAGAAGACCTCTCTCTCTTTCTCTCTGCCTGTCTTCTCTGTGTGTAACTCTGACTTTCAAGTAAATAAATAAATCTTAAAAAAAAAAAAAAAAGACCCAGTTTCAACTCCTCACTCCAACTTCCTGCCAGTGCTAGGAGGGACAGTGATGGCTCAAGTAACTGGATTCCTATCACCCATCTGGGAGACTCATATTGAGTTCTTTGCTCCTGGCTTTGGCCTAGCCTAGCTTCAGCCATTAGGAGCTTGTGGTGAGTGAACCAGTGGACGGAAGCTCACTCTCTCTCCCATCCAAGTACTAACCATGCCCTACCCTGCTTAGCTTCCGAGATCAGATGAGATCAGGCTCATTCAGGGTGGAATGGCTGTAGACAGCTCGCACGCTCTCTTTCCTTCTTTCTCTCTGACTCTCTAATAATGTTTTTGAAAGTTGCAAGGTCTGCATCTGAGCGAATGGATCTGCTGGCTGGTGGCTGGCCAGGGCACCCTGGCAGCATGACTGAGCCCAGTCCTTGGCCTTGGACCAACACAATTGCCCCTGGGGGCTCAGCACCTTCTACTAAGTGCTTGACTATTATTTTCTGCCTTTTCCACTCCTGCTCCAACTGAGGAGCCCTTAGCCGAGCACAAAGCTCTCTGTGCCCAGTGCAGGGAGCGGGCAGGGAGTGTAGCCCACTTCTCAGCCCTCCCTCTGTGGACGGCCCATCAGCTATCCAGCCAGACAGCTCCCTGAGCTGCTCACCATCCCCCCTTTACTTCTAGCCCCTTAAGCAGCCCACTCCTGGGGCTGCACCCCTGCACCCACCACACCTCTGCAGTCTTCACTCTCCCAGCCCCAGCTTGTATCCCCCCACCCCCAATTCTTTCACTCCTTCACTCCCAGAAAACCTCTTTCCTCACCACAAAATACGCTCCTTGACCTCACCCAGCCTTCTGCTGTCGCCTTCCAGTGGGCAGTGCCTCTCTGACCTCACTCCCTGCCCTACCCAGGCCAGATCTCACAGTCAAGCACAAGAAGCGCCCTGTCTCCAGCACCTATAGTGCGCTGCTTCTTTGTACTCATGACCTAGGGGCCCGGCAAAGCCCCAATTCTGCATCCCCCCCAAGTCCTCAGCTTCCTGTTTCCAGATGCACACTGTTCAGCACAGCTGGAGGAAATCACACTGATTAAATTGATGCAACAACACATAAATGATTTCCAGCCTGAGCATATTATATCACCCTGGGACACTCCTTTCTCTTTCCTCTCATCAGCTCTCGTGTCCATGTCCTGGTTTAATAATCCCAGGCCTCCTCCAAGGCCCACACCAAAGCGGCCAGCAGATGATGACTAAAGGCCCCTGGCTGGAACCCCTCCACTTCCTAGTGGCCCATCCCCTCCCCTTCACACCCTCCTTTTCAATCTGGGTCAGAGTCAGAGGGCTGCTCAGGGGATACAAAGTGAGGACAGCCTCTGGGCTCCAGGATCTTGCTTTCCAGGGCACACATGGCACTGTGGCAGGAGCGTGATGCAGTGGAAGTCCATGAACACACAGAAAACACTGGGAATAAGAGGCCCCTGAGACTCGCTGGGAGAAGGAGGCAGAAACTCAGGCCGGAAGCTTCCGTGCTGGGCGTCATCATCTCCCTCCACTTCTCTGCCTTCTAACGGCACTGCCACCTTCCCACCCCACCTGCCATGGGAAAATCTATGTAAGCCAGACTCGGGATTTTAACCGTTTGTAAGTGCATACTTCAGTGGTGCTAAGTCCACACACGTTGCCGTGTAACCATCACCACCATCCATCTCTCCTAAACTGAAACCCCACACCTGTTAAACAATAATGGCACTGCACTCTTTTTGTCCACCCAAGCCGTGCACTGGTTGATATCTGGACTCCTGCTCCCTCAGCTCCACGTTAAGTCTGATACCTGGATGCTCTTATCCCTGCCCATCCCCAGTCTAGACAATCATAGTAGCTTCCTGTATGGTGTCACTGATAACCATCTTGCTCCTCTTCTCTCCGTGATCAGGACGAGCGCCGGCCTTCTGGGTCTCACTCCCTTCTCTCCCCGTTGCTGTTCTCAGAGGTCATGGACAAGAGCTGTGCACAAGTCCACCTGCTGTGTCACAGCTCTGTGCCTCTGCATGGGTGGCTCTCCCTTGTCTACCAGGAACATGGATCATCACTTGTGGGGAGCAGCTCGGACTAGACTAAGTTACTGGAATTAAGACTTATTCTATGCATCTGCTCTCCTCTGTGGGGAGCAGCTCGGACTAGACTGGGTTACTGGAATTAAGACTTATTCTATGCATCTGCTCTCCTACAATATGGCGCTGGGAGAGGAGAAAACAGCTTCTACCCAGCTGCCTCCAGTTCAACCAATAAACTGTAGGACTTGCTCCTGATTGGAGGAGAGCAGCGTACTCGGCGTGTGGGCAGCCGAGTTGGGATTGGCGGAGGAGGACTATAAAGGAGGAGAGAGACGGCATGCACCAGGAACATCTATGGGGAACATCTAAGGGAACCCGTGCAGCCCCCGAGAAAGCCGGCCGGCGGTGTGCCGCTCCCCTGCGGAAGTGGGGAATGCGGCCAGGGGGAACTGCCCTTCCACGGAGGTGGAAGGGATAGTAGCCAACCCGGGAAGAACCAACAGCAAACCCGGGGAGGGCCGAGCAGACGAAAGAACAGCGCAGGGTCCTGTGTTGCTCCTCCACGAAGAGGGGGAGCGACATAATGGTGCCGTGACTCGGATATGAAGCCTAGGCAGGGCTTAGTGTCGTTCCTCCACGAAGAGGGGGAGCGACATAATGGTGCCGTGACTCGGATAGGAAACCTAGCTTGGATAGGAAACCTAGCTCGGATAGGAAACCTAGGACGGATAGCAAACTTAAGAGGGAAGAAACGGGAAGAACTGGGAAATTACCGGAGAGAGAGACTAGCAAACAGCCTAGGGAAAAGCCGGACGAAAAGGGTGCCGGAAGAAGCTATTGAAAGCCTAGGCATAGACTCAGATACGGACTACGGGGGGAAGCTGGGAGAAATCTCTAAGGTCGAAAGTGAAAGTGAAAGCTAGAACAAACAGACTCGGACGCGGACTGTGGGGAGAGGCCAGGAGAAATGAGGGAGGAATATCGTTGGAGGAAAACTTAGGGAAACATACCGGGTAGAGAAAAGTGTTAGGGAAATTGAAGCCGCGGGGGGCAGGCCAAGGCGGACACGAAAGCCACTTTGGGATTCTCAAGTTAGCCCGGGAATAGGGGGCGAAAAGTTGAAACCAGAAGCTGAAACGTGAGCCTGGTTGGGATCCGTCTGATTAGCCCGGGGAGCAAAGGACGGGAAGCCAAACCGTGGGGCGGAGACGTACGCTGGGTTGAATTCGCCAGGCTAGCCCGGGGAACTTAGATTGAATGCTAATGGCGGAGACGCAAGCTACGCTGTGTTACTCGCGGAAGCCGCCGCGTGCAGAGAGAGCACGGGGCGTGAATAGATAGGGAACGGGGCTGGCGTAGGCCGTGGTTCAGACGCGAAAGGGTTAAGCGTGGAGACCGCGGAGCGCGCGAAGCCGAGCCGCGCAAAGCCGGGAAGCTGCGCAGATGAGAGAGGCGCGCGGGCTGAAGCGGCGCAGAGCCGGGAACCCGCCGGCGGGGCGAGGTGCCAGAAAGCCGCAGGGATAAGAGAAACAGAAGTTTAGAAGTAAAGTGAGAAAAATAGGAATGCTGGAAGATAGAAGTAAAATGGGAGAAATAGGAATGCCCGGAGATAGAGAAATAGAGAAATAAAAAGGCCTCCCTACAACACTGCAATGTGAGAGCTTGGATTCGGTCTGCCTAATCAAGTGAGGCGATGAGCACCTGCGGGCAGCTAGCAGCTTATGCGCCGCAGGTCACCGAAGACAGGCACGAATTAACATCAGTAAGGCTTCCCCACAATACAACAATATTAAGCTTGGATTCGGTCTGCCTGATTTAAGGCGGTAAGCGCCAGCAAGCAGCTCGACCAGAGTATGAGCTGCAGGTCACCGAAGATAGGCACAAACCAACACTAATAAGTCTCCCCCACAATACGGCAATGAGAAGGCTTGGATTCGGTTTGCCTGATAGGTTTTGTAAGCCCCTGCGGGCAGAGCAGAGCATGCGCTGCAGGGCACCGAACACAGGCACGCATCAGCGCCTAAAAACCTCCTCACAACATGGCGAAGAGAGGACCCGGATTCGGTTTGCCTGATTGATAGGACTTGTAAGAGCCTGTGGCAACTCTAGCAAGTAGAGCAGAGTGTGTGCTGCGGGACACCGAAGACAGGCGCGTATCAACGCCAAAAAAATAAAAAGAAAGGGGGATCTGTGGGGAGCAGCTCGGACTAGACTAAGTTACTGGAATTAAGACTTATTCTATGCATCTGCTCTCCTCTGTGGGGAGCAGCTCGGACTAGACTGGGTTACTGGAATTAAGACTTATTCTATGCATCTGCTCTCCCACAATATGGCGCTGGGAGAGGAGAAAACAGCTTCTACCCAGCTGCCTCCAGTTCAACCAATAAACTGTAGGACTTGCTCCTGATTGGAGGAGAGCAGCGTACTCGGCGTGTGGGCAGCCGAGTTGGGATTGGCGGAGGAGGACTATAAAGGAGGAGAGAGACGGCATGCACCAGGAACATCTATGGGGAACATCTAAGGGAACCCGTGCAGCCCCCGAGAAAGCCGGCCGGCGGTGTGCCGCTCCCCTGCGGAAGTGGGGAATGCGGCCAGGGGGAACTGCCCTTCCACGGAGGTGGAAGGGATAGTAGCCAACCCGGGAAGAACCAACAGCAAACCCGGGGAGGGCCGAGCAGACGAAAGAACAGCGCAGGGTCCTGTGTCGTTCCTCCACGAAGAGGGGGAGCGACAATCACTCAAGACCCAGGTGAAGCAGCTCCTCACCCTGGAAGCCTTTCATGATCCATAGCCCCATTTACCCAGTCCTTCAGCTAATCCCAACCAATTATTGGTGCTTCCATTCAACAGTTATTCTATCTTATTCTTTATTACACTGTTTGTAAGACTTGTCTACTTCTCCTTGCCTGGGAAGGACCCTCTCTTTTGTCTCTTTCTCTACTGCACAGCACTTGGCACCAATGCTGCCATGTACTGTTTTTCAGGTTGTGCCCTGAGGCAATCAGCCTGAGAGCCAGCCTGTGTTATACTTGCAAGCACCACACCTTCCCAGAGGATGGGATACTCTCCCCTAATGCACAGAGACCAGTTCTGTGGGATGATGCCCCCTC
Source organism: Oryctolagus cuniculus (assembly GCF_964237555.1). Classification (NCBI taxonomy): domain Eukaryota; kingdom Metazoa; phylum Chordata; class Mammalia; order Lagomorpha; family Leporidae; genus Oryctolagus; species Oryctolagus cuniculus. Next base: position 62,117,724 of record NC_091436.1, read on the forward strand.
CTCCCTCTGCCCAGCATAAGTGATGTTTCCCTTAGCCTGGAGTAAACACATGGTCATCTATGAGAAATTACAAAGGAACTGAGCAAGACCTGTCAATTAGAGAGACATCCCACTTCTTCACACTCTGACTCCCTTTCTTGGTTGCTGCCAATCGAGCTCATGAAAAATAAAAATCCTGAACACATTTTGTCCTAAACACAAAGGCAGGGAACTCACGGGTAACCTTCTGGAAACTACTGTGCAAGTCTGATCCCAAATGCAGGTTGGGTTTCTACTTGACCAGCAAGTGATGAAATAATGGAGGTAAGAAATCGCAGAGGATTCATCCAGCCTTGATGCCTCACATGAAAGAAAGACACCCGTGGCCTTTCTGGGCAGCCGGCGTCAGCAAAATCCTCTGGCACAGACCTGGCCCACTCTTCTCTCACATGCATCTTCCAGTAGGTAAATCCTGAAGTCTACCCAGGGGAGTGCCCTGGCTGAATTCACGAAACTCAGCACTGCTCTCCACAAAGTGGGCACCTTGGAAGCACTGGCGTGGAACTGGCCGTAGTTTGATGGTTAGCTATCTGCCAGTCAAGAGCTTGAGGATGGCAATTTCTTTCATGTCTTCGCACCCCCTAGCCTCTGTTATCCTCGTTCTCTTGATGTGCTCTCACTTCCCTGTCACCTGCTCTTTGAACTCCTCCCAGGCATCCTGGGGTAGAGTTAAAAACTCCCTCTTCGCATCCCATGTTGTGGTGTAGCAGCATCTCATATGGGCAGTGGTTCATGTCCTGGCTGTTCCACTTCCAGCTCTTTGCTTATGGCTTGGGAAAGCAGCAGAAGATGGTCCAAGTGCTTGGGTCCCTGCCACCCATGTAGGTGACTGCGATGGAGCTCCGGGCTGCTGGCTTCTGCCTGGAACAGCCTCGGCCACTGCAGGCATTTGGGGAATGAACCAATGGATGGAAGGTCTTGCTCTCTGTCTCCGTGACTCTCCTCTTCAAATAAATAAATCAATCCTTTAAAAATGGTAAGGAATTATGGAAGCAGCTCTGCTCTTTTCACTTAATATCTATATCTGTATATATTTCCCTATCAGATAAAATAGGAGATGCTGATTTATCCAGGACACTAGTTTTTCATTTTTTTTTTCCTGAATATTTCTTCTCCATTGAGTAGATTTGAAGCTAGAGTAGCTCAAGGTCAAGTTTACTCATTTATTTGTTTATTTCATATGCTGGCTTATGTAAAAGGCTGGGACTGATGAAACCTCTGGGCTCCCCAGGGAAAACGAAGCACAGGTTAGCAAAACAGTCCAACAGCCCCCTACACAAAGAATGTTTTCTGAGTTCCAGTAAGAAGATACTCTTATGGCTGGCGCGTTGGCACTTGCTTTTTCCTTCTAGACCAGAAGACCAAGGTGCGGTGCAGAAAAGGGGGCAAGGATTTCCATGGCAACTTAACATGCCCCTCCCCAAGGGGAGGGAGGGGCTGGGAAGGAGTTACACACCTGGGGTCGGCCTGGAGGCCCTCCTCGGGGTCCCTCGGCCCCTTCTTTTCCTGTGCTCGGCCCACCATGAAAAAGGTATCCCTGATGGTGGGGAAGTCTTCCAGCAGCGCCCTCAGGCTGCTGTAGTAGGCCACAATCTGGCCCCGGAGAGCGTGGTGACACATGCGGCGGTTAAACCTAAAGTCAGCACAAAGCACGATGAACCTGCGGAGGATCCACGGGTCCCACCCGGCCCAGGACTCCCAGCATCTACCTCCCCGAAGGACGTTTCTGTCCAGAAGCAACGTCCGGGCGGGGCAGGTGGGCACCCACCTCTCCCAGGTGCTTCTTGTCCTACACAGCTGATGCTCCTCTGTGTGTTAGGGGACACTTGGTTCTGTCCAGCAGGACAGTGCTCTGCTTAAACCCCGACCACCTGACTATCTGACTTCTGTGTAACATTGTTGGTCATCCATCGCCATCCGGGTCAGAGAAATCAGCGTGTGTTATTCAGGTGTAATATACTTACTTCTGACAATATTCGGTTATCACGTCCCTCTTGACTTTTCCAATTTCATCCTGTGATAAAGGAGAATGACCGCGCTTCTATGGAGTAGTTGACTAGCAGAATGTAGCCACCCTAATACACAGGTACAAACTTACAGCAAAGTTTAAGCAGGAACAACCCACAGAACTGAGACATTCTTTCAGGGGGTACATTTGGAGACAGTCTTTTGTTGCGGCTCTGCCATCTTTCTGAGCATGCCCAAAATGCAAGGTCCTGACTACTGCTCGGGGTTGTGTTTCCCGAGAACAATCTTGAGGGACAGGGTAATGTCTCCCTCTCGGGAAAAGGGCAGGCTTGCTATAAAAGAGGCGGGTTCCCCAAGCTTGGTGTGTCTCTACTGTCACGTGCCTGTAGCCTCCTCCATTCGTCCCCAGGGAACAGGGTACACAGAGGAACTGGCACAATCATGCAACTCACGCTGCCTGCTCTGCGGTGAGTAATTACATTCTTCCTCTGTGACTTCGGAGTCGTTTTCTTCTGCCAGCAGTTACAGGCTAACTTACCTCTCTGTCTCTCCTTCTGTCTCTCTGCCTTTCAAATAAATAAATAAATCTTTAAAAAGTAAAATAGGCTAAAATCCCTGACCCTGTCATAACGGATGACTAGAACCAATAACTCTAACACAACTGATGACTAGAACTAACTGATAACTCTAACCAACACAACTGATAACTGATAACTGTGCTGCCTGCGCTCTTTCTGATCTGATAGGTGTTAGATAATCCTGAAGGATTTTGCAACAGACTAGGCTGAAACAGTAACGTGGTGGGAGCTTCTGAAAACGCAAGGTAGCAGGTAACCAGACGGGAAGGTGTTCACCTTGCCTAAGTCACCTGAGTCCCCATGGGTCCACCGAGGAGTGGGCAGCTGCTAAAACTTTCTCATTTAGAAAGTGGTCTTGGAAAAATGCATGCATTTTTGAAAACGACTGTGATTGTCATCTGCTTGCACTGATTCCTTTCTATCTGTTTTAAAATTTTTTCTCTTTGTTTATTTTACCACTATTTGAAAGGCAGAGAAACAGAGAGAGATCTCCGATATGCTGCTTCACTCCTCAAATGCCTGCAACAGCCAGAACGGGACCAGGCTGAAGCCAGGAGCCCAGAACTCGGTCCAAGTTTTCTGTGAGGGTGGCAGGGACCCACGTATTTGAGCTATTATCCGTGGCATCCCAGGGTGCGCATTAGCAGGAAGCTAGAATTGGGAGCGGAGCCAGAGCTCGCAGCCACGCATTCCAAGACGGGATGTGGGTGTCCCCGGCAGCGTCTCAGCAGCTGTGCTAAGTGCCCGCCCCTCTCTTTCCTTCTTGCACTTCTTTGTTTCCCGTTCTCTACAGTGCGTTTTTAATGGCATCATACAAAGAAGTTGAAAGCAACAGAGGAAGTTTCATTTGCTCCAATGCAGAAGATGACCATGGCTTGGGGAGCTCCTCCCCTTGCACACTCACGGGGCTCTCCATCCTGTCGGCCAGGGCCTGTTTCCTGAGGAGGAAGTCATTCAGCATCAGGTCCCGCAGCCCCGCCTTTTCCAGCTGAATCGACACGAAGGCCTCCGCAGCTCTGCCGAGAGAACAGAGCACCTGAGCCCAAGTCAGTGGACAGCGACACGAGGCTGGCTGCCGAGCTGGGCGCCGCGGCAGGAGGGCGGTGACCCTGTCTCCACGGCTCTCACCTGCTTCAAGCATTTCTGATTATTCACCAGGGATGGTAATGTGCCACCATCTTCCTCGGGGATGCCCCCATGTGCCTCAAATACATCAGCAGTCCCTTGTTAGTCCCAGACATCATGGCCTGGCCCAGTGTACCCTCCTGCCACTAGCTGTACCCAGGCCGAGACTGAAACGGGCTCACGAGGCCACTCTCACCTAGGCACACTGGTCTTCAATCGTTCACCCTCAAAGGGGGAAAGTGGATGGAAGGCACTTGAGCCCTGGCCATGTGTCAGATTCAAGGCATCTTTTTTTAAAAATTATTTTATTTGAGAGATACAGGGAGAGAAAAAGAGATCCCATCCACTGGCTCATTTCCCAAATTTTTTTTGATTGATCAATCAACTGATTTGGAAAGCAGAGAGACAGATGGGGGTGGGGAGGATGGGGAGAGGCAGGGAGGGTAAAGAGGGGAGGGTAGATCTTCCATCTGCTGGCTCACTCCCCAAATGTCTGCAATGGCCAGGGCTGGGCCAGTCCTCTCACATGGCTGGCAGGGGACCAGCATGTGAACCATCTTCCATTGTGTTACCGGCAGCATTAGCAGGAAACTGAATCAGTGAAGCTGAGCAGCCAGGACTGGAACTGGCACTCCGATACAGGATGCCTGCATCGCAAGTGGTGGGCTTATGCTGCTGTGCCATAGTGCTGGGCCCACCCCCCCCAAATACCTGCAATGGCCAGGCCTGGGCCTGATTATAGATGGGAACTTGGTCTAGGTCTCCCCCGTGGGTGGCAGGAATCCAGTTACTTGAGCCATCCCTGTTGCCTCCTAGAGACTGAATTAGCAGGAAGCTGGAGTCAGGATCCAGAGCTGGGGGATGTGGGCATCTTCACCAGTGTGTTAACAGTGAGGCTAAGCATCTGCTCCTGATGGCATCCAGAGTTCCTTTATCTGTTATTATTTTTCTTTTTTTTTTTTAAAGATTTATTTTATTTATTTGAAAGACAGAATTACAGAGACAGGTAGAGACAGAGAGAGAGGTCTTCCATCCACTGGTTCACTCCCCAGATGGCCGCAACGGCCAGAGCTGAGCTGATCTGATGCCAGGAGTGAGGAGCTTCTTCTGGGTCTCCCATGTGGGTGCAGGGGCCCAAGCACTTGGGCCATCTTCCACTGCTTTCCCAGGCCATAGCAGAGAGCTGGATAGGAAGTGGAGCAGCTGGGACTTGAACCAGCTCCCATATGGGATGCTGGCGCTTCAGGCCAGGGCTTTAACCCGCTGCACCACAGTGCTGGCCCCTGTTATTATTTTTCATTCTAAGCTTGTCAGAATTAAATTAAAATGTCATTGGTATGCCCCAATAAGATACTCAGAATTACTCCGGAATACAAATATCTCTTTCTAAAAGAGATCAAGACATAATAGGTCACCCCTGATTTACAGATGTATCTCTGTAGAGACCATGACTTTCTGCCAACTCACCATTCTACTATCATATAATAGACAAAACCTTTGTTAGACTAGGGAGGACAGTTCTGTGCTTCTCAAGATAGCTATGGGAGATCTGTAGAGACTTGTAACTCTTCTTCCTTGTGCTCTGCCATGTTTGGAGTTTGGAAAATATGCAGAGAGGAAGAAAGAAGGAAGGGAAGAGAAAGAGGAAAGGGAGAGAGGTAAAGTTAGGAACTGCTGGCTTCTCTTTGCAGACTGGAGTATATTGAGATGAGTTGAGGGGCCGGCGCTGTGGCTCAGCAGGTTAATGCCCTGGCCTTAAGCTCTGGCATCCCATATGGGTGCCAGTTCGAGACCTGGCTGCTCCACTTCCAATCCAGCTCTCTGCTATGGCCTGGGAAAGCAGTAGAAGATGGCCCAAGCCCTTGGGCCCCTGCACTCGTGTAGGAGATCGGAAGAAGCTCCTGGCTCCTGGCTCCGGATCGGGGCTGCTCCAGCCGTTCTGGCCAATTAGGGAGTGAACCATTGGATGGAAGACCCCTCTCTCTCTCTCTCTCTCTCTCTCTCTGCCGCTGCCTCTCTCTGTGTAACTCTTTCAAATAAATAAATAAATCTTAAAAAAAAAAAAAAAAAGGAGTTGAGCCTTCTCAGAGTTTGCACAAGGTCTTCACATAAGGTTGTAAACACATGCCAGCCACTCAGTCTACATTCCTTCAAGCCCACTATAAACATTATATTATAGTTGGCTTAAAACAGGACACTTTTGCTATTTGAAACAGTACCCCCCCCCCAAGTACCTTTTGGAAGCCTGAAATCTCTCTGAAGAATGAGCGAGCACATCTGGGGCTTTTGGGGTTGGGGATACCAACAAACTCTCCGTGCCACTGACAGCTCTGGAATTTCTTCTTCTGGGAGTCCTTGGATCGGGACTTACTTCCTAAAGCATTTCAAACCAAAGTCAATTAAACCTGTTGGGTGTGTAAGTCCTATAGTACTGGTTATTATTATTTTTTATTTTTTTATTTTTTATTTTTGACAGGCAGAGTGGACAGTGAGACAGAGAGACAGAGAGAAAGGTCTTCCTTTGCCGTTGGTTCACCCTCCAATGGCTGCCACAGCTGGCACGCTGCGGCCGGCGCACCGCGCTGATCCGAAGGCAGGAGCCAGGTGCTTCTCCTGGTCTCCCATGGGGTGCAGGGCCCAAGGACTTGGGCCATCCTCCACTGCACTCCCTGGCCACAGCAGAGAGCTGGCCTGGAAGAGGGTCAACCGGGACAGAATCCTGCGCCCCGACCGGGACTAGAACCCGGTGTGCTGGCGCCGCAAGGCAGAGGATTAGCCTAGTGAGCCGCGGCACCGGCTATAGTACTGGTTATTAAATAGTCTCATAACTACAACTGACCCAAAAACCCACAAAAATGCCCAGGTACATGGCAGGGGGAGAGTGGCAATAAGAGAAGGGGAGGGGAGTGGCAGGAGGGAAGGGCGAGACTAACACTTGGCATAAGGAAGGGGTGAGGCACTAAGTGTGACTGTCTTCAGGATAGACCGCAATTGTCTCAAGCGCTCTAAGACAAATTCCCCATTCTACAGAGTGCCTCGCTGGAGTGCTCTCTGCGAAGTGCTGATGGATTGCGTAGCTGCAAGATCTGTGAAATTCCGTCAGATGCTTAGGCAGATGGAGGTGACTGCATGCGCTGCTCTGCACGGTGTGATGATGGAAGAAGGACGAGGGGCAAAGGGAAAGGAAGGGAAGAGAAGAGGGAAATTGCTGGCTTCCAGTATCCCAGCTTTGTTTGTTATGGAGCTGCAAGACACAGTAGATTGAAGTCTCACCTGTGTCTCTAAACTGCTAACTAAAAGGAAAAGCCAAATCTTCAAAGGAAAGACCATGCTTTGTCAAGGAGAGAAACCAGGAGTTAGCCGTACCTCCGGCCCCTTTACTATTCTTCTAAAAATGTTTCTGAGGGCCATTTCTGTGGCATAGCATGCAGCACCGGAATCCCACACAGGCACTGTATTGAGACCTGGCTGCTCTACTTCCAATCCAGCTCTCTGCTGTGACCTGGGAAAGCAGTAGAAGATGACCCAAGTCCTTGAGCCCCTACACCAACATGGGAGACCCAGAAGAAGCTCCTGGCTCTGGACTGGCCCAGCTCCAGCTATCGTGGCCATTTGGGAAGTGAATCAGCAGATGGAAGACCTCTCTCACTCTCTCTCTCTCTCTCTCTGCCTCTCCCTCTCCCTCTCCCTCTCTGTAACTCCACCTTTCAAGTGAATACATAAATCTTTTTTAAGAAAGTTTATCTATCTGTCACTCTGCCTTTGAAATAAATAAATAAATCTTTGGTGGGGGAAAGAATTGATGAGATGACCAGGGAGGCCAGGTAAGAGGGATCTAAGAGCCAGGACAGGAGTGTTTGGGCAAACAGAGTTAGAGCTCGGTCTCTCAGACACCCACGGTACAGCCCTCACCCGCCTCTGCAGGCTGCTACCCCAGTGCCTCCCCATGGCTCCCCGCACTCCCAGTGTGTCCAGACTATCATCTCAGAGCTTCCCACCCCAGTCCTGTACTCCGCCCAGCGTCTTTCAACACGTGTATCTCGGCTAGAGCTCAGGCGGTGAGGCATAAGCCTCTAACAGTCACATCAATCAAAACAGCCCGCTTACACCTGCTTTAGCTGTTAACTTCCTCACAAGCTCCCGTAAGCTGTAAGTCAGCTGTGCACGGACGCCTCAGCTGGTCGTCAGAGGGCTCCTCTCTTGTTCCTGGTCCCCTCCCCGCCCGATGCTGCTCTTTCCTTTCTCTTATCTCTACTCGGAGTGGTCACAGGGCCCTCTCTGCCTGTCCAAACCCCAGCCCTCAGGCTATCCCAGTGCCGCTCCTCTGCACTGCCCCTCCTGGCTCCCCCGACGTGGCCTCTGTTTACTTTAAGCTCCGTATGTACCTTCTGAGCCTCTCTCATGCCTTGTATCTGAGCCACTTGTGAGTGGGCCTGGCCCCCTGTCACACACTGGCCTGTAAGTTCTCTGGGAGCAAGAACTGCACCTCCACATTAGCTGATGAGTCTAACTTACAGCAGTTAAGATGAGGGGTGTGGATTTTTAAGAATCAATATAATTACTCTATCTCGAATTTCTGGGGGACATAGGACTTGGCAGTAGAAGTGGGGACTGAGTATTCCTGCCTTCCCCATATGTTTGTGCTCTCCTATGGTCATGACAAGGAGAAATGGAGAAGCAGGGAGGATATAAATGTGATAAGAGAAGAATGTAGTAACTGATAGAATGCATGAGGCCTGAAGAATGAAGACCATCTGGAAAGTCGACCTCTGAAAACCGTATTTAATTTTAAACCTAAGCTACGTTCCCTGGCATACGCACAGGAGGGAAATACGCCGCTGGAAGAGAGAAGGGAGGGAAATCTCCACAAACCGATCCAACTGATTGCAAGGACATAACATCAAGGAAAAAGCACCGGAGAATGCAAACAGATAAAACCCAAAACTCTTGCACGTTGAGAAAAAAAAATCCCACATACTAGGAATATAATGCAAGGATGCAACCTGGCAAAAGGCATTGATGAAAAACTCATAGCTATCGTTATACTTAATAGTGAAAGTAGGAACGTTTTCCCCCTAAAATCAGGAAGAAGGCGGTAATATCTGCTACCCTTACTTCTATTCAGCCTTGTCTTGGAAAGCTTGGTGAAGGCAATTAGGGGAGAAAAAGAAAGCAAGAGGTAAAAATATTCTACTTGCAAATGACATGGACCTATATAAGAAAATATGAAGAAATGCATGCACATGTGTGTACACACACCCTTATACATACCCCCAAAAATCACTAGAACAAATAAACTAGTTGTGCAAGGTTATAGGATATGGTATCAATATATACAAATAATTTTATTTCTGTATACTAATAATGAACATTCAGAAAATGAAATTAAGGGGGTTGGTGCTGTAGCATAGCAGGTAAAGCTACTGCCTGCAGCACCAGCATCCCGTATGAGCGCCAGTTTGAGCCCTGGTTGCTCCACTTCCAATCTGGCACCCTGCTAATGTGCCTGAGAAAGCTGCCGAAGACAGCTCAAATCCCTGCAGCCATGTGGGAGACCAGGATGAAGCTCCTGGCTCCTGGCTTTGGATCAGCCCAGTTGTGATCATTGCAGCCACCTGGGGAGTGAACCAGTGGATGGAAGACCTCTCTCTCCCTCTCTCTGTAACTGCCTATCAAGTAAACCTTAAAAAAAGAAAATGAAATTAAGAACTCAATTGCACTTATAATCATATCAAAGAGAATAAAATATTTGGGATTAATACTAAAAAAGAAGTATAAGAGTTGGACACTGAAAACTATAAACTATGATTGAGAAATGTTAAAGACCTTAATAAGTGGAAATATAACTGGTGCTCCTGAATAGGAAAACGTAAGACGGCAATAACACAAACTGCTCCACAGGCTCAGCACAATCCCTGTCAAAATTCCAAATGCCTTTTCCTCTAACAGAAATTGACAGGCTTGATGGTAAAATTCATACCAAAATGCAAGGGACCCAAAATAGCTAAAACAATCTTTAAAAAGAAGAATGAAGTTGGAAGGCTCACATTTCCCAATTTCAAAAATTACTACCAAGCTACAGTAATCAAAACACTGTGATACTGGCATAAAAAGACATTTAGATCAATCAAACAGAACTGACAGTCCGAAAACAAGTGCTCACATTTATCCTCAATTTTTGACAAGAGTTCTGAGAAAATGCTATGGGGAAAGATGAATCTTTTCAACAAACAGTGTTGAACAACTTGATAACCACAGGCAAAAGAATGAAGAATTAAGTATAAATGGACCATAGACCTAAATGCAAGAGCCAAAACTGTAGAAAACTTAGAAGAAAGCATAGAAGTACATCTTTCTGGCTCTGGAATAGGCAGCAGTTTCTTACGTATGCCAGCAAGAGCACAAGTGGCAAAAGAGAGAGTAGACAAATGGGACTCATGAGACAACCTACAGAATGGGAGAAAATCTTCACAGATAACAGCTTATACGGAACTTGTAATCCTGAGTCTTACATTCATCAACTAACAACCAAAGAAAATCCACCAATTTTATAAAAGAGAGAAAGACTTAAATAGATATTTCTCTAAAGAGGGTATGGAAATGGCCAAATAAACACATGACAAGATATTTAAAATCATAGCAATTAGGTAAATGCAAATCAAAACCAAATGAGCTACCACTTTACCTCTACTAGGACAGCTAATACGAAACAGGCAGACAATAACAGGTGCCGGCTCAAATGCCGAGACATTGGAACACTCAGACATTGCTGATGGGAATGTAAAATGGTGCAGCCACTACGGAAAGCCATTTGGCAATTCCTCAAAGTGTGAAACATGAAATTACCATACAACCTACTAATTCCACTTCTATATATACGTCCAAGGAAAAATGAAAAAGTATGTCCTCACAGAATCCTGGACAGGAACGTGCACAGCATTACTCCTAATAGCCAGAATGTCAATCTAACACACATCAACTGATGAATGGGAAAGCAAAGGCAGTGCAACTGAATACGACTCAACAATGAAGGGAAAGGAGCGCTGGTAGTTGCTATAACACAGATAAACTTTGAGAACATCATGCTAAGTGAAAGGGCTGGACATAGAAGTCGACGATGTGGTGCGATCCCATTTATCTAGGATGCTTAGAGCAGGCCAGTCTAGGGCGGCAGAAGGCAGAAGAGCTGTTGCTAGGGATGGAGGGGAGGAGGGAACGGGGCCTGAGTGCCAGTGGGTGCAGGGTTTCTCCAGGGAGTGATTATAACGTTTTGGGATGAGACAGTGGCCAAGGTTACATGACTTTGTGAATAGACCAAAACCCACCTAATTTTTACTTTGAAGGGGTAAACTTCATGTTAGATGAATTATATCTCATAACCAAAAATTTCAAATCTGGAGGCAGAAAAGAGTACATCCTTCTTGTATAGTTTGGTATGTTTTGTGGAAAAAAAGAGTCAGAGGTGTCTGCCAACTTTTTTTGAAGATTTATTTATTTATTTGAAAGGCTGAGTTAGAGAGAGCCAGAGGCAGAGGCAGAGGTAGAGAGAGAGATCTTCCATCTGCTGGTTCACTCCCCAAATGGTTGCAATGGCTGGAGCTGGCCTGATCCAACGCTGGGAGATGGGATGCTGGCACTGCAGGTGGTGGTTTTACCCACTATGCCACAGCGCTGGCCCCATATCTGTCTGCTTTTGCAACAGCAAAAATAAGTTCCAGGAAGGATCAACAGAAAAACAATGGAACTGCTTACCTGCAAAGTGTAGGGACTGGGGACCTGAAAATTTCCTGCTGCTGACTCCAGCCAAGTCAACATTAGAGTTATACGCAAAGGAAGTGTTGTTAGTAAATCCTTGAAACTTAGAGAGACCGTTAAGGATCTGGTCACACACGGACCACAAATGGGAAAAGGGAAGGAAGAGAAAAAGGAAAGGAGAGAGGAAGAGAAGAGGAGGGGCAGGGAGGAAGAAGGGGGCCTGGGAGAGGGACAGGAGGGAAAGGAGCCTGGTGTTGGCTGGTGGCTCACCTTGGCCTCAGCACAGTGCCTTCGAGGAGTGTGATATAAGAATGCCTGCCGGACAGCCACCATCAGGGCATTTTTCTGAGCAACCTGGCATGCCAGGGTCACCTGCATATTCTCCACTCCAGAATGGAACAAGAGCTAAAGGAAGAAAACGTGCAAGTGTTTACAAATTTCTCCTATAAGGAAAGGTGAAGTTAAGGGTTGAGACAGCCACTCCCTCGACATGTCAATATATGAATCAAACTGCAGGATACACTGGGATCCTGGCTACTCAGCCATAAGGCTGGGTCTTACCCCTCTGTAGGAAGCATTTTAATCTAGGAAAGCAGCCACCACCAGGCCTGCTTTGCTGATTTGCTCCATCTGGTTTTCCCGATGATCAGGAACGGAGCAGGGTCTTAGGAACTAGCAAACAGGTGCTCGGTAGCCAGCTCTTAGAAGCTGAGACTAGATAACGTTGAAAAAATAAATAAATAAATAAAATCAAATAAATCTGAGTGGCAGGGAAAAAAAACACAGTACCAGGCTTAAAAAACTCAACTAAACAACTCCAGTAACAAGTGTAGGTTTAAAAAATGTGACGCAAGAATGGTTCAGCACATGCGCTTCTCAGGGCACTGGGACATCAAATAAAGCAAGGCCATCATCACTATTTATGAAATGAAGCCTTTCTTAAATACGGGAGTCATATTTCTATGAATTAAATATGATTTTTAAAAGCACATATGAATAGAATGCCTTATTTGAGTTTATTTTCAAAAAAAAAAATTTGTAAGGTACCTTAAGGATGGCTTCCTTCGTATAAAAACTAAATTTGCCGATTTGGTTGTCGTCCACTTCGGAGATGGCTAAGACGAGAGCAGTAGGAGAATACCTGCAGGAAGGAACACATCATGACTGCAATGCGACTTTCTGGTGGTGCCACAGAAGTTAAGGCCAGGATTGTTGTCTTAGGGCAGGAATGCCAACAGGAAGGCCAAGTGTAGGTTTCATGCAAAGCTTGACATTTCAACCCAAAGACGGTGACTTCTCTGCCGTCCTCCGTCCTTCAGGGACTCGTTCTCTCTGCAATTGGGTGGGGTGACCACCCCATGGTGCTTAAAACTCATTTCTCTTGATCACTGCTCGCTCTTGTTTCTCCTTTTACCTTCTGGACCACACCTGCTCAGGGTGGCTCTCCGACCTCCTCCTTTGAACACTCCCTACCTGCTGTCCGCTGCTTGCCCTCTCCTGGGCTTCCCAACAATCCCCTAATCATCTGCAGGCACATCTCCTCCTTGGGACATGCTCCTTGTCCCTACCTCTGAGATTGTGCCAAATAATCTGACCTCTATCAAGCTTTGTTTCTTCATCTGTAAATGGAGATATTGCCTCTCTCATAGGTTATGGCAAACATCAAGTGGGATGCTAAGCATGCATGAACTTTTCAAAATCCAAGTATCTGTAATCATGTTTGGTAAATGCTGTGGCTATAATGGCACTTCAGAGTGATCACTTTAGGGACTGAACATACACGCAAGAAATGTGAACTCAAAACACAAGTTCCTTGGCTGCAGAAGTCTGCCCTAGCAGACCCAGAGGCTTCCCATAGCATCCAGCTCTCTGGGCCATCACTGGAAGGACTAATCATTGCCTGGCCAGACCGTAGAGCCCTCAGGCAGTCTCTGCTGATTGGTGGATCAGCCTGAACAAAAGTGTGTCCTACTTTCGCAGCCATATGTAACCCCAGCTCCAGCAGGAGGCCCTCAAAGACCCAGGGAACAGCTTGATGCAGGATGTTTCCCTGCCAGTTAGAACCCTTGGCTTCTGTGAGCTAGTTCTGTGTCCCGACAGCAGGTTCTGGTTTGGGGGCAGCCTACGTGATGGGATAGAACAGGGGAGGGTGTGCCTCCAGGGGAATGGTAGACAGTGTCTGACACATGGCCCAGTTTCAGAATGGAAGGGAGGGGGTGGGGGTGGCATCCCCTGGGTGGAAGCCATGTGTGTAAGACACATAGGACAATGCCCCCTTCCCATAACTAAGACTTCCCATCCCCCAATTCCAATCATGTCCAGTAGAGGAATCCAGGGTTGCTACGATCTGCCCCCTATCCCCTGTCATCCCAGCCCATGCTCCAGGGGGTCCTCTGGGGACCAATGCACGAGAGCTGTGTTCTGAGTAGTGATCCACGTTAGCCAAACAACCAATGGTGACTCTTCTTCCTGGGAGTCACCTTTGCCGTCTCTGGGGCAGAGGCAGTCCCAGGAAACCCCAGGAACAGAGCCAGGACCCTGGGAGGAAAGGCAAGCGATGGAGCAGAGAGGGAAAGGAGGGGAAGAGAAGTTTCGCCTGCACCCGCATCACAGCTGAGCATGCGTGAGGAACAGTCCTGCCCCAGAGAGTGCATTTGTGACTGTTACCAGTCAGAGTGTTTCCTTCCGAGCCTGGGCTGAGCCCGTGGGGCATGAGACAGAGGTTTCATTGGTTTGAGTCGGTTTCTGTTACTAACCAAAGAAAGAAAGAGCTTGACTGAAACCCTGCATTATAGCTCCCAAAAACAGCTGCTTAGAAAATGCAAGTGATTTTCCTTTTTTAAAAAAAGATAAGTTAATTTATTTTTATTTGAAAGGCAGAGCAACACAGAAAGTGAATGACAGAGAAAGTGAGAAAGAGCTTGAATCTGCTGGTTCACTCCTGTAAATGCCTAAAACAGCAGGCACTGGGCCAGGCCAAAGCCAGGAGCTCAGAACTCCATCCAGGTCTCCCACAGGGGCGGAGGGGCCTAAGCATCTGAGTCATCAGCTGCTGCCTCCCAGGATACACATCAGCAAGCACTGGGTCAGAAGCCACACCAGGGCCTGGACCCAGGCACTCCAACACGGGACACAGGCATCTCAAGTGGCAGTGCAACCTCTGTGCCGCAGCACCTACCCCGACGACGGAAGTGACTTCTTCCTAGTCCCAAGCAAAGTGAGAAAGCAGCTCTGGACTTTGCAGCCTTGCTCTTCTCCAGCCGGCCAACCCTTTAACCCTTTCCTGCCTGGAGGCAACATGTTCTACTTGGCAGGCTGCTGAGCCTGCAATCTCATCTCATTGGAGTTTTCTTATCTGGGTCTTTAACTTCTCCGTGACTCTGTGTTTGCAAACTCCATTATCTCCCTTGCCCAAGATCTTATTTACTTATTCATTTTTGCCTCCTATTAAAAACAGAAAGACAAACTGGCAACACGGCCGATGGAATATAAGGGCGAGAATTTAACAGTGCCCAATAATGATAGGAATTATTTTTCACTCGTTACGCATTCTACCATTACATTGTGGTCACTTTGTCTCTCCCAAGTCGCACCTGTCCAGCTGGCCAGCGTCCTCCAGCAGGGAAGTTACAAAGGCAGGCGGTGATCCATCCACCTCATCCTTGTGTGATGCAAACTCAAAGGGAACAGGCCTCAGGTGCAAATGGAACCCTTCAAACCCCATCTCCTGTGCCAACTCCTTATAGAGCCTAAAAGAAAAGAAAAGGAAAAAAAAAAAAAAAAGAGCCCAGGACACTTGTTGGTGTTTTATCCTGAAAGGCAAGTAAGTGGGAAGAAAACCGAAACACCCAAATAAGCAAACAAAGCTGAAGGCAAACAAGAGGAGTGAGAGTGGGTGAGTCACGAGGGTCACGTGCTCAGCCCTCGCCAGGACAGCTGCAGAGCTACAGCAGGAGATGCGCTGGGCACTTGCTCAGCTCCCGCCTGCAGCGAGCCAGCTCTGGCCTCGGAGCCCTCCGGTGCTGTCCTCAGGCAGCGTTCATCACCTTTCCCGGAGCTGCTCTTAGCGGCCTCTCTGTTCCCCCGAGCAGCCTCCTGGGTGCAGGATTTCCACTGTTTCCTGCCTCAGGACCACCTCTTCACGGCTTCTCTTCCTCCTGATTTACAAATTCTGGTGTCTCCTGAGGTTCTAAACCTGGTTATCTCCTCATCTCTTATACCCCTTCTTGGCCAGTTTGTCCAATCTCAGGCCTAAGACCACTCTCTTGTGTAAGAATCCATGACCTGGGGCTGGTGCTGTGGTGTAGTGGGATAAGCCTCTGGTGGCAGCGCCGGCATCCCATATGGGCGCTGGTTCCTGTCCCGGCTGCTCCACTTCTGATTCAGCTCCCCACTAATGCCCTGGGAAATCAGTGGAAGATGGCTCAAGTGCTTGGCACCCTGCACTTCCATGGGAGACCCAGAAGAAGCTCCTGGCTCCTGGCTTCAGATTGGCCCATCTCTGGCCGTTGTGGCCATTTGGGGAGAAAACCAGTGGATGGAAGACCCTTCTCTCTGTCTCTCTGTAACCCTGCCTCTCAAATAAGTAAGTAAAAATCTTGGGGAAAAAAAAAAAGAGAGAGAGAGAAAAGACCCTTGCCTCTGTCTGAACTGACTATGAGCTCAGTCCCACGTTTCCATGGCATGGGGTGGGGGGCTCCATTCAGATGTCCTCTACATCTCAGCCTCACGTGTCCATGATGCTGCCCCACTTACCTTCACCCCCAGCGTAAGAGACTTCTCCTTCTTAAGAAGCTGGCACAATAAGGCTAGGTTCTACTGACGCCTGTGTTAGCTTGCTGGGGCTGCTCTAACGAGTTACGGAGGCACACACAAAGCACTGAGTGGCCTAAACCACAGAAATGTGCTGTCTCACAGCTCTGGAGTAGAAGCCTGAGATCCGGACGTCGGTGGGGCTGGTTCCTTCTGAGGGCTGTGAGGGAGGGATCTGCTCCAGGCCTCACCCCCTGACTTGCAGGTGGCCGTTCTCTCCCTGTGCTAGCACATCATCTTGCCTCTGCGTTTGCCTGTATCCAAATGTCTCCATCTTTATAAGTACACCAGTCACATTGGATTAGGGTACACGCTATTCATTTCAATTTAGCTTGATTACTTTTGGGAAAATCCTTCCTCCACGTGCGATTCTAAGGTGCTAGGGGTTAGGACTTGAACATTTGGATTTTGGAGGGACACAACTCCTGCCATAGTAGCTCCTTTTCCATGAAGACTCCCCTGACCCATCAGAAAGAATGAAGTACTCATGTGCTCTTCTTTATTGCGTTCATAAGAGTAGAATATTATGATTATGCTAAATTTGGAGTGACTTTTACATCACGAGCTCCCTGAAAGCAAGGATCATAAATTCTGGGTTGGCAGTGTCAGAGAGGGTCATGATATCCTGACTAATAGTTCAAATGCTGCTTCTACACTTTGCTACTTATATGACCTGGGGCAAATTACTTAACTTTTCTCAACCTCTATTTCCTTGTGGATAAACGATATTCTGAGAACTAAAGGAGATACACATAAAGCCCAGAACACTGACACTGGCTGGAGGTGAACAGCTGGCCTCTCATGGGGGATCGGAACCCAACAGCACTCTACCTGGTTTTCTGCCCACTGAACACGCCCACTGGGGTTCTGCCTTCATCTCCCACTCACCCCTGCACCGTGACTTACTCATCTCTCCCTTCCCTACTCTGTCGGATCTGGGTGCTGTTTCTGACTCCTCTCCTTAGGCCCTCTGCTACTCAACTTTATTACATCCAAAGGAAAATTCAACCAATATTCCTTGAGTGCTGGGGGGTGGCTCAGGGCCCATACCAGGCAAGCGGATATAATAGTAGATAATGCTAGCAGGATCCACCAATATTAAGTGTCTGGCCCAAGTGCTTGGACCCCTGCTACCCACATGAGAGACCTGGCTGGAGTTCTGCCCTGGCCACTGTGTGCCATTTGGGGAGTGAATTAACAGTTTCTCTCTCTCTCTCTCTCTCTCTCTCTGCTTTCAAATAAATAAATCTTAAAAAAATTAAACATCCAATTAAACGGAAATGTGTTGAATGGAGAGAAAACCCAGATGCTGTAAGAGGGCCTGGGCCGGGTGAGTGGTCAGGACACGTGTCAGGGGGCATGGAAGGAGGAAGAAGCAAAGCAGAGAGCTGATCATTTTGGCCATTTAGAAAACCCATTCTGTTCTCAGCAAAAACCTCACAAGCCAGGAGAGAACAGCGTGATATAGCCAAAGTCTTCAGGGGAAAAACTGCCAGCCAAGAATACTTATAGCTAGTAAAGCTATCTTTCAGGCATGAAGGAGAAGTAAAGATTTCCTACAACAAACAAAATACGAGTAGAATATCAAGATTACTCCAAGTTCTGGGTACTTTTTCTACAAGAGCTCAATGGAGAGCAAGGAGTGGTAGTGTCAGAGAGGTGAATGATCTTCGTCCCCAGCAGACCAGCCCCACCAGCAAGGCGTAAGGAGGCCCTCACTAGACCTGAAAGGATGACGGCTTCCACCACGGAAACAGGGGAACGAGCGCACGAAACTCAACAGTGGAGCAGACACGTGAATGAGAAAGAGAACAGGATGCAACGCTGTCAATGCAGAAAACCATCAAAGCACAAAGATGAACAAGACAGGAAGAAACAGGATCACAAAATAACCAGGAAAACAATGACAGAATGACAAGCCTAGGTAGTATGTCTGTCTGTCTGTCTCTCATTCTCTTTCTCTTTTCCTCTCAAATAAAAATTGTAAAAAGAGACAATATCCAAAGAAACAAATCAGAGATGACAAAGGAAACGTTAACACAGAAATACAAAGATCATTAGGGACCATTATGAACATCTCTACACCAAAAACTTGGAAACTCTAGAAGAAATGGATACGTTTCTGGACACAAATAACCTAATTGAAACTTCAAGACACAGAAAACCTGATTAGACCAATAACAAGTAACAGTATTAAATCAGTAATAGAACATCTCCCAACAAAGAAAAGCCCAGAACCAAATGGATTCACTGCTGATTTTTACCAGATTTTTAAAGATGTAGTGTCAAGGCCAGTGCTGCGGCATAGCAGGTAAGGCTGCTGCCTGCAGTGCCAGCATCCCACATGGGTGTCAGTTCAAGATCCGGCTGTTCCATTTCTGATCCAGCTCTCTCCTATGGCCTGGGAAAGCAGCGAAAGTGGCCCAAGTCCTTGGGCCCCTGCACCAGTGTGGGAGACCCAGAAGAAGCTCCTGGCTCCTGGCTTCCAATTGGGCTAGCTCTGACTGTTGTGGCCATTTAGGGAATAAACCAGGGGTTTGAAGACCTCTCTCTTTCTCTCTCTTTTTCTCTGCCTCTGCCTCTCTATAACTCTGCCTTTCAAATAAATACATATTTTTAAAAATCTAATGCCAATTTTTATCAAGCTATTCCTCAAGTATTTAAAGGGGGGAGATCTTTCCAAACTCATTCTATGAGGCCAGCACTAGCCAGATACCCAAATCAGACAAACACATAAGAAAGAAAGAAAACTGCAGACTAATATCCTGGATGAACATATATGTAACAATTCTCAACAAAATACTAGTAAATGGAATTTAATGGCAATAAGAAGATTGTACATCAGGATCAAGTGGGAGTCATTCCAGGGAACTGAGGATACTTTAACACCCACAGATTGATAAATACAATACATCATGATCCTGATCATCTCAGTAGATATAGGAAAAAAGCATTCAATAAGACTCAATAGCTCCTCACAATAAAATTCCCAAAAAATTATATATAGAAGGAATATACCTCAAAACATTAAGTATTAATGATAAATTCATAACATACATCATATTGAATGGGGAAAAGCTAAAATCATTTCCTCCAATATCAAGAACAAGAAAATATTCAATATCATATCAGAAGTCTTAGCCAGACTAATAAGATAAAAAATAAAGAGCATCTAAATAGGAAAGGGGGAGATCATGTTATCCTTGTTTATGGATGACATGATTTTATATATACAAAAGCCTAAAAACTCCACAGGAAAAAAGGTGTTAGAACTGATACACCTAGTAAGGGTGCAACATACAAAATCAACATGAAAATCAGCAGCTTTTTTATGTACCAATAATGAAATTGCTGAGAAAGAAATCAAGAAAGCAATCACAATTTACAATAACCACAAAATAAACTTCTAGGGGATGAATTAAATCCAGGAAGTGAATTTTTCTATACAATGAAAATTATAAAAGAAATTAAAGAGAACTCAAAAAATAGAAAGACATCCTATGTTCATGGATTAGAAGAATTAATATTGTTGATGTGTCCATAGTACCCAAAGCAATCTACAGATTCAATGGAATTCCTATCAAAATACCCATGACATTCATTTTTATTCAAAGATTTGTTTATTTATTTGAGAGAGTTACAGAGAGAGAGACACACACACACACACACACACACATATACAGAGAGAGAAAAAGAGAGAGGGAGAGAGATTCCATCTGTTGGTTCACTCCCCAAATGTCTACAATGGCTGAATCTGGATCAGGCCAAAACCAGGAGCCTGGAACTCCTCTGAGTTTCTCATGTGGGGGCAGGGACCCAAGCACTTGGACCATCTTTTGTTGTATTACCTGGGAGCTGAATAGGAAATGTGGCAGCTGGAACTTGAACTGGTGCTCATATGGGATGCTGGCACTGTGGGAGGTAGCTTAAGCAATTGTACCATAACACTGACCCCATCAATGACATCCTTTACAGAAACTGCAAAATACTACTAATTTGTGTAGAATCACAAGAGTCCCTGAATAGTCAAAGCAATCTTAAGCAAAAAGAACAAAGGTATTACAATACGTAATTTCAAAACATACTAGAAAGCAAAAGCCACAAAGCTGCCTGGCACTGGCGTAAAAACAGATATATAGACCAATGAAACAGAATAGAGAACTCAGAAATGAACATATGTTTACAGCCCACTTAGTTTCGACAAAGACAGCAAAAGCATATGATGGAGAAAGGGAAGTCTCTTAAAAAAATTATGCTGGGGGGCTGGCGCTGTAGCATAGTGGGTAAAGCCACTACCTGCAGTGCCACCATCCAATATGGTCACCAGTTTGAGTCCTGGCTGCTCCACTTCCCATCCAGCTCTCTGCTGTGGCCTGGGAAAGCAGTGGAGGGTGGCCCAAGTCCTTGGGCCCCTGCACCCGTGTGGGAGACCGGGAAGAAGCTCCTGGCTCCTGGCTTCGGATGGGCACAGTTCCGGCTGTTATGGCCAACTGGGGAATGTTCCAGTGGGTGGAAGACCTCTCTCCCTCTCTCTGCCTCTCCTTCTCTCTCTGCATAACTCTGACTTTCAAATAAACAATAAATCTTTTTAAAAAAGTGATGCTGTGAAAACTGGACATTCACAGGCAAAAAAAAAAAAAAAAATCAAACTAGACCCTTATCTCTCATCATATACAAAAATTAACACAAAGTGAATCAAAAACTTAAATGCAAGACTCAAAAGCTATAAAATTACTAAAAGAAAGCATAGAGGAAATTCTTTGGAAGATTGTTCTGTGTAAAGTTTTTTTTTTTTTTTTTTTGCATATGATCCCAAAAGCACAGGTAACAAAAGTAAAAACTGACAAATGAAATTATATCAAACTAGAAAGATTTTGCACAACAAAGGAAGTAAACAAAAGAGTGAAGAGGGGCTGGTGCTGTGGCACACTGGGTTAAAGCCTTGGCCAGAAGTGCCAGCATCCCATATGGGCACCGGTTCTAGTCCCGGCTGTTCCACTTCCAATCCAGCTCTCAGCTATGGCCTGGGAAAG
Source organism: Oryctolagus cuniculus (assembly GCF_964237555.1). Lineage (NCBI taxonomy): Eukaryota > Metazoa > Chordata > Mammalia > Lagomorpha > Leporidae > Oryctolagus > Oryctolagus cuniculus. Next base: position 62,139,034 of record NC_091436.1, read on the forward strand.
CAGTGGAAGGTGGCCCAGTGCTTGGGCTCCTGCACTCAAGTGGGAGACCTGGAAGAAGTTCCTGGTTCCTGGCTTCAGCCTGGCCCAGCCTTGGCCATTGCAGCCATTTGAGGAAGGAACCAGTGGATGGAAGACCTTTCTCTCTGTCTCTCCCTCTCTCTGTGTATAACTCTACCTCTCAAGTAAATAAATATTTTCTTAAAAAATGGACATTTTCCAAAGAGGATACGCAAATGGCCATATGAAAAAATGCCCAGCATCTCTAATCATCAGGGAACCGAAAGTCAAAACCAGAATGAGATATCACCGTCCTCTAGTTAGAATGGGTAATACAAAAAAGATAAATGCTGGATAGGATGTGGAGGAAAAAGGAACCTTTTGCACTCTTGGTGGGAATAAAAATTAGTACATTATAGAAAACAGTAAATCATAAGTTAGCCATTATAGAAAAAATAAGCAATAAATAATAATAATGAATTAGCCATTACAGGAAACAGTATGAAACTTCCACACAGAAAAAACTAGAAATAGAAATTCCATATGGGATGGGCATATGGCGCAGCAGTTAAGATGCTGCTTGGGATGTCCACATCCCATACCAGAGGATCTGTGTTCAAGCCCCAGCTCTGCTTCCAGTTCTGGCTTCCTACTATCGTACACCCTGAGAGGCAGAAGGTGATGGGTCTCTGTCACCCACATGAGGGACCTAGCTTCAGTCTTGGTCAGCCCCAGCTTCCATGGGCATGTGGGGAGTAAACCAGCTGATGGAAGATCTCTGTCTCTGTCTTGATCTCGCTGACTTCCTTTCTTTCTTTCTCTTTCTTTCTTTCTTTCTTTCTTTTTTTTTTCTTTATTTTTTGGACAGGCAGAGTTAAACAGTGAGAGAGAGAGAGAGAAAGGTCTTCCTTTTTCCATTGGTTCACCCCCCAAGTGGCTGCTCCGGCCGGTGCGCTGTGGCCAGTGTGCTGCGCTGATAGGAAGCCAGGAGCTCGGTGCTTCCTCCTGGTCTCCCCTGGGGTGCAGGGCCCAACACTTGGGCCATCCTCCACTGCACTCCTGGGCCATAGCAGAGAGCTGGACTAGAAGAGGAGCAACCGGGACAGAATCCGGTGCTCTGACCGGGACAAGAACCCAGGGTGCCGGCACCACAGGCGGAGGATTAGCCAAGTGAGCTGCGGCACTGGCCTACTCTCTGACTTTCAAATGCATAAAATAAATATATGAAACTTTTTAGAAAATGGGTTATCTTTAAAAAACCAAAACTACCGTATGACCCAGCAATGCTACTTCTAGATTCATATCCAAAGGAACTGAAACCAGTATTTCAAAGAGACATCTGCACGCACATGTTTACTACAGCGCTACTGACAGTAACCAAAACATGGAAGCAACCTAGGTGTCCTTTGTCAGATGACGAGGTAAAGAAACAGGCATTTATTCACAGTGGAATATTATTCAGCCATAAGAAAGAGCAAAAGTCTGCCATTTGCAGCAACATAGATGGAACTGGAGGGCCCTGTGTTCAGTCAAATAAGTCAGACAACGACAAATACCACATGATCTCACTTCTATGTGGAAGCTAAAAAGTTGGTCTCAAAGAAGTAGATGGGTGGTCACGGACGCTGGGAAGGGTGTGAGGGAGGGGAGGATGAAGAGAGGATGATTCATGGGTACAGGGATGCGGTTGGATAGTAGGAATAACTTCAAGTTCCATAGTGCAGAATGATGGTTGACTACAGTCAATGAAATACGATAAAATAGCTAGAAGAGAGGATTTTGAATGTGTCCCCAAGACAAACATATATGTCTAGCGTGACAGACATGCCAATTGCCAATGGCCCTGATCTGATCATTACACATCATATACGGTATTGAAATGTGACTGTACCCATGAATATGTGTAATTCCTATATAACAACTTTAATAAATGAATAAATGACCCACTGTGGCTGTTCTGGGGCAGGGCAGTGGGGCAAGGTTTGTGGACAGGGAGCCCCGTGGTCTACAGCTCCCCACAGAGCTTCTGGTGCCCCGGCACCCACGCCTCTACTGACCGAGCTAAGTGCGCACTCTGCAGACTCGCTTCTATCAGCCGGTGGCGGAGGGTCAAGAGCTCCAGGAGTCTGGCGAACGTGTCCAGGGGCAGCACAGGAGGCCCCGGCCCTCGTTCCTGTCCTGCTGCTGCTGCAGGCTGGAGAGCCAGCAGGCCTATCTCTTCCACGAGAAAGGGATCTCCCATCACTTTAGCCGAAAACAGCTGCAAGAAAGCACACTTCTCTTTAACACAGAAAGGACGAAATCTGGCATATCAGAAAAGTATCGGCAGTGGCACAGACTCTGGGTCCAGATTTCCTGAGCTCACTTTCTGGCTCTACCACTTACATCCTGTGAGGTTTTGGACAATGTACACAATACCACCGTCTCCCAGTTTCTCCATCTGTAAAGTAGGCATAAAGATGATAACCAATACCTACTAAAACTCACAGACAATAACTACCTAAGCGGGATGTGAAGTGAGCTAATACCTGCAGTTACTGTTATTGTTTTTATAAAGTTTGCATATAAATGAAGAATAGGACAAAGACAAACTAAATGGAAATATTAGTTCCTGATTTTGGAAAGTATTTTGGGGGCCAAGAAAAACAACTTTTTTTTTTTTAAATCAAGCCCTCTAATTGCAATTTTCAAATTTCCAAGTTTTTTCACATCTACTAACTTGTTTTTCTTTGGTGTCACAGACACCTGTTTAGCAAGGTGGGGTCTGACCCAAGGCAGAGGCATTCCGGGATCACCCTGCAGTACCAGGTTTCCTAATTCCAGGTTCATGAGTTCTGTGGTAGCCCATGCTGCTGTAATGGCTCTGGGTGACTCACAAAGTCACCGCATTGTCCTGTAATGTCTTGGTGGGCACCTGTGTTCTAATGGAGCACTCCCAGCAAGGACCTCACTTGGGGAATCCTTGTCTGCCTGTCCTGGTGATCCCGCAAGGGGGCACAAGTCCCCTTAGCCACCCATTTCTCAGCCAAAGGACCTGCCTATTCAAGGACGCAATTTCTAGACTCTCACAGTCTTCCAAAGTGGTAGCCAAGAGACCTATTCAATGAATTCCTGTAGCTTACTGGAGGCAACGCCCCTTCATGTTCTGACCTAATACAAAAGATTGGTCCAAATGTTATTCATTTTTTTATTCATATTTCCAGGCCCAAATTCAAACACATTTCAAAAATAATCTGAATTAAGACTGTGAGGCAGGACTGGCGCTTGGCGCAGCAGGCTTTAAAGCCCCAGCCTGCAGTGCCGGTGTCCCATCTGAGCGCCATTTGCGTCCTGGCTGCTCTACTTCTGATCCAGCTCCCTGCTAATGCCCCTGAGAAAGCAGGGGTGGATAGTCCAAATCCTTGGGCTCCTGCACCCACATGGGAGACCCAGAGGCAGCTCCTGGCTCCTGGCTTCATCCTGGCCCAGCCCTGGTCTTGTTGCAGCTATCTGAGGAGTGAACCAGCGGATGGAAGACCTCTGTCTCAGTCTCTACCTCTCTATAACTCTACCTTTCAAATAAATAAATAAATAAAGACTGTGTTGTATCAGTGAGAGACTAAACAGGATTCCCAGACACTCACTGTAAATTTCTAAGAAAATTTCAATTATGTTTGTGAAACAGTACTGTAAGACAATGTGAAATGAATCCTCAATAAATGATCACAGGGTAAATGGCCAATAATTTGGGGAAAATTCTGTTTTAACTTATACCTCCCACAACATACATACACATACACACACACACACCAGCACCATTCCAGTGGAACATTAAGGGAGTTAAATATTTTTAAAATAAAATCAAACTTTTAAAATTAGAATAGAATAAGAGAAATATACCATTGACAGGAAGATTTTCCTTCTGAAATTAGGAGGAAAGTGGAAGTCACAAAGGAAATGACCACAGACAGACTATATGAAAGTAAGGAGTTTCTGTTAAAAATTAGACAAAGAGGAAATAGGAGCAGAAAATGTGATAGACACGAATAAGAAAAACTCATATAAGTAGATAGGACAGATGTTAATATTTACCAACAAACAAACAAAAGGAAAGAACAGAAAAAATGAACGAGCAACAGAACAATTGGGAGAAAACATAATCTCTGTGAACAGCAAGGAAATGTAAATTAGCAGCACGAGGCCACCTCTCACGCCTCTGAGCGCACTAGCACATGCGCGGTATGCTTCTGCCCAGTGCTGTCTGGGCACTCTGATATAGCTGGCGTTAGAAGCTGGCACAGCTCTTTTGGAAAGCACTCTGTCCATGTGCATCCAGAGATTTCAATTTCATTCTAGTGATTCTGCTTCCAAGAACCTATCAAAAGGAATCAATTCAAAATATAGGGGAAAATCTATAAGCGTCAAGATGTCCCTGACGGCATTTTAAATAATAATGAAAAATTTGAAACCACGCTAATGCTCATCCATAAGAAAATGGATAGAGAAGTGATGACTCATCCTTTAAGGGAATTACTGGGCCATAGCAGGGAACACAAAGACTTGTGAGCAATATGAAAATATCAGATATAAATGCTGAATGGGTCAAACTTGGAGATGATGGTATATGAAGGATGTGATCAGAACTATGTAAAATGTGCACTTGAATGCAGCAAAATAACAATCATGAAGATATCTGAGTGATTGTGTTTAGGTTATACGTCTCTCTTTCCTCTTGTGCTTGGATTCTCTGTAATTTTATGTAATTTTCATCCATTTAAAATTGATCTGAAATACAACAGAATTTGGGTTTGGGTGGGAAGGGCTGGGAGGCTGGGGCAGCCCCACAGAGCAGATGTTTATGGCCTCTGGGTCTCTTGAAAGAGCTCTCGCGCCACAGCGAGTACTCGTGCAGAGCTCAGTTCTTTGGAAATCCAGGCTCAACTCCAACAGCCTTAATGGACAAAGAAAGGTATCGAAATTCAACTGCAGACACCGCTTAAATCGGTAGTTTGAACCAGTCTGAGCTGCTGGGCGGTAGAGCTGGACAGGGCGTAGAGAAAGAGACGCTCTGAGAAGCTAAGATGCTTGCTCAGAGCCACCCAGCACGCTAACGGCAGGACTGAGCTCCGTGCTCAGCGTTTTGTCTCCTCTCCCAGATCCTGTCTCAAGACGAGGGGAAAAAGGGAATTTCAGGAAGAGAAAATGCATAATTGTTTATTTAAAATGGACATTGTTAAAATGTATGTCAATAATGAACCAGAAAACATTTCCTACATGCCTACGTCCCACTTTTAATTTTAATTGCAGCGATATCCTTATAAAATGAGAAACATTGACCAAAGTGGGGGTGGGGGATCACATAAAAGTTCTGGCAAAGCCTATGACTATGATTCCTCTCTGGCCAAATAGAGGGGAACAGAGCCAAACAGAAAACAAAGCTAAGTAGTAACATCTGGAAGGAAACACTCTTTCTGCCAGAGACCCCCTGGGAAAGGACCTACCTCTGTCTGGAGCCGTGCACTGTACCAGGTCTCAGGCTGGGTCGGGACGAAGCACAGGTCCAGGGCCAGCCGCAGGATGCGTCGCTCTAGCAGGGCGAGGCCGCTGGCTGTTGTGGGTCTAGAGGCCCGGCAGGCTTCCTGGAGGAGGTAGTCCAGGGCTTTGGGGATGAGTGCAGCCAGGCCAAGAGAAGGATGGAACTCCAGCAGATAAATGTCTTCCAAAGCTGGGCTAGAAGAAGAGGAACTGCAAGTGAGATTCACACAAGGAAGACTTGAACCTCGTCTGAAGATAATTTGAATTTGAAATTTTTAAAGACCCCTAATATAGTTTCTATAGGTCCAGAGCATTATTAAAAAAAAAAAAACCTGGGGTCCCAGAGGGACCTCAGAATCCATCCAGTGGACCCCCTGGCTTATACAGTATGCTCTTTGCTTTCATTTGAACACTTTTAAAGCTGCAAGACACAGGCAAGTAGTCTGAAAACCAAGAAAAGTGCTGGGTCTAACTCCTGACCCTCGCTCTTGACTCCAGCTTCCCACCAGTGCACACTGTAAAAGGCACAGCAATGGCAGCTGGGTCCCTGGGAGACCTGGATTGAGTCACCACCTACCAGCTTCCACTCTGCCCTATTTGGCTGTTGTAGGCATTTGGGAAGTGAACTAGCAGATAGGAGATTCTCTCTCTCTCTCTCAATTTCTTAAAGCCCAAGAAGAATCAGATTAAGGCTATACATGGATGGCAACACAGTCAACCTTGTAGTAATCAAAGCTGAGTGTGAGTTATATGAGCAGTCTTTGTGCTTCTTCACAATTTTCACTCTAGAAATTCAAAACTATCCTGAGATGAAAAGTTTATTTTAAAAATTAGTAAATTATCTGAAAACAAAATAACTTAAAATAAAGGTGACTAAATAAAAAGCAAATAATTTCTGGGGCTGACAGTGTGGCATAGTAGATTAAGCCTCTACCTGCAGTACCACCATCCCATATGGGTGCTGGTTTGAGTCCTGGCTGCTTCACTTCTGATCCAGCTCTCTGCTATGGCTGGGAAAGCAGTAGAAGATGGCCCAAGTGCTTGGTTCCCTGCACCTGTGTGGGAGATTGGAAGAAGCTCACGGCTCCTGACTTTGGATTGGCCTATATCTGGCCATTACAGCCATTTGGGGAGTGAAGCAGCAGACGGAAGACCTCTCTCCATCTCTCCATCTCTCTCTCTCTTTCTCTCTCTCTCTCTCTCTCTAACTCTGCCTCTCAAATAAATAAATAAATCTTAGAAAAATAATAATAATTTTCATGGCTACTGGTTTTTTTTCCACTTGAATATTCATCTCATTTCCCCCCAAATATTAAGAGACAAAGACAATTTTTACATTCTGTATACAACTGCCAGAAACATTCATATTTGCTGTGAGGATACTGTATTTTAGGAATGGATGTGGCCAGAACCAACACAACACTTGCCTGCAGGCTTTTCCTTTGGAAATAAAGGACAGAGGCCAAGTTATGGCCCCTTCTGTACCAACACAGGGCTGAAGAGCATGGATGCCGCCCTTTAAACCATGCAAACGGGACTTTTCTTACTCCTGCACCCTAAGACATCGGCCCACAGTCTGCCAAGGAATCTCATCAAGCAAATAACATTCGCCTTTGAGACTCTCTCGATGGATTTTAGCAGCCATACAGTCCCAGCCTCTTCTGCCAAAACCCACACGCACAGCTGGTGCGTTGGCTCCAGTACAGTGGAGGAGTCAGTCCTGAGAAAGGTCTATGTAGAAAACGCAGAGTTTTGTGCCTAGAATTCCCAGCGCTCTTCAACCAGAACCAAGGAGAGCGTCTCAGCATCGGCACGCTGCCTGTCCCCAAGACGACACCACAATCCACAACAGCAATGTGTCGTCTGCCATCATGGCTGGACTGGACACTGCACAGAGGCATAAGGGCATGCCCACACTGTTCACCTCTGGGTCCCCAGGCCCAGCACACCTCCCGGTACGTGTAGGTGCTCAACAAGTGTTTGCTGGGTGTTGAAAAGAGCAGGACAACTTCTCCCCAAATTCAGAGGCAAGAGGTGCAGACCCAGAGCCACATGGATCAACCCAGGCCTTATCATTCGCTTCCCAGTCCCTTCTGTCCCCAAAGGCTGGAAGGGAGTAAGGCTGGGGCTGGTCACGTCAAGGGGGTGACAAGGTCTGTGCCCTCTCTGAGCAGTCTCAGCAAACGTAATCCTGCTCCTTGGAGAAGTCTTGGTCACAAGACAACTCTGCAGACGCCTTTTTAGTGACGCTTGCTAGAATCAACTAATTCCTTTTTGAGAAACTTTCAAGCACACACAAGTTTCATATATAGGGGGGTCTTCAAAAAGTTCATAGAGAATGCATATTATGAAAAAACTATGCATGGATTTCAAGGAGTTTTGCACCAAAATAAGCTTACTTCTTAATTGCATTTTTCTCTAAAATTTTTTTAAAATGTACTTATTTGAAAGGTACATACACACACAGATCTTCCATCTGCTGTTACATTCCCCCAGTGCCCACAGTCAGGGCTGAGCCAGGCCAAAGCCAGAACCCTGGAACTCAATCTAGGTCTCCCCCATGGGTGGCAGGGAGCCCAGCACTTGTGCCATCATCTGCTGCCTCCTGGGTGTGCATCAGCAGGAAGCTGGGATTGGAAGTAGAGCTGGGACTTGAGTCCAGCCACTGTGATACTGGGCTGTATCCCAAGGGGCACCTCAACAGCTGTGCCGAATGTCTGCCCCTATTTCCATTTTTCCATGAATTATTTGTGGGCTTATGTGGTACCTCTGATTCAATTCTCTCGTTGTGTCAAGAGCACCTGCTTTTCCCCCTAGGACTTTCCAAGGTAATGATGGTCCTGCGTGCGTGGCACAAGCATAAATCCTAGCCTCCCATTCTTTGTTATTTACGAAACAGACAGAAATGCAATATACAGGGGAATTCTTCTGTGGTTTTTATCCCCATGTCTCTTATCACCTCAAAACTTAAGGGTGCTTTCTGGAGTCAAAATATTTTTAAATTTTACTTTTTTTAAAAGAATTATTCTGAGGCTTGCACTGTGGCTTAGCAGGTAAAGCCACCACCTTCAGTGCTGGCATCCCGTATGGGTGCCAGTTCGAGTACCAGCTGCTCCACTTCCAATCCGGCTCTCTGCTATGGCCTGGGACAGCAGTAGAAGATGGCCCAAGTCCTTGGGCCCCTGCACCTGTGTGGGAGACCTGGAAGAAGCTCCTGGATCCTGGCTTCAGATCAGTGCAGCTCCGGCCATTGTGGCCAGTTGGGAATGAACCAGCTGATGGAAGACCTCTCTCTCTCTTTCTCTCTCTCTGCCTATCCTCCTCTCTCTGTGTAACTCTTTCAAATAAATAAATCTTTTTTTTTTTTTAAAGATTATTCTATTTTAAAGGCAGAGCTACAGAGAGAGAGGAGAGGAAGCAATCTTTCATCTGCTGGCTCATTCCCCAGTAGGCCACAACAGCCAAGGCTGGGCTGAGCTGAAGCCAGGAGCTTCATCCATATCTCCCACATGGGTGCAGGGGCCCAAGCACATGGGCCATCTTCTGCTGCTTTCCCAGGAGCATTAGCAGGGAGCTGGATCAGAAGTGGGGCAGCCAGGGCTCAAATCGGTGTCCATCACAGGCAGCAGCTTAGCCTGCTGTGGCACCATGCCGGCCCTTAGAGTCATATTTAGATTTAACACCACCCCTTCAAATCAATCTAGAAGAGAAAATGCAAAGCGCCTAAGCCAACACCAACTTACCAGCTATTGTTGATGGAAATCAATTGTTTGCAAATAATGTTGAGGGGAAGGCCGAATTTATTCCTATCATCAAGATCGAGATGATCTTCTCGCCAAAGCCTCTGGACATATTCCCGCTGACACTCTATCTATAAATGCAGCATGAGCATTAAAATTAGAAAAGGTTGAGCCCTCCCAGGGGTGTGAGTTATGAGCCTTGACATGAGAAGGGTATCTCCCTTCGCACGTCTTTACCATCTGACGAATTTTCACCCAGACACTACTTGGAAGGTCATTTGCAATGGAGCTGCTGGACTCTCAGTCTGAGCCCAGGGTCAGCCCAGGGAAGCAACAGCAACCAATGTCAAGAGCAAAAGAAAACGTCTTTCAGTCACATCATTCACTCTCTGGGAAAAAACTTCCCACCAGATTCTAATATCCTGCGTCTCCTGTTTGCTTCCCACTGTAGCCTTTTTCCCTGGAGGACTGAGAATGGGATCATTTCTTTCCAGGTCCGAAAAATAGTCCCAAAAAGCTTAAAAAGAAATGCCACTTGCACAATCAGGCTTGGAGAAAGATTTATCACTAGCTAGTTCTTCTTCCACCACCGGAAAACACTGTGATCGAATTCCCTGTGGACCATTAACTGTAATTAGGGTCGGAAACCTTCCTTTAAGGTCACAGTTATGCCTGGAATTCAACAATGCAAATGAGCCTACAAACACATGCTGCACACACTGCCTGGAAGAAAGCACCCTTTCATTTCCGGCCCATGCTTCCCACCCCTCAGTCGCACGGGGTAGCTGAAGACCCAGCTGCACTTACCTGCTGGTGGAGGATGCACCTCACTAGCTGCAGGTGAAACCTCAGGCAGGTGCACTCCTCTTGGTAGGCCTTAATGAAATAGGCGTGGCCGAGATCGAACCTGGGGCGCCGGTGCATGATGTCAGTCATCACTTGAGCTAAGGCCAACCTCTCTTGAGGATCCAGCGTGTGCTGGTACGCTTCGAAGTAGCTATCAAGAAGCTGCAAGCCAGGCAGATGGTCAGGGAAGGGCAGAGGTGGCCCTAGGATCCCTCAAAAGGAGGAGGGAGGTCCTATCCTATGCTTCGGAAAGCCTGGGGCCTCTGGGTAGTGGCCCTGGTGCAGGCCAGTGCATCACCAGTACAAATCAGTGTGGTTAGGAAACCCCAGGCAGAACCAGCAGGTCAAGGGAAAGATCAATCACTGGCTTTGCAGACAGAGGAACCACACTGCAGTCCAAGCTTCTGGTTCTGTCCCCTCTTTCCCCCTTCTGTCACCCCAAATAGAAGTGTTGTATAATTAATCATGTGTCATAATTATATATGCCAATGGGGCAGCACATTCAAAGGCCTTTCACCAAATGTATTTAACTCCAACACCTTTCTCCAAAAACCCTCCTCTGCATTTTTCCCTCTCGAGTCTCCTCCCATCTTCCACATCCTGGGCCCCATTTCTGACCATTCTTTTTAAGCATTTGCCCAGGGGGCTGCAGGGCAACAAGGGAGGGGCCCACTGTGCTCCACCCTTTTATTTACTTCCAAAGGGGCATGGTTCCATGCAGGTAAGATCAGATAAGGGTACGAGATCACACAGGGGGCAGGGTGAAGGCATGGTCTCCAGTTCACAAATCTGATTTAATCCTATCTGCCTGCCTATAGCAGCAGGGTCCCAGCTTAGGATTTCAACTCTGTGATCTCTGGGGAGCCTTTTCTGATTCTCATGACCAACCACACACAAACAGAGTTCACGCATGGAACAGAAATCCCTTCAGCTCACAGACCACTGTAAAAGCAGGATTAAAAGGGACCCCTTCCACTGCTAGTGTCTGGAAGTTTTCTTCGGGTTGTCAAAGTAATGTGACTGCCACTGCCACAGGAGCCCCGCTAGATCTCTGCACACTTGGTGCCTCTGTGAGCCCTGTGTGCCAGGCCCTTCCCAGAGGAGCCTGGGCTGGGGTGCACCACTTTGTCTGAAGGAGGACCTGCCATCCTCACCCTCCATTCTACTGCCCTGATCATTGCTATGTAGGTGAAATTTGAGCAAACTTTTTTTAAAAAAAGATTCATTTATGTGAAAGGTAGAGTTACAGAGAAATTGGGGGGGGGGGGTTATCCACTAGTTCACTCCCCAAATGGCTGCAACGGCCGGAGCTGGGCTAATCCAAAGCCAGGAGCCAGGAGCTTCTTCCAGGTCTCCCATGTGGGTGCAGGGACCCAAAGACTTAAGCTATCTTCTACTGCTCTCCCAGGTCATAGCAGAAAGCTGGATCAGAAGTGGAGCAGCCAGGACTTGAACCAGCGCCCATGTGGTGCTGAAGATGCCACAGTGCCGGCCCCAGTAAAATGTTTTTAAGTGCTCAGCTGAAGTGTTTACATTGTATAGACATGCGATTAAGATATATTGTCACCTATCTTGTATTTTCATATTTTAGAGTCAGGCATGTTTTGTTTTCAGATCTCAAATATTTTATTTTTTTTTTATTTTTTTTATTTTTTTTTTATTTTTTGACAGGCAGAGTGGACAGTGAGAGAGAGAGACAGAGAGAAAGGTCTTCCTTTGCCGTTGGTTCACCCTCCAATGGCCGCCGCGGCCGGCGCGCTGCGGCTGGCACACTGCGCTGATCCGATGGCAGGAGCCAGGAGCCAGGTACTTCTCCTGGTCTCCCATGTGGGTTCAAGCACTTGGGCCATCCTCCACTGCACTCCCTGGCCACAGCAGAGAGCTGGCCTGGAAGAGGGGCAACCGGGACAGAATCTGGCGCCCCAACCGGGACTAGAACCCGGTGTGCCGGCGCCGCTAGGCGGAGGATTAGCCAAGTGAGCCGCGGCGCCGGCTCAGATCTCAAATATTTTCAAAAGTACCTGAAAAAAAAATTAGTACCTGAAAAGCTCCTAGACCCTGAGTACCTTAGCACCTGAATAGGTCCTGCCTGGAAGCTCCTAACCTTTGACCTCTCCCGGTTCCACAACTCCATTCTCTCCTTGGCCGATCTAACAGGCCTCCTCCGCAGAACTGTCCCCGGGACATCGCTCCCTCAGGGGTCTTCCCTGGCCGGCTGCTTCCTTTCCAGAGGCTTCGCTCTTGTTGGGAAAGGCGTCTGCAGGCTCGGCCATGCTGTGGCTGCCAGGAAAGTGCTGAGGTTGCCACTCCAACCACCCTGGGAACCCAGCCTCCCTAGAGAAAGAGCGCACTTGTTTCCTGGGAAGCTGGTCCTGGTGGTTCAAGGCCAGGAAGTCGGGCCTCCGCTTAACAAACAAAGGAACTTCCTAAAAAAAGATAAGAGAGCCCCTCGCATTGTGGGGAGAGTCCATGGAGCAAGACAGCAGTGCCAGGAAAAAGAGTGGGAAGGAGGAAGTGCCACTTGAATGCAGGCAACAGTGCACACAGGCACAGGGGAGCAAAGGACCCCCTGGCAGGAAAAGCAGCAGGAGGAAATGAAGACACCGACAACAGACTCCCAGGGTGCCAGGCTTTTGAAACCTGAGTAGCCTGCAGCAGCCAACAGACCACCTCAGGCCCACAGCGCCACAGCCATCCAAATCCGCCATTCTTGACCTAAGTCAAGGGTCCTTTGACAGTCTGGTGAAACCTGAGGACCACTATTCATAATAATTTGTTAAGGTTTCTTTCTTTAAAAGGCACAGTAACCGAGAGACACAGAGAGAGAAAAAGAGAGAGAGGAAAGAGAGAGAGAGCTCTTGCAGTCACTGGTTCACTCCCCAGGGCTGGGCCAGGATGAAGACAGGAACCTAGAACTCCATCCTGGTCCCTACATGAGTGGAAGGGGTCCAACTGTGGAGGCGGAAGGCGGGGATCCCATTTCTTTAAGGGAGCTCTGGGGAAAATGAAACAAGCAGGGTGTTCTGAGGCCTTGTTCCACCTGCCAAGCTCTAGAATTAAGTCCAATTATTAAATAGCAGAAGATAAGGCAGGAATGAATGGATGGGATAAGAAGTGGCTCTAGGGAGAGATTAGGAAGGGAACAATTACTTTCCTAATTCATTCTGGGCTAACTTGAACCTTTTTGGCTGGGCCAGAGCAATCCCCGGATCTGGCTAAGAGCGTTGATACATCCTTGACCTGTTTCCGTACAAAGGGCCCAATTGTTTGGTCCTTTGGCAGGGGAAGGTCACAGGGAGTGAGGGAGGAAGGTTCTCGCTGGTTCCAGCCTGCCACAGTGCCGAGGCCCAGGTTCAGTGGCCATGCTCACTATTGCTGACAGGTGACAGGTGTCAGCCTGCACGAATGAAAACACGGGGCATCCAGTCAAATTTGAGTTTCAGGTAAAAGAAATTCTTTTTCAATTAAGTGTGTGCTGGATATTGCAATATTTGACCTAGGGAGCTGCTGGAAAGGAAATCGTGGCTCTCTGCTTAAGCAGAGCAGGCTTTCTGGAGCTTTGTGCTCCTAGGTGGGCCTTTGCATGATTTTATTACGAATGCTTTCCCAGCAGGGGTGGGACTGGGTTCTTTCCACCTCCTGGGTTCTATTTATTATCTGTTTGCTAACTGGCCCATTTCCTTTAACCTCTGGGCTGGTGTTTATCCAAGATGTCTTCCTAACCTGTCAGATGCCACCTGTGTGTGTCAAGGGCCAGCTCTCCCACAAAATTACCTGGGGTACACACTGTTGGAAGGATGATATATTGAGAAAACAGACTAAATGAATAATCCCAAACCCTGCTGCGTTTATATTACTTTTATCACTAACATTCCAGCCCCTCCCCCGCCCCTGCCACACCGGGACTTAAAAACTTTTTAAAATCATATTTTAGAGTGAATGAAAACACAAAACAGAAAATCTATGCTAGACATAAACTGTCACTGTATATTTGCTTTTCAAAAGAATACACGTGAAAATGAGCAACAATGTATCTTTTGTGTCTGTGGAGAGAACCGGCAAAAGGTGCCGTGTTCATTCAGGTGAGGCTCATGTCTGGCTTCTCTGAGTCTCTTAATCCACCACAGTTCACACCCGTTCTAATTTTATGAGCTTTCATACATAATGTGATTGTTTGGAAGATTTGAAGGGACGGAGTATGTTTAAGCAATTCTTAACTATAGCGAGTCCAATATATTTAACAATCAAAAACAGCTGAGAAAACTTGGCAGCAGACTTGGGTCTGGGGGAAATCAATTGTGCTTTGGGTAGAAATCTGGTGTGTCCATTAAAAATGGGCTCTTTTGACAGTTTCTGACTTGAAGGCCAGACTTTACAGCTTTGGCACAAACAGCTCAGTTGCTTTAGGAAACTTATTCTCAGGATAGAAAGGAGGGAGGTATTCTCAACGAATGCTTCCAGTTAAAGCAGTTTCATTAACCACAGAAGGACCTAGTGGACATCCCTCATAGCTTCGCACAGACAGAACCATGGACCGAAGCGTGGAGAAACCGGTTCGTTTTCCAGTCCTCTCTGCCCTTCTGCTCTTGAAGATCATCGAGACCTTCCCAGAGGCAGTGACAGAAAGGCAGCACAGGAAGAGGCGGGTGGCATTTAAAACTCAAGCCTGGACCGAGAATCTTGTGTAACCCAGGGATTTTGTTTCCTTTCCACCCAACCCAGCCTTACTGGTGAGTGCATTGTGGGTCTAAAAACTCTGCTTTACTTAGTTGATCAAAACAGGCTTTTAACCGGCAGATCAGGGTTGCAGACACATCTGGTAGAGACCAGTTATCTTTGGAAAGAGGAACTTTTTTTTTTTTTTTTTTTTGAGCTTCAGGCACGTACTTTTTGGGGGCCAGCCAGTTATTTTTACAATAATCAAGTGACCTACATCTCCATGAGAGGACACAAAACGGTAAGCTGGATATTCTACCAGAACAGCCATTCAGAGAAAACACTTCCACTTCCGCATCTTCTGACCACATTGCAGGGTGCTGCACTCTGGCCCCCAGCCCTGGTGCTCTCCGGAAAGACCCCAGAGGCTGCCCTGTGGGGCCTGAGGGCTGACCCCACTGCATGGGCTGCAAGTCATCTTAACGTTTCATGCCGTTCCACACTAGTAAACACCCCCTCTCAATTACAGCTCTGGGCTGGCGCTCACAAGACTATGCCTCCTTAGCTTTACTCCAGTCTACTCCACCACCCTTTCTTGTTCCACGGCCTGCCCGTCAACTACAAACCTGCACCTCTACCTCTAGTGCCTTGTGTCCCCTCTCTCTGCTATGTTCCCCATGGTCCTCAAATGTGCCTCAGTTACAAACTGTTAGCCACTGGGTTGCAATTTTTGCTGAGAGATTGGATCAACTTTCATAAGCTATAAAATTCCTTAAGTCTTCTCTTATTCACATGTGCCTAATGCCAAGGCACATTGTAGGATACAAACTCGTGCTTGATAGAGAAATTCCTAACATCGGGTGATCATCAGAGAGGCCAACAATCCATCCTAAGCACACAAACAAAGGGCAGTACACCTGTAGTGCTGCATTTATTACTGAACCATGAGCCATTCCTGATGCTACGATGATTTAGTAACTTCCTGCCTCCTGGCTTTAAACGCATCCCTTGTAATTCACTGCACTCAGCACCCTTTGTCCAACTCCTTTCCCCCACGCACACGTCGCATGTATTTCTAAAGGCCACGAACAGGTCAGTCAGCTTGCATCTTGCAAAGTGAGGCTGGTCCTTATGATTAGACCATGGGCACGTTTGGAACCATCCTCCCTCCTCTCTAAAAGCACACATGGGGCCACTGCTGTGGTGCAGTGGGTTAATGCCCTGGCCTGGAGCGCCAGCATCCCATATGGGCGCCAGTTCTACTCCCAGCTGCTCCACTTCCCATCCAGCTCTCTGCTACAGCCTGTGAAAGTGGTAGAAGATGGCCCAGGTCCTGGGGCCCCTGCACCCATGTGGGAGACCTGGAAAAAGCTCCTGGCTCCTGGCTTCGGATCAGCACAGTTCCAGCCGTTGCAGCCATCTGGGGAGTGAACCATAGGATGGAAAATGCTCTCTCTGCCTCTCCTCTCTCTGTGTAACTCTGGTTTGCAAATAAATAAATAAATCTTTTTTTTTTTTTAAAGCACACATCTTATGAGAAAGGCCTAAACTGTACAGCAATCTCACAGGTTACACCATAAGATAAAGGTGCATCCTTCACGTTGTATTTGTGTGTGTGTGTGTGTGTGTGAGGCAGAATCACAGGGAGGAAAACTTGCTACTCACGTCCTCATAATTTGCTGAGATGATTGAAATAAAATAAGTATTCAGTTGTTGACAGCTGACCTGAAGCTCCCACTGGGTTTAACAACAGCAATTACTATCGGGCTTTGTTTTTAAGACTGGTTTTTAACAGGTGTTGTGCCTTCTAATGAAAAACACCTGGAGCACCCATGTGGGAGACCTGGATGGAGTTCCAGGCTTCTGCCTTTGGCCTGGCCACACCCTGCCCATCATGGCCATTTTGGTCTTGAATGAACAGATGGGAGATATTTCTCTCCCTCTCTGTCTTTGTCTTTCTCTCTCTGTCATTCTGCCTTTCGAATAAATAAATAAATCTTTTTTAATTTTAAAAAAAATACCTGGCGCTTGTTTTCCAGAAGAGTGGCTTCCCAAGTCCACAGGTGATACAGCACTGCAAACCTGTCCACACTCGCGTGGGCCCATCCCCAGTGCTGGCCACTTTCCACCTCACTGCCCTCTTTGTGACCTGGGGAGAAGGGGGAGCAGGTGGAAGTGATCAGACACAGGCCTCTCACCAAAGCTGCTCCCCTTGGAAATGGGCCCCTCGGATTTTCAGCTCCACGTTCGGGATGCAAACACCGAACCAGTCACTGGGACTCCTAACACCCGGCCTTGGAACTCTCTACAAAGAGGCCCGAAGAAGCCCTCAGTGCCTTGAGACCTGAAGACTTCCAAGGCAACCCAAGTTTTTGTTTTCATTTCTAATTTGAGTCTGAAAGACTAATTTTAGACATGAAACCAAAATTCAGTTAACGTGAAATCGATGCTAAAATGTCTTCAAACCCATAATATTCAGGCAAAGCATAAATGTCTCCTTTTCTAAAAACAGACCCCTGGTGGTTTAACAATAAATCCAATTTAACCTTGTAGTTCCATTAATATTAGCTAAGTCAAATTTTTTCAGAGCTGTTTCCAGGATATTTCTTAAATGTGCTAGTTGCTAACTTAATAAAGGTAATCACCATGATTATTCAGCTGAAATACATTGTACTTCCAAAAGGTGGTGGAAAAATGGAATTAAAATTGGAATTCTGACAACCATGCCTAGTTTTTACATAACCTACATTTTCTATGAGCTTTAAAAATATTTTTTCATTAGATTATTATGTGTTGTTATCTGAAGTATTTTTCTACTATATTAATATTAGTTTTGAGTACCAGTATTGCTATTGTTTTAAATTTTTCAGTGGCCTATTGAGGATGAAATAGCAGGAAGTAAGAGATGTGAGTTCAGTGATTACCACACATCCGATGGACACTAAGTGAGGGCAACACTCTAACCAGGACCTGCTCTCTCAGCAGACGAGAAATCAAGTCACAGTGGACGACTAGGGTCTGACCAGCTGCACTGAAAGACGCCCGTGTGGCTAAGTGACTAAGTGTTTCAATCAAATTAAATTCTCTGCAGCTAGAAACAGTTGCATAATAAATTAGCACAGACAGCAATGATGCATTAGTGTGTAGGGTCACCAATAACAATAAAAGCTAGTGACTGAAATTAAATGCCCCAGAATGTGGGGTGCCATCACTGTATCCCATGATTCAGATAGCAATGATTGTGGCAAAGACAGGACAAAGAGTCCCATCCTATATTAAATTAATTGTCTGGGACCGGGAAAGTTGCTTAGTCTAAACCCTTTGATAAGTGTTTTATAACAATATGAACATGAATTATCCCTAATTACAGTCTGCATATATTTCACCATAGCTCAAACTCTTGCTAAATTTCCCTTGAGGTGTTGCAATGTGTCTAGAAATTCTAAGTTCTTTCCAAATGTAAGTTGAATGCTATCATGTTCCCCTGCCAAAAAAAAAAAAAAAACTCTTACCTCATCTATTTCTAAAATTGGAAATTTCTGATGCTGGTGTCCAAAGGAAGAACACAGAGTAGAGGTTACCAGAGTCCCCTGCACAATACTCCTGTCCTGCGGGCTGGTCTGGCACTGTCCTATCCAGATCTGCTCGTGTGGTGGGCACTTGCCGTTATGAACCCAGGGATGTCTGTGCTCTCAGGGTCAGTTTCCTCAAGGTCAGCTGCTTAGAGAAAAGTCCCTCATTTCACTTGCTTGCTTTGCTCCCCTAAGGACCCTGCACCCAGTGGGGGACATAGAGAGGTCCCTGGGGCATCAGAGTCTGCACACCAGCAAGAATCACAGTGCAGCCTGAGGGGGTACTCACAGTCTCCTCTGGCAGCAGGCAGCTGGAGCTGCAGACAGAACCGCATCTTTCCTAGAGTGAGTGTGTGCTGCTGGTAGTGGAGTGTGCTTTGTTGAGTTTTTAGATACTATTGGATATATGTCATACGCTGGGGTGGGGAGTGCTCTGTGGAACCCTCCGTGGTTTCAGTCTGCCTGCCCAGATGACTTTCTAAAATCCGACTTCTCACCTTTTTCTTTCTGGATGTAATGGCTGGCCACAAGCAGCAGCTCAGCCTCCAGCCCCTGCAGGTCACTCAGGGCTTCATCATACATGACGTACACCCCGTGCTGGTCCTGGCTGTGGATGCAGCCAGCAGCCATGCTGTAATAGTCATCCTGGTCCTCCACTTCAGAGAACTCCCCGAATTGGGTGCTGTGGGCCTGGGGAAAGAAAAGCCAGTCCAGGAGTTACTGGAAAAGGAGGGCTATGATCCACCAGCCCCAAAGGCCCAGGCAGGGGGCGTCTGACCCCAGACATCTGGCGGTCAGTGTGGAGCTGCAAGTACTTGGAAAGCCACGTACAGAGAAAATACAAGGACAAAGAATGTTGGTGGGAGACGTACTTCCTGAAGTAGGTAGCTACAGAGGATTGGTTCTTATTCTGATGAATTATAAGTCACTGGGAAAAGGCAGCCAGGCCAGCCTAGTCTTAAAGGGGGTCTCTGGAGTTAAAGTGCCTGGGTTCAGGTCCTGGCTGTACCCCCGTTTCCTTGCCTGTATCATGGGAACAACAGAGACCATGTACACTACCACAGCTGTCGCGGGGGATGTGACATTACGCAGGTGAGGCACGTAGGGTCCGCAGACTTCAGCTGTGAACATTTTCATTTCCTTCCTCTAAGTACTTCTGATATGCATCAGCAATGTCTGAGTCTCACTAATGTACCAGGTTGAATGGTGACACACACACACACACACACACACACACCCAACAAATCCACATCTTCTTAGAACTTGTGAATGAGCTCTTGTTTGCAAATGGGGTTTTCACAGATGCAAGAAACTTAAAATTAGGTCAGACTGGATTTCGGTGAGCCCTAATCCAATGACTGGTATTTTGATTTTGAGTTTTTATGAGAGAGAGAGAATGCTGCATCCACTGGTTCATTCCCCCAAATGCCTGCAACAGCAGGTGCTGGGATAAGCCAAGGCCAGGAGCAGGGAATGCAGTCTGGGTCCCCTGTGTGGGTGGCAGGGACCTAACGACTTGAGCCATCATATGCGGCCCCCCAGGGTGTGCACTAGCAGGAAGCTGGGATCCGAAGAAGAGCTGGGACTTGAAGCCCGGCACTCTAATACAGGATGTGACGTCCCAAGCAGCATCATAACCACTAAGCCAAATGCCTGCCCCTGGTATTATAAAAACAGGGAAAATTGGGGGCCAGTGCCATGGAGTAGTGGGTAAAGCTGCCATCTGCAGTGCCAGCATCCCACATGGGCGCCAGTGCAAGTCCGGCTGCTCTTCTTCTGATCCAGCTCTCTGCTATGGCCTGGGAAAGCAGTAGAAGATGGCCCAAGTCTCTGGGCCCCTGTACCTGTGTGGGAGACCCGGAAGAAGCTCCTGGCTCCTGGCTTCAGATCAGCTCAGCTCCAGCCATTGCGGCCATTTGGGGGTGAACCAGCAGATGGAAGACCAACCGATCTCTCCCTCTCTCTCTCTCTGCCTCTCTGTAACTCTGCCTTTCAAGTAAATAAATCTTAAAAAAAAAAAAAAAAAAAAAAAACACAGGGACAATTGGAGACAGGCCTGCAGGGAAGAAGTCCACAGGAAGACAGCAGTGGAGACTAGGGTGATGCATATACAAGCCAGAGAATGCCAGAGTCGGCCAGCAACACCCAGAAGCGGGGTCAGTGACTTCCGGGAACTCCCGGAAGCTGGGTGTGGTAAGGCAGGATCTCCTCCGAGCCTCGAGCCTCGGAAGAAGCGTGGTTCTGAGGACACCTCGCATTTGGACTTGTGAGAGAGCAAATTGCTTGCTGGGAGCCACTCAGCCTGGGGAGCTTTGTCCTGGCAGCTCTGCGCCACTCACTGAGGCCAGGGGCTTCCAGCACAATGACCATTTTCTTAGGCAGCTCAGACCCCTGCTCCTGGGAATCATTCCGCGTGACCATCTCCTGGTTTCACACTCCCTCTGACCGCCCCCGCTCCCATGCTGACTCCCCAGGCTCCCCACATCACCCCCTCCCTCCCTCCCTCCTCACAATAGGACTGAGCCACTGCCCTTCCCAGGGCCACTTTCCTCCCAGTGCTTTGAATCCCGTCCCCTCCCCCTTGGAAGCACCCATGTCCTCCTCGGTTATCCAGTTCCTCTCCACCAGACTCTTCCCCACGGACAGAGAAGCACACTCGCACCCTCGCTCAGCTTCCGGTCTGGCCTCCGGGTGGTCTGCCTCCAAGAGGCTATCCCATTTCCTCTACTCCATTTCCTCACCTCCTTCTCCTTAACCCCTTCATTCCCTCCCGTCCCCGGCCCTGCCAAGCCTCCAGACCACTCTGGCCAAGGC